>NC_030834.1:40794377-42053544 GCF_001704415.2 Capra hircus
TTCAGTAATGTGTTTTCATGATATAAATCACCAGAAGAGAATAGTTTTCATCCAAGTCCTAGAGGAAATTGCAAAATGAGATACCAAGAAGAATATCACTCTAAAAATACTCCTGGAGAATTGTCAACTTAGCATCATTTTCTGTAAAGAAGTTCAGTGTGATTTTGATCACTCAAATAGTAACTTTCACACTCATGATTGAGGATACGGTTTAAGAAGGGCAACAATTGTCAAAAGAGTAGAACATGAATTGATAAGTTAGACATCTTACAACTTTTTATAAGCACAGACTCGTTTTTATTTGAGCATCATTAAAGACTAAAGCTTATTTGAGAAACATGTCTTACTACAATTACAGTTTTCAAGACTTGCATATTTTCATAAAAGAATGTAGAGGTAGGAGAAATAGTTTTGAGATTAAGGTCATTGCAGTGTGAACATTTCACATGTTAAAACCTTATAAAAGAAGTCTATATACAAGAAATGACTAAAAACCAATGATACCGATATTCATTGTTTGCTGAATTTATTTTTGTTTAATTTTTTCCATGTATTTAAATCCATAAAATGATTAGTTAAGGTCGCTCAGTCGTGTCTGACTCTGCAACCCCATGGACTATATACAGTCCATGGAATTCTCCAGGCCGGAATACTGGAGTGGGTAGCCTTTCTCTTCTGCAGGGGATCTTCCCACCCCAGGGATCGAACCCAGGTCTCCCACATTGCAGGCGGATTCTTTACCAGCTGAGCCACCAGGGAGGTCTGGTTGTCATTATATCGTCAGTATTCACTTATATTCCCTGGTCGACTTCATATTCATACTTCCACCTGGGAACAGTCTTCTTTCTTTTTATACGAAGATTAACTGGTTTTTGTCTGTGTGGGGTCTTCATTGCTTCTCACGGGCTTTCTCTGGTTGCAGAGAAGGGGGTCTGCTCTTCCTTGTGGTGCAGGCCTTCTCGCTGTGGTGGCGTCTCGGGGCACACAGGCTCCAGGGTGCTCAGCTTCAGTAGCTGTGACCCACGCGTTCTCTCAGAGCCCTGGCTCCATGGTTTTGACAAATGAGCTTAACTGCACCATGACATGTGAGATCTTCCCAGATCAGGGGTCGAACCTGTGTCTCCTGAATTAGCAGCCAGACTCTTTACCACTGAGCCACCAGGGAAGTCCTGGTAACATTTTTCTTCTTCTCTAAGTCCCATAGGTATCTTCTTCCTTTTTTTAAATCTGAAAATGTCTTCATTGTTTCAAAGATATTTTCCAAAGATGACTATGTTGACAGTCATTGGATTATAGTCCCTTAATGTAATTTCTTCCAGCTTCAATTTTTCTGTGGAGAAATTATGTTAGTTTTATTGTTGTTCCTTTGGCCTTCTTCTCCCTAGAATTGGTTTTAAGATCTTCCTTTGGAATTTGACTTTGTCTGTATTTATTTTACCTTTTCACTCTGTTGCTTGATGTCTTTAATCAATTGTAGAAGATTATCTGCTATTACACCTTCACATATTGCTTTATCTTCATTTTTCCTTTTCTCCTTATGGAAAAGTGTTCTTTAATGTCTTCTCCTATACCCCCACCTTTTTGGACAATTGTTATTCATTTATGATTATTTTATTATATATTTCAAATTTTTTGTACTCCTTTTCAATTTACCTAATCCTCCCTCAACTTAACCTAATTTGCTATTAACTTAATTTTTAACTTCAGTTATTGCCTTTTTCAGTTGTAGAATTGAATTTGACTTTTTAATAGAAGCCGTTTATTTCCTAATATTCTTTATATCTTCCAGTGTCTTGAACACATTAAGCACAGTTATTTTAAAATCAACTTTTGATAACTTCAATAGCCAGACTTAACTGTGGATCTCTTTCTAATTCATCTTTTCCTCTCTTTGATCATTCTGTGTTTTCCCCTGGTAGTCTGGACATAAATATTTTTGACTTTAGGACCTTCTGTAGGAAGCACTTTTGAGATAATTTGAGGTCCTGGTGAAGGTTAGATTTCTCCAAAGAGGATTACTTTGTCTTCTGGCAGGCAGTTTGTCTGTGGCAGGTCACCTTTATCTAGTCTAAATTGAGGCTGATAAAAATTTTGCGTGTTCTGGTCTTATTCTGTGTACATCCTTGCTAGGGTGTAGCCCTTCATGAATTCCCAACAGAAAGCCTGGGTGTTTTATTGGAACCTTTCCTCCTTCATGAACCCTAAGTGCCCTTGTTTTCCTCACTCCTGTGAGACTTAAGAGAAGTCTGCACAGCTTCTCAGCAGATGTTGACTAACTGGCAAATGTCCATGGGGACAGGGGCAGTGGGCTGGCCCTTCTCTCTCTGTGTTCTCTTTCTCTCCATTTGGGCTCCTCAAGTTGTCACTGCTGTGATAATCCTCCCAGGCCTTCAAAACAATTATCCTTCTACACGTTTCATCCAGCTTTTCTTAGCTGGGGCTTAGCGGGAGTCTTGGTTTGATACAAGCTGTTCAATGCCAGGCAGAGAACATGGATTTTAAGTCAGCTCTCTCCTACTACCCACGGCATTTCGAGGTGGTTAGTAGGGAACCAGGTATGGTACCAATGTCACCTCTGTCCATTCTCCTGACAGCCATGCAGGGGGGATCAGCGCTCGTGTGATTCTTGCAGAGTGACTCGGTGAAGGACTCGCAAGTCTGAGCATCCGTGTCCCTTCCTCTGAGCCACGTGTGCCGCTCCACTGCCACGGCCCGGCCTGCAGATGGCGTCCTGGCGCTGAGATCATGACGCGCCCTCCTCAGCCGTCCTCGCAGGTCTGCTCAGGTCTCTCTCTTTCGGCTACTGCCCCATGTGACTGAGGGTGGGTATCGCAGTAGGGGGTGATTCAGAGCAGGTTGGAAGGAGTCAGGAGTTGCCTTAAACATGGGCCAGGTTTTATGCGTCCCAGGCTTCTAGCTCATTTGATCCAAGCCTAATCATGGCAGTTTCTTTTGTAGGGGCTCCTGGCCACTGAAAGGGTCTTATTCTCATAGGAGCCCCAGTAAGAATTCTTCAGAGGCAGCTGTAGCTGACCTGATTATCTGGCCCCAACTAAGAACATAGGCTGAATAAATTGAATCCCCTTTGCTACTGAATTCCTTGTAAAGCTAGGGAGTTAGTTCCTAAATATGCTCACTGCTAAAATACGTGTCTTAATGAAATATTGAGTTTTTTAAACAAAACTTGCTCAAATGAATATATCTTATATATTAAATAAATTCATGTGCCTCACACATTTTTACATAAAAAATAGTATCAGATTTTTTAAAAATCCAGTTTAAAACATAGAGAACAACTTCTGATAAGATCCGTGAAGTTAAAAAGGATAGAAGCTTGTCATGTCATAAACGAAGTTGATAACATATATTGAGAAATAATAAAGTTTAATTAAATGAGTGTATATCAAATTCGAAACAATTTATCACTGCCCTCTATCTGAAGTGCCTTGCTGTTGTTGTTCAGCTGTCCAGTTATGTCCAGTTCTTTGTGACCCAGTGGTCTGCAGCACGCCAGCACTGCTTGTCCTCCCCATCTCCCGAAGTTTGCCCAGGTTCATGTCCACTGCCTTGGTGATGCCATCAAGCCATCTCATCCTCTGATGCCCTGTTCTCCTTCTGCTCTCAATCTTTCCCAGCATCAAGGACTTTTCCAATGAGTTGGCTGTTTGTATCAGATGACCAAAATACTGGAGCTTCAGCTTCAGTCCTTCCAATGAGTATTCAGGGTTGATTTCCCTTAAAGTTCGATCTCCCTGCTGTCCAAGGGACTCTCAGAAATCTTCTCCAGCACCACAATTCTCATCAATTCTTTGGCACTCTGCCTTCTTACAGCCCCACTTGCATAACTATACATGGCCACTGGGAAGACCATAGCCTCGACCATACAGACGTGTGTCAGCAGAGTAACGTCTCTGCTTTTCAGCACACTGTCTAGGTCTGTCATAGCTTTCCTGCCAAAAAGCAGTTGTCTTCTGATTTCATGGCTGCAGTCACCATCTGCAGTGATCTTAGAGCCCAAGAAGAGGAAATCTGTCACTGCTCCCATCTTTCCCCCTTCTATTTGTCATGCAGTAATGGGGCCAGATGACGTGATCTTAGGTTTTTTAATATTGAGTTTTAAGCCAGCTCCTTCACTCTTCTCATTCACCCTCATCAAGAGGCTCTTTAGTTCTTCTTTTCTTTTTGCCATTAGAGTGGTATCATCCACATATTTGATGTTGTTGATGTTTCTCCTGCCTATTTTGATTCCAGCTTGTAACTCATCCAGCCTGGCATTTCTCGTGATGTGCTCAGCGTATATAGGTCAAATAGGATGACAGCAGACAACACTGTCATACTCATTTCTCAATCCTGAGCCAAACAGTTATCGCATATAGGGTTCTAACTGTTGTGTCTTGACCTTCATACTGGTTTCTTAGGAGAAAGGTAAGGTGATCTAGTATTCCCATCTCTTTAAGAGCTTTCCACAGTTTCTTATGATACACACAGTCAAAGGCTTTAGTGTAATTGATGAAACAGAGGTAGATGTTTTTCTAGAATTCCTTTGCTTTCTCTATGATCCAGCGAATGTTTGCAATTTGATCACTGGTTCCTCTGCCTTTTCTCAACCTAGCTTAGACTTTTGGAAGTTCTTGGTTCACATAATGTTGAAGCCTAGCATGCAAGATTTTAAACATGACCTTACTAGCATGGGAAATGAGCGTGACTGTCCAATGGTTAGAACATTCTTTACTACTACCATTCTTGGGAATTGGTATGAAGATTGACTTTTTCAGTCTTCTGGCCACTGCTGGGTCTTCCAGATTTGCTGACATATTGAGTGGAACACTTTCATAACTTCATTTTTTAGGCTTTTGAATAGCTCTGGTGGAATTCCATCACATCCACTAGCTTTATTAACAGCAGTGCTTCCTAAGGCCCACTTGACTTCACACTCCACAATGTCTGGCTCTGGGTAACTGACCATACCATCATAGTTATTTGGTTCATTAAGATCTTTTTATACAGTTCTTCCAGAGAAGGCAATGGCACCCCACTCCAGTACTCTTGCCTGGAAAATCCCATGGACAGAGGAGCGTGGAAGGCTGCAGTCCATGGGGTCACAAAGAGCTGGACACGACTAAGCGACTTCACTTTCACTTTTCACTTCCATGCATTGGAGAAGGAAATGGCAACCCACTCCAGTGTTCTTGCCTGGAGAATACCAGGGACATCGGAGCCTGGTGGGCTGCCGTCTATGGGGTCGCACAGAGTCGGACACGACTGAAGCGACTTAGCAGCATACAGTTCTTCTGTGTATTCTTTCCATCTCTTCTTGATCTCTTCAGTGTTTTCTAGATCTCTACCGGTTCTGTCCTTTATTGTGCCCATCTTTGGGTGAAATTTTTCCTTGATATTTCCAGTTTTCCTGAAGAAATCTCTAGTCTTTCCCCTTCTGTTGTTTTCCTCTATTTTTATGCACTGTTCTTTGAAGAAGACCTCCTCGTCTCTCCTTGCCATTCTTTGGAACTCTGTTTAGTTGGATGTATGTTTCCCTTGCTCCCTTGCTTTTCGCTTATCTTCTTTCTTCAGCTGTTTGGAAAACCTTAGATAACCACTTTGCCTTCTTGCTTTTCTTTTTCTTTGGGATGGTCTTGTTAGCTGTCTCCTATACAATATTATGGACCTCCGTCTGTAGTTTTTCAGGGACACTGTTTATTAGACTTAATCCCTTGAATCTATCTGTCACCTCCACTGCATATTCATAGGGGATTTAAGTTATACCTGGCTGGCCTAGTGGGTTTCCCTGCTCTCTTTAGTTTAAGCCTGGATTTTGGTATGAGAAACTGATGCTCTAAGCCACAGTCAGCTCAAGGTCTTGTTTGTTTGTTTGTTTGTTTTGACTATGTACAGCTTCTCCACCTTGGGCTACAGTGTAATCAATTTGATTTTCAGTATTGACCATTTGGTGATTTCCATGTATAAAGTCATCACTTGTGTTGTTGAAAAGGGTATTAGCTATGATCAGTATATTCTCTTGGCAGAATTCACTTAGCCGTTGCCTTGCTTCATTTTGTTCTCCAAGGCCAAACTTGCCTGTTATTCCAGGTATTTCTTGACTTCCTACTTTTGCATTCCTATACCCAGTGATGAATAGAACAATTTTTTTGGTGTTAGTTATAGGAGGTCTTCTAGGTCTTCATAGAACTGATTAGCTTCAGCATCTTTAGCATCCGTGGTAGAGACATAGAGTTGAATTGCTGTGATGCTGAATGGCCTGCCTTGGAAATGAACTGAGATCATTCTGTCATTTTTGAGGTTGCACCCAAGCACTGCATTTTGGACTCTCTTGTTGATTATGAGGGCTACTCCATTTCTTCTATGGGATTCTTGCCCATAGTGGTAGATATGATGTCATCTGAGTTAAATTCACCCATTCCCATCCATTTTAGTTCACTGATTCCTAAGATGTCAGTGTTTATTCTTACCATCTCTTGCTTGACCACATCCAATTTACCTTAATTCATGGACCTAACATTCCAGGTTCCTATGCAGTACTGTGAGTATGGCTTCAGTGTGTCTGCCCTCTGATGCCCTCTTGCAACACCTACCATCTTACTTGGGTTTCGCTTACCTTGGGTGTGGGGTATCTCTTCATGGCTGCTCCAGCAAAGCACAGCTGCTGCTCCTTACCTTGGATGAGGGGTATCTCCTCCCACAGCCCTTCCTGCCATTCAGTGTGGGATGGCTCCTCTAGGCCTTCCTGCGCCCAGGCAGCCACCACTCCTTGGACATGGGGTTGCTCCTCCCGGTCGCTGCCTTGGCCTTGACGCAGGGTGGCTCCTCCCGGCCGCTGTCCCTGGCCTCGGGCGCAGGGTATCTCCTTCAGGCCATCGCCCCTGACCTCAGACGTGGGGTAGCTCCTCTCGGCCATTCCTATGCTGTCGCAGCCTGGCATTTTATGCCGCTGTTCCTGACCTTGGACGTGGGATAGCTCTTGGCTGCGCTTAGTGCGCCGGCTGCTGCCGCCACCTGCGCTACAACCACAGACTTGTCTAACTCAATGAAACTAAGCCATACCCGCGGGGCAACCCAAGACAGGCGGGTCATGATGGAGAGGTCAGACAGAATGTGGTCCACTGGAGAAGGGAATGGCAAACCACTTCAGTATTCTTGCTTTGAGAACCCCATGAACAGTATGAAAAGGAAAAATGATAGGATACTGAAAGAGGAACTCCCCTGGTCAGTATGTGCCTAATATGCTACTGGAGGTCAGTGGAGAAATAACTCCAGAAAGAATGAAGGGATGGAGCCAAAGCAAAAACAAGACCCAGCTGTCAATGTGACTGGTGATAGAAGCAAGGTCTGATGCTATAAAGAGCAATATTGCATAGGAACCTGGAATGTCAGGTCCATGAATCAAGGCAAATTGGAAGTGGTCAAACAGGAGATGGCAAGAGTGAACATCGACATTCTAGGAATCAGTGAACTAAAATGGACTGGAATGGGTGAATTTAACTCAGATGACCATTATATCTACTACTATGGGCAGGAATCCCTCAGAAGAAATGGAGTAGCCATCATGGTTAACAAAAGAGTCTGAAATGCAGTACTTGGATGCAATCTCAAAAATGACAGAATGATCTCTGTTCGTTTACAAGGCAAACCATTCAATATCACGGTTATCCAAATCTATACCCCAGCCAGTAGCGCTGAAGAGGCTGAAGTTGAATGGTTCAATGAAGACCTACAAGACCTTTTAGAACTAACACCCAAAAACGATGTCCTTTTCATTAAAGGGGACTGGAATGCAAAAGTAGGAAGTCAAGAAACACCTGGAGTAACAGGCAAATTTGGCCTTGGAATGTGGAATGAAGCAGGGCAATGACTAATAGAGTTTTGCCAAGAAAATGCACTGGTCATAACAAACACCCTCTTCCAACAACACAAGAGAAGACTCTACACATGGACATCACCAGATGGTCAACACCGAAATCAGATTGATTATATTCTCGGCAGCCAAAGATGGAGAAGCTCTATACAGTCAACAAAAACAAGATGAGGAGCTGACTGTGGCTCAGATCATGAACTCCTTATTACCATATCAGACTTAAGTTGAAGAAAGCAGGGAAAACCGCTAGAACATTCAGGTATGACCTAAATCAAATCCCTTATGATTGTACAGTGGAAGTGAGAAATAGAGTTAAGGGCCTACATCTGATAGATAGAGTGCCTGATGAACTATGGAATGAGGTTCGTGACATTGTACAGGAGACAGGGATCAAGACCATCCCCATGGAAAAGAAATGCAAAAAAGCAAAATGGCTGTCTGGGGAAGCCTTACAAATAGCTGTGAAAAGAAGAGAAGCAAAAAACCAAGTAGAAAAGGAATGATATAGGCATCTGAATACAGAGTTCCAAAGAATAGCAAGAAGAGATAAGAAAGCCTTCTTCAGGGATCAATGCAAAGAAATAGAGGAAAACAACAGAATGGGAAAGACTAGAGATCTCTTCAAGAAAATTAGAGATACCAAGGGAACATTTCATGCAAAGATGGGCTCGATAAAGGACAGAAATGGTATGGACCTAACAGAAACAGAAGATATTAAGAAGAGGTGGCAAGAATACGCAGAAGAACTGTACAGAAAGGATCGTCACAACCCGGATAATCACGATGGTGTGATCATTCATCTAGAACCAGACATCTTGGAATGTGAAGTCAAGTGGGCCTTAGAAAGCATCAATACAAACAAAGCTAGTGGAGGTGATGAAATTCCAGTTGAGCTATTTCAAATCCTGAAAGATGTGCTGTGAAAGTGCTGCACTCAATATGCCAGAACATTTGGAAAACTCAGCAGTGGCCACAGGAGTGGAAAAGGTCAGTTTTCATTCCAATCCCAAAGAAAGGCAATGCCAAATAATGCTCAAACTACCGCACAATTGTACTCATCTCACATGCTAGTAAAGTAATGCTCAAAATTCTCCAATCAGGCTATAGCAATATGTGAACTGTGAACTTCCTGATGTTCAAGCTGGTTTTAGAAAAGGCAGAGGAACCAGAGATCAAATTGCCAACATCCGCTGGATCATGGAAAAAGCAAGAGAGTTCCAGAAAAACATCTATTTCTGCTTTATTGACTATGCCAAAGTCTTTGACTGTGTAGATCACAAGTAACTGTGGAAAATTCTGAAAGAGATGGGAATACCAGACCACCTAACCTGCCTCTTGAGAAATCTGTATGCAGGTCAGGAAGCAGCAGTTAGAACTGGACATGGAACAACAGACTGGTTCCAAATAGGAAAAGGAGTATGTCAAGGCTGTCTATTGTCACCCTGCTTATTTAACTTCTATGCAGAGTACATCATGAGAAACGCTGGACTGGAAGAAACACAAGCTGGAATCAAGATTTCCGGGAGAAATATCAATAACCTCAGATATGTAGATGACCTCATCCTTATGGCAGAAAGTGAAGAGGAACTAAAAAGCCTCTTGATGAATGTGAAAGAGGAGAGTGAAAAAGTTGGCTTAAAGCTCATCATTCAGAAAATGAAGATCATGGCATCTGGTCCCATCACTTCATGGGAAATACATGGAGAAACAGTAGAAACAGTGTCAGACTTTATTTTGGGGGGCTTCCAAATCACTGCAGATGGTGATTGCAGCCATGAAATTAAAAGACACTTACTCCTTGGAAGAAAAGTTATGACCAACCTAGACAGTATATTCAAAGACATTACTTTGCCGACTAAGGTCCATCTAGTCAAGGCTATGGTTTTTCCAGTGGTCATGTATGGATGTGAGAGTTGGACTGTGAAGAAGGCTGAGCGCTGAAGAATTGATGCTTTTGAACTGTGGTGTTGGAGAAGACTCTTGAGAGTCCCTTGGACTGCAAGGAGATCCAACCAGTCCATTCTGAAGGAGATCAGCCCTGGGATTTCTTTGGAAGGAATGATGCTAATGATGAAAGTCCAGTACTTTGGCCACCTCATGCCAAGAGTTGACTCATTTGTTAAGACCTTGATGCTGGGAGGGATTGGGGGCAGGAGAAGAAGGGGACGACCAAGGATGAGACGGCGGATGGCATCACTGACTCGATGGACATGAGTCTGAGTGAACTCCAGGAGTTGGTGATGGACAGGGAGGCCTGGTGTGCTGCGATTCATGGGGTCCCAAAGAGTTGGACACGACTGAGCAACTGAACTGAATGCAGTACTGTTCGTTGTAGCATAGGCTTTACTTTCACCAGCAGACACATCCATAATTGAGCATCATTTGTATTTTGGACCGTGAAGTGCCTGAGTGTTCATAACTAATGTAAAACTATTTTAAAAATTATTTTTATTTCCAGTCTAGTTCTGTCAGGGAGTAAACTCAAAAAGAATCTAGCATTCATTTACTATGCTTGAGTAAAACTTTCTTCCACCTTTCCTTTTTTGAATTAATTATTTAAATATTATACTTTATGGTTTAAACATGATTTCACATTCATTCCTTAATTCATGGATTTATTTACCCAGCATATATCAAGTGTCTATTGTGTACTAGGTATCAGTATATCAGTGGACATGAATTTGAGCAAACTTTAGGAGATAGTGAAGGACAGAGGAGCCCGGCATGCTGCAGATCCTGGAGTCACACAGAATCGTACACGACTTAGTGGCTGAGCAGCACCTGGGACCTAGTAAGGACTGAGATGGACAGTGATTGTTCGCCTTGACACCTCAAAGTGAGCTTGTCGAGATACCCAATATGATGGCAAGGAAAAAAGGTATAGAAAGATATGTGTCAGTGAGTTTCCCATCCAGTTTGAAACAAATGGCATGTACGAAACAGCTACCTTTTTTTAAGGTAGGATGCAGTTAACAACATCATGAAGAAACTGAATGTTAGGATAATACCAAAGAGAAAGAGGTTGACTTGGGCTGGTAAATTCAGGGCAACTACAGAGTTAAGATACTAGCCTTAGGAGACATGCGACCTGTCCTTAGGGATGGAGATGCTGGAAGGGGAGGAGCTAGCGTGTGTGGGAGATGGAGATGCATAAACGGGGCACCTGTGGGAGACGTCAGACGCACTGAAAAGCTCGAACTGGGGAACCTAATGGCTGGGGCTGAGATTTGGCTTTGACACTTAGAAGCTGTGTTTTGCCAGGGAGCTTCCATGACTTCCTGTGCCCCATTTCTCACCTATACAGTGTGTGACATGGTACCTGTAACTTAGGGTTACAGCAAGAGTTAAAGCAGTGCCTGGTGCCTAGTCAGAGCCTTATAAGTGAAACATTTTGAGAAACTACTAAAGTTTCCCCTTGCACCTCCTTACTCTCTATGCACTCACACACAGAAGCAGAAAAGCTCATTCACAGCTTCCAAGGGGTCAGCAGTATACAACTGAGGAAACTGAAACTGAAAATCAGATACACTTTGGCAAATGCAAACATAGGAGGCATAATAGGGCTGAACACCTAGTGTTCTATACTTACTTAAAGAGTTGGCAGATTGGTACAAATTAGGCACATTATGCACTTGGAAAGTTTTTCAACTGAGAATCAGATCCCAGAGTTGGACACAAACACAGAACAAGCAGAGGCCATTACTGGATATGCAGTCAGGAATTCAGACTGGTATTTTCCAGAAGAATTTCCTTCATGGATGTCGTTAAGACACAGCTTTGAACATGGTCACCTTCAGGAAGGTTTTCCTGATTGCTCAGAGTAGCCTCATGTTTCTTTCTGAGCTCTTCCTCTACTTGAATTATCTTATGCCCTTCTGCAATTTGTAAATTAGAGTTCTGCCTACACATTTTATCCTCCCTGCTCTTTGTAATCTATTTGAATGGAAATTTGAAAATTCATTCCGGTGTCTATCTTGTGTACATAATAAACATTTGAATATATATTGCAGTGTAATTCATGAGAACATGTTTAGAAGGTTAATCATTATAATTACATGTATTGATTTATATTTTTCCACAGAATAGTTTTCACAATATAATTTAAAAACAGTCTAGTAAAATGTGCTTTCTCTCATGCCATTTTTTTAACAAAGTAAAACGTAATAACATACTGAATATTTGTGGAAGGGTTTGTGTTGATGTAATCTATACCAGAGAATATTTTTAGTTACTTTAAAACATTTTTTCTTTTCAGCTTGTGAGAAACAATGAACGTAGTTGGGGAAAAGATGCTAGAAACATCTGCGAATTAAATTATGAGCATTTTCAAAGTATACTTTTTATGGGCATTGATAAATGGTCAGTTTGAAAGCCAAGTCCTTGTTTCATCAAACGTGTGATTTCTGAAAAATCTAAAATTTGCAGTAAGTTGGTCCACATAACTTTTCTCTAGAACCAAACAAGCTTAGGTCTATTTCTTATGACTTGATAAGTTTACCATATGTTTGTTCAAATAATACACATTTATTCAGATCTTCCATGAGCTATGGATTTTCCAAGTCAGGGAATATACCTCTGAAGAAGATATCTTTTTATTCTCAGTGAGTTTTCATTCACTGCTTGCTGGTAGATTGGGCAGCAAAAGAATCTGCTTGCAATGCAGGAGACCTGGATTCGATCCCTGGATTGGGAAGATCCCCTGGAAAAGGGAATGGCAACCCACCCCAGCATTAAAGTGCAGGGAAAGAGAAAATTGAAGCTATGTGTGGAAATGCCCCAGTAGGGTTCAGTGTGAGCTGTCTGAAGAAGTTATTGTCCTGCCTTAGAGTTCAGAGAAGCCTCTCAGAGGGGAGGTGTTGTCTGCCTTAACGGTTGCTTAGCAAGTAAAACTTCCACATCTGAGGAAGAAGAGATCTGTGTTCCTGCCTGAGGGCACACCCTGTTGAAGTTTGGATGGGCTGTGAATGGCAAGGTGGCCACAGAGTGGCTGTTGGCATTGTTCAGAGCAGGGCTCCCTAGATTGTGAAGAGCTCAGATGGGTCCCTGAGCATCATGTTCAGTTCAGTTTGAACATCATGTGTCTTTCCTCAAAACTAAAACCCACCCTCAGATAACAAGGTCCTTTTCTTGAAGGAGATTTGAATAAATGTGCCACAAACTTAGAAAACAACCCTGAAACAGAGACTGCAAAATATTTGGTGACATCATCATCATAATTATAGGCTCTCTCAAAAGGACAAGCATGAAGTCAAGTGGTTTGAAGAGCTTAGCAGTCTGAAATGTGAACAGTCTCCTTCTTACCTTGTATATTTGACTTCCATCTATTTAAAATAAAATCTAAATTCAGGAAAATTAGTGCAGAAGAAAACAAACTTTAGAGGTAATTAGCATGTTTATGGATATTATATATAAATAAATACAGATTATCATGTAATCTTTGTTGACCTGTTCATGATAATCAAGGCAGTGCAAGGTAAAAATTTGTCCTCAAATCGGTCACCATGGAGATAGGTTCACACTGTATTCATTGAATTGAAAGTCTTAGTGAAGAGTTTTGGGAATTTATGAATGCATTACTCTAAACAATAATTGTTGATTCATGAAAAAATAGTCTTTAGTCATCACTCAAATGTGTGACTCCAAACATGTATAAAAATATGAAACAAAGCTAGATTGTTCCAGTTGTTAATACTTTAGTAAATTTCTACAAATATCTAATGCCACTTGAATTGGGATGTCTCCAGATAGATATTAACATATATTTATAAAAAGCTTAGATACATTTTGGGAAATGATTTTCAGTCTTAAAGCTATTGTGGTTTTGTTGCTATTCAGTCACTAAGTCGTGTCCGGCTCCGCAATCCCATGGACTGCGACGCGCCAGGTTTCCCTGTCCTTCGCTATCTCCCTGAGTTTGCACAAATTCATGTCCTTTAAGTCAGTGATGCTGTCTTAACCGTCTCATTCTCTGCTATCCCCTTCTCCTTTTGCCTTCAATCTTTTCCAGTGTCAGGGTCTTTTCCAATGAGTCAACTCTTCGCATCAGGTGGCCAAAGTATCAGCTTCAGCATCAGTTCTTACAATGAATATTCAGGACTGATTTCCTTTAGAATGGACCGGTTTGCTCTCCTTGCAGTCCAAGGGACTCTCAAGAGTTTTCTCCAATACTGCAGTTCAAAAGCATCAATTCTTCGGTGCCCAGCCTTCTTGATGGTCTAACTCTCATGTCTATACATGACTACTGGAACAACCATAGCTTTGACTATACAGACCTTGGTAGGCAAAGTGATATCTGTGCATTTTAATACACTGTCTAGGTTTGTTATAGCTTTCCTTCCAAGAGCAAGTGTCTTTTAATTGTATGACTGCAGTCACCATCAGCAGTGCATAGCTGAAACAGTTATGCCTTTTTCCCCCTTTTTTGCTTCAAAGATATTGAGTACCTGCCTACCATATGCAAATCTGAAGCTCAAAACTGAGTATATGGGACCTAACCTCCCTGTCACCATTAAAAGTAAAAATAAATGTCAGATGCAGCCCATGCTCTCTTGATAGTCATTGATCAGAAGCAATATGAATAAATTCACACTTCCCAAGCATGTTAAGAACTCTGAAGGGAAAGCTATGAGGATTTACCAGAAAGAGGTCGTTTAGGCTCGGCATTGGGATGAGCAAGGAACTTTCCCCAGCATAGTACCTTCTATTCTGATGGAAGGATGGGCAGGGGTAAAAATAGGCAAAAAGAAAAACAATAGGGAGGAGGCTCCAGGTGAAACCTGGTGTCAAGAGGAATGCTGATCCTTTCGTGGAGAAACTGGAAAGGTGTCTGGAACTGAGAAGATGGGCTAGAGAGCAGAGAAAGATGTACTTAAGAGTTAAGTGGTGGTGATGTACCTAGACCTCCAGGATCATGGGTACCCAGGCCATAGTCTAAGAAATCTGATAGCTGGAAAGAGAGACTTGATCAAATAGTGAGGGACCAGTGAGAGGAGAACAAGAGGGTGTTGAAAGATCACTTAACGGATAATTACATTTGTCCATCTGAGAGATAATGGCGACTTGGACTGAGGGTTTGATGGCAGAGGTAGACAGAAAAGGCTCCATGATGCAGTGGATTATGATTTATATTTTTAAATATACCACGCTGGTGACAAGGGGAGAATGAAGTATGGAGGAATGGTCTGCAAGCAGTTAGACATTGCGCTTTCATCTAAAGACATCAGTTTCTTTGGATCAAAGTGGTACATGAAGGGGGTCAGCAAGAACTGTTGAGAAGGATGCGTGGAGCACAAGGAAAAAGGGAGCCTCCAGAGATGCTAGTCTTGACCACATACATCAGTCAACATGGATTCTGTCTTCAGAACAACTCTTGCATTTAGGTGCTTTCATTTTAATTTTCTAATCAAGGAAAGCTGGAGCTCAGAGAGATTAGCAGAATGTCTAGTGAAACATAGCTGGTTACCGACAGAGGCAGCTTTCACACTGAGAGCCCATTTGCCAGAAGATGATACCTTCTTTCTTCAGTGTCTTGATGCTCCCTGAAGATACTATTCTGACTCTGGAGATGATGTTTGGAGAACTCGCTAAACAACCTGACAAAAATCACACAAGCAGTTAATCGATAGTGAAGATGGTTTTGCAAAGCAGGAAGTTTATTTCTAAAATCCTTTTGCCTTTTCTTACCTCAAGTATAACATTGCAACCTGAGACTGCTGCTTCACAGAATTACAGCCTAGCAGAAAGGACAGGGATGCCAGTTACTATGAAATTGATGAAAATCATTACTACCTTTTAACCATGAAAGGGGGCATTAGCTGCACACTTAGGAGAAGCATAAGTAGCCTTGGAGGAGGTGAAATAAATGTTACAGTTCTTGGTCATATTTGTTCACTCTATACATACTTTTTGAGTGAAAGAATGGACATGAATTGTTAATGCACTTTGGCCAGATAATATAATAAATTAAAATTTTACTTTAAAAACTTTGTTCTGGAGGGGATCTTTTTCTTCTGGTGTTGATGGAGCTTCATACAGTTTCACTTTTTACTATTATAAAGATCACCATAGTTTACGTCTAGCCATTATTGAAACAGTGTTTTCAAAGTGTGTATATCATTCCATCATAGAAAAGTTTCACTCCTGTTAAATTTTGGACAAATGGGCATGCAACTGTTCTTTTGTTACTCTTGTTCTGCTTTAATTTGAGATATCTAATGTAGAGACTTGACTTCACATTCCAGGATGTCTGGCTGTAGGTGAGTGATCACACCATCGTGGTTATCTGGGTCAAGAGGATCTCCTTTGTATAGTTCTTCTGTGTATTCTTTCAACCTCTTCTTAATATCTTCTGCTTCTGTAAGGTCCATACCATTTCATTCCTTTATTGAGCCCATGTCTGCATGAAATGTTCCCTTGGTATCTCTAATTTTCTTGAAGAGATCTCTAGTCTTTCCCATTCTATTGTTTTCCTTTATTTCTTTGCATCGATCACTGAGGAAGGCTTTCTCATCTCTCCTTGCTATGCTTTGGAACTTTGCACACAGTTGGGAATATCTTTCCTTTTCTCCTTTGTGTTTAGCTTCTCTTTCTCAGCTATTTGTAAGGCCTCCTCAGATAAAAATTTTGCCTTTTTGCCTTTCGTCTTCTTGGGTATGGTCTTGATCACTACCTCCTGTACAGTGTCATGAAATTCTGTCCATAATTCTTCAGGCACTCTGTCTGTCATATCTAATCTCTTGAATCTATTTGTCAGTTCTACTGTATAATCATAAGGGATTTGATTTAGGTCATACCTGAATGGTCTAGTGGTTTTCCCTACTTTCTTCAATTTAAATCTGAATGTGGCAATAAGGAGTTCATGATCTGAGCCACAGTCAGCTCCTGGTCTTGTTTTTGCTGACTGTATAGAGCTTCTCCACTTTGGGCTGCAAAGAATATAATCAGTCTGATTTCAGTATTGACCATCTGGTGATGTCCATGTGTAGAGTCTTCTCTTGTGTTGTTGGAAGAGGGTGTCTGCTGTGACCAGTGCTTTCTCTTGGCAAAACTCTGTTAGCTTTTGCCCTGCTTAGTTTTGTGCTCCAAGGCCAAATTTGCCTTTTACTCCAGGTACCTCTTGACTTCCTACTTTTGCATTCCAGTCCCCTATCATGAAGAGGACATCTTTTTTGGGTGTTAGTTCTAGAAGGTCTTGTAGATCTTCATAGAACCATTCAATTTCAGCCTCTTCAGATTACTGGTCAGGGCATAGACTTGGATAACTGTGATATTGAATGGTTTGCCTTTGCAAAGTCAAGTCGGCCTTAGGAAGCATCACTACAAACAAAGCTGGTGGAGGTGATGGAATTCCAGTTGACCTATTTCAAATCCTAAGAGATGATGCTGTGCAATCAATATGTCAGCAAATCTGGAAAATTCAGCAGAGGCCACAGGACTGGAAAAAGTCAGTTTTCATTCTAATCCCAAAGAAAGGCAATACCAAAGAATGCTCAAACTACTGCACAATTGCACTCATCTCACACACTATCAAAGTAATGCACAAAATTCTCCAAGCCACGCTTCAACAGTATAAGAACTCTGAACTTACAGATGTTCAAGCTGGATTTTAAAAAGGCAGAGGAACCAGAAATCAAATTGCCATCTGCTGGATTATCAAAAAAGCAAGAGTTCCAGAAAAACATATACTTTTGCTTTATTAACTATGTCAAAACCTTTGACTGTGTGGATCACAACAAACTGTGGGTAGTTCAAGAGATGGGAATACTAGGCCACCTGACCTGCCTCCTGAGAAACCTGTATGAAGGTCAAGAAGCAACATTTAGAACTGGGCATGGAACAACAGACTGGTTCCAAATCGGGAAAGAAGTACATCAAGGCTGTATATTATCACCCTGTTTATTTAACTTACATGCAGAGGACATCATGTGAAATGCCAGGCTGGATGAAGCACAAGTTGGAATCAAGATTTCCAGGAGAAATATCAATAACCTCAGATACGCAGATGACACTACCCTTATGGTAGAAAGTGAAAAAGAACTAAAGATTCTCCTGTTGAAAGTGAAAGAGAAGGATCAAAAAGTTGGCCAAAAACTCAACATTCAGAAAACTAAGATCATGACATCTGGCCCTATCACTTCATAGCAAATAGATGGGGTAACAATGGAAACAGTGAGAGATTTAATTTTGTTGGCTCCAAAATCACTGCAGATGGTGATTGAAGCCATGAAATTAAAAAATGCTTACTCCTTGGAAGGAAAGTTATGACCAACCTATACAGCATATAAAAAAGCAGACACATTACTCTGTCAACAAAGTTCTATCTAGTCAAGTCTATGGTTTTTCTAGTGGTCATGTGTGTTGAGAGTTGGACTATAAGGAAAGCTGAGCACCAAAGAATTGATGCTTTTGAACTGTGGTGTTGGAGAAAACTCTTGAGAGTCCCTTAGACTGCAAGGAGATCCAACCAGTCAATCCTAAAGGAAATCAGTCCTGAATATTCATCAAAAGGACTGCTGCTGAAGCTGAAACTCTAATAACTTTGGCCACCTGATATGAAGAATTGATCCATTGAAAAAGACCCTGATCTGGGAAAGATTGAACGCAGGAGGAAAAGGATGAGATGGTTGGATGTCATCCCCAACATGATGGACATGAGGTTGAGTAGGTTCCAGGAGTTGGTGATGGACAGGGAAGCCTGGTGTGCTGCAGTCCATGGAGTCACAAAGAGTCGGACATGACTGAGTTACTGAAGTGAATTTAGAGACTGCATGTCAGGTTTTCATTGTGATTTATCCATAGACCTCATGATGATCTGTTGCTCCGTTTAGTAGTGAAAGGATTACCATTTTCTCCACAAATCTGAAAGAGTTAGTGCACTTAGTGAAAACATCTAGAAGCCTTTATGTATTCATGACATGTAAATTAAGACATAGAGAGCTTCTTAGATATGAACATACTTTTGGATATCTATTTTATATTTACATCAGCTAAACATTCACATTTTTCAAACTAATATTCATGTCTTAGTATATTTTGGAACAGGTTCTGTATAAGCACCAGTCAAGATATTGAGATCCAAAGTTAAGAAAGTCCTGGTGCTCTAGGAATCTCAGGTGGAAGTAGAGAGTAATGTCAGGTCATTAAGTAGTTTGACCCATTTAAAAAAAAAATTCTTATTCATAGTTCTGTAGAGTCTGAATTGATGGCCAATGTTAATTGGCTCATGAAGACTCACTTTTTTTTCTCCTTTTGGAATATAATTTTATGACCAGCAATATTTTAGACTAAGTACTGAGTAGATTATACATATCATTAGCATTATAATTAATCCAACTAAACTGTATTGTGAAATTTCTGTCAGGCCAAAAGAAGCTTCATCCTTCAGGAAAACACAAGAACATAATTTCACAGTAATTGTTGAGAGAATCCTTGCTGTGGGTTTTTAAGCTCAATTTAATGATGAAATCAGACACTTAGTTGAAGAGTAAAGGGATGTTTTCATAGTTGTGGGTGTAAGTTATAGGTGGAAGATACAGTAAGCTGGAGGGCTTCCCTGGTGGCTCAGATGGTAAAATAATCGGCCTGCAATGAAGGAGACCCAGGTTCGATCCCTGGTTCAGGAAAATCCCCTGTAGGAGGGGATGCCTACCCACCCCAGTATTCTTGCTTAGAGAATTCCGTGGACAGAGGAGCCTTGCAGTTCACAGTCCATAGGGTCACAAAGAGTGGAACATAGCAGAACAATGAGAACTTTCACTTTCATAGTGAGTTGGAGCAGATTTTTTCTCTCCCTTCCAAAGAAAGACACTCGTTGAGAGAAACACCACCTTTATCTCCATTTCTACCACCATGCTGTCTGATTCCTGGCATGGCAAACATCTCTTCTGAGTAACCATTTATCTTGTTCTTGTTTCTTTTCTTTTTAATTGGCATTGTGGAATTTTACCAGTGCTGAGAAAGAAGTTATTACAATTGTGGTTAATGAAGTAATTCATGTTTTCATTCACTCATTCCCCCATCCCTTCAGTTACCTAAAGTGTTGTGAAATAAAAGGCAACTGTATGCATCTGTAACCATTCATGGACCACGGAGCAGGGCCATGCTGTTATGGTTTGTATTGAAAACCATTTTATGTGTTGCTTATTTGTTTATAAGCTTTTTTTTTCCTAATACTTTACCAGAAGATGCCTGTTAGTCCCTTGAATAATACATACTGGGTTTGATTTGGAAAATCGTGTTTATTCTGCCTATTGTGTTCAAGTCTTCCTTTGCTAGAGTTAGCTTAAAATTGTAGATCTCACCAAACTCATTTTTAAAAAAATTCTTAGGAAACATCCAGGTCGGTCAATATGTCTCTGAAAGAAATTATTGAGCTATGTTGAATCAGTTTCAGAGATCTCTGACATTAAATTTTACAGAGTTTACAGTTAAATTTTAAAAAGTGCTGTTAAGCCATATGTTCCACCCAAGACATTTGGATGAAGCTTTTATACATTCCAAAATTCTATAGTATACTAAAATGAAACTTCCCATAAAAGTATTCTACCTTCATGGACTTATATTATACTTTTTATAACAAACATGTTCCTAATTTTGTTCTGTTTTGTTTTTGTTTTACTGTATTATCTTACTTGGTTGTACTGGCTACCACTGTTTTTAGTGACAGTTTTCAGATCTGTATTCTTAAAAATGTATTCATTGACTAGAATGTCCTAGGGAAGATAAATTTAAAGCATAATTTAACAATAATGATAAAGTGTAATATAAAGTATGCTCTTGGAAAGCACAGATTTGAATAACTGCCTTCAAGAACGTTAAGATTAACAAAACTAATAGGCAAAATGCTTTATAACGTTATCCTAATATCTTTCTATATAAATTGGAATTAAAAATTCAGAGTTGGATCGACCCAAATATAGACTATCTTGTAAAATTTGGAAACATTAAAGAATAACAATTTTCTATTCAATATAACAATGGCACAGTTTCTAATAGGAAACGTTTGTATGTCTTCCAACAGAAACACAGAATCTAGAATGACTAAATTAGTTTTAAAATCTGTATTTTACTTGGAAAATTGCTACTGGATTTACTTCCACTGCAATTTAAAAGGAAGAGGTGTGTGTGGGCATATCCCAGCTGTGCATGGTTTGTTATGAGCCATTTTTAGGCCAACTGGTCAGCCACAGCTGCCTAAGACTGGTTTAGAAAATTACAGGTCTACATTTTTTCACTCTCAATTTTTTTTTTTTTTTTGGTTAAAGTGCCTTGAATAAGGCATTCTTAGTTTAGTTATCTTGAAGTTATTACACAGGGCACATGTAAGAGAGCTATTGTCATTGTTGGAAACAAATCAGATCAAGTTGAGGCAGAATGATAAGGAGCTGGAGTCAGTCTAAAACTTAAGAAGGCTCTTGGGCAGATAACACTTAGTGAAAGTTCTTCTTTAATGCATCTCTTAAATATGGACCTCAAAATGCATTTTCCTAAGTCAGAAACATCTGTCATTATAACAGTAACTCCAGGATTTCCTATGCAGGGCAATCTCATTCTTTATTTTGGACATAATATTTCAAGATTTTGTACAGAAGTTAGTAGCTATTAACTATAATATAGAGATAGGAGTAAAGTAAGCTACCTGAAACAATAGCAGTAACAGAAAATAAGAATTGAAAAGAGAAAACAAAAAATGTTGGATCTGTTATAATTGAAAAAAAAAATAGATTCTAGGTCCTGGTAGAAGATGTTTGATATATTTCTAATGCTGCCCCCCACCCTTTGCTTGCACTTCTGTGGTGACTACTTGTTGTCTTTAGATGTATCAAAGTGACCTTAATATTATTGCCATATACATGCATAATTTTACCCTGATCAGGTGCTCCAGAACTTTAGACCTAGATGCTTCCTAAGAGAGGCAAGTGAAAGCTTCCTCTGCGCAGCAAAACTCGTTCACTTCCTGAGACAAAACTTGGTTGTTACCTGGAGTCCCATACTTGCCATTTACACTAGTGACCATCTCCACTTACACTTATAAAATTTGAAACACCCCTATCTCAGACATCAATTTTCAGTTATATAGACCATAAAATATTATCAGCTTGAATGACAAGACATTTAGAAAATAAAAAATACTGTCTAAGGATTTGGTTATTATTTTCTTTGTAAATGTCTAGTAGAAGTGACAGATGTAAAAATCTTAACAGTGATTACTGTCCTCTGAACCTTTTCTAGATATTTGTGTGGTATAAAAGAGATTCCATCATTAAAAGATACTTCTGACATTCCTGAGATATTCTCGTCATGTTGGGTAATTGGGCTACAAATCCTCACAGGCCATACAACTCTCAGATTCCTTGGGAAGCTGTGAAGAGCAGCCAACAAAACTACAACTGAGTCCTCTGCTAGAATCCATTCTGCGGAACTGTGCTATAGAAGACACATTTTATATACAATCACTCTTCTTTGTGTCTTCGCGACTCAAATGCTCCTTGGCAGAAATTCTAGACACCCTTGTTCTTAGTAACACTTAGAACAGGGCCATGGAGTTCAATGTCTGGAGGAATGGTCTGCTGATGTGAATATGTAAATAAGTCACCTATTCAAGAGTCACAATTTACATACTAAAATAGGAAGTATTTCCTACAAATTTTGTAGCAAGCAGCATTTTCCATCTATTTTTAGGTCTTGCATTTTAACTAAAGAAAGCCTCAATTATTCTTGAGAAACACTTCATTGACTTTAACTCATTTACAAGGAACTTTGGGGCCATGTTGATGATGAATAGGAAAACAGCAGTGGAGCAGGTAGGCAAAGTTTTGAGGCAGTGCTGAACTGGACAGATCCCAGTTTGCTGTTGTATGTGACATGGCCATTGTTCAAGAAGCTCTGGAAATCTAGATTCATAGGAGAAATCTCCCAGTGTTGAAGTGGGCTAAAACAAATCAAATGGTGTTTAAAACAACGTAGGAATCTTCGCTGTGCAGGCTGGACACATCATGTTTGTGGGGCAGACTGCAAACCTATGGCAATTTGTGCCAGCAGAAAATAGAATTTATTTCTTGATGTTTCTTTATTCTTCTATGAAGGAAGGTGGGTAACTTGTTGACTAAGATTTCTCTGGGCATTTTGGAAGCCACGCAAATTTTACCTGATGTTCTGAAATAATGGTCTGCTATAGTCATGGTTTCATGATAAACCTTTTAGGATTAATAATGCTGACTCTAATAGACACCAGCATTCAGTCTATCTGAAGGTCAAGTGGGATTGCTGGATGGCTGTCCTGGCTGGTCCTTTTGGGGACTGGACACCAGTTATTTGGATCTCCTTGTACCTGACATATCTGATATGCTTTAAGTTTCTTAAGCTGAGATATTTTATAGTCAATGTGTATACATTTTTGTTCCATACATTTACATTTTCACTTAATATTTATAATTAGATCATTCTTTATTTACTCAGTGTCTGCATACTTTATAAATGAATAATTACATTTTTGCTTAAGTCAAATCAGTGTAGCATGAGCTGAATTATAACCTCAGAGTTAAAAGTGACTTATTTGGGGAGTCAGTTTATGTCTCTTTCCTTTGGTTTCTGATCTGACGTCTTCCTACTGTCCATTATCCACGTGGCTCAGAGGCACATGGTATAACCAGGATTTAGGAAGAACTTCGAGAGTTAAGTGACTGTGTATTGGGTCAGGATCAGGGCGAGGGGGTAATGCTGACCACAGATTTCAGGGCAAGTGATACCAGGGTTTCCCACCTACTCTGCAAAGGACAAGGGAAGCTCTTGGAGAGACCTGGAAAACTGTCAGGAAGTGACTGGATTTGGGAAGTATCTTTCTGGGTACTAGTAGGGGATGGATTAGAGAGGGATAAGACCAAATGAGGGTTTTGCCTTCAAGTCAGAAATGATGGTAGCTTGTCTTACCATCATTGGGATCAAATAGATGGATCTGGAATAAACTATGTTGGATTCTGTCATCTAAACATATGGCATGGATGAGTTCACGAGTTCCAGGTGGCTCTGCCAGGAATATGGTGCCTCCTTGATAAGAACAGCCAGTTATACAGCTGGTGTCCAAGGGGATGGCTTCCCTTTAAATTCTGCCCTGACAGCAAGGGCTGAGTGGACCAGCAAGACTGATGGAAATCCCTGCTCAGCATCGCTGCTGTCTACATTTTCCTGACCTTCAGGTCTAGGTTACCTCAATATGAATTATTAATAACTTCATTATAACCTTGGATATAGAGCTTATAACTTTTGTACAACATGGAGGTAATTATGTAAGTTCCTATCAGTGATTTTTATAAATTTATCTGAAAAAAAACTGAATATCAGTTTCCAGGAATTTAGTATGAACTCTCATCTTTTACCTCCTTAAAGTTATTTTATCTCTTACTCTTCTTTTCCAAGGCCATATTTCTTAACTGCTTCTTTATTAATATAACCTTTCAAATGCCATATTTTATTGTGCTGATTTAAGACTACCTGAAGGTTTTAAAAATCATTTTATGATGTAACCAAAAGTGGGAAACAGGCAATGGAAAAATGCATCCTCCAAAATTCCACAATCCAAATTAAAACTTGTATCAATTCTACCTTTACATTTTTGAACTTATTTTTTCCTATCGTAAGTTTATTCAATTTAAGATCATGACAGAATAAAGACAATGTGCTTATGAGATGACAATATGGAGCTTGTACCTCCATCATAAGCAGGTTCTATTTAAATAGTTAATTAGTATACACCTACAGAAGTAAAGCATTTACTGTTCATTTGCTGCCTCTCGAGTACAAGATGGGAAGTTAGTATAGAGGACTATACAAAGAATTCTAAGGTGGATGCATATTAAATCAACAAGCAATACCATCTTCGTGGAGTAACTAAACTTGGGGAGAAATCAAATGCAGGCACTGAGAAAGCAGATTTGAAGATGGTCTGAGATCTTGTGACTACATGGGATTTGAGTGTAAGTGGAGCTGTATTGTATTTGGTATTAGCTGCTAAATTGCAGCCTTCTCTTATGATAATTATTAGGTTAAAAATCTTAAAGATTACTAATTATCATTCATCATAGGTTCTATGGATGGTTTGAAGTCAGAAAATGTAATCATGTTTGTAGGTGAAAGTACTTCCAGAGTGTAATTTAATGTGTTTATTTGTAAAAGTGGATGCTCATCAGGTCTTTATCTTTATTGATTAAAAATTACCGCAGTAGTGATTATGGGCCAAACCGTGTGCTATTATATCCCCATTTAGATGATGTGATAATTCTTTTTTGCCTAACAACTGAACTCCAAAATATGGAACATAATATCCTATGGGCTGGACCATAAGAAGTTTTGGCAGATTTTGGGGGAAATAATTGATTAATCTCTCAGTCAGTAGATTAATCTCTCAGTCAGTATAATATCGCATATTGTAACATTTAGCTCAGGGAGCCATATTTTGAGTCAAAGGCAGCTGGCCCCTTTCATAAAAATCAAGTCCTAGTGTGTGTCAGCTTCCTGAAAGGCATTCATAGCATTTTTCAGATCCTATGTAAAACCAAAAACATCAGATGGAACGCTTGTTCCACTGTCCGAGTCTATTCCATCGTTAACAGACAGTGTGGAGGTACGTAGAGCTACAAAACATAATCAGGAATGAAGGAAGAAAATGTAATCTGAAAGTGGATTTTGTGCCATTATTTACACTTAAAATCCTCGAAATTGACTCTTTGGTGGGCATGGTGTGCAGGGATTCTTCTGAAGCATCCTTCCTTCCTTAATCTTTGACACTCTCACCACCACCCATCCCTGATTTTAAGCAATATCATCTTGTCACTGTGAAAGGTGAATTTCATTTCTCCACTGAGAATACTTCTGGAATGTTTTAAATGGTAGGACAGATGTGCCTTTTAAATATATGTCATTGCATTTTAGGGATTTAAATGAATCACTCTCTTTCATCTTCTAAGATAATGCTAATAAATATCATATCAGTGCATTTAAAGGCATATCTTGGGTTTTCTTTTCTTTTAAATTTAGAACAAATTTATTTTAATTGCTATGAATATAGACCAATTTGATACCTTCAGTTTAAAAAAAACACTAAGAAATTATAAGAATAGCTTTCAGTAGCATCAATTCTGTATCAGTGTTGAACTCAGGACTGCCAGCTTATCAATGTGTTCTAATCAGTTGACTTAACCAGGGAAAGAAAAAAAAAAAAAGAGTAAAACTGACCTTTACTAATTGCTCAGAATATGTCAGGAATTGGATTATAGCAGCACTTTATGGAGTGTGTTTTATGACCCATGAATGGCTCTGTTAAAAAACAAGAGAAACACACATGGTTCATAGAAGTTAAATTTGAGAAATACTGCCCAGTTATGGATATTATCCCAGTTTGGGGGTAATATCCCAGTTTTGGATATTATTCATGCACATCAGCTTACTTAAGGTATCACAGCAAATCTTTTCTGGCTAAAGTTTTACATCAAATTTGACATAAAAAGATTGCCTATTTGCCTTCTACTAGTAACATATTTTATACATTTTTTGGGAAACAGAATGATGCTAATTTATTGCTTATTAATCCTTCCCTTTATTTAGGGTGTCACTCCAGTCTTTTCTCATGAGCCTGAAGCATGGAAAATACAAGTGGGATGGGTGTGGTTCTTCCTCTACCGCCATGGCCTTCTTTGGTGTCCTTACTTGCTAGCAGAATTCTATAGATTGTTATAAAATCATGTGTGACCATTTTCATAACCTCAGTGTTATTTTTTAATTAATTTATTTTTTATTGAAGGATAATTGCTTTATAGAATTTTGTTGTTTTCTGTCAAGTCTCAACATGAATTAGCCATAGGTATACATATGTCTCCTCCCTTTTGAACCTCCCTCCCATTTTCCCCCCACATCCCACCCCTCCTGGTTGATACAAAGCCTCTGTTTGAGTTTCCTGAGGCATACAGCAAATTCCTGTTGGCTATCTATTTTACATATTGTAATATAAGTTTCCAAGTTAATCTTTCCATGTATCTCACCCTCTCCTCCCCTCTCCCTATGTCCATAAGTCTATTCTCTATGTCTGTTTCTCCATTGCTGCCCTGTAAATAAATTATTCATTTTTCTAGATTTCATATATATGTATCAGAATATGATATTAATCTTTCTCTTTCTGACTTCACTCTGTATAATAGGTTCTAGGTACATCCACCTCATTAGAACTGACTCAAAGGCTTTCCTTTTTATGACTGAGTAATTTTCCATTGTGTGTATATACCACAACTTCTTTATCCATCCATCTGTCGATGGACAACTAGGTTGCTTCCATGTCTGTCTATTGTAAACAGTGCTGCAATGAGCAATGAGATGCTTGTGTCATTTTCAATTATGTCTTCCTCAGGGTGTATGCCTAGGAGTAGAATTGCTGTGTCCAGTCCTTTGGCCACCTCATGCAAAGAGTTGACTCATTGGAAAAGACTCTGATGCTGGGAGGGATTGGGGGCAGGAGGAGAAGGGGATGACAGAGGATGAGATGGCTGGATGGCATTACTGACTCAATGCACGTGAGTCTGAGTGAACTCCAGGAGTTGGGGATGAACAGGGAGGCCTGGCGTGCTGCGATTCTTGGGGTCGCAAAGAGTCGGACACGACTGAGTGACTGAACTGAACTGAACTGAATGGTAGTTTTATTCAAAAATTTTTAAAGAAACTCCATACTGTCTTCCATAGTGGCTGTATCAATTTACATTCGCACCAACAGTGCAAGAGCATTCCCTTTTCTCCACACCCTCTCCAACATTTATTGTTTGTAGACTTGGATGATGGCCATTCTGACTGGTGTAAGGAGATATCTCACTGTAATTTTGATTCACATTTCTCTAATAATGAGTGATGTTGAGCATCTTTTCATGAGTTTGTTAGCCATCTGTATGTCTTTGGAGAAATGTCTGTTTAGGTCTTTTCCCCACTTTTTAATTGGGTTGTTTGTTTTTCTGGCATTGAGTTGTATGAACTGCTTGCATATTTTGGAAATTAATCCTTTGTCATTTGTTTCATTTGCTATTATGTTCTCCCATTCTGAGGGTTGTCTTTTCACCTTGCTCATAGTTTCCTTTGCTGTGCAAAAACTTTTAAGTTTAATCAGGTCCCATTTGTTTATTTTTGTTTTTATTTCCATTACTCCAGGAGGTGAGTCATAGAGGATCTTGCTTTGGTTTATGTCATTGAGTGTTCTGTGTATGTTTTCCTCTAAGAGTTTTATAGTTTCTGGTCTTACTTTTAGATCTTTAATCCATTTTGAGTTTATCTTTGTGCCTGGTGTTAGGAAGTGTTCTAATTTCATTCTTTTACAAGTAGCTGTTCAGTTTTCCCAACACCACTTATTGAAGAGATTGTCTTTGCTCCGTTGTATATTCTTGCCTCCTTTGTCAAAAATAAGGTACCCATAGGTGCATGGGTTTATTTGCGGGCTATCTTGTTCCATTGGCATATATTTCTTTTGTGTGTGTGCCAGAACCATACTGTCCTGATGACTGTAGCTTTGTAGTATAATCTGAAGTCAGGAAGATTGATTCCTCCAGCTCCATTCTTCTTTTTCTTCTTTCTCAAGACTGCTTTGGATATTCAGGGTCTTTTGTGATTCCATATGAATTGTGAAATTTTTTGTTCTATTTCTGTGAAAAATGTCATTGGTAATTTGATAGCGATTGCATTGAATCTGTAGATTTTGTTTGGTAATATAGTCGTTTTTACAATATTGATTCTTCCTACCAAGGAACATGGATATCTCTCCATCTTTTTATGTCATCTTTGATTTCTTTCATTAGTGCCTTATAATTTTCTGTGTACAGTTCTTTTGTATCCTTAGGTAAGTTTATTCCTAGATATTTAATTCTTTTTGTTGCAATGGTGAATGGGATTGATTCCTTAATTTCTCTTTCTGATTTTTCATTGTTAGTATATAGAAATGCAAGTGATTTCTGTGTATTGATTTTGTATCATGCAAATTTGCTAAACTAACTGATTAATTCTAGTTATTTTCTGATACTATCTTTATGGTTTTTTTATGTACAGTATTATGTCATCTGCAAATAGTGAGAGCTTTACTTCATTTCCAGTCTGGATTCCATTTATTTCTTTTTCTTCTCTGATTGCTATAGCTAGAACTTCAGAACTATGTTGAATAATATTGGTGAAAGTGGACACCCTTGTCTTGTTTCTGATCTTAGTGGTAATGCTTTCAGCTTTTCACCATTGAGAATAATGTTTACTGCAGGCTTATCATATATGACCTTCACTATGTTGAGGTAGGTTCTTTCTATGCCCATTTTGAAGAGTTTTAATAATGGGTGCTGGATTTTGTCAAAGGCTTTTTCTGCATCTATTGAGACTATCATATGGTTTTAATCTTTAAATTTGTTAATATGGTGTATCACATTGATTGATTTGCATATGTAGAAGAATCCTTGCATCCCTGGAATAAACCCAACTTGATCATAGTGTATGAGCTTTTTGAATTCCATTTGTTAAAATTTTGTTGAGGATTTTTGCATCTATGTTAATCAGTGATATTGGCCTGTAGTTTTCTTTTTTTGTGTGTTGTCTTTGTCTGGTTGTGTATCAAGATGATGGTGGTCTTGTAGAATGAGTTTGGAAGTGTTCCTTCCTCTGCAATTTTTTGAAAGAGTTTTAGAAAAATAGGCATTATCCCTCCTCTAAATGTTTGATAGAATTCTCCTGTGAATCCATCTGGTCCTGGGCTTTTGTGTTTTGGGAGATTTTGATCAGAGCTTCAATTTCAGTGCTTGTAATTGGGTTGTTCATAATTTCTATTTCTTCCTGGTTCAGTCTTGGAAGATTGAACTTTTCTAAGAATCTGTCCATTTCTTCCAGGTTATCCATTTTATTCCCATATAGTTGTTCATAATAGTCTCTTATAATCCTTTGTATTTCTGCATTGTCTGTTGTAAATTCTCATTTTTCATTTCTAATTTTGTTTATTTGATTCTTCTCTTTTTTTCTAGATGAGTCTGGCTAAAGGTTTTTAAATTTTGCTTATCTTCTAAAAGAACCAGCTTTTAGTCTTATTAAATTTTACTAATCTTGCTTTCATTTCTTTTTCATTTATTTCTGCTCAGATCTTTATGATTTATTTCCTTCTACTAATTTGGGAGTTTTCTTGGTTGTTGTTGTTCTTCTTCTTTTTCCAGTTCTTTTAGGTGTAAAGTTAGGCTGTCTATTTGATGTTTTTCTTGTTTCTTGAGGTAGGGTTCTATTGCTATAAACTTCCTCTTAGAACTGCTTTTGCTGCATCCCATAGGTGGTTTTGAGTTGCTGTGTTTTCATTGTCATTTGTTTCTAGAAATTTTTTTATTTCTCTTTTGATTTCTTCAGTAATCTGTTGGTTATTTAGAAACGTATCATTTAATCTCCATGTGTTTGTGTTTCTTAGTTTTTTTCTTGTAATTGATATCTAGTCTCATAGCACTGTGGTCAGAGAAGATGCTTAATACGATTTCAATTTTATTAAGTTTACTGAGGTTTGACTTGTGACCCAAGATGTGGTCTATCCTGGAGAATGTTCCATGTGCACTTGAGAAGAAGGTGTGTTCTGCATTTCTATGGAATGTCCTGAAAATATCAATGAGATCCATCTCATCTAATGTACCATTTAAGACTTGTGTTTCCTTTTTAATTTTTTTGTTTTGATGATACATCCATTGATGTGAGTGGGATGTTAAAGTTTCCTACTATTAGTGTGTTACTGGCAATTTCTCCTTTTATGTCTCTTAGTGTTTGTCTTATGTATTGTGGAACTCCTATGTTGGTTGCACAGATATTTTAAATTGTTACGTCTTCCTCTTCAATTGATCCCTTGATCATTATGTAGTGTCCTTCCTTATCTTTTGTAATATTCTTTACTTTAAGGTCCATTTTGTCTGATGTGAGGATTGCTACTCCATCTTTTTTGTTTTTTGCTTCCCATTTGCATGGAATATATTTTTTCATCCTCTCACTTTCAGGCTATACGTGCCTTTAGGTCTGAAGTGGGTTTCTTGTAGAAAGCATATATATATGGGTCTTATTTTCTCTCCATTCCGTCAGTCTGTGTCTTTGGGTTGGAGCATTTAATCCATTTACATTTAAAGTAATTATTGATATGTATGATCCTATTGCCATTTTCTTAATTGTTTGAGGTTGATTTTGTAGATCTTTTTTCTTCTCCTGTATTTTTTGACTATACCAGTCCCTTTAACATTTGTTGTAAAGCTGGTTTGAGGTCATGAATTCTCTTAACTTTTGCTTGTCTGAAAAGCTTTTTATTTCTCCATCAATTTTTAATGAGATCATTGCCAGGTACAGTAATCTTAGTTGTAGATTTTTTTTTTCCATTAGTACTTTAAATATATCTTGCCATTCCCCTCTGGCCTGCAGAGTTTCTGCTGAAAGATCAGCTATTAAGTGTATGGGATTTCCCTTGTATGTTACTAGTTTCTTCTCCCTTGCTCCTTTTTTTTTTTATTTTTTATTTTTATTTTTTATTTTTTTAATTTTAAAATCTTTAATTCTTACATGCGTTCCCAAACATGAACCCCCCTCCCACCTCCCTCCCCATAACATCTCAGTGGGTCATCCCCATGCACCAGCCCCAAGCATGCTGTATCCTGCGTCAGACATAGACTGGCGATTCAATTCTTACATGATAGTGTACATGTTAGAATGCCATTCTCCCAAATCATCCCACCCTCTCCCTCTCCCTCTGAGTCCAAAAGTCCGTTATACACATCTGTGTCTTTTTTGCTGCTTTTAATATTCTTTCTTTGTGTTTAGTCTTTGTTAGTTTTGTTAGTATGTGTCTTAGTGTGTTTCTCCGTGGGTTTGTCCTGTATGGGACTCTTTGTGCCTCTTGGACTTGATTGACTATTTCCTTTTCCATGTTGGGGAAATTTCAGCTATAATCTCTTTAAAAACTTCCTCATACTCTTTCCTTTTCTCTTCTTCTAAGACCCCTATAATTTGAATATTGGTGCGTTTGATTTGTCATATTTGTCCCAGACATCTCTGAGACTATCCTCAGTTCCTTTCATTCTTTTTACTTTCTTCTGCTCTTGAGAAGTTATTTCCACCATATTATCTTCTAGTTCACTGATTCATTCTTCTGCTTCAGATATTCTGCTATTGATTCCTTCCAGAGTATTTTTATTTTCAGTAATTGTGTTCATTGTCTCTATACGTTTATTTTTTAATGCTTCTAGATCTTTGTTTATTGATTATTGCATTTTCTCCATTTTGTTTGCAAGGTTTTTTATCATCTTTACTATCATTATTTCAATTTTTTTTTTCAGGTAGTTGGCTTATTTCCTCTTTATTTATTTGGACTTCTGTTTTTCTAGTTTGTTCCTTCATTTGTGTAGTCTTTCTCTGGCTTTTTATTATTTTCTTTTAACTTATTGTGTTTGAGATCTTCTTTCCCAGGCTTCAGGTTAAATTATTTCTTCCTTTTGGTTTCTGTGCTCCTAAGGGTGGTCCAGTGGGTTGTGTAGGTTTTGTATAGGCTGAAATTTGTGGTGACTTTTGTTGTTGCTGTTGTTGTTTGTTTTTCTTCTGATGGGCAAGACTGAGTGAGGTGGTAATCCTGTCTGCTGATGATTGGGTTTGCATTTTTGTTTTGTTGTTGTTTAGATGAGGTTTCCTGCACAGGGTACTACTGTGGTTGAGTAATGCCAGGTCTTGTGTTCAAGTGGTTTCCTTTGTGTGTGTTCTCACTATTTGATATTCCCTGGGGTTAATTCTCTGGTAGTCTAGGGTTTTGCAGTCAGTGCTCCCACTCCAAAGGCTCAGGGATTGATCTCTGGTCAGGAACGAGGATTCCACAAGTGGTTTCTTATGGCATTATGTGGGTCTAAATACCTAAAAGCAAAACACCAAAGATGAACCCCAGACAAATGGCAGTTATAAAATCAGGCAGATAACAATTAAAATAATGGAATATACGCATGTCCATATACATCCTTGAGAAAAGTCAAAACAGTCCAACGAAAATAAATTACAGTAGATTGACTTGGCGAACAAAGGAAATCAAGAATGATATTTACCAGTTAAGAACAAAAGTATCTAAAGCGCAAACTGGAAAACAAAACTAAAGCAAAATGTTAAGTGGGGAATAAAGCAATGAACACAAAACTAACATGTTGAGAGGAAAGGAAAGAAAGAAAAGAGAGAAGGAAGAGATATGCAAGGTTAAATAGAGGTAGATAAAGAAGATTTATATACATTAAGGTTTAACTGAGGGGAAAAGAATAGTAGGAGAAGCAAACAAAGGAATATATGTAGAAAACATAATAATGGGTTTTAAAACTAAAATTTAAAAAAGAGAAAAAGAAGGAAAACTCCACAGAACTGCAAAAGCCCAACATGGAGGCAGAGGTCATTAACAACAACAACAACAACAAAATGTGGCTGAGGGAAAAAAAAAAAAAAAAGCTCAAAAGATTAATTAGATTTCATAGTTCCAATAAAATTGACAACTACAACAGGGTTGGGGGGGAATTCAAAATAATCTACAGAGCAAGTCAAGATATAGGAATAATAGAGGTTTTTCTTGAGTCACTGCTGTCAGAGTCCTTTCCTTCCCTGGGAGTCACAGTCCACCTCACCTCCCTAGGATGCCGTCCAACACTGCTGGTCTCTGGACCTGCTATGAGGGCAGCTCAGACTCTAATCTGGCCCTGCTCCTGTGTGCTCTTGCCTCCATTGTCCACAGCTATCAGAACTGGTGTGTTTTTTCTGTGTGGGAGCTCTCAGTGTCCTTTCATATATTCCATAGACACAGAGTCTGCCTAGTTGATCATGTGGATTTAATCCGAAACCGGTACAGCTGGTGGGAAGGTTTTGGGTCTTCTTCCTTACCCACACTGGCCCTGGGTTTCATTTGTGGTTTTATTTCCACTTCTGCATGTGGGGCGTGCACTGGGGTTTGCTCCTGTGGCTGCCCTGGAGGACTTGGGTTGTCCCCTGTGAGGGCCAGGTGTGGAGGTGGTACAGCTGCTTGGGTCGCAGGGGTTCTGGCAGCACCAGGTACTCAGGGGAGTTGGTGGCTAGGGCAGCAGGAAATATAGTGCTCTAGAAGGGTATGGCAACCAGCATTGGCCAGTACGCTCCAGTGTTCTTGCCTGGAGAAACCCCCTGACAGAGAAGCCTGGCAGGCCACAGTCTACAGTGTCACAGAGAGTTGGACGTAACTGAAGCGACCCTGAGCACATAAACACAAGACTGTTTTGCCGGTGGCAGCTCTGCCCCAGTGAGAGTTGAGTGTGAAGGTGGCACAGCTGCTTGGCTTGCGGGGACCCTGGTGGCACCAAGTGGGCAGGGACACAGACTGCCTCCGCTGTAGGAGTTATGGCCCCCTCAGAGTCTTTTTTCAGCCTCTGGTAGCTGGTGATCAGAAAGCCTGTTTGGCCAGTTTTTTCCATAGCTCTGGTCATTCAGGCACCTAGAGGGCTGCCTTGCCTGGGGTCCTTCTCTGTTGTTCAGCATGTCAGGCACATTGAGGGGCCCTGACTGGGGTCCTACTCTGTAGATCAGTGTGTCATTCAGTAAAGGAGCCCTCTGGGTGGGGTCCTGCTCTGTAGTTCAGTGCATCAGGCATTTGATGGGCCAGCCTCTCTATTGTTCAGCTGATGCTGTCATGTCTGGGGAGAGACATGCTGGCTATGGTGCTGGCTCCACCCGCTACGTGTGACTCAGCAGTATTGCCTTGCTTCCATGGCTGCCTGCATTTCCTCCACCAGCATTTCCCACCACAATCTCCTCCCTCACCTCCCCTAGATTAGTCTCTCTGCAGTCAACACCAGCCCTCACCCTGGGATTGCTCCACAACCCCTAAACTCCAGCTCCCAGCCGCTATGCCTTCTAGGGGACCAGTGTTCCTGTCTGGGGTACGTATGGCTGTGGCAAGGACTGTCTGATTCTCATCCCATTGAGGCTGCCACTGATCAGCTGTTTCACTCTCAGCCTTAAATGTTTCTCCTCTAACCCAGACAATTGCCCTGATGTGGGGCTCAGACCCCTGTTGAGGGCAGGTCCAGTCCTATTGATACTCCTGTTTCTCCCCCTTCATCCTACCATGGTTCCTTCATCCTACTGAGATTTGTGTGGGTCTGTATTCTTCTCCACTGGTCAGGTGCTCTTGTCCACTCTCAGCTGGTGTTCTTTCTGCCTGCACTTCTGTGTCTGAAGGTATATTCCTGATGTATCCATGGAGATAAATGTACTCCATGTCCACCTACTCCTCTGCCATCTTTTCTTACTCTCTTCAATGTTATTTTATACTAGTTATTATATACTATTTTACTATGGCAGTTTATGAAGATGGTCAAGATTAATTTTTAGAGAAACGTATGGCATAATGAGTTTTATTTTCCCAGGAGTAATTATAACTTTTCTGTGACTTAAATGTGTGATTTCAAAAGAATTAATAAAATATTTAGTACCACAGATAACATGCTAATGAAATTTTAATGTATTAGTTCTTTCCCCCTCCTTTTGAGCTGAAGATTCCCTAAGTACAATAGACTTACTATTTTAATTATAATACATTTTTAGTCTATTGACTCTATTGGAAACATTTTGAGTTCAAAAATTTTGCTCTAAAAAGAGGCTGCCTTATATAAGAAAAAATGTAGATTTTACTTTTTAAGTTAGGGACTTTGAAAAAGTTGCATTATCCTATTTTATACAACAAACATACAGAAATCTTTATATAAAGTTAGTCTTCTAGATATAGTTTTATTCACCATAACTAGATGAAATTATATTGAAAGTTAATAGGTATTTCAGTTTTTTTCCCATTTCAGTATATTCTTTAATGCTTGCGAACTGAAATAAAATATTCTGGTTTATTCTTACTCAGAAATGTAGACCACTGAGGGAAAACAGACTCCTGAAAAATCTGCCCTTCCCGTGTCTGTGTCTTCATTGCTGACCCAGTTTTGTGGACAAGGGTGGTGGTTTATCATGAGGAATTAAAGTCTTAGAGAGAAATTAGAGAAGTAGCCCACTCACTTTAAAACCTACCTGAAATAACAGGGTTCCACCTGGAGGTCCTGGAACATGAAGGAGGCCCCGGGGAGACAGGGGGGGAGGAAGAGGGGAGGAGGAGAGGTGAACTCCATCTGTTTCAGAATCACCCTCTGATTTGATCATGTCTGCAGCTATCACAACACACCCAGATCTGTGTTCTATTCATGATACAACCTGAGAATCTAAGGATCACCATGACATTTCTCTCTTCCTGACTGCCCACATTTCATCTATACCAAATCCCTGTAGCTATCATAACACACCCAGACCTGTGTCTGATTCAGTGGAACAAGCCAGAGAAGCTAAGCATCACTGTGACACTCCTCTCTCCCTCAATACCCTCGATTCATCTGTTACCTAATCTGATTGTTTCCCTCCTAGGGAGGCCCTTGTCTATGCCTCCCTTCTGACACCTTCTGTATCCAAAAGTCTGTTTGAAAAGCCAGGTGCCATTTTGGGGGCTCTGAAGAACTCCAGTACCACAGTTCTTCATGTCTCATCTCAGAAATAATTCAGCGAGAGGCAAAGTGGTAGATAAGTGATTTATTAGAATAGAAAGCTTGTGAGGCTTACATGTGGGCAGGTGAGGGGCTGCAGCACCCCGAGAACTTACTGGCTACAGCTTTACAGTCAAAGGAAAAGCGGAGAGAGGGAGAAGATGTTCTTTGTCTTTCTTGAGTAGATGTCATGCTTCCATCATCAGCATCTCCAGGTTGATCAGGGGAGTTTTCTTGTCCCTCTATGATCAAGCTAGCTCCAGAAATTATTGTTTTTTTGTGTGTGTGCAGAGAGCATACCCTGGGGTTCACTCACTCACTGAGCTTACTGGGCAAGATACGGCTTTCATGCCACCATTGTTTTATTTTGAGGCGTGTCTTGGGCTTCTGTTGCATAGTTTTGTTGCTAAGCAAGCCTGTTTGGTTTCGTGGTTAAGCAAACCTGCTTTTTTAAGTGATCATTAACTTATAAGGGTCTCCTATATTTTTCAACTTAAAATCCCCTAGCGGAATTAAACTATTTAATCACCAGTTCTGTCTCTTTACTCTGTCCCTATCATATCTTGACCCAGATGTTGGCCGTGTCCTGTTCACTGATCTTGACAATCCTCCTGACATCCACTGTGAAGAGGCACAACAATCTCTTCAACTGTTAAATGGATAGTAGTGTCCCCACTTATGAAAATCTTTTACACACATATAATTTTTTTTCTAAAATGAAGGCCCAGATTACTGCCATGTGACGTTGCAGCATCTGGGTTCTACCAACATTTCTGTCTGTTTTATCCCCACACTCCCTGTTGTAAGGTCTTTAGGGGGCCCTTCCAATGGGCCAGGGTCACAGCAGATCACTTCGGGTGGTACCCTTTGTTTCTATTGTCCTCAGTCCCTGGAAAGTAGCGCTGCATCCATGGCCCCTACTTACCCTGTGTTCACAGGCAGCGTTCAGCCTCATCCTTACTAACACAAGGAAGATTTTCTGCCTGGAAAGACACCACACAGATATGCTGCTGCTGCTGTTTGTTGTGGTTGTTCAGTTGCCAGGTCACGTCCAACTCTTTGTGACCTCATGGACTGTAGCATGCCAGGCCTCCCTGTCCCTCACCATATTGCGGTTTGCCCAAGTATATGTCCATTGAATCAGTGGTGCCATTTAACCATCTCATCCTCTGTCTCCCTCTTCTACTTGCTTACAATTTTGCCTCACCTGTGACTAGCACTTAATAGATGTTTAGTAAGCCAAGAAAAAAGAAAAACTTGCAAACCATATTTTCACATGTTTACAATGATATGATACTTACCACACTATATTTAATGGTTAGGGCAAATGTTGAACATATTGATTTTAAAATAGGGTAAAATCAACATAGAGGAGAGACATATGACATGAGTTTTTAGTGTTATCATCAATACCTATTTTTATAAAGCCTTATTCTTAGTAAAAGGGAAATAATTCCGACTTCTCAGATGATAGGAATAATAATTAACAATAATAAAGGGATGTTCTATTGCTGAAATAGAATTGAACAAGTGATGTTCAGAAGTGACTGATACAATAATGTCTAACGCATGACAGAACGTCACGGACCTAAATTTCCAGCACTGACGGGAGCATTAATATAAGCAGCAGCCCTGGGCTGTAGACCTAATTGAATGCCTACTTTTAGCAAAGGCTGACTCACACTATCAGACTGCATGGTAAGTATCAACTCAAGGACTTCCTAACAAAGAAATCAATTGTAGCTGAACGGATCTGGTTTCTCCTGAGAGGCTGTAGCAGCTTCTTTTGGTTTATGCTGACCTAGTGTTGCAGGACCCCAGGGCTCCCTCATGAACCTTCTCAGTGTGGATTCAGTCTTCTCAGTGCAGAAGTAAGACTTTTAAATTAATTTCTCTGAGCGATTGTCTGTGTGCTTAGTCACTTAGTTGTGTCTGACTCTTTGCGATTCCATGTACTGTAGCCCATCAGGCTCCTCTGTCCCTGGGATTCTCCAGGCAAGAATATTGGAATACCAGGAAGTGAGCTCAGAATGACTGTTTTCTCTTTGTTGCTTCTCACTCTTGTTTGGTAGAACCAACTTGGTTTCTGAAGTTCTGGGCTAAAAAAAAAAAAAAAATCTAATTTAGAACTTTTAATATGCTCTCAATTTGATTGCTAAAATCTTCATCGTACAAAGAAAATCAGAATTATGTTTTATTTCTCTACCTGTCTTTCCCTCTCATTTTTTTCATTGAAATATAGTTGATTTGCAATGTTGTGCTAGTTTCCAGTGTACAGCAAAATGATTCAGTTATAAAAGAACATATAAATATACACTTTTTAATGTTTGTTGTTCCATCATAAGGTATTACAATATATTGAGTACAGTTCCCTGTACAGTGCATTCCTCTCTTATATTTGAGTAATTTGCTTTGCCCTCCAGGTGTTTTTCAATGTTATTTTCAATTTATAAAGGATTCTTAGGTATAATTAATGGAAACAATGCCAAGTGGGGCAGCTTCACACGCAGTGGTGCCGAGGGGCATCAGTGGGCTCTTAGGCTTCAGGGTTAAAAGGAATAAGGAGCTGCTCTTACTGAGGGAGGGATGCATGTGGGTGCACTGACCTGGCTCTTAGAGCTGAGGTTAACAGTAAGATGTGTCTGACAAGGGGGGAAGGGAGAAGACAGAGAGGATGGGCAGTGATGGTGCTGTTGTCATAAGCCAAAGGGAGCAAAGGTACCTAGTAAACCAGCTTGGAAAGAATTCGGTGGTACCTGAAGAATGCTGTTGGTTTTTACTTTCAAATTATCGGCTTCACATTCTGACTTTATGGAGTGCCCCTCGCAGCCAGCACGGATGACCGAGGTACCCAGTGAGCAGAGCGAGAAGAGGAGAGGGTATATTGCTCTTTAAAGGACCATGAACTCATGTTTTCAACCTGTTCTGAAAGAAGCTTCTTAAAAGAAGGGTTACCTGGCTAAGTTTTTCCATCTTTCCAACCAACATTCAAATGGCCTATTACCTTGTAGTCACACATTTAGACATGAAAAGCACTTCTCTGCATCCAAGAGACATTAGTTCAAATGGTACCTGTCTAGTTCCCCTTTGAATTCTCATATTTCTGAGCGCTCCTTGTGGTTATTGATTGAAGCTGCATCATTAGAATATACAACCTTGCTTGATATCTCAGAAAATCGCTCCCCCTCCAGCACCATGGGAATCGACCGTGATTCCAAAGGGAGTTCATATTAGGAGAGCCTAGTGCCCCTCCGGGAGCTCTGGCTGTGAGCTGGTGGAAATGGCTTGCCAACATCTGTACTGTGTCTTGTACCATTTCTGCACCCAGAAGGTGCAGAGTCTGGAGGACCTTGCAGTGGACACAGCACCTGGAGGCAGGAACGCGGGCTTCAGTGGATCTTATTTAAGGAACAGGGACACCGAAACAAGGTATTAGGAATACTAATGTTGCTTCCCAGGCGGTAGGGGTGGTAAAGAATCGGCCCGCCAATGAAGGAGACACAGGTTCCATCCCCAGGCCGGGAAGACCCCCTGGAAAGGAAGAAGACAACCCATTCCCATATTCTTGCCTGAAAAATCTCATGGACAGAGAAGACTGGTGGGCTATGGTCCTTGGATCATGAATAGTCAGATACAACTGAGCACCCACACCCACACCCACACCCACACCCACACCCACACCCACACACCCACACCCACACCCACACCCACACCCACACCCACACCCACCCACACACACCCACACACACACACACCCACACACACACCCCCCCACACACACACACCCCCACCCCCACCCCCACACCCCACCCACACCCACACCCACACCCACACCCCCACACCCACACCCACACCCACACACCCACACACACCCACACCCACACACACACACACACACACACACACACACTGTTGCTATTAAGTTTCCATGAGGGATTTTTCCAGATCTTTCAGAGCAGAAGAAGAGGAGCCGACTCTTACACCTTGAAAGGGAGGGGCACATAGAAGTCTAGTCAAATACAATTAGATAGTTCGTATTGCCAGGTAAATTAATCATATTTTAAACCTTAGATATTAGATCTCTCTTTTCTAAGAAGCAACATTCTTATCAATGAGAAAATATACCACTTGGCTCTTTGATGTCACTACAGGGAACAGTAATTTTTAAATTGAACCATTAAAGTTTCTTCCAAGTCATCTGGGATGCTGGAGGATGTAATCTTAGGAACATTGTGACCAGCATCATCCTGGGTATTGTATCCAGTGCCCTGGAGTGAGAGGCTGTATCATGAGAGGGTGTGAAGGGGCATTAGCCAGTGGGAAACCGATAGTGACAATGAGGTTGTAGGTCTGTTGGCATGTGTGATGGCTGATAACCATTTCAGCATGTTGGTTTTCTGCAGACTAGAATAGACCATCAGGCCAGACCTTTTTGGAAAGTATGACAGGATCTGAAAAGTATGAGTAGATCTTAGAAGTCTTCATCACAATAAAAATAAATAAAAATTGCTGTGTATGGTGATGGATGCTCACCAGACTTACTGTGGTGATGGTTTTCAAGGTATCTGGAGAGAAAGACACAATGCTATTTGCCTGAAACTAATACAATGTTTTATGCCAGTTATGTCTCAAACAATTAAGGAAATGAATTCCTAGAAAGGGAAAATTCATATGAGAAGATCTACAAGGAGATGGAGGAAAGGGCTGTAGACTCTCCTGTAGATAAGCACACTGGGGATGTGAACCACATAGGCAGGGGTGTGAACCCAGCCAGCACAGATCAGCTCTCAAGCCTGAGGAAAACCACGGGGAGGCACGAGATGGGATTCTACCAAGATTGTGAATAGGCTTTGAGCCAGTTTCAGTTTGGCTTCTGTGTTCCTGGCTTTCCCATACTAGAAGTGGGTAGAGGGTGCTGTGTGTGTGGATTCCAGACACAGAAGATCTCCACGTAGATATTGCCAGGTCCAGCTGAGTGCTTGTTTAGGCAGCTGCAACCACATTTTAAGAACATGCCATAAAGTGAATCTAGTCTCGAGAGTGTTGAGTGACTTCAAAAGTCAGCATGTTATAGACCCAGCTGTTCATTCACATGGACTTTAGTCTGTTTCTCTTTTATGATGAAATGGTTGATATCCTCATATTCAGAAACTCTGAGAACTAACCTGTGCTGAACTCCTTATGGAAAATGACAGAATCAGACTCTCTCAGAGAGACCAGATAGTTTTCAATTTCTGAGCCTACTGCAATCAGTCCGTGGCTGCATGAAGAACTGTGTTGAGAATGATGATTAAGCTGCCTTCGGGCTCCAAGGGAAAATTATCAGGATTTATTTCAAGTATCTGACACCATGGACAGGGTGATGGAAAGTAAGATGGGAGGGGTACTATATATATGCCATCCTGAGCCAGATACTCCATTAGAGTTCTTTTTAGATCCAAACATCTCTGATTGTATCACTTAGATAAAAATCACCTGCTTTCTGGGTCTGTGACTTTTAAGAATGACTGGAAAAAAATTGAAAATATCCTGTAAAACTTTTAGGAATTTTTAGTTAATCTCTATCTCTTCATTGGGATGTAAGTTCAGTTGTTTTATCAAAGAGACCTAAATGAGGCAGTGGCTTCAGTTAATTTTCCTTTCAAACAATTGTCCTGAGGTGACCCATCCAAGGCTGGTAGAGCTGCTCAGCCCATCAGCCACCCAGGGATCCAGGACCCTTTGCTCCCATGATTCCTCCATCCCCAGGGGATGTTATACTTTGATTCATGACTAAATTAGGTTCCAGAAACATCCATGGAATGGGAGGAAAGATGTGATAAAGAGGCAGTGTGCATCCCTCCCTATGACAGCCTATAGATGACGCCTTATTTATCTTGTGGTGCCAACCGTCTTTTTGCTCCATTCTTGTGCCAGATTATCATAGACTTGAAAGCTTATATCACAAGAGGGTGTTGTGAACATCCCTTTAACCACAGATTAACCACTGTCTTCTCAGAGATCCACAGTGTGCCAATACCATTTAGTACAGAAGGTCTGTAGACATGGCTGTTGGTCTTCTTGGATTGGCACACTCATCTATAGGTTGAACAGTTGTTGGAAGTGAGGGCCATGGCGAGCCTGTTTAATAGGAACCATTAAAGTAGCAAAAATAAGTGGGTTAGAAGAGGCTCCAGTTAGAGGAGTATTAATACTTTTGTTTCATCCATACACCCCGATATAAAACCATAAGTTTCTTTTTCTTGTTTCTGAAATGATTTCTCCTTTCCACACCCCTTCCCCTGTCTCCCAAAGACCCCCAAAATTTGGTGTTCATTTTCATTTTTATGTTTTTGGCATTCTGAAAGATGATGTGATTGATGAAATGACATGGTGACCAATAGGTGTTTCCACATTTCCAGGTGGGTGCCTCTTGACTCTGTCTATGTGAGGAAGAGACTTGGGACAGGATATACTTTTATTGCACATTTGAAATAATTAAATCCCAAAGTTAGGCAGGTTTTTAGGAGTTTTAAGAAAATAATAACTAAAAGAGTGAAAAAGAATGAACAAAGTGTACTTGATCATTTATCTGATAAACTTGAAAACACAAAGTAAAATTATATCTTAAAACTCCTTGCAAATCAGACTCAGAGGTCTCAGATTTGGGGTAAAACAAATTTACCAGGTCACAGGAGATTTGTTAACCTTTACGATGCCAAGGTATATTTGACCTCATCTCCACATCACACACCCCTTGAGGACCAGTAAGGCCCATAATCAGAGTGTCAGGTTGTTGCATGGTTTCACACCTGGAGATGCAGCTGCTTGTAACACAACTGTAATCATCCTGACAATAGGGAATCAGCTAAAAATGAGACATGCTTCGTAGACAGGTAGATGACGCATCAAATGCATACTTGCAGTGATTTGGAAAAAAACTATTCAATGAAGGGGGAAATCCATTTGCATCTATTACTAATCAAATCATATGTAAGCATATATTTAAAAAGAAGAGCTTGTGCTTTGAATTAGAAGTGAAAGAAATGGCATTCATTGTGTGTGTGTGGCATTTCCATTCTGAGGACTTAATCTCTTTGCATGAATGCAATTAGATTGATTTTATATTTATATGAAAGTTGGAAATGTTACAGCCTAACAGTCATGAGCTATGCATCTTAAATGAACAATGCAAGTACTCAATGAACAATGAAAAATTATAGCTTGTTTCTTATGGTGATATTGTTAAGATGATATCAGGCATATACATGAGTAAAGGGAAAAGTGTCTCTCAATAGTTTTCATGGAATTATTAATTTCCATATTTAGCATAAACTGTGTATTAAACACATTTCTGATGAGAGTGCATTAGGTCCAACACAGTCTCCTATAGGAATCTTCGTTTCTAGAAATTTAGCACCATTGTCACCTAAACAAATGAACTAAGAATAGCTCCAATTCTTTCTTTACCCTGTGCCTTTTATTTAGTAAATTGCAAGGCTTGGCTATAATCCACTATGTTTGTATAGGGCGTAGTGGATTGCTTGGGAGTGCATGACCTACACTTGTAAATAAATGTAATTACTTTTCCTTTGTTTTCCAGAACTAAACAAAATTGTTTTCTGGACCCTTACTTTGTCGTGACGGATTTACTGTCACAGATTTCTGCTTGAATATCCCGTCCGTTCCGCACTCAGCAGCAACAAGGGAACATGCTCATTGCTGTTTCTCCTTTGCCACATCAGCTCTGTTTTCTAGAAGATTAAATTGTGAGGATTCAACTGCTTTCAGAACAGCTTTTATCTGAATCATCTTAGTGATTCAGCTTAGTGCTTCCACTCTAGATAAGACACCTTGATTTCTTTTTCTTTCTTTTTTTTTTGTTGCTATTCTTATGTAGAACTAAGACATTCATTTTGCAAACACTCATTGATAATAATAGGTCCAAGAATTTTTGTAAACCCTGGAGAAATAGAAAAGAATGAAACTAGCATTATTTGAGGGAGCATAGTCTATTCAAGGATCTAAAAAACTGTTATAGAACAACTAGAGCAGAAAGTGTCCCCAGGGCTGCTGAACAATGAGACCAGAGATGTGGGCTAATACATATAACAAAGACTTTTTTTTTTTTTTAATGTTATGCTGAGTAATTGTCTTTCATTCTAAAAAGACATTTGCAGATTTAAAGCAGGAGAATCAAATGGCCAGGTGTCTGTTTTATGAGTTTCAAACCCATGCTGGTATGGAAGATGAAATGGAGCAAGAGGTTTCATCATGGTGCCCTGAGGTTTTGGTCCTTAATCACATGAAAGATGATGACAGCTTGGGTTCAGGTAGCAGCCATGGGGTGGAGCTGTTGAGGCAGAGAAAGGGGCTTGCTGATAGACGCTGTCTCATGTGGGCTTGGCAGTTGCTCGGGTTGGAGTAGAGATGCAAGGAGGGGTGGCTTTTGTTGTTGTTTCAAAAGTGATGAAGGGGGTTTTGATGCTGAGTTTTTACTGACTGTAAAATGGACAAGTCTCAAGGAAACTGGATATGGATTTGGAGCTCACATAAGATGCATCATATAAAATATAAATGAATATGCTGCTGCTGCTGCTGCTAAGTCACATCAGTCCTGTCTGACTCTGTGCGACCCCATAGACGGCAGCCCACCAGGCTCCCCCATACCTAGGATTCTCCAGGCAAGAACACTGGAGTGGGTTGCCATTTCCTTCTCCAATGCATGAAAGTGAAAAGTGAAAGTGAAGTCGCTCAGTTGTGTCCGACTCTTAGTGACCCCATTGACTGTAGCCTACTAGGCTCCTCCATCCATGGGATTTTCCAGGCAAGAGTACTGGAGTGGGGTGCCATTGCCTTCTCCGATAAATGAAGATGAGGTGCAAGCAAATGGATTTCTCTTCCTTGGGCACATGAGGTCATCTTGCAGATGAAGAAATACATCAAGGACCTAAAAGTTTTTGTTGATTCTCACTTCCAGAAAGTCTTGAATGAGCTTTGGAAACTGGCAGTAGAAAATGAGATGGAGGAGACTGAAGATAGCGAGCAGATGGTAAGAAGTGGAGCTGAGACTGAGGTGCCTCCATGGGCTCAGCTGTAAGGGGAAGGAGGCAGGTGAGGAGGCCATCAGAAGACGGGTGTGGTCTACAAGGGAGGCTGTTTAGTTTTGAAAAGGGATAGATGTGAATATGTTAGACAAGGAAGAAAAGTGAGAGAGAAGCTATAAATAAATGTTGGGCAGTAGCTGATGAAATGAATATCTGAAGGACCACACTGTGTGGTCCAGATAATGAAAGTGTTGGCTGAGTGGAGGAAAAGCATGGCTGCCCTGGAATGGCTGTGAACATGGTGGGTGGTTCCAGGGACAGATATATTTTTCAGTAAATGCCTGCAAACTTGAGGAATTTCTTATCTGATGCCAGTTTTAATGGAGAATATAGAGCATGTCGCTGCCGGCTTAGTTAAGAGCCTGAAGATGTCCTTCTACCGCTGGACCACACACACACTTCATCTTTCCCCAGCAGGTCTGTTGCTGGCTCCATTAGGACCCAAAGTTGCCATCTCTGTATGTTGGTTGTTCCTCATTTTCATAAGATCTACCTACCTGTTTATTTTGAAAAAAATCTCTTGGAAGATAGGTGCTAACCCTCTTCCCTCCTGTTTTCAATCTTCTGCTGAAGTTTAATGCTTTGGTTAGTTGGTGCATGAATTCAGATTTCACTGGCTGAAATTCCAGAATGGGGGGAGAATGAAATGACTGTAGAGTACATGTTTATTAAGGGCTTTCTTGATTTTGGAAGCCTCTGAGTCAGACTGCAACAAGTATTGCATTCCATTATTGACAATAGTGCTGTGGAGTGATTGCAAATTACCTCTCACAGCTAAAAAACTCAAACTCAGTGTCCAGGTTCAAATAGCTGTTACTCACAAATATGATTCAAGCAAAACTCTATTTAACTTTCAAACCTATACTACATTCTTTCATAACACAATTTTATACACATATCAGACACACTATACATAGACATATATATTAATAGTTTAAATGTGTATATGCATTCAGATATTTATATATATAATAGATACAAAGTAAAATACACTATACACATGGCTATAGTGAATGACAAGTTATAATTTTAAGCTTTCTGATTTTTTTTTCAGTTTTAAGTATGTGAAAACTTAAAGATTGATGCAATGTTTCTAAAAAAAAAATTGAATTTGCCATAATATTGTAAGATAAACCTATGCCCAGGAATGATCTTAAATAGATACATCATATGCATTCTGGGTTAAAGTTGGAAATATAATTCATAAATACATCTACTTCCATATGGTGATTTGTGTATTTGCTTTTTTCTCTTTTGTGATTGACATAAGTGTTTTTCTTCTTTTGATCAACCACCATGTATTAGCAAAAAATTGAAGAAAAATTTTTATGTCAAATTGCAAGGAAAAAATTAAATGAACTCAGTGATTGGAATATTTTGAATTATCAGGACTAATGATGTTTAAGTGTGTGTATCTGTCGCTCAGTCTTGTCTGACTCTGGGACCCCATGGACTGTAGCCCACCAGGCTCCTCTGTCCGTGGGATTTCCCAAGCAAATAAACTGGAGTGGGTTGTCATTTCCTTCTCCAGGGGATCTTCCCTACCCAGGGACTGAACCTGCGTCTCTTGTCTCTCCTGCATTGGCTAGCAGATTCTTTACCACTGAGCCACCAGGGAACCCCAAAAGTTGGAAGTCAGAAATCAAGCTAAAGGTAGTGTTAGAGACTCAGTTGTGTCCAGCTCTTTGTGATCCCATGGACTGTAGCCTGCCAGCCTCATCTGTCCATGGGATTCTCCAGGTAAGAATACTGGAGTAGGTAGCCATGCCCTTCTCCAGAAGATCTTCCAGACCCCGGGATCGATCCCAGGTCTCCTGCATTGCAGGCAGATTCTTTACCATCTGAGCCACCAGGGAAGCCCTAATAATGCTTACTTTCTTTCAACTTCTTTACCCCTAATTTGAGTAGTGTCTTACCTCCCAATCCTGCCACTTCCAATTTTTATATATTCATGTTGCTCTTATATGGTACAAATATAATAATACATGGGAATAATTCTAGGAGAGCAAACTAGAAAGTTTCAAGTATATTTCTACAACCCCACCAAGTTTTAACACCTTTGGGGAAAAAAAAAAAAAGTGGTTAATCTGAGCTTTCTACAGAATGACACCTATGAGATACAGTGACATTGTTGCCTCTATTCAGTGTCAGCATTTCAGTTGTTAAAACTGATACTGGGACTGAGAGAGAGGCAAGAAAGAAAAATTTCCTTCTGTCTGGGAAAGGAAAATGCTTCTAGGCTGTGCTGCCTGTCTGGTGGCCAGGTTCATGTATTTTCCTGAAATGTTTAGGACCACTGAGCTCTCAGAGTGTAGATGATGTTACTGAACAAGATTTGCATAAGTGTCATCTAGTAAAATAGAGACTGATACAAACAAATTTGAGCATTTTAAAGAATTGCTCCCCAAATTTGAATCAGTTGTTTATTTTTTATTATCACTGGACTCAGAGATGTAAAATGTATTTGTTTATTAGGGATGCCATAGCAAAGTAGCTCAAACAGGGTAGCTCACAGTATGGGAACTTGTTTTCTCAGAGGTCTAGAGGCTGGAAATCCAAGATGAAGGTGGCAAGAGGTTTTGTCTCTCCTGAGGCCTGTCTCCTTGGCGTGCAGACAGCTGCCATCTCTGTGTCTATCTGTGATCTTTCTTCTGTGTCCAGACTTCCCTGGTGCCTGTGTGTGTGTCCAGATTCCTCTTCATGTAGGAGAACCAGTCAAACTGGATTAGGAGGCTCCCTAAGGGCCTCGTTTTAACCTAACTACGTTAGTAACAGTCCCAACTCCAAATACAATCTCACTCTGAGAGTCTGGTCATTAAGGCTTCAATGTATGAACTGTGGAAGAGGGAGGAGGACACTATTCAGCCCATAACAAAGTTTTCTCAATTGAAATTATCATGCTAATTTTGCAATAACAGAAAATCATACTTTATACAAGAATCTTTGCCATTTGGGATTAGGGTAGTTTTTTATTACAGGTGTTTACAACATATATTTAAAACTTTTGACTGAGAGACTGAAGTGACTGAAGAGGACATAAAGATAGATAAATACTAGGTCCTCATCAATCTTCCTCCAGCCAAAGTAGATGCTATTACATAAGTAACTGTAAGATACAAGCTGGGTAGCATTTGTAGATCACAGACAAACTAGGATTTAAGGAGGAGGAAAGAGTCCTTCCTTCAAGGTGGAAATGGAGACTTTATTGAAAAAGTATGATTTAATTTGGATTTTATTGGCTGGTAGTGTGTAAATGTGTTTTAATTAAAAAAAAAAAGACACAAAGGAATAAAACCAAGAAATATATAGGAGGAATGAAAACCAAGAAGACACTTAAAGAGAGTGAAGACTGTATGGTTTCATTTGACTAAAGAGTTTGCAGAGACACAGCTGTGAAAATCCCCAGTGGGCCCAGACAGGGGACAGCTTGTGTCCTCAGGAGAAGGAGTTTGCCTGGTACTTGGTTGACAATATGAAGTTATTGAGGACTCTTGGGGAAAAAAAATACTGGTGGTGGGTCGACAACTAGAGCGTAGTAACTTCAGTATGGAATAGATTAGAGATGCACTAGATGACCAAGGATGACTGAAGCCTTGGCTGACCTAAATACTTGTTTCTACATTAGTTAAAACTTGGCCAAGGTAAGTGACCAAGTAAACAGGGAGCATGACATAAAAGCTGGGAAATTGTTGGTTAGCAGTTAGGGTGAGTACCTGTTAAATGAATCTGGAGGCTGAAAGAGAGGAAGAAAGGAGCCAAATAGAAGTTTGACTTCCCACTTGGCAAACCAGGATGGGGAGTCCTGCCAGGTGTTACTCTGAAGCCCTGCAGTGTCTGCAAGGGACACCTGAGTGATGGCAGCCGTTAGGGCGGGTAGACGGAACTAGAAGCCAGCTCCGAGACCTTGGCATTTGTAGCCCACATCCCGAGGCAGAAGTTGACCCAGAAAAGAGTTGCAGAAAAGTAATCCACTCTCTGTTTTTGAATCATGGCCATTTCAATTTTGAGTAGTGAAACCCTAAGCCTCATGTGGAGGAAACCCGAATGTAAGCATCCTAAAATGCTTGGTGAATTAAATGACTAAAGACAAAACCATTTTTCCTGGAACACCTCAATAATACAGTCAAAGAGTGACCTTGTTCTTTCCTGTAACAGTCTTATTAGCATCATTCTCAGTGATTTAATCATTATATTTGTTCTGTCCTTATGGTTTATCAACTCACCTTTCCTTCCCTCTCTTAACTCTGGAAGGCAGTGTAATGTTAAAATCTTTACAGTTTCCTAAATATCATGTTGGCTCATTTTGCACAACTAACAAAATTGGGGTTTCATTCATAGAAAATGTGCAGGGAAAAGATGGGAGAAGCTATTTCCTTTTTTTTTTTCACACAGTTTTAAAGATGACTTGTTTGGAAGCCTTTTGAAGTAAATATCTCATGAATGAAATGATTGTTCTGTAAAAAGCATACTTCAAAAACATTACTGCTGATCCATGGGCTTATTGAAAGAAATTTGGAAGTCCATTTAGTCCAAAAATGTCTCAAATGATATATTTCACACTCCACATATGGATACTACCTTCCAGAAATATCGCCTGTGGAAGTGTAATGTCATATTTAACATCAGGTGACTTATGGCCCTGGCCAACCTCAAGTGCAGAAACACTGCAGAATAATTCAAATCACATGCTAATTCACAGAAAATCCATTTTTAGCTTCTTCCAAAAAATACAGTAAGCTAAAGGTCATCATATAACATTTCTTAAGTGAAAACAAAATGCCAACATTTTTCTGACACCTGTCGTTGGTGATAAAGGACAATGATGTCAGAAAAGGGAGAGTTTCTTTTATTTATTTTAGGTGAGTTTAGAATTGAAAAACCATAATTAGCTTTTTTTTTTTGGCTGTACAAATAAGCTTTCTCTAGTCACGTGAATTTTTAGATGAAAATATTACTTAAAAACAGAAAATTTGGAACTCACAGATGCACATTTAAAAATCATGTATTCTGATTTATATACTCTATTAGATGTAGATATCAAGTATATCTTCTAGCTAATAACCTGAGGTAGATAATTTTGAGACCCTGTGTCCTTATCTGTAGAATGGGAATGAAAATAGTCACTTTCCTCAACTTCTGGAAAGATGAACTGATAGGATTGTCTAGCCCAGGGCAGGCAGGCATCAGGGAAGGGTTGTCCTTTCTGTCTTCATTTAGACATGTCTAGAAAATCTGAAGTCTGTCTAGATAGACTGTAATGTGTGTGCTCTTACAGTGGTAAGATAAGATACTGAACTCAGCAAGAGGGGATGGAGAAGAATAAGAACACTGAGGAAATCAAGAAACCAAATATAAGGGAGAGACCTCAAAATGGAGCCATCTCTAATTAAAGGTGACAGCAGAGCCATCAGATGCCTGTACCAAATGACCCATTATGGGATCACAATAAACTGTGGAAAATTCTGAAAGAGATAGAAATACCAGACCACCTGACCTGCCTCTTGAGAAACCTCTATGCAGGTCAGGAAGCAGCAGTTAGAACTGGACATGGAACAACAGACTGGTTCCAAATAGGAAAAGGAGTACGTCAAAGCTGTATATTGTCACCCTGCTTATTTAACTTCTATGCAGAGTACATCATGAGAAACGCTGAGCTAGAGGAAGCATAAGCTGGAATCAAGATTGCCAGGAAAAATATCAGTAACCTCAGATATGCAGATGGCACCACCTTTATGGCAGAAAGTACAGAACTAAAGGGCCTCTTGATGAAAGAGAAAGAGGAGAGTGAAAAAATTGGCTTAAAGCTCAACATTCAGAAAACTAAAATCATGGCATCCAGTCCCATCACTTCATGGCAAATAGATGGAGAAATAGTGGAAACAGTGTCAGACTTTATTTTTTGGGGCTCCAGAATCACTGCAGATGGTGATTGCAGCCATGAAATTAAAAGATGCTTACTGCTTGGAAGGAAAGTTATAACCAACCTAGACAGCATATTAAAAAGCAGAGACATTACTTTGTCAACAAAGGTCCATCTAGTCAAGGCTATGGTTTTCCAGTGGTCATGTATGGATGTAAGAGTTGGCCTATAAAGAAAGCTGAGCGCTGAAGAATTGATGCTTTGAACTGTGGTGTTGGAGAGACTCTTGAGAGTCCCTTGGACTGTAAGGAGATCAAACCAGTCCATTCTAAAGGAGATCAGTCCTGGGTGTTCATTGGAAGGACTGATGTTGAAGCTGAAACTCCAATACTTTGGCCACCTGATGCAAAGGGCTGACTCATTGGAAAAGACCCTGATGCTGGGAAAGATTGAGGGCAGGAGGAGAAGGGGACAACAGAGGATGAGATGGTTGGATGGCATTACTGACTCAATGGACATGTGTTTGGGAGTTGGTAATGGACAGGGAGGCCTGGCGTGCTGTGGTTCATGGGGTCTCAAAGAGTTGGACACAACTGAGTGACTGAACTTAACTGAAGATTGATTGAGACATAGCAAAAACCTTCTTCAGCATTATTGGGAAAAAGAGGCAATCGACAGTTAAACGTTTCTGTTCAGTGACATGAGTCCAGTGAAAAGCTATGACTGAGCATGGTATCTAGCTAAGAGCACAGATGTTAAAAGCAAATCCATCTTGTCAAGGTCAGTTAGGGAACATAAGGCTTTTCTCACAGAGAATAATGAATAATGAGGAAATCAGCTTCTACAGCAGTTTGCAGAATCACTGCTCTTGTTGGCATCATTCATGGCTCTGTTGGGTGGATAGAGCCTCAAAGACAGTGGCCCAGGTGACTCTTCAAGTCCACATAGCTCTTCTTTCAAGTTTTTTCATGACTTTGCTTAAAGATCAACACTTTTGTCTGAATGCAGTCTGATTAAATCCTCCAGCAACAATGAAAGTAATGTAAATCAACACCAAGCTTGAGATACTCATGGAATAGTGTAAGATAATGGTCCGTAAAGAGCCCATACCCTAAATTATTCAGCAGAACCTAACAACTGATTTTTTTTTAAGAAAAGTAAAAAAAAAACTATTCTGAATCAGATAAAATGATTCTGGTATATACAAGTATTAGCCACATACTAAATAATAAGAATATCATTAGTAATAACAATAATAGCAGTAATCCTCAAACAGAAAAAAAGTGTAAGTGATATTACATTGGCCTTCAGAAAAAGGGTGAAATTTCTTAACATAATTTTTTAAAAAAGAAACATTTATTGCATTGTAACAATAGCATTTATAAAGGATAAGCAAGGTACTGTATATTATGCCTTATTTTTTAATTAATTATTTTAATTTTAATTGGAGGCTAATTACAGTATTGTAGTGGTTTTTGCCATATCGATATGAATCAGACATAGGTGCACATGTGTCCCTGCTATCCTGAAACTCCCTCCCTGTTCTCTCCTCACCCCATCCATCTGGGTTGTCCCAAAGCACCAGCTTTGAGTTCCCTCTTTCATACATCAAACTTGCATTGGTCATCTATTTTGCATATGGTAATATACATGTTTCAATGGTATTCTTTCAAATCATCCTACCCTCACCTTCTCCCACATAGTTCAAAAGTCTGCTCTTTACATCTGTGTCTCTTTTGCTGTCTTACATATAGGTTCATCATTACCATCTTACTAAATTCCATATATATGCATTAATATACTGTATTGATGTTTCTCTTTCTGATTTACTTCGCTCTGCATAATAGGCTCCAGTTTCATCCATCTCATTAGAAATGACTCAAATACATTCTTTTTTATAGATGAGTAATATTCTATTGTGTATATGTACCAAAACTTCCTTATCCTATCCGTTCCTCTGTTGATGGACATCTAGGTTGCTTCCATGTCTTAGCTATTGTAAACAGTGCTGCAATGAACATTGGGGTACATGTGTCTCTTTCAACTCTTGGTTCCTCAGTGTGTATGCCCAGCGTGGGATTGCTGGGTTGTATGGCAGTTCTATTTCTAGGTTTTCAAGGAATCTCCACACTATTCTCCATAGTGGTTGTACTAGTCTGCATTTCCACCAACAATGTAAGAAGGTTCCCTTTTCTCCACACCCTCTTCAGCATTGATTGTAGACATTTTGTAGGCAGCCATTCCAACCAGCGTGAGGTGGTACCTCATTGTGGTTTTGATTTTAATTTATCTGATAATGAGTGATGTTGAGCATCTTTTCATGTATTTGTTAGCTAACTGTATGTCTTCTTTGGAGAAATGTCTGTTTAGTTCTTTGGCCCACTTTTCGACTGGGTCATTTGTTTTTCTGGTATTGAGCTGCATGAGCTGCTTGTATACTTAGGAGACTAATGCTTTGTCAGTTGTTTCATTTGCTATCATTTTCTCCCATTCTGAAGGCAGCATTTTCTCCTTGCTTATAGTTTCCTTCATTATGAAAAAGCTTTTAAGTTTAATTATGTCTCATTTGTTTATTTTTGCTTTTATATCCATAACTCTGGGAGGTGGGTCATAGCGGATCTTGCTGTGAATTGTACCAGAGAGTGTTCTGCCTATATTTTCCTCTAAGAGATTTCTAGTTTCTGGTCTTACATTTAGATATTTAATCTGTTTTGAGTTTATTTTTGTGTATGGTGTTGCAAAGTGTTCTAGTCTCATTCTTTCACAGGTAGTGGACCAGTTTTTCTAGCACCACTTGTTAAAGAGATTATCTTTTCTCCATTATATATTCTTGCCTCCTTTGTCAAAAATAAGGTTTCAATAGGTGCATGGATTTAACTCTGGGCTTTCTATTTTGTTCCATTGATCTATATTTCTGTCTTTGTGCCAGTATCATACTGTGTTGATGAATGTAGCTTTGTAGTATAGCCTGAAGTCAGGAAGGTTGATTTCTCCAGTTCCATTCTTCTTTATCAAGATAGCTTTGGCTCTTCAAGGTTTTTTTTTTGTTTGTTTGTTTTGATACAAATTGTGAAATTATTTGTTTTAGTTCTGTGAAAAATACAGTTAGTAGCTTGATAGGGATTCCATTGAATCTATAGATTGCTTTGGGTAGTATACTCATTTGCACTATATTGATTCTTCCAATCCATGAACATAGTATATTTCTCCATCTATTTGTCATCTTTGATTTGTTTCATCAGTGTTTTATAGTGTTTGATATTAGGTCTTTTGTTTCTTTAGGTAAATTTATTCCTAAATATTTTAATATTTTTGTTGCAGTGGTGAATGGGGTTGTTTCCTTAATTTCTCTTTCTGTTTTCTCATTGTTAGTGTATGGGAATGCAATGGATTTCTGTGTATTAATTTTATAATCCTGCCACTTTACTGTGTTCATTGATTAGCTCTAGTAAATTCTGGTGATGTCTTTAGGTTTTCTGTGTAGAGGATTATGTCATCTGCAAACAGTGAGAGTTTTACTTCTTCTTTTCCAATCTGGGTTCCTTTTATTTCTTTTTCTTCTCTGATTGCTGTGGCTAGGACTTCCAAAACTATGTGTAATAGTAGTGGTGAGAGTGGGCACCCTTGTCTTGTTCCTGATTTTAGAGGAAATGCTTTCAGTTTGTCACCATTGAAAATAATGTTTTTTGTGGGTTTGTTGTATATAGTTTTTATTATGTTGAGGGTATGTTCCTTTTATGCCTGCTTCTGGAGAATTTGGATCTAAATGGGTATTGCATTTTGTCAAGGGCTCTCTCTGCATCTATTGAGATAATCATGGTTTTTATTTTTTTATTTGTTAATATGGTATATCACATTGATTGATTTGCAAATGTTGAAGAATCCTTGCATCCCTGGGATAAAGCCCACTTGGTAATGATGTATGGTCTTTTTAATATGTTGTTGAATTCCGTTTGCTAGAATTTTGTTGAGGACTTTTGCATCTATGTTCATCAGTGATATTGGCCTGTAGATGTCTTTGTATTTGGCATCTTAGTCTGGTTTTGGTATTAGGGTGATGATGGCCTCACAGAATGAGTTTGGGAGTTTACCTTCCTCTGAAATTTTCTGGAAGAGTTTGAGTAAGATAAGTGTTAACACTTCTCTAAATTTTTGGGAGAATTCACCTGTGAAGCCATCTGGTCCTGGACTTTTGTTTGTTTGGACGATTATTTTACTACAGTTTCAATTTCTGTGCTTGTGATGGGTCTGTAATGATTTTGTATTTCTTCCTGGTTCAGTTTTAGAAGGTTACATTTTAAAGATTTCTTCCAAGTTGTCCATTTTCTTGGCATGTAGTATTGGCTCACAGTAGTCTCTTTTGTATTTCTGTGTTGTCTGTTGTGATTTCTCGATTTTCATTTCTACTTTTATTGATTTGATTTTTCTCCCTTTTATTCTTGGTGAAGGTGAAAGTGAAGTCGCTCAGTCACGTCCAACTCTTGTGACCCCATGGACTGTAGTCTACCAGGGTTCTCCATCCATGGGATTTTCCAGGCAAGAATACTGGACTGGGTTACCATTTCCTTCTCCATGAGATCTTCCTGACCCAGGAATTGAACCTGGGTCTCCCACATTGTAGGCAGATGCTTTACCATCTGAGCCACAGTTTGTCTGTTTTATTTAATATCTCAGAGAACCAGCTTTTGGTTTTGTTGATTTTTGCTAGTCTCTTTCATTTCTTTTCATTTACTTCTGCTCTGATTTTTATTATTTATTCCTTCTACTAACTTTTGGGTTTCCTTTTCTTCTTTTTCTAATTACTTTAGGTGTAAAGTTAGGTTGCTTATTTGATGTTTATCTTGTTTCTTAGGGTTGTATTGCTTTGAACCACCCTCTTAGCCCTGCTTTTACTGAATCCTATAGGGTTTGGGTGGTTGTGTTCTCATTTTATTTGGTTTCTATGCCTATTTTGACTTCCTTTTTTTATTTCTTCTGTGATGTGATGGTTATTCAGAAGCATGTTGTTTAGCCACCATATGTTTGTATTTTAAATAGTTTTTTCCCCCCTGTAATTGACATCTAATTTTACCACATTTTGATCAGAAATGTTGCTTGAAATGATTTAAATTTCCTTTTAAATTTACCAAGACTAGATTTATGGCCCAGGATGTGATCTATTCTGGAGAATGTTCCATGTGCACTTGAGAAAAAGGTGAAGTCCATTGTTTTGGGGTGAAATGCCCTATAGATATCAATTAGGTCTAACTGGTCCATTGTACCATTTAAAGTTTGTGAAAGTTGCTCAGTTGTGTCTGACTCTTTGTGACCCCATAGACTACATAGTCCTTGGAATTCTCTGGGCCAGAATACAGGAGTGAGTACCTTTCCCTTCTCGAGGGCATCTTCCCAACCCAAGGATCAAAGCCAGGTCCCTCACATTGCAGGCGGATTCTTTACCAGCTGAGCCACAAGGGAAGCCTAAGACTATCTCTTCTGGAGTGAATCTTCCTGACCCTGGAATTGAGTGGGGCTCTCCTACATTAAAGGCAAGTTCCTTACCAACTGAGCTATCAGGGAAGCCCTAATTTTCTGTTTGATTGACCTATCCATAGGTGTGAATGGGGTATTAATGTCCACCACTATTATTGTGTTACTGTCAATTTCCCTTTCATACTTGTTAGCATTAGCTTTATGTATTGAGGTGCTCCTATGTTGGGTGCATATATATTGATAGTTGTTACATCTTCTTGGATTGATCCTTTGATCATTATTTAGTGTCCTTCTTTGTCTCTTTTTATGGTCTTTATTTCAAAGTTTGTTTTATCTGATAGGAGTATTGCTTTTCCTGCTTTCTTTTGGTCTCCACTTGCATGAAATCTTTTTCCATCACTTCACTTTCAATATGTATGTATCCCTAGGTATGAGGTGGGTTTTTTGTAGACAGCATATGAAGGGATCTTGTTTTTGTATCCATTTGACCAGTCTTTGTCTTTTGGTTGGAGCATTTAACTCATTTACATTTAAGGTAATTATTGATAAGTATGATACATTTACCATTTACTGTGTTGGTTTGGGTTCATTTTTATAAGTCTTCTTTTCTGTTTCCTGTCTAGAGAAGTTCCTTTAGCATTTGCTGAAGAGTTGGTTTGGTGGTGCTGAGTTCTTTCAGCTTTTGCTTGTTTTTAAAGCTTTTGATTTTCCCTTCATACCTGAATGGGATCCTTGCTGGGCAAAGTAATCTTGCTTGTAGCTTTTTCTCTTTCATCACTTTAAGTATCCCCTGCCATTCCCTACTGGTCTGAAGAGTTTCTATTGAAAGATCGGCTGTTATCCTTATGAGGATCCTCTTGTGTATTATTTGTTACTTCTACTTTGCTGCTTTTAATATTTGCTCATTGTGTTTCATCCTTGTGAGTTTGATTAATTTATGTCTTGGGGTATTTTGCCTTCAGTTTATCCTGCTTGAGGCTCTCTGGGTTTCTTGGACTTTGGTCGCTATTTCCTTCCCCATTTAAGGAAAATTTTTGGCTATTATCTTCTCATATATTTTCTCATGCCCTTTGTTTTTGTTTCTTTTTCTGGGACACGTATGATTCAAATTTTGGGGCATTTAACATTGTCCCAGAGGTCTCAGAGTTTGTCCTCGTTTCTTGTAATTCTTTTTTCCTCTCTGCTTCATTTAATTCAAAATTCTATCTTCCACCTCTCTTATCTTGTCTTCTGTCTCAGTTACTCTACTGTTGGTTCCCTCCAAAGTGCTTTTCATCTCAATTATTGCATTATTTATTATTGATTGAATATTCTTCATTTCTCCTAAGTGCTTGTTAAACATTTCTGCATCTTTTCAATCATTTCCAGTCTATTTATCTGTAACTCCATTTTGTTTTCAAGATTTTGGATCATCTTCACGATCATTATTCTGAATTCTTTTCCAGGTATACTTCCTATCTCCTCCTCTTTTGTTTGGATTGATGGGTTTTTAACATGTTTCTTCTCCTGCTGAACATTTTTCTGCCTTTTCATTTTGTTTAGATTGCTGTGTTTGGGGTGCTGTTTCTGCAGACTGGAAGTTCATGGCTCAGCTTTATTGTGCAGTCTGATCCCTGTGGGTGAGGATAGACTAGTGTCTTTTCAAGGTATCCTGGTTGTGTCTGTGCAGTGTCTCCTTGCAGTCCAAGGGACTCTCAAGAGTCTTCTCCAACACCACAGTTCAAAAGCATCAATAGCTTGTGTCTGTGTTCTGGTGGTTGGAGCTGGATCTCTTGTCTCTGGAATGCAATGAAATGTCCAGTAGTGAGTATTGGGTTGTCTATGGGTTTGGCATGGCTTTGGGCAGCCTATCTTTTAATGTTCAGGGTTGTGTTCCTGTTTTGCTGGAGAATTAGCATGGTGTGTCTTGCAGTAGAAACTGTTGGCTCTTGGGTGGAGCTTGGTTTCAGTTTAGACATGGTGGCTTTTGGGTTCAGTTCAGTTCAGTCACTCAGTCGTGTCCGACTCTTTGCAACCCCATGAAGCACAGCACACCAGGCCTCCCTGTCCATCACAAACTCCCGGAGTTCACTCAGATTCACGTCCATTGGGTCAGTGATGCCATCCTGCCATCTCATCCTCTGTCGTCCCCTTCTCCTCCTGCCCCCAATCCCTCCCAGCATCAAAGTCTTTTCCAATGAGTCAACTCTTCGCATGAGGTGGCCAAATTACTGGAGTTTCAGCTTTAGCATCATTCCTTCCAAAGAAATCCCAGGGCTGATCTCCTTCAGAATGGACTGGTTGGACCTCTTTGCAGTCCAAGGGACTCTCAAGAGTCTTCTCCAACACCACAGTTCAAAAGCATCAATTCTTCGGTGTTCAGCCTTCTTCACAGTCCAACCCTCATATCCATACGTGACTGCTGGAAAAACCATAGCCTTGACTAGATGGACCTTAGTTGGCAAAGTAATGTCTCTGCTTCTGAATATACTATCTAGGTTGGTCATAACTTTTCTTCCAAGGAGTAAGCGTCTTTTAATTTCATGGCTGCAATCACCATCTGCAGTGATTTTGGAGCCCCCCAAAATAAAGTCTGACACTGTTTCCACTGTTTCCCCATCTATTTCCCATGAAGTGATGGGACTGGATGCCATGATCTTCGTTTTCTGAATGTTGAGCTTTAAGCCAACTTTTTCACTCTCCTCTTTCACATTGATCAAGAGGCTTTTTAGTTCCTCTTCACTTTCTGCCATAAGGGTGGTGTCATCTGCATATCTGAGGTTATTGATATTTCTCCCGGCAATCTTGATTCCAGCTTGTGTTTCCTCCAGTCCAGCGTTTCTCATGATGTACTCTGCATATAAGTTAAATAAGCAGGGTGACAATATACAGCCTTGACGTCCTCCTTTTCCTATTTGGAACCAGTCTGTTGTTCCATGTCCAGTTCTAACTGTTGCTTCCTGACCTGCATACAGATTTCTCAAGAGGAAGGTCAGGTGGTCTGGTATTCCCATCTCTTTCCGAATTTTCCACAGTTTATTGTGATCCAAACAGTCAAAGGCTTTGGTATAGTCAATAAAGTAGAAATAGATGTTTTTGTGGAATTCTGTAGCTTTTTCCATGATCCAGCAGACGTTGGCAACTTGATCTCTGGTTCCTCTGCCTTTTCTAAAACCATCTTGAACATCAGGAAGTTCACGGTTCATGTATTGCTGAAGCCTAGCTTGGAGAATTTTGAGCATTACTTTACCAGATCTTTTTTGTACAATTCTTCTGTGTATTCTTGCCACCTCTTCTTAATATCTTCTGCTTCTGTTAGGTCCAGACCATTTCTGTCCTTTATCGAGCCCATCTTTGCATAAAATGTTCCCTTGGTATCTCTAATTTTCTTGAAGAGATCTCTAGTCTTTCCCATTCTGTTGTTTTCCTCTATTTCTTTGCATTGATCGCTGAAGAAGGCTTTCTTATCTCTTCTTGCTATTCTCTGGAACTCTGCATTCAGATGCTTATATCTTTCCTTTTCTCCTTTGCTTTTCACCTCTCTTCTTTTCACAGCTATTTATAAGGCCTCCCCAGACAGCCATTTTGCTTTTTCGCATTTCTTTTCCATGGAGATGGTCTTGATCCCTGTCTCTTGTACAATGTCATGAACCTCATTCCATAGTTCATCAAGCACTCTATCTATCAGATCTAGGCCCTTAAATCTATTTCTCACTTCCATTGTATAGTCAAAAGGGATTTGATTTAGGTCATACCTGAATGTTCTAGCAATTTTCCCTACTTTCTTCAATTTAAGTCTGAATTTGGTAATAAGGCGTTCATGATCTGAGCCACAGTCAGCTCCTGGTCTTGTTTTTGTTGACTGTATAGAGCTTCTGCATCTTTGGCTGCAAGAATATAATCAATCTGATTTTGGTGTTGACCATCTGGTGATGTCCATGTGTAGAGTGTTCTCTTGTGTTGTTGGAAGAGGGTGTTTGTTATGACCAGTGCATTTTCTTGGCAAAACTCTATTAGTCTTTGCCCTGCTTCATTCCACACTCCAAGGCCAAATTTGCCTGTTACTCCAGGTGTTTCTTGACTTCCTACTTTTGCATTCCAGTCCCCTATAATGAAAAGGACATCTTTTCTGGGTGTTAGTTCTAAAAGGTCTTTTAGGTCTTCATAGAACCGTTCAACTTCAGCTTCTTCAGTGTTACTGGTTGGGGCATAGATCTGGATTACCATGATATTGAATGGTTTACCTTGGAGATAAACAGAGATCATTCTGTCGTTTTTGAGATTACATCCAAGTACTGCATTCGGACTCTTTTGTTGACTGTGATGGCTACTCCATTTCTTCTGAGGAATTCCTGCCTGCAGTAGTAGATGTAATGGTCATCTGAGTTAAATTTCCCCATTCCAGTCCATTTTAGTTCACTGATTACTAGAATGTCAGTGTTCACTCTTATCATCCCCTGTTTGACCACTTCCAATTTGCCTTGATTCATGGACCTGACATTCCAGGTTCCTATGCAATATTGCTCTTTACAGCATCAGACCTTGCTTCTATCATCAGTCACATCCACCACTGGGTATTGTTTTTGCTTTGGCTCCATCCCTTCGTTCTTTCTGGATTTATTTCTCCACTGACCTCCAGTAGCATATTGGGCACCTACTGACCTGAGGAGTTCCTCCTTCATTATCCTATCATTTTGCCTTTTCCTGCTGTTCATGGTGTTCTCAAGGCAAGAATACTGAAGTGGTTTGCCATTCCCTTCTCCAGTGGACCACATTTTGTCTCTTATCTATTAAAATTCCCTAAAGTCAGGAGTTCTCCTGTGTTCTCAATTTATGGAGTTAAGCCTTCTGCCTCTGGCTTTTGGTCCTTCTCTTATAGCAGTCTCAAGACTTCTGCATACATTCAGTATGAAGGTAAAGCCCCTAGGTTAATGATGAAACAGTTATCCACAGCCAGGAACACCCAGAGAGACTAACAAAGTTACATGGAGAAGAGAAGAGGGAGGAGGGAGATAGAGGTGATTGGGAGGAGAAGATGGGGAGTCAATAGGGGAGAGAGCAGTCAGGCCACTAATCAAATCCTGAAGTGCTCTCCACATCCTGGAACACCCAGAGAGATTCACAGAGTTATGTAGAGAAGAGGGAGGAAGGAGATAGTGGTGACCTGGAGGAGAAGGGGATCAAAAGAGGAGAGAGCAATCAGGCCAGTAATCAAATCCCAAAGTGAAAATGGATACTGAGGATTAGATTCGTAAAGGTACAAAATTGATAACAGATATTAAAAAGCAAAGATTAAAAACCTGGAGTAGAGGTTAGACTCTCAAAAATGCAATACAGAAAATTAAAAACTAATCCATCAGAAATTTTTTTTTTTAAATATGGAATTTGTTTAAAAAATGGGGTGTTTTTTGAAAGGTATTAGTAGGCTGTAAAAATGAAAGTTAAAGGAGTAATAGTGAAAGTGAAGTCGCTCAGTCGTGTCTGACTCTTTGCAACCCCATGGACTGTAGCCCACCAGGCTCCTCTGTCCATGGGATTCTCCAGGCAAGAATACTGGCATGGGTTGCCATTTCCTTCTCCAGGGGATCTTCCTGACCCAGGGATTGAACCCAGGTCTCCCGCATTGCAAGCAGACACTTTAACCTCTGAGCCACCAGGGAAGCCCTAATAAAGAACTGTTAAAAAAAATAAAGAGTGATAATAGTAAAAATATATCTAGGAATTTCTCTGGAGCTGTTGTGGGCAGTGTGGGGTCAGTTCAGTGTCAGATAGTTCTTTGTTTTGGCTTGTACTTTTTCTCAAGGTCTGTAGGTATTTCTCAAATCCACAATCTTAGTTGCAGGGTTTTAATCTGTTGCACCTGTCACTTCCAGAGTGGTTCCCCCTTCTTTGATTGTTTTGGTTTCCTTTGTTTGCCAGCCTCTTCTGAGTCTGATTTCTGCTGTGACACAAGAGGACAAAGGTGGCCACTTATTTAGGCTCACTTGTGTTGTGCAGAAGGAGGGGCACTGGAAACAAATACCGCTGGTATATGTGGGGAGTGCTCGTAGTAGATGGACCACACTGGGTTTGCCACAGCCCAAGGCAGCATGTACTTCTGGGTCCACACTGCTCAGGCTCCAGGGTGCTCCACAATGAATATAAATGCTATAGAAAGGGCTACATTTTACTGTCAAAGGACTTCCTTTTTATAGTACATCATTGTAAATGTACTATAGTTTAATAAACGGCCACTTTTTGTAGTGTGCTGTTGTAAAAAGGAAGGTGAAATATCTTGATATACCACATTGTAATATTCAAGGTTTATTATTAACTGAAAAAGACAGTGTAGTAGTGTTAGTTGCTCAGTCATGTGTGACTCTTTGCGAACCCATGGACTGTAGTCTACCAGGCTCTTCTGTCAGTGGGATTTTCCAGGCAAGAATACTGGAGTAGATTGCCATTCCCTTCTCCAGAGACAAGATGGAAATAATGTATATGGGATGAAACCACACATCTATGAAAGATGAGGGGATATGTATGTCTGGTTACATTTAAAATTGAAAGTATATAAATAAACACAAACAAAAAAATATTCCCAAATCAGGGCTTGAGCATATGTGATTTTGATATCTGAGGTGGGCCCTGGAACCAGACCCTGCGAATAAAATGAGATGGTTAGATGGAACTCTGGCTGTAGGGTGGTTACCTCTCCCTAAGCTCTCTTTTTCAAAGGTCAGCTGGATAGCACAGATGCTGACTTAGTGGCATACACCCACCCCCTCATAAAACACTTTATTTTTTTAACTCTTTTCAAAATACTGTTTATAATACTGAGACTTTTCCTTACACATTTTAGAGATAAACCATTGATAAACCACTATTAGTGTGAATAGTGAAAGTTGTGCAGTTGTGTCCAACTCTTTGCAGACCCGTGGACTTCTCCAGGCCAGAATACTGGAGTGGGTAGCCTTTCTCTTCTCCAAGGGATCTTCCCAACACAGGGATCAAATCCGGTCTCCCGCATTGCAGGCAGATTCTTTACCAACTGAGCTACAAGGGAAGCCCAACAACACTGGAGTGGGTAGCCTATCTCTTCTCCAGTGGATATTCCCAACCCAGGAATCGAACCAGGCTCTCCTTCAGTGCAGATGGATTCTTTACCAACTGAGCTATCAGGGAAGCCCAAAACCATCGCATTTAATATTGTTAAAATCCAAGTCTTCCAATTTTTATTTAGTATAAGTTACACAAGAGACAACTGCACAATTAGAGAAGTAAATTTAGTAATCCCGTTACCTTTGAATAGGAAGAGTGGATTCATGATGAATTTCCCTTTTATTATCAGGTCTATTTTATCTGATATGAGGATTGCTACTGCAGCTTTCTTTTGCATGCTATGTTTCTCCATCCTTTCACTTTCAGTCTATGTGTGTCTTTAGGTCTGAAGTGGGTTTCTTATAAACAGCATATACATGGGTCTTGTTTTTCTATCCATTCAGCCAGGCTGTGTCTTTGGGTTGGAGCATTTAATCCATTTACATTTAAAGTAATTATTGATATATATGTTCCTATTGCCATTTTCTTAATTGTTTGGGGTTGATTTTGTAGCTCTTTTTCATCTCTTGTACTTCTTGACTATATAAGTCCCTTTAACATTTGTTGTAAAGCTGGTTTGGTAGTACTGAATTCTCTTAACTTTTGCTTGTCTGAAAAGCTTTTTATTTCTCCATCAACTTTGAATGAGATCCTTGTTGGGTACTGTAATCTTAGTTGTAGATTTTTCCCTTTCAATACTTTAAGTATATACTGCCATTCCCTATGGCCTGCAGTGTTTCTGCTGAAAGATCAGCTGTTAAGCATATGGGTTTCCTTGTATGTTACTTGTTGCTTTTTTTTAATATTCTTTCTTTGTGTTTAGTCTTTGTTAGTTTGATTAGTACATGTCTTGGTGAGTTTCTCCTTGGGTTTATCCTGTATGGGACTCTTTGTGCCTCTTGGACTTGATTTGCTATTTCCTTTTCCAAGTTGGGGGAATTTTCAGCTGTAATCTCTTCAGAAATTTCCTCATACACTCTTTTTCTCTTCTTCTGGGACCCTTATAATTTGAATGTTGGTGTGTTTGATATTGTCCTTGAGATCTCTGAGACTATCCTCAATTTTTTTCATTCTTTTTACTTTATTCTGCTTTTCAGAAGTTATTTCCACTATTTTATCTTCCAGCTCAGTGATTTGTTCTTCTGCTTCAGATATTCTGCTATTGATTCCTTCTACAGTATTTTTAATTTCAGTAATTGTGTTGTTTGTCTCTGTATGTTTATTCTTTAATGCTTCTAGTTCTTTGTTAATTGATTCTTGCATTTTCTCCATTTTGTTTGCAAGGCTTTTAATCACCTTTACTGTCATTATTCTGAATTCTTTATCAGGTAGTTTGCCTATTTCCTCTTCATTTATTTGGACTTCTGTGTTTCTAGTTTGTTCCTTCATTTGTGTAGTATTTATCTGCCTTTTCATCATCATTATTATTTTTTTAACTTACTGTGTTTGAAGTCTCCTTTTCCCAGGCTTTAAGGTTGAATTCTTTCTTCATTTTGGTTTCTGCCCTCCTAAGTTTGGTTTGTATAAGCTTCATGTAGAGTGTGATTTGTGTTGAGTTCCTATCTGTTTTTCCTCTGAGGGGCAAGGCTGAATGAGGTGGTAATCCTGTCTGCTGACGATTGGGTTTTTGTTGTTGTTGTTGTTTTGTTTGTTGTTTAGATGAGGCGTCCTGCACAGGGTCCTGCTGGTGGTTGGATGATGCTGGTTCTTTTATTATTCATGTGGTTTCCTTTGTGTGAATTCTCACTATCTGATACTCCTAGGGTGAGTTCTCTGGTAGTCTAGGGTCTTGGAGTCAGTGCTCCCACTCCAAAGGCTTAGGGCTTGATCTTTAGTCAGGAACAAAGATGCCACACATGGTTTGTTATGACATTAAGTGAGATTAAAACAAATATTCAAAAACAAGAAACCAAAGATGAACGCCAGACAAATTGCAGTTACAAAATCATGAACACAGTAATTTAAGTAATGGAATATACACCCATATATACACACACTTGAGCAAAGTGAAAACAGTGCAACAGAAATAAACTACAGTAGACTGACCTGGTGAACAAAGGAAATAAAATATTATATTTACCAGTTAAGAACAAAACTAACTAAAGCACAAACTGGAAAACAAAACTAAAGAAAAGTGCCAAGTGGGGAATAAAGTAATGAAAACAAAACTAACCAATATTTTGAGAGGAAAGGAAGGAAAGAAAAGAAAGAATAGATATGAAAAGTTAAATAGATGAAGATGAAGATTTATATACATTAAAGATTAATTGCAAGGGGGAAAGCACAGTAGGAAAAATGCACAAAGGAATAAATGTAGAAAATATAATAAGTTTAAAAAATTAAAAATGAAAATTAAAAAAAGAGAGAGAAAATAAAAGGGAAAACTCCACAGAACTGCAAAAGCCCAATGTAGAGGCAGAGGTTTATAACAGCAATAAAAAATGTGACTGAGGGGAAAAGAAAAAAAAAAAAGCTCAAAAGTTTAATTTGATTTCATAGTGCCAATGAAATCAGCAACTACAACAGAGGTGGGGGAAAAATCCAAAAGAATCTACAGAATAAGTCAAAACATAAGAATAATAAATGTTTTTCTTGAGTCACTGCTGTAAGAATCCTTTCCCTCACTCGGAGTCACAGTCCACCTCACCTCCCTAGGATGTCCTCCAATGCTGTGTTGATCTCTGGACCTGCTGTGGGGGCAGCTCAGATTCTAATCTGGTCCTGCTCCTGTGTGTTCTTGCCTACAATGTCCACAGCTATCAGAACTAGTGTGTTTTCTTTTGTGGGAGCTCTCAGTGTCCTTTCATATATTCCATAGACACAGAGTCTGCCTAGTTGATCATGTGGATTTAATCTGCAGCTTTTACAGCTGGTGGGAAGGTTTTGGGTCTTCTTCCTTACCCACACTGCCCCTGGGTTTCAACTGTGGTTTTATTTCCACCTCTGCATGTGGGTCGTCCACTGGGGTTTGCTCCTGAGCCTGCCCTGGAGGACTTGGGTTTGCCCTGTGAGGTGTGAAGGTGGTACAGCTGCTTGAGTAGCAGGGATTCTGGCAGCACCAGGTACTCAGGGGAGTTGGAAGCCAGGGCAGCAGGAAATGTAGTGCTCTAGAAGGGTATGGCAACCAGTACTGACCAATTTGCTCCAGTGTTCTTGCCTGGAGAACCCCCAATCCTGACAGAGAAGCCTGGCAGGCCATGGTCTACAGGGTTGCAAAGACTCAGACATTATTGCAGTGATCCTGCGTGCATAGATACAAGACTTTTTTGCCTGTGGCAGCTCTGCCCCAGTGAGAGTTGAGCGTGAAGTTGCTGCAGCTGCTTGGCTTGTGGGGACCCTGGTGGCAGCAAGTGTGCAGAGACACAGACTGCCTCTGCTTTAGGAGTTATGGCCCCCTCAGAGTCTTTCTTCGAGCCTCTTGTACCTGGCAATCAGAAGGTCTCTTTGGCCAGTCTTTCTCCGTGGCTCCGCCCATTCAGGCACTTAGAGGGGCCCCCTGGCTGGGGTCTTACCCTGTAGTTCAGTGTGGTAGGCACTCTCTGGGCCAGCCTCTCTGTTGTTCAGCTGCTGTTGCTGCTGTGGTGCTGGCTCACCGCCGCCGTGTGACTCAGCAGTGTTGCCTTGCTTACATGGCTGCCTGGCTCTCCTCCACAGGCATTTCCCACCACAGCCTCTTCCTTCACATCCATCTGTTCACAGTCAACAGCAGCCCTCACCCTGGGATTGCTCCACAATCCTAAACTCCAGCTCCCAGCCACTTTGCCTTCCAGTGGACCCTCATTCCTGTCCTGGGAAAGTATGGCTGCGGCAAGGACTGTCTCAGTTTCATTCCATTTAGGCTGCCACAGATCGGCTGTTTTGCTCTCAGCCTTAAATGTTTCTCCTCTGATCCAGACAGTTACCCCGATGTGGTGACCGGACCCCTGCTTCAGTTTCCCCACCCACCGAGGGCAGGTCCAGTTCTACTAACACTCCTGTTTTTCCTGCTAGTCCCTTCATCCTCCCTAGTTTTGCATGGTTCTGTATATTCTTTTCCTCCTGACCAGTCTTAGCTGATGTTCTCCATGCACTTCTTTGTCTGAAGATGTACTCCTGATGTATCCTTGGAGACAGATGTACTCCATGTCCACCTACTCCTCTGCCATCTTATTCTCTCTCTGTATTTTCTTTTTTTTTTTCTTTTTTTTTAAATTTTTTTATTTTTTAAATTTTAAAATCTTTAATTCTTACATGCGTTCCCAAACATGAACCCCCCTCCCACCTCCCTCCCCACAACATCTCTCTGGGTCATCCCCATGCACCAGCCCCAAGCATGCTGCACCCTACGTCAGACATGGACTGGCGATTCAATTCTTACATGATAGTATACATGTTAGAATTCCCATTCTCCCAAATCATCCCACCCTCTCCCTCTCCCTCTGAGTCCAAAAGTCCGTTATACACATCTGTGTCTTTTTTCCTGTCTTGCATACAGGGTCGTCATTGCCATCTTCCTAAATTTCATATATATGTGTTAGTATACTGTATTGGTGTTTTTCTTTCTGGCTTACTTCACTCTGTATAATTGGCTCCAGTTTCACCCATCTCATCAGAACTGATTCAAGTGAATTCTTTTTAACGGCTGAGTAATACTCCATTGTGTATATGTACCACAGCTTTCTTATCCATTCATCTGCTGATGGACATCTAGGTTGTTTCCATGTCCTGGCTATTATAAACAGTGCTGCGATGAACATTGGGGTACATGTGTCTCTTTCAATTCTGGTTTCCTCAGTGTGTATGCCCAGCAGTGGGATTGCTGGGTCATAAGGTAGTTCTATTTGCAATTTTTTAAGGAATCTCCACACTGTTCTCCATAGTGGCTGTACTAGTTTGCATTCCCACCAACAGTGTAGGAGGGTTCCCTTTTCTCCACATCCTCTCCAGCATTTATTGCTTGCAGATTTTTGGATTGCAGCCATTCTGACTGGTGTGAAGTGGTACCTCATTGTGGTTTTGATTTGCATTTCTCTAATAATGAGTGATGTTGAGCATCTTTTCATGTGTTTGTTAGCCATCCGTATGTCTTCTTTGGAGAAATGTCTATTTAGTTCTTTGGCCCATTTTTTGATTGGGTCGTTTATTTTTCTGGAATTGAGCTGCAGAAGTTGCTTGTATATTTTTGAGATTAGTTGTTTGTCAGTTGCTTCATTTGCTATTATTTTCTCCCATTCAGAAGGCTGTCTTTTCACCTTGCTTATATTTTCCATTGTTGTGCAGAAGCTTTTAATTTTAATTAGATCCCATTTGTTTATTTTTGCTTTTATTTCCAGAATTCTGGGAGGTGGATCATAGAGGATCCTGCTGTGATTTATGTCTGAGAGTGTTTTGCCTATGTTCTCCTCTAGGAGTTTTATAGTTTCTGATCTTACATTTAGATCTTTAATCCATTTTGAGTTTATTTTTGTGTACGGTGTTAGAAAGTGATCTAGTTTTATTCTTTTACAAGTGGTTGACCAGTTTTCCCAGCACCACTTGTTAAAGAGATTGTCTTTACTCCATTGTATATTCTTGCCTCCTTTGTCAAAGATAAGGTGTCCATATGTGTGTGGATTTATCTCTGGGCTTTCTATTTTGTTCCATTGATCTATATGTCTGTCTTTGTGCCAGTACCATACTCTCTTGATGACTGTGGCTTTGTAGTAGAGCCTGAAGTCAGGCAAGTTGATTCCTCCAGTTCCATTCTTCTTTCTCAAGATTGCTTTGGCTATTCGAGGTTTTTTGTATTTCCATACAAATCTTGAAATTATTTGTTCTAGTTCTGTGAAGAATATGGCTGGTAGCTTGACAGGGATTGCATTGAATTTGTAAATTGCTTTGGGTAGTATCCTCATTTTCACTATATTGATTCTTCCGATCCATGAACATGGTATATTTCTCCATCTATTAGTGTCCTCTTTGATTTCTTTCATCAGTGTTTTATAGTTTTCTATATATAGGTCTTTAGTTTCTTTAGGTAGATATATTCCTAAGTATTTTATTCTTTTCGTTGCAATGGTGAATGGAATTGTTTCCTTAATTTCTTTTTCTACCTTCTCATTATTCGTGTATAGGAATGCAAGGGATTTCTGTGTGTTGATTTTATATCCTGCAACTTTACTATATTCATTGATTAGCTCTAGTAATTTTCTGGTGGAGTCTTTAGGGTTTTCCATGTAGAGGATCATGTCATCTGCAAACAGTGAGAGTTTTACTTCTTCTTTTCCAATTTGGATTCCTTTTATTTCTTTTTCTGCTCTGATTGCTGTGGCCAAAACTTCCAGAACTATGTTGAATAGTAGCGGTGAAAGTGGACACCCTTGTCTTGTTCCTGACTTTAGCGGAAATGCTTTCAATTTTTCACCATTGAGGATAATGTTTGCTGTGGGTTTGTCATAGATAGCTTTTATTATGTTGAGGTATGTTCCTTCTATTCCTGCTTTCTGGAGAGTTTTTTATCATAAATGGATGTTGAATTTTGTCAAAGGCCTTCTCTGCATCTAATGAGATAATCATATGGTTTTTATTTTTCAATTTGTTAATGTGGTGAATTACATTGATTGATTTGTGGATATTAAAGAATCCTTGCATCCCTGGGATAAAGCCCACTTGGTCATGGTGTATGATCTTTTTAATGTGTTGTTGGATTCTGATTGCTAGAATTTTGTTGAGGATTTTTGCATCTATGTTCATCAGTGATATTGGCCTGTAGTTTTCCTTTTTTGTGACATCTTTGTCAGGTTTTGGTATTAGGGTGATGGTGGCCTCATAGAATGAGTTTGGAAGTTTACCTTCCTCTGCAATTTTCTGGAAGAGTTTGAGGAGGATAGGTGTTAGCTCTTCTCGAAATTTTTGGTAGAATTCAGCTGTGAAGCCGTCTGGACCTGGGCTTTTGTTTGCTGGAAGAATTCTGATTACAGTTTCAATTTCTGTGCTTGTGATGGGTCTGTTAAGATTTTCTATTTCTTCCTGGTTCAGTTTTGGAAAATTGTACTTTTCTAAGAATTTGTCCATTTCTTCCACGTTGTCCATTTTATTGGCATACAACTGCTGATAGTAGTCTCTTATGATCCTTTGTATTTCTGTGTTGTCTGTTGTGATCTCTCCATTTTCATTTCTAATTTTATTGATTTGATTTTTCTCTCTTTGCTTCTTGATGAGTCTGGCTAATGGTTTGTCAATTTTATTGATCCTTTCAAAGAACCAGCTTTTGGCTTTGTTGATTTTTGCTATGGTCTCTTTTGTTTCTTTTGCATTTATTTCTGCCCTAATTTTTAAGATTTCTTTCCTTCTACTAACTCTGGGGTTCTCCAACTCTTCCTTTTCTAGTTGCTTTAGTTGCAGAGTTAGGTTATTTATTTGACTTTTTTCTTGTTTCTTGAGGTATGCCTGTATTGCTATGAACTTTCCTCTTAGCACTGCTTTTATAGTGTCCCACAGGTTTTGGGTTGTTGTGTTTTCATTTTCATTAGTTTCTATGCATATTTTGATTTCTTTTTTGATTTCTTCTGTGATTTGTTGGTTATTCAGAAGTGTGTTGTTCAACCTCCATATGTTGGAATTTTTAATAGTTTTTCTCCTGTAATTGAGATCTAATCTTAATGCATTACGGTCAGAAAAGATGCTTGGAATGATTTCGATTTTTTTGAATTTATCAAGTTTAGATTGATGGCCCAGGATGTGATCTATCCTGGAGAAGGTTCCATGAGCACTTGAAAAAAAGGTGAAATTCATTGTTTTGGGGTGAAATGTCCTATAGATATCAATTAGGTCTAACTGATCTAATGTATCATTTAAAGTTTGCGTTTCTTTGTTAATTTTCTGTTTAGTTGATCTGTCCATAGGTGTGAGTGGGGTATTAAAGTCTCCCACTATTATTGTGTTATTGTTGATTTCTCCTTTCATACTTGTTAGCATTTGTCTTACATATTGTGGTGCTCCTATATTGGGTGCATATATATTTATAATTGTTATATCTTCTTCTTGGATTGATCCTTTGATCATTATGTAGTGGCCTTCTTTGTCTCTTTTCACAGCCTTTGTTTTAAAGTCTATTTTATCGGATATGAGTATTGCCACTCCTGCTTTCTTTTGGTCTCTATTTGCGTGGTATATCTTTTTCCAGCCCTTCACTTTCAGTCTGTATGTGTCCCTTGTTTTGAGGTGGGTTTCTTGTAAGCAGCATATAGAGGTGTCTTGTTTCTGTATCCATTCGGCCAGTCTTTGTCTTTTGGTTGGGGCGTTCAACCCATTTACGTTTAAGGTGATTATTGATAAGTACGATCCCGTTACCATTTACTTTATTGTTTTGGGTTCGGGTTTATACACTCTTTTCGTGTTTCCTGTCTAGAGAATATCCTTTAGAATTTGTTGGAGAGCTGGTTTGGTGGTGCTGAATTCTCTCAGCTTTTGCTTGTCTGTAAAGCTTTTGATTTCTCCTTCATATTTGAATGAGATCCTTGCTGGGTACAGTAGTCTGGGCTGTAGGTTATTGTCTTTCATCACTTTAAGTATGTCTTGCCATTCTCTCCTGGCCTGAAGAGTTTCTATTGAAAGATCAGCTGTTATCCTTATGGGAATCCCCTTGTGTGTTATTTGTTGTTTTTCCCTTGCTGCTTTTAATATTTGTTCTTTGTGTTTGATCTTTGTTAATTTGATTAATATGTGTCTTGGGGTGTTTCGCCTTGGGTTTATCCTATTTGGAACTCTCTGTGTTTCTTGGACTTGGGTGATTATTTCCTTCCCCATTTTAGGGAAGTTTTCAACTATTATCTCCTCAAGGATTTTCTCATGATCTTTCTTTCTGTCTTCTTCTTCTGGGACTCCTATAATTCGAATGTTGGAGCGTTTCATATTGTCCTGGAGGTCTCTGAGATTGTCCTCATTTCTTTTAATTTGTTTTTCTTGTTTCCTCTGTGATTCATTTATTTCTACCATTCTATCTTCTATTTCACTAATCCTATCTTCTGCCTCCGTTATTCTACTAATTGTTGCCTCCAGAGTGTTTCTGATCTCATTTATTGCGTTATTTATTATATTTTGACTCTTTTTTATTTCTTCTAGGTCCTTGTTAAACCTTTCTTGCATCTTCTCAATCCTTGTCTCTAGCCTATTTATCTGTGATTCCATTTTGATTTCAAGATTTTGGATCATTTTCACTATCAATATTCGGAATTCCTTCTCTGGTAGATTCCCTACTTCTTCCTCTTTTGTTTGGTTTGGTGGGCAACTCTCCTGTTCCTTTACCTGCTGTGTATTCCTCTGACTCTTCATCTTGGTTATATTGCTGCGTTTGGGGTGGCCTTTTTATATTCTGGTAATTTGTGGAGTTCTCTTTATTATGGAGCTTCCTCACTTTGGGTGGGGTTCTATCAGTGGCTTGTCAAGGTTTCCTGGTTAGGGAGGCTTGTGTTGGAGTTTTGGTGGGTGGAGCTGGGTTTCTTCTCTCTGGAGTGCAGTGGAGTGACCCGTAATGGGTTACGAGACCTCAAAGGTTTTGGGATAATTTTGAGCTGCCTGTATATTGAAGCTCAGGGGAGTGTTCCTGTGTTGCTGGAGAATTTGCGTGGTATGTCTTGTTTTGGAACTTGTTGGCCCTTGGGTGGAGCTTGGTTTCGGTGTAGGTATGAAGGCATTAGATGGGCTCCTATTGCTTAATGTTCCCTGAATTCAATAGTTCTCTAATGTTTTCAGGCTTTGGATTTAAGCCTCCTGCTTCTGGTTTTCAGTTTTATTTTTATAGTAGCCTCTAGACTTCTCCATCTATATAGCACCGATGATAAAACATCTAGGTTAAAGATGAAAAGTTTCTCCACATTGAGGGGCACTCAGAGAGGTTCACTGAGTTATAAGGAGAAGAGAAGATGGAGGAGGTAGTTAGAGGTAACTGGAATGAGATGCGGTGAGATCAAAAGAGAAGAGAGCAAGCTAGCCAGTAGTCACTTCCTTATGTACGCTCTATAGTCTGGACCGCTCAGAGGTATTTACAGAGTTATACGGGGAAGAGGAGAGGGAGGAAGTAGACAGAGGTGACCAGGAGGATCAGAGAGAGGAATGAGTAGGAGAGAGACAAATCCTGCCAGTAACCTGTTCCTTAGGTGTTCTCCACCATCTGGAACACACAGAAATTCACAGAGTTGGATAGAGGAGAGATGGGGGAGAAAAGAGACAGAGGCCACCTGGTGGAGAAAAAGGAGAGTCCAGAGGAGGAGAGAGTGGTCAAGCCAGTAATCTCGCTCTCAGGTAAACTGGGGTAGTGAAGTTTGGGTTTTTAAATGTACAAAATTGACAACAAAAAACTAAGAGCAAAGATTAAAAATCTAAGGTAGAGGTTGGATTTTCAAAGATACAATATTAAAGAGAAGCAGAAGGAAAAAGGAAGAAAGAAAAAAAAAGAAATAAAAAGAAAACGAATTATTAAAAAACAAACAAACAAACAAACAATCCAAAAAAAAAAAAAAAACCCATCAACAACCATCCAAAGACTGTATATGGTGTTTGCCTTAAAAAAAAAAAAAAGGAAAAAAAAAAAGTCTTAAAAAAAAATATATATATATAGTAATAATAGGTTATAGAAATAAAAATTAGAGGAGAAATAGAAGACTTAACAATTAAAAACAAGTTAGAAAAAAAAAGCAAAAAAAAAAAAAAAAAAAAGGAATGATTGTAAAAATATTAAAAACTGGCCCTTCCTGGTGTTATGGGCCATATGGGATCACTTCCAAGGTGGTTCCCTCTGTTTAACTTCTTCTGTTTGCTGGTTTTTTAGGCTCACTAGTTCAGTTGCGCTGTGGGGAGGGGGGATGCTGCAAACAAATAGCACTGTCGTGTGCACACAGTATCTCTGCCCCGCTTGACCTGTCCTTTCTCGCGGCGCACAAACCGCTCCGGCTCTACGATGCTCAGCCGGGAACCGTCTGGGGCCGGCCCTAGGCTGCGTGCACTTCCCCGGTCCAAGCCGCTCAGGTTCGGCGCTCAGGCAGCCCTCAGAGGCACAGATTCGGCTGGAACTGCGCTTTGTGCCCTTCCCAGGTCCAAGTAGCTCAGGAGTTTGGTGAGCGCGATCGCCGCGGCTTGTCACCTTTTCTGCCGCTGCCGCTCAGCTCTCTGGGCGGACCGCTGGTGCACCCCGTGAGGCAGACTGTGACTGTCCAGCACCCCCAGAAGTCTTAGCAAAGGAGCCTGCTTGCAGTTAGGTAAGTAAAGTCTCTCCGGGGCTGCAATTGCCCCTTTCCAGTCCTTACGGCTCTGGCTGCCTGTCCCTGGCAGGGGATGGTCTGCAGCCGGCTTTTTCCGTTCCGTCCTTTGTTCTGTGCTCGGTCCTGGCGGTGTCTTATGTTCGAGCTTTTCGCGTGGTAGCTATCCCACAGTCTGGTTTGCTAGCCCAAGTTAGATCGTTCTGGTTGCATGTGGGGCGTTCCTGCCCAATTCTTACAAAGCTCTGCAGCCCGTGCCTCCCGCGCGTCCCTGCCCTGCCCCCACTTCCCAGTGGCGGATGCAGGCGTCTGTGCTGCTTTTCCGCTGGGGGAGTTACTGGTGGGCTTGTAATCTGTTGGTTTTAATTATTTATCTATTTTTCCTTCCTGTTATGTTGCCCTCTGTGTTTCCAAGGCTCGCCACAGACTCGGCAGGGAGAGTGTTTCCTGGTGTTTGGAAACCTCTCTTCTTAAAATTCCCTTCCCGGGACGGACTTCCCTTCCCAGGACGGAGCTCCCTCCCCACCTCCTTTGTCTCCTTTTTCGTCTTTTATATTTTTCCCTACCTGTTTTTGAAGACAATGGTCCGCTTTTCTGGTTGTCTGATGTCCTCTGCCAGCCTACAGAAGTTGTTTTGTGAAGTTTGCTCAGCGTTGAAATGTTCTTTTGAGGAATTTGTGAGGGAGAAAGTGGTCTTCCCGTCCTATTCCTCCGCCATCTTTTGACTTCCGTATTGAGTATTTTTGAAGACTCCCCAAATATGTTATTCATCTCAAGTTCAACTGTATATCACAGCAAAGACACATCTTCATCTGATTCACTTTGCTATTTTGTTACTTTATGTTGCTGGGGAAATTATTTCCAATGAGAAAACACTATCTCATTTCACCAATGGACTACTTCTCTGTATTTTCTTTAAAAAAAAAAAAGAAAATTTTTATAGCTCTACTGAAAAGTCCTAGAAACAGTAACCCATTACAATGAGCACTTCTGGCACCCAGATTGTTGTTTCTAAATACCTTTTTCTAGTCAATATATCAGGGCTTCTTTAAAAATGACTGAATCAAAAACTTTGGCCAAACAACAACAACAAAAAATGGGCAGAATGATTCAAGCCCATGTTGTTATTCATGAAACATAGCTGTTGTGTGTGACTGAGGATGAACTTGGAGACCCCTTTCCAAGCTCCTACTGCACCAAAATGAAACAGTTTGGTCATCTAAAGAACACCAGTGGCAATGGATGAGAGCACATCTAACAGAGCAAAATCCAATTTGTAAGGACACCAAAAACAAGTTATTAAGCAGATTATCTTGGTCATCCTTGGAAGAGCCAGTGAACTAACTCTTTATTCTAAAAACAACAGTAAATGAATGAAAATAAAATGTTTTTCCTACATTTGTAATATTTTTTAGGATATTTTTTAGGATAATCATTTAGGATAACTAAATGATTCATTTCTCCTTATTGTTGGTTGTGCTATTTAATTTCCTATCTTATCTGAAGTAAAAAGCTACAAAGTTGGGGGGGTTGAAGAATTATCTTTTTTTCCATTTTGTGATGGATTTCCAACATAAATACAGATGTAGAAAGTATTAATACAAGCTTAATTTTTCCATGAATATATAGCAATTAATCCTTCATAAAAATTATAAAGAAACCTGTTAAAATGTAGCTATTTTTATTTTTTTATTTTTATTTTTTTAAATGTAGCTATTTTTAAAAATGTTATCTCAAGCATCGCTTTACATATCTTACATAGATTTTACTGTGCTCTATGGTTATCACAGTCGTCTCCTAAGGAAGAATGTTTTACAGTTGTGTCTTATGTCCTAGTCCTATAAGAAAGGAAAAATAGAAAAGCAAATTATAGATATGCTGACAAGAGAGTAAAGGCCAGTGCTTAAAAACAAATTAAACGGATACTGATACTGTGCATACAAAGGTAGATGTTCACAGTAAAGATATGATTGTTTCAAGTAAGTCTGAGTGTGGAAACAAGGTCTTAAAAATCAGGTTGACCGTATAACCTGCTGTCCTTGAACATGGCCCATGTAGGAAGTACACATCTTTCTGGGCTAGTAAGTGTAATTAGCTAACTGTTTCATTGTGAAGTCCTGTTCTTTTCTGTTATTTCAGCTTATGTGTCCTGACACATGCCGTTAACATAGCTCAGTGATGGAATAGGCTTTATACACGCGCACACACACACACACACATGCACACACACACAAACACACATATATATATATATGTTAATAGCAATCTGTTGATCTGTCTATCCCTCTCTTAGAGAATTATGTCCTTGCATATACCTCAAATTTTAATGTCTATAAAGTGGGAGGTAGGTCATTCATTCACACATTTCATGCACTGATACTAAAAAATCTGCCCAGACTAACGATTTGACAAATCAAGAGGAATGTAGATATAGACACAATATAGATGTACAGATATATTTTTGAAACCCAGAAAAATCAGAGTGCACTTTTGTTAAAATGCCCGGACATAATGCTGTTCTAATTCCATTATTCTTTGTCACCTGCGCAGAATTTCTAAACATTTAGATGTCTTTTTTGAGCATTTGCACCCTTTCTTCAGACCTGCAATTCATTTAAAGTAAACAATGAAAAGTCCCATAGAATTTTGTCCTCCAAAAACCTCCAGCTATATTCTCCAGGAATGAGAATGTTGCATAATCCAGCCAGTGCACCTGCCCATCAGGGCTCGTGTGGATCTTACCAGAAAAGTCACCTCTTTTGTCTCAGTCTCTCAAGCGTACCCATCTCAAAGTTCTGTATCCCAAAAAGTCTTTCCAAATGATTTAACTCTGAACAATGTATAATATTTGGCTTTGGGCAGTAACAGCCTCCTGTCCAAAATGTCTGGACCAAGTGACAATCTCAGCTAGAAACTGGCTTCTTGGAATACTGCTGAACTCCTTCAAATAAAAAAAAAAAGAAAAGATTGAAGTATAGTTGTTTACAATCTTCTGTTTCAAGTGTACAGCGAACTGCATGGTTTTACGTATACCCAGTCTGTCTTAGATTCTTTCCTTATATAGGCCATTACCCTGTGCTATATAGGTCCTTGCTGGTTACCTGTTTTACATATAGTAGTGTATATCCATCAATCCCAATTTCCCACTTTTCACCTCTCCCTGATCTCCCACGTGGTAACCATAAGTTTGTTTTCTACACCTGTGACTCTCATTTCTCGTTTGTAAATAAGTTCATTTGCACTATTTTCCATTTTCCTGTTTTAGACATGTAAAGAGCTAAACAGGATGTAGAATCTGAAACAGGTTTAAACCTTGAAAACGTTACAGTAAGTGCAAGATGCCAGTCGCAAATGTCACACATTGTTGGGTTCCATTTGTGTATCCAGCACCAGCGAATCGCCAGAGACGGAGAGTAGCTGTGGTGTCCATGGTCTGGGGTGGGGTGGGGGGAACAAAGAGGGACTGCCAGTGGGGACAGGATTTGTTTTTGGGATGCCGAACTTTTCTGAAGAGAGACAGGCAATGGCTGTAAAACTCTGTGTACCCTGAATATTACTGATGGTACTCTTGGAGTCCTTTATGATATGGGAATTGGCTCAATAAAATTGTTTTAAAAATGCCTAAAAGATGAGCTAGTTAGCTGTACACAGAGAACTAGATAATTGTACACAGAGCCACATCAGGGCTGCTGGACTCAGGAGGGCAACAGAACGCAGTGAAATCTGAAGTAAAGTTGAAAATTATGTAAGAGTCATTGATTGGTGGGAAAAAAGGTGGTGACACTCAAAACATACTTAGCTACAACACGAGGGTAGTCAGTTCTAGAGAAGTGGCTCTGTGTCTTCCAGGTAAAGAGCACATGAATGATTTATTAGGGATCTCAAAGACTTAAAGAAATTTTATGTTAAAAATAATGGTACTGACAGGCAGAATGCAGACACAATTTAAGGCAGTGAAAGGACTCTGGATGCTACCACAGTGATAGATACGGGTCTTCATCCGTTCATTCAAAGCCACAGAGTGTACAGCACCAAGAGGGAACCTCAGTGTAAACTGGGCACTCTGGGTGCTGACTGATGTGTTAGTGAAGGTTCCTCAGCTGTAACAAGCGGACTGTCTGGTGGAGAAGCTGATAATAAGGGAGGCTGTGTGTGTGTAAGGACAGAGGTATATGGGCAATCTCTGTACCTTCCACTCTTTTTTTTTTTTTTCTGTGAACTTGAAACCACTCTAAAAATAAAATAAAAAATAAATAAACAATGAGCCTTAGGAAACAAATTGTAGGCCAGTGTATCCATAAGAGAAACGTGTTATCTTGTGCCTAACTGAAAGAAGAAAGACAAGGCCACCTCAGGTTTGGGGTCAGCATGCCAGGCCTCCCTGTCCATCATCAACTCCCAGAGCTTGCTCAAACTCTAGTCCATTGAGTTGGTGATGCCATCCAACCATCTCATCCTCTGTCATCCCCTTCTCCTCCTGCCTTCAATCTTTCCTAGCATCAGGGTCTTTTCCAATGAGTCAGTTCTTCACATCAGGTGGTCAAAGTATTGGAGTTTCAGCTTCAGCATCAGTCCTTCCAATGAATATTCAGGACTGATTTCCCTTAGGATAGCCTGGTTGGATCTCCTTTCAGTCCAAGGGACTCTCAAGTTTTGTCCAGGGGACTCTCAGTTTGGGATACTGTGAGGTAATATCCTACCTTTTATTATGCAGATCTTTATGTTTAACAAAACCCTTGTCCATTTCATTATGTCCTCATTCCAGCCTTCTGGGGTGTGGGAGGCAGTGGATGGTACCTTTCTTACATAGAAAGGGGAAATATGTCTCACATGAATACTGTGAGTTACTGAAAGCCAGACTGAAAGCTATTGATGGAATAAAGATCAGACCCCAAATATTACACCCAGACCATTGCTCTTTCCAAAAGTTAACAGCTCTTGACTCTTGCAGCTTATGAGGAAATGACCTGAATAAATTCCACAGCACATCTGGTTTAGTTATTTTTGTTGTTTTAATTAATGGATTGTCATAAACCCTATAAGGGGATCATCTATCAACAGAGCTAAAAATGGCAAATCAACTGTAGAACACATTATGTGACTCTGTGTAACTTTGGTCACAGATCCACAAAGATTTCCTCTTAAGTCCAGTGGTACATCATCTCTTTTACCTGTGATGGTTCTGCCAGCTTTTTTCCTATCAGTTCTGTAGTTAGCAATTTAAAAGAAAATAGCTTCATGTGTCAATATACGTCCCCAACGATATAAGCAGAGAATGATGGGTCCCACATCCTGAAATCTGAGGACATGGTTTAATTCTGGGACTATCTTTTCCAGTGCGTTTCTTAGGTGGCTGAGTCACAGTTTTTGTGCAGTGGGATTGAGTGGAGCTTGCTCCATAGGTTTACAGAGATCACTACAAGTACTCTCAACACTGCTTTTTCATTTGAATCGGGATGATGGAGCACCAAACAGAGAATGGCGCACAGTAGCAGCATGGCGGCGGCCCTGCTGTCGATGGCTGACCCACATGCGGGCTTTGACTTGCGTTCACGGTCTGCACCGACGCATTTTCTGTGGCACCAGTTCTCAGACGTTCGGTTAGGACTGCTTTATACTGTGAAAAATTTGTAAGGCCCCTCATTTGGGATTGCTCAGTTCTTCTTGGACATACTTATATTCAGTATTATTCAGTTCATTTGGATTTCAAATAAAACTGGACATCATGCTTTTATTTGCCTTTTTAAAAGATAATCTGACAGCTCTGCCCCAAAGAGCTTTTGCTATGTGAGTTAAATGGCCATGTAAAAAATGACTACTAAGCGTTCTGAAATAGCGATCCGTTAATTAAAAAATGTAGTAATAAGTCCATTGAATGTTTGTTGATATTAATAATATATTCTAAAGAAAATAATCCTTTTTTTCCAGAATAAAAGCAATTAAGGGGTGGTATTTTATGGGCAAAATTCTAAATGCCTAGTTTAATAGACAATATCTGGATTTGCCTTAACTTCTTTTGCATTGAGTCTGTAACATTGTGCATTGTGAAGCTTTTGGAAACCTCTCCTGTGCACTGGTGAGAGAATGAGGAAGGGACAAATAACGTCTTGGTATCATTGTGATAGGAGTTGTGAATTCAGACTTGTTTCTCAGGGTTCCTCTGAGGGTACCTAGACCACACTTGGAAGAATCACTATTCTGTGGCTTTAAATTTTTGATCATGTTAGAGAAACTTTTAGTCTCTGTTCAACTTTTCAGTTTTGTTTTTGTATACCTTCTCATATCTGCTGTTACAGCTATAATGATATTATATAAATAATCAGTCACTAATAAATCTTACAGAGACCCAAGCGAAATTGCATGCATTCTCTGGGGTGACACTGAAATTCCACTTTTATGACCACTTAGAATATACAGTAGCACAAAAAAAATAGTCAGCATTTTTTATATAATAAATAATAAATGTACATAATATGTATGATTTTACATGTTTTGCTATTTTTTAAAACATTTATTATGTAATGATTCTTGTCATATCATTTTAAGAAACATTTTGGCTTCATCATTTGTTGGTCAATTCTGAAATAAATTGTCAGTGAAATGATGTATAATATTAATAGTTTAAAGTTAAACATCAGCTTTTATTTGTAAAACAGTGGGTCTCTTTGTATCTTGCCTTATAAGATGGTCATTTGTGTTTGACCAATGCAGGATTTTATTTTGCTATATGGCAAATATTTTACTATGTGGCATTGAGGGCATATAAGATACTACCAAGCCCACTCATAAAACTGGACCTTTGAGGTTCCCAGACTTCACTGTCATCTGTGTCATCCCATCACAGGTTTTGTGGCTTCTCTGTGATTTCCAGTTACAAGCGGCATCTATTTTCTGCACAGAAACACTTGCTTGAACACTATCCCACATTTCCTGCTATTGTTTGAAAGCCCAGGATACATCTTCCTTCTTTTATCTTCAAGCTGTTAGCCGAGTAGACTGGTGTCTTCCATCTCGCAGGTAGTCAGCACATTTGTGGACTGAATCTGTATTTTATTTTAGTCTGAGTGTTGTCTTAATTGCTTCTTCAATGCATGCATTTCCACATGTATTTCTTTTTTATTTTCCTTTTACTCTACCTGTTGGCTGCTTTACACAACAGAAGATTGATAAATCGGACTGGATTCTTTTCTAGTTAAAAGCTTGGGGAGTTATTTATTGTGGATATTCCGGAATCTACTTGTTCATTCATTCTAGAAACATGCATGGGGGGATTTGACATACCAGAAACTATGTTTCCTGCTGGGGATCCAAAGTCACGCGCCACTTGTGGAGTGAGGAGGCAGTGCTCCCTGGGGAATGCCAGGACCTCTGAGGAGCCCTCAGGGTGGACCTGACTTTTTAATCCACGCTGTAGTTGGTTCGCAGACCAAAGAGAGGGAGAGCGTGGAGGTGCTGGTGAGGTTGGCGCCACAAACATATGTGCAGTTTTCAAGTCAGTGTTGTGTTCTTACAGTATTGTGCTGTTTATAATTATAAAATGGTATAATTTTAATATCCCTTATGTTACTTACTCCTCACAAGAGCCCCTGAGATAGAAATAGATGTGTCCTTGGCCCATTTTCTAAGTCAGTCTTTGAGAGCACTGTCAGGCAGCCACCTTCAGAAGAGGGGCTGGAGTCTCGTTTTTCTGATGGCATCATTTCTTGCCAAACACTGGTCTTCTGTCCTTTCAGAAGCTCATTTCACATGTTCTTCCTTTGTGTGTGTGCGTGAGCATGTGCGCATATGAAAAGGAATGCTAACCAATGTCAGCCCTCACTCTGTTTAAAAATAGATACTTTTAAATACATTTAAAAAATAAATTTATATGCCCTGGGAATTAGTAAACATACCTAAAAGTAGAGGACATCATTTAGGATAAAGAAACATCTACAACAGAAATCCACTTTGAGGTGGCAGGGCATGTTTTTCTTTCAAGAAAAACAACAAGGAACCATAAGAGCCAGATACACTGTATATACGCATGGTTGGCACCTTTGTCTTTAGATCTACAGTGCAGCCAAGAGATGATAAATGCGACAGGTCTTTCATATTTGGAACTAGTAAAGAATAGGAGTTATTTCTCCACTGATATCCAGTAGCAATTTGGGCACCATTGGAAGGACTGATGCTAAAGCTGAAACTCCAATACTTTGGCCACCTCATGCGAAGAGTTGACTCATTGGAAAAGACTCTGATGCTGGGAGTTACTGGGGGCAGGAGGAGAAGGGGATGACAGAGGATGAGATGGCTGGATGGCATCACTGACTCGATGCTCATGAGTTTGGGTGAACTCCGGGAGTTGGTGATGGACAGGGAGGTCTGGCGTGCTGCAATTCATGGGGTCGCAAAGAGTCGGACACGACTGAACAACTGAACTGAACTGAAAGGAAAGGAATCCTTAACCCTTATCAAAAGTAAGTGCAAAGTGTGTATAGTGAGAACTTTATTGACCTTGCACCTGAGAATCTGCCATCAGAGTTCCAAGGCTTCAGTGCTGATGGGAAAACTACACGTTATGCAATTAAAACAGGCCCTACCGCTTCGCACTTGTGCGACTTTCGGAGGCGTTCTCAACTTTTCCATGCTCATCCACGTGCCTTAGAAGTGAGTAGTTAGTATTTGGTCTTTTTTCCCTCCTCTCCTTCCCCTCCTTCCCCCTCCCTCTTCCTCCCCTCCCCCCACTTTTCTTTCCCCTCCTGGTTTATATCCTCTTCCCGCTCTTTTCCCCTCCCCCCTCCCCTTTCTTTCCCCTCTTCCTCCTTCCCCCTCCCCCTTCCTGCCCCCATTCCTCCCCTCCTCCCTTTTCTTTTCCCTCCTGGCTTATACCCTGTACCCAATTTTCGCCTTCCCCTCCCCTTTTTTCCCCCTCCTCCTCCTTCCCCCTCCCCCTTCCTCCCCCTTTCTACCCCCTTTGCCTTCCTGCCTCCCTGGGTTTATTACCACGTCGCCATTGCTGCTACAATTTTCTCTAAAAGAATAGAACCAACTCCACAGTGCCATGAGGCTGCAATGTGAACGGGTGACTTGGTCACGTAAGCTGATAACTAAGGCCACAAATGAGGGGCTGAGAACAGAGAAATCAACCCGGTCCAGCTCAGGAAGTGTCAGCATCAACATGCTAAATTCTACTTTCCTATCAAAAGGGATCATTTGTACCTTATTGATACAGAAGCATCAGTCCTATGAACTTCAAGAGTTTGAGTAAAAAAGAGTAAATCTAATGATCTTAATTCACCCAGCTTGGATCTTGTTATGTAGTTGTCAGTGAGATTTGTAATGACATTTCTAGAGTGTCTGAATGACTCTAGCGGGTTTTCAAAGGTAACTTCCATTTTCCAATTTAATAAAAGTCTAGGATACAAAGGAGTGGGACATTTCAGAACTTTAGGAAAGATTGCTTAAGATAATAAACCCTCATTACGTGCTTGTCGTGGCCTAAGATTTGACCTAGCAATATCTTTGCTGGGTCAAACATTAAACTTGGCTGCAAGTAACATACAAGAAACTACATAGGGAGTCATCCAAGCTTGTTCCTTCTGTTCATACTCAGCTAGGAAGTCACTACTTTTATCTCTATTTTCCCCATTCCTGTGAACTGTACCTATCAAAATATTGGACTATTACAAGTTTTCTTCACAGAGGGAACTGAGGACCACATTTCTTTTTTCCCCAAATAAAGTTATCTTGAAATTATGCTACATTTTTATCTTTACAGTTGATCTTTGAATAGCATGAATTTGAACTATACAAGTACACTCATATATGGATTTTTTATTTCAAAGAATGCAGTTAGCCCTCCACATCTGTGGGTCCTGGTTCCTTAGCTGCAGTTGAATCTCTGGGTGTGGAGTCTGTAGATGTCGAGGCCTGGTTATGGCACTTGACCATCCATGGATTTTGGTGTCTACAGCAGGTCCTGGATCCTTGCCTTCACAGATTTTGTAATTTTGCTGTGTGTGTATCTATTAGACAATGAAATGAAAAATATTTCTCTATCGTGTTTGCTTATACCATCTATCACTAATGTATTAGACAAGGAAGAAATATCCATTACATATTTTATAGAAATGCAGATTCTTCAAGAATACTATTCAAATTTAGTAGATATAACATTCCTATAAAAACACAAATAATGCATGTTATATCCAATCTTTTTCCCCCCCCCCTCACTGTTTCAGCACCATTTCTTGTTCTTTTGGTCATCCATGCTCATCTTCCCATTTCCATCTCTTTATTATTCTGGAAGCAAATTAGTATCTATAATATTCTGATAATAGATAATTCTGTGTGGAATAGCTAAAGAAGCACAGTAAAAATAGAATGCAATAGAAATAGAATAGAATTCTAGTTAAAATATCATTAACAGCTTTGTGTGTGTGTGTGTGTGTGTGTGTGTGTGTGTGCACAGTAAGTCACTTCAGTTCTGTCCAGCTCTTTGTGATCCTATGGACTGTAGCCTGCTAGGCTCCTATGTCCATGGGATTCTCCAGGCAAGAATACTGGAGTGGGTGATTAACATTATTAAAAAAGAAATAAAAAGGAACAGATAAGATCAACTTCTGTATTTTTTTAATTTAAATAATTTTCATTTTATATTGAAGTAAGTTAAATTATTATGTCTTATTTTCAGGTATGCAGCAAAGTGATTCAGTTATGCATATATGTATATGCACTCTTTTTTCAGATTATTTTCCTATATAAGTTATTATAGAATACCGAATAGAATTACCTATGGCATACAGTGGGTCCTTTTTGGTTACCTATTTTACGTATAGTAGTGTGTGTGTGTTAATCTTTAGTATTTCAGCATACAGATTTAGTTTGTGTTCTCTTTTGAAAGAACTTGTCAGAATCTAAGTGCATTTTACCCTTAGAGCACATTTCAGTTCAGTTTCAAATTTTCATTGGAAAGACTTGATCTATATTTAGAATGTGTAAAAAATTAGACTGGAAATATTTGATGCACTTACTCATGTTCTTCCAAGCCTACTTTTGCAAAGTTTCCTAAGAAGAAAATCAAATATCAGTTCAAATTTTTACATATGAATCATTTAAAATGGAAATTTCAATTTTTCAGGCACAGTAAACAAGTGGCCAAGAGTCACATGTGATTTAGAGGATTGAAAAAGGGGTAAAGAGCAACTTAATCTCTTAAGACAATGCAGAAAGAAAGAGAAAGCATGTGCTTGTACCTTACAATTGAACTTGTAAATCTTCACCCCTAGTACCCTACCCGACTCTGGCCAGCTGTTGCTCTCTGGATTGTAAACTTTGGAGGCATGCCCTCCATTTACTCTCTCTTGACTCTTTCTCCCCAGGAATGCCTGGAGAAGCTGAACTAAACGGGACAGACAGTAGCATCTTGAGGCAGAGCAATCCAGAATAGAGCCCAGGTTCTGGCCATGGATGTCACAGCTTCTGACTGGGTTTCCTCTTAGAAAAATGAGGGACAGGAAATGGGAGAATGAGCTGGGAGGACCAAATTGGCTGGACCTGGTTTGGGAGAATTTGGGGTACTTTAGCTTTCTCTTGGGGTTTCCATTCTCATGGTGCAGGAAATGGTGACTTCCCAGAAGTACCTCAGAGGCCCCAATTAATTCACAAACAATACCCTGAATGTGATCATTGCATGCTGCATTACAAAGCAAGGTGTGGCCCTACAAGCATGGGGGATCAGAATCGATTATGAAAGTGGAGTCGCTCAGCTGGAGGTTCTCAGAAATAACTCTTGGTGTGGCTGAAGCACGAGTGAAGGTCAGAATGGGAGCAATTAGTGTCTTATGGAAAATTGACTAAAAGATACTATAGCCTCTCTAGCTCAGCCAACATGTCTTAAAAGAAAGAAAGAAATTCTCTGAACATCCACCATGCCAGTATTGTAGTAGGCAGTTTATTCCATTTTCAGATGTTATTAACTCTGAGGAAGATATTTCTTATGCTCTGTTAAATCACTTCCAATAATTTCCACTCACAGTGCTTTTGTGTCTACCCTGTTAGGAAAAGATGAGACTAATGTTATGAAGAAGTCAAATATCTGGAACTGGCAGCTTTTCTGGATAAGGTTTTTCTGGTAGTGATGTATGGATGTGAGAGCTGGACAATAAAAAAGGCTGAGTGCTGAAGAATTGATACCTTTGAACTGTGGTGCTGGAGAAGACTCTTGAGAGTTCCTTGGACAGCAAGGAGATCAAACCAGTCAACCCTAAGGTAAATCAACCTTCAACATTCATTTGAAGGACCAATGCTGAAGCTCCAATAATTTGGCCACCTAATGCAAAAAGCCAACTCATTGGAAAAGACTCTGATGCTGGGAAGAATTGAAGGCACAAAGAGAAGGGGATAGCAGAGAATGAGATGATTAGATGGCATCATGGACTCAATGGACATGAGTTTGAGTAAACTCCGGGAGATGGTGAAGGGCAGGGAGCCTGGTGTGCTGCAGTTCAAGTGAAGTCGCTCAATCGTGTCCGACTCCTTGAGACCCCATGGACTGCAGCCTACCAGGCTCCTCCATCCATGGGATTTTCCAGGCAAGAGTGCTGGAGTGGATTGCTATTTCCTTCTCCAGGGGATCTTCCTGACCCAGGGATCAAACTTGGGTCTCCCACATTGTAGGCAGACACTTTACCGTCTGAGCCACCAGGGGTGTCTTAGCCACTGAATAACAACAACTGGATAAGGTTTTGTCTGTTCTGTGGTGCCGAACAGATCTGGTAATTGTCCGAGTCTCTTGTGAAAATCAGACAGACTGAGTAGACCTGGGTAGTTGAGCTTTCACTCTTGGCAAGGCCAGCCCCAGAATCATCACATAGGCCAAGTTCAGGGCTGCAAGATGAGTTTGGAACACATAGAGGAAAATGCTATAGTATTTACATTGAGGCCTCCATTGCTTCAAGTTTGGGTACCACTGTCCCTTGGTGTCCAGGGACTGATTGCAGAACCTGCTGTACATAACAAAATTCAGGGGTGTTGAAGTCCCTTGATCTCCCCTCTATATCTGTGGGCTCCATATCCAGGGATTCAGCCAAGCTTGGAGTCTAAACATCATGCACAACCCATGGTTGGCTGAATCTGCAGATGTGGAACCCATAGATATGGAGAGACTACTTATTTAGATATTAATTTCATTCCACATGGCATGGAGAAAGATGTGGAAGATGGTGAGGGGGTTTCAGAGACCTCCCTGCCTTAAGTGGCCCTTCTGCTCTTCCTAACTGGCCTCTGACAGTATTACCTGAAGGGAATCTTCAGTAACTGTAGCACTATTGGAGACAGTGGTCAAACTATCACCAGGGTTCTGAGTCACACCTACCAGTCATGTCTATACCTTTAGTTCAGTTCAGTTTAGTCACTCAGTCATGTCCAGCTCTTTGCAACACCACAGAATGCAGCACGCCAGGCCTCCCTGTCCATCAAAAACTCCTAGAGTCCACCCAAACTCATGTCCATTGAGTCAGTATTGCCATCCAACCATCTCATCCTCTGTTGTCCCCTTTCTTCCTGCCCTCAATCTTTCCCAGCATCAGGGTCTTCTCCAATGAGTCAGCTCTTCCCATTAGATGGCCAAAGTTTTGGAGTTTCAGCTTCTACATCAGTCCTTCCAGTGAACACCCAGGACTGATCTCCTTTAGGATGGACTGGTTGGATCTCTTAGCAGTCCAAGGGACTATCAAGCATCTTCTCCAACACCACAGTTCTAAAGCATCAGTTCTTCAGTGCTCAGCTTTCTTTATAATCCAACTCTCACATCCATACATGACTACTGGAAAAAACCATAGCCTTGACTAGATGGACCTTTGTTGGCAAAGTAATGTCTCTACTTTTTAATATGCTCTCTGCTGCTGCTAAGTTGCTTCAGTCGTGTCGGACTCTGTGCGACCCCATAGACGGCAGCCCACCAGGCTCCCCCGTCCCTGGGATTCTCCAGGCAAGAACACTGGAGTGGGTTGCCATTTCCTTCTCCAATGCATGAAAGTGAAAAGTGAAGGTGAAGTCACTCAGTTGTGTCCGACCCTCAGCGACCCCAAGGACTGCAGCCTTCCAGGCTCCTCCATCCATTGGATTTTCCAGGCAGAGTACTGGAGTGGGTTGAGGTTGGTCATAACTTTCCTTCCAAGGAGTAAGTGTCTTTTAATTTCACGGCTGTCATCACCATCTGCAGTGATTTTGGAACCCCCAAAATACAGTTTGCCACTGTTTCCACTGTTTCCCCATCTATTTACCATGAAGTAACAGGTCCGGATGCCATGATCTTAGTTTTCTGAATGTTGAACTTTAAGCCAACTTTTTCACTCACCTCTTTCAATTTCATCAAGAGCCTCCTTAGTTATTCTTCACTTTCTTCAATAAGGGTGGTGTCATCTGCATATCTGAGGTTATTGATATTTCTCCTAGCATTCTTGATTCCAACTTGTGATTCGAGCGCAGCCTTTCTCATGATGTACTCTGCATATAAGCTAAATAAGCAAGGTGACAATATATAGCCTTGATGTACTCCCCTTCCTATTTGGAACCAGTCTATTGTTCCATGTCCAGTTCTAACTCTTGCTTCCTGACCTGAATACAGGTTTCTCAAAAGGCAGATCAGGTGGTCTGGTATTCCCATCCCTTTCAGAAATTTCCACAGTTTATTGTGATCCATACAGTCAAAGGCTTTGGCATAGTCAATAAAGCAGAAATAGATGCTTTTCTGGAACTCTCTTGCTATTTCGATGATCCAGGGGATATTGGCAATTTGGTCTCTGGTTCCTCTGCCGTTTCTAAAACCAGCTTGAACATCTGGAATTATATGGTTCACGTATTGCTGAAGCCTGGCTTGGAGAGTTTTGAGTGTTACATTTCTAGCGTGTGACATGAGTGCAATTGGGCAGTAGTTTGAGAATTCTTTTGCATTGCCTTTCTTTAGGATTGGAATGAAAACTGACCTTTTCCAGTCCTGTGGCCACTGCTGAGTTTTCCAAATTTGCTGGCATATTGAGTGCAACACTTTCATAGCATCATCTTTCCAGTTTTGAAATAGCTCAACTGGAATTCCATCACCTCACTAGCTTTGTTTGTAGTGATGCTTTCTAAGGCACACTTGACTTCACATTCCAGGATGTCTGGCTCTAGATGAGTGATCACACCATCTTGGTTATCTGGTTCATGAAGATCTTTTTTGTACAGTTCTGTGTATTCTTGCCACCTCTTCTTAATATCTTCTTTTGCTAGGTCCCTACCAATTCTGTCCTTTATCGAGCCCATCATTGCATGAAATGTTCCTTTGGTATCTCTAATTTTCTTGAAGAGAGCTCTAGTTTTTCCCATTCTATTGTTTTCCTCTATTTCTTTGCATTGTTTGCTGAGGAAGGCTTTCTTATCTCTCCTTGCTATTCTTTGAAACTCTGCATTCAAATTGGTATATCTTTCCTTTCCTCCTTTGCTTTTCACTTCCCTTTTTTCGCGGGTATTTGTAAGGCCTCTTCAGACAGCCATTTTGCTTTTTTGCATTTCTTCTTCTTGGGGATGGTCTTGATCCCTGTCTTCTGTACAATGTCATGAACCTCCATCCATAGTTCATCAGGCACTCTGTCTATCAGATCTAGGCCCTTAAATCTATTTCTCACTTCCACTGTATAATCATAAGGGATTTGATTTAGGTCATACTTGAATGGTCTAGTGGTTTTCTCCACTTTCTTCAATTTCAGTCTGAATTTGGCAATACTGAGTTCATGATGTGAGCCAGTCGGCTCCTGGTCTTGTTTTTGCTGACTGTATAGAGCTTCTCCATCTTTGGCTACAAAGAATATAATCAATCTGATTTTGATGTCGAACACCTGGTGATGTCCATGTGTAGGGTCCTCTCTTGTGTTGTTGGAAGAAGGTGTTTGCTATGACCAGTGCATTCTCTTGGCAAAACTCTATTAGCCGTTGCTCTGCTTGATTACATACTCCAAGGCCAAATGTGCCTGTTACTCCAGGTGTTTCTTGACTTCCTTCTTTTGCATTCCAGTCCCCTATAATGCAAAGTACATCTTTTTGGGGGTTAGTTCTAGAATGTCTTATAGGTCTTCATAGAACCGTTCAACTTCAGCTTCTTCAGAGTTACTGGCCGGGGCATAGACTTGGATTATCATGATATTAAATGGTTTGCCTTGGAAACATACAGAGATCATTCTGTCATTTTTGAGATTGCATCCAAGTACTGCATTTTGGACTCTTTTGTTGATATGATGGCTACTCCATTTTTTCTGAGGGATTCCTGCCCACAGTAGTAGATGTAATGGTCATCTGAGTTAAATTTCCCCATTCCAGTCCATTTTAGTTCACTGATTCCTAGAATGTTTACACCTGCCCTGTTGTAAATACAGGGAAATCACTTATCTAAACCAGCATTCTCCTAAGTTTCAGCAGCGTGCCTCTAGTCCTTAGCCATTCTGATGATAACCTATTAGAAATTGGAGAAGCTAAGTGACCTCTAAGCCTCCTCCTCCATCCAGCAAATTATATGATCACCTGCTAGATGCTTCCATCTGGATGCAGTGATTGTACCCTCTTTTACCACCCCCCAATGACTTACTGAAATCCAAATTTCTAATCCACTGCAAAAGGAGATCCCATGAAGTCTTGAGTTTGCCACTGTCTACTCAGAGTTATAGACTGGGAAATGAAATACCAAGTTCATTGACAATTATGTGTAGCAAGTTCTCTCAGTTAATGTTTGAAACTTAAATTTCAGGAGTATGGCTTTTCAGTTAATTTCACAAGAGAGCACCCCAACCCAAGGAAGACAGGAAAGAGGATGAGTATTTTTCTGCAACTCTACATGGATTTTTATGAATATGGAAACAGATGAGCAAAGCGATTTTAGCTCTACCATTTTTATACTTTCGGATGAATATGAAAATAAAACCCAGAATATCATGAATATGATTTTTTTTAAACTTACCTATAAAGAATTTTGAGAGTTGAAGAAGTATGAATGTAATCTAACTTACTTGTAACCATTATCTTTGTCATTTCTGTACAGAATATAATCTAACTTACTTGTAAGCATTCTCTTTGTAATTTCTGCGATAAGTTTTAGTGAAATATAAATGTACAGATCAAAAAAAAAAAAACAAAAACAAAACCAAACTCATCATATACAGTGTAGGAGAACCACAGTGCTGTCTGGAATTCTCTTTCTGGTGATCAAAATCTAGAGCACTCTCAAACCTGTGGGGTCCAGCTCACCTGTATCTTACACTGTGGAGCTACCCTTGGCTCTAAAAAGGAGGAGGCTTGCCCCTTCCTGTGCTCAAATAGCATGTTATATCAACTTTTAAAAATGTGTTACACGTGTGTTAATCTTGTATATGTGTTTGTGACTGAGTATACATTGAGTAATAAACTCATTTCTGGTCTTCAAGGAAGTAATAATTTATTTGGGAATCCAGTGTATCAGGAAGTAAATGATTTAATCCATTAATATTACAAATTCTTAAGCTTATAATACGGGGTGCTGTGATTGGGAAAAACAGGATGAGGGGAATCTACTTAGATAAACTGTTTTAGATGGACTCCTGGTTTCAAAAAGATGAAGTAAAACCTAGCCTTAGGGAATGCTAACTGGGAGAAAAGATGGTAGTGAGGCAAGAGAGAAAGTGGGGGGAATTTCTTGCTGAGAAAGCCATAAGTAATGTGACCAATGGGCTTTCCTGGTGGCTCAGATGATAAAGAATCTACCTGCAATGTAGGAGACTCAGGTTCTATCCTGGGGAAGGCAATGGCAACCCACTCCAGTACTCTTGCCTGGAAAATCCCAGAGACGGAGGAGCCTCGTGGCTGCCGTCTGTGAGGTCGCACAGAGTCAGACACGACTGGCATGACTCAGCAGCAGCAGCAGTAGGTTCCATCCTTGGGTAGGGAAGATCCCCTTCTTGCCTGGAGAATTCCATGGACAGAGGAGCCTGAAGGGCTACAATCCATGGAGTCACAAAGAGTCAAACATGACTGGGCGACTAACGCTTTTCCACACTCTCAATGTGACTATTAGGTTGATAGATTCTTTAACTCCTGCATTACTGGACCATAGGAATATTAGCATGAAGAGTAGCAACTTTACCTTTTGTTCATGCTGAATAATCTTCTATAATTTATTTAGATTTGATTTTAATCTATTAAAACCTCAGGGTATATTTTCATCTCAAGGAAGGACATTGGATTTACCTGTGCTTTGCTTCCCTTACATATTGAAAGACTTAGGACGCTATGTCATTTTCGTATGCCATCCTCATGTTTGTAGAGAATCCCAAATCGCCTTATGGATGGTATCTTTTATTCTGAAGACTGAAGCTTTAGTGCTTTTACCACCACTAATCACTGCTGTTACAGGGCATGGGGTGCTGCTGTTTGTGTCTGTGGGAGTGAGAACTGAAATGCCAGGTTTCTGACAACGTGACACATGGAGTCAGCCCACGTGAATACCACTAGTGTCATACTCTTCTTGTCTTGTAGCAAGTTACATTTCCAGGAAAAACGTAATACTGTAATTCAGGTTTTCACTAGATTTTTGTATGATTTTAGACATTTAAAAATCCTAATAATGCTTGCAGTGAGCTATGCAGTGTTTTCCTTTTTTAAACAACTTGTGTGTCAATTTTATGAAAATCATTACTGCGTGGAACAGGATTGGACTCTTACAATAGTACTTGATATTCATCAAAACACGCAGTGTCATATATACTCCTGGGGTGCAAATAAGCCACCTACTCAGTTCAAGTTGCGTGAACTATGCATTTTTAAAAAAATTTAACAGCTATTGAGTGTATATTTTTCATAGACACTTGAGAACTAGATTTTTTTACTGTGTACATTTAACTTTGGCTTTCATAAGCAATTCGTTGAAGGACTGAGATGCCCTTTACGTTCTGTGAAGCAGTTCTTTAAGGATAGGTATTTGTGTATTGAATATGTTTTATTCTTAAAATGTATTTATACCAGTTTAGTTTGAACAAAATATTGGCCCCTTTGGTGTTGAAAGACTCCTGCACATTGAATATGCTGTGAATATTTGGTGTCAACTCTGAAAATAGTTTAGAACAAAGGAGTAAAGGGAATTAGAAATCAATATTTATTAAGCAGTTAGTATGCTCCAGTTATTCTTTAAGGAGAATCATCTAAGTATTCAGCTAAATTGTCACAAGTCTTTGAAACTGTATATTATGTCATGGGTGAGGAAATCACTGCTGTGGAGGATGAACTATTTAACCCATGATTATTCTGATAGGAAGGTAATCTCTGATGAACTCAATGTCCAAAGCAGGTCTTGCTTAAATACTTAAAGGATGTATAGTTTCCATTACCACCTTAGGCTAAAATTATGTCATTTAACATTATTTCATAGAATCTGATCATAATATGGTTATATCTCACAAAATGGATGTTTTCTCATATGAATTATTTCATGTAATAGAAACTTGGCTTCCCTGGTGGCTCAGACAGTGAAGAATCTGCCTGCACACAGGAGACTTGAGTTTTACCCCTCGGTCAGGAAAATCCCTTGGAGAAGGGAATGGCTACCCCCTCCCGTATTTTTGCCTGGAAAGTACCATGGACAGAGGAACCTGACGAGCTGCAGTGAATGGGGTTGCAGAGAGTTGGATGTGACTGAGTGACTAACACTTTCACTTTCAATAGAAACTTAAGTCTTTTTTTTTTTTTGGTCTTTTTGTTTAATTTACTTAAAATAGTTTACTGGATGGAGAAGCCCAAAGCATAATCTGAATTCCTGCATTCACAATGAAATGCAGAAAAAGGGAGATCTGAATAGTTAGTTTTCTCAGTCTTGGACTATATCTGATACAATGAATTTCACTTATCTTAGGTTTTCATTTTTCATAGTGAAAAGTGATACCATGCTGAATTAATAACTCATGAAATTCATGTCTGTATGAAAATTTGACATTTGTATTCACTCTCAAGCTACTGTAAAGGAAGGAATTTTGTTATATCTTGCTGAAAATAACCAAAATAAATGTATTAATATTTCCTGAGTTGATCAACAAGAAATTTGTATGGATTTCTCCAAATGCAAAATTGTCTTTTTGGTACTGAGATACAAATGTGCAGAGACTCCCATGTGGGGGGAGTTTGAGGGGCTGGGGGCTGATCAGAGACGAAGGTATAAATGTGAGAGGCTGTGATATACAGCAGGCTCTATAAGTTGATGTTCGAAGTAGCTTGCATGGGAGTGGTGTTCAGAGCATGAGAGTTTCTAGAGGTTTCCAGAAGTGTCTAGAAGACCACACCCTGGACGGGAGGCGGGCAGGGTGGGAGGGCTCATGTGGGAAAGGAGAATGGAAGAGGGCCTTACATGTTTAGGTGATGTCATGGAACAGTACAGGAGGGAGCCTCCAGGCCAGAGGACTCCAAAGGGCAGGCATGGCTCAGAGTCTGAATAAGTCATCTAGTATGGGGGCATACACAGCAGAAATGTGTTGTCTCCACATTCTGGAAGCTGGAAAGCCAAGATCAGGTGTTGGCATCTTGGCTTGTAGATGGTCCTCTTCTCACTGTTTCCTTGTATGACTTTTTTTCTCCATGCGTCTGGGTTCTTGCAAGATTGGATGCAGTCCTGAAGTTAAGTAAGTTTTACTTTATAGCTTCTCTAGATAAGTATATCCAAATACAGTCACCCCATGAGGCCGGTCGGGGTGAGGGCTTAGCACAGGCATGTCTGAGGGACACAGCTTAGCTCATCTCAGGGACCAACAGCCTCAAGGCTCCATCTATCAATGGGCAGCCGCTGCCAGGCAAGGATTTGCAAAGGTTCTAAATGGCCACACATGTGTGAGTTTGGAGTTATTTTTAAAATAATTGAATGTGTAAAAAAGGGAGTTTTGTACCAGTGGGTTTTTGAGCTAACAGTTTACTTCTTACCATGAAGACATACAGAGCCAACGTGGAGGCCATTTTTGCTCACATAGATGACACAGGTCTGACCCTGAGGTCAGTGGGACTGATGCTTCTTGCTCACACACCAAGGCAGGCATCCAAGACAGGATCAGTTCTCTGTCTTCTTTCTTCCATTACTGCTTGTTGTTGAAGTACCAACCACCCTGCCCCTTCAATACCCAGCTCAGATGTCCAGTTGAAAGCAAGTATGTCAAACTCAAATTTAACTGGGATTACTCTACCTCATTTTGAATAATGTCATGAAGTTTTTAATAAGAATGTATATTTCATTTAGCTCACATTTCTAGATATTTCTTTACATCTGGATTAGATATTGCTGCTGCTCTGAAGCAGTTCATGACTTTCTCTGGCAAAGTGGCCACTGCCTTGGTGCAGTTGCCCCATAGTCATCTACATCATTCTGGACAGCGTCACGGCACCTGTCACCCGGTAGCATAGCTGTGCTTCATTACGTGTGCATCTCCCTAAATCTGTCTGTTATGTTCCATCTAGGACTGTGGTCTCTGCATGAAATTCCATTTTCTAGAAGATAACCTAGTGAATGATAGGTGAACATCAAATATTACTGATCACTTCAATGAATAGAGTGAGGAAGAGGCTCCCAGACTGAGACACAGTAGCAAACTCTACACTGACAGGTGCATTTCTTTCCAGAGCTTTTGTGGTAAATCTTATAGACAAAGAATGGGATATACAACATCATTTGCTTCCTTAGTGTGGAGAGTAGTGGTTGAGATTACTTCTTTTTAAGAGTGGAGAACTACCATGAAAATGAAATGGACATTATTTCTGCCGAGGCTCCTTTAAAAAGCCCAAGTTTGGTTTATTGTAATGAAGGGTCAGCATTCTTATTACTGTTGAGAGTGAGCTTTGATTCTGATCTGGCTGTTTCTGGGGAGGGAAGTAGTTTTCCTACTGGTGTAAGTTGAAAAATAAGAATAGCAGCTCCTACCAAGACATGAGTTGTACACTCACCAAACAGTCTCCCAGTGAGTCTCTAGTTTCCACAATCATGTTTTGAAGAAGTTTCTAACATGAGGTTTAATTTCTGTTTCTTTATTACATATCAGATACTGTATTTGGACAGTTGGGATTTCCTTTCTCATTAGACAGGGCATTATACTAGTTTTACTATGTGAAAACTAGGAAAAACAAGAATTTTCAAGGTTGATTGAGTCAGATGCTCTCAGTAGCTAACTGTTGAGTTGGACTTTGCATCAGTTTTTCTGACTTGACTCCTACTTGTTACCCATTATTAGTATTACTGTGATGATTCTTACTAAGTGAGCAGCGGTCCCAGATCGAGCTTGTCCAGGAACCAAAGGATCCTCATAGTTCATGTCTTCAGTATCTATACCATCAGGAGAGACTAAAAGCAAAGACACAGAGGAGCACACTTGCTAAAAGTCAAATGTTATACAAAGTTATAGGCAGCTTATATTGCTGCTCAAACAAGTACTTTGGCAAGGCCTTTGGTGGGGAATTGCACTGTGTGTCCAGCCAGGGCACATTCACTTAGCTCTTGGACATCGGCTCTGATGATCACCATCCTTGCCTTTTCTGCGTGTGTCTCCCTCACTTGCGGAAGGTGGCAGACACCACACTGTATGGTAGGAATCCTGGTGGATTAGGCTGGCTACAAATCTCTAGACTCATATTCTTCCTATAACTTTAGTTCTCCTCAAAAATCTACTGTTTAATATACTCCAGTCTCTTTCCAAAAATCTTCTCCTTTTCCTCTGCCTTAGTTTCCACTGACTTCTTCTGTCACGGAGCTCACTCTTCTCACACCGCTGAGTTTATGACTTCCCAGCCTGACACACTTAGCGACTGAACTCAACTGAGCCTGATAGCATCAAGGTGAAGGTGGGCTACATGCCCTGTGTCTTCCTTCTTGCTGACTCTCTACAAAATGGGAAGTTTAGAAGAGCTTAGGTGCTCAGTCATGTCCAACTCTGCGACTCCATGAACCGCAGAACATCAGGCCTCCCTGTCCATCACCAACTCGCGGAGTCCACCCAAACCGATGTCCATTGAGTCGGTGATGCCATCCAACCATCTCATCCTCTGTCACCCCTTCTCCACCTGCCTTCAATCTTTCCCTGCATCAGGGTCTTTTCCAATGAGTCAGCTCTTTGCATCAGGTGGCCAAAGTATTGGCGTTTCAGCTTCAGTATCAGTCCTTCCAATGAATACCCAGGACTGATCTTCTTTAGGATGGACTGGTTGGATCCCTTCGCAGTAAAAGGGACTCTCAAGAGTCTTCTCCAACACCACAGATAAAAAGCATCAATTCTTCAGCACTCAGCTTTCTTTATACTCCAACTCTCACATCCATACATGACCACTGGAAAAAGCATAGCTTTGACTAGACGGACCTTTGTTGACAAAGTAATATCTCTGCTTTTTAATATGCTATCTAGGTTGGTCATAACTTTCCTTCCAAGGAATAAGCATCTTTTAATTTCATGGCTGCAATAACCATCTGCAGTGATTTTGGAGCCTAGGAAAATAAAGTCAGCCACTGTTTCCCCATCTATCTGACATAAAGTGATGGGACCAGATGCCATGATCTTAGTTTTCTGAATGCTGAGCTTTAAGCCATTTTTTTTTTCACTCTCCTCTTTCACTTTCATCAAGAGGCTCTTTAGTTCTTCACATTCTGCCATAAGGGTGGTGTCATCTGCATATCTGAGGTGATTGATTGATATTTCTCCTAGCAATCTTGATTCCAGCTTGTGCTTCCTCCAGCCTAGCCTTTCTCATGATGTACTCTGCATATAAGTTAAATAAGCAGGGTGACAATATACAGCCTTGACATACTCCTTTTCCTTTTTGGAACCAGTCTGTTGGTCCATGTCCAGTTCTAACTGTTGCTTCCTGACCTGCATACAGATTTCTCAAGAGGCAGGTCAGGTGGTCTGGTATTCCCATCTCTTTCAGAATTTTCCACAATTTATTGTGATCCACACAGTCAAAGGCTTTGGCATAGTCGATAAAGCAGAAATAGACGTTTTTCTGACTCTCCTGCTTTTTGGATGATCCATCAGATACTGGTAATTTGATCTCTGGTTCCTCTGCCTTTTCTAAAACCAACTTGAACACCTCAAAGTTCACGGTTCACGTATTGTTGAAGCCTGGCTTGGGGAATTTTAAGCATCACTTTACTAGTGTGTGAGATGAATGCAATTGTGTGGAAGTTTGAGCATTCTTTGGCATTGCCTTTCTTTGGGATTGTTCATAGTGATGCTTCCTAAGGCCCACTTGACTTCACATTCCAGGATGTCTGGCTCTAGTTGAGTGATCACCCCATCATGATTATCTGAGTTGTGAATATCTTTTTTGTACTTTTTTCTGAGTATTCCTGCCACCTCTTCTTAATATCTTCTCCTTCTGTTAGGTCTATACCATTTCTGTCCTTTGTTGAGCCCATCTTTGCATGAAGTGTTGCCTTGGTATCTCTAATTTTCTTGAAGAGATCTCTAGTCTTTCCCATTCTATTGTTTTCCTCTATTTCTTTGCATTGTTCACTGAGGAAGGCTTTCTTATCTCTCCTTGCTATTCTTTGAAACTCTGCATTCAAATTGGTGTATCTTTCCTTTCCTCCTTTGCTTTTCACTTCCCTTCTTTTCACAGGTATTTGTAAGGCCTCTTCAGACAGCCATTTTGCTTTTTTGCATTTCTTCTTCTTGGGGATGGTTTTGATCCCTGTCTCCTGTACAATGTCATGAACCTCCATCCATAGTTCATCAGGCACTCTGTCTATCAGATCTAGGCCCTTAAATCTATTTCTCACTTCCACTGTATAATCATAAGGGATTTGATTTAGGTCATATCTGAATGGTCTAGTGGTTTTCTCCACTTTCTTCAATTTCAGTCTGAATTTGGCAATAAGGAGTTCATGATCTGAGCCACAGTCAGCTCTCAGTCTTATTTCTGTTGACTGTATAGAGCTTCTCCATCTTTGGCTGCAAAAAATATAATCAGTCTGATTTCGGTGCTGAGCATCTGGTGATTCCATGTGTAGAGTCTTCTCTTGTGTTGTTGGAAGAGGGTGTTTGCTATGACCAGTGTGTTCTCTTGGCAAAATTCTATTAGCCTTTGCCCTGCTTCATTCTGTACTCCAAGGCCAAATGTGCCTGTTACTCCAGGTGTTTCTTGACTTCCTTATTTTGCATTCCAATCCCCTATAATGAAAAGGACATCTTTTTTGGGTGTTGGTTCTAGAAGTTCTTGTAGGTCTTCATAGGACCATTCAACTTCAGCTTCTTCAGAGTTACTCATCAGGGCATAGACTTGGATTACCGTGACTTTGAATGGTTTGCCTTGGAAACGTACAGAGATCATTCTGTCATTTTTGAGACTGCATCCAAGTACTGCATTTCGGACTCTCTTGTTGACCATGATGGCTATTCCATTTTTTTCTAAGGGATTCCTGCCCACAGTAGTAGATGTAATGGTCATCTGAGTTAAATTGACCCATTCCAGTCCATTTTAGTTCGCTGATTCCTAGAATGTCAATGTTCACTCTTGTCATCTCCTGTGTGACCACTTCCAATTTGCCTTGTTTCATGCACCTGACATTCCAGGTTCCTATGCAATATTGCTCTTACAGCATCAGACCTTGCTTCTATCACCCGTCCTATCCACAACTGGGTATTGTTTTTGCTTTGGCTTTATCCTTTCCTTCTTTCTGGAGTTATTTCTCCACTGATTTCCAATAGCATATTGGGCACCTGTCGGACCTGGGGAGTTCATCTTTCACTGTCCTATCTTTTTGTCTTTTCATGCATTCATGGGGTTCTCAAGGCAAGAATACTGAAGTGGTTTGCCATTCCCTTCTCCAGTGGACCACATTCTGTCTGACCTCTCCACTATGACCCATCCATCTTGGGTGGCCCCACAGGCGTGGCTTAGTTTCATTAAGTTAGACAAGGTTGTGGTCCATGTGATCAGATTGGCCTGTTGTCTGTGATTGTGGTTTCAGTCTGTCTGCCTTCTGATGCCCTCTCTGAGTGCCTACCATCTTAGTTGGGTTTCTCTTATCTTGGACGTGGGGTATCTCTTCATGGCTGCTCCAGCAAACCAGAATGGGAAGGACCATTGCTTATCCTGTGTAGCTGATTTATCAGAAACTGACGTGAGGTGGTTGGGGGGAAGAATACCCATGCTTGTCTGCATGTGTCTCCCAGCAATTCCACAGAGAAACTCACCCTTTCCCCACATTTGACGTTTAGAGTGTCCTGTGGGATTTACCCTCTGGGTGGCCTCAGGTTATTTATGTATTTTCTTCAAGAGAGATGCTACTGAAAGCTTTCAGAAACCTTTGCATTTTTTAAAGAAAGTAAAAGTTAATATTTTTAAATAGCTGACATATCTTGACTCACTGTTTTGACACAGCACTGAAACAATTTATGAATGTTTTACATCTTTACATTTAAATACATCTGATACCTCTTTGAAGCAGCTAAAAACTATTCCAGACCCTGTACCAGCTGTCATGTGAGTAGGATGAGGCTTTGGGGAGGCAGGACCTCTCCCAACCCCCAGATTCATTTATTGATAAAAGAAAAGATAGCATATCACTCACTTTCCTTGATCTTTTATGTATGGTAGAATCTACTTTCCAAATTTATAGGGTTTGGATGATTTTGTTGAAAAAAAATTACTGAATTAAATCTTAGAAGAAAAGTTCTATTTTATTGGCATTTAATTGGATTCTTTTGACTGTGGAGCATAACAAAAGATATGCTTAATTTTATTTCAAAATCATTAGTACTGGTATTTGAGCTAACGGAAAGTACCATCTTACACAATGTTAGAGCTTTGAAGGCAAAACATTATATTGTCTTCATCTTTATTTCACCCCAGAGTGTCTAGCAAAGTGAGACACACAGTTGATGAAAAATAAATGTTTGCTAATGAACTGTGTTTAAGCCACATCACAGAGATGCTCAAAATGACACCTCGTAGGAACTGAAAAAAGAAAATTGTTGTATTTTTCACTGCTTCTTGGATCTGCAGCTTCACTGTCTCCCCCCTCTTCTCTAGGCAGTTTTCCATCTGCAGATGTCCTTTTCATGGACACAGTTGCATAGTTCCTGTCTGGTGGCCGAGAGAGGTTCAGTTCTGTCTGCTGTGTCCTCACTCTTGTCAGGCTGGTAGGCATTCCCTCCTGCTTAGACAGTTTGCTCCTGTCTTTTACATCATTCCAAACACCTCCCACTCACATTGCAAACATGTGCGAATAAAATTGTGGGTGGATAAACCCCTCCCCTCCTTATCAGAGAAAACTTTCATCATAAATGTATGCAGATACGAACTCTCTCTCACCCCAGAGCATGTTGACAACGGTCAAGATGCCTTTGGATAAATTGGTCAGCCTCCTAGCCTGAAAATGCCTGCTCTCTCTCTTCTTCCCAGTGAATTTGTGTCCAGTTTCTATCGCTGTACTAAACTATCTCCACTTCTATGAAATTTTCTTACGTGTTTCAGTTGGAAATAGATACTTTCTCCAGTGGCCCTCTACAGAAACCAGTGTTAAAATGTGTAAGTCCATGGATTGTAATTAAATATTCATGCTTTCTCTGCCCACCTCCGAGCACTGTAATGCAATTCTTGAGAGTAAGAATCTCCTAAGATTCTTTGTCACCACTACCCAGATTGAGGCCCAGTTCGTGGCATGGACGTTTACAGAACCAGTGAATCTGAGTGTATGCTACACATACGGCACTTGTGTTTTCCGAAGGGGAGGACATATGGATGCTCTAGGGTAGAGTCCATTAAACACCCATCTTTGAATGAAGTGTATGCTGAGCTAGAATTTGAAAGGAAATAGTTTTTTCCTTTTTCTTTTTTTTCAGTAGAAAACAAACAAGACATTGGGACAACTTTTACATGGATCTCCACTAACAAGGGTTCCCTTGGTTAGTTAACAGACAAATAGCAAAGATTACTTGTTAAAAAATGCAGAAGTTTGGAGTAATGTGAAAGTTTCATTTCAGTTCAGTCACTCAGTCGTGTCCAACACTTTGTGACCCCGTGGACTGCAGCATGCTAGACTTCCCTATCCATCATCAAGTCCCGGAGCTTACTCAAACTCATGTGCATCACATCAGTGATGCCATCCAACCATCTTATCCTCTGCCATCCCCTTCTCCTCCTGCCTTCAATCTTTCACAGCATCAGGGTCTTTTCAAATGAGTCAGTTCTTCCTAATCAGGTGGCCAAAGTATTAGAGTTTCAGCTTCAGCATCAGTCCTTCCAATGAACATTCAGGACTGATTTCATTTAGGAAGGACTGGTTGGATCTCCTTGCAGTCCAAGGGACTCTCAAGAGTCTTCTTCAACACCGCTGTTCAAAAGCATCAATTCTTTGATGCTCAGCTTTCTTTATAGTCCAACTCTCACATTCATACACAACTACTGAAAAAACCATAGCCTTGATTAGATGGACATTTGTTGGCAAAGGAATGTCTCTGCTTTTTAAAATGTTGTCTAGGTTGGTCATAGCTTTTCTTCCTAGAAGCAAGTGTCTTTTAAGTTCATGGTTGCAATCACTGCCTGCAGTGATTTAGGAGCCCCGCAAAATAATGTCTGTTTCCATTGTTTCCCCATCTATTTGCCATGAAGTGATGGGACCGGATGCCATGATCTTAGCTTTCTGAATGTTGAGTTTTATGCCAACTTTTTCACTCTCCTCTTTCACTTTCATCAACAGGCTCTTTAGTTCTCTTTCACTTTCTGCCATAAGGGTGGTGTCATCTGCATATCTGAGGTTATTGATATTTCTCCCAGCAATCTTGATTCCAGCTTGTGCTTTATCCATCTGACATTTCACATGATGTACTCTGCATATAAGTTAAATAAGCAGAGAGACAATATACAGCGTTGATGTACTCCTTTCCCAATTTGGAACCAGTCTGTTGTTCCATGCCCAGTTCTAACTGTTGCTTCCTGACCTGCATACAGATTGGCAGGTCAGGTGGTCTGGTATTCCCATCTCTTTAAGAATTTCCCACAGTTTTTTGTGATTCACACAGTCAAAGGTTTTGGCATAGTCAATAAAGCAGATGTAGATGTTTTTCTGGAACTCTCTTGCTTTTTTGATGATCCATCAGATGCTAGAAATTTGATCTCTTGTTCCTCTGCCTTTTCTAAAACCATCTTGAACATCTGGAAATTCACAGCTCATATACTGTTGAAGCCTGGATGGGAGAAATTTGAGCATTACTTTGCTAGCATTAAGATGAATGCAGTTGTGTGGTAGTTTGAACGTTTTTTGGCATTGCCTTTCTTTGGGATTGGAATGAAAACTGATCTTTTCCAGTCCCATGGCCACTCTGAGTTTCCCAAATTTGCTGGCATATTGAGTGCAGCACTTTCACAGCATCATCTTTTAGGATTTGAAATAGCTCAACTGGAATTCCATCACCTCCACTAGCTTGGTTCATAGTGATGCTTCCTAAGGCCCACTTGACTTCACATTCCAGGATGTCTGGCTCTAGGTGAGTGATCACATCATCATGATTATCTGGATCATGAAGATCTTTTTTGTACAGTTCTTCTGTGTATTCTTGCCACCTCTTCTTAATATCTTCTCATTCTGTTAGGTCCATACCATTTCTGTCCTTTATTGTGCCCATCTATGCATGAAATGTTCCCTTGGTATCTCTAATTTTCTTGAAGAGATCTCTAGTCTTTCCCATTCTGTTCTTTCCCTTTATTTCTTTGCATTCATCACTGAGGAAGACTTTCGTTTCTCTCCTTGCTAGTCTTTGGAAGTCTACATTCAAATTGGTATATCTTTCCTTTTCTCCTTTGTTAGGAAATGTTTTTGAAGTATAAGGTAAAAATGAATCACAGGACAAAAATAAATGTTGTTAAACATATGCTTATTTCCTAATTAAAATACAAGATTTTATGAAAATATCTTTGAAAATTATTGTTAGAAATTTTTTGATTGATTCAACTTTCTTTAGAATCAAAGGGTATTTCATCCTTTCTTTCCATATATTTTAGGAACAGAAGAACATCCCTCCAGACAGAAGTTGAATGTCTCATTATTATTTATTTTATAGAGTTATCACTCTTATATATATTAGTCATCATTTCTTTCTTAATTAAAAAAGATCCATAGTTAAACCAAAAATTAAAGGTTGCCCTTTTTAAAGTGTTTATACTTATCTGTGTATAAGGTGGTAAAAGAATGCATTTTGAAGAAAAGTGATAAACTGACTGTATTCTTAGTGAAGGCTGGACTTTCTACAGGAACTGAAATTTGAGGGTCTTACCTAATAGAAGACAGTTTCTCTGTGCTGTAAGAGTCCTGGGAGGTGTTCAGGTTAGAGGAATATCAGTTCTCCATGTTCCACTCAGGTGTCTGCGCTCCTTCCCTCTAGTGCCCTGAACTTCATCTTCTGCAAGCAGACATCAGCAGGGAAGTAACGTAGCAGGTCGTGTCTGTTCTGAAATGTAGCACCATCACTTTTGCTCAATCCATTAAACAGGGCATCCTCTCATGGAAAAGGAGTGTGAACTGTAGTCTCACTCATGATGAATGTTAGCAGACAGCTAGTCATCTCCCCCAAATATCCTGTTAATCCCCAAAGCATGAATTCACTATTTTCCTAGAATGCTAGTTAGTTATGTAGCTGTGGCAGTAGCTTCAAATGCTAACAAAATACCGCAGTCTTGGCAACTTCTAGAAAGGCCAGTGTGATTATTAGTTTTTATTACTAAAGCATGTTTATATTTCTTAATATGCCAGTTGTTTAAAAATGTGTTTAGACTTTTTCTCAGAAATGTCAGTGTTACCTCTAGTTTTATGCTTCAGACTTTATTTTTTTCAGACAAGAAGCTGTTTACCTTGAACTTACAACTCATAGATTGGTTTAAAAAAAAATAATGCTTAAAGTAAATAACTCAAAGCTTTAGAATTTTGTCCAAAGATTTCACTTAGCAGATGAGAAAATTAAAGCTTTAAGAGGTCGCACTGTAAAATAGTAAAACATGTACACCAAACTCTGGATTTTGGTTATGATAGAAAGAAACAAACTCCTCTCTTAAAAGCAGAATTAAGTTATCAAGTGACAAATGCACTGTAATAATTTGTACACTTTATGAATATTAAGATTTTAGGGATCAAAAAATTAAATAAGTAAATAATTTGTAATAGCATATTAGGTCTGAGAGGAAATGCTCTTACAACTTATATAGATATTTTGTCTGTTTTAAAATTTGTATTGATTTCATTTACCTTATATTTATCTTTGCTTACCTTTTATTTACTTTATCTTAGAAGTTTACCCACAGCATTAGATTTAATGTTTAGTCAATAATATGGATTACTTATTTTAAGTTATTTTTGTCTCTCCATTGCCTTACTGATTTTTTGTTAGTTTTATTGTTTTTTAATGAAATCATAGAAAACTTTGTTCCACAAGTCAATGTCTCACCCATTTAACCAAACACAACTAAAGAATACAGAACAAGATAAAGCTTTTATCACTGAATCTGATTGAGATTTTTTTGTTTTGTTCTCAGCTTTTTTTCTAGTTGTAGCAAGAACACTGATCATAAGATCTAATGTCTTCACAAATGTTTAAGCGTTCAATAGAGTATTGATGACCACAGGTGCGGTGGTTATGAACACACCTCTAGAACTTACACGTCCCGAATGGGAGCTTGATGCCCCTTGAGCGGCAGCTGTTTCCTCCTGCCCTCTGGTTTCTCACAACCACCGTTCTTCCCTCTGTTTTTCTGAGTCTGACTATTTTGGATAACTCATATAAGTGGAATTATGTGTATTTGTCTTTCTGTGTCTGGCTTATTTCCCTCAGGTTGATGTCCTCCAGGTCTGTCCATGGTGTCTCATGTGGTCGAGTGTTCCTCCCTTTTAAGCTTGCTTAATGTTTCATCTCCTTCATTTATTAGTCTGTCAATGAACTGTTTACATACCCTGGCTGCTGTATAGAAGGTGCAGTGATTATGGAGGTAGAAATATCCCTTTCCAGCCCTGATTTCAGGTGCTTTGACCATATGCCTAGAGATGGGACTGCTGGATTGTACAGCAATACTGGTTAGTAATCCTGTGAGGAGCCGCTGTGCTGTTTCCTGTAGTGACCATGACTTTGGTTCAGTTCTGAAGTACAACCATCAAGGAGAAGGCAGATGCCTTGATAGATCAGTGATGCTACTAAAAACATCTGCGGTTGTTATTAATCACTGAATCGTGTCCTGCTCTTAGAGAGGACCTTAAAAAGCCACATGAAACCACTGATAGCAGTTGACATTCTTGCATTGCTTTATAATCCACAAGGCATGCAACACACCTCTCACATCTTCCCACTTGTCCCCTGGCTTCTAGTGCCCACCCGTTCTCCCCAGGATTAATGCATTGTGTTGGTTTAGCAAATAATAATGTGCTGCTACCTTTCTTAGAGTGATGATTGTTTCTCAAATTGGCTGCACTGGTAAGTTTTTTTCAGTTTTATATTTTCATCACATATACACCCATTGTCAAGGTTATTTATTGGTTTTAATAGTGCTTCAGTTGTGACCTCTTGGGTTTTCTAAGGACACAATTATATACAAATAAGTATTTTTTTTTCTCTTTCCAAGCTTATTTAGGAATAAATTGGAAATATACATTTATTTTCTTCTTATTAGCTGATAATTCCAAAAAAGTAGATACAAGTGTTCTTGCCTGGAGAATCCCAGGGACGGGGGAGCCTGGTGGGCTGCCATCTATGGGGTTGCACAGAGTCGGACACAACTGAAGCGATTTAGCAGCAGCAGCAGCAGCAGCAGCAGCAGTGTTATATCAGGCACAAAAATATTTTAGGTAGCAGCTTCTCAATATAGATTAGATAAATTTTAAATGGCGAGCTATAGAGTTCTTGCCTGGAGAATCCCACAGACAGAGGAGCCTGGTAGGACAGAGGAGCCCACAGTTCATGGGCTTGCACAGAGTTGGATATGACTGAGGCGACTTAGCACACAGCACAAATAGAAACATCAGTCCTTTACTTATTTTAAAAGGCTAAGCAGCCTGCTGTAGCAGAGTACAATGACTGTAGGCACTGTCAATTTGCACAGAGCGAGAAGAATCACACATCTTAGAGAGACAATAAGAGAGTATATACTGAAGGAATATTTAGTATAAGAGGGATGGTACGGGGAGGGCAGAGGGAGGGGGGTTCAGGATGGGGAACACTTGTATACCTGTGGCGGATTCATATAGATGTATGGTAAAACCAATACAATATTGTAAAGTAATTAACCTCCAATTAAAATAAATAAATTTATGTTTCAAAAAAAAGCCTAACAATTTTATGTAATTTTGTAAATACTAAATACACAATTCTTGCCCATGTATCTTCCTTTGCTTTATAGACAATATACATATCAATTCTCCTCTGCTATCATCATAACTTATGTCTAGCAACTTATATGGAATAATTTGCATAACTGACAGTTAAATATCCACGTTCATGATCTCTGTGATGCTTATATTAACTAAGGCAGTGCCCCCTTGAAATCTCTCTTTCATCCTCTTTGGTGCCATTGTATTTTCTCAGCCTCCTTCACTTCCCCACCTCCAGTCTCTCTTCTCTCTCTCTCCTTTGATGTCCTCTGGGATTCATTCAGCCCGTGGGTATTTGCTTTCCTTGTTCTGTCTCAGTACCCTAGAGAATTAGTCTTGCCTCCTCAACAATCAAATCCACATCAGTGACTGAAACTCTAACCATTACCTTCCCACGTGATATTTTCCATTTTCCTCCTCACAGCTATATTTACTTGAAAATTCCAGTAAAATACTGTCTATAAATTTCAAACATTTCTTCCTTCTCTACCACCAGTGTATCTTTGTCTCTTTATTTTTCTACTGTTCTTGTCAACATCCATATCTCCTTGGCTATTGTATCAGATTCATTTATCAAAAGTACTCACTTAAATTTGATTATAACACACCCTCTGGTAGGAGGTGATAAAGGAAATACAGCTGTTAATCCCAAGCCTTTTCCCATGAAGTGTTTCTTTCTCCACTGCCTTCCTCCTCCTTGGTGCATATCCAGGACTGCAGGATTCATTCAGCACTCGCTGCCTCTGTGAAGCATTCTTTATAATTCACTGACCCTTAATTTGACTCTTCCTCTGAGGGCGTACGTGTTTGTGGTGTTTGTTTCTTTAACTTGGTTTAAATCTCTCAACAGAAATACCTCCATTTTTTATTCTGTTTCTGTCTCCATTAATGTCATGTCCATAGAAGACTGTTATTAGATGTTTCTGTAACTGAGTGATAAGTTGGTAAAAAAAAAAAATTCAAGTTATTTTTTTTTAACCTAAGGAAATATAGATCTACAGTCTGTATATAATGCTGAGCCATCTGATCTAAGTGTATTATTTTTATTTCTGGGGTTGAATGAATACCCTTAGCTATAACATTTATACAACATTATAGAGATTCCCATTGGAACTGACACTGAAAAATCTGAGACTGAAGTGTTAGTTTGGTCAGTTTCCTCAGCTATGAAATGAAGGTTGAATCTGCCTCAAGGATTCTTTGAAGGGTTGGATTTAACGACTCAGGACTTAGAAAAGTGCCCAGAACAGTAAGATAGGAACTCAATAAACAATTTTCTTTATCCAAATAGAGTTTAAAAAAATGCAACTCCATTTTACAGCCACAATACTTCATATTTTGAATTTACTATTTTAAACTTGAATCATCTTTTTCCAAATGGCAATAAAGTTGGAATATTTCTCCACATTTCTTCCTCCTCAAATGAAATATGTATTAATAACTTAAACTTATACAGAACTATAGAATATATAGATGAGATATGCACAGCATATAAATTATACAAACATATATATATAAGTAAATAAATATACACATTCACATGTAAATAAACTAGAAATCAATCTGCCTTCCCACGAATAACGCTGAAAAACAAGTAGCTTTTACTTTTTGGTTCCAACAAGATCAGACCTGCCAAATCTTACTGTGATGACCCCCGTGTCAGGCACAGCAGGGTGAAGATGGAGGTGAGAGCAGCCCTCCTGTGATATCTTACTGTGCTCCCAAGGAGGAAATAAGTAGATCGCTTCAGTTTGGGAATGCTGGAGTGGATGTATATCCAGGGTGTTGTGCAAACGCAGAGGGTGCTTCTAGAGAATACACTGAAGCCTGGGCTGGCAGGAGCCTTGCTGCCCTTGTCCTGCCACGTGAGCTGGCTGCCTACCCTTTGGTGAGCACTTTGCTCCCATCTTTTCTCTGAGAAACCTGAACCCTGTTCCAGGAGTGTGCGCGTGGGTGACTGAGCACAGCGCACTCGGATGGCAACGGGATGCCCGCACGTTCCTCACATCAGCGCCGGGGAAGCAGAAATGCTTTTTCTGCCATTGATTCTGGAGCGCTGGTCCTGCCACCCATCTTCCTGCCGAGCCTCAGCCTTAAACGCAGGTCCTGCATAACTGTCTGCAGGGGCTTTGCGCCAAAAAGAGCGCTGTGTGTTTAGTTGGCACCCTCTTTAGATTCTGCCTTCTGTTTAATTGGGGTTTGATAATTGCCTCACTGGGGCGCGGGTTCCCTTCCTGGCCTTTTGCTTCACTGCCTGCATGGAGAAAGGCTGCAGCCACCACCTCTGAAGCACCGCGCAGCTTTCATCCTAGGTCCTCGAAAGAGCGACAGTACAGAGCAGGCTGGATGCACGGATATGAATAGGAGAAGGAGCAGAAAGAGCTCTGACAGCTTGAAACACCTTTGAATACAACTGGGCCTGAAAAGATTATGCAGAAATTGAAAAGCCCTGAATATTCTCCACCCCCTCCCCCCAAATATTGCCAATAGCATTGACTGAGAACTTTTCTTCTCACAACACCAAGGCAGTAGCTATATAAATTGACTCAGCCAGGTTGTAGAAAATATACTGAGAATTTCTTGCTTTGGGTGTCAAAGTAGTTGTGGCATTCAAAGTCATGGTGAAACTTGACTTTGGAGGAAGGGAGTCCATGGGCTGGAGTTCAGGCGGTGGTGAAACCCCTTATGCTCTGGAATATTTTGTAAGAAAAAAAAAAAAAAAGGTATTAGTCGCGAGCAACTCTTTGTGACCCCATATGTGTAGCCCACCAAGCTCCTCTGTCCATGGAATTCTCCAGGCACGAATACTGGAGTGGGTTGCCATTCCTTTTTCCAGGTGATCTTCCCCACCCAGGGATCAAACCTGCAGATTATTCACTGCTGAGCCATCAGGGAAGCACTACCGGCCATGCTAAAAAGAAGTCATAAAAAGTTGAATTAAGTGTAAGAGACAGGCTACATGTTGCCCAGATTGCTGAGGTGTTGACAACATCTAACAGCTCTTGTAAAAGCATTTGAGAAAAAAAAAAGAGAGAGAGAGTTGTATTTTCTTTTTTTTTCTCTGTTAAGAATGAGTTCTTTTCAGGCTTCCTCGCCTCCCTCTCCCATTCTAGCTTTGTAAGCTCTTAGTCGACTTCCTCCAGCTTCTGTGCCCCTGCTCTTTGATTTACAAAGGAAGCCTGGAAAAGATCTGTCCTGACATTGTCTACTTGGCGAACTCATTTTTGTAAACCTTGATTCCCCATCAAAAGTCCATGTTTCAGCTCGAAGGAATTGCTTTCAAAATGACTCGCAGCTTGGTGCACAGCAAGTAGCTACTGACTTCTCATCAGCCAGTAATGGAGGCAGAGGCAGAGGCTGTGGTCACTTTGTCAGAGGGACTGGGGAGGGGCTGGGACAGGTGGGGGCTGCCAGAGAGAGGAGGGACAGTGCTGGAGTGGAGAGGCCCGGGAGCAGAGAGGTCCTGCGGAGAGGCCCTGGAGCGGAGAGGTCCCAGAGCAGAGAGGCCCTGCAGAGAGCTTCTGGAGCAGAGAGGTCCCAGAGCAGAGTGGTCCTCAGGGCACGGTCACAGTAGGGAGCCCCATGGGACAGTTAACCTGACCCTGAACAGGTCACTCGAGAAATTCCACCAAAATGAGATCTTGCATTTTGGGAGCTTGCCTTTGGTAGAACATCTTGGTTTGGTTTGTTCATCTCTGCCTGAGATGGCAGGTGTACCGGGCTCTCCAGGCTCTCACCTGGGTGGATCTCGTGTGGCTGACGCTCAGGAAGGTGTGGGCAGGAGAGAAGGAGCAGGACTGTCCATCTTCATCCCCTGCTGATACTTGGGTCCTACTTAGGCCACAGGCTCATGGGCTGCTGTTGTGTAAAGAGAGTTAAACACAGGATATTTTTTCTTTTCTTTGCAAAAATGGAAATGATCTGGATGACTATAGAATTTTAAGTTCTCACTTTGTGCTATATCTTCAGAGAAACTGCAGCTCCACACAACTGGGCATTATTATTTTTCTCTTGCTGAAGTCTTGTAGCCAAAATGTGGTTGTCATTGTTTCAGTGGGAAAAATAACTGTGCATATTTGGTTTTAAATATTGCTTAGGTTGCATCTACCTCATATATGAAAGGCCTGATACTCTGCAGACTGGGGTGTTCAGAATGGTTGCTCTCATCTTCTGCAGGACAGAACTCATGGACCCCTGGGGTGGGAAGGTGAGATAGAGATGAAAATGGAGGGAAATGAGATGAAAGTCAGCTTCTGTCATTGATCTTAATGTTTGCTGATGAAACAGACAAACTCTAAAGTCTCAGTCACTGTGAACTTGCCTTTGCTTGTTGCTTTCTCTGTGTAACATAAGGGAGAATGTTTCTGAACAGAAAAGATGGGGTTCAGATAAAATGGAAAATAGCGCATTTATAAAAAACAAAACAAAGCAGGCAGAATGGGTTTCCCAAGGAAACAATTGAAAGTCTTAAAAGGTAATTTGGTGGAGAGCTAATGTGTAAAGAATAGACTTGCCTCTCTTCCAAGGAAGGGGACTGACATTTTGGGGCTGAATAGCCTGCTAGTGTTTTATTTGCATTCTTATCTCATTTTTCCCCCCAAGTTCCCATGTGATGTTTTATCACCTGCATCTTAGAACATCATTCATTAGCAAGTGTACATTGAGGTCCTTTTACCTGTTTTACACAATGCTAGATGGCCTGCCCCCACCTTGGGTTCTTAATCCCACGTGCCTCTTGCAGTAAATAAGTGAATGAATGAGTAAACAACTAACCAGACAAGTAGCATTAATTTCACAGGGCTGCCATAACAGAGTTCAAACTGGGTGGCTCACAATGGTAGAAATCTATCCCCTCCCAGGCTGGAGGCTAGAAGTCTGAGCTCACAGGGTCAGCGAGGCCTGACTCCCCCTGATGCTTCAGAGGAGGGTCTTTCCTTCTCGGTCCCAGCAGCTGGCAGTGGCCGGCTGTCTTTCACATCCTTTGACCTATGGACCCATTGCTCCAGTTTCTGCCTCTCTTCACATGACTTTCTCCACTGTGTATGTCTCTGTGTCCTTATTTTTCTCAGAACATCAGTTATGGGGTCAAGGCTCACCCTAATGCAGCAGGACCTCATGTTAATTAACCACCGTGAAGCCCTGGTGGTTAGGACCTCAACAATACTATTTTTGACAAGGAGACAGATTTCAGCCTACAATGTACATGGATGAAACGTACATAAATGAACACACATATAGGCATACATAAACAAGTAACTCCTTATAAAACTAGAATGAAGGGACTCAACACAGGGCTAGGATAAATAAAATACTTGAGGGCACCACTTTACGTCAGGTGAGGAAGGGTGGTAGCAGGTGGACCCACAAACTGGGGAGAAATTTGTTCTTAGCACATGGCTGGTGTTCAGAGTCAATGCAGGCTTGGGACAGTGCAGTTGATGTGTTTTTGTATATTTTATTGCCTGTTCTACTTATCAGAGAGAAACCACTTTGTATTTATTTAATTTTTGTGACATCTAGCAATAATTTTTGAACTATTATTCTTTTTTTGGAATTCCCAGGAAACTCTCTTGGAATTTTGGATAGTGCTATATATATATGTATATATATATAAATAACAGAAACATTAGTTCTTAGGTCATATATTGGTAGTGTTTGCACTTTTTTGGAAGTATGGACAATAGCAAGTTGAGTTTGTCTACTTGCCCCCAAAGCTTTTCTGTCACACTGTTCATGGTTTCTTCTCATTTCTTTTTTCTGTCTTCAGCATTTTCACCCTTTATTTTTTCAATTTTTATCCTGTTGGCTCTCAGTCTTAATCATGCATATATGTGTGTTTATTTATTTATCTTTTGCCTTAGAGTTCTTGCTTAACAATGAGAATTTTGAGCTTTTCTGTCCTTACTTCAGGTAGAATTGCGACCTATTTCATCTTTCCTAAATTCACTCTGTTCTGTAGGTTGTTTTCCTTAAAATTATAAAAAAGATGCATTCACGATAAAGAATAGGTAATCAACGGCACAATGTAGGCAGCCATTTTTGCATATTTTACTCAACTGATTAGGATTCAACAAATATACTTTTCTATATAGTAAGAATAGATAGCGATGCAACATAATGTGGATAAAGTAAAAACTTTCTTTCGTAACCTGCACAATTTGTGAAGTTTTACAGATGTGCGATATTTTTAAACCATAGCCCAGATCAGTCTCCAATCATGTTTGGTAGATAGGAATCATTTATTTTGATAAAATTTCGATAGGACCACCTTCAAATGAAAGTAGTAGCTGTGTTTTAACATAGCATGCTCTACTTAAGGAACACTGGCTTGTGGGTATTAAAATATAAGCTATTCATTTTTCTGTCTTTCATTTCATTGGGCAGTTCATCATGGGTATGAAAACAGCTACTAACCTATGTGTTTGTGTATACAAAAGTGATCAGAGGTTACATTTTCCCTTTCTGTTAAATTTGCATTGGAATCTGCACTTTGTTGGGAAGTTACACTTGGTTCTTTAACCTTTCTGCTGCCATTGAGAATCCTGGCTTTAGAACCAGTATGGTTTCCCCTCCAGGGCTCGCTTCTCCTGCGTTGTGTGCTCCGCCTCTTCCGGATCTTGCATTCGGAAGCTTGACTTGCTGGACTAGCACCGGGTGTGCCGTCCACATCCTTCCCCGTGCTCTCTGAGGTCTGCTTATCTGTACATGCTCAGGGCTTGGACTGACTCACTGGATGCAGACGAGTAGAATCAAGTGGACTTTTTCTTTTTAAGCTGTAAGAGTTCTTAAAAGTTCAGTTAAGTATGTCTATCATTTGGATTTCTTGGTCACTGCCTCTTCACGAGCCGAGTCACGGCAGGAACTGAATATAAAACTTGTTCTATTCTGAGATAATGTTTAATGAATCCACCTGAGCTCTGTAAATGCCATCTTTGTGACCAAGTGAATTCTGTTTGTTATATTTAAGGGTATAATCACTGACTCGGTAAGGTGTTTGTATCACACTAGTGGACTAACAACTGTCCTTTAGTTGAATCGTTAGTGGTGAATGTACATACAAACACCCACAAAATCTGTCTCTTTGTCTCCTAGAATTTCTACAGGAACTATTATTTGTTAAAACAGGTTTAACCTCTCCTTATCCATTATGTCTTTGTGCATCAAATGTAAACATATAGCTGTTGCTGCTTTGAGCCAAGAAGTTTTATCACCGTCTTAAAAATATCTAGCATCTTCTTATGGTGCCAAAATAGCTTCTTTTTCCTTAATACAGGTGGCTCAGTGCATTTCTCTAAGCACGTGTACTAACCTCAGAACTGAAATATTTAATGTTGATCTCTTCCTTTTGGCCTTTATTCCCACACAACTTTGATCTTCATATTGGAGTTGTATGTTGAGCCTTAAGTAGACCAAAATCAATTTTTAATAAGAATCCTCGTGGTTTGTGACAGTTTCTTGTACTTAATTGATAGCATAGGCCCGTGTTAAATGAAAAATGTATTTTTCAAGCATGTTCTCAATAACAAAGTGTGCATTAGTGCAGGAATTGGACCAAATCACTGTGTGCTCTGAATGAGGATTAAGAAGTCTGTGGAGAAAGAGTCTCAGACTACATAGATATACGTGAGTGACACACTGTCTATTGCCAGTTATTGTGGGTCCATGTGTGCTGTGTTATTCTCAGAAATCATGTTACTTCTCACTTGTCTTCTGCTCTTGGTTAAAAATAATTCCAGAGCCAACACAGAGCTTTTTGGGTGTAATGAAATGAAAATAATCAATCTTCCTATTAAACATAATTTTTTTTTCTTCTTACAAGAAGGTGGAAGTAAAACTTTTGAGAAATCACTGTAAGATGGTCAATATATAATTATTAGATTTGGGTAAAGAAAGACATTACATTATAATATGTAAATGTATCAAACCAACATGTACACCTTAAACTTAGATATTGTTACGTGTCAATTATATTTCAGTCAAAAAAAGAGAAAGAATATTGACTTGATAGAGCCTACAGAATCTAAGAGCATTTTTACTTAAAATATAAAATAAAACTTGAACTCACCTTCCTGTAATTTGCCTTTCTTTACAATGTCATGTAGTTGAAAACATACATGCAGCCTTCTTTCACTTACAAAAGACATTCAAGTTTTCCCCCGGGTCTTTTGGTGGCATGCCAGCTCATTTCTTGTTTCGGCTGAATAGCATTCCACTGTATGGATGTACAGGGGTTTATTCATCCATTCACCTACTGAAGAACATCTTGGTTGCTTCCAAGTTTTGACAGTTAAGGAAAGAGCTATGATAAATATTTCTTTGCAGATTTTGTGTGAGCATAAGTTTCCCGTGATGTGGGTTATATACAGAGGAGTGCAGATGCCAGATCAAACAGTAAGAGCGTGTTTAACTTTGTAAGAAACCGCCAGCTGTCTTCCCAGTGGCCGCACCATCTTGCATCCCACCAGCCATGAGTGAGAGTCCCTGTTGCTCCGTGTCCTCACCAGTGTTTGGAGTCGCAGCCGCTGTGGGTTTTCACCATGTGCTGTGGCATCTCATTTGGTGATGACACATGATGCTGCGTGCCTTTTGACTTGCTTATTTGACGTCCATATATCTTTAGTCACGTGTCTGTTAAGATCATTTATTCTTTTCTTCTCAAAATTTTCATTTTGCTTGAAAAGCATTTTCCAGGCGACAATCCATGAAATGTTAGAGCAGAGAGGTGAACTGAGCTAAATGGTTCCCCAGAGAGAGTCTGAAACTATCTGACTTGTCCTTCTCAGGTGGTTTCGCTAATCTTACCACAGATGGGATCTAAGAATAACTGTGTTGTAAGTTTAAGGCTGAAGCTGGAAAAGGCCTTTCTGGGGACAGCCTGGACCGGTGGACCCAGGCTTGGCCCCTCACAGACCGAGCCATGCTCTTCTGCTGTGGCTTCCTGGGAGCCCCCCTCCACCACTCTCTGCACCTGTCCCTCAGGGCCTCTGGCAGGCAGCCTCTCTGACCATGCAGATGCGCAGAATTGTGGCAGTTCCCTCGTGCCCCTGCCGCTAGCACACTGAGAACCACAAACTAGTCATCGCCAATCACAAACCAGCTCAGGGGTTTCCTCCTCCAGAAATCTTCTTTAACTACTCCTGTGATAAGCACCTCCAACTTAAGATTTTGCAGTGAATGAAAGCTCTGAGCATCATTTTGGAGAATGACAGACCATTTTGATGGGGATGAATGCCACGTATATCTAGGTGTAAATAGTAATAACAATGACAAAAAATCAATTTTTTAATAGATTGAATTTTTGGAACATTTTCCCCAAAATCTTACAGCTATCTTCTTCTTCCTTTAAACAAGAGGCCTATTTCAGTAGGAAAAAAAATAAGTAAGTAATTATTGATGGCATGTAAATTCTACATGAATTATTTCTGTTATTTTATCACAGGGGTGAAGGATCTGGGAGTCCTTTGCAAGAAAGGAGATTACAGACAGGAAGAATTGTAAACATAATTTATCCTTCCTGAGTGTACAAGAGGCAGGCTGTTGATGACTTCTGAGCTCCCTGTTTTATTTTTTTCTCTCACTTCCTTGAAGTATCCTTGACAAATAAGAGCTTTATATATTTAAGGTATAGGACATAATATTTGGAATATATATGTATTTTGACATGATTACCACAATCATTTAATAAACCTTGGCCTTACATAGTTCTGTCTGTTTCTCTTTATTTTGTGGTGGGAACACTTAGGATGAACCACCTTAGCAAATTTCAGGTATACAATACAGTCTTGCTAACTCCAGTCACTAATGTCAATATTAGATTCCCAGAACTGATCTTGTAACGGAAAGATTACAAGACCCTTAGGCCCGTGTCTTCCCTTTTCCCCACCTCCAGGTCCCTGATCGGTGCTCTGCTTCTTTGAGCTTGGCTGTTTTAGATTCCCCGTCCAGTGAGATCACGCAGTGCTTGTCTTCATGTGTCTGGCTTACTTCATTTAGCATAACGTCCTCTGGGTCCTTCCATGTTGTTTCAAGGTCAAAGTCCAAGGTCCCGGTCTAGACCCTGGACACTGATCAAGTCCTGCTGACCACCCTGCACACCGAGGGAGATTCTGCAGTACTCTGGTTTCCCTTTTGGAGAGGGCGGAAGGAAGCACGCTGCTACAGCTTGGCGTGTGCTTTGGCATAGTCACTAAGGGCGTTGAATCTGCAGGTCTGGGTTCAGTTTCTGTCCCCGCGTGATTTGTGTGTGAATTTGGACAAGTTACTTAACATCTGCCCTCTGTAAAACAGGAACAATAATACTCCCTCAAAGGATTGCTGTGAAGATTGAATATGTTGCTACTTACAAAGGCTTTAGACAGTACTTAGCATATTTGAAGCACTGCGCTCATGTTAACTACTTTTATGGTGGTATTAAGTAAGGGTCTTCAGTAAGGAATTCCCGTTCACAGGGCTTCCTAGTTTTCATTTTATTTTCTTTCCCATTAGGACTTCCCAATATTAATGGTCTGACTTTATGATGCATAAAAATAAAAGTTTTCTGCTTATACTCTCTCTTGCATAAGTTAATTTTTGTAAGTATATCAAGGACATGGATCTTTTTAGATAATTAAGGCAGTTAGACCGAGTATAGTTATTTTTATATCCTCTAAACAGGTACTCTAGGACAATTTAAAAAATTAATTACTGAAAGAATCAAAACAAACAGCATTTTGCCTTATTTCTATCTTAATTTAGATACATTCATCTTTATTGCATGTTGCTTAAAATAGTCCCTTATGTGATTTTCCTTGAGGCTAACATGACAAAAAAATCTCCAAATTAATTATAAAGGGAAATAGATTAAAATTTCCATCAGAGGAGTTTCTTGTACGCTCTACACTCCAATGGAGAAGCTATTGAAACTAAAGACAAGGGAGCTATCCGCTCTGGGCATCTTTTTATGTGCTACTGTTTAGGACTCTCCCCATGTGACCAACTTTAGTTAAATTATGATTCCCTCTTCTTCACCAGGTTTATCTTGAATGCAATTTTATAAACTTGATGTGTAATTAATAACAATATCCAGGTAAAAATTTGGCTCACATCTTTTTCATCAGAGCAGAGGAAGTTTTCAGTGTCATTTGTCCCCCAGTTTCTTTGTACCAAGGCACTTGCTTTCTTCCATAAATGCAATTTTCTTTCTGCTTCTTGCTTTGTATTTCATTGTCTCAGTTTCATAGGGTCTAAGCTACAGTTTCCTAATCTATAGTTCAGTTCAGTCACTCAGTCGTGTCCAACTCTTTGCAACCCCATGAATCGCAGCACGCCAGGCCTCCCTGTCCATCACCAACTCCCAGAGTTCATTCAAACTCATGTCCATCGAGTCAGTGGCATCATCCAGCCATCTCATCCTCTGTCATCCCCTTCTCCTCCTGCCCCTAATCCCTCCTAGCATCAGGGTCTTTTCCAATGAGTCAACTCTTCACATGAGATGGCCAAAGTACTGGAGTTTCAGCTTTAGCATCATTCCTTCCAAAGAAATCCCAGGGCTGATCTTCAGAATGGACTAGTTGGATCTCCTTGCAGTCCAAGGGACGCTCAAGAGTCTTCTCCAACACCACAGTTCAAAAGCATCAATTCTTCGGCGCTCAGCCTTCTTCACAGTCCAACTCTCAAATCCATACATGACCACTAGGAAAAACCATAGCCTTGACTAGACTGGACCTTAGTCAAAAAAGTAACATCTCTGCTTTTGAATATGCTGTCTAGGTTGGTCATAACTTTCCTTCCAAGGAGTAAGCGTCTTTTAGTTTCATGGCTGCAGTCACCATCTGCAGTGATTTTGGAGCCCCAAAAAATAAAGTCTGACACTGTTTCCACTGTTTCCCCATCTATTTCCCATGAAGTGATTACTTCACGAATTTTAGAGCACTGAATTGTATTTATACTAATAAAATCCTGGGAAGAATGATTATATATGTTGGTAAGCTCTTATTATGCTTATTTCAAAAAAATAATATTGAACAGATTCAAAAAGAAAATCATAGTTTTTTAATCCAACATCAATATGAAAGAAGAAAAGTTTAAAATATGTGATCATATATAATTATAGAATAATGAAGTACAATTTTTTTTATTATTCCTGGAAATTAAGGAGATTTGTAGACCTTGAAGATAAAACCTAGAAGAACAATAGCAAAATACTAATCTTTTTTATTGTGAAATAAAAACCTGTGGACCCATATTTCTGTGTCTGAAAGTAACATGTGTATGAGAGAAAAGAATAATATAATTACTTGGCCAAATCAGAATGATTGGAAATGATTGCTATATCCTAAGAGGAAATTTAGAAGCAGATCTTCCAATATGTCAGTAGCAGAATGATGAACTTTGTGACTACCAAACCAAACTGGGAAAAAATTTTTACCTAATTAATTGACTGGGCCCACCCCTGAGTCCTAGTGCAGGCCAAGACCTCCTGTGTCTGCCAGGAAGGTTCTTTCTCTGACTGGATTTGTGAATGGATGACATGGATGCTGAGAGTGAACAGCACAAGTCTTATTTGGTGGCGAAAAATGAAGAAGCAGGAACCTAGTTCGCAAGCCAAGTTCTCAACTAGTTGTGGTGGGGGCACTAGACACAGGAGGGCCCAGTGACTCAGCTCTCCTTCTCAGTCCCTGACTGGCCTTTTCTAGTGGCTGGCACGGCAGCAGGCTTGGCGCTGGTGGGTGTGTCATTTAGCTAAGGTGTTACAGTGTGCCTATGATGAGGCTCAAGGTCTAGTGGCAGCTGAACCCTTGGCCATCTTTTGCCGACGTGATTCTGACCAGTTGTTATTTATTTATTTTTTTTCTATTTGCAGCTTCCTCCTGAAACTTATTTAAGAGCAGTTGGTTTCCATTCAAGGGAGAGGCAGAGTTATGATTCTGGGGTAACGGTCTTAGTGACAGAAGTTCCTGGCAGGGCAGAAGTCAATTCCTTATTTTCTGGTCAGACTGGAATGTCACCACCATGAGGGTTTTGACCTCTGCCTGTATTTGGCCAGCTTTCGGAGTTTGTTTCCTCTTTTACCAGCATTAGATGTGTGAGGGAGCATGTGTGTGCATCTGAGAGGGCGTCTCCAGGGTTGTAAACATAAAGGAAAAACATCAAACATCTCAGGGCTAGGATTATGTCTGATTTTGTAAATTGCTAACTTACTACCCCCTGAATGTCATCAACCTAATTAATCTGTGTTGTACTACACTGCAGGAGATCAAACCTGGAAGGATAAAAAATTGTAAATTTTCCAGTTTAACCATCCAAGGAGAAGAGAGGCAGGTATACAAGAGTCATCTGATTATAAGACTATTAGCAATCTATTAACTGATTATTGATACTAAGATTAGGAATGGATGAGCCATGATATTAGCCCAGCCAGGAAACATGTTTGAAGTGTTAAAATTTTTTTCAACTTACAATTTGAAGATCTAATTGGCTTTGTTAAATGAGTCATGAATTGGGTGGTGTCATTTCTAGCAAATAGGAGTTCCGAGGAGCTGTTTAAAATGTATGAGTTTTTAAAAGCAAAGAGGGCCTGAAGGAACATGGTAGTGAGAAACATAAGCCGCACCCACCCCCCCCCAACAAAGGGAAGTACTTTCAACGTGAGAAGCAAATGTATCAGATGACATGCAGGACAGTTCTTTGCTTGGATAAATGATCATTTCAGATTATTTTCTTTTTTATTCTATTACAAATTGCCCAGAAAATATCTTTGACATTTTCTGATTTTTTGGAAAGCTTTTAATGGATGCAGTCATATTATTGAAAATTTAAATGATAAAGCAATTATATTTTTGTCCCCAAGGCTATCTCTTGGAACTGTTTGAACTAATGCTGTCATTTTGGTTATGTTTCAACACATGAATTTGGGGGGACACAGATATTCAGTCTACGTGTGTGTGTGTGTGTGTGTGTGTGTGTGTGTAGTCAGTATCTGAATTAAAGGAGAAACAGAAAAAAATGTTTTATTCTTAAAGTTTTCAGAAGTCAGTGCAAGAGAGAATCAAAGGTGGTTAAAATGCAGATTCCTGGGTGCAGTCTCTAAGGAGACCCTGACTCAGGGAGCAGTGCTTGGCCTCAAGACGTTTACAGACATTTAACACATGACCCAGGGGCAGCAGCCAGAGTGTGAGCAAACCCCAAACGCCCCATTGTTTCAATCGGCCTTAAGAAACACTAGCTCAGTCCGTAAAGAATCTGCCTGCAATGCAGGAGACCTGGGTTCGATTCCTGGGTCAGGAAGATCTCCTGGAGAAGGAAATGGCAATCTATTCCAGTAATCTTGCCTGGCAAATCCCTGGAGCCTGGTGGGCTACAGTCCATGGGGTCGCAAGAGTTGGACACAGCTTATTGATGATTGGCAGTATTAGTAAGAAACACTGCTTAATGTTAGTATTATTAAAAGTCACCAGACTCTTTTCTGCAGCACACAACCTAGTGTGTTATGAAACTACATATACATATAAAGTTGAGGCTGTGTTGGGTTGTCTCAAGAAACAGATGCATACCAAGGCCCACTGTTGAGGGAGCCACAGGCAGGAAGAACAGGTCTGCATGGGAAACCCCAGGACATCAGTCTGCGCAGCACTCTGGGATTCGCAATGCAAAGCTGAGCCTCTGTGTACTGGAACCTGGGGCTTCTATGTGCAGCAACAGGCAAAGCGAAGGAGACGAGGTCCCTCTAGGCTGAGCGCCTCGGTGTCTCATGAATCTCCACGGGCCCCTGCTTCCTGATCCGAGCAAAGGTGATGCTTGCAATATCCTGGAGATAAGGATGTCAGAGTGCTTTACAAACTTCAATTAAGGCTCAGCAATTCTAGTGAGGAAAGTAATTTTCTCAGAGAACAGGTGAACCAAACGCGCCAAGGGGCAGAAGCACAGAGGTTAAGTGATTTGTGCAAATTCATTCTGGGGGTGAGTGGGGGCAGCCACGATAGACTGTAAGTCCTGCTTTTTCTTAGAAAGTAATTTCCTTCTTGCATTTTTTATGAGATAACAATACACTGTCTTAGTATTAGGAAAAGAGGGGAAATCAGATTCACAGTGAAATGGCACGCGCTGCGGTGCCTTTTCCCCTGTCAGTGTTCATCTGTGTTTGTCCTCTTGAACTGCATGATGAAAACTTCTTCCGGGTAGGACTGGGTGTGAGTAATGTTACCTTTATCCATTTTCCATTTTTTTAATCCTACTTACTTTGTTATTGTTGTTCAGTCACTAAGTTGTGTCCACCTGTTTGTCATCCATGGACTGCAGCGCGCCAGGCTCTCCTGTCCTTCACTGTCTCCCAGGGTTTGCTCAAAATCATGCCCATTGAGTCAGTGATGCTATCCAACCGTCTCATCCTCTGTCACCCTCTTCTCCTTTTGCCTTCCGTCTTTCCCAGAATCAGGGTCTTTTCTAGTGAGTTGGCTCTTCACATCAGATGGCCAAAGTATTGGAGCTTCAGCATCAGTCCTTCCGATGAATACACAAGGTTGATTTCCTTTACGATTGACTGGGTTGATCTCCTTGAAGTCCAAGGGACTCTTGAGTCTTCTCCAGAACCACAACTTGAAAGCATTGATTTGTCTGTATTCAGCCTCCTTCATGGTCCAATTCTCACATCCATACTGACTACTGGAAAAACCATAGCTTTGGCTATATGGACCTCTGTCAGCAAAGTGATGTCTCTGCTTTTTAATGTGCTGTATAGGTTTGTCATAGCTTTTCTTCCAAGGAACAAACATCTTTTAATTTCATGGCTGCAGTCATCATCTGCAGTGATTTTGGAGCCCAGCAAAATAAAATCTGTCACTATTTCCATTATTTCTATATGCTCTGAAGTGACGGGACCGGATACCATGATCTTAATTATTTGAATGTTTAGTTTTAAGTCAGCTTTTTTACTCTCCTTTTTCACCCCCATTAAGGGACTCTTTAGTTCCTCTTTGCCTTCTGCCATTAGAATGGTATCATCTGTGTATCTGTGGTTATTGATATTTCTTCCAACAACCTCGATTCCAGCCTGGGATTCATCCAGCCCAGAGTTTTGTATGTTGTCCTCTGCATATAAATTAAATAAGCAGGGTGACAACATGCAGCCATGATGTACTCCTTTCCCAAATTGGAACCAGTCCATTGGTCCATGTCCAGTTCTAACTGTTGCATCTTGACCAGCATATGGATTTCTTAGAGATAGATAAGGTGGTCTGGTATTCCTATATCTTTAAGAATTTTCCACAGTTTTTTGTGATCCACACAGTCAAAGGTTTTAGTTTAGTCAATGAAGCAGAAGTAGATTTTTTTTCTGCAATTAACACATATCTGGATAAATTACAGATGTATGTTATAACTTGCCTTTTGTGCTTATTTTCTTGCTACTGTTTGGAGAAGGTGGCAACAGATGATGTGATGGTTGGACGGCATCATTGACTCAGTGGACAAGCATTTGAGTCTACTCCAGGAGATAGTGAAGGACAGGGAAGCCTGGTGTAGTCCATGGGATCACAGAGAGTCGGACAGGACTGACCCACTGAACAACAATTTATGAGATGCTTTTACAATGACTTGTTGAATTTTTGAAAATTAGAAATATCACATTGTCACAGTAGTTTTTTTTTTCAAGTTTGTTAGATGAAGAACAAAATTAGCCTCACCATAAACTCAAATTCTAAATACATTTTAAAAATGTTCCTTGTTAATATTGCATGTCACATCTCCCAAAGGAAGCACTCCATGCGAGTAAGATGGGAAACACTTTGGAATGATAAGATTGCTCACCTGGAGTGGTGACATACAGGTGCCATCTGGAGGCATCTGTGCCCTGGGATCTGCCTCCTCTTCCATTGCTTAGGTTAGTACCTTGGACAGAGCACCCCTCCAGTCCAGGAGCCGTTCTTGATGTATATGGTGATGTCAAGTTCACAAGATGATTAGGCTTAAATGCAGCAGAACATTTCTAAGAAAATTCTAAATGAGTGTTTGATATTTCTTATGTATGCAATTTTGAAAAAAATGTCAGATAAATTGTAATTTATTGACAGAAGATAAGCACATTTCTATTAAAATAAGGATAAGGAAAGTTAGTGAATTACTTCATGTTGAACAGTTGCTAATTGCCAGAAATTAGATTTTCTTTTGCCCTGCTTTTAAGTCCAGCCATAATTTCAAGACTGTATATGATGTTGGAGTGTACGAAGTATGTTGATATTAGTCTCCAAAGAACATTTAGATTTTTTTCGGTGACCTTAGCACCTGTTATATCATATATCTGTGTCTTTCAGTTAGTTTGTGCATTTTCAGTAGGATCAGCTTTTCCAATAGTGCTTTATCCTGCTTAACGACCACATGAAATTAACTTCGTTAGAAAGTTAAGCAGTTCACTCTTTGACAGCATATTCTCTGTCAGTTATATTTTTCTGCTTCATTGATAAAGCTATTTTTCTGTCATCAATATTGGTAAATAAAACAGAAGGCAGTCCATTGGATTTCTTCTTTGATTTATACATATGCTTTCTCATATCTTTTGAGGGAAAAACTAATGCAAGAAGTATCGATTCAGTTTTTCATCTAGAGGAATTTGTAACTTAGTGACTTAGAGCATATTATTTACCTTTACAATGCGTTTCAGTATTTTGTACTTGTGTTTCAAATCTTACTGTTTCTCACAGCTTAGTAGATGTAAAAATATGATGTGATAGGGAGGCAATTCATATTGACTTGAGTTGCTTTTTACTACTTTGAAATTTAGGAGGAAATTGAAAAATAAGCATTTACAAGGAAGCTTCTCAGTATTAGAATTGATTTTTTTTTTTTTGGGAGAGTGGAAAAATACAAAAAGAGAAAGAAAGATATTTTCCACCTATACTAGATAAGGCACTATTTGATTCTCTGACAGTTTCATGGAGGGAACTCCCTAGGCCTATTCCATTCATGAACCACCTCATGACCTAATCACATTCCAAAGGCCCTGCCTCTTAGCATCATCACTTTAGGGGGTTAGACTTTTTAACATATGAATTTTGAGGAGACACACGTATTTCAGTCTTAACATTTGCATTTCATTTCTATCAAGTAAGACAGTTAAACTGGCCCCTTAAGTGTTTGGCTAAACATTTGTAATATAGTTCATATTAACCAAACATCCAGCCTTAAAACATCTCATGTTAGTATAGAACTCTAGGAAGTGAGAAATGTGGGCAACAATGTTTTTAGAGAAATCTTTATTTAGATAAATGTTGCTTCATTATGCCCTTTGGAGGCACACCTCTGTGTCTCTTCTAATGTACAACAACCTCTCTGCAACACCTTCCTGAGCAGAGAAATCACTTTAAGTAGGAACTTTGCATTTTGCAATTTAAAATGTGATATAATTGAAAATTGGGGTCATAAAGCCACCCATGTAAATTCCAGGTTATTCACATAGTTAATAAACATTTGAAAAGTGATATTGGTCAGAGAGAGCCACAGCTTGCCAGTGGTGAAAGTGATAAAACTGAATTTTATCTAGGAACTGTTGCAATAGGGGAATAGAGACCTCAGCATAGAATGGGATTCACTCTGAACAGTGTGGACAAAGTGGGAAGGGTCCCAGCCAGACTGCAGGAGCTTAGTGGGCAGAAAATTATTAGAGAAGATGAAGATGTCAGGGGTTGAGGAGGCTCCTGGTTGTCAACTTGACAGGATTCTTGCTGAAGGCAGGACAGGGAGGTCAGATACCAGGGTGGGGATCTTCCTAAACTGACTTAGCAGTACTCTTGCTAAAATAGGAGATGCATACATAGCTGGCAGGGATGGGCATCAAGTGGAGGTCTGGGAGCATGGGGATACATGCTGGAGTTGGCACAGGACAGACTTTATGTCCCTGGCAACCCCAGTTTCTTGATTTTCAGTGTTTTCAGCACAGTCTTCATAGTCTGATCTCAGCATGGCCAGTGACTGACTGGAAAGCCCCAGCTTTCCTGCCATGGGTTCCTCCCCTTTCAACACCCACTGATCACAGACTCTCTCCCTCCACACAACAGCTGCATGTTTGTTTGAACACAGATGGTGTTTCCTCAAGCTCCCCAGCCTTCCTCCAATTATTAGGATGAGTATCTCTAGTTCCTTCAACTGGTTCATGTCTTGGACTGGTCCCTCCCTGCACCATGATGACAGCCTCTTTGTAAATGGGCATCATTATGAAATGCTGTTCAACGATTCTCATTCTTAAGGAACTGGGCAGCCACACAACCATCCATCCGATCATCCAGACGTATTTCCCGCCGCGTGCACACACATCTGGGATGTCACTTGCCGGCCATCTGTGTGTCGTTCTCTGATGGTCGGCCTGCTTAGAAACCTTCCCCAAATAGTAAAATGAAGGCTTATCTGAACATTTTTAAGAACATAGTTCATTTTAGTGATTACCATTTCTTCTGACTTTTGCTAGTATGGTTGACTTTTTGGTAAATGTGTTGTTCTTGATTTTTTTCAGTAGGGTACAACTTCTGTGAGCTGGAGAAAAACAAGACTGTTTCCAAGGCTCTCTTTCACTCATTTCCTGTTGGAAGTAAGTTAGATAAGGCCAAGTGTGGGATCAGTTATCATAAATGATCATTGAAAAATAATATAATCATGTATTTCATACCAACATAAAATGAATATGTCAACAATCTTAACTGATTACTTAACAAGGAAATTAATAAGATGTTGCAGATTGTTCAAAAGAAAATTCAAAGAACCACCCACATATAAGCAGGATGTAATGCTGAAATATATTACAAACAGGAACGAAACTGGCTTATTGGGAGAGGAGGAGGGGAATATTGGACAAAATCCTTTCCATGTTTGTGGAATAGGATTATTACAGTTGCTGTGAGCTATCTACAATTTACAGAGATTAGAATTGCTTAAAATAATGAAAGGATTTAGTATGGAGACAACATAAATTTTGACAGGCTAGTAGTGTGTGTTTAGACAACCATGGAAGGCTGTCTAGGCAGTCGGGGTCCACTTGAAAGCCATTCCAATTTTTGTCCACTTTTCCTTTTGCGGTTTTATTCTTACTCTTGTGTTTTCCGTCCTTCTGCATGGCAACACAAGATCATGAGTAGAAGTTCACTAATATCACTGGTAGTTAATTAACAGGAAAGTAGATTACAAGCTCCTATCCATAGACCACTGTTATACTTTTATATTAATATCTAGCTATACGTATATTTCGGAGAAGGCAATGGCAGCCCATTCCAGTACTCTTGTCTGGAAAATCCTATGGACGGAGGAGCCTGATAGGCTGCAGTCCATGGGGTCGCTAAGAGTCGGGCACGACTAAGCGGCTTAACTTTCACTTTTCATTTTCCTGCATTGGAGAAGAAAATGGCAAACGACTCCAGCATTCTTGCCTGGAGAATCCCAGGGATGGAGAAGCCTAGTAGGCTGCCATCTATGGGGTCGCACAGAGTCAGACACGACTGAAGCGACTTAGCAGCAGCAGCAGCAGCAGCATACATATATTTTAATTCTATAAAATGTAATTTTTGTCTAGATAAACTTAAATTCACTTAATGCAGTTCATTAATTCCATTCATCCATTGTTTGATTCATTCAGTATTTTGATAAGTTTATTAAGTGCCTGCTATGAGCCTTTGGTATCCTACATGTTCCCCATCTAATCTTGTAGATGAATTATTTTCAGGTCGTGAGCATACAGAGGAAAAAGAGGGAAGAGAGAGAAAAAAGCTTGGGGAAGGTTACCTTAAAATGTGATAGTTAGGCAAAGCCGTGTTGGAGAAGCAGGCACTCTGTCAGGGTGGAAGGAGGTGAAGCTGAGTCATTTGCACACAGGAGGGAAGGAGGCCGTGGAGGGAGGAACATCCTTGGAGGAGACGGCCCAGCCATGCTGAAAATGCCACTGAGGCCAGAGGAGAGGAAGAGGTCAGGAAAACAAGGTCAGAAAGCTGTGGCTTTGTGAATGGGAATGAGGACTTGGGTTTCAGTCCAGGAGAAGGTGGTGGAGAGCACGTGACTGGGGGAGTCTGAAAAGTTGGCTGTCCACTCCTTTGTGCGTAGACTGGGGAGGGGCAGCGCCAGGAAAGGACGAAGCAGGTGCTGATGGCAGCAGAGGGAGTGCTCAGCTCCTCAGCTCCTGGATTAAGGGTACTCGGAAGAGTCACGGTGACTGGGAGGTGTCTACTGGCAGCTGGGAGGACTGAGTCTGGCTGATCTGAAGAAGCAGATGTCTGGTTCTGACATCCACTTTCCTGTCTTCCTCTGAATTTGCTCGCTTGGTGTTGTCAATTCCACAATTTTTAGCCCTGGATCATATACCTAGTCTGATAATAAGGCAAGATCCTGATACCAGGCATTTTTCTTTCTCTCTCTTGGAATTGTATCCTGTAACCCCAAGCAAGGCATTCACACTTCTTTGAATCCCAATGACCGATCATCAGGAAATGGCTTTGCTTCCCCCTCCAGCCCCAGCCCTCCAAGGGTGTGCCTCCCAGGCCGTAGAGCTCATGGAAGCTCTTTGAGAGGTCCTGCCTGTCCCTGCTTCCTGCTTGGCTCCTTGCAGTCTGAGCTCATCGAGAGGCCTCCAGAGAGCCACTGGCAGTCTACTCCGGCAGTGCTCCCTTTGCTCCTCTGTAGGAAACAGCTGGGCTTCCCCAGGAGCGTTTCTGTTTAGAGCTCGATGCTGTCTTCTGAGCTGTCTTCTCTTCTAGAGGCTCCGCGTAGAGAATCACACCCATCGTATGTCAAGCTCATTAAGTTTGTGTGTTTAAAGAATTTCAGGGCTCATCTAATTGTTTCCAGCATCTCTGTCCTAATAGCCAGTGCACTGTACAATCCCTTACACTGTTCAATTTATAATTAGCTCAATTGATAATTCAATTACCCTTTCGGCGAAATTCAATTCAATAATTATTGATTATCCATTATGTGAAAAGCACAGGACACACTAAGGTGATTAAGACATGGCAGGAAGCTTTGAGCAGGACTCACCCAAGCCATCTTTTCTAATCTAACTTGAGCACTATTGCTGTAAAATATACAGAAAGGGGGCTAAGAGAAGAAGCATGCACTCAGTTTTCCAAGGCTGTGGAACTTAATTAAAATTGCCTTCAGGTTGCATCTTGAAATGTCATCTTGGCTGCATGAATGAAACAGGATTTCACTGAGGGAGAACAGTGTAAATGCATTCATATGGAAGGGCTAGAGCAGTACCTGTGCAGAGGATATACATCTTTCAGGGTGTCAGGAGGTGAAGGATAGTCTTGAAATTTTGGCCAGATCTTCATCAAAGTAGATCTTGCCTCATGCACTAAAGACTTTGAGTGTTCTCTTGTTCTTTAATGTTTGTATTATTTTATTTTTTTAAATTTCTTGATAATAGGGCTTCCCTGGTGGCTCAGACAGTAAAGCGTCTGCATGCAATGTGGGAGACCTGAGTTCAGTCTCTGGGTTGGGAAGATCCCCTGGAGAAGGAAAGAGCAATCCATTCCAGTATTCTTGCCTGGAAAATTCCATGGACGGAGGAGCCTGATAGGCTACAGTCCATGGGGTAGCAAAGAGTCAGACACAACTGAGCAACTTCACTTTTCTTGATAATGCCTTAAAAAAGAACTGTAATCCCGCCAATACCGAATGGTGCTTTCTCGGGTTCTCTGGATGAAGGCAGGTTTCCTTTCCCCAGGGCAGGCCTCCAGACACATCCATGCTGCTTCATTCAACTGAGCCTGGCAGGCAAGCTGTGGTACCCAAGGTGGAGAGACGAAGGCTTTAATTTAAACTGCTGCTGCTGCTAAGTCACTTCAATCATGTCCTACTCTGTGCGACCCCATAGACGGCAGCCCACCAGGCTCCCCCGTCCTTGGGATTCTTCAGGCAAGAACACTGGAGTGGGTTGCCATTTCCTTCCCCAGTGCATGATAGTGAAAAGTGAAAGTGAAGTCGCTCAGTCGTGTCTGACTCTTAGCGACCCCGTGGAATGCAACCTACAAGGCTCCTCTGTCCACGGGAGTTTCCAGGCAAGAGTACTGGAGTGGGGTGCCATGGCCTTCTCCGAATTTAAACTGAGGAGTTACATTTGAATATTTGTGTTTTGGATCGTTCTTCCTGAGAGCAGTGTGGATAATTGGTTTCAGAAGACAAGGTGGAGGAGCCAGGAGGAAAGGCGGAGGCTATTGCGGGAAGCCTGGTGAGACAGGACTCTACTCCACAAGTCTGCAGCTGGCGGAGGCGAGATGGAGCCTTTGTTGTGTTGTTGTTCAGTCACTCAGTCGTGTCCAACTCTTGGCAATCCCACGGACTGCAGCATGCCAGGCCTCACTGTCCCTCACCGACTCTTGGAGCTTGCTCAAGCTCATGGCCATTGAGTTGGTGATGCTATCCAACCATCTCATATTCTGTTGTCCCCTAGTCTGCTCGAATTCATGTCCATAGATTCAGTGATGCTATCTAACCATCTTATCCTCTGTCACCCACTTCCCCTTCTGCCCTCAGTCTTTCCCAGCATCAGGATCTTTTCCAGAGGGTCGGTTCTTCACATCATGTGCCAAAGTATTGGAGCTTCAGCTTTAGCATCAGTCCTTCCAATGAATATTCAGGGTTGATTTCCTCTAGGAGTGACTGCTCAAGACTTGCACACTCATAACTAAGGATCCTGTTAATTTAGGAACCAAATCTAAAACCAGTGCTCAGTCGTCTACACTGGCCTACTTTTCAGGTCTCTTTGTTCTTGGTTTCTCCAACTTTTTTCTATAGTTGTTTTTCCAAAAACTGTGAAATGAGCCAGAATTATATAAAATATTTTCTAAGAAATTTGGTTGCTTTACATCTGGACTTGACATTTTAAAAAAAATTCTTTTGCTTATCACTTTGCACCTGATTTGGTTAATAAGGGCAAGTAACGAAAATTTACATGGTATTTTGGAAAACAGAAGTATCATAACTAACTGGTTGCTCTGGAGAAAAAGAGCAATAGGATTTTTGTCTCCAAAATTGCAGTTTCTCATCAGTTTTGATATGTTCAGTAGGGAAAGAAGTTGTCTCTTTATGATTTGGACTCTCTCTCCAGGGCAGACACCTTGGGTGACTTCCATGCATAAAAACAGCCTCAACTGATTAACAGTTTCGAAGTAGGACTGCTGGGAAGCCTAAGGAAAAATGGGAGGTGGGCAGGAATGAGTGGGAATGAGGACTTTTGAATTGATCCAGGTGCAAGAATTTCGCATTCAGTAATGGGTCAATTAAATAATCTGTACAGTGACTCCTTATTTCCTCACCATGAATTGGTTTAATTAAATATGAATTGAAGTAGATTATTAGCTGGAACCAGTCTCTGGGAGCTTTGTACAGACGCAAGGAAATTGTTGACGACTTTCAACATTGTTTATAGAAGGATTTGATAATTTTTTTCTTTTTGACTCTAAGGAATCTGGGGCAAGAATAAGTAGAAGTATGAAAAGAAATCAAAGCTAATCACTTTTATTCTTTTTATTTTTCTGCCAAGAGACAGACGTTTTGTTGCCTTTCCAAGGCCAGCCAAGAGATGTTTAGAAGGAACTCACAGCTGAACACTGCCATACAGCTGAGGGAGTGTGGACATTTTCACATGTTGCCTGGGTTTTTGATGTTGTCTGCCCAGATGGCTTAAGAGGTAAAGAATCTGCCTGCAATGCAGGAGATTGCCTCCAAGCAGGAGACCCAGGTTCGATCCCTGGGTCTGGAAGATCCCCTGGAGAAGGGAATGGCAAACCACTCCAGTATTCTTGCCTGGAAAATCCCATGGGTAGAGGAGCCTGTCTAGCTATAGCCTAAAGGGTCACAAAGAGTCAGACATGACAGAGCAACTAAGCCTAGTTGTAAAAACCCACTGTAAGGTTTCATTATAGTTTAAAAAGATAATCATAGAAGACTGCATCACTGAATTCATCTTGAAATAATATTTCTACTGTTCAATATGTTTTGGATTTAAATTTTACACATCTTATTTTTCTCTATTTTTAAAAATTTCTTTCAGTTGATGGTATTTTCATGACTAATTTTACATATAAATTTAGCACATGATATATTTTAACAAATGTTAAATGTGGTATAATTACTGAAAGATACATATATGTTATATTCTATACAAAAATTAAACATGTTTACTGCATATCAAGTATCATTGTTAAGGTAATTTGTCATATTAACGTTAACATCAGAAAATACTGTTTTTTTTATTTTTAATGATTGATATTTATCAGAAGATACATGTTTTTTAATATTTGATATGTTTGTTTCCCAATGTTATTCTTCTATTATCTCTACTTTAAAAATACCATACCTAATATTTTTAAAATGATATAGGAATAGATTACCATTTGGTTAAGAATGGTACCAGACACAGCTTTCTTTCTTTCTTTTTTTTTTTTTTAATTTTTATTTGTACTTTATTTTACTTTACAATACTGTATTGGTTTTGCCATACATTGACATGAATCCACCACGGGTGTACATGCGTTCCCAAACATGAACCCCCCTCCCACCTCCCTCCCCATACCATCTCTCTGGGTCATCCCCGTGCACCAGCCCCAAGCATGCTGTATCCTGCATTGGACATAGCCTGGCGATTCAATTCTTACATGATAGTATACATGTTTCGATGCCATTCTCCCAAATCATCCCACCCTCTCCCTCTCCCTCTGAGTCCAAAAGTCCACTCTACACATCTGTGTCTGTTTTGCTGTCTTGCATAAAGGGTCATCATTGCCATCTTTCTAAATTCCATATATATGTGTTAGTATACTGTATTGGTGTTTTTCTTTCTGGCTTACTTCACTCTGTATAATTGGCTCCAGTTTCATCCATCTCATCAGAACTGATTCAAATGTATTCTTTTTAATGGCTGAGTAATACTCCATTGTGTATATGTACCACAGCTTTCTTATCCATTCATCTGCTGATGGACATCTAGGTTGTTTCCATGTCCTGGCTATTATAAACAGTGCTGCGATGAACATTGGGGTACATGTGTCTCTTTCAATTCTGGTTTCCTCGGTGTGTATGCCCAGCAGTGGGATTGCTGGGTCATAAGGCAGTTCTATTTGCAAATTTTAAGGAATCTCTACACTGTTCTCCATAGTGGCTGTACTAGTTTGCATTCCCACCAAGAGTGTAGGAGGGTTCCCTTTTCTCCACACCCTCTCCAGCATTTATTGCTTGCAGACTTTTGGATCACAGAAATTCTGACTGGTGTGAAGTGGTACCTCATTCTTGAATGACAGAAAATACAAACCTGCCAAAATGAAATCAGTTGTTTGAACTGCCTTTAAAAACAAAGAAAAATTAAATTTGGAAATAGAATTTCAGCCTATTTTCAGTGGCACATTTCATTTCATACATTTTAGTAAGATCAGCTATTAATAAAGCAAAAGCTAATTGTGTAGTAATAGGTTATTACTGAAGTCTGAGTTTTCATAATATTATCACTTTCAGAAGTGTGTTTTCTTGAATTCCATTAGGGAAACATTATGGAGAAAGGAAGTTTACATCGTTTCTCTTATGTGTTTTATGTGATCCTGTCTAGTGTCAGAGCAATAATTACTCCAAAGTTAAACAGGCAAAGAAGACTTTTTAAAAGATTATTATAGTAAGGGAGACAGTCCATAACTCTGAGCTCAGATCCACGGAAGGAAAAGGTGGAAGTTTGTTTCTTTTTAAAAATTAATTAATTTACTTTAATTGGGGACTAATTACAATATTGTGGTGGTTTTTGCTATACATTGACATGAACCAGCCACAGATGTACATGTGTCCCCCCATCCTGAACCCCCCTCCAAACTCCCTCCCCACCCCATCCCTCTGGCTTGTCCCGGAACACCAGTTTTGATGCCCTGCTTCATTCATCACACTTGCCCTTATAATCTCTTTTGCATATGGTAGTACACACATTTCAATGCTATTCTCTCATGTGGTCCCACCCTCGCCTTCCCCCACAGAGTCCAAAAGTCTGCTCTTTACATCTGTGTCTGTTTTGCTGTCTTGTATATAGGGTCGTTGTTACTGTCTTTCTAAATTGCATATATATGCATTAAGATACCATATTGGTATTTCTCTTTCTGACTTACTCTGTATAATAGGCTCCAGTTTCATCCACCACATCAGGACAGATTCAAATGTATTCTTTTTACTGGCTGAGTAATACTCCATTGTGTATATGCACCACAGCTTTCTTATCCATTCATCTGTTGATGGACATCTAGGTTGCTTCCATGTCCTGGCTATTGTAAACAATGCCACAGTGAACATTGGGGTACACGTGTCTCTTTCAATTCTGGTTTCCTCGGTGTGTATGCCCAGCAGTGGGATTGTTGGGTCGTATGGCAGTTCTATTTCCAGTTTTTTAAGGAATCTCCATACTGTTCTCCATAGTGGCTGTTCTAGTTTGCATTCCCACCAAAGTGTAAGAGGGTTTCCTTTTCTCCATACCCTCTCCAGCGTTTATTGTTTGTAGACTTTTTGATAGCAGCCATTCTGACTGGTGTGAGATGGTACCTCACTGTGGTTTTGATTTTCATTTCTCTGATAATGAGTGATGATGAGCATCTTTTCACATGTTTGTTAGCTACCTACATGTCTTCTTTGGAGAAATGTCTGTTTCGTTCTTTGGCCCTTTTTTTTTTTTCAAATAGGTTGCTTATTTTTCTGGTATTGAGCTGCAATGAGCTGCTTGTATGTTTTTGAGATCAATTCTTTGTCAGTTGTTTTGTTTGTTATTATCTTCTCCCATTCTGAAGGCTGCCTTTTCACCTTCCTTATAGTTTCCTTCATTGTGCAACAGCTTTTAAGTTTAATAAGGTACCATTACTCTGGGAGGTGGGTTACAGAGGATCTTGCTGTGATTATGTCAGAGAATGTTCTGCCTGTGTTTTAAGGTGGACAGTCTTTAAATGCAGAGGTGAGGTAGCTGAGTAGCAGAGGTGTGGTTGAGTCCACAAAGGGCAGTTTGGTGTTTGGGAAGATTCTGGCAAGAAGAATTATTCCTGAGTTTGCAGCTCATCTGGGCACCTGTGTTTGCTTGATTGCATGTCAAAGGAATAGCTCTCAGATCCTTGAGCAAGACAGTTCTCTATTGTAAAACTGACAAGTGGCCTTTAAAAAGATCTAAATCTCAAAGAGGCAGAGAAAAAGTTGATAGTTGCAGGTTTTGTAAGATAAGTGAGAAAAGGGTGGTTAGGAGTTCGGAGTCATGAATTAGTTGGCCTAAAGCTAAGTCTACCTGAAGGGACCAGAAGCTGGTTAGGCCACTGGCATAAATATTTATTTGATGTGGATTTAAATGTTTGTATTTGTGTGTATTCTATATTGTATTTATGTATTTCTGTGTATTTGCCCTCTGGGTAGTATGTTCTAATGTACTTAAAATTATTTTTCACTGTCTAGTCTATGTTTTGCATTAAAAATGTAAGCAATATAATCATGTCATTAACAGCCGTGTGGTATTTATTTGTTTATTTATTTTTCTTCTAAAGTTTCTATTATGAGAAATAAAAGATGTATACTTTAAAGTATTTGGAACCTTTTGTTCAAGAATGAGCACACTGACTGTGGGAAGAAGTGTGTTGCTTTAGTGTTGTTCTGTGCCGAATTCCACTTGAAGTAGACCTCTTGTTGCTACATCTTTGGGATCTGCTGATGTCTTCTCTTCATTCTTGGTTACAGTGTCCACAGATGAAATGACCTGTGATCTCTTCTTTTAGAAATGATGATAGATTCCACAGAACCTCGCTACTTACTTCTGATGAGTAGGCAACCTACATAGGCTCTCGTTGGTTTTGTTCACTCCACAGAGCTTTCATCAGGATATGCAGACTAGAGACACTCTTCATAGTACGTATTCTCCAGGGTGCATTGGTCCTCTGTTCTTTTCCCAGTTCTTGCACAAGCTAACCTGAGTGTTTTCATCTGTTTCACACTCTGTACAGACAGTGGGGAACCAAGGTCACTGGCTGAGACCCTCTCACTGCCTAAACACCTGTTGTGACCTCTACCTTGCTCCTGCAAATTCATGTTGGACACATCCTGTTGTAGTCTGGGGAACTCTAGCATTGACCCTTTAGCTTAGGGCACATCTGAGAGTGGAATGAGCTATGTGAATTGGGATTATGAACACTCTTCTCCCATAGCACCAAAGGGAATTATGTTTGAAGTGGGACTCCCCCTCCCCAAAAGGACTCTTCTTAAAGCAGTGAATGCCAGTGATCCTATGGGTGTGAATACACCAAAAAAAAAAAAAAAGATTGACTAGTCAATGATTGTATTGCATCCATACACAGTTCTGTCCATATACAATCAGCATATATAATTATATAAACAGATGCATGATCAGTATTCCAGGGAGAACTTTGCTGAGGAAGTGTTAGGGAGGAGGAGGTGACATCTGAGCTGGATTTGGAGAGACCCACTGATAATCCATCAGGTGAGGCAGGGGAGAAACAGAGCTTCAGGCACAGAGACCACCTCACCAGCCTGAAGATTCTGAGTTCTACGTGAAGCTTCCTTTGGAAAACCAACTCTTCTGGCCACTCTGCTTTACTCTTCCAAATGAGTCAGTGCAGGCGTTTCACACTTATTTATTTCCTATTCTCAAACTTAATTAATGTATTTGCCTTCTGGTATAAATAATTTGCAAGTGGGAATTACAGTCAGTTTGAATTTCCGTATCCTATAATACCCTCAATTCTCCACTCCTGAGCTGTTTTTTTCTCTTAACAATAATTGTTTTGAAATATGATTCATACCATAAAATTGCCCTATTTAAAGTATACCACTCAGTGGTTTTCAGTATAGTCCCAGAATTATGCAACCGTCACCACAGTTGCAGAACATTTTCATTAACTCAGAAGGAAACCCTGTACAGGTTTATCCTCAACCCTTCCAGCCTCAGGCAAACACTAATCTCTTTTCTGTCTCTGCGGATCTGCCTATTCTGAGAGTTTCATTTAAATGCAATCATACAAAGTGTGGCCTTTTGTGACTAGCTTCTTTTATTAGCATAATGTTTCCAGGGTTCATTCATGAATGAATCAGTAGTTCATTTCTTTGTACTTCTGAATAATGTTCAATTTTATGGATATACATCACATTTACTCATCCGCTGACGGACTTTTGGGTTGCTTCCAGTTCTTGCAATTACGCATAATGCTGCTGTAAACATTTGTATGCAAATTTCTGTATGAAAAATGTTTTCATTTTTCTTGGAAATGTAACTCAGGGGGTCTGCTGGATTATGTGGTAGTATTTTGAAGAGTTTGTAGGTTTTTTTCCAAAATGCTTATACTATTTTGCATTTCATTCAGCTGCATGATTATTTCAAGTTCCCTACATCTTCACCAATACTTATTAGCTGACATTTTTTTAGTGTAGCTATTGTAGTAGATGTGAACTGGTACCTAATTAGTGAATTTGGTTTGAATTTTTGCTGATAGCTAAGGATGTTGAGCATCTTTTCATGTGTTCTTGGCCATTTGCATATGTTATTTGGACCAGTGTCTGTTTTGTCTGTTTTTGGTTGAGTCATTTATCTTTTTCTTGATTAGTTGTAAGAGAAGATCCCCTTGGGTAGGGAATGGCAACCCACTCCAGTATTCTTGCCTGGAGAATTCCATGGACAGAGGAGCCTGGTGGGCTAAGTCCACAGGGTTGCAAAGAGTCAGACAAAACTGAGCATGCCCACACACAAGAGATACATTATAGATATAAATCCCTTGTCACATCATATGATTTGTAAATGTTTTCTCCAGTTCTGTGGGTCATCTTCTCATGTTTTTGATGGTAGCGCTCTCATGCCTTTCCCGTAAGTGTACAATAATTATCTCTAAAGCTGTTCTACTCCGTAGTGGCACTGTGGAATCTAATGAGGAGATTGTATTGTGTTAAGGGTAAGAAGATTAGCACGGTACTGTTTTTCCTCAGATACATCAATTACATGTTAACGATTTTCTTCCTGAAGAAGAGATAATGATTTTAAAATGATCACAGTTAAACCTGTCACTTACTTGGCCAACAAAATAGTCTGACAAGTGGGAGGTAATAATCTGTAAAATGAGTCACCTTTTGTGTTCCATAGTGAGTGGAAGTCACAGAGGGAGCCTCTGTTCTTGGTAGGTGTGATGCAGCGTGAGGAGGCCCTGCTCGGGTGGTTTGTCTACACTGTGTTCCTCTGACTACACACCTGAGTTGGTCACTAAATATATCCAGAGTTGATGACCAGAATTGCCAGCCCCCAGGTTGTTCCTTCGTTTGCCTGGCAGGTGGGTCTGGGGCTGATTGATCCACTGTGGAGCTTCTGTCTTCCTGATTACCTGTCTGTAAAATAGCCAGAGTACTCTAGAAGAATCTTTTAAAATATTTCAGCAAAATAAACAAACAAATAGAAGTCATTACAGTGTTTATTGCACCTTTAATTCCAAAGTAACATTTTTATTTTTGCTGTTGTCCAAATCCTCTTTGATATCAGACATCCTGTTGGTATGTTTTCTAATCCTCTGTCATGTTTTGGACCTAAAGAAAACATTCCCCTGAGCAGCGAGGTTCCTACTTTAAATGTGCTGACATCATGCTCCTGACAGTGGCAATAAGCTGACCTGGTACTGAAAGATAGTGCTTCTCCTTCTAGAGGCTGGTAGATCTGTGTTGGGGTCAAGATCACTTTTGAAACCCTCTTTCCAGTTCCACATAGAATCAAGTTTATATTCTGTCTAAATTTGGGTTGGAAACTTAAATTTCTGTAGCTAAATTTTGAGTCTAGTGTTCTTATGCTTGACCTAAGCACACTGGGACCAGTTGTCCTGCTTTTCTTGAAACTCCTGATTTTAGCATGAAATCCTGCATTCTTGAAGCACTTCAGTCTGGAGAAAGCTGGGACAGCTGGTTTCCAGGGGAATGCAAATTAATGTGCTGAGTGTGAGTTGAGTACAGCCTGGGGATGCTCCACTGGGGCGAGGACTTGCCCCTGCTCTGGGCATGATGACCGTGGAGGTGTGGTGACTGGTGTGCAAAGGGGATCCCAGGCCCTCTCCTGCCTCTTCTCTCTCACTTCACACTTGAGGTTTTGGTGTCCTTCATGGTCCAGGCATAGTATCTTTTCAAGTCTGTTATCTGTTAAGAGTTTACCTCTACATCTTATTCTTTAGAGTTGTAGAAACTACCTGGCATTTCCAAGGGGGGGAAAAATTCCATGGTAATTGACTGAAATAACGATATTTCCATAGCATCAGTCTTTGTGTCTCTGTTTAATCTGTTTCACCATCTGCTTTCCTTTGTCCCCTTTACCACTTTTATCACCCATACTTGCCTTCAGCTTCCCCCCATATACTCATGACTCAGCAATTTTTGTTATTAATCCAGTAAAAGGGATACCCCTTGAAGACAACCAAGCATACACCTTTGTATGTATGTTTATATGTATGTGATTATATAATTGATTATTTTAGTATCTTGAACATCAAATATATCAAGATTTAGCTTGTTTCAAGAAATGCACAAGGTTTATATTGCATTTAACTTGACTCTCATTTGTAAAAATTTCTGTTGGTTTCCTTAAAGATTTATCATAATTATCCTCCTACACTGTTGGTGGGAATGTAAATTGGTGTAGCTCCTATCAAGAACAGTATAGGGGTTCCTTAAAAAAAAATTAGAGCTACCATATGATCCTGCAATCTACTCTTGGGCATATATCTGCAGAAATATAATTAGAAATGATACATGCACTGTAGTATTCATAGCAGCACTATTTCCAGTTGCCAAGGCTTGGAAGCAACCTAAATGTCCATCAACAGATGAATGAATAGAGAAGATGCATTGTATTTATACAGTGAAATATTAGTCATGAAGAAGAGTGAGAGAATGCTATCTGAAGCAACATGGATGGGCCTAGGGGTTATCATATTAAGTAAAGTAAGTGAGAAAAAAGTAATTATCATATGATATCACTTATTTGTGGAATCCAAAAAGAAGAGATACAAATGAACTTATTTATAAAACAGATTCATAGACATAGAAAACAAATTTATGGTTACCAAAGGGGCTAGCAGGATGGTGGGAGAAGGATAAACTGGGAGTTTGGGATTAACATTTAGACACTGCTATGTACAATAGATGAACAACAAGGACTTACTGGTAGCGTAGGGAACGACACACAATATGTTGTAGTAACTTATAAGGCAACATTTGAAAGAATAAATGTAATACACACACACGCATACACACACATCAGTTCAGTTCAGTCACTCAGTCATGTCTGACTCTTTGTGACTCCGTGAAAGCACACCAGGCCTCCCTGTCCATCACCAACTCCCAGAGCTTGCTCAAACTCATGTCCATCGAGTCGGTGATGCCATCTAACCATCTCAGCCTCTGTTGTCCCCTTCTGCTCCCACCTTCAATCTTTCCCAGCATCAAGGTCTTTTCCAATAAGTCAGTTCTTAGCACCAAGTGGCCGAAATATTAGAGTTTCAGCTTCAGCATCAGTCCTTCCGATGAATATCCACGACTGATTTCCTTTAAGATTGACTGGTTGGATCTCCTTGCAGTCCAAGGGACTCTCAAGAGTCTTCTCCAACACCACAGTTCAAAAGCATCAGTTCTTCGGTGCTCAACTTTCCTTATAGTCCAACTCTCACTTCCATATAGGACTACTGGGAAAACCATAGCTTTGACTAGACGGATCTTTGTTGACAAAGTAATGTCTCTGCTTTTGAATATGCTGTCTAGGTTTGTCATAGCTTTTCTTCCAAGGAGCAAGTGTCTTAATTTCATGGCTGCAGTCACCATCTGCAGTGATTTTGGAGTCCCCCAAAATAAAGTCTTTCACTGTTTCCCTTGTTTCCTCATCTATTTGCCATGAAGTGATGTGACTGGTGCCATGATCTTCGTTTTCTGAATGTTGAGTTTTAAGCCAACTTTTTCACTCTCCTCTTTCACTTTCATCAAGAGGCTCTTTAGTTCTTTGCTTTCTGTCATAAGCGTGGTGTCATCTGCATATCTGAGGTTATTGATATTTCTCCCAGCAATCTTGATTCCAGCTTGAGCTTCATCCATCCTGGCATTTTGCATGATGTTCTGTGCATATAAGTCATACGCACACACATGCATATGTCTACCATACATATATGCAAATATTAACTCACTTTGTAACCTGAAACCAGCACAACGTTGTAAACTGACTATACTTCAATTTAAAAAGATATTTTGTTTTTAAAAGACTTTTCATAAACAGTATCAGTTCCCTGATGTTTGAAGTTGTTTACCTCTTAAAATATGGAAAGAAGACCCATGGCTTATAATCTTTTGGATTTTATAAAAGCAAGGCTGTGTTTAGGAGCATCATGATCTGATTTAATCAGAGTGGGTGGTACCTTTGAGAATGTAACACCTTCTTTGCCAACAATCACAGTGTAACAGCCTGGCCCTGTGAAATAAGCCTGGACTTTGGTGATGGTGAGGTGTTAATGTAGGCTTACCGCTTGTAACAAATGCACCACTGTGGTGGGAGATGGTTGATAAGGGGGGGGGGGATGTGCTGTGCATCTATGGGACAGGGTGAATATTATAAATGTCTATACCTTGTGAATTTTCTGTGAATCTAAAATGGCTCTAAAAAACACTTAAAGATGAAGTATACACAGAGTACTATGTTTCATGGACCAATGTTTATTCCAGGATGATACAGTAAAGGGATCAGTACTTCTGTTCCTATGCTCAGGAATTTTCCCCTTGATGTGATCTGTCCTCCCAGACATTCCACAATTGCAACCTAACAACCTTCTGATCAGGATGCTGTTTCTAAATTGTCATTAAATTATGTATGACTCTATGACCCCATGGACTATACCCTCCAGGTTCCTCTGTTTATGGGATTTTTCCAGGCAAGAACACTGCAGTGGGTTGTCATTTCCTTTTCCAAAGGATCTTCCTGATACAGGGATCAAACCTGGATCTCCTGTATTGCAGGCAGATTCTTTACCACTGAGCCACTTGGGAAACCCATCTAATCATCAGTTCAGAGCAGTTCAGTTCAGTTGCTCAGTCATGTACGACTCTTTGTGACCCCATGAATTGCAGCACACCAGGCCTCCCTGTTCATCACCAACTCCTGGAGTTCACTCAGACTCACGTCCATCGAGTCCGTGATGCCATCCAGCCATCTCATCCTCTGTCGTCCCCTTCTCCTCCTGCCCCCAATCCATCCCAGCATCAGAGTTTTTTCCAATGAGTCAACACTCTGCATGAGGTGGCCAAAGTACTGGAGTTTCAGCTTTAGCATCATTCCTTCCAAAGAAATCCCAGGGCTGATCTCCTTCAGAATGGACTGGTTGGATCTCCTTGCAGTCCAAGGGACGCTCAAGAGTCTTCTCCAACACCACAGTTCAAAAGCATCAATTCTTCGGCGCTCAGCCTTCTTCACAGTCCAACTCTCACACCCATACATGACTACTGGAAAAACCATAGCCTTGACTAGACAGACCTTAGTCGGCAAAGTAATGTCTCTGCTTTTGAATATGCTGTCTAGGTTGGTCATAACTTTTCTTCCAAGGAGTAAGCGTCTTTTAATTTCATGGCTGCAGTCACCATCTGCAGTGATTTTGGAGCCCAAAAAAATAAAGTCTGAAACTGTTTCCACTGTTTCCCCATCTATTTGCCATGAAGTGATGGGACCGGATGCCATGATCTTCGTTTTCTGAATGTTGAGCTTTAAGCCAACTTTTTCACTCTCCTCTTTCACTTTCATCAAGAGGCTTTTGAGTTCCTCTTCACTTTCTGCCACGAGGGTGGTGTCATCTGCTTATCTGAGGTTATTGATATTTCTCCTGGCAATCTTGATTCCAGCTTCTGTTTCTTCCAGTCCAGCGTTTCTCATAATGTACTCTGCATAAAAGTTAAATAAGCAGGGTGACAATATGCAGCCTTGATGTACTCCTTTTCCTATTTGGAACCAGTCTGTTGATCCATGTCCAGTTCTAACTGTTGCTTCCTGACCTGCATACAGATTTCTCAAGAGGCAGGTCAGGTGGTCTGGTATTCCCATCTCTTTCCAAATTTTACACAGTTTATTGTGATCCACACAGTCAAAGGCTTTGGCATAGTCAATAAAGCAGAAATAGATGGTTTTCTGGAACTCTCTTGCTTTTTCCATGATCCAGAGGATGTTGGCAATTTGATCTCTGATTCCTCTGCCTTTTCTAAAACCATCTTGAACATCAGGAAGTTCACGGTTCACGTATTGCTGAAGCCTGGCTTGGAGAATTTTGAGCATTACATTGCTAGCATGTGAGATCAGTGCAATTGTGCGGTAGTTTGAGCATTCTTTGGCATTGCCTTTCTTTGGAATTGGAATGAAAACTGACCTTTTCCAGTCCTGTGGCCATTGCTGAGTTTTCCAAATTTGCTGGCATATTGAGTGCAGCCCTTTCACAGCATCATCTTTCAGGATTTGAAACAGCTCAACTGGAATTCCATCACCTCCACTAGCTTTGCTCGTAGTGATGCTCTCTAAGGCCCACCTGACTTCACATTCCAAGATGTCTGGCTCTAGATTAGTGATTACACCATCATGATTATCTGGGTCTTGAAGCTCTTTTTTGTACAGTTCTTCTGTGTATTCTTGCCACCTCTGCTTAATACCTTCTGCTTCTGTTAGGTCCAGACCATTTCTGTCCTTTATTGAGCCCATCTTTGCATGAAATATTCCCTTGGTATCTCTAATTTCCTTGAAGAGATCTCTAGTCTTTCCCATTCTGTTCTTTTCCTTTATTTCTTTGCATTGATCCCTGAAGAAGGCTTTCTTATCTCTTCTGGCTATTCTTTGGAACTCTGCATTCAGATGCTTATATCTTTCCTTTTCTCCTTTGCTTTTCGTCTCTCTTCTTTTCACAACTATTTGTAAGGCCTCCCCAGACAGCCATTTTGCTTTTTCACATTTCTTTCCCATGAGGATGGTCTTGATCCCTGTCTCCTGCACAATGTCACAAACCTCATTCCATAGTTCATCAGGCACTCTATCTATCAGATCTAGGCCCTTAAATCTATTTCTCACTTCCACTGTATAATCATAAGGGATTTGATTTAGGTCATACCTGAACGGTCTAGCTGTTTTCCCTACTTTCTTCAATTTAAGTCGGAATTTGGTAATAAGGCGTTCATGATCTGAGCCACAGTCAGCTCCTGGTCTTGTTTTTGTTGACTGTATAGAGCTTCTCCATCTTTGGCTGCAAAGAATATACTCAGTCTGATTTCGGTGTTGAGCATCTGGTGATGTCCATGTGTAGAGTCTTCTCTTGTGTTGTTGGAAGAGGGTGTTTGCTATGACCAGTGCATTTTCTTGGCAAAACTCTATTAGTCTTTGCCCTGCTTCATTCTGCATTCCAAGGCCAAATTTGCCTGTTATTCCAGGTGTTTCTTGACTTCCTACTTTTGCATTCCAGTCCCCTGTAATAAAAGGACATCTTTTTTGGGTGTTAGTTCTAAAAGGTCTTGTAGGTCTTCATAGAACCATTCAACTTCAGTTTCTTTAGTGTTACTGGTCGGGGCATAGACTTGGATTACCGTGATATTGAATGGTTTGCCTTGGAGACGAACAGAGATCATTCTGTCATTTTTGAGATTACATCCAAGTACTGCATTTCGGACTCTTTTGTTGACCATGATGGCTATTCCATTTCTTCTGAGGGATTCCTGCCCACAGTAGTAGATATAATGGTCATCTGAATTAAATTCACCCATTCCAGTCCATTTTAGTTCACTGATTCCTAGAATGTTGATGTTCACTCTTGCCATCTCTTGTTTGACCACTTCCAATTTGCCTTGAGTCATGGACCTGACATTCCAGGTTCCTATGCAATATTGCTCTTTATAGCATTGGACCTTGCTTCTATCACCAGTCACATCCACAGCTGGTTATTGTTTTTGCTTTGGCTCCATCCCTTCATTCTTTCTAGAGTTATTTGTCCGCTGATCTCCAGTAGCATGTTGGGCACCTACTGACCTGGGGAGTTCCTCTTTCAGTATCCTATCATTTTGCCTTTTCATGCTGTTCATGGGATTCTCTAGGCAAGAATACTGAAGTGGTTTGCCATTCCCTTCTCCAATGGACCACATTCTGTCAGACCTCTCCAACATGGCCCACCTGTCTCAGGTTGCCCTGTGGGCATGGCTTAGTTTCATTGAGTTAGACAGGGCTGTGATCCTAGTGTGATTAGACTTAACTAGTTTTCTGTGAGTATGGTTTCAGTGTGTCTGCCCTCTGATGCCCTCTTGCAACACCTACCATCTTACTTGGGTTTCTCTTACCTTGGGTGTGGGGTATCTCTTCACAGCTGTTCCAGCAAAGCACAGCCACTGCTCCTTACCTTGGATGAAGGGTATCTCCTCACTGCCACTCCTCCTGAGCTTTAACGTGGGATAGGTCGTCTAGGCCCTCCTATCATCTGATAATAGAACCAGTTTTTTTCCCCTGCCTTTAAGAATTCTTCCCTGATCTTATCAAGCAGAATCAATTCTTTTTCTTGTCCCCCGTGTCATTTTTCCACATATAGAGTATACTTATGCTTCTCTTAAAGGAAAACAAAATGAAAATGTAGTACTTCAATTTGTCAACAGAGACCCTGGTTTCTACTGGGCTTTGTGCTCCTTACAACAGATGTGCGTTTTTCTTTAATCATGGAATTGCTTTGCCCTCTCACATACAGGCACTCAGTAACTGTTTTCCTTCCTGCTCAGTTTTGTTCCATTCTGCACCCATGGACTGTGGTGGGGGTTGGGGGAGATGATGGACTCAGAGGCTCTGGTGTAGGGGGATGGATTGGAGAGGAGAGAGAAGCAGGAGTTTCAGTCTGGAGATGGTGGAAATGGAATGCTCGTGGGAGGTGAGCTAAGGCAGCAGCAGGTGAGTATGTGGAGAATTTGGACTCAAACAGAAGATAAGGGAAGTGATGAAACAGATCATCTTCTATCTGTTGGACATGGTGCCCAGGATTTTCTGAAGACCTGACTCATTTGAAAAGACCCTGATGCTGGGAAAGATTGAAGGCAGCAGGAGAAGGGGATGACAGAGGATGAGATGGTTGGATGGCATCACCTACTTGATGGACATGAGTTTGGTTAAACTCCAGGAGTTGGTGATGGACAGGGAGGCCTGGTGTGCTGCAGTCCATGGGGTTGCAAAGAGTCGGACACGACTGAGCAACTGAACTGATATATATTATGAGGTTGAGATTTTTACGTAAAGAAAGTGAATAACTGCAAAATCATTACTGAGACGAAGCATGTAGAGGGAAGAAGTTTGAAAGACACGTTTCATAATAAAACGTGCAACCATAGACGCGTCAGGCTTCTTGCCACCATGATTTCTCTGCCTCCTTCTTCTGTCCGTCTTTGTCTCTCCCTCTGCCCATCTTCTTTCCTCATTTCCTCCCTCTCTCTCATCCTAATGTCTCTTCAGCCCTCCCTTTCCTCGTTTTGATTATCTGCATGACTTATAGAGATTGTTCCAAGATTGATTGATTGATCCTGGCTACAGTGTTACTTCTGAATGGCTGGGTAATTAGATGGAGTAGTTGTTACCTGACTCCCTGTGACCTAATAGACAGACTGAGGACAGTCTGAGACATAGGTAACTCATGTTGCATTCAATAATGATAGTTTTGTGAGTGAATTATAAATAGAAAGCAGTATGAACCTGTACATTCTTACTGAAAATCTATGCTTATTTTATAATGTATTAGAACTAGTCTGTAAAAAGGGCAGGGCTTACAACCATGCTCATTTGAATCTTTCTAACAATTTCTAGCTTAACATTTCTGAATTCTTTTCCACTCAATGCAAACCCAGCTTGAAAGCCTATTTCCTCAATAGGGATTTTAACAAATCTGAGAAAATAGAAATAAAAGTATATTGTGAAAGAGCATACTTTTGAGTGAGTGATGTTGCAACTGTCCATAGGGTCTGAAGAAACTTAATTAACTTGTGCCATTGCTTTATTTTTTGGAATATTTCTTGTGGAAGAAGACTTAACCTCTTGAGAAAGAAGTTTGCAGTATCCTCCCTGCTGCCCTGTCAGGAAAGAAACATAAATTATACTAAATGCACACAGACAATAAATGATATTGACTAAAATCCATTTGTAGCTTAGGATCCAGTGGAGAAAAAAGGAAACCAGCAATTTATCAGTGAGTTGTAAATTATAGAGATGAGACAAGTATGCATGTGTATCTTTACAGGGCAAATAAGAAAATTGGAGACCTATCAGAACGAACATGGAGAAATTATTCTTTAGCTTGCCCTAATGCTGGCTTTGGATATCCTTCTGTCTTTTGCGGATGGCAACATTTAACACTTGTAAACAGGGTTGTCAGTATGCCGCTGATGAGAACAACTCAAATGCACTATGAACATGAAATGAACTTGGTGAATGCCGAGAAAAATATACACCCCTTTGCACATTCAGAGGCCAAGTCAGAAGTCAGTGTATGCAGGAGGGAGATCCCAGATAGCAAAGGATGTGGATAAGTTATTCCTTTACTAATCACTGTGTCTATTAGTTCAATGATACCAAGACTTTAAATTACAAAATACATTAAAATAAATATGTCAGAGATCTCAAGAAAATGTTTGAATGATTGAAGTATCCTAAGTAGAATTATATGCAAGTCTGAATTTTTTTTTTTTTTTTTTAGTTAAATTCCTATGTGCTGTTGTTTGGAAAATGAGTTAATGCTCACTTTGGAATGATTTTCTCTATCCTTCAATCCAAATCAGGGTACATAACTTACTAAAATGAGAAGGTGTTCTAGTGTTACAAGTTGGTTCAGGAACTGTGAGATGCTTTGTATTGGAAAAAAATCTCCTAGGTTGGTGAACAAAATGTATTTCCTATTTGTAAGCACTATTTGGAAATGTCCTATTGATAATTATATTAATTTCTGAATGTTCTACCTTAATAAGGGTGAACATGATTTTAAAGACATGTGTTATAGTTAAATATAGAGACTGACAATGAGGAAGAGGGAAAAAGTCCCCTTGAAGACTCAGCTTGGGGGATACATAGGAAAGATCATGCATAAATTCTTATACAGTTGCTTGTTAAATAATTTCATCACATGCTACTGTCAAAGATTCCCAGAGTACTTTCTTGTACTATTTCATTTGCCTTCAAGATAATATTGTGAATTTGGTAATTATCTTCATTTCCATAGAAAATCAAACCAACCTGTGAATAATAAAATGGCATATTAGTCAAGCATTCTCTGCTCATCTTTTTTTACATTGATTCACCAAGTCGTAGAAATGCCGTGCTTTTCTCAGTTGTGTTTTGTTCTTTTTTCTCTCCTTTTTCAACTCTTCAAATTCATGCATAACTTCAGGGTAGACTCCTGAATCCTAATGTGGAGATTTAAATTTGACTCCATTAACCATGGGTGTTGTTTCTCAAACAAGAGGTCGCGGGAGAATTTGGAAAGGCTTCCTTCCTGTTTAGTAAGCCTGTCTCCTTGAAATGAGCTTAGTAAAGCGCAGAGTCTTATGTGGAAGCATTTTCGGTTGACAGAGTGCTGGTGTTCGTAGCATTATTCTGTTTTCTTATCTGTAAAGAGAGGGATTTGGATTAGAGCCTCTCCAAGGAATGTTTAGATCTTAGATTTAAGGATTTTATTTACCATCCCTGAATAATATAGTTCTTCTCATCCCCAGTGGGTCTAGATCAAAGTCCCCCGTCTCCTGATTCTTGTCCCAATCGCTCAAGAAGAGCCAAGTGTTTTTTCTTTTGACTGTTTTGGCATTTTGAATACACCACAGTTATGGTAATTATCACAGAGGACCCCTGACTCTTGTTTGCATCAGTCCGGTTTCACCTGCTACTGTCTGGAGGCAAGAGCCTTACCTTGTATGTGTGTTCTTTCCCTTGTACACAAAGTGGGAGCCAGTGTGGAGACAGTGATGAAGGAAAATGCCGTTTGCCTTGAATGTCCTTTAATAGCACTTAAAATAAGAGCGTCTTCCCCAGGTCATCGGGCCCCAGCCCTGGATGGGGTGTGTGTGCTTTGTCTTCTATAGCTCCTCCTGTCTCTCACTTATCTCCTGTGGACCAGTCCATTCCTACTATGGACCGCTTTTTTTGGGCATCTCTTGTTTTGAAGGTGTCCTAAAAATAGATGTTTGCTAAGAGAAAACAACATCAAGCTTCTTGTTCCTTGTTATGTCTCTTTTTGGAGGCATGCATCTCAGTCCAAAAATCAGGTGTACAGTAAATATAACTTAAAAAAAAATTACTTTCTGCAGTGGGTCCTGGACCCATCAGACTGGTGAGCCCTTCCACCTCCCTTCTCTCACTGTGTGACATTCCTGAGAACTTTTGTGGTGTAAGGGCACCAACAAGAAGGAGAAGGCAACATTTTCCCTAGTCGAGTCTTATCTGCCTGGACGTCCAGATGCATGCTCGTTCTGCTCCCCAGCTGGGGTGCCCAGGTCACCTTGTCCCCCCACTTTCTCGCTTCCTCCTGGGTCCCCTGAGCTAGCTGGAGAGTGCTCCTGAGCTACAGATGCTAATAATTGAAAACAGTCAATGGAATAAACTTTCCTAATACCAGTCAACTGTTTTGCACACATATGCATGGTTTACTGGTGTGCATTCTCAGCATACTACTACTATTGGATACAAGATGCAATGTTATATCCCCAAGTCCCTTCCCAGGCATGGGAAATTGAGAAGGAAATATTCTGCAGTGGTTTTGGTAACCTGAAATCCTATGTATACATTCTGTGCCTAGCTCAGCTGTGATCATGCGGTTCTTTAGTGAGAAACTTCAACACCAGCATATTATTCCAATTCATTGAAATCTTCTTATCTTGTGTAAGCTACCCCCATGAAAACAAACCCAATGAAGTATAAAATTGACTTTATGAAAGCAAAGACATCAGCTTCCTTAAGGAACTCACTGGAGAGTATACATTTTGAAAGTATATTTGGTACAGTGAAAAATAGTATTAGGGAAATGTTATCAAAAAGTAGAGAACTGTTCAGCTCTTCAAAAGTGCAGTCTGATGGAACAGACTTGATACAGTTCTGAAATGGAGAGAAAATGTGTGATTTAATGAGGCAAATAGGGCTAAAAAGATGTCATAGGTAATATAAATATAATATATAAAACACAGTGCTGGAAGGCAAACAAGTGAAAAGTCATACTCAAATGGTGAAGAAGTGGTTTTCACCAGAATTCTGAACATGAAAGAAGAGATACCTTTTTTCTCCAGCATCATTGTCCAACCTTAAAATAATGTAAGTTGGGCAATCCAAAACTTGTATATATATTTTATGACTGTTATCCTGTCATCTGTCTTCTCTGTCATAGTTCACACAAGTAACATGTTAAACATGACTTTTTGTGTGGTGCATAAACAGGCATTGAATTTCACGAGTCTGTAGATTTTATTTCAACACTGGAGAATCGGATACAAGAGAAAGATATAGCTTCTCCTTACCACCATGGAATTATGACAGATATTGTATAGACTGTGAAATTAGTAAGTCAATCAATAGAATTGTTTAAAGGTAATAATTAGCTCTTCTTACTGTTTTCAAAATATATGCACAAGTTTTGGATTACTCAACTTATAGAAGCAGACACCCTGGAATGCTGTCTTTTCAAATAACCTCTCTTGGACCCCTTGCTGAGCTCTGACATGGTCTTCATTCATGGTGCACACTCCATTTATTTTATCAGCCCCAATGTTGGTGGTTTAGAATCAGATTGAATTCAGTTCAGGACAATTTAGTTATTTCCAAAGAACCAGACCATCAGGCTCAGGATGACAGTCACTCCAGATTCATGGATGGCAGCCACCTTTACCCTCAGCAGGAGCTGAGGAGTGGACACAAAGGAGCAGATCCTCTTGACCAGGAGCTGACTGTAGTTACAGCGACTAGGCTGGAGACCTCTGGGTTTATCACGTGTTTACACCTGAAGGCTGGGATGGTTATGAGTGTTCATGATGTTGTGAAACGGGGCTGTCTTTGCTGTGCACGGGGAGATTATCAGGTTCACCTCATTATTTCCTCTCCTGTACCTATGTACGCATGTTTAGTGTGAGCCTGACCTCTCATATTACCAAGGGCAAAAACGACAGCAAAAATGTGGATCATTATCCACGTTTCCAGGTAGCCTTCAATTGACTGTAGCACACTAAGCATCTGGTGATCGTCATCTGACTTCATTTTTGCAAAGCTGCTAGGATATGGGCTCTTATTGTTCTTATTTGCTATTGGATAAACTTGTCTGGGACAGGATCCCAGAAGAGTGCTTTGCTGTGTACGTGCTTTCTTGGGTAGCTTTCTCCCATATTATCCATCTAAACATTATCAGTCGGAGAAGGCAATGGCACCCCACTCCAGTACTCTTGCATGGAAAATCCCATGGATGGAGGAGCCTGGTGGGCTGCAGTCCATGGGGTCACTAAGAGTCAGGTATGACTGAGCGACTTCACTTTCATGCCTTGGTGAAGGAAATGGCAGCCCACTCCAGTGTTCTTGCCTGGAGAATCCCAGGGATGGGGGAGCTTGGTGGGCTGCTGTCTGTGGGGTCGCACAGAGTCGGACACGACTGAAGTGACTTAGCAGCAGCAAACATTATCGGTATTTAGGGCCATGTGTCATAAAGCTGTTACGTGCACAGTAGAGAAGTCACACCAATCAAGGGCTCTGTGCTGAGCACAGGCAGGTTGGGAGATTTGCCTCACTTACCTCATTTACCACCAGTTTATAGATACTGGTGTTGTCTTCATCTAAAGCCTTTGGTATTGCTCAGATGACATGTGGTAGAGGAGGGACCTGCTTTTAGTTGGAGAAACTGTTCATATTTTGAATTATCTCTAGCTGACTACCATGAGGCTCTCCTTTAGAACCACATTAACACGTGATATAATGGCTCTTTCTTCAACTGTACGGCATCTGCTCAGCTGTCCCAGCCAGCCGTTGCTTCCCCTAGAACCAGATGCCATGTCTTTGCATCTGGTATTCTCCTTCAGTGTAACCACACTTTAGTGATTTCTGTTGAGAGAGCCCGTGTTCTCATATTCATGCGCATAAAGAAACACCTAGATAAAATAAAAAGGTGGTCACTGATTACATCCTTTATTCCAAACAGATGAAAGGCCAAGTATTTATTGTTGCAGTTTTCTTGGCTAGCATTTTTTGCCTTCATTATAAAATAAAATTTGCCATTTTGACGAAGGCTAGAGTGCATGCAACCTGAAAGGACACTTTATAAAAAATTAATTACAGCAAGTTTGGAAGGAGAAAAGATTCATGGTGATGACTGCTAACTATTCCTAAATCATGTGTCAAGTTCAAACATGTATTAAGCACCTGTTGTGTGTCTAGTTAAGCATCTATCTGGTCAAGCTCATCTCTGTAACAATTTTAAAATTTAGATGGAGAAATAGAATACAGTTATTATTTACATTGGTTAACCCTTCCTCTACAGTCCTATTATATACAATGAAAGTGAAGTTGCTCAGTCGTATCCAACTCTTTGTGACCCCATAGACTGTAGCCTATCAGGCTCCTCTGTCCATGGGATTTTCCAGGCAGTAGTGCTGGAGTGGACTGCCATTTCCTTCTCCAGGGGATCTTCCCAACCCAGGGCTCGAACCCAGGGCTCGAACCCAGGTCTCCCACATTGTAGACAGACGCTTTACAGTCTGAACCACCAGGGAAGTCCTTTATATACAATAGGTCAAGGCAAACATTGCCTCTAATTCTTTTCAGTAGTTGCTTGTTATAAATTAGAATTCCTAGAGATCATCATACTGAATGAAGTAAGTCAGAGAAGGAGAAGAATCACATGGCATCCCTTATATCTATGTCTAAAAAAAAAATGATGCAGATAAACTTATGAAACAGAAAGAGACTCAGAGATTTAGAGAACAAACTTATAGTTGCCAAGGGGAAGGATAGGGTGGGGGGAATAGTTAGGGACTTTGGGATGGACACCCTGGTAGCTAAGACAGTAAAGAATCTGCCTAAAATGTAGGAGACCCGGGTTCAGTCCCTGGGTCAGGAAGACCCACCAGAAAAGGGAGTGGCTCCCCACTCCAGTATTCTTGCCTGGAGAATTCCATGGACAGAAGAGTCTGGCAGGCTAAGAATACAACTGAGAGAGTAACACTTTTTTGGGAGGGATGGACATGTACACAGTGCTGTATTCAACATGGACCTACTTTATAACACAGGGAACTCTGCTCAGTATTATGTGGCAGCCTGCATAGGAGGAGAATTTGCAGGAGAATGGATACATGTATATGTGTGGCTGAGTTCCTTTGCAATCTACCTGAAGTTATCATAACACTGTTACTTGGCTATACTCCGAAACAAAATAAAAGTTTAGTTAAACAAATGAATAAATTAATTAGAGTTTGAACCATACAAACCCGTGGTGGATTCCTAGTGATGAGAGGTTTCCTGTGGCCATGCCCTGGAGATGTTGGTTTAGCTGCCGATCCGTGACTTTAGGGACAGCCACCATTTATATTTATGTTGTCATCAAATATCAACAGTCACACTATTTTATAGTCCCAGCTCAAGTCACTGAATGAAAAGCAGCTATGTATTTCATCTTCACAAAAATTATATACATTTACTGTCTTTGGATTATGTACAAACAAAAAAATCACTTATCCCAGTATTGGAAAATGCACTCATTAGTGAACTGGCTCTTCAGGGACATTGAATAAAGGAAAATCAAGTTATAAAAATATTCCACAGTTGATAAAGGTTCAGAGGGCTAGTTTCTGTTTTTCTAGCTAATTTGGGGAAGATCTGAAAGAAAAACAAAATATTTTTAAGCAAATATGGTTTGAGCTGATCTTCTGGATAAATTGATGTAAGGAATTATATCCTATATATAAGTAAGAAGCCCACTGTGCTAATATAAATTCTGTTAGTCGCTCAGTTGTGTCTGATTCTTTGCGACCCCATGGATGGTCACCCACCAGACTCCTCTGTTCATAGAATTCCCCAGGCCAAGAATACTGATGGTTGTGGTGGTTTAGACGCTAAGTTGTGTCCGACTCTTGCAACCCCATGGACTGTAGCCTGCCAGGCTCCTCTGTCCATGGGATTCTCCAGGCAAGAATACTGGGTGGGTTGCCATTCCCTTCGCCAGGGAATCTTCCTGACCCAGGGATCCAACCCAGGTCTCCTGCATTGTAGGCAGACTCTATCATCTGAGTCACACCAGGGAAGTCCATATATAAAATATAAGCACATGAGTTTCTTTAAATGGGCTCTATTCACCTATTCATCCAAGGAGATCTATCTACAAAAATCTGCACACATTAAGGGGAACCCATCAGCAGTAGTGTGGGGGTGGGGTTGATTTTTAATAACTTCCATTTTTATTTTGTATATATTTGTCTTCTAACACTATGATTTTGTATTTGTTTATAAAAATAAAAAAACAGCAAAATATTTGAAAATGACCCTCACTCCGTGTATGACATCATTCACGGCAATGAAGCTCTAGCATGAAATTGGCTTCTTGCTTCATTCGAAGATGAGTTTCAGATGTTTTTGATGAGTGATGACAGCAGATTAAAGAGAGGGAGAAGATTAAAAAGATTAGTCACAAGGCTTATTAATTCAGATTCTGGTCAGTTTATAAACAAAATGGTTCCCCAGAGCCACTTGGAGAGAAATGTCCCTAGAAATGACTCAGGGCAAAATTGCTTTGGTTTTTATTCTTTTGTTGAAGAATTATTTTGCCACTGGTTTCATGTGTGTAGTGGTAGATTATGTCAGAAGGCTGAAAATAAGATTCATCAAGACATTTCCTAAAATTGAAACAGAATATTTGGCAGTGACTCAGCAGTTCTCTCCTCAGCCTGAAGTTCACGCTTTTGTTAGCAGGTCCTTCGATATTTGCCTGAACATACCTATTGGCCACTACTGTGATACACCCAAAACTGTCAGTGAAACACCCAAAACTGTGATACACCCAAAACTGTCAGTGAAACACCCAAAGGTGTGATACACCCAAAACTGTCAGTGAAACACCCAAAGGTGTGATACACCCAAAACTGTCCGTGAAACACCCAAAGGTGTGATACACCCAAAACTGTCCGTGAAACACCCAAAGCTGTGATACACCCAAAACTGTCCGTGAAACACCCAAAACTGTGATACACCCAAAACTGTCAGTGAAACACCCAAAGCTGTGATACACCCAAAACTGTCAGTGAAACACCCAAAACTGTGATACACCCAAAACTGTCAGTGAAACACCCAAAGCTGTGATACACCCAAAACTGTGATACACCCAAAACTGTCAGTGAAACACCCAAAACTGTTATACACCCAAAAATGTCAGTGAAACAAGCAAAACTGTCTGTGAAACCAGCAAAACTGTCTATGAAACCGACTTCAATGCAATATCTAAACAAAATGTTCTGTTTCTTTACTATACTTCAAACATTAAAATTAGCATTTCATTAACACTTGTAAATGCTTCAGTCAGACAAAATTGTGACGTGTCTGGGATTCGAAATCAAATACCCAGGTGACAGGGGGAATTATATACAATTTACTTATATAAACTGTGTGTTGCCTGAAATTGTTTCTGTGTTGTGATCAGCTTTTTGGCATTAAAATAAAAAAACATTTTTCATTGTATTGTGCTGTATTCTACTCCTAACAAAGTACCTCAAGTATGATTGATTAAAAAAATCTCTTATAATCGATTTCATTTTAAGAAAATCTTAAAGATTGCTTTTATTCTGAATACTCATATATAAAAAAGTCACGTCTTAGACATTCTATTAGATACAGATCTTTAAGTTAATAATTTATTTTAGTTGAGACTAATCCTTTCACATGATAAAATCTTCAAAAGCAGAAACAACTGAATCCAATGAAATTATTTTTCCATACCATGCTGTTCTAGTAACTTATCTGTTCAGAGTAAGTGACTGTGGTGACTTTTTTTTTTTTTGTATCTTCCAAAATTGCATGTGCATATGTGTCAGCAATGGTATAGATTCACATATTTATATGTATACATGTCCCACATGCATATATGTATGTGTGTATCAAGAGAGAAAAAAACAGTTGCCAAGATAGACTCTTGTGTGTGAATAAGGTGAAGAAACATTTTATGCATGAGGTGAGAATAATTGGATGTGTGTATGTGTGTTGCCCACAGATACAGGACTTCTTTATGGATTCATGTCATTTGTTCCATTATTCTCTGGTGGCTCAGAGGGTAAAGCGTCTGCCGCAGTGCAGGAGACCTGGGTTTGATCCCTGGGTTGGGAAGATCCCCTGGAGAAAGAAATGGCAACCCATTCTGGTACTCTTGCCTGGAAAATCCCGTGTACAGAGAAGCCTGGTAGGCTACAGTCCATGGGGTCGCAGAGAGTCAGACATGACTAAGGGACCTCAGTTTCACTTTTCCTTTCAAACATATTATAATTACTTTCAGTTCCTCCCAACTAAAGGATTTCTCAGTTGATTTTTATTTGGTTATAGCAACAATGCTGTCAATTGCTTTATAATATATAGTTCATGTAGCTGTGCTTGTATGTATGCATGACAAATTTTAGAAGTTAGATTTTGGAGTCAAATCATTTTAAACCCTTAGAAATATATCCAAAATAGCAAAAAAAAAAAAAAAAAAAAGCTTACGCCAAAATTGTACTTCTAAAAGAGTGAATGTCTTTTTTTCCAATATGCTCATCAGAACTCTGGTTTTGGTTGTTTATTACTGCTATTTTTAATGTATTATTTTTACATAGTGATCCTTAACTCCCGTGAAAAGAAAATGTATAGCAATGGCCAGGGTTGATGAATTGTCCAGGATTGCATGTTCACTCGTTTATGCAAACTTTCTCCTCTGTATTGTTCACTGTTTTGTTTGGTGAGCATTTTATAGTTCTCTTCTGTGATTTTACACCATCCCATTATCTTTAAAAGAGGGTATTCTTATGAGTTCCTTGTATCTTTGTAGCTTGGATTTGTATACTTTGCCGATTCAGTATTTAAGAGCTTCAGCTTCTACAGTAATATAAAGCTGGTTTATAAATGTACTATTAAGAGATTTAGAATTAAATTTGAAGCCTGCCTTTAATAGGTATAGACTTTATGATGTGCATTTCTTTATAACTTCTATTCTAAATTTCCTTTTCTATTCTGCCTTTCCTTTACCTTAAAATAGGTACATATTTCTTTACAATGAAAAATATACTCAAGAAAGATATATTCTTGTAAATATTTGCATATTGATTCATATAAATACTTCAAGTCTACACATACAAATATAGGTTTGTGTGTATATGTATACAACAATCTCAGCTTAGGATTCCAGTGTGAGAAATAGGAAAGTATGCAAAAAAAGTTTAAAATTATTTTGGAAAGAAATTAGATGAGAAGAATCACTGAATTAAAGATTTTATTACAAGTAACTTACATGAAATACTTTAGTAGTCTATAAAGTTGTATACTAGTGTTAGTTTTACAATTTTCTTAATTTATAAAAATGCATTTAATATTTTTTGTTGTTGTTATTTGCTAGCAAGATCAATTTCTGTCTTAATTTTGGCATCAGTAAAAGGTCATTTTCATTTTTCTAGTTTTTAAGAAAGGTACTATACTTCAAATTAGTCTAAAATTATTTTAAATAATAGGAAAAATTCTTAGCAAAGCAATAACATGGGTAGATAAATGATTGATTGGTTCTGACCCATATAAGACTGAAGAAATCAGGATGGTACCAATAAAACCCACAGTAGCCAAGATTACTAGGGAGACTGTCATATGTAATTCAGTGCAAAAATGAAAATGTACCCCGCTTTTCTAGGACTGATGAAGTGTCCAGCACGGCATATTAACTCATTTATGGAAACTTTCAAGCTTGTTACTTTTGCATAGTTAAACTCTATTAGAACAAGCATTTTCTACATTCATTCTTTTAAGAGGACACAAATGTGGATTCATAGACACAATGAAGATTCAGATAGTACATTCTTTAATTTAAAGAATGAGATCTTGAATGATAAGTGTGTCCTTTTGATTCTTACTGCCTTGGGAATGAGGGCATATGATTTGAATGGTTTCATTTGTAGCCAAATATTTGCAGGTAATTGGAGGTAATCTTGGTTGAATATTAAGTCCATGAGCGTTTCCGTAAGTGGCTCAGTCTCCAGGAGCAGACGCTGACTCCTGAATGGGATAATGTGGGTATGAAGTGATAGCAGAGTGATTGTTCACAGTGCGTCTCTGCAGGGCTCCCCAACTCCTGGAGGCTTGGAGATGGGGAGTGAGATGTGTGAATCATGCTGGAATCTGATGCAACATCTTCCTGCAGGCAGGTGCCGTAAAACTGAAACACGGGTCTGTTGGTGCCTTTGGCATTGAGCACACAGCATTTTGTGAATGAGTTGAGCTTAAGGATCCACCCACGCTGGCTGTACTTTTATTAAGCAGCATGCCCTGCAGGAAGGGGTCATGCAGGAAAGAAACCAGAGGCCCTGGAGATCTGCAGTGTCTGAAATCCCAGATCCATGAGCACCTGGTCAGCGACAGGTCTCGGAGACCTATGGGAATCCCTCCCTGGAAAGTAAAGATGCTTGTGGCTACCTTGAAGATCTAACTCTCCTAATGACTGTGGGTTCTTTTGGATTTTTGTTTTTTCTTTTTTTCTTTTTCTTTTTTCTAATTAATTTTTACTGGAGTATAGCTGCTTTAGAATGCTGTGCTGGTTTCTTGTGCTCAGTTGCTAAGTCATATGCGACTCTTTGTGCCCCCATGGACTGTAGCCCACCAGGCTTCTCTGTCCATGGAGTCTTCCAGGCAAGAATACTTGAGTGGGTTGCCGTTTACTTCTCTGGGGGATCTTCCCTACCCAGGGATCAAACCCACATCTCTTGCCTTAGCAGATGGACTCCTTACCTCTGAGCCAGCAGGGAAGCCCTTGCGGTAGTTTCTACTGTGCAGCAAATTGACTCAGCCACGCACCCACCTGTATCCCCTCCCTTTTGGGTTTCCTTCCCAGTCAGAGCATTAAGTGTAGGTCCCTGACCTATACAGGGTGTTCTTCTTAGCTATCTATTTTCACAATAGGCAACAGTAGTGTACATGTTTGGAGAAGGCAATGGCACCCCATTCCAGTACTCTTGCCTGGAAAATCCCATGGACAGAGGAGCCTGGAAGGCTGCAGTCCATGGGGTTGCTGAAGGTCAGAAACGACTGAGCGACTTCACTTTCACTTTTCACTTTCATACGTTGGAGAAGGAAATGGCCACCCACTCCAGTGTTCTTGCCTGGAGAATCCCAGGCCGAGAGAATCCCAGGGACAGGGGAGCCTGGTGGGCTGCCGTCTATGGGGTGGCACAGAGTCGGACACGACTGAAGCGACTTGGCAGCAGCAGTGCACATGCGTGAGTCTTAAGCTCCCGATTCCTTTCTTTCTGAATTACCAGTCTATGAGTGACTAGGCACACCTGAGATTATTTTTTTCCTTGAATGCAGTGTGGTGGGATGGAAAGTGCACCAGCTTGGAAGCAGACACACTGGGCATGATATGGGCTCTACTCCTCGATAACTAAGAGGCTTTAGGCTAATCCCTGTCCTCACTGCAGTGGGTCATCAGATCACGTCTGGCTGTGTGTGTGTGTGTGTAAGAGAGAGAGAGAGAGAGAGAATTTGGGAGAAATTATATGGAATCCACCTAGAGGATTTGTTTAAGCAGGTTGGTAGGTCAGCCTACGAGCTGGCTTCCCATGAGAAGCCGCTTGAATTCTTGGCATGTTGTGTGGAACATGGGGTTGGCCTGCCCGCTTTCACATGTGAGCCAGAGACCTCAGCTTGGACAGGAGTTGGGATACAAACCAGGTCCTCTCTCAGCACCACAGACACGACTCAGAGGCAGCCTCAGCAGTGAAGTGTAAAATGTTAATAGTACAATATTTCTGTATGCTAAGGCTCATGAAAGAAAGAACTCCTTTGTGTAACTCTGGGTCCCTGAGAGACCAGGCAAACAAATACTGGAAGAATATAAGTGGCGGATTCATGTCCATGCATGGCAAAACCAATACAGTTTTGTAAAGTAAAATAAAGTAAAAATAAAATTTAAAAAAAAGAAAAAAAAAGCACTTAAAAAATATTGACGTATAGTTACTTTACAATGCTGTGTTAGTTTCTGCTGCACAGAGAAGTGAATCAGCTCCGTGTACACATACATCCCCTCCCCCTTGAACCTCCCTCCCACCCACCGTCCAGGCAAGCTAGTAATCTATTCAGAACATCTGTAGACATCTGTCATAGGTATGTGAAAAAATTGCGATAAAATATATAGGGTCTGGTAAAGGAAATCTTAAGAGGAGAATTTTCATGTTACTTTCTTTTTGTGAACATCTTTTCAATTTTATAGATAATTTAATCATTTCCAGAAAAAAACATGTAGTTTAATTTTTGCACTGATGATTATGCGGTTTTCAGAAATGTCTTCCAATTTATTTATTTATTTGAAATTCACTTAGCTTTTTCTCTAGAATTAAACCCTCATAAATCAGTTACTTGACAGATTCTTTTTTTCTTCGATATTTTAGAACTAGTTCTTCCACTGGAGACCTGTTCCCTTGTTTGTTTGAGTTCGTTCAGTTGAGAGATCAGAGCTAGGTTTTGTTCTGCCTGTCTGTGATTGCTGCTCCCTGGGAAAGTCCCTAGAAGGATTGTCCTGGAGAGAAGCTATCACATGACTGTCTATGTCCTCAGCCTTCCTGCAGAATGTTGTGTTGAATGAGCTTGAGGGAAAAGTAGGGGGCTGGTGCTGCAGAGCAGTGACCCAGGGTGCTCGTGAAAGGCCGGGTGGGGACTGGAAGGGCCTGCTTCCTGCCCCTACCCCAATTTCTGGCATGGAGCTTGTTTAATAAACTAGGCTATTAACCTCCGTCAGCAGGAGAGGTGGGCAGCATTGGTACACACTAACACAGCCGGCCCCTGATGCAAGGTGGATCTAAAAAATACCCTGTTCAGATAAGAATTAGTTTTCTCCTGCAGTAAGAAGACACTTGGCTTGTGAAACCTTGAACAGTCCCAAAAGCCAATTTTCGTAAGACAGTGATGCCTCGAAATCTTTTTCTCTCAATTTCTGCTGCTTCTGTTCCTTATACAATTGCAGCAATACATTCACTTCAACGGAACGTGTTAGCTTTGTTCTTAAACCTTGTGACGGTAAACCTGTGGATGCTCTTGGTTTGATCCTGCATTCTAACAAGCTGCTCCATGCGATGTGGATTCAGGATGTTCTTTGTGATAGAGAAGATGGACTGGCAGTTTGTGGTGTAAGAGGTTCAAGGCTGGAAGGTGACAGTTCCCGTCACTGGCCATGAAATCTACATCTGACACATTCTTTAATTTCAGGGTCTCATAATTTATATCGCTTGCATGATGAACCTTAGAGTCACTCAGCAGCCCTGGGCAGGGAGTCTGGCCAAGGGAAGGGCACCTGGCCAGGCTGAGCTGTCACGTGGTGGGACTTCTTTAGTCCATGGCTGAGACTGCTCTAGAAGTGTGTCAAGCAGACACACAGGGTGCACAGCACAGTCCCCGCCTGCCTGTCCTGAGGATCCGAGTCCCTTCACTGTGATCAGCCCCACATGTATCTCCCGCTAAACCACGGCTCTCATCACAGGGAGGCTGGCCCTCGCTGGGGGCCTGTGCTATGCAGTGAGCCTCTGATACAACTGGGTTCCAGACACTGAACCTGGTGCGGGGCTCTGTGTTCCAAGGGGTGAACATGAAGAGCAGTCACTAAAGTCCCTGGAAGCTGAATGAGGTGGGAACTAAGGATTTACCCCCCAAAAAGGAGTTTCAAAGATTTCTTTGGCAAGTCCCATCTCTTGCGATGCTGGACAGAGGCAGCCCCAGCGCGTGATCAGCTGTGCCGTCACCAGGGTGAACAAAGGACGCATGAGAACTAGTCTGCTCGGTACTTCTGGGGCAGTGTTTAATAAGTGACTTGAGACACTCAGCACTTTACTCTAACTTAGGCTTTGTGTCAGATAAATTTTGCCCAACTGTAGGCTGATGTAAATGGTCTGAACAACACATCTAAGGTAGGCTAGGAGAAGCTTTGATGTTCCTTAAGATAAGGGCACTGAATGCATTTTTGATTTAGATTTCCAAATTGTGATAGGTTTATCAGAATATAGACAGCATATTAAAAAGCAGAGACATTACTTTCCCAACAAAAGTCTGTCTAGTCAAAGCTATGGTTTTTCCAGTAGTCATGTATGGATGTGCGAGTTGGGCTATAAACAAAGGTGAATGCCAAAGGATTGATGCTTTTGAACTGTGGTGTTGGAAAAGACTCTTGAGAGTTCCTTGGACTGCAAGGAGATCCAACCAGCCCATCCTAAAGGAAATCAGTCCTGAATAGTCATTGGAAGGACTGATGTTGAAGCTGAAACTCCAGTACTTTGACCACCTGATGCAAAGAACTGACTCATTTGAAAAGACCCTGATGCTGGGAAAGATTGAAGGCAGGAGGAGAAGGGGACGACAGAGGATGAGATGGTTGGATGGCATTACCGACTCAACAGGCATGAGTCTGAGTAACTCTGGGAGTCGGTGATGGACAGGGAGGCCTGGCATGCTGCAGTCCACAGGGTCACCAAGAGTTGGACACGACTGAGCAACTGAACTGAACTATCAGAATATAACCCCACTATAAGCTGAGGAACATTTGTATTTCTAACATTAGTGCATTTCATGTAACAAACTATTGGATTTAGGTTTCAATTTTGTAGAAGTAAGATTCACAATTGAGGAAGTCTCAGTTTAAAAATATACTTTGTCAAATACCACAGTGAAATAAATTTGCATATCATTTCAAGTTTTCAAAGTATTTTCTTAATGTGACTGAGCCCTGAATAAACTCCAGGGGTCTCTGTCTAATCCCTTCCTGTGCCAATGAGGATAAGATTTAGGGCCCTGCATCGCTGATCACGACTGTGCTGAAATTTGGATGAGCGTTAAATATCCTAAACCTTAGATGAGAAAATAAAGCAGAAAGCCTTTGTGTTAGTCTAAAGTAGCACAGGGCTTATCTCAAATCTTAACATGGAGAAGTGGCATACCTGGGGGAAAACAGACTGCAGAGAGATTCTGATAGAAAAACCCCACTAATGGATTTTGCACTAGAAAGAAAATTTCTGGATCCTTATCACTCAGGTAGAGATGAAGTTGATAACATAGAAGACTCAAGAGCTAAGGAAGAGAACATTGGGGCAAAGTACTTACACTCATACTTAGGAATGAAAAAGGCTGTTATTATGTGGATGTCATGTGTGAACGAAATTGTTTCCACTGTCATCACAGAGACACATCAAGACAAAGTTATTTCATGCTTGGGGGCAAAATCTGCTTAGGGTTTTGTTTCCAATAGTGTATTATAGACACTGTAATTGTGAAATCACTTTCTCAAAAAAGCTTGATGCACGGATAGGAAAAGAGGATCAGTGGAATTAATTTTGGGCACATTTGTTTAGAATGAAATTTGGGAATTCCCCCCACCCCGGAGGGACTTTGACAAGAGTGTAGTGTTTAGTTGAGAATAAACTCTGAGGAGGAAAATTCTGCCTAATGCAAGCTAAGATAGAGCGAGTTAAACTAAATCACCATAAGTGCATGCGTTTCTCTCTGGATTCTGAGGGGAAGGCAACCATATACTGACCATGATATGAGCAATGATATGTTTAAAGAATATGAGTTTTTTTAAGATGTGAGCCTCTTATGAAGAAAGGGTGTAAGTAAAAGCAAATGCAATGGTTTAATTGCTGTGTATATGAAAACACACATAATACACAACCTATGGCAATAATATTATGACCAACCTAGATAGCATATTCAAAAGCAGAGACATTACTTTGCCGACTAAGGTCTGTCTAGTCAAGGCTGTGGTTTTTCCTGTGGTCATGTATGGATGTGAGAGTTGGACTGTGAAGAAGGCTGAGCACCAAAGAATTGATGCTTTTGAACTGTGCTGTTGGAGAAGACTCTTGAGACTCCCTTGGACTGCAAGGAGATCCAACCAGTCCATCCTGAAGGAGATCAGCCCTGGGATTTCTTTGGAAGGAATGATGCTAAAGCTGAAGCTCCAGTACTTTGGCCACCTCATGCGAAGAGTTGACTCATTGGAAAAGACTCTGATGCTGGGAGGGATTGGGGGCAGGAGGAGAAGGGGACGACCCAGGATGAGTTGGCTGGGTGGCATCACTGACTCGATGGACGTGAGTCTGTGTGAACTCCGGGAGCTGGTGATATACAGGGAGGCCTGGCGTGCTGTGATTCATGGGGTTGCAAAGAGTCGGACACGACTGAGCAACTGAACTGAATTGAGCAATAACATTATATTTGTAAACACAGCAGTTAATAACAATACTTAATATCACTACACATTTCATGTATGTACTATATATAACAGTATTAATAATTAAAATATTATATATACACACACACATATATATAGTTGTTCAGTCACTAAGGACTGTCTGACTCCTTATGACCCCATGGACTGCAGCACACCAGGCTTCCTGGTCCTTCACTGTCTCCTGGAATTTGGTCATACTTAAGTCGATTGAGTCGGTGATGCCATCCAACCATCTCATCCTCTGTCATCCCCTTCTCCTCCTGCCCTCAGTCTTTCCCAGTATCAATCAGGATATTTTCCAATGTGTTGGCTGTTCACATCAGGTGGCCAAATTATGTATATGTATGTGTGTGCATATATATACATACACTTAAATTTATTTTTCTCTCCAAATACCTAGAATATATTATAGTACTTAGAGTTAAAAACATCCTCAGCTAACACAACTGTAACAGTTTCTTTATATCTCCTATGTAGAAATAGAAATAGAGATTTTCCTCCCACCATATATGGAAGTAAATGTAAACTTTTCAGTGTACTCTGTTAGTATAAAACTTTTGGTCATTTAAAAAACTATATAAATACATATACAAATACATAAAAATGCCCAAACAGGAAATACGATTATAGCAAGTGGGTCCTCCAGGGCTGTGATACTGTGTGGGGAACCCCTGCCTTTCCTGGAGGTGATGCCCCAGCATTGCTGGCCCAGAGAGCCACACGCAGGACAGAGCAGGCTGGCTTTGTGACCTGGCACAGTCCGTTCTCTTAAACTGTTAATTTCCATGATTCAAGCATTTGCTTTTTAAAACATGTGTTCATTCTTTCTGGCTGATCTGGGCAAACTTGGAAGTATTGTGACAGGTTAATGATTTAGGAGACCCTCTCCACAAGCTTCCAGTGTCTCCCTCTCCCTCATCAGCACACACAGTCCTTCTGGAAGGGAATGAGTCCACGCGCCTCTCCTTCCACTGTCTGACCCCACTTGGAGTCTACAAATGAAAAAAGGCTGTCTTTCACAGGTTTTCACAGAGTGGCAAAGGGTCCCGCTCAACCGCTGCTGCTGAAACATTTCAGAGAAGGGAGGATCCTCTTTGCCTCCCAGCAGAGATGCAGCTTGTTGGTGTGCGCTTGCGTGCACCTGGGCATGCCCATATTTAGTATACCTGTATGTACACACACAGCCATGAAAAGCTGTGAAATGAAAATCACCAGCAGAAATTGGATAGAGCATCCTTTTTAATCAAGAAGCGGCAGGGCTACAGAGCCCCTGGACAGAGGAGCCTGGTGGGTTCTATGGTCCTATGGGCCCATAGGATTGCAAAGAGCTGGACACGACTGAAGTGACTCAGCACGCATCACAGGGATACTAGAAATCCTTTGGCATTCTCAAAATGTATAGATGTTCATGTAAGAGAGGCATGATCCTTTCAGAGGATATTTCAGATAGCTGTCTGCCTCCCGCATAGAATCCTAATGACATAGTTAAATAGACGTTACTCAGCTGTGTTTTTTCCCTCCAAGATTTTCAGTTCTTTTCAAGAGCTCTGTCCCATTACATAAGTAATAATACATATCAATCTTCATAGATGTTTTAAAACACTGATATTTCTGGAGTATGTACATTGTTTTAAAACAATTTCAGCACATGGACTAAATTAATCATAAGGAAATTTTCTAGCTGACTATAGGAAAAACACATCATTATATTTGTACATATTTGTGCATCCACAGAAATGTAGCTAGAAATACAAATATCTACTGGGTGTAGGAGCTTTATATTTCTGAAATTAGTGTAGAAAGCCATTTCCAAATGACACCAGTAAATCATTCAGGTGTTCTTTCTTGTTCCTTTTTTACGTGCCCAAGTGGTGCAATGGTGAAGAATCAACCTGCCAGTGCAAGAGATGAAGGAGACACGGGTTCAATCCCTGAGTGGGGAAGATCCCCTGCAGGAAGAAATGGAAAGCCACTCTAGTATTCTTGCCTGGAAAACCCATGGACAGAGGAACCTGGCAGGCTATAGTCCTTAGGGTCCGTTGAACACGACTGAGCGCACACACACTCACTCGTGCACACTCTGTGTTCCTGCTCGTAAGGCAGATAGGAAACTACCTAGAAGGCCTCTTAACTCCTAGTGAGATCTAGACAATAGGATGAATGCCTTGACTTGTAGACATACAGCACCCATGTGACTACAAGATGTTCTGATTTTTCTTCATATAACATTGATCACTTCCCTTGTTCTCTTGGGTATATAACTTGGCGTTAAGTGAATAGAGCACAGCCAAACGTGAAATCTTTTCTGAGGCTTTTGTTAATGTGAAAGTTTACCAAGTGTTTTACATCTAGACACTTTTGGTCTAAGAATTATAACTTATAATTGTTAGGAACTCAGTGTTGGACTATAATAGTGTGAGCAAACCAAATGACTACATCACTTCCTTCTTTTTTTTTTTTAATTTTAAATTTTTATTTATTTATTTATTTTTTAAATTTAAAAATCTTTAATTCTTACATGCGTTCCCAAACATGAACCCCCCTCCCACCTCCCTCCCCACAACATCCCTCTGGGTCATCCCTGTGCAACAGCTCCAAGCATGCTGTATCCTGCATCAGACATAGACTGGCGATATCTACCTAAAGAAACTAAAGACCTATATATAGAAAACTATAAAACACTGATAAAAGAAATCAAAGAGGACACTAATAGATGGAGAAATATACCATGTTCATGGATCGTAAGAATCAATATAGTGAAAATGAGTATACTACCCAAAGCAATTTACAAATTCAATGCAATCACTTCCTTCTTAAGTCAAACCAGACTCAAACCAATGTGATAAGAGCTTTGGGAAGGGGAAAACAGGCAGTACATATGTACCACATCTGCAGTTGTAATAGCCTAGTATACAAAAAAGACTGGTAGCTTTAATTTCTTATTAATAACAGTGAGGACTTTCAAGTATAGTAGCTTCAAATATCTTTGCTGCTGTGCCAACCATGTAACATACAAACTTTTTTTTTTAATAAAAGTTTAAAGAAAATATTACAAAGTATTTAACTTGGTCTTTGCCATGAGAAGTTAAATGAAGACGTGATCATGAAGGTTACAATCTGACACATTATTTTAGCAGTGAAATTATGCAATAGTTTAAATATATGTAAGACCCATGTATGTATATGGCCTATACATTGTGATAAGGTCTATCATTGAAATTTATAATGTGAGTAGATTTGTAACTTTTATGTCAATTTTTTTAAATAATATGTTCAGCAGAATAGACAAAGAAATGAACTAGATACTATTTTCATTTAGGAGTGCACCTCTATTGAGTGGAATTATAATTTCCTCATTATTTTATATGAAACAAGCTATGCTCACACCAGTCTTGTTTCTGCTGAGCTTCTCACTAAATTTCTTACTATTCTTCTTCCAGCTTCACCACATCTAATACTCAAGATTACTGCATTGATATCAGCATTTTGAGTATGTTGAATGATAGTCTTCAGTTCAGTTCAGTCCTTCAGCCGTGTGCGACTTTTTGTGACCCCATGAATTGCAGCACACCAGGCCTCTCTGTCCATCACCAACTCCCGGAGCTTACTCAAACTCATGTCCATCAGTTGCTGATGCCATCCAGCCATCTCATCCTCTGTCATCCCCTGCTCCTCCTGCCCCCAATCCTTCTAGCATCAGGGTCTTTTCTAATGAGTCAACTCTTTGCATCAGGTGGCCAAAGTATTGTAGTTTTAGCTTCAGCATCAGTCCTTCCAATGAATACCCAGGACTGATCTCCTTTAGAATGGACTGGTTGGATCTCCTTGCAGTCCAAGGGACTTTCAAGAGTCCTCTCCAACACCACAGTTCAAAAGCATCAATTCTTCGGCACTCAGCCTTCTTCACAGTCCAACTCTCACATCCGTACATGACCACAGGGAAAACCATAGCCTTGACTAGATGGACCTTTTTTGGCAAAGTAATGTCTCTGCTTTTGAATATGCTATCTAGGTTGGTCATAACTTTCCTTCCAAGGAGTAAGCGTCTTTTAATTTCATGGCTGCAATCACCATCTGCAGTGATTTTGGGGACCCCCAAAATAAAGTCTGACACTGTTTCCACTGTTTCCCCATCTATTTGCCATGAAGTGATGGGACCAGATGCCATGATCTTAGTTTTCTGAATGTTGAGCTTTAAGCCAACTTTTTCACTCTCCTCTTTCACTTTCATCAAGAGGCTTTTTAGTTCCTCTTCACTTTCTGTCATAAGGGTGATGTCATCTGCATATCTGAGGTTCCTGATATTTCTCCCAGTAATCTTGATTCTCGTTTGTGCTTTTTCCAGCCCAGCATAGTATGCAATGTTTTGGGTCTGTTTCTACGTGCAATTCATTCTAGTAATTTCTTGAGAGATGGAAGAATAAACTTGTTCCATTCTGAAACTCACATTTCTACCAAGTGAATATGTACTAAGAATATGGATGGGCTGCCCCAAATTGTCCTCACTTTACTTTAAAATCACTCAACTTTGACAGGCATGCTCTTTCATACTCTGTCAGATTGCTGCATGTGAGAGGGGGGTCTCTCTCTCCAAGCAGGAAATATAGTAACTGAGATTCTATAGGACAGCAGGCATGCAACTAGAGAAAGGCAGAGACAGATTTACCAGGGTGGGAGGGGTGAGGGCGCGCAGAAAGAGATGTTTGGATCTACACTGCATTAAGCAGTCAAGTCGCTTAGTCATGTCAGACTCTTTGCAACCCTTTGTCCATGGGATTTTCCAGGCAAGAGTACTGGAGTGGGTTGCCATTTCCCTCTCCAGGAGATCTTTCCTACTCAGGGATCAAACCCTGGTCTTCCACACTGCAGGCAAACTCTTTACTGTCTAAGCCACCAGGGAAGCCCAACACTGAATATATTCTCCTGAGAATGAAATGTTCCTGTCAGCTTTCTCATTCATACCTATTTCCTTTTCTAACCGTATTTTTCCTGTTCCCAAAAATGATTCAACTAGGGCCTCATATGAAAACCCAGTGCTTCGAATAATGATGCTAAGGTTATTTTCTGACAGTGACAATGATGTTTCTGAGTCTCACTCTATGAAGAAGCAGGTCAAATGGGCATATGTTGTAAGTGTGATAGAAATGGGGAGGGGAAGACTGGCCGAAGTTTCTTTCTTTCCTGTTTTCATTGAATCCTATTGTGTGGTACCCTGATGAGCTACATCTAGAGATGAAGTGGAGTATAAAGGTCTAAGGAAACATGAATGGCAGCATGATAAAAATTTGAGAGGTTGCATATTGACAGAATCTGCAGTGAGGCTACTATAAAAATCCACATGTTACATGATTTAACTAGATGTTAAAAAAAAAAGAATTAGTTCTTAAGAACATATGTTTCTCAAAGGAAGATAACACTGAAATGTGTCCCCAGGGTCCTCATGCATAGGATATGAGTGATGTATCAATTATTGTTTGTTTAGTCATTCAGTCAGGTCCGACTCTGTGACATCATGGACTGCAGCACCTCAGGCTTCCCTGTCCTTCACTATCTCCCAGAGTTTGCCCAGGTTCATGTCTATTGAGTTGATGATGCCATCCAACTGTCTCATCCTCTGTTGCCTCTTTTCTCTCTATGCTTAATTTTTCCCAGCATCAGGGTCTTTTCCAGTGAGTCAGTTCTTCCCATCAGGTGGCCAAAGTATTGGAGCTTCAGCTTCAGCATCAGTCTTTCCAATGAATATTCAGGGTTTATTTCCTTTATGATTGATCCCTTTTGATCTCCTTGCTGTCCAAGGGACTCTCAAGAACCTTCTCCAACACCACAGTTCAAAAGCATCAATTCCTTGTCACTCAGCTTTCTTTACAGTCCAACTCACATCCATATAGGACTACTGGAAAAAATATAGCTTTGACTATGTTGGCAAAGTGATGTCTCTACTTTTAATATGCTATCTAGGTTTGTCATAGCTTTTCTTCCAAGGAGGAAGCATCTTTTAATTTCATGACTGCAGTCACCATCCACAGTGATTTTGGAGCCCAAGAAAATAAAGTCTGTCACTGTTTCCATTGTTTCCCCATTTATTTGCCATGAAGTAATGGGACTAGATGCCATGATCTTAGTTTTTTGAAAGCTGAGTTTTAAGCCAGCCTTTTTACTCTCCTCTTTCACTTTCATCAAAAGGTTCTTTAGTTCCTCTTCACTTTCTGCCATAAGGGTGGTGTCATCTGAATATCTGAGGTTATTGGTATTTCTCCCTGCAATCTTGATTCCAACTTGTGCTTCATCCAGCCCAGCATTTCTCATGATGTCCTCTGCATATAAGTTAAATAAGCAGGTGACAATATACAGCCTTGATGTACTCCTTTCCCAATTTGTAACCAGTTTGTTGTTCCATGGCCAGTTCTAACTGTTGCTTCTTGATCTGAATATAGATTCCTGAGGAGGCAGGGAAGGTGATCTGGTATTCCCATTTATTTAAGAATTTTGCACAGTTTGTTGTGATCCGCACAGTCAAAGGCTTTCATGTAGTCAAAGAAGCAGAAATAGATGTTTATCTGGAATTCCATTGCTTTTTCTGTGATCTAGCAGATGTTGACAATTTGATCTCTGGTTCCTCTGTCTTTTCTAAATGCAGGTTGTCCATCTGAAAGTTCTCAGTTCACATACTGTTAAATCCTAGCTTGGAGAAATTTGAGTATTACCTTGCTAGCATGTGAAATGAGTGCTGTTGTGTGGTGTTTGAACGTTGTTTGTCATTGCCTTTCTTTTGGATTGGAATGAAAACTGCCATGATTTTCATACTCAATGACATGTTTGCAGGGAGACCAAAAATCGAGTCCCTCACTGTCATTGCTATCACATTCCTCTCTCACCGTTGGTGCAAGGGGTAGAGTCTATAAACACGAAACCACAAGTTTAGCCCTTGAATGTTCTTCGTGATTAACTAGAACAGGTCGTACTCTCCACTGCCCTCAACCAACATTCGACCTCATTCTTCAGATATCACGTATGAATGAGTTCATGCCGCTTCAGTGATTTAAAGTGATTTAAACTATTGTTTGACACTTTCCCTTCTTATTCACAGTTCATTATACAATTCATTAAAGAGAACTCGAATGAGTTTATTTTAATGTGTTATCACATTATTTGGGCTTCCCTGGTGTCTCAGTGATAAAGAATCTGCCTTCCAATTCAGGAGACATGGCTTCAGTCCCTGGGTTAGAAAGATCCCCTGGAGAAGGAAATGGCAACTCACTCCAGTATTGTTGCCTGGGAAATCTCATGGACAGAGGAGCCTGGTGGGCTACCATCCATGGGGTCACAAAGATTTGGGCATGGCTTAGTAACTAAACAACAACAATAATAACCCACATTATTTTTTACTTAAACTTATTTAAAACTTCAAAACACACTATCACTAAATAAAACAATCCTTAACATTTTTCTGTTAACTTTGTTTTCATCCTAGTGAGAAGATGTTTTATTATTAAATACTCTGTGTTTTATTAATTAGATGATTTTTATCTCAATATATGTATTTTCTTAAGTGCCTCTGCCCCACCCACACCAATCTTTGTTTTGTAAACTTCTATATTTGAGATAATCATAGATTTACATGCAATTGTAAGGAACAACATAGATTTTGTGTATACTTTACCCAGTTTCTCCAAAGGTAACATCTTACAAAATGGTAGTAGATGGACACTGCCAGGATATTCACCCTGAAACTGTCCAGATACAGAGGATAAGTATCCCTCAGTGAAGTGAAAGTCACTCAGTCGTGTCCGACTCTTTGCAACCCGATGGACTATAGAGTCCATGGAATTCTCCAGGCAGGAATACTGGAGTGGGTAGTCTTTCCCTTCTCCTAGGGATCTTCCCAACCCAGGGATCAAACCCAGGTCTCCCTCACTGCAGGAGGATTCTTTAGTTGAGCCACAAGGGAAGCCCAAGTATATTGGAGTGGGTAGCCTATCCCTTCTCCAGGGTATCTTCCCAACCCAGGAATCGAACTGGGGTCTCCTGCATTGCAGAAGCCTGGAGGGAAGCCCAAGAATCCCTCATGTGACCCTTTAATGGTAATGCTCACCTCCCTCCTGTCTCAACCCCTCCTTAATTATTGGCCACAGATAACCCATTCCCCTTTTCAATAAATTTGTCTTTTCAAAAATGTTGAAGTCATACAGTATGTAATCTATTTTGGATTGACTGTTTTCTACTCTGCATAATTGTCTGGAGAGTCATCCAGATGTTAAAAGTCAATAGTCCATTTATTTTTATTGTTGAGTAGCAAATACATGGCATAGATGTTCCACAATTTGGAAACCATTCACCTCTTGAAGGACATATGAGTTATTTCCAGTTTGTGATTAAGTAAGTGTATATATGTGTGTGCATGTATATATATGGGCTTCCCAGGTGATTGATACTCGTGGTAAAGAATCTGCCTGCCAATGCAGGAGACATGGATTCGATTCGTAGGTCAGGAAGATCTGTTGAAGGGGGAAATAGCAACCTACTCTAGTATTTTTGCCTGGAGAATCCAGTGGACAGAGGAGCCTGGCGGGCTGCAGGCCATGAAGTCACAAAGAGTCGGACACAACTGAAGTGACTTAGTGTGTGTGTGTATATATATATTTTTAATATATACATGCATATATATATTCATATATATTCTTCTACAGATTTTGTGTGAGCAGAAATATTCAGTTCTCTGGGGTAAATACTGCTCAGGAGGATCATTGCTTGGTCATGTGATAACTGCATGTTTAATATTTTAAGAAACTTGTCACACAGTTTTCCAAAATGACTCTGCCCACTAGTGATTTATGAGCAAGGCATTTTCTCCACACTCAAGCCAACATTTGGCATTTTCACTATTTTTCATTTTAGACCTTGTGAATAGGTATATAGTAATATGTCTTTATGTTTTTTATTAACATTTCCCAAATTACTAATAATATTGAACATCTTTTCATGTGCTTATTTGCCATCTGTATATTTTTTAGATGAAATAACACTTTGTTTTTTGCCTGTTTTCTAATTAAATAATTTGTTCTTTTGCTATTGAGTCTTTTAAAGTGTGTGTTTTTTTTTTTTTAATATACTGTAGACAGTTGTCCTTGTTATATATGTGGCTTGCCAGTATTTTCTAGTAGTCTCCGGCATGTCTTTTCATTTCTTACCTGTGTCCTTCACGGAGTGAAAGTTTGTAATTTTTGTGATGTCTGATAGAACACTTTTTCCTTTTATAGATTGTGCTTTTGGTGTCCCCTCTAGGGGGTCGCACGGAGTCGGACACGACTGAAGCGACTTAGCAGCAGCAGCAGCAGCTAGGAAATTTGACTAGTCCAAGACCCTAACAGTTTCCCCCTGTTTTCTTCTAAAAGATGTGCACTTTTACATTTTATGTTTATGTCTGTGATCAATATTGAGTAAATTATTCTAGAGGACATTGGACTTCTGTAGGGTGTTACATAAAGTTTTTGCTTGTGGACTTCGAGTTGTTCAAGCACCATTCATTGAAAAGCTTTCATTATTCCACTGAGTTTCTTTTGTACCTTTCAGAAATCATTTGGGCATATTTACAGGGGTCTGAGTTCTCTGTTTTGATTCAGTGATAGATGAGTCTGCCCTCTGTCAACACCACCTGGTTTTGGTTACTGTAGCTACAAAGCAAGTCTTAAAAACCAGTGTACTGATTTATTCATTTTCAGAATTTCTGCTATTTTATTCTTGTTCAAAATTATTTAAGCTATTCCTTTTTTTCCTTTGGCTTTCCATTTAAATTTTAGAAGAATCTTGTTTATATCTAAAAAAATCTTGCTAGGATTATGATGAAAACTGTCTTAAACCTACATAAAATTTGGGGAGAGTTGACGTCTTTTCAATATTTAGTCTTCCAATCTCTCAACATAATATATTTCTCTATTTAATTTTTTATTCATTTCTTTCTTCAGCATTTAACAATTTTCAGGACGCAGTCATGTACCTGTTTTGTTACTTCTAAGTATTCTTCTGGCTGATTGTAAACAGCACTGTATCTTTAATTTTGGTGTCCACATGTTCAATGCTAGCATGTATAAATAAAATTGAATTTTGTGTGTCTATTGTATATACTACATGCTTGCTAACTTCAGCTATTACCTCTAAGAGTTTTCTTACAGATTCCTTGGCATAACATATATAGATAATTGCATCATTTGGAAATAGATGGGATTTTATTTCTTTCCTTTCTGATCTGTATGCTTTTATTTTTTTTTTCTTGGCTTATTACACTGGCTAAGTTTTCTGGCACAGTGTTGAATGAAAGGGATAAAACCATACATATCTTTCTGCCTGTTCTCAATCTTAGGGGGGAATATTCAGTCTTCCCTCAATAAACATAATGTTAGATGTAGGTTCTTTTGTAGGTAATTACTGTCAAGTTGGAGAAGTTTTCAACCTCTGTTCATATTTTATTAAAAACTTTGTCATAACTTCATATTTAAATTAGCCAAATGTGTTTTCCTACATGGATTATTGCAATCATGTGATTTTATTCTACAGCCTGTGATTATCGCAGATACGTTGGTTGGTTTTCAAATACTGAATTGCATATATATCTGTGGAGTAAACCCTACTTGGTCTTATTGAATAATTATTCATATATATTCCTTACTTTATTTTCTCTTATTTTGTTAAGGATTTTCACATCTGTATCTATGAGGGATATTGGTTTGTTTTCTTTTTCTGTACTGCCTTTGTCTATCACTTGTATCAGAGTATCTTAGCTTGGTCTGCTACGACAAAACACCAACAGATTGGGTGGCTTAAACAACAGACATTCATTTTCTTGCATTTCTAGAGGATGGACATCTATGTGAGGGTGATCAAGTTCTTATGAAGACTTTCCTTCTGACACCTGTCCTCGGGCTATGTGCTCACATGGCCTTATCTTAGTGTTTGTATGTGGAGGAAGGAGAGGGAGAGACTTTCTCTTCTGTCCTCTTCTTATAAGGCCACCTGTCCTGTTGAATTAGCGTTCCATCCTTATGAACTTCATTAGAGTTCAGTTTAGTCAATCAGTCAGATCCGACTCTTTGTGACCCCATGAACTGGAGCACACCAGGCCTCCCTGTCCATCACCAACTCCCAGAGTTTACTCTAACTCATTTCCATTGAGTCAATGATGCCATCCAACAATCTCATCCTCTGTCATCCCCTTCTCCGCTTGCCCTCAATCATTTCCAGCATCAGGGTCTTTTCAAATGAGTCAGCTCTTCTCATCAGGTGGCCAAAGTATTGTAGTTTCAGCTTCAACATCAGTCCTTCCAATGAACACCCAGGACTGATTTCCTTTAGGATGGACTGGTTGGATCTCCTTGCAGTCCAAGGAACTTTCAAGGGTCATGTCCAAGACCACAGTTCAAAAGCATCAATTCTTCAGTGCTCAGCTTTCTTTATAGTCCAACTCTCACATCCATACATGACTACTGGAAAAACCATAGCCTTGACTAGATGGAACTTTGTTGGCAAAGTAATGTCTCTGCTTTTTAATATGCTGTCTAGGTTGGTCATAACTTTCCAAGGACTAAGCATCTTTTAATTTCATGGCTTCAATCACCATCTGCAGTGATTTTGGAGCCCAGAAAAATAAAGTCAGCCACTGTTTCCACTGTTTCCCCATCTATTTGCCATGAAGTAGCGGAACCAGATGCCATGATCTTCGTTTTCTGAATGTTGAGCTTTAAGCCAACTTTTTCACACTCCACTTTCACTTTCATCAAGAGACTCTTTAGTTCCTCTTCACTTTCTGCCATAAGGGAGGTGTCATCTGCATATCTGAGGTTATTGATATTTTTCCCAGCAATCTTGATTCCACCTTGTGCTTCCTCCAGCCCAACATTTCACATGATGTACTCTGTATATAAGTTAAATAAGTAGGGTAACAATATACAGCCTTGACATCCTCATTTTCCTATTTGGAACCAGTCTGTTATTCCATGTCCAGTTCTAACTGTTGCTTCCTGATTCTCAAGAGGCAGGTTAGGTGGTCTGGTATTCCCATCTCTCTCAGAATTTTCCAGTTTATTGTGATCCACACAGTCAAAGGTTTTGGCATAGTCAATAAAGCAGAAATAGATGCTTTTCTGGAACTCTCTTGCTTTTTCCGTGATACAGCAGATGTTGGCAATTTGATCTCTGGTTCCTATGCCTTTTCTAAAATATGCTTGAACATCTGGAAGTTCACAGTTCACATATTGCTAAAGTCTGGCTTGGAGAATTTTGAACATTACTTTGCTAGGGTGTGAGATGAATGAAATTGTGCAGTAGTTTGGACATTCTTTGGCATTGCCTTTCTTTGGGATTGGAATTAAAACTGACCTTTTCCAGTCATGTGGACACTGCTGAGTTTTCCAAATTTGCTGACATATTGAGTGCAGCACTTTCACAGCATCATCTTTTAGGATTTGAAATAGCTCAACTGGAATTCCATCACCTCCGCTAGCTTTGTTCATAGTGATGCTTCCTAAGGCCCACTTGACTACATAATCCAGGATGTCTGGCTCTAGGTGAGTGATCACACCATCGTGAGTATCTGGATCATGAAGATCTTTTTTTGTACAGTTCTTGTGTGTATTCTTGCCACCTCTTCTTAATATCTTCTCCTTCTGTTAGGTCCATACCATTTTTGTCCTTTATTGAGCCCATCTTTGCATGAAATGTTCCCTTGGTATCTGTAATTTTCTTGAAGAGATCTGTAGTCTTTCCCATTCTGTTGTTTTCCTCTATTTCTTTGCATTGTTCGCTGAGGAAGGCTTTCTCATCGCTCCTTGCTATTCTTTGGAACTCTGCATTCAGACGGGTATATCGTTCCTTTTCTCCTTTGCTTTTCATTTCCCTTCTTTCACAGCTATTTGTAAGGCCTCCTCAGACAGCCATTTTGCTTTTTTTGCATTTCTTTTTCTTGGGGATGGTCTTGATTCCTGTCTCCTATACAATGTCACAAACCTCCATCCATAGTTCATCAGGAATTCTATCAGATCTAGTCCCTTAAATCTATTTCCCACTTCCACTTATAATCATATAGGATTTGATTTAGATCATACCTGAATGGTCTAGTGGTTTTCCCCACTTTCTTCAATTTAAGTCTGAATTTGGCAATAAGGAGTTCTTGATCTGAGCCACAGTCAGCTCCCAGTCTTGTTTTTGCTGACTCTGTAGAGCTTCTCCATCTTTGGCTTCAAAGAATATAATCAGTATGATTTCGGTGTCAACCATCTGGTGATGTCTATGTATAGAATCTTCTCTTGTGTTGTTGGAAGAGGGTGTTTGCTATGGCCAGTGTGTTCTCTTGGCAAAACTCAATTAGCCTTTACCCTGCTTCATTCTGTACTCCAAGGCCAAATTTGCCTGTTACTCCAGGTGTTTCTTGACTTCCTACTTTTGCATTCCTGTCCCCTATAATGAAAACTACATCTTTTTGGTGTCAGTTCTAAAAGGTCTTGCAGGTCTTCATAGAACCATTCAACTTCAGCTTCTTCAGCATTACTGGTCAGGGCATAGACTTGGATTACCATGATATTGAATGGTTTGCCTTGGAAATGAACAGAGATCATTCTTTCATTTTTGAGACTGCATCCAAGTACTGTATGTTGAACTCTTATTGACTATGATGGCTACTCCATTTCTTCTAAGGGCTTCCTGCCCACAGTAGTAGATATAATGGTCATCTGAGTTAAATTCACCCATTCCATTCCATTTTAGGGTGAATCAGACATTGACTCTTAAGGCAGGCAAAAGAATTCCTCTGTAAAACAACCCAGGCTTAGACATATCTTTGGGGGAAGTTTTGATAGTTACCGGGTTATTCACATTGATCTATTTCATTGAGTAAGTTGCAGTCCTGTGTGTGTTTCAAGAAAGTAACAAGTTTCATTTTAGTTGTCAAATTTACAGCTATAGTTTTTATGGCATTTTTAAAAATGTCTGTGAGGTTTCAAGTAATATCTGCTATTTTATTATTGATATTAGATATCTGTGTCTTTTCTTATCCTGCCCCGTTTTTTTTTTTTTTTTTTGAGCAGGGCGGGTCATTTCTGCTACATTTGTTAATTTTGTTTATCTTTTCCAAGAAGAAACTTTGTTTCATTGTTTTCTGTTTTCATTTCAACTGATTCTGGTGCTTTTAATTTTTGCCTTCTGTTGGCTTTTGGTTTATTTTACTATACCTTTTTGAGCTCTTTAATGGGTGCTTGGATTACAGATATGAGAATTTTCCTCTCTTCTGTGTGTGCTTTCAGTGCCGTTCCTTCCCATCTCAGCACTGCTGATTTTGATATCTTGGATTTTGTATTCTCATTCAGTTTAAAGGATTTTTTAAAATTACCTTGCAACTTCTTTGATCCATGGATTATTTGGAAGTGTTCTGTTTAACAGCTAGTGATTGCCTTTTCTTTTTTTTTAATATAAATTTATTTATTTTAATTGGAGGTTAATAACTTTACAATATTGTACGAGGGTGGGATGATTGGGGAGAATGGCAATTGTCTTTTCATTTTTCTCTTATTAGCTTCTGGTTTGATTCTGCAACTACAGTGGTTGTAATCAAGCGCTTGATACCATAGGATTCCTGGCAAGACTGAGTTTCTCCTACTAGGAATGAATGCTCAAGTTAGCTTTTTTTGTGTAGGTGAATCATAGGTTTGTGTTCAGACTGTGCTAAACCAGGTATCTGTAGAGAGACTGCTTAATTAGCAAACTTTAGGTAAAATATAAACTGATGAAACATCTCTTTGGCCTTTTGAAAAGCTCTTCATTTGTAAAGTATTGTGCATATCATTATACTAGTTCACTCCTTCAGAGTTCTGACTTTATCATCGTTAAGATATCTAAATGTATCCCAACTTAGTGATAATTGAAACATACATCTTATAATCTAAAAAATCTGTCTTGAAAACCAAATATTAAAATCAATTCATTTGACCTCTGTTCAAGGCAATCACTGACTCTTATTTCTGATGCTGTGACTAACGTATGTTTTCAAGAGAAACTGATCTATTGTATGGAAATAGTAAAAGATAAGCATATTAATAATGAGATGTGACAACACACTGATGACTTAGAGAAATAACTCAAAAGCAAATGGAATGTTAATGTGTCGCAGGTATACAGTTGAGTGCATCATTTCAAGTTCCATGCATTATGTTTAGACAATGGTGTATTGTACATTTCCTTCAGGAAACGATTTTTTCAAGAATTGTTTAAACAAGCAAGTTCTGATATTGGAATGTGCTTCATTTCAATGAACTGGCAACACCTGGTATACAGATCATGTAATTGTTCAATGACTTATGTCAAATAAATAGGCCACAGTGGAAAGAAGAATTGAGTGAGTTCATCAAATAAGCTTCAAAAACAAGTTCGTCCTTTTTAACTGTATTCACGTCTTTTTGAAATTCAGGTTGTCGGGATTTCAGCTGCCTTCCTCCATCGTCAGCAGCGGCTCCATCCTTACTCTGTGGTTCACGACAGACTTCGCTGTGAGTGCCCAGGGATTCAAAGCGCTGTATGAAGGTAAGGTGCTTGCTGTGCACCCCCACACCCCCTGTGAAGATGGCTTCACACTGGCCAGGAAGGCTGTTCACACAAACCGAAGCTGCTGCTTCCCGCGTGGTTCTAATGGTTCAAATGTTGGACTTCTGTGTTTTGATGCTGGGAGAATGCCATTTACTGTAATGGCTCAAATTTCTGGCACAACATGTGTGTTGACAATTTTCCTTTGTTGCTAGAGCTTTTTCATTGGAAGAATGGTTTTCTTTTGATGTGTGGCAGTGAAGTTTTGAGTAGTTAGGATGTTAATTGACAGTCTTCCTTTTCTCCAATCTTAATGGAGACAAGCTTTCTTAAAATAATTGCTGGACAGTAATATTCAGAGTTGGTGCCTAGGTAAAGTGAATCCCATTACATGAGTTTTGGCTGTCATAATTTGAAACTTCGAATGAAGAAAGTGATTTCATTTGGTGCTTGCAAGGCATGGGGGGTGCATTTCTTTTTACTTTATTTTTGGTGTTTTCGGACTTTGTGCTGAGGTGAGTTTGGGGCCTCACTGTCATTGTTGACTCTTTTGGGCAGAAATTTCAAGAAGATAAAAGAGATTTCAGCCTTTGATAGAGGGAATAATATACATGATTGCAAAATATTCAGTTTTAGGAAATTGCACTACTATATGGTAAGTATAAGTGCCGAGGTCTGTTTAGTCTTGTTTCACATATATATTTTAATTTTTGTCTCATGTGTAATGCAGCATCTTTTATTTTTAACATAAACTCGGAAGCCCATGAATTGAAAAGGGCTATGTAGGGTGGGGGTGGGCCCAATCCAATGTCCACTTAGCGAGCCTTCCTGGATTAAGTCACCTCTGTGTGTCTTCCTCTTTGCAATACTTCACACACTTTTGCAAAAATCATTCTTCTTGGAAAGATAAAATCTACACATGCTTTTTGCAACTGAGCTTAGCTACCATGCAATTATCAGAAAATACAAGGTTAGACTGTCCTCTTTGCAAAGGAATATAAGCAGAGCAATTCATCCTTTTATTTAAGTAAAGTCTTATGTGGAATGATGCTTAGAATTTTATACTAACTCTGACTCCAGTTCTTCCAGGTCACTGCTTTTATATATAAACGTGCATCCATTGCCTGAAAGAGTAACTCATCCTTAAGCTCATTACTGATTACCTGGGGATCATTTAATCTTTGGAAGAGTAACAGGCTAGTTCAAGGTTAATAGGTCCTACTAGCTTTCAGATTTGCTTGTATCTACCACTTCCTGCATACCCCAGCTTCACATAATTTCTTTCTCACTTGACATTGCAAAAGTGTTTCTGAAGCAATCTGTACTAGCTGCTATGAAACAGAACTTGTCCAGTCAGCACATACGGTATTTCATAAGGTGGCTAATGCTTCAACATTTTAAAAACCTTGGCAGTTTTCTTTCCCTTTCTGACAAAGTTGATCCTTAATACCGTGTTTTGGTGAATTTCATAAGATAAATGTTGCAGAAACTCGACTGACGCTGAGTGACTGCCAAATCAATAATTAAACTGAATCTTTCTCGGACGTTTTTGGTGGTGTTTGTGGTTGTCATCATGGCATAGTGAAAAATGATTGGTGAGATCGTCTCTGTTGGGAAAATGTTTATGAGTTGTCAACAAAATTGGAAAACTGATGAGAAAAACAGAGCCATGAGTTACCTGCATTTTTTAAAATGTTGTTGTGTGAAGATGTTTGAAATTTTTGTTTTCCATAGTTGCATTACAATATAGTCTTATATTTACAAGTAAATACAATGCATTATTTTGAAAGCAAAGCATTAAAATAAAAGTGCTTTTTTAGCAAAATAAAAATCATAAAATATGCAATATCTTTATTTGTAAAATATTTTTATTAGCTTACAGATCAACTGATAAATTTGTGTTATCTGTTGAAATAAAGTTAATTGCAGTCTAAATAGAAGATTAAAGACAAGAATTTTTGCAGAAGAGACAAAAACTTTGTAAATATCAGCTGGTTTATCAATATCATTTCACACAGGAAGTTTATACACAGCTATAACTTACCAATGTAATGGTCATGGGAAAAAGAGATTTATATCGAGAACAGTGTATAAAATATTCAGATACACCTATTCAGATATAATATTAAGCATAACCAATGAGTCAGAAAAATATCTAACGTTGTTTTGGAACTAGAACATCGGATCCCACTGGTTTTTATACTGACAACACTGTCTTCCAAGTAATTAATATAAACCAAATAATTCAATAAAATGTCTATGTCTTATCCAAGACCTCTAAGGAAAACTTGAATTAAAATTTTAATGCTAAATCAGATTCAATTTTTTCTCCAGTTCTTAAATGATTACCAATTTTTCCAGATTTATGTTTAATTTTTATTTATTATTTTATTCCTTCTTTTTTTGAGGTTTTTATTTTCAGTTTTATTTATATTTATTTGTTGAATTGGGAGAAAATCTTCCAAACTTTAAAAAAAAAAATCTGTCTACACAAGATAGGCTTAGTAATAAACTTAACTTGGACTTAATCTGGACACTGGACTTTATAGTTTGCTGAAAGTACTATTTGGGATAAGTACTATTTACATAAATTATTATTCATACATGGAGATATTAAGCTACCTAAGGAGTATGGAAACAGTAAATTAAATTATTCTAATTAATGTGTTCAGTCATTAAATTTAACCCTGAAAATTAAATGGATATATTTATACATGTCTCACTAGCATTATTCACATATAGTAATTAGCTTTTTAAGTAGTGGGTAAGTTCATAGATTGTTGATGAAATCACCGTATTTTAACCCATATATATAGAATAATAAAATTGAAGCTACTATTTTAATAGGGTATTTTATAAAGTTATATTTCCTAATTCTGTCACTGAACATTATTCTTCATGGCCAGCCAAAGAATTTGCATGATTTTATTTGGTAAATTTATAACAAATACGCTGGGGTTACACATAATTTACAATGAGATGAATTACTATCAATATTCCTATGCTTGTCCAATATAAATAACATTTTTTTTTCTACCTTTCAACTTTTTTTCATCAAGATCTCAGTTACTGAAATAAAATTATTTGTATCATCACATTTACTTATGATTTAAGGGAAAAATCTTCCAGGCGGTCAGAAACTTTACATGGCATGTCAAGACACGACAGATGTTATGCCATGACAGATGTGTGACAAGGCGGCCATGAGACCTAAGGACAAAGAGAACAAACCCACTTGGTGACATGTGACAATCTAGAATTGTGCCCCAAAGGACCCGTCACTCTGATGATTTTTTGTTTCGCTTTTTAAAAGGCAAGTCTTCTCTGTTCTAATATTTTCTCTTGCTAGTGACAAAGTGAACTAAACATTAGAAACACTAGTGAATGTATGATGAAAGTATTTTCACTCCCAGTTTTTGGTTCTGAAATCTAATTTATTTTTAAGTGACTCTTCTCTCATTAATGCGCATCCTGAATATCATTTTAGATGTTTCATGAATTACTTGGTAATTTTTCATACATTAACTTTCAATAATTTTAGTATTGGTTATATTTTAAAATTTTAGTTTTTTTTTTTTTTTTACCAATTGTTTACTATAATTTAGATTGACTTTTAAGGTATTTTTGCAGGTAAAATAAGTTTCTTTGACATTGTATTTTTATCCTCTAGTATTTGTATAAAAAGAATTTCTATGTATTATATAAGCTGCGTTTGAATAGAAAGCCCTGATTCTGTGATTCAAATTGAGTGCAATGTGTACTCACTAAAATTAATACTTTTCTTCTGTAGAACATTTCTTGATAGTGTAGGGCAATTCTGTTGATTGGAAACCAAATTGACCAAGACTTTATCCATGGGATGACTCTTTTTTTTTTTCTTTTTTAAAAAATGGGAACAGAAATTTTATGCACATTTTACCACAGAACTTACCTTTGCTGTAATTGTTTGAGGTAAAAGGAAGGTTAAATTGGATTCCTGTCTAAGGCAAACCTGATAGAAATGGTAAGAATCTTTTCTTAAGAATATTTTCTTAAAATAAAATCTGGCTGACAAGGTAGTTGAAAAGGGAAAAAATTAATCACAATTGTAGACAGTCAAATATTTTGTCCATAAAATACTAATTTTACACATTTAGCATTTTCTCACCTTCCCATGGTGCCATATTTGAATATATTGGCCTTAAATGTTGTGCTTGAAATCTATAAGAATCTGACAGTTTAAAAAAAAAATCTTTTTAGGAAAAATAACCACCAGCAGAGTGAGGAAGAATTCGACATCACTAAATTGCAAAGATTAGCCTGTGGCAGGAAACTGTATCGCATACAAACTAGCACATTAGATGGAGTGAAGAAAACAGTTGCCCACAAAGATGCTTAAAGAGACTCCTTCGGGTTATAAAATTCTATTCTAGAGAAATTCTGCTCTTTCTTTTTTTCTTTGTTTTAAAATTATTCATTCTATTGATTATAACATTATGTCCTCACTAAAGTATATGTTTCTCTATGGATAGATGGTAAATAAGTGAATGAAAGATAGGTAGATAGATGAAAGGGGTAGACTGATAATCTGTAGTTAAGACAGATGATAGGTAGGTAGATACATAATAAATAGGCCGACAGGTGGATGAGCAGATGGATGAATAGATGTGCCTAAAATGGTATAAATTCTTATATACATTTTCTTTTTAAATCTTCAAGATTCCTATAAGCATAGCAAAATTACCTAATATTACTGGACAGAGAAAACGAAGTAGTGATGTATAGTAACTTAGTTTGTCAAGACGTTATGGCTACTACATAGTGAAGGGGGGGAATTAAACACCAATCTGCCTGTTTCCAGATGTTGTCATTCTTAACCCTGTACTATGTTTTCTCTAATATGATATTTGTTTACATGTATGGAAATACACACATAAAAATAAGCATGTATCCACATACTTGTATACACAAAATCACACTTTTACATATATATACATATGTGTATGTATGTATATACACACACTATATATGCATGGAGCATATATGTATATCCTTATGTAAATGGACACAGATTTACTCACTCATTCTCTCTTATTTATGCATTGTCCTTTTACTGAGTATCTCCCAGAGACTCAATACTGAGCTAAATGTTAGGAATACAAAGAAGATGATGAGAATGGTGTTTTTTCTGAAGGAGTAGTAGGCAAAAATGACAAAATTCAGTAGAACAGAGAGTGCAGTTGGTTCTAATAACTAGCGATGGTGTTTGACATGACTGGGCGGAAGGGAAGGCCAGTGGTCTTGGGGACAGATAGAGATCATGATAGAGTCAATACTTGAGCTATACTGCCAAGTGTTTAAAGAGTCCAAGTAGTAAATGCCAACTTTGTATCAGTCACTGAATACACGTTCTCCAAGGAAGATGGGTCACTGGGGGCTCTTTCTGAGTGAGGAAGAACTATGGGCGAAAATGTGGCGGACAACAGCTTACCATCTGTAAGAACTGTGGGACATTCCCAGTAGGCCTGGAGTGTGGTCCCTTGGCCTGGCAGTGCAGTCAGAGGGGTCAGGTTAATGTTGAACCAGCCCTGAGATAGAACTCTTCCTCTGTGGGATCCACAGACAGGCTGAATTCATCTCACTGGACAGGTAAACAGACGGAAGCACTTTCGTTTGCAAATGCTTCCATTTTACAATTTCGTCACATTTTAGCTTTTAAATCATCATTGAAGTGCCTGAAATGTGTATAGATGGAAGTGAGATGATGTGGATTAAGTGAATCCTGCATTCTTGCAGCAGCTTTCCCCCACGAGGTGTTAGAGGGCACCTGTTACCTCCTCTCTTGTGGTCATTTTTGTTTGCATCCTTGAGGGCAGTGTGGGCTCCAAGGAAAGATTTCAATACTTGACAGGTGGCTCTAAGTAAATATTTAAAAATATTGTTTGATAAAAATTCTTCACTCAGCCCTACCTTAATTTCATCCCATGGTTCAAATTTCTTACCCTCAAAACCTAAAAGGAGAATTGATAATAGGTGTCACAGTTAGCTGATTGGAATTTGATTTTCTCTTTGGTTAACACATCTTCTTATCTAGAAGTTTTTAAAACATAGACACACACACAGACACCTCCCCAAAAATGATGGTTTAAAGACAAAGAGTTTTGATGACCCACTGCATATACAAACATTTCTTCTTTAAAAAAATAATGGACTCCATACAGACCATTCAGTTAAACCTGTGACGACTTAAATGGATTGATTTCATTTATTATGGATTTATTTTGGGGAAGATAATGGGCTTCGTGTTCATAAACTACTTAGATTTTCACCAGGGAAATGTGAATCTTGGCCACAGTGCAGACCTTTCATTCCGGCGTCACTAAGTGATTAACTCCGTGGTGGGCGGGGCTTCTCACTGAGAGTGTTTCCTGTTCCCTGAATGCATTTGGCGTTTCTCTCTGACACATCCCTCAAGTAGAATTTTCTTTCCTTTAACATCCATGGATCTGGATTTAGAAAGAACAGCTAGATTATTACCCTTCAAGCTCAAAGCTTTATTTAGGATGTCAGCGCTCATTTATTTCTCCCTTGAAATGATTATCCAAACTCAACCTGAATTAAAGCGTGGAACGTGAATGACCCACCTGGCAGGAAACATTTCCAGTTGAAGAAAGTGAAGGTGGAAGAACAGCAGTTAGCTGTCCATTAGCCAATGCTTTACCATTACTTTGGATTTATAACAATTACTGAGGCTAAAATGAAGGGGAAACGTCTAGAATTACTTTCCTGTTGACTGTTAGGTCCTCTAGGCTGGTGAGCTAGGTAAGGACATAGCTTACTGAAGACACACTTCCCCTGGTGGTGGAGAGCAGAGGGAACAGTCCTCACGTTGGTCCTTCTCGAGGCTTAGATGCCAGAGCCTCGTCCCCTCTTTTGTTCTTGATTTGCAGGGTATTCAGGTGGCTCAGATGGTAAAGTGTCTGCCTACAGTGCGGGAGACCGAGTTCCATCCCTGGGTTGGGAAGATTCCCTGGAGAAGAAAGTGGCAACCCACTCCAGTACTCTTGCCTGGAATATCCCATGGATGGAGGAGCCTGGTGGGCTACAGTCCATGGGGTCGCAAAGAGTCGGACACGACTGAATGACTTCACTTTCTTTTCTTTCAGCAGTAGGCACACTAGGACCACTCTTCAAAGATTTTGGAATGGCACTTGAAATTAATTATTCCTGTTAGTAACACGAACACTAACATCTCCAAAAAGTGCAGAGATAGGAGAGAAGTAGTGACTTTCTAAAAGTTCAGCTAAGTCAATCAGATGTTGGGTCAGAGCAGGAAGGTCTGAATGGCCGCACAGTTTTGTACGAATGTGTGTTTTTTCCGCAGAAAACATTTCATAGACTTCACCAAGGTCTCAGTTGTTTCATAACTAACATAAAGGTCATAAAGGTTGATAATATTAGTTCTGCTACCCCGAGGCATCACATGTTCCTTAACCTGGTTTCTGCTGCTTATCTTTTACTTCAGTTGTTTTGATTCTGATAGCAGGTTACAGTTGGGCTTCATCAATGGGCCTTGAGTTCTGGGGTGGACTAGGGCTGTCCTGTCAGTGTGGATGATCTGGTTCCTATGAATTGTAGTCTATTAATTTGGCATTTTGATTTTATATGTTCTGTGAACTTAATTAATATGTTTTCCCTCGAGAGATGAATTTGTTCTCTGTGTACTACAAAATCCAGTTTCTGATTCAATAAGAGTGGATAGCAGTGATCCACCAAGATCATAAATTCTACTGTGGCGCCTATTTAGTGATATTAAGTTAGTCGTTTTCCCTGGTGAGACACCAGTACACACACACACACTACACAGTGACACTCTTTGTATCATCATGTATAATTTGTCTTCAGACATCATCCTAAGAAATCATTTTGTTTCAAGTATTCAGTACTGTTCAAATAGTTTTAGTCATACGTGTATTGACCTAAGGGGACATTCATGACACAAAATGCAGTATGCTCCGAGTTTGTTGAAAATAACTTTTAAATGTACTTGTACATGTGTGTATGCACACGTACGTGTGTATGTGTATCCATCATCCATACATTTGTATAGCATATGCCCCTATGAGTACCCAGAAAAGTACAGGAGGGTACCTGAACTGTTAATAAACATGAATGTGGGAGTGATTGAAATGCTGAAGATGGATAGCTTGGTTTTTCTCTATATTATTGAGTTATGTAGCTTGTTGCAATGGGTATTTAAAAAAATCAAGTAATGAACATCGTAAAGGGGGAAAAATGTAGATTATGCTGGAAATGGATATTCCTAAATGGATCTCAGGGTCTTACATGGAAATAAAATAAAAAGTGGGGCCAGGTAATTTTAAGTCGTTCAGTATCATTTTCAAATGGCTGAGTTCATGGGTTCTAAGGCCAGCACTGGCACAGAAATGGTGGTCTGTCTAAAAGGGCCTTAATAAAAGGTAAATTAATTCCATAGAAAAGACATCCTCAACATTGTTGTTCAATAACAAAGGAAGGATTGATCAATACTTCACCTTCCACAGTGTAATTGTACTTGTGTTTCTTAAGATTTGTCTTTGTGATGATACTTCAAGTTTTACCCTTTGTACCCACTCATCTCCCAAGACTTCTCTTTTTTTGTGTGTGGATCTTTTACAATGATATCTTGTGTCATAGACAAGTTGCTCCAAGTTAATATGCATATGTGATTAGCAATAAGTAATCTCAGATACTGTGGGAGAAAAGTGATCATTATTTAGATGAGATAAAGCATGTTTAGGGTGGTTTGGCTGTAGCAAATAATCATTATTTAAAATGAAGCTTATAAGCAAAAATAATGAGATTGGATAATTTTTTCTCTTAAAATTCTCTTTTTTGGCTATCATTGGTCCTTAATGAGCCACTCAATATGCTAGAAATTAGATGACCTCTCTGTTTAAACACCCTCAGGTCTTGGCTTCCTACCATTCTGCTACTAGAAATGGGAAGGTTGGCAAAATTAATTTCTTAAATGTTTACATGTGGGTGGTGCAAAAATTCTGAGTGTGGGTTCAAGCCAGTTTCTCAATCACTGAGTATGACCATTGGATAAATTACTTAAGCCCTTACTGTATCACATCCCTCACTTGTAAAATTGAAAAGTTCCAACCTTGGAATTGTTATGAGATCTAGAGTAGATGAGGTCTTTATACCACATAGCTCTGTCCTTGGTATACAAAACTTCTAATTTCTTCTTCCAGTTCTGCAATACTTGCAGAGAGAATGACCTCAGTAAGTGTAGTGGGTGGTGATTTCTTCTAAATTGGGAATTATATAATCTTCAGTGCTTATGACTGTCTCATTTTGTGCTCTTTTCCCCTTGTGCTGTCTTATTCATGGGACACCTTTGTCTACCTCTATCCCAACTTCTCTGTGCATTCAGCTTCTCTGTATCTTCAGCTTAAAAAAAATAGTCAAAGATTAAAAAATAAATAGAATCTTTCAAGTGAAAGTGCAAAACACAAATTCATCCCTGGTGTAGTGGTGAGTGGCTCTTTCTGCTTTTAGGACTAGCTGGCAAGTTATACATTGTGTAACTTCAGTTTTGTTTTGTTTTTTCTTAAGTAAGTAGGCATTTTTGCTCTTGCTGTGTGGTTGATTTGTTGAGTCTTTAGTCTACAGTAAGAAGAATATGTTAATACAAAGAGGTCCCTGAGGAAAGGTAAAGTTACATTTTTCTTCTAGCTTCTGGTTATAGGAGGAGATGACTAAGAATGAGATTTATTTGAACTATAAAAACAAAAGCACAGAACCATCCATGGGCTGAAATCAAGAAAGATCCAAGAATGCTAGAAATGCCCATTATAAATTAGGACAAAAATATATTACAGTTTGATAAATCAAAATTAGTTTTAGGGAAGGAGCCTTGCCTCTCCTCTTCAGGTCCTTTTGTGAGAGAAACGGGAATTATATGAACTATTAGTTGGCCTGTAGCCCTGTACAAAAGTTAAGCTTTAAGCAGATGCTTCACTCTCTGATACACAGTGGAATTAATGCCAAATGTCCGCTTAAATGACAGAAATAGAAATATTTGTTTAGCTGCAAAGTTTTCAACTCAGTCTACAGGAGATTCACAGTTCATTTCTGACTTTGCGCTTACCATGTAAATTTATTATTGTTTCTGAGACTCTTCTAGCGAAGGTTAGTGGGTCACTGAATATCAAACATCTGTAGTGCAAAGTCTAAGCACATTTTTCAAAGAATGTGTTCATTTTAAAAATCTCCAACCTTACTGGCAATTTCTTTCCTCTTTTTAAAGTTGTTTTCTTTAAGTGTAGGCAGAAACTGTAATTTTCTGTTTGCCAAAACGTCCAGTAGGCTAACTTTTGGCCAACTGAGGATAATCTCTTCTGAATTATATATATGATATTGACCTGTGTAGGATTCATATTCTGAGGTGCAACTTGTCTATGACCCAAGATATTATTGCAAAAGATCAAGAATAAAGGGAAGTCTTGGGAGATGAGTGAGTAAAAAGGGTAAAACTTGAATTATCATCATGAAGACAAATCAATTATGGATTTATTGTTAGTTTCAACAAAATAAGCCATAGACTTTATTGAACAACTTGAAAGAGCATCATATAAAATTATACTATGTGTTTGTGCATGTTCTATAATCAGTCATTTCTTACAATTTTAATTGTTTATTTCACTCCTTTCTGCGACTGGACATGGAACAGCAGACTGGTTCCGAAAAGGAAAAGGAGTAAGGCTAAGGGTGTATGTTGTCACCCTGCTTATTTAACTTATATGCAGAGTACATCATGTGAAATACCAGGCTGGATGAAACACAAGCTGGAATCAAGATTGCTGGGAGAAATATCAATAACCTCAGATATGCACATGATACCACCTTTATGGCAGAAAATGAGAAACTAAAGAGCTTCTTGATGAAAGTGAAAGAGGAGAATGAAAAAAAAAAAGTTGGCTAAAACTCAGCATTCAGAAAACTAAGATCATGGCATCCAGTCCCATCACTTCATGGCAAATAGATGGGGAAACAATGGAAACAGTGACGGACTTGTATTTTTTTGGACTGAAAAATCACTGCAGATGGTGATTGCAGCCATGAAATTAAAAAACGCTTACTCCTTGGAAGGAAAGTTATGATGAACCTAGACAGCATATTAAAAAGCAGAGACATTGCTGACAAAGGTCCATCTAGTCAAAGCTATGGTTTTTCCAGTAGTCATTAATGGATGTGAGAGTTGGACTGTAAGAAATCTGAGTGCAGAAGAATTGATGCTTTTGAACTGTGGTGTTGGAGAAGACTCTTGAGAGTCCCTTGGACCACAAGGAGTTCCAACCAGTCCATCCTAAAGGAGATCAGTCCTGGGTGTTCATTGGAAGGACTGATGCTGAAGCTAAAACTCCAGTACTTTGGCCACCAGATGCGAAGAATTGACTCATTTGAAAAGACCCTAATGCTGGGAAAAATTGAAGGCTGGAGGAGAAGGGGATGACAGAGGATAAGATGGTTGGATGGCATCATTGACTCAGTGGACATGAGTTTGAGTAAGCTCCAGGAGTTGGTGATGGGCAGGGAAGCCTGGAGTGCTGCGGTTCATGGGGTTGCAAAGAGTCGAACACAACTGAGCGACTGAACTGAACTGTGCTGCTCAGAGTAATGTAAGAAGTGAAGTGAAGTGAAAGCTGCTCAGTCGTGTCCAACTCTTTGCAACCCCATGGACTATATAGTCCATGGATTTCTCCAGGCCAGAATACTGGAGTGGGTAGCCTTTCCCTTCTCCACAGAGTAATGTAAACACTCTGATGCTGGGAGGGATTGGGGGCAGGAGGAGAAGGGGACAACAGAGGATGAGATGACTGGATGGCATTACCAACTCAATGGACGTGAGTCTGAGTGAACTCCAGGAGTTGGTGATGGACAGAGAGGCCTGGCATGCTGCGATTCATGGGGTCGCAAAGAGTCGGACATGACTGAGTGACTGAACTGAACTGAAATACAAAATCCTTTTGATTATATCCAAGTATTAACCAAAATAATAAGATACAGAAATGAAAGTGAACATTCAAATAATGAAAGGCACCATTTTTTCATTTATTTGTATTCTTCATTGTATTTTCATTTATTTGTATTTAAATATTTTTTTATAAAACCTCATAGTGGAGACTGTGGACTGCAAACACTTCCCCTTGTGACAGCAGAGGGTGAAATGCCCTTTCTAGTCACTGCCTGTATGTTCTACTTGCTTCCTTGCAGACATCCTTGACATTGGTTTTTTCAAAATATGACCTTATATTTCTTTCTTATCCTCAGGAGTTAAAAAATAAAACAAACAAAAAAACACTATTTAACAAAAGTAGACTAGCCTGGGGCATGTTGATTTGCAACATGAGTTTATTTGTATAGCTCCTATTAAGATGCAGTTGTCATTTTAATCATATATCTTCTAAGTGTTAATTTTGTTTTTCCAAGCGTACATCCACTTTTCTTAAAATATGCTTTTAAATATTAAGATAGTGGAATGGAAAGCCACATTTGGGAAGGAGAGGAGGGTGGGTGAGTGGACATCTGGTGTGTGGGGGACATCTGAGTTTGCTCCTGCAGTTCCGCCTGGGTGTGGGAGGGTAGCAAATGGGAGATTTTGTGCAGGAATATGATGGAACACATTTTAAATCTGGATGTGTTATCCATCTCAACAAATAAAATTGGGGTTTCAGCATTCCGCATCTTTGTTTTTTTTTTTTTTAAGACTTTCACACTTGCTCAAAATCTTCCCATATGCCACAATTCTGACGTGTGTATCAAAATTTACATGTTTACTTGTTTTTTTGGAAGGAAAACTCAGATGCATGAATCACAAGAGTAACTATGGGTTTCTTAGTGTAGTGAGAGCAAAGTATTTTTTTTTTTAAGTTCACTAAGTCAAAGGAACTAGTTAGTGTGTGGTTATAATTAATGCTTATACATTTAGACTGAGGTCTTAAAAAATTGAGGTATCATTTCACTTATAAACTACTGTATGAAATAAATATTGGAAGACTTCTTGATGCCGGGAAAGCTTGAAGGCAAAAGGAGAAGGGAGTAGCAGAGGATGTGATGGTTAGATAACATCACCGACTCAGTGGACATGAATTTGAGACAACTCCAGGAGATAGTGGAGGACAGGGGAGCCTGGCATGCTGTAGACCATGAGGTCGCAAACAGTCAGACACGGCTTAGTGATTCAACAGCAATGAAATAGATACAATTTTCACTCTCTATTTAAACAATAATGAGATACAACATTACAATGAAATACATTACAACACTTATAATATTCTTCAGGTGGTATATTAGCCACATTTATTTAAAAGTTCTTTCAACAAACTCCATATAAAGTGCCATGTAGCCTATTAAACCTTAGAGTCATATTAATGGTTTATAATAAAAAATACTTTATTGTATCTTAATTTTCATTTAATCCTTAACACTTTATGCGTAAGTCCTTTATTCCTATAGAGATACAGCAGTTTTCCAAGTTTTGACCTCTAGAGGCAGAGAAGAGCTGGGATTAGGTGTGGTCCCTCTAAAGAGAAGTGGCCAACTTTTTCTGTCAAAGGCCAGACAGTAGATATTTGTAGCTTCACAGTTTGATCTGTGCCCAACTGTTCAGTTCTCCTGATACAATGTGAGGGTGATTGTCACCCTCTACAGCTTGGTAAAGTTAATAAATAAAACTTTATTAACAAAGATAGGCGGCCACTGTGTAGGACCCTGACCCTACAGTCAGACTTCTTTCCTCTCCTTGGGAAGTCAGCCTTTCTGTTCCTGTGTCTGTTTTGCTTCTTATGTTACCCATTTTCTCAATGCCCAGTCAAAAATGTAAGAGGACTCTGCAGAAGGCTGACAATTGATGGATGGAACCAATGAGACGACTTTGTTCATTACCTGAGTCCAACACCGGGTGACTCAGGAGTGTCAGTGAATTCAGTCATTGTTGAGTTGGCAGTCACTGCATTGTCTGTCGTTTGCACACAGAGCTTGTTTGCAAGGTTTACTTTTGTATCTTTGTATGTAAGACACGGCAGTAATAGTGTCTGCAGTTCCTGCAGTGTGAAGTCCCAGCTTTGCAGGATTCCTTTTTGTGTGTGTTTTGTACTCAGAAGCTCCTGTGTTGACAGGCTTCATGCTTTGATTTCAACCCCAAAAGGTCTTCCTTAAACTTCTTAGTGTAAAAAGTAATGTCAAGCATTTCAAGTCCCTACTTCCAGGTTATCCATGCCCAGATAAATTAATAGAAAATGTATTAGAGGTGGCTGCTGATATACAATTTTCATGTTGCTGGGAAAATTGTTTTCTTTTTTGTTTCAGAAATAATTTTCTTAGAACATGCATTATCACATACATTTCCTTAAACTTTGATGTTTTAAATGTGGCAAGTTAACCAATGGAGGCCTGATGGTGAATAGTCTGTATCGCCTCTCATCGTGCCCTCCAAGGAAAAGCATGTGATGTATGTCCCAGTACCCTGGGAAGGTGGGGACACTTGACGGTGCAAATAGGCGCCAGTGAGAACATCCGACTCAGCACAGCTAAATTGTAATACGGGCACCGCTCTGCTCACTGCCATCTGACAGCTGTTTGGTTCCTCTGTGAAGTGAATTAGTGCTGTCATTTTACTAATAGACCAAAAATAAAATCGCTGGCATTGTTTCCAGCCGCCAGTTCTCACAGAAGCCGGTCGAGATGAATTGCCCTCTGCCTGGTCACAGCCATGCCTGTTATGGAACAGGCCAGCAGAACATGAGGCATGATTCAGAATGCTAATGGAGGACAGCGGAGTGCTTCTCCAAGGGCGCTGCCTAGGGGGCCCCAGAATAACCCCAGACATTTCTGAACTCCAGGGTGTCGCCTTTTCAGGTGAGTTTCTAGCCACCCGCCTCTCCGACCTGGAACATTCATGTGTGATCATGCACCAAACTGAACTCAGACACATCTAACGTTTTTTTAAGTGTCTGGTCTTGTGCAAGCTCTAAGCATGATTTTGTGAGAAGCGAGAGATGCGTCCTGCCGTACGGAGCTTCCCAATGAGAAGGGTTGTGTGTCTTGCACGGCGATCGTGCGATGCCCTGCGGAGCGATGTCTGTGTGCTTCTTTTTGATCATCAACAATGGCAACGACAACAAAACCCTGATGTTTTGTGTCATGTTATTATGTATCCAGGGGAATGGTTTCATGCTGTTTATATTGCATTTATTCACTTAGCTGCTGGCTGTTTTACATGATCTCAACTTTTTTAAACCACCCCGATACAATACAGAGAGTTGATAAACTGGTATCCCAAGGACCCTATCCTCATGAGATCCTCATGAGAAACTGAAGCTAAGCACTATAATAGTTGTGCTCATACAACCAGTGTCTGGCTGGGGCCAGAATTGACATAATCTCTACTCTTAGACTATGGAGAAGCAAGAAACTACTGTGTGAAGTTAGGTGGGAGTCCCTTCAGTCTATTCAGATAGTATCGCTTTCCTTTTCACCTGTCTTCTCCAAGTTAAGCATTCCCAGTCCATGCCAAAGCATCAGTTTGAGCGACTAAAAGACCAAAACCCTCCTTTGAGTAAGGCACCTTGTGTTGCATTGTCATATCTGAAGTGGGGGTGCTTTCCAGATGTTAGCTGTTGGCTGGGGAGTACAGAGATCTCAGGTGCTTTTCCTGAGGAACATCTTTCTACCAGGGCAGCACTGACGAGCGAGGTGGGGCATCTTTGCTAACATTGTGTGGGCTCTGCAATAGGTCACCTCCAGGCTTAACACTGTTTATCACTGTTCAGACTCCAATTTTATTACTCTTTTTGCCTTGCATAAATTATTTAACCCCTTGTTGCCTCAGCTGCCATGTTTTAAAGCCAGAATGATAACAACACAATGAATGCCATTATACGCTACTTAGAAGAATTAGTGAGTTTAGTGTGCACTGCTTAGAGGCGTGTCTCATACACAATCAGTGCCACTGTTTCTCTTACGAGATTCTTGTTTAGTCACAGAAAGTTTCTTAGTTTAAGTCCTGCTTTTAGTTAATTAGCTAGTCACTGAGTTGTGTCCAGCTCTTTGCAATTCCATGGACTGTAGCCTGTCAAGCGCCTCTGTCCATGGAATTCTGCTGAGGGCTCTTCAAGTTTAATTTCTTTTTAATAGCATTAACCAAAATAATATTAAACATATCCAAATAAAATTTAAACATATTTTCATATAAATATATATTAGTACTACAGAGACAATGTAAATACACATAAATAGTATAATATAAATATTAATTATGTATTTAGTATAAGTTCATAACTTACTACTAGCCAAAACTCAATTGGGTTTTTCAATTTTTATATTTAATGATAGTAAATATTATCTTTAGAAATGTACTTTTCCTGCTTCCACTTACCCCACCTTCCCCATCTTTGTATTAATATTTATCATTAAATACATGTCTATAAGCCAGAGCAATTTTTACATAAATCCTTTCCATGCAAAACTTACATGTGGGATTTTGACAAATGTTAGATAAAAACTGAAATGATTGGAAAATGCAAGATTAAATGAAGGTAAATAAGTTTCTTGAGAAGATGTTAAAAGCAGCGTGGAAGCTGCATCTTCAGCAGCACCTTTAATATCCCCGAGATCACGTGAGTTTCACAAAAGGGTTTTGTGAGCTGTGTTTGCCAAGGTTGATGGGACTGCAGAAATTAATTTTCGTGGAGGGTCTCATTAAGTTAGGGTCCCTGGGATACCACTTTAAGAAAAAAAAAAATGCTCTCTCCCTCTGTTCTCTTCCCCAGCTGCCTGTGTCCATCCGTAGCAGGACGCATGCCCTGTTCTCCAGGGATGCACGTGTCCTATCTGGGCACACTCTGATACATGTAGTCAAGGTCACAATGGCCTTGGTCCAGAAGACGGGCCTTTCAGGGCTGGTCAGCCTGGTGCCACCGGTCTACACACTGAGGCTGTTACTGGAAAAGATGCCTCCCATCCGCATAGGCAGACAATAGAAATGGAGATGTTTCCACCTTCCAAAGACCTTTTAAAAAGAGTATCTTCACTGCATTTACTGGATGGTTATTTTAGGGGTTAGACTAAGTGGTTTTGGAGCATAGCCTTTGGGTGTTACCACATACTGATGGTTCGGCTTCCCTGATAACTCAGTTGGTAAAGAATCTGCCTGCAATGCAGGAGACCCTGGTTCAATTCCTGGATCGGGAAGATCCACTGGAGAAGGGATAGGCTACCCACTCCTGTATTCTTGGGCTTCCCTGGTGGCTCAGCTGGTAAAGAATCTGCCTGCAATGTGGGAGACCTGGGTTCAATCCCTGGGTTGGGAAGATCCCCTGGAGAAGGGAAAGGCTACCCACTCCAGTATTCTGGCCTGGAGAATTCCATGTACTGTGTAGTCCATGGGGTCGCAAAGAGTCGGACACACTGAGCGACTTTCACTCACTCACATACTGACTTTCAGTGAGGCAGACCCTCCCTGGGCAATTAGGACTCAGAGCAACTTCGCTAGATAGGCTAACTGAGGGGGTGGATATCAGCAGTGAGATGTGAATTGGGTTTGTCATATTTGTTTATGAAATAGTCATTTTAGGCAAGATACAGTATAAATAATGATAGTATAAATAGCACTTAAAATATAAATAACAACACAAATAGATTTTGTTACAGCAATCTGACTCAGTGTGAAAGGGCTCATTTACATATATTAAGTGATAGACATTAATGAGTTAAAAAAACTAATCATCCCTTTCTATATCATCATCTTGAAAAGTGAATTTGATTTCCTTTATACTAATGATATCTAAATTGCAATGATTTCCACATAACTTGAATGATTTCTACCTATGCTAAGTCTATTAATCCATTTTAGAGAAATATGAAAAGCTATAACTGGGGATGATTTTGTTAAATATAGAATTTGGAATATTAAGTTGTCTATAACATGTTTACAACACCCTATGCAGCAAATTATATTAAATTTAAATTAGGTTACTTCTACATAATCAAGATTGGCAATATTAAAGTTGATGAATAGAAACCTTTATTTATTGTGTTTGTTTATAAAATTAATATTTTGTTCTGTTAACATTCATTGGCCATTTATTCTATGTTGGACATTTTCTAGAGGTTAGATATATGACATTAGACTAAACGACAGAATCTCCAGGCTTCCTTTTAATTCTAGTTGAGGATTAATAAATGAATACAGAACAGAAATACATAGTACATCACACAGTGACCATTGATGTGGACACACGCGGGTCAGGGAAGGGGTTGCCAGACTAAAGACTGAGTTCCAAGTTAAATAGGATGTTGAGGGAAGCTTTTCACTGAGAAAAGATAGATACAGCCACGTGGGATTCTGAGAAACATCATTCCAAGAAACAGTGAGAACAATTAAGTTATAGAAACATGTTTTTATTGTGAATTCTGGATTTAACTTTGGAGTCAGTACAATATACTCATTGAATGAACCTAAGGTATGAGAAACAAGGAAAACCTTAGCAATGACTACAGGGTTTTTGGAGGTGGAGAACATGCTTAAAGGATGATGAATGGAGCAGAGTGGGGATCAGGGAGTTATCTGTAGACAGCTTAAATGTCAGTGTCCATCAGACTCGCAAAGACCGAGGTCACGCGTTGGCTGGATCTACAGTTCAAACTGCAGGAGGGAGGACTCAGGTGGGGATGGACATGGTGGGGTGCCCGGACATGAGATGGTCATGGGAGAGCTAAAAAGACAGGGACGTGATCGAGAGACTTAATCCTTGTTTACTCTGGGGTTTAGACAAGAGGGAGATATAAAGCGCTTTTAAATGCAGCTCATAGAGGAGTAGTGGGTGAGGGAGGAGGAAACTGAGTTTGTTTGTTTGTTTGTTTGTTTGTTTTTCCTGGAATCCAACTCAAGCAGGGCTTTCAGGTTGGAATTCATGCTCAACTATCTCAATGGCACGAGTGTGTCCTGACCAGTGAGGAGAGGCTCTTCCCATCAGATCTCACCATAGGAGGTTACTGTTGGTGTTCCCCGGGGGGAATTTTGGCGCTGCAGTGGGTGTGCAGATCTTACTGGAATGGTTCAAAAGACAATGAGGGGAGGTAAATTGGAAACAACGAGAACAGAGATTTTACTGTACATACAAAATGGAAACATGGAATAATGGCCTAGGGCACAGTGGAAGAAAGAACAGTGTTTTTTGTTTTTTTAATTGAAGTATCATTGATTTACAATATTGTGTTAATTTCAGGGGTACTTCAAAGTGATTCTGATATATATGTTTTTTTCATATTCTTTTATCGTACACATTTATAAGATTTTCAATATAGTTCCTTGTGCTGTACAGTAGGTCCTTTTGGTTATCTGTTTTATACATAGTAGTGTGTATCTATTAATCCCAAATTCTTAATTTATCCCTCCCACCAATTTCCCCTTTGGTAGCCACAAATTTGTGTTCTATGTCTGTGAGTCTGTTTCTGTCTTGCAGATAAGTTCATTTGTATCATTTTTTTAGATTCCACAGATAAGCAATATCATATGATACTGGTCTTTGTATGATAACCTCCAGGTCCATCCACATTGCTGCAAATGGCATGATTTTATTATCTTTTATGGCTGAGTACAGTGTGTGTGTGTGTGTGTGTGTGTGTGTGTGTGTGTGTGTACACCATATCTTCTTTATCTATTTGTCTATCAATGGTCATTTGACCCTTGATAGGAATCACATTAACTCTGTATTGCTTTGAATAGTATGGCCATTTGAATAATTCCTCCAATCCAAGACTGTGAAATATCTTTCCATTTCCTTAAATCATCTTTAATATCCTTTATCAGCATTTCATAATTCTCATCATGTAAGCCTTTCACCTTCTTGGTCAGGTTTATTCCTAAGTATTTTACTTTTTTGATGCTATTTTTTAATGCTATTTTAAAAGGGATTAGTTTTGCTTTTCCCTTGCAATGGAATTCTGTATGTTAAACTTGTATCCTGGTGCATTGATTAATTGGTTTATCAGTTCTAGTAGTTTTTATGTGCAGTCTTTAGAGTTTCCTACAGTAACATTTAAATCTTTATGTTGGAGAAAAACAGTACTGATATTTGTAGGCCCATTTGAAGCATGCTTAGCTTTATTCTTACATAAATATATTCAAGTATTTTGTTTGATTTTAGATTTCAAAACTGTGTGTAGCTACAATATTTTAAATGAGCATGCAGTTTTAAACAAACAATTTGTATGAAGCCAATAAAGGTCTTCCTTATTTTATAAAAAGCCAATTCTCTAACATTGTGTTTGTCTTATTGCAACCTCAGTGATGTATTAACTTTCATATTTGCATATAATAAGTCAATTGCATTTTAAGCATTTCCCAGGAAAGAATATTGAAGTGGGTAGTTATTCCCTTCTCCAGGGGGTCTTCCTGACCCAGGGATAGAATCAGGGTCTTGCACATTGCAGGCAGATTTATTTATTTATTTATTTTTTTACCATCTGAGCCACCTGGGAAGCCCATTTTAAGCATCAACTCTTTTGTTAAAATACTTTACCTTAACAGAAAATAAGGCCGTGAAGTTGGTCTTCCACACCCAGTGTTATACTGCACAAAAGTTGGGCCCTCGGCAAATGCATGCTGAGTCTGATTCTCCTGCTATTAAATAAAAATTGTGCTTCGTATGACCTAATCATCTTTTAAAAGCATTTGCTCATCAAGACATTTTAAAAAATCTGCATATATGGTCTTTATGAGGCACTCTTAGAGTGCCCATTAAAAACTCTGAAATAAAAGGCAAATTAGTCTGAACCAGTCTAAAATATTGGTTATATTAACTATAAAGACTGCAGGTCAGTCTGGATTGCAGCCATCGTATTTAGCTCCACCAGCTCTGGTAAAAGTGATTGCTGATGTGGCTGGCTCTGAGCCTCGCATGAAAGTCACAAGGAGGGCAGTTTTTATTGCCTCATTCAGGCTGTGATGTTGCCGAACATGGGAACTTACTGAAACAGATGGGTAAATCTGGATCTCCAGTTACATGCATGTGCACACGCACATGCGCTCTTGACATCACTGACATGGCAGGAGAATATAAACATGAAACATGAGGAGGCTTTGCTACGTTTAGAACACGTTTAGAATGGTTTTCAGGGAGTTTGACTATAACTGATTTGACTGTATCCTGCTGCTTCTAATTGCTGGCACTTGTAACTTCTTCCAAGTGCACTCCTTTGCACCTTCTCTCCTTTTCCAGGTGGGTTTGTATTGTATTCAGTCCGTAGTTGCTTTCCCATCCATGGTTGTATTTTTCTCAAACATAAGTTATTATAGAGCAGAGACTATGTTCTCCTTTAATTTCCTTCTATTTGAGTCTGTATTTTGGCATGGGAGGTCTTACACTGAGACTGTTGATGCGTATATCTGTCTACCTCCACTAGATGGTGTGGAAATTCAGCTTGGAAAGACAGGCTTCCCACCCTAGGCTAGGTGCAGACACGCCTGGTGAGTTGTGGAGGACAGGCCCACCTCGCCTCCTCATGAGACATTAACAAGGTCACAGTCATTGTCTCAGTGAATTTTTAATTCATGGTCTTGCCATCACCTTGATGATGTAGAGGGTGAATTTTAACTACCTATGGAAAACAGATCTGTCTTTTGGAGACAGATTCACCTGAGCAAAGATCAGAGCCCATTGCCCAAGACAAGAATGTCCACCTGCAGTTTATAAGGAGATGTGTAGTTATCACAGGACCTCAGATGTTTGTTTCTCCTATACTATCAAGGGACAATTCTCTGGGCAAAGAGATGTCATGCTCATGAGATAGCTAGGGAAGGGAGTGGTCCTTTCATTAGTAAATACTAAAGAAAGAACAACAGCTGTGAGGTGAACCACATTTTGGCAACAGAATATAAGATAGTCTGAGAGTGAGGAGTGCCTGATTGAATGGATTCACCTCTAAAATTAGTATCTCCAGTGGAAAGGAGATTGGGTATCAGCTAAAGAGGTACCAAAAAGCCATTCCTCACAGGGGAAGATATTAGCTGTCCTCACATACCCAGCCACTGCAGGAAGGAGATGTTCCCAGTAGCTGGGGAATGCCTCATTCCTTGTGGATGACCAGTTCCTAAAGTGAAGATAGAGCTGAGTGTTTCTCTTGCCCCTTCAGTATGTCTGTCTTGTTATTCTAATGCTTTCTACATACTGAACACTTATTGTGACTCTGTTTACTAAGCAAATGACTCTTAGCACAAGTCTAATGTCATCCTCACACTTACCTGAGGGGTATTATTATCCAGTGTCTACAGGGAAACACAGGCAAACTGGAACCTGTGGTGATGAAATGATATGCCCATTGCTGCAGGACTGAGAAATGTCAGAGCTGGGTTCAGGTTCCAAAACTCATGCCCCTAAATTCAGATATGTACGAAGACATAGACAGAAAGCTAGTCTTAGGGCCTGGCAGGTAGAAAATTGTGAGGGTTGGGCTCTTTTTCAGGAAAAATAATGCAAAGCATGATTATAAAACTGAATATTCACTTTGAATGAAGAAAGCTACACCAGAATATAAATTCAGAAGAGCGAATCACACAGATGTTGCAACAAAGAAACACATATAATAGAAAACAATGATTTTATTACTATTTGTCTCAGAGTTATACTGCTTTTCCCTTCAACTTTTAGCTGCATTACTCTCTGACCACCTTTATATATAATGATACACCAATAGTTTCTTTGGAGATTGAAAGACAACTCAGCACCCCCTCAGGATGGTTGAAAAAACATAATTATTATTGACGGTTGGAGTATGTTCAGTTCAGTTCAGTTCAGTCGCTCAGTCGTGTCTGACTCTTTGCAACCCCAGGAATTGTGTGCTACACTATTTCACACTTGTTATACTCCCTGTTTTTTAGTCCTGTTACTGGTTCAGGTACTAGAAACACAAGAATTTTGATCTGTTATATGTGATTCTCATCATTGATTCCATAGTATATGATGATTGTTTATATTGCTCTATCAAGGATATTCCAGACAAGAGAAAAAATTGTATTTAACCTAGACATCAATAAAAATTTCAATCCTTAGCTTAAATTTTGCACATTTGATGACTGGAGAACATCCACAGACTTAGCTTCTTTCATTCTCTGTTACAAAAGTATTTCTCCTCTGCCTTACAGATGTGTGTTATGGTAGCAGTCTTGCCATGCATGTGATGGTACAACCCCAAACTTTGAAACTTTCCAATAAAAAGTCAAAGGGTCAGATCTGGTGTGTTGGGGGTGTCATCTTGAAAGGCTTCCCTAGCCCTGGATGGTTAGAAATGAAGCAACACTAGAGAGATATTGCTTTGAGCCACATAACGTCTCCCTCCAGAGCTAGACTTGGTGTACACCCAGCTCTCCCTAACCTCATCCCCAGTCTCCAGGGCAGTGTCAACACTGCTGACATGAGAAATTCATTTCAGTTCAGTCACTCAGTCGTGTCCAACTCTTTGTGACCCTATAAACCGCAACATGCCAGGCCTCCCTGTCCATCACCAACTCCCAGAGTTCACCCAAACCCATGACCATCAAGTTGGTGATGCCATCCAACCATCTCATCCTCTGCCATCCCCTTCTCCTCCTGCCCTCAATCTTTCCCAGCATCAGGGTCTTTTCCATTGAGTCAGCTCTTTGAATCAGGTGGCCAAAGTACTGGAGTTTCAGTTTCAACATCAGTCCTTCCAGTGAACACCCAGGACTGATCTCCTTTAGAATGGACTGTTTGGATCTCCTTGCAGTCCCAGGGACTCTCAAGAGTCTTCTCCAACATCACAGTACAAAAGCATCAATTCTTTGGTGCTCAGCTTTCTTATATTCCAACTCTGACATCCATACATGACCACTGGCAAAACCATAGCCTTGACTAGATGGACCTTTTTTGGCAAAGTAATGTCTCTGCTTTTCAATATGCCATCTAGGTTGGTCATAACTTCCTTCCAAGGAGTAAGCGTCTTTTAATTTCATGGCTGCAATCACCATCTGCAGTGATTTTGGAGCCCAGAAAAATAAAGTTACCCACTGTTTCCATTGTTTCCCCATCTATTTGCCATGAAGTGATAGGACCGGATGCCATGATCTTCGTTTTCTGAATGTTGAGCTTTAAGCCAACTTTTTCACTCTCCTCTTTGACTTTCATCAAGGGGCTCTTTAGTTCGTCTTCACTTTCTGCCATAAGGGTGGTGTCATCTGCATATCTGAGGTTATTGATATTTCTCCTGGCAATCTTGATTCCAGCTTGTGTTTCATCCAGCCCAGAGTTTCTCATGATGTACTCTACATATAAATTAAATAAGTAGGGTGACAATATATAGCCTTGACATACTCCTTTTCCTATTTGGAACCAGTCTGTTGTTCCATGTCCAGTTCTAAATGTTGATTCCTGACCTGTATACAGATTTTTCAAGAGGCAGGTCGGGTGGTCTGGTATTCCCATTTCTTGAAGAATTTTCCACAGTTTCTTGTGATCCACACAGTCAAAGGCTTTGGCATAGCCAATAAAGCAGAAGTGAATGTTTTTCATGAGAACAGTCATGGCAGAAAATTCTGAGGTTAAAAGAGAATGGCGAGGTCTTCCATTGCTGGGTTCCTCCCAGGACCTTGGGGAGGTCTGTGCAAGGTAGACCCTGTGCTTAAGCTCCATGAGCTTCTTCCACATGAATTTCTGTGATGATAAATTTAGTGTCAGATGACAGTATGTTGCTCAGTCGTGGCTGACTCGTTGCGACCCCATGGACTGCAGCATGCCAGGCTTCCCTGTCCTTTACTGGCTCCTGGGGCTTGCTCAAACTCATGTCCACTGAATTGGTGATTCCATCCAACCATCTCATCCTCTGTCACCCCCTTATCCCCCTGCCCTCAATCTTTCCCAGCATCAGGGTTTTTTCCAATGAGTTGGCTCTTCGCATCTGGTGGTCAAAATATTGGAGCTTCAGCTTTAGCATCAGTCTTTCCAATGAGTATTCAGGGTTGATTTCCTTTAGGATTACTAGTTTGGTCTCCTTGCTGCGCAAGGGACTCTCAAGAGTCTTCTCCAACACCACAGTTCAAAAAACATCAATTCTTTGATGCTCAGCTTTCTTTATGGTCTACTTCTCACATCCCTACATGACTACTGAAAAGAGCATAAATTTGATTATATGAGTCTTTGTTGGCAAAGTGATGTCTCTGCTCTTTAATATATTATCTAAGTTTGTCATAGCTTTTCAGATGATGATATACTGTGATTAATATTCAAAATGATAAAGCATAAGAAGTTGACATAGGGACATGTGTGATGAGATCTAGGACTTGGGTGAAGACGAGGTTGGCCAGTTGGCAGGGTGCAGAGAGCTAAAAATCTGCAGGACATGCTAAGGAAACTGGGATGAAGCATGAAGCCCAGAGATGACCACTAGGGGCACTTCCTGTCTTCAAAATTCAAATCATTTCTTTTTTAAAAATTTATTTATTTTAATTTGAGGCTAATTACTTTACAACATTGTAGTGATTTTTGCCATACATTGACATGAGTCAGCCATGGGTGTACATGTGTTCCCCATCCTGAACCCCCTTCCCGCCTCCCTCCCCATCCCATCCCTCAGGGTCATCCCAGTGCACCAGCCTTCAGCACCCTGTCTCATGCATCGAACCTGGACTGGTGTTCTATTTCACATATGGTAATATACATGATTCAGTGCTATTCTCTCAAATCATCCCACCTTTCCCTTCTCCTCCAGAGTCCAAAAGTCTGTTCTTACATCTGTGTCTCTTTTGCTGTCTCGCATATAGGGTCATTGTTACCATTTTTCTAAATTTCTTACATCATAACCTTAACCTCTTTAGACATTGTTTACTTTGGAAGTCCTGTATTTTCTATCATTTTTTTTCCCATAACTTAGCAGTTAGTTCTATACAATCTGATGCTGTGTCTTTCTTCTCAGCTAGAATTGAAGTTTCCTGATTGACAGTGGTGGTCCATTGCTCCTTGCTTTTGTGGGGAGGGGTTGCACATGGGAAGAATTAGTGGTTTGTGATGTGCTTTAAACACTGTGCTGTGTCCCAGGCTGGGCCATTTATAGCTGTTGTTTGTTAATCTCCATGATAACACTGATATGAAGTTTTGGTTTTCTATTCAGGTTTTAAACTATTTGAAAACAACTTTGAACTGTGGAAACATTGCAAGAATAAAAATGAAACATAGAACAGTCATACATTCTTCACTAAGATTTAATTCTGACTTAACTTTTTGCCCTATTTATATGATCATTTGTACCCTTTATTGATTGATTTTTGGCTGTCTTCTCATTTTAAACACAGAACTTCTAAAGTCTAAGAATGTATACAGCTAATAAAAAGTCACTACTAGTGAGCAGTAGATACAAGCTTTTTGGACCAAAGCTTCTTAGACTGTGTTTGTAGTAGGTATTCAGTAAATAATTTTGATTACTCTCTAAAACAATCTAGTAAAAAAAAAAGTTCCCCCAGTGTTTATATTGTAGTTTTATAGGTTAATTTATGATAAGGAGACTTCTCTTTCGTAAGAATGTGAGTTTGGATAATTTAAAAATTCCACATTTCATGTATAAAGACTTTCAAATGTAAGGAAAACTTATGCAAGGTAGATTCAGAGGGGAAAGACCAGTGCCAACCAACATGTTCGATAAATGAGAAATCGGATAATCAATCTGTCAGGCTTTGTTTTTTTGGAAGTGATAGTGGAATATTGCAGCAAGAAATTAACAGAGAGAATGCGTAGCATCTCTAACGCTGCCAGGCCTAACCAGTGTTCAGGCTTCTGAGGGCAGTAAAGACACCGTGTGTCTGTAAGCAGCATGGTGACCTTGAGCGCCCTGTCATATCACGCCTCTCAGGGATGGGATCTACCCAGTGCACTTGACCCTCCTCTATCTGACCTACTGGCGGATGCAGGGTCCAGAAACTGGTTATTGTTGCACTACCTGCTCTAGACACATGGTCAGATGCGGTGTAAGGAGCAAGAAAGGTTGCGGACCCCTTGTTGATTGATGCCAGTGTCAGTACTTGCCATTGGGTATTTCTAGAGCAATGCTGAGTAAGAAGTTACCGACAGCCCGTGTAACCCAGCCAAATGCTATGAAATGTACAGAAACTATCAGGGACTTTTAAGTACCCTTTCTTCCCACTATGGGATGTTTTGCAGAGTAAACTTAAGATAGACACAGTGTACAACACTGAAAGGCAGTATAATATCGGAATGGAACTCTTTAATTAGAAAAGAAAAACATTGATATTGCTTTATTTTGTGGTTATGTGTGTTATTAACACATGATTTGTGTATAATTTCTAGATAAGTCACTACTAATAAAGTTTTTTTTTCCTTTTTTATCTATTATATATTCTTAAGACATTTGCATTCTTATATTTGAGTCTAACTATTAATTTGAAAATGTTAAAATGTGTGTTCTCATTTTATATTGACATAGTTCCTAACATAACTTTTAGGGCAAGTAATATATGTTGCTTCTGTTTTGTTGAAAAAAAAAATAAAAGAAGCATAAATAAGCGGTGTTTAGCTCAGGTTCCACAGAAGGTCAGTGGAAAAACTTGCAAGAGAACTCATGTACTATAATTATTAGTTTGGCAGGATCTTCTTTATATCAGTGTTCTTAATGTTTAATTGTACTTAATGAAATAATTTATTTTTCCCTTAAGATATGTTTTATCAGGGCTGGTACACTGGGATTACCCTGAAGGATGGTATTGGGGAGGGAGGTTGTGGGGGGGTGTTCAGGATGGGGAACACAGGTACATCCGTGGCTGATTCATGTCAATGTATGGCAAAAACCACCACAATATTGTAAAGTAATTAGCCTCCAATTAAAATAAATAAAAAATTTAAAAATATGTTTTTAGACTTTCTCTTCTATGAACAGATAATCTTCAGTGGAAGATGCTTATATTCATGATTGAAAGTGAAAGTGAAGTCACTAAGTCATGTCCGACTCTTTGGGACCCCATGGACTGTAGCCCCCCAGGCTGGCCCATCCATGGGATTTCCCAGGCAAGAATACTGGAGTAGGTTGCCATTTCCTTCCCCAAGGGATCTTCCTGACCCAGGGATCGAACTCGGGTCTCCCACATTGCAGGCAGACTCTTTACCATCTGAGCCACCGTGGAATCCCATACTCATGATTAGAAAGCAATAATTCAGCACTTCAGTAATTCCTGCTCAGTTTTAATAACAATCTGAATTCTCATTGCTGAGTTAACACAACCCAAATGGTATTCTACACTGCTTTTAAATTCAGTCCATATCATCATTGTGGAAGTAGCACTTACAAATATCTAACATAGATGGAGGCAGTTTAAAACAGAGATGGGTGATGGATAACAGCATAATAGCTAGGTGATGCCTTGATACAATTAGCAGCAAAGCTCAGGGCTAAACATGGCTTAGTTTTAAATTTTCAAAAGATAACCCAAAGTATTTGTCTATAAATTAATGACATAACTGGAGTATGTTTCAGCATTTTCTAAGTGGGAGGCATGGAGAAACTGTCACGACATTTCTTCCAATTACACATCTCTTTTTTTTTTTTTTAATCTAGTATTTTAAATGGTTATTGTGAGTGCTTTTCTAGGTATATGCTATATTAAAGACTATTTTTTTCACTATTAAGACCACACCTACTTTGAAGTTACACACATACATACACCCAGACATAATTGAATGGTGATCTTTTCCCCATGTAGCAGTTTTATTTATTTGATATTTTAAAAGCAATTCTTATACACCACATGCGTTTACACAACTAATTTCCTTTGTAGCGTGACTGTGGACATTAACTTCAGTGTTGCGCTTGTCCTCCTGACACTTAGCACAGTATCAGCTCCAGAAACTGGACTCCTCATCAAAATCTTCAGAAAGTAGGATGAGCGTAATGGGGGCAATATTTTAAATTTTCTCCTGAAATCTTAACTCCCCTTGAAATTCATTTCAGATAGTTATAGCTCCAGCTTGAGGAAAAGCATGGGCCTGGGGGCTAGGTATAGAGATGGGCAGGGGTAGGAGAGAGCTATGTGTCCTTTTCAGCAGAGTTCTTGGTATCATTCTGGGACTAGAGGAGGGAGCAGTTTACACCCTTTTCCTTATTCTTTATCTACGGTCTAGCTGAATGGGCCAAGCATCAGCACCTCTCTCTTCAGTTCAGTTCAGTTCAGTTCATTTCAGTCACTCAGTCATGTCCCACTCTCACAACCCCATGTATCGCAGCATGCCAGGCCTCCCGGTCCAACACCAACTTCAGGAGTTCACTCAAACTCACGTCCATTGAGTCGGTGATGCCATCCAGCCATCTCATCCTCTGTCGTCCCCTTCCCTCTTAGTCCTAATGAAATAACCCTGTCAGACGTTAAAGGGCTCTAAGGTTGAAATGGGCTTCCCTGGTGGCTCAGACGGTAAAGAATCTGGCTGCGATGCGGGAGACCTGGGTTGGGAAGATCCCCCTGAGAAGGAAATGGCAATCCATTCCAGTATTCTTGCCTGGAGAATCCCATGGACAGAGGAGCCTGCTGGGCTTTAGCCCATGGGGTCATAAAGAGTTGGACATGACTGAGTGACTAAGCACACAGCAGCAGGCCTGAAATAGGGAAGATATTAGAGAGAGGCCCTTCTGTTGGGTAGTTTTTGGGAGGAGAGAAAGATAAACACGGCTTGGAGAAGATATTCAGCCAGGCAGAGAGAAGAGTGATTGAGCAAATTAATTTTTACAGAAAATTCTGTCTGGCACAGTGTGGGGCAACATGCCCCAGAGAGAAGAGGGTCTGGCTTACTCTCCCATGCCCTTCTGTAACTGAACTCTGACACTCCAAGTTAAGATTGAGTGGGCCTGTCACAGCAGTGTAATTGGGAAAGAATGGTGATGGACTCTCTGGCTGGGGTAGGCCTTGAGGACATGGATGAGATTCAGAAAGCTCCAAAGTCCTTGCAAAGCCGGGGTGATGCTGAGTCAGCAATGGCATGCCCGTGGATCGCAACCAAGATTAGAAAGAAGAGAACTGGGGTCTGGCCTGTTTCCCAAAGCAGATAACAGCAGTGGGTGCCAGCCAAGAGCCTGAGGAACAAGGAAAGGGAGGAGGAATTATGGCACAGCCTCTGGGTTTCCCAGCCACAGGGACACAGCCGACTCCCTGCAGCTACACTCTGGAGTCCCCAGTTATACTAACCTGACAAGACCTATTGGTCTCAAAGCTGGAAGTTTAGGCTGAAGGAGAGCTGAGCCCTCTGTCAACTGTACCCAGATCTTCCCTCAGATGTAACATAACCTGAGGAAATTTCTTCTAACAACTGAGCACAAACAGACCTTTATAAATGACCGAATGGGACAAAAATTTTTCTAACTGCTGGTAGGGACATGAAGAATGTGAGTAGCATTTTGTGTCTAACAATGTAATTGCATTCTTCATGTGAATCAAAGGGCAGAGGGTAAACTTTTTTCCTATAGCATTGTATATGGACTTTTTTTTAAGTTAAAATAAAAAAAAAAACTATAATGACCAAGGAAAATAAAAAAATCATATACATTCTTTTTTTTAAATTGAAATAAATGGTAATAAACTATCTTCATTGGATAAAAGAAAAATATCAACTATTCATTTATAAGAGAAACAACAGAAAGACAATGAGATAAAATAAACACACCAACTAAAAGTAAGTTGGTTTAGCAATGTTATAATACGACATTGAATTTAAGACAAAATGCATTAACAGAGATATATAGATTGCACATAATGGTAAAAGTCAATCCCTCAAGATGATATAACATTTGTAAACCTGAATTTCTCTAACAAAAACCAAGCTTTGTAAAGAACTACAAATCTGTCATTTAAAGAAAAAAAATCCAATATAAATATCACCAAAGAATAATGGATCAGGAAACATGACTAGTAAAAATTATGATTAACTTCACCAGACTCAGGAAATGAAAAGTAAAAAGCAATGAGATATCATTTACTTGACATCAAATTGGCAAACATTGAATATCTAAAAAGATGAGATGCCAAATGTTTAGGAGACTGTAGAAGTGGTAACTCCAAATTGCTGATAAAAGTATAAATTAGTATAGTAATTCTGAAAAGCAAATTGGTGCTATCAAAGTTAAAAATGTTCATAACTTAACCAGTTATTCATTCATTCACAACCTAAGACATGCCCAAGACTGTTCATCCTTGAATTGTCTATCATAGTGGAAAACTGGAGGCAACCCAGGTGTCAGGTAAGCTTGTAGATACATATTATCACATTCATTTAGATGTTATAATTCAGGGATATTAGTTATGTAGCTTTCAATTTTGAATAGATTAAAAAAATTAAGTGTCAGAATAATGTATCTGTGGCTATTTTTTGGCAAATATACTATGAATTTTCTGAGTAAAATTATAGCACTTGGGGTGTTTTTATACCTAATTAATGGTAGAGATGTAAACTCAGTCCTTACTGTTTTAGGGAAAGATGGGTACAATTAGGTTTTGCAAAGGGAATGTGGAGTATCTTGAATTGTTTCATTTCTTAAAAAACAAGAAAATGAGTGCTCTTTTAGTAAAATGTTAACATTATAAATTTCTTCCACTGGGTATGTGAGTGAGATCCTTTGCATCTTTTTTGTTAAATTTTTAAGAATTCTGTTCAAATGATGTTTTCCTTGTTTTCTTCAGAGCATTCTACTATCTCTATTTTAATTCTGGGACATTTTAAAATATATTTTTTATTGACGTATAGTTATTTACAATATTGTGTTATTTTCAGGTATACGGCACAGTGATAGCCTAGAAATAAACACACACACACACCTGTGGTCATCTAATCTGTAACAAAGGAGGCAAAAATATATTAATGCAATGGAGAAAATATAGTCTCCTCAATTAGTGATGCTGGGAAAACTGAACAGATACATGTAAAAGAATGAAATTTGAATACTTCCTAACATCAAACACAAAAATAAACTCAAAATGGGTCAAACGTCTAAGTGTAAGACCAGGAGCCTGTCCTTGTCGAATGCTTCTCCATGATAAGAGGATGGGAAGTTTAAGCAATGGAGGATGAGAGGATGTAAAATATAAGATAATTTTTTTTAATTCCTGGCATTCTGTATTCTCCCTTATGCTCAATATATGGTACAGATTCAAGTATAGATTGTGTTCAATAGAAATAGTTAACTCTATAGACTCGTGGTTCCCAGGGAGGAGGGAAGGATTGAGAGTTGGAGGTTCGCAGATGCAAACTATTATGCATAGTTAATAACAAGGTCCTGTTGTATAGCACAGGGGGCTATATTCAACGTCTTGTGACAAACTATAATGGAGAAGACTATTAAAAATAATGTATATATGTATAACTGAGTCAGGTCACTATATAGCAGAAATTCAGTTCAGTTCAGTCGCTCAGTCATGTCCGACTCTTTGCGACCCCATGAATCACAGCACGCCAGGCCTTTCTGTCCATCACCAACTCCTGGAGTTCATTCAGACTCATGTCCATCGAGTCGGTGATGCCATCAAGCCATCTCACCCTCTGTCGTCCCCTTCTCCTCCTGCCCCCAATCCCTCTCAGCATCAGGGTCTTTTCCAATGAGTCAACTCTTTGCCTCAAGTGCCCAAAGTACTGGAGCTTCAGCTTCAGCATCAGTCCTTCCAAAGAAATCCCAGGGCTGATCTCCTTCAGAATGGACTGGTTGGATCTCCTTGCAGTCCAAGGGACTCTCAAGAGTCTTCTCCAACACCACAGTTCAAAAGCATCAATTCTTTGGCCCTCAGCTTTATTCACAGTCCAACTCTCACATCCATACATGTCCACAGGAAAAACCATAGCCTTGACTAGACGGACATTTGTTGACAAAGTAATATCTCTGCTTTTCAATAGGCTGTCTAGGTTGGTCATAACTTTCCTTCCAAGGAGTAAGCATCTTTTAATTTCATGGCTGCAGTCAAACCATCTGCAGTGATTTTGGAGCCAAAAAAATAAAATCTTACACTGTTTCCACTGTTTGCCCATCTATTTCCCATGAAGTGGTGGGACCAGATGCAGAAATTAGCACAACATAAATCAACAGTACTTAAATAAATAGTTCATTCCCTTCAAAAAATAATGGGACCGTTAATGGCAGTTGATTTGTACCTTAGATTAAGAGAAAAAATATGGAAAATAAACAAATTTTGGTATTTATTACTCTGCATAGGTTTTCGCAGGACAGAGCCCCATGAACTGGATAATGGAGAAGGGAAGGAAGTGAAAGTCTCTCAATCATGTCCAACTCTTTGAGACTCCATGGACCGTAGCCCACCAGGCTCCTCTGTCCATGGGATTCTCCAGGCAAGAATATTGGAGTAGGTTGCCATTCCTTTCTCCAGGGGATCTTCCCAACCTAGAGGTTGAACCTGGGTCTCCGGAGCTGCAGGCAGGCTCTTTACCATCTGAGCCACCAGGGCGGCCTGTAAGGATAAGGGAGAAAGGCAGACATGGAATCGTACGATTGCAGCGACGGGTCTGCTTCCTCGGGCTGGCTAACCTGTGCCCTGTCATGTTCCCTGACAAGGAGCACGGACTTCTTACGGGGCCTGGGATTAGATGTGCTAAGCTGGCATTGCATTTTCAAAATGGTAATGGCTTTCAACGAGCTTACCTGGGTGAGAGAAAGAGACGGGCCTTCTTGCTGTCTTCCCAGTTGTGAATTGCTCTCAAGCCAAAGAGGCCAGGCTACTGCTGTGCTGCTTCTGGATGTAAGGGGAGGACGAAGGAGTGAGCCACAGAAAGGCAGGATTCTAATTCATCAGAGCTTTGTATACTCGACTTGAGCTGTGCGAAGCCTGAGCTGCGCTTTTGAGTCCTGGGCTACCTCTAGGGTCAGTCCCGAAAAAGCGGGTAGACACGAGTCAGGAGTATGGTGAAAGGATGCTTCAGTGTGAGCAGACTAGACTTAGGACCTCCATCACCTTCCATCCTCAGATTCTGAAGTTTAATTTACCAGCCGTAAAATCTGTTGCTGTTACTTAATAGTCATATTTTGCCTTTATGTAATCAGACATGCAAACAGATAGGGTTTGCAGAAAGAACATGAAAAAAAATTTGTTGACAGCTGTCATTCACAACTACAAAAAGAAACAGAAACTACATATTCAAACCTCCCTTTTATTTTCCATAAGCTTTTAGATATCCTTTCAAATAAGTTGTATAAATATGTCGATTTTAACTGAAATAAAGTACCATTGCCTCAAGGCTGCCTCTTAGAAAAATCTCTTAATTGATGTAAATTTTCCTTTTTAGTTATTGTAAATACTGTTTTATAGTCAATCCTTAAATATGCTACTTAACATTCAATAGTTTTTAAACCAACTTGAATTTGTAAGTCCCTCCAGCATGTTGTAAAAGATAAGCTCACATCGGAAAGCTTTTCCCTGAATAATTGTGCAGATTTCATTGGAAAGTAGACACAGTGTCTTGATCGTGTAGACCAAGCATATCTTGACATTGACATTGAATGGTGGCTCCACTGTTTTAAAATTCTGTGAATTATTTAACAGAAAACAAATTTTGCACCACTAAAGTATCAGTCTCAGACTTTAGAGTCACTAAATTATAAATTAGCCAGCTTTAAGACCTTTAGCAAATAAGAACTGAACCATAGATTATTTAAATTTGTTTAAACAAAGGAAATAACACCCTGATTCCTCCCATCCACCAGATGGCATCCTATTAGCTCCTCTTCTAAATTAAAAAAAAAAAAAAGTTTCCTTTTAGTCTGTTTTATGGAAATATCCAGTTCATTCTGAGCCTGGGCATTGCCTCCTTATTCTTTTTATCCATTTTATCAATTGGAATATCTCACCGACATCTTAAATAACCTATTTCAAATGAAGTCTGAGTGCCACCCCCACCCCCCTGCAAATAATACAGAGTCATTACACATGACTCTGCATCTTTTTTCAATTAATGACATCACATGCCTCTATTAACAATACCATTTTTCTTTTAATTATCAATTCTTCAAAATTTGGTGTTTCTTTCTCTTTTCCTTCTTTTCTTAAATCCTAAGAGCCCAAAAGATTCTTTTTGATTACATCATCTCAGGTCAAGCCTACTGTTTACCCTCATGAAAGCATTCATTAACCCTTCCCTCCTAACTAGCCTCAGCATCTGTTCTCCTTGCTTGCAACACATTCTATGAAAATGGTCAGGGTAATCCTCCTGAAATGCTAAATATTTCCCTTGGTTGACCGTGGTCTTCCATTGAGCATAAAGTATAAGCATGTACCCTACTGTGTTAGGTCTTTCTTTGTTATGAGCCTGTTGGATCTTTCAGGCTTGTCTTTGAATTCTTCTTTAGAGTTAGACAACCAATGAGATGGAGATTCTGTGTTGATGGTAGAGAGACAAGGTGGTTGTGATGGAGATGTAGTAAGTAGAGAATATCTGATGTTGCATATTGCTTGAGTGGAAGGGGCAGTAGCCGGTTAAGGAAGCAAAAATCAGGATTATACTTGAGCCAGGAGGACAGCTGACATAATGTACTACCGTGAAGGAAGAGATGGAGGATGTTTATAAGGAGTCAGCAGTGGTGCCAGAACCAGAGAATTGGTGGTGATCAGGGAAAACAAAGAAAGTAACATAGAAAATGTACTTCGAAGTAACAGGGCTGCGGTGGGAGTGAGTATCAGACAAGGGAGATATACTTAGGTGTTAACTGGGTGAATTGCATCTCTGAGACAGCCCTAGGCTTTCCCGGATAGGGAGGCTTGGGTACAAGTGAAACTGTAAGACTGTCCTGATGATTTAAAGATGGTGGAAGACCACTCCATCTAAGATGCAGAAAGAAAATCTCCGAGCACAAGTTGCCTGGGTCTCCCTGTTGGAAGTGGAGACAGGGAAGCTTGCCACCCAGCGTCTTGCCAGATGTTCTGTTTCCAGAACATTAGAAAGTGGTTTTGGCTTCTCTCTTTCTCATTCGGACACCCCAGAATCTATTTGAACAACATATCAAATCTATGCTCCAAATGTTATCAGTATTTCAGAAGGCTGGGATAAATATTAAAAAGAAAATCAACTATTTCACCCGGAGATGTTGAGATTCCATTACCGAAAACACTCAGGTACTGCTGAAGATTTATCCGTTGTGGAAGAGACTGTCTCAGATATAGAAAAGGTAATGTATGAATGCTGTTAACATAGCATCATAATGTATCAAATGTTAATGCCACAGTAGACTGAATATACAGTAGCATTTCAGTGTGCTTTGCTTTCCACATTCAGTGTTGTTTTCCTTTTAATATTCTTTTTGTTTCAGAACTTTTGCAGAAAAGTTGTGAAAACAGTGCAGAGTTCCCATCTGTCCTACACCTAGTTTCCCTCTTCACTGCTTTTTATGTCGGTAAAGTACCTTTGTCACAATAAAAAACCAATACTGACGTTACTATTAACTAAAGTCTGTGGTCTAATTTCCTCAGTATTTACCTTGCGTCCTCCTCTGGCCCAGGGTCCCGTCTAGGGCACCACATTCTATTTAGTCCTCTTGTTTGCTAGGCTCCTGTGTCTGATGATCTGGACGGGCTGGAGAGGATGATCTGGTAGTTAGTAGACTGTCCCTCAGTTGTGAGTACTGTGAAGTTTTCTTCCTGATCGCACTCGGGCTGTTGGTTTGAGGAGGAAGGATGCACAAAGTAAAGCACCTTCCAGCAAGCACATCCTGGCGTGGAGGAGGCGGGTGCAGAGTGGGGCACGGTGGGGTAGGAGGTCTCCATCAGCTGTCTGCTCTGCACAGCTCCTCTACTTCCAGCTTTTCTGGTCTGTCTTTGGAGGGAGGTAACTATGAGTGACTTCAGGGTGGGGAGGGGGCTCCCCATTCTGAGCAGAGAACCTGTTGATGATTTAGAAGGCTCTTCACAGCACTTTCTTCTCTCCTGGGTATTTTCCCCAATATGGAATCATGAATATCTGTTTTCTACTTTGGGTCACCCAGATTCAGTTCAGCCTGTTCTTTTGGCTGCTGCTGCTGCTGCTAAGTCGCTTCAGTCGTGTCCGACTCTATGTGACCCCACAGACGGCAGCCCACAAGGCTCCCCCGTCCCTGGGATTCTCCAGGCAAGAACACTGGTGTGGGTTGCCATTTCCTTCTCCAATGCATGAAAGTGAAAAGTGAAAGTGAAGTCGCTCAGTCGTGCCCGACTCTTAGCGACCCCATGGACTGCAGCCCACCAGGCTCCTCTGTCCACGGGATTTTCCAGGCAAGAGTGCTGGAGTGGGGGTTCTTTTGGCTGACCTGATGCTATTCCTTCTGCTTGTTTTTTGCAAAACAATGACCCTTTTCTCCAAGTAAGAACAAGCATGCCACTTAGCTTGTAAAGTTTACTGCCTTAAGGAGCATCCATTCAGCCAGCAAAGATACTTTCAGGCTTCATTGTATCCTAGTAGGAATAAGGTTCAGAGAAGACACTACACATCTTCAGTAGAATAGCCAGAATTTTGAGGACGTGCACCTGGTTTTCTAATGATAGATATTTCTCAGTTACCTCATACTACCTCTGGGTTTACGTCATCTTTCCCTGTGACCACTGATTTCAAGAAAGGCCCAGCAAACTCATTCTCACTAAGAGCTTCATGTATCTCAGTTTAGCGTTCCTTTTCTTTAAGTTGTTATTGTGAATTATCCCATATAACCTTCACCCAGCTTTCTTCCAAAAGTTAATGTCTTATATAACGAGTACATTTATGAAAGTGAAGACATTAATGTCGACATAATATTATTAGCAATTATTGAGACGTCTCCTCCTGCATTTCTCCAGTCACTTTTCCATCCAGAATCCCCTGTGGCCTTAAGCCATCACATCTCCTTAGTCCCTTTTAATCTGTGACAGTCCTCAGTTTTTCCTTGACTTTCACGACCATGATGAGGTTGAGGGTTGCTGGTCTCTTATTGTGTAGAATGTCTCTCCATTTGGACCTTTCTGACATTCTGTCATGATTTGATTGAATTGCACATTTTTGGCCAGAAGATTACAGAAACGAAGAACCATTTTCCATGCATCAGATCACAAGGCCCATGATCTCAGTATGTCTTTTCACTTGTGATATTAACATTAATTGCTTGCTTAAGGTGGCGTAGGATGAACATCTCAATGTAAAGTGACTATTAATATTTTCCCTTTGAATTTAGTGACTATTTTGAAGGAGACACTTTATTACTACTTCTATATTTTATCTGTCCCCAAATTTTTCTTAGTGTTCTTTTTGACCAAAATTATTTAAAACATATTTAAGTTCATAACATATTGAAGTTAAAAGAAAGGATAGTTACATTGTGACCACCAGTGACTATTCAGAGAGAAGAAATGTGTGTTTCTCTATCTGAGTGTGTGTGTGAGAGAGACAGAGAGAATGATTTTCCTGGGAATTTCTCCAGATCATGCCGTGTTTATGCTTATGTTGTAGATCAAGTTGTATGCAAATGAGACAGCTAATCTCTCATGGTTATAGTATGCCTATGTTCATTAAATGTCTAATACTTAATTCAGGACCTAGTAATTTATAGCAACTAAGTAGTGGTTCTGCATGGTTTTATAATATAGATGTTTGTGAACAATTATTTACAAAATGTTGATAGGGAATAAAGGGACTTTTTAAAAATAATCTCACCAGTTGATATAACACTGTTAACGTGTCAGTTAGAATCAGACAGAGGTATAGCATACATGGTCAGTGACAATAGGTGGGCGCATACACAGCATATCATCCATCAAACTGGGCATCTGAATGTTGCATTTACTTCACAGGGCTTGTAATCAAACTTATAGTGGGATTTCCACTTTCTTATGGTTTAGAGACAATAAGAAAGAGAGACGACAAGTGTGTTTGCATATTGTTGAGAGTACTACAATTCCATCATCATCACCATCATCAGCATCTTGAGTCATTCATATGTACCTTTCTATTTAAATATCACACAAGTAATTGATAATTTGGTTTCTTGATGTAAACTAGAACCACAGTTACAGAAATGTACTCATTAGAGCAAAAAGTCATACATCTAGACAGATAATTACATAAAACTTGGATTTTAAAAGACATGAGATGATACTTTATTTCTGATAGTGTCAGAGCTATTATGGACAGCCTGAGAACTATTATCAATCAAAAATACGTGATAAGTGAAAAATTTAAAAGATCAGTAGAAATATATATATTTAGGTAAGCAGTAACCTCGCAAATTAATTCATGAAGCTCCTGGTTTAACTGACAATTAAACCGAGGCAATGAGAAGGTGCCTGGCCTGTGCCCAGAGATGCCGCACAGGCTGCTCTCTGCTCTGACTGTCAGGTGTCCCATTGTGACGGAGTACATTTAAAACATCCTCGAGCTGACCAGTTAGGGATTCTCTGGAAAAAATGAAACACATTGAACCTGTCACTTCACTTGGCAAACCAAAATAGGCTCAAAGTAGTTTAGACACAGTTGTTAAAAGAAAAGGAACCAGACTGTTAAGAGCAGAATCTCAGTGACTGTGCCCTTTGCCCCCATGACGTCTCTGGGGAGCACTATCCTGGGCTCGCTCCCCATCTGTGCATCCTGCCTCCCCCCACACTCCAACGCCCCTAGACTCTGCCCTCTAGCTCCTGGGTTCTGGCTGTACTACCTCCTTGCCTTGGGTCCCCCAGGGGATGGGAGCCACTTTCTGTAATCACTCGTTTCTGATTCATTCTGGTCCTGTTTTGTTCTCTCAGACTTTCCAAAAGACATGTAACCAATTCTGTGCATTAAAATCCCAATGTTTAAAAAATTAGGAAATGCAAAGTAAAAAAGAAATGACTCTACATCAAAATTGAGAAGGAAGTGTAATGAAATATTTAAAAGCAATGCAATTAATGTAAAGAAGAAAGATCCACCCCACTGGGCACGGTTCTTCATGCTTTGTGGGTGCTTGATGACTCCATGTTGGATGAAGGAATCATCAAGTGACTGATTAAAAATGCAATACAGCAGTGCATTAGAAACCTGAGTAAAATAAAAGCCAAGGGACTGAGAAAATGAGTAACATACCAGTTCTCACAAATAAGAAATCACTCAGATGGGTAAGGAGAGTCAGCTTACAGATCACATAAGAGAAAACAGCGGCTTCTCAGACTTTCTGAAAATCTCAGCTTGTGCAAATAAGAAAATGCAAGTTAAAATGTAATCAAATTTGCAGATATTTGAAAACTCATATCCAATGCTAAGAAAGGTGTGCACATCCAAACATTGTTACATAAATTAGGAGTGAGGGCATAGACCATTGCAATCTCTGTAAAAATTTGAACTTTATGGCATTTGCCCTAAAAATTACCAAACTATTTAACACTATGTGATAGCAACAAATGGAAGGATATTTAAAATAAAATAATAAATATGAATTATGTAATGGAGCAAGGTATGATATATTCATATATACAGAAATGTTTTGGATTTTTAAAATCATGTTTCACAGACTTGGCAGAAAATATTTTGGAAATCAAAAAAATATAGATGTATGGAAATCCTAGGAATGGTTATAAATGACTATTAACAGTAGGCATTTTCAAGAGGTGGGATAATAGGTAATTTTTTCTTGAAAATTTTCCAACTTCCTAGATGTTCTGTGACAGCCACATTTCTTTTTTTTGCCATCGGTGAAAATGGTACTGGTATGCATATATATTGTCATATGTGAAAAGTGAAAAACAGTTGGAAAAGAAGGGCCTATCAGAAATAAATTCTTTTGATATGATTATTAGGTTCACATTATATTGGAGCATCAGTTTGGCAGCATATTTCCATTTCTTTTGATAAGCTAAGTTCTCTATAGTTGTGATACATTAAGTTATGGAAATTATGTTCTTTAGCTCAGAGCAGATGGAGACTAGAGTTCAGGCCTTTCCTACTATAAACGTCCTTCCCCGCCCTCAGATCCCATGCGTAACCAGCTTCAGTGACTGCCTGCCCAGAGGTCTCTCTGCATTTGGGTTCCGTTCAGATTCATAGCTGAATTTTATAGATCTTTTCTTCAGGTAACTCTGAATTCTGTTTTGATTTAAAAACATTAAATAGTGAACAAATGCAAGGACTTGGTATGGAAAAGGAACATCAGCAGGGTCGCTGCCCCATCAGGTTCTCCAGAGAACCAGAATCAATAGTCCACAACTATAAGTACATGGAGAGAGAAAGGAAAAAGTAAGAGATTGACAGGTTAATTAGGAGGCGTTGCTTCGTACAGTTACGGAGGAGAAGTCCCCGGACCAGTATCTACAGGCCAGAGGAGGGCCGGTCCTGCAGTTCTCGCCCAGACCCTGTGCTCTGAGACCCAGGGGTGCTGTGTCTGCGGGCAGGAGAGCGGGGCGTGCCTCCACCCCCTCCCCGTGTTTGCTCTGCTCTGGTCCCCAGTGGATTAGATGACGCTGCCCTCACCAGCGAGGTCATCGTCTTCACTGAGTCGACTCAAACGCTCATCCCTTCCAGACACACCCTCTCCCAGGTGCCTGGATGTAATGTTCTCCCAGCTTCTGAGTGCGCTTTAGTCCACTCAGGTGATGGAGCGGGTTCACCCTCACAGAGTAATAGAGAGAAGGCAGCAAGGGCAGGCGTCGGGGAGAGGAGGGGGACTGGACCTTTCAAGTGCCGGCAGTGCCCTTCCTCTTTCCATTTACAAGGTTCCTGCGCTATACTCCCACACCTCCCGTCCTGCCCCTCCCCATCCTCTCTCCTCCATGTCCTCCTCGTCCTCCCCCTCGCTGTCCTCCCCCCTGCCCATCCTCTCCTCCGTGTCCTCCCTGTCCTCCCCCTCCCTGTCCTCCCCCTCCCTGTCCTCCCCCCTGCCCATCCTCGCCCCTCTCTGTCCTCCCACCTCCCCGACCTTCCACCTCTGACCTCCCCCTCTCACCTCTCACCTGCCCTGATCTCCCCCCACCCCACCCCCGCTCTGACCTCTCCCCTTCCCTGACCTCCCCCCATCTCTGATCTCCCCTCCCTTCCCCTCCCACCTGCCCTGACCTCACACCTCCCTGACCTCCTTGCCCCCTCCCTGACCTCCCTCCCTGACCTCCCTGCCCCCTCCCTGACCTCCTCCCCCCTCCCTGTCCCCTCCCTGACCTCCTCCCCCTTCCCTGACCTCCCTCCCCCTCCCTGACCTCCTCCCCCCTTCCCTGACCTCCCTGCTCCCTCCCTGACCTCCCTCCCCCTCCCTGACCTCCTCCCCCCCACCTCCCTCCCCCTCCCTGACCTCCTCCTCCCTCCCTGACCTCCCTGCCCCCTCCCTGACCTCCCTCCCCCTTCCCTGACCTCCCTGCCCCTCCCTGACCTCCCTCCCCTTCCCTGACCTCCTCCCCCTCACCTCCCTCCCCTTCCCTGACCTCCCTCCCCCTCCCTGACCTCCCTCCCTCTTCCCTGACCTCCCTCCCCCTCCCTGACCTCCCTCCCCTTCCCTGACCTCCCTCCCCCTTCCCTGACCTCCCTGCCCCCTCCCTGACCTCCCACCTGTCCAGTCCGACTGCTGCTCTTCTGTTCACCCTCAGCTGGAGGCCCTGGGTTTCCTGGAAAGCTGCCAGCTGGAAAAGGAGTGCCCCTCAGGCACTGGCTAAGCTGCTTTAGGATAAAAGGTTTCCTAATGGTATGAAGATCTCCCATGGAGGAACCTCTGAGGGGTGGATCATGGAGCCTCATATGAGGTCATGGTGTATCTGGTTTGCCCAGGACAGTACATGCTTGAGGCCCTTGTAATTAAAAATAATTAAAGTGACTTCCCCCTTTTCCCTTTCAGAAGTGTTCGGTTTGAATGATGAAGGTTTTGATCGTCCTTACCACCGACTAGTGAGGAGGATGCTTGTGGAGGGATGGTGCTGGCTGTATCTAGCTCAGATCATTTGGTGAAAATGGCACATGCTGGATGTTCGAAAGACCATGTGAACTATCTGCATCATGAACTTGTACTTGAAAACTGACTCCTCTTTATTATTTGACATTAATACTGGATAACTGTATTTTTAGTACAGTCATAGTTTTATGGCGATTCACATGAGCCCTAGGTCCCACTTACCAGTGAATGTGCCTGAAAATGGCCACCACTCCTTTCCTGTGAGCAGCAGGCTCTGAGTCGTCCCCTCTCTCCTCTTCTCTCTGTTTTATCACTGCTCTCCCAGGTCCCACCACTGATCCCTCCTTCGGTGCCTTCCCTCTCTCTCTTCTGCCTTCATCTCCTGGTGTTCTGAGGCTGACTGCTTCCCCACATTCCCACCTGGCAAGCCTGGCCCCGTGAAGTCTTTCCTGCTCATTCTTGTCCCGTCCTCAACAGTGGTCAAGTGATTTGTTTCTGCTGGAAACTGCCTTTGTCATCTAGATCCGTAAAGTCATCAAGATTACAAAGTACCTTTCCTTGTCTTGTCTCATGACCCTTTTCACATGTTTCCCTTTATTTCTTTGGTATTTCTCCTCATTTCCGCCCTGAGCCTGCGTCACTCGGGGTGAGCAGCCCATTCTTTCTTAGAGTCACGGTGGTCATTCCCACCTTGGTTGTGCCAGCTGGCTAGACCTCTCTGTTTTTTGCTCTCCAAGAAAATACCCATTTCCTCCATGAAGGGTTTCAGCTTACCTGAGCCAAGAGTGGTCTTTGTGTTTGTTTTCCCTTCCATTTCTATAATCTGAGTGATTCTGGATTGGTATGGATCTTTTGTGTATCTAGTCATTTAGGAAAACCCTGTTCATTTATATGTTGTGACAGTGAAGGGCATCGGTGCGCTGCTATAACTCCTGAGTTCTCTCTAGCCCTGCACTGTACCTGAAGGGAATCAAAAAGGAGCAGGGTAAGGAGACAGTTGTGTGCCCTGTGGGTCAGTGAGCTGGCAGATGTGGAGGCTACATTTCTATTATATGTAATATGATGGTGATTGTGTTATTAATGTCTCAGTTCAGTTTGGTCATATCCTTTTACTGAGAGCATTTCTTTACATTTTCATTGTTATATGTCAGCTTTTTGCTTCATGGTATTTATCAGGTCTATTTAGAGAAAACACCAAAATCTTCCTAATAAACATAGGAAGTGAGGATTTCCTTCCTAATCCTCCATTAACAGCTTCTGACTTAGGGGAAGAGTATCTGTGTGGATATATAAATGCAATATCCTTTGGCCATCCTCTCTTGCAAAGTTCTGTGACTACAGCGGATTCATCAAAGAGGAAAAAGCCCTCAGGAAATCCTGCTAATAAGATGACACAATGTTCCCTCCCTGGAGGGGAAAGAAGAAGTTTTTCCTTTCTAATTTAATTAAAATGAAATATTTTATTAAACTATCATGGCTGCATAATATTTTTAGGAAAGAAATCTTGGCTATGTTCATGAATCACTCTTGCACATGGGAAAATTAAATAAGATGAAATTAAGTGATAATACTTGATAGGAGGGAGCAGCCCCTGCAGTAGTTCTGAATTTTTTTTTTTTTTAATAAACTTTTAGTTTCTGGAGCAATTTTAGATTTACAGAAAATGGGAAAGACAGTGCAGAGTTCTCATATTCTTCACATTTGTTTTCCTCTGTCATTACCATCTTCTGTTAGCAGTTATTAAACTACATCAATGCACTGTCACTAACTAGAGCTCCTCTTCTCTTGCTTTTTCTCCAGTGTTGTTTGGTGTTTTTCTTATGATTAGTCTGGGGTAGAGGATTTATCCTGTTTTTTATAAGCTTAGGTGGTGTCAGTATCAATCAGATGTATCTGTCTCCCTTGGTCCTGACCTTGACCTCCAGGCAGAGGAGTGCTGGTCCCATGTCTCCACTCAGCTGTTCCTCTGGCTCCTCTTTCCCTCCCGTGCTTTCTGGAATCAAGTCCCTGTGGACTTCCATCACCTGGGAGATGGGACACCATGATCACCTCCTAAGGGCAAAGTGTCTGCACTAAGTTGTTTCGTGTTCTTCTGCACTGGAGACTTGTCTTTTCTGACCACTTATTTACATCAACATGGATTCAAGGATGCTCACTTTATGCTTTGGATTAAAGTCTAATATTGCTTTATTTTTCTTGCTCTAATTGTTTCAGCTGAAGCCAATGGGAGCTTTTTCAGAAAGCCGCTGTGCTCTTTGACATACTCCATGAATGAGGGGTTTCAGCTTTGTATTGTTGATATGGGGTACTTCCTATCTCCAGCTGCAGATGCTCTGGATTCCTCTTGTAATCACCCTGCCCCATCCTAGGATCGGCTGTTTTTCAAAGGGTTTCTGGTTCCTTATTTTTGGAGAATGACACTAACATCTAAGCAGTAGGTATGCTCTTGAATTTTGTAAGTGACATTTATCCATTGCCAATAAATTGAGGTATAGTGTGGAGTTATAAATGTTAAAGGCAGATGCAATGATTCCTTTTTGAGGTTGGCAGTGGAAAACAGTTTATTGAATGCAAAGCATTAAACGTTCCTCCTTCACTTTATTGCCATGGAGACCATTGTCATGATATTCTTTATTCCCTGAAATCAGTCAAATGAAATGGAAAGCAGATGTTCTGTATCTTTACTTTTTACTGTTTCTTGCTCGAGATTACACCTAAATGACTAATACTGAAGCATAATTATCTCTTTAGAGATTTATAGAAGATTAGAGACATTCAGTCAAAGAAATGCTCATTTCTAAAAGATAGACTTGGAGTTACAGCAGATCTGGCTTCTCCCCTGCACCCTAGCCACTAACTCCCACATTTGCCACCTGAACTCATCATGACACATAGCTGCCTGATCATGGATTAAATTCCCAGCTCTGAGAGAGAATTCCTATCAGGTCAGGCCTATAATCCCCTCCATGAGTTTGTTTTTATCTTGTTGGTCTTGCCACCCTTCACTAGCATCCCTCTTCTCAAGGCCTCATTTCCCTTCTTAGCCGATATGACTGCCTCCACTATGACTGCCTGGCAGCACATCCCAGTGGGTTAAGAGCCGGCGTTTGCCTAGTATGTAATTATAAGAACCATAAAGAAGGCGGAGCGCCGAAGAATGGATGCTTTTGAACTGTGGTGTTGGAGAAGACTCTTGAGAGTCCCTTGGACTGGAAGAAGATCAAACCACTCAATCCTAAAGGAAATCAGTCTTGAATATTTATTGGAAACTCCAATACTTTGGCCATCTGATGCAAAGAACTGACTCATTGGAAAAGACCCTGATGCTGGGAAAGATTGAGGGCAGGAGGAGAAGGGGATGACAGAGGATGAGATGATTAGATGGCATTACCGACTTGATGGACATGAGTTTGAGTAGGCTCTGAGAGCTGGTGATGGACAGGGAGGCCTGGTGTGCTGCAGTCCATGGGGTCGCAAACAGTCGAACATGACTGAGCGACTGAACTGAAGGCCTTTTGAAAATATACAGACACACACATATCTATACAATCTTGAAGATTCTACAGTTGTGCTTCTATTAACTTTAAGATAGAAGAAAGAAAATGAATTCACTTGAGCCATAAGATAGATATATATGTGTGTGTGTGTGTGTGTGTGTGTGTATATATATATTTACATGAAGAGGAAACATTAATGTTTTTAAACCATGGATTAAAAAAATGCATTGCTTTAAACAACTTGTCATGATGTCTCATATATAAACATTTGAGTCTTACATGTGTTTTATTTTTCCGTGCTCCAGTGTCCACTGCTCCCAATTTCCTCCATGAAAAACCGATGATTAATTCACACAATGAAAACATATTCAAAACGAGATATAAGAGAAAGGTTATCTTGAAGCCCCCTCATTTAAAATTCCAGCGGGGAAAGATGTGCATGCTAAGTCAAGTCAGTCGTGTCCAGCTCTATGTGACCCCATAGACTGTAGCCCACCAGGCTCCTCTGTCCACGGGATTCTCCAGGCAAGAACACTGGAGGTGGTTGCCATTTCTTCCTCCAGGGGATCTTCCCAACCCAGAGATCGGCCAGCATATCTTATGTCTCCTGTACTGGGAGGCGTATTCTTTACCAGTAGCGCCACCGAACTACCATATAAATAAGAGTTTAAAGATATCTCCTGGATGGAATGTAAAAGAAGAAGAAAAAAACAAAAACAAAAACACACAAAAAAACAAAACCTGGGTGATGATTCCAAAAGGAATGAGGACCAAAGTGTCAATCACAATTGTTGTAATTAGTAATGCAAATCTGAAGCCTCAGCTCACAGCTCATGGTAGACAGGCACTTCACATCAGACCAGAGTTCCCTCAGGTTTCAGCTGTGGAAAGCAGCTCTTACAGTTTTCGTTAGTGTCACAATAAAGCAGATCAAATGGAAAGAGAGAAGCTAGTGCACTCACTTGGTGTCTTCCACTTGTGAGGCGAGGTGGAAGTCTCTCTCTCTGATTTCCCAGGGAGTGGAGCTGGAGCGCCAGGCTGTGTCAGCCTCCCCACAGGCCACTCACTTTTGCTGGAGACAGAGATGTGGGCCTATGTGAATAAAATGTTTGGTCCTCCTCCCCAGACTCTAGCTAGACAGAATTAAACATTTAAGAAGAAAACTAAAAAAATAAAAAAAGAAGAAAACTAAAAGTAGAAAATGTGAAAAAAAAAAAACAAACTGATGTATGGTTTTGATTATCTCAGCATTGGAATAAGCCATGCAGTTCTCAAGAGCTAGGTGTAACCCCGAGTGTCCTTGCATTTATAGCTTTAATTGGACTTCCTTAAGGAAAAGTCCAGGCTAATCAGGGGTAAATATTAACAATATATCTTTCTTTCTATTTACAAACAAGGCACAAAATATGTATTTGGGCCAAAAATCACAAAATTGAAAGTAAAGATATGAGTGTTTTATTCATAAGATCCTTTTTCTTTCTAGAACCATTAAAAGTATTAGAGTTCTTCTGTTAACTTACCATAGCCACTGATAAAAATGGCAAATGTCCTCACTATTGAAAGAGAATATAATAAAATACCACCTAAGTTCTGTTAGAGCTTAGGGGTTTTCAGATAAAAATTTCTTGCATGGATTTTGGGTGTCTTGATTATGTCCACATTTGGTAATGATTTTAGTCAGAGACATTCTGCTATACTACATTTTTGTCCCTTTTTTTTTTAAGCTGAGAAAAAGCAGAGTCCTCTAGAAGATAAGAGAAGGTATCACGATACTAAAAAGGCATTGAAAAGTGAAAGTGTTAGTTGCTTAGTCATGTCTGACTCTTTGCGACCCCGTGGACTATAGCCCGTCAGGCTCCTCTGTCCATGGAATTTCCCAGACAAGAATACTGGAGTGGGTAGCCATTTCCTTTTCCAGGGGGTCTCCCTGACTCTGGGACTGAACCTCAGTCTCCCACATTGCAGGCAGATTCTTTACTGTTTGAGCCACCAGGGAAGCTCCAAAATGCATTACTTTAGAAAAAAAATATAAAAGCAAATTTAATCAAATTGTATCTAGGATAATGATGGGTAAGAGTAAACAGGAGCAAAAGAGAGGAAAGTTATTTTTTTTAAGCAAAATTTCTGGTTATTTTAAGGAACTGAATATGACCAGGGAGGGTCTTAGTGTTCTCCTCAGTGTAGATAAACTTGTGAATCCTTTTCCTGCTTCTTTGAGATGTGAATCTTTTCATAAGCCTCCTGCCAGTCTTATGGGTCAGGAATGTTTTTCTGAAGGGAATGGGTCTAGGGAGACACAGCCCCATCTCCTAATTTCTGTGGAAGGGTAGATGTTAGCAGGGAGTAGGTTATGAGTATCTTTTGCAAACAATGAAAGTGTCCTTCATCTTTGTTAGAGGGAAGGATGGAAGGCAAAAATGGAGCTGATAGGACCCATAAGATTGAGGAGGTTTGAAATATTAGAGCATGGAATAAAAAAATTCCTCTTATGTATAAAGCACAGATACAAGGGTTCTCTTTTATTAGTGCATGTCTATACTTTATACATAAACAGTAAGATTGCCTTTAGGCTAAATCTTGTTCACGGTTGGTGAGAATGTAAACTGGTTCAGCCATTATGGAAAATGGTATGGAACTTTCCTCAAAAAAAAAAAAAAAAAGGAAGTACCATATGTAAAGTGTGAAACTGTTTTTTGCCCGGTAGCGTCAGACTCTTTGAGGCCCCATGGACTGTACCCCGCCAGGCTCCTCTACCCATGGAATTTCCCACACAAAAATACTGTAGTGTAGCCATTCCCTTCTCCAGGAGATCTTCCTCACCCAGGGATTGAACCACTGTCTCCTGCATTGCAGATGGATTCGTTACCCTCTAAGCCACCAAGGAAGCCCCATCTGATCCACTAACCTCACTGTACAGTGTGTATCCAAAGGAAATGAATACAGGATATCAAAGACATGTCTGCATCCCTATGTTCATCACAGCATGTTCCACAATGGCCAAGACGTGGCAAGATCCCAAATGTCCCTCAACAGACGGAGGGATAACAGTGTGATATATGTACACACAGTGGAATGTTACTCAGCCATAACAAAGATGGAAATCCTGTCATTTGTGAACATGTGGATGGACTTGGAGGGCATTATGGTAAGAGAGCTAAGTCAGTAGAGAAAGACTAATATCATATGATGTCACTTACATGTGGAATGGTGAACATCTGAACTTACAGAAACCGAGGGTCGGATGGTGGGGAAGAAGGAAGTGGGGAATTGTTGGTGAAGAGCATGGACTCCCAGTTGTGAGATGAACAGATTCTGGGAACTCTGATGTACAGGCTGGTGGCTAGTTAATTACACTCTATTTTATACTTGAAAGTTGTCGAGAGAGTAGACCTTCCATGTTGTCACCACAAACAAGAAATGGTAATATGTGATGTGATGGGATTTTAGCTGAAGCTATTGATGGTAACCAAACTCTGGGAGACAGTAAAGGAGAGAGAAGCATGGCTTGCTGCTATCCCTGGGGTCGCAGAGGGTCAGACACAACTGAGCGACTGAACAACAATTGACAATAATCAATCCATGGTATGTATGTATTAAACCAACATACTGTGCGTATTAAACTAACACATGATTGTAAGTCAATTATATCTCAAGCTGGGAAAAAGTCTTAAAACACATATAACACACAGTACACAAACAGTTAATGTGTATAACTGTGGTACTGGCATTTCATAGGGGATGATTACGGGAAAATGCCTAAAAGGCTCCTTAAGGGGCTATACATGAATAATAAATTCTTAAAATATAAATTTATTTATTTTAATTGGATGCTAATTACTTTACAGTATTGTATTGGTTTTGCCATACATCAATAATAAAAAATGAGAGGTACTGACTTTGGTCATCTTAGCTGTACCAGATATCAAATGGGAACCTTTTCTGCCGATGTCTCTGGTCTACTTGAACTGTCTCTCATCTGTTATTTGTTCTCTAGAAAGACTGTAATGAGAGAGAGACTGATTTTGTCATCCACTGTGAACCTACTGTTCAGTAGTTAAAATTGAATTCTGTCATTTCTATAAAAGAGGGACGAGCCATTTAAAACTGAAATTCTTTTTAAAGTTTGTTCCTGAGATGTTAGGTGTAATTTTTAGATGCTTGGATTACATTCTATGATCTCATCCCTTCTAACAGTTTCAGAAATAATCCTTTATGTGGAAGTATTTAAAAATTATTTTTGTAACGATGATGAGCCACGGGTTTAAGTGGCCTTGGTGCTGAAGAATTAGCTCAGGGAGAAATATCCCAAATTGCGACATGATTCCCTTTCATTTTTAAATTGAACTAAAAAGCATGGGGTCACAAAGAGTTGGACATGATTGAGCACACACACACATACAAAGTCTATAAATATTTAATACATTTCAATTGAAAGCATATATTTGATGACTGTCTTTCAAATGAAAATACTACAATACTCAGTAAAGAAAACTTGGTCACAAAACGGTATAAGAAAGGTAGTTTTCCTCTGGAAGTTTTATTAGGCATTCTGTAACTTTGTTTTTCTTTTTACTTTACCCCTTTTCTGGGTGGGAGGGTGGAGAAGACAGTAACAAGCCTTGGACCAGAGAAAAGATTTATTGAGCAGCTACTCTATACTGCTCCATATCATTCTAGAACCCACTTTCCACAATGAATTTGAAATCTTGTTCTATTTTACAAGTTACAAAAACAAACCAAAAAGGAAACAAATAGAGGCAACAGGGCATTGAATTAGGAACAAAAGAATAAAGAAATAAATGGTAGCACAGTTGGCTAGAACCCTTTTGAGAAGACTGCTCGTGTCTGAAGACCAGCTTTCGTCCCAGTGACTGTGGACTGAGTCTCCTCTGAGCTGACCCTGGAAAGAGGGGCCTCAGGCTGCCAGGTGAGCTCTGTGGGGCTGAACTCAGTCCACTCTGGACAAGGAGAATCTCTTACTTCCCCTTGGATTAAAACCCCCATCTCACCTAAAGGGAGAGTCTTCGCTGGTAACACGGCTCATTTCCTTGAGGAAAAGAGCAAGTCATCATTTCACCATCTGTTGCTTAATTCACCATTTGAATTAAGGTGAATTCTGGCCTTTACCTGCCAGGCCCCAGTGAAACTATTTAATATCCTTTAAAATATACAGAGGTAATGGATTTTTTTTCCCACTGTACTCATTTAAATTGAATTATCTTCTGTCATAATTCCATTTTTATGAAACACTCCTTGGAATTTTAACCTAGTCCTCATTTTGATATCAGTTAAATTATCTCAGATTTTCCTCATATGTTCCTTATATATCATATTTCAGATTCTTGGCCTATTCTTTCTTCTTCTATAGGAAAGCTTCTTTATGGGAAACAAATAGAGGCAACAGGGCATTGAATTAGGAGCAAAAGAATAAAGAATCTAAGATACAAATTTGAATTTCATCCCTATTTAGTTTATATAACCAAGGTCAAGTTACCAGCCCTCTGGGCCTCAATTTTCTCATTTGTGAAATGGAAAGAGCATTAGTGTCTGTCTAATCTGTTATGAAAAAAAAGATACAATGAGTTGACCTTTTAAAGTGTGTAGCAACAGTGCCTGGAACAGAATAAAGACTATGTCGAAACTTCAGATGACTACAGCTAATGGGTAGATTACTGACACATAATTTTTAAAAATGTGTATCTTTATCTTGAATTATTTCTGAACCTAAAGTAATATTTCTTTCCTAATTTTTAATTTTATTCCTTCCTGTTTTTTGAGTAACTTAGGTATACTAAAAACATGTTTTCTGAGCTAAACCATACAAGTCCACAAAGGAAGTCTTATTTTGCCCATTGAACAAATGATGAAGCAGAAACTCTGAGTCAGACACAAAAATCCACTTTTGGTTCTGTTTTTTAGTCTTGTAAGAAGCATATACTAATCCATCATCCAGTGTCAGCTAGGTACTCTTCAAATCCCAGGAGAGATACAGGCTGATTAAACACACACACACACACACACACACACACACACACACTCTCTCACTCACTCACTCACTCACTCACTCACTCACTCCTGTTCTCAGAAATCCAATTCTAATTTGAAGGCATCTATGCACTTAAGCAATATTAAAAATAAAAAGAGAGCATAAGCTTGGCAATCAGTTCTGCAGGTAAGTGTATGATTAAGGACCAGGAGATTAGCAAAGGAAGTAAGTGCAGTAAAGAAAAAAAAAAAAAAGAGCTTATGACAGCAGGATCTTAGAGAATTTAATAAAGTATAATTATTTAATTTTAAATATGCTGTCTTAATAGAAGAGTGTTATGGTAACTTAGTATTAAGGTAGAGACATGATGTTAATATCATTAGAGGATAAATGAGCAAAGGCTGGTTTGCAGCATCTATTGGATTAGGTATGTTTTGGAAATGCCTTTAAATGAAAGTGAATTCAGGAGATGAGGCTGCTTCATCAGGCAGTCAGTGACTCTGTGGACTATAGCCCATCAGGCTCCTCTGTCCCTCTCCAAACAAAAATACAGGAGTGGGTTGCTGTTCCCTTCTTTAGGGGATCTTCCTGAAACAGGGATCAAACATGCGTCTCCTGCATTGTAGGCAGATTCTGTACCACTCAGCAACCAGCAAAGTCTACATGACGCAGTATTGCGTTAAATATTCTCCAGGAGTGAAGGAGCCTCAGGAAGAGGAATTTCCTTCATTTCACAGATGATGAAACTCAAACTGGGGCTTCTGTCACTGCTGAGGATGAATCATGTCTTGTTTGTGTGGAGCTGGACGTGGCCCTCTTCTCACTTTCTAGCATAGTATTGCTACCTTTACCGGTATTTCATGTTTGCTGCTAAATATTTCATTGTATTCTGTGTGTTCTTTTGAAATCGTACACGTGTGCATGTGTGTATAAGTGAACGTGCATGTGTGTGCACGTGTGTGTATTAAAGAAAGAGAAGGGTTGTGTTGACTATATTGCTTATTTTAAAAGAAAGTTTAATGTCTTATATTTTTAGGTTTATTGTGATCATTGATAAAACTATTTATGAATCCTTATAGCATTGAAATCAAGGTACTCTTACTTGATTTATATCAATAGATTTCTTAGTCTCACTTTGGCTAACAAAGCTGTTAATGCAATCTAATTGCTTTTTGAAGTTTTATACACTTACCTTTAGAATCATTTTAATGATGATTGTACAGATACCTGACTTTTTATATCTATAAGAGTACACAAAAGAAAAAAGTCAGCATGGAAAGGAATTCCTGAAGTATCGCGTTGAGTATCTATGCCCTATTAGTCTGTTCTTTCTGCTCAACTTGCTCTTTAAATGGCCATGTGGAAAATGGTTTAGGTTGGCAGGGAGTTGTCTGGTCTCCACTGTGTCTGCTTAACTCACCTGGTGGTGCAGAGGCAGTCACAGATACCGTGTAACCAGTGGGTTGGCTCTGCACCAGCCAAACGGTGTGTGGACACTTGAAGGTGAGCTTCATATATTTGTCACAGGTTCTCATTGCCTTTTTTTTTTTTTCAATTTAAGAGATGTTAAATCATTCTTAGCTCATAGATCCTACAAAATTAAGCAGCAGTGAGATGTGCCCTATGACTGCTCTTTATGATCCTCGGATGAAAGCAAAATCCATAGTGATATGCATTTGATACTTTGATTACATGATAATCCTCTAGAAAACTTCACCCCTAAAAATGCACTGAAGGTCTTCACTTTACATGCATGGGAATTTAAGACTATCAGATTCTATTTTATATAAAATTGTATGTTTATGCATCAAAAATATAAAATCATACATAATTTATAGTCATATATATCAAATTATATATACATAAATATATATTTATCTTATGCATTCTATTTCTATAATATAATTTATTCTATTATATTTATATGCAGTATATAAATACAATATAAATAAAATAGAATATATTCTATATGTTATGTTTGTGTACAACATATATGGTACATATACATATGTACACATATATGCAACTAAGACAGCAGATAACATGTGTTTCTTGTGACTGTGATCCCAGGAGAAGAAGTCGATTTTTATTATGTGTCTTATTCTTGAGTCTCACCAATTATACCACTAGTAATTGGTTATTTTAAATATAATCTCTAATTTTTATGAATATCACAATTATATTTACTGTCATTTTGTATCAAACTATGATAGATACTCCAGGCAAGAGTACTGGAGTGGATTGCCATTTCCTTCTCCAAGGGATCTTCCCGACCCAGGGATTGAAGCCGGGTCTCCTGCATTGGAGGCAGACGCTTTAACCTCTGAGCCACTAGGGAAGCCCCGCATGATAGATACTTAAGCTACATCATCATCCAAGAATTTTGGTATTTCACCTCCTCTCTTCTCACACTCCTCCTCCTTTTCCTCTGTTATTTTTTAATCTTAGTAGTTGTTTACTTGTCAAATCATGTCTGACTCTTCGCAACCCCATGGACTGCAGCATGCTAGCCTGCCTTGTCCTGTCGCCTGGAGTTTGCTCAAGTACATGTCCCCTGAATCGGTGATGCCATCAACCATCTCATCATCCATCACCCCCTTCTCCTGCCCTCAATCTTTCCCAGCATCAGGGTCTTTTCCAATGAGCCAGCTCTTCACATCAGTTGGACACAATATTAGAGCTTTAACATTGGTCCTTCCAATGATGAAGTAAGGAACTTCAGCTGAAAATTGATGCTGAAAATCAATGAATATTCAAGGTTGATTTCCTTTAGGACTGACTGGTTTGATCCCCTGGCAATCCAAAGGATTCTCAAGAGTCTTCTCCAGGACCACAGTTTGAAAGCATCAATTCTTTGGCCCTCAGCTGCCTTCTTTTTTTTTTTAATATAAATTTATTTATTTTAATTGGAAGTTAATTACTTTACAATATTGTATTGGTTTTGCCATACATCAACATGAATCCACCACAGGTATACACGTGTATACCTCAGCCTTCTTTATAGTCCTTCTTTATAACTCTTTTTTAATCTACAGCCTGAAAGACTGGTCCTGATTATCTCTTGACCTCACATTGATTCTGATCTTCTGAAAAGGTTTTGAAATCTTACAATGAGGAAAGCATCAAAGTTATACTTGGTATATCTTACATTCTTTTGAATGTACTATTGTTAATCTAAGGGACTGAAGTTATGCCTACCACATGGGTTTATAGGTTTTCTTTTCCAGTCACATGTTTCTAATGCATCTAGAAATGACAGTGTAAGGTGGCCTGTGAGGAGTCATGGCGTTCCAGGGGTGGGGGAGAATGGGGTTTGCCAGAATAAAGACGCCTACTGCTCTAGGTCTTAGAATTAATATTTGACATTTAAAATAACTTGATTATTTGAGGAAAGGCAGTGGACCTGGTTCTACTGCTGTGTGTGGTTTAAAACAGCTCAGGTAACATCGGGAGACATTTTGAGGAGAAAAGAGGCCAGATTAGATTCTTGTGGTTATTATTAGCTTCAGGGACCTCTAATATTATGATAGGATTTTTCATTTGAAAATATCTAACTACTTGAACACCCTACTAATCACCACATACAATTTAAGAATTTAATCAGTTGCATTCCAGTGTTTTTACCCTTTGAAGTCTTTCAGTTACTCTTTTTACAATTCACATTTTGAAATAAAAATGTCATGTGGTTATTCAGACTTAAAGGTCTAAATTAATTACAGTTTCAACATCTGGATTTTATGTAAGAAGCAGAGGTAACTCAATGCATCGGAACTGGCCTCAGTCCTGCAGTTACTCAAGGCAGGACCAGAGCACCTGCATGGCCCCAGGCAGCATAAGGAGCCTTATTGTGTATGGAAAGCAGTTAATCAGGAGTCATTCTAAGGAAGACTTGGAAGTTCGCACTGGAGCCAACCTGAGGATGGTAACCCAGGAGACAGTCTTTCAGGAAGCCCTGAGGCCTGCCTGCCCACTAGAGGTCCAAGTGTAGTTACCTACATTAGTGAGACACGGGGTTATACATCAGAGGACATACTGACTGTTGACACAATCCAGATCTGAACTGTCATACAGAACACAGAGTGGGTTACTCTGACCTTCTACAAGATGAGGAAGGGAGATTGTCTCCTAAGGAGGACTGATTAATGAAGGTACACAGCACACACTAAAGTGGAGGGCAGAGAAAAATACTCCAAGTTTTTCTTGTCTTTCCATAACATATGAAGTTTATTTCATTGGTGAGAAAGAGAGAACACACAGGCAAGAGCCCTCCAGTTTAGTTTGTAAGTTAGCTTGCAAACTAGACGCTCAGAGCATATGAACAAAACAAATACAATGGGAATATCCAGTGCGGTGATAGCGTCAAGAATAAATTTAAAGGACTTTAAAATATGCCTATTTAAGATGCTCAAAGAGAAAAAGGAATGACACTCATAAAAAAGAAAAAAGCAATAAAAACGGGTGGTTTAAACATAAGACTTGTCTGGGATATTTCTTTCTATTTTCGTTTACTTATTTTAATTGGAGGCTAATTACTTTAAATATTGTAGTGGTTTTGCCATACATTGACATGAATCAGCCATGGGTGTACATGTGTTCCCCATCCTGAACCCCCCTCACACCTTCCTCCCCATCCCACCCCTCTGGGTCATCCCAGTGCACCAGCCCTGAGGACCCTGTCTCATGCACTTAACCTGCACTGGTGATCTGTTTCACATATGATAATATATATGTTTCAATGCTATTCTCTCAAATCATCCCACCGTCACCTTCTCCCAGAGTCCAAAAGACTGTTCTATGCATCTGTGTCTCTTTTGCTGTCTCAAATATAGGGTTATCATTACCATCTTTCTAAATTCCATATATATGCATTAGTATACTGTATTGGTGTTTTTCTTTCTGGATTACTTCACTCTGTATAATAGGCGCCAGTTTCTTCCACCTCATTAGAACTGATTCAAATGTTTGTTTTTCTTTTTAATGGCTGAGTAATATTCCATTGTGTATATGTACCACAGCTTTCTTATCCATTTGTCTGCTGATGGACATCTAGGTTGCTTCCATGCCCTGGCTATTATAAACAATGCTGCAATGAATATTGGGGTACACTGTCTCTTTCAATTCTGTTTTGTGTGTGTGTGTGTGTGTGTGTGTGTGTGTGTATATGCCCAGCAGTTTGATTGCTGGGTCATATGGCAGTCCTATTTCCAGTTTTTAAAGGAATCTCCACACTGTTCTCCATAGTGGCTGTGCTAGTTTTCATTCTCACCAACAGTGTAAGAGGGTTCCCTTTTCTCTATACCCTCTCCAGCATTTATTGCTTGTAGACTTTTGGATAGCAGCCATTCTGACTGGTGTGAAATGGTACCTCATTGTGGTTTTGATTTGCATTTCTCTGATAATAAGTGATGTTGAGCATCTTTTCATGTGGTTGTTAGCTATCTGTATGTTTGCTCTGCAGAAATGTCTGTTTAATTCTTTGGCCCCTTTTTTGATTGGGTCATTTATTTTTTTGGGAATTGAGCTGCTGTAGTTGCTTGTATATTTTTGAGATTAATTCTTTGTCAGTTGCTTCATTTGCTATTATTTTCTCCCATTCTGAAGGCTGTCTTTTCACCTTGTTTATAGTTGCTCTCATTGTGCAAAAGCTTTTAAGTTTAATTAGGTCTGATTTGTTTATTTTTGCTTTTATTTCCAGTATTCTGGGAGGTGGGTCATAGAGGATCCTGCTGTGGTTTATACTGGAGAGTGTTTTGCCCATGTTTTCCTCTAGGAGTTTTACAATTTCTGGTTTTATGGTTAGATCTTTAATCCATTTTGAATTTGTGTTTGTGTATGGTGTTAGACAATGTTCTAGTCTCATTCTTTTACAAGTGGTTGACCGGTTTTCCAAGCACCACTTGTTAAAGAGATTGTCTTTTCTCCATTGTGTATTCTTGCCTCCTTTGTCAAAGATAAGGTGTCCATAGGTGGATGGATTTATCTCTGTGCTTTCTATTTTGTTCCACTGATTTGTGTTTCTGTCTTTGTGCCAGTACAATACTGTCTTGATGACTGTGGCATTGTAGTAGAGCCTGAAGTCAGGCAGGTTGATTCCTCCAGTTCCATTCTTCTTTCTCAAGATTGCTTTGGCTATTTAAGGTTTCTTGTATTTCCATACAAATTGTGAAATTATTTGTTCTAGTTCTGTGAAAAATACTGTTGGTAGCTTGATAGGCATTGCATTGAATCTATAGATTACTTTGGATAATATACTCATTTTCACTATATTTATTCTTCCAATCCATGAACATGGTATATTTCTCCATCTATTAGTGTCCTCTTTGATTTCTTTCATCAGTGTTTTATAGTTTTCTGTATATAGAAAACTCTGCATTCTTTTGTTTCTTTAGGTGGATATATTCCTGAGTATTTTATTTTTTTTGTTGCAATGGTGAATGGAATTGTTTCCTTAATTTCTGCTTCTGTTTTCTCATTGTTAGTGTATAGGAATGCAAGGGATTTCTGTGTGTTAATTTTATATCCTGCAACTTTACTATATTAATTGATTAGCTCTAGTAATTTTCTGGTGGAGTCTTCAGTGTTTTCTATGTAGAGGATCACGTCATCTGCAAACAGTGAGTTTTACTTCTTCTTTTCCAATCTGGATTCCTTTTATTTCTTTTTCTGCTCTGATTGCTTTGGCCAAAACTTCCAAAACTATGTTGAATAATAGTGGTGAAAGTGGGCACCCTTGTCTTGTTCCTTTAGGGGAAATGCCTTAGGGGAAATGCTTTCAATTTTTCACCATTGAGGATAAAGTTTGCTGTGGGTTTGTCATACATAGCTTTTATTATGTTGAGGTATGTTCCTTCTATTCCTGCTTTCTGGAGGGATTTTATCATAAATGGATGTTGAATTTTGTCAAAGGCTTTCTCTGCACTTATTGAGATAATTATATGGTTTTTATTTTTCAATTTGTCGATGTGGTGTATTCTATTGGTTGATTTGCAGACATTGAAGAATCTTTGCATCCCTGGGATAAAGCCCACTTGGTCATGATGCATGATATTTTTAATATGTTGTTGGATTCAGTTTGCTAGAATTTTGTTAAGGATTTTCGCATCTATGTTCATCAGTGATATTGGCCTGTAGTTTTCTTTTTCTGTGGCATGTTTGTCTGATTTTGGTGTTATGGTGATGGTGGCCTCATAGAATGAGTTTGGAAGTTTACCTTCTTCTGCAATTTTCTGGAAGAGTTTGAGTAGGATAGGTGTTAGCTCTTCTCTAAATTTTTGGTAGAATTCAGCTGTGAAGCCATCTGGCCCTGGGCTTTTGTTTGCTGGAAGATTTCTGATTACAATTTCGATTTTCATGCTTGTGATGGGTCTGTTAAGATTTTCTATTTCTTCCTGGTTCAGTTTTGGAAAGTTATACTCTCCTAAGAATTTGTCCATTTCTTCCAGGAAATAAAGGCTGTGAAAAGAGACAAAGAAGAACACTACATAATGATCAAAGTATCAATCCATGAAGGAGATATGAGTTATAAATATGTGGACCCAACATAGGAGCACCACAATATGTAAGGCAAATGCTAACAAGTATGAAAGGGGAAATTAATAACACAATAATTGTGGGAGACTTTAATACCCCACTCACACCTATGGATAGATCAACTAAACAGAAAATTAACAAGGAAACACAAACTTTAAATGACACAATGGACCAGTTAGTCCTAATTGATATCTATAGGACATTTCACCCCAAAACAATGAACTTCACCTCTTTGTCAAGTGCACACGGAACCTTCTCCAGGATAGATAACATCCTGGGCCATAAATCTAGCCTTGGTAAATTAAAAAAAATGAAATCATTCCAAGCATCTTTTCTGACCACAATGCAGTAAGATTAGATGTCAATTAGGGAGAAAAACTATTAAAAATTCCAACATATGGAGGCTGAATAACATGATTCTGAATAACCAACAAATCACATAATAAATCAAAAAATAAATCAAAATATGCATAGAAAAAAATGAAAATGAAAACACAACAACCCTAAACCTATGGGACACTGTAAAAGCAGTGCTAAGGGGAAGGTTCATGGCAGTACAGGCACACCTCAAGAAACAAGATGAAAGACAAATGAGTAACCTAACTCTGCACCTAAAGCAACTAGAAAAGGAAGAAATGAAGAACCCCAGGGTTGGTAGAAGGAAAGAAATCTTAAAAAATTAGGGCAGAAATAAAGGCAAAAGAAACAAAAGAGACCATAGCAAAAATCAACAAAGCTAAAAGCTGGTTCTTTGAGAAGATAAATAAAATTGACAAACCATTAACCAGACTCATCAAGAAACAAAGGGAGAAGAATCAAATCAACAAAATTAGAAATGAAAACGGAGAAACCACAATGGACAACACAGAAATACAAAGGATCATAAGAGACTACTATCAGCAACTATATGCCAATGAAATGGACAACTTGGAAGAAATGGGATGTTTCTTAAAACTTCCCGATTCTTTCACACATGGCAAAATCTGTTATGGCAGATTTTCTAAGAATATTATTAAAACCCTAGTCTTGATAGCCACCAGGAAACCAACAGAAAGAACACTCAAATTAATTATAAGAAATATGTATTACTATATGATAAGTTTCCTTGGGCTGCCATAACAAATTACCACAAACTTATTGATTTAAAACAACAGAAATTTATTCTTTTACAGTTCTGCAGGCTAGACATCCAAAATCAAGATGTTGTCATAGCCATGCTCCATCCGAAGGCTCTAGGGGAGAATTTGTACTTCCTTCTTAACTGTTAGTGGCTCCCAGCAATTGCTGGTTGTCCTCACCTCCTAGCTACCTCACTTCAATCCTGCCTCCATCTTCACATGGCCTTCTTCTTTGTCTCCCTCTGTGTCTTTTCCTCTTCTGTCCTTTTATAAGAGGTGCACCCTAATCTGGGATGATTTCATCTTAAGATCCTACCTTAAGATGCAGAGATTCTTATTTCAAATATCTGCAAAGATCCTATTCCAAATAAGTTCACATTCTGAGGTTCTATGTGCACAAAACTTTTGGGGAGCATTGTTTAACTCACTATACTATACCACTAATAAAAACATTTTTATATTGATTGGCCTCTGGAAAGAGATGACAAATATTTTATTCTTTTAAAACTCAGAAGTTTTTCCTACAAATTGGTCCACCTGAGGAGTATGTGAAGGTGAAATGGCACGTTTCTATCTTGTAAAAGTTTCAAAATCTTGTCATATAAATTCATGCACAAAGGCAAGGACTGTTTGAATGATCCTGGCACAGGTAAAATGTGAAAGTCTTGGCTTCTTTACTCACTGTGATGTTATTGGCTTCAGTTTCCCAACACTGAGATAAAAAATAAAATATTTGAAGGATATTTTAAAACTTATGAAGCATTTCTGCATTTAACATGCTACTCAGTATAAGTAAATGTACCTAATATAAATCCATCTTTATAACACTCTCTGGTTTTTAAATAAACTAATAGTGTTGATTGCAAAAAAAAAAAAAAAACCCTCCTGATATTTGTCCTTAAAGCCTGGGGCTCAGGGATATGCCTGGGATGGAAGCTGTCCATTCATTCCCTCAATCTAAGGCTGGTAGTATGGGGCTTATTTACAAACCATGCCAGATAAGCACACTGATATTATGGAAACCAATTAAAAGGTGTGCTGGCCCTGAAACCTGGATTCTGTTTCATGAGAAGCTCATGTTAACATTAAAGGATTTAAAGCCAATTTGCCATTCTTGGCAGACTCATATGTGGAATGTTTGCAACACTTATCTTCTCCCTAAACACTCTTGGAATCCACCTTTTTCTCTATAATTATTTCTGCTGAGAACCTATTTTACTAAATTATTGAAATCCCCCTCCCATTTGCTTTACTTTTAATGAAAACATATTGCAGCTCTTTTTATGCTTTCCCATAAGGAACTGTAAGGGTAAGATACACTGAATCAACTACTTTTGTGATCAGAACACTGTTCCTATGTCTTTTGAGTAAGATTGAGAAGTATCCCTGAAGGTGAAAATTCTGAATAAATGCTTAATTTTCCCTTTTTGAGTAGACAGGGCTCTCAGGAAGGTGGTGTGGGAAGTCAGGATGATGCCAGGCATGTTTCGTGGTCATGAGGGCAACAGCCTTTTCCTGCAACATGCAGTGATCAAACATTCATGACTCCGAGTTTCTGACAGTCAAAGCCCCGAGTTATAATTTTAGGAAAAGCAGATGCCGGTTTCTCATGTTGCATGTCATTTCAGTTGTCCTATTGGGAGAGTGTATATTTTAATGGTTATGAAATGAGCAGCTTAGTGAATATTAGAAGGGATTTTCCATCCCCCCCAAAGAGAGGACTCTGCTGAAATGTTCCATTGGCTTAATACTAGCTGGACATTTATGCAGATAAAACCACACTCTAGAAGGTTGTTGTGAAGTGGGAACACCAGAGGCTTCAGGATAATCAGCTTGGAAGGTTTCATTATAGTCACATTGCCTGGAATGTTTCTGTTGTGTTTACATTTACATTTTTAAAAAATTTATAATAAATATAGTTATTTAGCAATGTTGTGTTAGTTTTAGGTGTACAGCAAAGTCATTGTTATACATAAAGATTATATATAAATGTGTATATCCTTTTTTACATTCTCTTCCATTGTCAGTTCAGTTCAGTTCAGTCACTCAGTCATGTCCGACTCTTTGCGACCCCATGAATTGCAGCACGCCAGGCCTCCCTGTCCATCACCAACTCCCGGAGTTCACTCAGACTCACGTCCATTGAGTCAGTCATGCTATCCAGCCATCTCATCCTCTGTTGTCGCCTTCTTCTCCTGCCCCCAATCCCTCCCAGCATCAGAGTCTTTTCCAAATGAGTCAACTTTTCGCATGAGATGGCCAAATTACTGGAGTGTCAGCTTTAGCATCATTCCTTCCAAAGAAATCCCAGCTTTGATCTCCTTCAAAATGGACTGGTTGGATCTCCTTGCAGTCCAAGGGACTCTCAAGAGTCTTCTCCAACACCACAGTTCAAAAGCATCAATTCTTCTGTGCTCAGCTTTCTTCACAGTCCAACTCTCATATCCATACATGACTACTGGAAAAACCATTGTCTTGACTAGACGGACCTTTGTTGGCAAAGTAATGTCTCTGCTTTTAAAATATGCTGTCTAGGTTGGTCATAACTTTTCTTCCAAGGAGTAAGCGTCTTTTAATTTCATGGCTGCAATCACCATCTGCAGTGATTTTGGAGTCCCCCCAAAAATAAAGTCTGACACAGTTTCGCCATCTATTTCCCATGAAGTGATGGGACCGGATGCCATGATTTTCGTTTTCTGAATGTTGAGCTTTAAGCCAACTTTTTCACTCTCCTCTTTCACTTTCATCAAGAGGCTTTTTAGTTCCTCTTCACTTTCTGCCATAGAGTGGTGTCATCTGCATATCTGAGGTTATTGATATTTCTCCCGGCAATCTTGATTCCAGCTTGTGCTTCTTCCAGCCCAGCACTTCTCATGATGTACTCTGCATAGAAGTTAAATAAGCAGGGTGACAATATACAGCCTTGACGTACTCCTTTTCCTATTTGGAACCAGTCTGTTGTTCCATGTCCAGTTCTAACTGTTGCTGCCTAACCTGCATATAGGTTCCTCAAGAGGCAGGTCAGATGGTCTGGTATTTCCATCTCTCTCAGAATTTTCCACAGTTTATTGTGATCCACACAGTCAAAGGCTTTGGCATAGTCAATAAGGCAGAAATAGATGTTTTTCTGGAACTCTCTTGCTTTTTCCATGATTCAGCGGATGTTGGCAGTTTGATCTCTGATTCCTCTGCCTTTTCTAAAACCAGCTTGGACATCAGGAAGTTCACAGTTCACTTATTGCTGAAGAATTTTGAGCATTACTTTATTAGCATGTGAGATGAGTGCAATTGTGCGGTAGCTTGAGCATTCTTTGGCCTTGCCTTTCTTTGGAATTGGAAGGAAAACTGACCTTTTCCACTCCTGTGGCCACTGCTGAGTTTTCCAAATTTGCTGGCATTTTGAGTGCAGCACTTTCACAGCATCATCTTTCAAAATTTGAAATAGCTCAACTGGAATTCCATCACCTCCGCTAGCTTTGTTCATAGTGATGCTGTCTAAGGCCCACTTGACTTCACATTCCAGGATGTCTGGCTCTAGGTGAGTGATCACATCATTATGATTATCTGGGTCATGAAGATCTTTTTTGTATAGTTCTTCTGTGTATTCTTCCCACCTCTTCTTAATATCTTCTGCTTCTGTTAGGTACATACTGTTTCTGTCCTTTATCGAGTCCATCTTTGCATGAAATGTTCCCTTGGTATCTCTAATTTTCTTGAAGAGATCTCTAGTCTTTCCCATTCTGTTGTTTTCCTCTATTTCTTTGCACTGATCACTGAGGAAGGCTTTCTTATCTCTTCTTGCTATCTTTGGAACTCTGCATTCAGATGCTTATATCTTTCCTTTTCTCCTTTGCTTTTCACTTCTCTTCTTTTCACAGCTATTTGTAAGGCCTCCCCAGACAGCCATTTTGCTTTTTTGCATTTCTCTTCCATTGTAGGTTATTACAAGATTTCAGTATATTTCCTTGTGCTATACGATGGGTCCTTTTATACTTATCTTACTTTATATATAGCAGTGCGTTGTTTATGTATTTTAGATATAGTAGGGTGCATAGTTTTTAGTTTAAATTGCAAAATGCAGTTTCAGGCAGGTTGGGAGCAGTGTTACCCGTATTGGTGAACAGGTGCACACGTGCTGACAGCTCCAGAAGCACGCCTCAGGCGTGTGCTGAGTGACTGCAGGCTGCAGGTGGAGGAAAAGGTGCACCCTGCGTCAGCTGAGGGCTGGCGAGGAGCCCTGATGTCTCTCACGTTAGCAAGGTATGGGAACAGCTCCTGGACGTGCTGTCGTCCCTGACACTGCTGCTGTGGCCACAGGAGCTATGATTAAGCCTGGGCCACGAGGAGAGGAATAGTGGCTTTAATGTCCAAGTATTTGTGTACCGGCAAATGAGTAAACCAGCTGAACTGTATAAAGAACAGAAACAAGTCTCTGTGAGCCCCACACAAAGCAGGTTCTAGTCAGCGACTTTTTTTTTTATGTCTTTTGTTGAATTTTGAGAGAAAACAAAAAGGAGTCATTTCAAGTCAGTTGCAGATGCTGACTCAGCATTGGGGTGCAGCATCTCCCCTTCAGGCTCTGCCACCCTCATCCAGACACTGCATGCTCCCTGACAACACCTACTTCATCCCCTTTGGTTACTGAGCTCAGGTTCTCTGTATCTGTATTGTGGTTTACTTCTAGACTTAAGAGCGCATCTCTACAAATAAATTCAATATATCTTGTAAGACACCACTTCCTAATAAAGGAAAAATTGTTAACACTTAAGTTGTTGAAATTAAATTTTTGAAATCACTTTTATAAATGAGTGATCAGTTTTTATATGGAGAAAGCCTTTGCTTTCTAGTTGACTGGCTTGTGCACTTTGGTACTCCTATTGATCTTTCAGGTTTCTTAGAAAAGGTCAGATTTTGTTCTAAGATTTCATAGTCACTCAGTGCAATAGACAGTTGTCAACTGCTGAATCAAAAGCAACCTAATGTGATGTTACTTCACATAAAAGTTAACTGAAGTTGATTATATCTGTTATTTTATGGTTAAGACATGTAGCCCTGAGGTGTAATCTGTTAGTAGGAAAGGGGAATATTTGCTAATATTCCTTCTTAGGAACAGGCAGGGTAAGGATCAGACTTGGGAAGTATTGTTCATTCCTTCTCAAAATAATATTTTTCTTTAGTGAAGTAGCGAAAAATCATCTTTGATTCTGATTGACCACAGGCAAAAAGTACATAATGAAAGAAAAAAAAGAAAGCAAAAGTCTGGGAGAAAGCAGCTTATTCTCTGGAGGACAGTGATTATGGCATCACAGGGCTCTGAAGTCCCACTGTCTCACCTGCACACACAGTGGGAACTGAAGCGCAGCTTCTCCAAGTCTGGGGAAACCAAAGACTTGCTTTGAAAATAAGGGATATGAGAATACCTACCAGAAACTGATGACCTGTGTTTGGGTTTTTAGAAAATAAGTAGGACTCAGGGGCACAAGGAAACATGTAAGGAAAAGCAGGTGCCAAACACCATTGCTAAAAAGAAAGAGCATACCTTTGTCATAATGCTCAGGAATTAATTAGCAGTTATTTCACAAGTGGGATTCCCTGGTCGCTCACACAGTAAAAAGTCTGCCTACAGTGCAGGAGACCCTGGTTCGATCCCTGGATCGGGAAGATACGCTGGAGAAGGAAATGGCAATCCTCTCCAGTGTTCTTGCCTGGAAAATTCCATGGACAGAGGAGCCTGGCAGGCTATACAGTCCATGGGACTGCAAAGATTTGGACACAACTAAGCGACTTCACTTTACTTTTCCTTTATTTTATAAATGCTGCTAGACTGCCCTGCTGAGTGTAATCAGTTTATTCAGCTCTCCTTTTCCTTGGCATATGCCCGGGGGTTTTTCTACCTCGTAGGTACATCAGTGTTAGCTGAATACAGGAAGAAGGAAGATGAATATCCACTTGCCCCCTTCCAGGCTGTTGGCTCATCATTGCAGTGATATTGTTGATGTAGTTGTGACCTCATGTGCCTGGATGGATGGGTGCTGTGTGATGGTGGAATTAGGCCTGAAAGAAGGCATCTGTCTGAGCACCCTGAGCTTTGCATTCTCTCCACACTGCTGCTTCAGTGCTGGAGGTCAGAGTCCAAATGCCTTTCAGCTGTTATGGTTGTTAGACCTAACCCAAATTGAGGGCACAATCCCCTAGGCTGGCCACCCTCTGAATGAGCCTCCCAGGCTGTGGTACAGAATTACTCTTGCTGGGCTCACCAGCGGGTCCAGCCCAGGATGTTCAGGAACCAGGGCTTACGGTAGAACAGGAGGGATGAGGAAAACATGGCCAGTGGGAGGGAGAGTCTGTTTCATGGTCAGACCTCATGTTGGGCGGCATCAGATCTAGCCCACAGAGCAGCCATTCACATGTCAGGTGCTGGCTTCCAGAGGTTCTTATTTGACATGAGCTAAACGTAAGCCTCTGTGGTCAGAGTGAAGGATGTTTCCAGAGCTAAGGGACCAAAGTTATTACTTGGCATCCCTAAAGTCTACAGCCTCTGTTTGTTTTGTTAGACTTGGTGTTACAAAGGTCAGCCCTCAGCCTTTCCTGTAACTGAGCATTTCAGTTCCCACCTTTTTCTTAAAGGTAACCTCCAAGTGTTAAAATGTAACCTGAATACAAAATCATATGTAAGGCAAAAACCTATTCTAATTCTAGACAACTTAGAGAAATGAGGATTGGAAGGTATGGAAGTTCCTTTAGGGTATTCGAGGCATGTAAAATAAATGACCTTGCGGCTAACCCTTTTATTTAGATATATGCTAGAACTTGGTTGTACTTCACAATCCATTGCTCTTGTAAATAATTTGAGGCTGTGAAGCTGTGAAATTTCAGGAAGAAGCAAGAGTTGCCCGAGATGATTTGATCCCTAAATGTTGAAGCTCCCAGGGTCATTTATTAGAAGAGAATATGAAACACAATGGAAAGAATGTTTTAAGGGAAGAAGAAGTGGATCCTTGTTATAACCCTGCGCTTCATCAATCTTATTATTTTAGACAGATCACTGATTCTGAATCAGGCATTTCCTTATCACTGAGGCAGAAGGAATGATACATCTTCCGCTTGCCACAAAAGAAGGCTTCAAGGAAAATGTAACATACCATGCCATTTGTATCTTCTCATCCTCTGTTCTGTGGCATTCTTAGGCTTCTGCCTGAGCTTAAGAAAACCAGCTTTCCACTACTTCAAAATAAGTTGTGGAAAACCACTGATCCCCACCAGACACCACAAAGGCAATTAGTGAGTAAACAAGCCCTTTGTAGAGTCATTCTGATTAAGATCTTCAAATAGTTATCTAGGGACAGTTGGGTTATCTGCAGAAATGACATGGACATGGCACATATGCAAGCTTACCCTTTGGACCCAAATGGAATTTCATTTATCTTCAGATTTCAGCTAATTTCTCAATGCATGCAGAAGATGAGCATTGTGTAGGCCTTAGTGATAGTTTCTATTTGAATGAGCAGATTTCAGCCCACATGAGCAGCTGGATTTCTGCACTTTCCAATTCTCACATCCTCTGCATGTAGCATCTTTCCAGGGATCTCCTAGGGTGCCGTCTGGTTAAGAATCAGTAACAATCGAATCAAGAGGAGAAAGGTTTGTGACTGAATTAGAGGAACCGACATGTGGATAAACTAAGAGAGCATGTTTGTTCATTAAACATTTTACTGGTTTAACAGTGTCACGGAAGAATAAAGGGGTGGAGGAATGCATGGAAAGTCAGGTTTGGGCTAGATATACCACCGTTTCCAGGGATAGTGGTCCTGGAAGGTGACATCAGCTGTCCGTATCTAAATTCACTTAAGAATATGTATGCAACAAACTGTATTCAGACACATATTCAGACATTCACACACACACATACATACTACTGTTTATTGTGAAGCTTTAATCTTTGCAGACAGGAATTAGCTATGTTTTTGTGGAAAGAAACACCATGAGGATATTCCATCTAACCAGTGATCAAAGAGGTCTGACTTTATAATCTTTATTCTGTAGACTCCTTTCTATTTCTGTGACCTTTGTGTATTTCTGGACTCAGTTCTTCTTTTAAGAACTAAGAGTGGAAATACTAGAATGTGCATGAACAGGAACCAAATGTGAAGCATGCTGATTGTAGAGTCACCTGGGAGTGTGGTTCTCAAGTTCAGTGTGTGATGGTCACTGTTGGTTTATTTGGAGCCCAGATTTGTTCACACCATTTGGCTTCACACAGTTGTGGGTCTTGATAAACTCTTACTCATGGGGTACATACCCAGTGCCCACCTCCTCCTGAAGCCCCCGGCACCTCTCTCTCCATCAGCTCTGATTATCTTTCCTCCTGGTCCAGACCTCATCACACGCCCCGAGCATCTGTGGTGTTTCCATATGTTACTGTGAACATCCTCATCACGTGTAGAAACTAGCAGATAAGAAAGTGCATTTATTTGATGTTTCTCACTTTTTATATATAGTTTCCCTGGCACAGTGCTCCATGCAGCGGTCATGTTCAGTGATCATCTGTTGAATAAATGAAAAGATTCTCTCTTTAACACTTTGTATAAGCAACAAACCTGACATTTGCCTGGTGAATTTAGGAATTAATTTTTGCTCTTTATATCTTTGTGTCAATACATAGAAACCTTAGAATAATAAGCAGTCTGTGTCTAGCATGATGTAGGATGTAGGATGTTTCTTGTATATGAGTTCTACTGATTTTACACTGTTCTGTTGATCATTTTTTCTTTTCTTACTTATTTTTATTCATTTATTTATTTAATTGAAGGATAATTGCTTTACAGAATTTTTTTTCTGGTAAACATCAACATGATACATATATCCCCTCCCTTTAGAACCTCCCTCCCATCTCCGCCCCCCCATCCCACCCCTCTAGCTTGATACAGAGTCCCTATTTGAGTTTCCTGAGCCATACAGCAAATTCCCATTGGCTATCTATTTTACATGTGGTAATGTAAGTTTCCATGTCACTTTCTCCGTATATCTCACCCTCTCCTCCTCTCTTCCCACGTCCATAAGTCTGTTCTCTATGTCTGTTTCTCCGTTGCTGCCCTGTAAATAAATTCATCAGTGCCATCTTTCTAAATTTCATATATCCGCGTCAGTATACGATATTTATCATTCTCTTTCTGACTTGCTTCAGAACTGACTCCAGTGCACTCACTTTGGTGGCTGAGTAGTATTCGGCTGAGTAGCTGTGCCACGGCTTCTTTATCCATTCTTCTGCTGATGGGCATCCAGGCTGCTTCCATGTCCTGGCTACTGTAAATCGGGCTGCGATGAACACTGGGGCACATGTGTCCCTTTCAGCTTTGGTTTCCTCAGGGTATATGCCTAGGAGTGGGGTTGCTAAGTCATATGGTGGTTTTATCCCTAGCTTTTTAAGGACTCTCCACACTGTCTTCCATAGTGGCTGTGTCAGTTTACCTTCCAACCAGCAATGCAGGAGGGTTTCCTTTTCTCCACACCCTCGCCAGCACTTATTGTTTGTAGACCTGATGATGGCCATTCTGACTGGTATGAGGTGGTATCTCATAGCACTTTTGATTTGCCTTTCTCTGATAATGAGTGATGTTGAGCATCTTTGCATGTGTTTGTTAACCGTCTGTATTTCTTTGGAGAAATGTCTGTTTAGGTCTTTTCCCCACTTTTTGATCTAGTTGTTTGTTTTTCTCATATTGAGTTGTGTGAGCTACTTATATATTTTGGAAGCTATTATTTGTCAGCTGTTTCCTTTGCTATTATTTTCTCCCATTCTGAGGGTTGTCTTTTCACCTTGTTTGGAGATTCCTTCACTGTGTAAAAGCTTTTAAGTTTAATTAGGTCCCATTTGTTTATTTTTGTTTTTATTTTCATTACTCTAGGAGATGGGTCATAGAGGATCTTACTTTGATTTATGTTATCGAGTGTTCTGCCTGTTTTCCTCTTAGAGTTTTATACTTTCTATTCTTAAATTTCAGTCGTTAATCCATTTTGAGTCTATCTTTGTGTATAGTGTTAGAAAGTGTTCTAATTCCATTCTTTTACATGTAGCTGTCCACTTTTCCCAGCACCACTAATTGAAGAGGCTATCTTTGTTCCATTGTATATTCTTGCCTTCTTTGTAAAAAAATAATTTGCCCATAGGTGCATGGGTTTTCTCTGGGCTTTCTATCTTGTTCCATTGGTCCATATTTTTGTTTTTTTGTGCCAGTACCATACTGTCTTGATGGCTGTATCTTTATAGTATAGTCTGAAGTCAAGAAGTTTGATTTCTCCAGCTCCATCCTTCCTTCTCAAGACTGCTTTGGCTATTTGGGGTCTCTTGTTTTCCATATGAATTGTGAATTTTTTTGTTCTAGTTCTATTAAAAATGTCATTGGCAATTTGATAGGGATCACATTGAATCTGTAGGTTGCATTTGGTAATATAGTCATTTTCACAATATTGATTCTTCCTACCCAGTAGCATGGAATATCTCTCTCTCTATTTATATCATCTTTGATTTCTTTAATCAGTCTTATAATTTTCTATATACCCTTCTTTTGTCTCCTTAGGTAGATTTATTCCTAGATATTTTATTCTTTTTGTTGCAGTGGTGAATGGGATTGATTCCTTAATTTCTCTTTCTGATTTTTTCATTGTTATTATATAGGAATGTAAGCGATATCTGTGTATTGACCTTGTATCCTGTGACTTTGCTAAATTCATTGATTAGTTCTAGTAATTTTCTGATAGCTTCTTTTGGGTTCACTATGTATAGTATCATGCCATCTGCAAACAGTGACAGTTTTAATTCTTCTTTCCGTATCTGGATTCCTTTTATTTCATTTTCTTCTCTAATTGCTGTAGCTAGGACTTCCAAAATTATGTTGAATAATAGTGGTGAGAGTGGGTACCCTTGTACTGTTTCTGATTTTAGGGGGAATGCTTTCTGTTTTTTACCACTGAGAATAATGTTTGCTGTGGGCTTATCATATATGGCCTTTACTATGTTGAAGTAGGTTTCTTCTACACCCATTTTTTGAAGTGTTTTTTATCATAAATGGGTGCTGAATTTTGACAAAGGCTTTTTCTGCATCTATTGAGATTATCATATGGTTTTTATCTTTCAATTTGTTAATATGGTGTATCACAGAACCTCGTATCACCTGTGAAGTCTGGGTGATGCTAGGCTTTGTGAACAGGTGTCCAAGTTCTCAGTAATTAGTACCTGGCAGTCTGAGTTCTTGGACTCAATGCTCCCACCGCACTGGTGCAGGTGCAATCTGTGGTCAGGGGATCAGGGCTCCATAAGTCACTTGGTATGGAATTAAAGGGGGTTAAAGCAAACACACCAAGACGAAAAGCAAAACATGACATGAAATAAAAGGTGAACTAAGATAGATGGTAAATACAATATCAAGCAGTTAATTACAGAAATAATGGGCCATATGCACTCACTTCCATACACAGAATTATAACCAAAGTATTCTAAAGACAGGAGTGCAAGAGACTGACTTGGTGAATAAAGGAAGCCTAAAGTGAAATCAACCAATTAGAAGCAGAGCTGACTGCACTCAATCTGAAAAACTGAGCCTGAGCAGAGTGCCAACTAGAAAATATAGCAAAAGAGCACAAGAATTTTACTTACATGGTGAAAAAAGAAAGAGTGAAGAAAAGGGGAAAAAGAATAAGAAAAAAAATAAAGAGGAGAAGAGAGAAAAGAGAAAAGGAAGGACTGGCAGTGAAGGTAAAAATAAAATCAGAGAGAAAAGAAAAAATTAGAAAAGCAGAAATAAATAGACATATATGCAAAATATTTATATATATTCAAGAATAACTACAGCCAATAAAGAGCTGTAAGAAAAGCAGTCAAATACATCAAAACCAAAATCAGAAAAATCACAAAAAAAGATGAAAAAATAAACCACCTTAATTAAAAAAAAAAAAAAAAAACCACAACAGTAAAACAAAGAGAACTCCACAGCACCACAAAAGGCTAACATAAAGGTAGAAATATATAGGGGGAATAAACAGTGTGGTTTAAAGATTTAGAAGAGAAAAAAAGAAACAGTTCTCAAGGTGGTGGTTCTTGGTTGTGGAGGCTGCCCTGTGGGTGGGGTTGGATTCGTGCCTTGTGGTGCTTTCCTGGCCGGGGAAGCTTGTGTCTGGGTTCTGGCTGATGGAGCTGGATCCTGTCTCTCTGGAGGGCGGTGCAGTGTCTAGTGCAGGGTCTCGGGGTGTCTGTGGGTTCATTGTGTCTTTGGGCTGTCCTTCTGGCTGGGGCAGCGCTAGACACGTCTATGTCTGCAGCGTGTCAAAGCGGCCCCCTCAGCGTAGCTTACTGCCACCAGCCCCTGCGTGTCCCCGAATCTTTGCTGGTGCTGCAGTCCCTTCGCCCCACCCTGCACTGCAGGCTGAAGCTTGCTAGGTAGGGGCTTGTGTGGGGCTTTTCTCAGCTCCTTGGGCCTGTCTGTGTCAGACAGAACTGTGTGGGCTCGCCCTCTTGTGTGTCCTTATTTCAGCTCACCGGGCCCGCTCTCTATGTCGCGGGGTTTTTATATTCTTCTTTCAGTTCCTGGGGCCCAGGCTTTGCGCGCTAGGGTTTGTGGCTGCAGAGGTCAGTGTGCCGTGCCTCTCCTGGCCCCCTCGGCCCACCCTCTGTGCCGTGAGGTGTGTGTGTGCTGCAGAGCTTTGTACATGAACTGCTCTCAGCCCGCAGGCCGCCCTCTGCACTAGGACCTGTGTGTGCACTGCAGAGCGTGTGCCGTGCCTCCTGGCCCATCTGGCGTGGTTGTGGCTTCTCTCGGGGCCTGCCACAGTCCGTGAGCTCTTTATGGGCTGAGAAAGCGCAACTTTCCCTGTTTCCTGCCCTGGTGTGCCCAGCTTTCCGAGATGCCACAGCTGCCTCTTGAGTCTGCCTGTGAGGGAGCCTCCCAGTGCCTGGGAACAGCCTTTCCTTCATGACTCCCTCCCCCGCGCAGGGCACAAGATCCCCTCCAGTCCTCCTTCTCTTCCCTTTTTCTGTCTCCACCCTCTCTCCTACCTCATTCCAGAGAGCTTAGCCTGCTTCCCTTTGCTGTCACCTAGAGGTTGCTTTGCAGGAGCTGATTCATATCTCAATGAGTTTTTGGTGTGTTTGTGGGGAGAGTGGTGATCTCCCTGTCTTATTCCTCTGCCATCTGTTTCCCAGTCCCCCTTACTTGCTTTAATATTAGCTTCTAATCATGTAAGAAGTTTGGAGGTTGTCTTTAATCTGTTTTTTGAACAACCTTCTGATGTGACTTTATTCTGGCTACTTAAATTCAGTCCAGTAAGACTCAGCAGTGGGCACCTCCTAGGTGCTCAGAATTGGGTTACGTGCTACAGGAGAGACGGAAGAAGTTTGTTTTAACAAAAGATATTGCAGTTGCATTCGGATGTAAAATCATACTCCAAGCGGCATAGCTTTTCTCCCGAAGAACTGAGAGCAGATGGCCGGTGTCACCTTCTCTTGGGTTGACTTCCACAATAGGCAGTGGAAATGGTGGCTCTTTGTTCTGTTTCAGAGCAGCCTTTTCCTGTAATTTCTCTGGAAATTATAATCCATTCTTTCTTTGTCTTGCCATTTTATTCTCTTTGATAGATGCAGCATATCCCTTTGTGTCGCTGTCTGATTAAACTCACTCAAGGAACACATTACAAATCAGACGCCCTATAACATGCACTACTGCATACTTTTGGCTAATAAACTTCTGATTTCTACATGTGTTTAATAGACAATCATTTTTACCATGTTATTTTTTATCAAGATGAACGCCTGTGTTGTTCGGTCATCGCAATAACTGTTGTGTTGGTCATTTTCATGTGACTGTACTCTAACAATCGCTTTGATGAAGATAATGAAGAAAAATACATGGAGAGAAGTAGGTAGAAAGTTGGGAAAGTATGCCATTGAGAAGTTTGGTTTTAAACTAAGTTCCTTCCTTTGTTTGAGAGAAGACAGTAATTGCTTTTACAGCTGGAGCTTGTGGGGACATTTAGAAACAAAGTTCCAAACCTGGGGGGCTGAGGACTGACTGGACACACCTTTAATCTTCTCTTCAGCTGCGCACAACAAAGTGAGCAGGCGATGAACCTGCAGGGCAAGCGATGTGCTTCAGGTGCCTTTGAGAGAATGAAGAGAGGATGGGTTGTCTGTGGAGCAAAGGTAAATCTCACAAGAGAGATGTGAGAAATAGAGCCAGACAGTGTCTCTCCAGTCTTCATCTACAGACATGTGTTTGAACAGAACAAAAATTTACTCATGGTGCTGTTTTAGTTTAACATACCAGAAAGCTTGCCTGGGGTCCATGCATGTGAGCGTGGTATGCCTGGTGTTGGGGTGTGAGTGTGTGTGTGCCTGGCGTGCACTGTTCATGGTGTCTGTGTGTGCCCATGACGTGTGTGTGCCTGGTTTCACAGTCCCAGTGTGTCTGGTTGGCAATAGCTTTAGCAGCATTTGTTTTGTATATGAAAGTGTTTATTGTGATTTTTTACAGCACTTTTCCTGGCAGTGTTAAAAACCAAATAAACCTGCAAGGTTAGGTACTCAGTTCAGCCATGGGACATATGTTAAGATGTGGGAGAAGAACAGTTTAGAGTGGAGGGCATGTTTCTCTAAACTACAGCCTTGCTTGTCACAGCTTCCCCACACGTGTCTAAAAAACGTGTCTGTTTTCTCATCTGGAAAACAGAATGAGAAAGAATAACCCCAATGTAGGCTCCGATATGCTGATAATATTTGCTGATTAACTGGGTGGAGCTCCACTGGCTGAAAGTAGAAAAGAGGAACTGTGGAGCTCCACTGGCTGAAAGTAGAAAAGAGGAACTGTTCCAAAGACCCGGCCAGTGGATGCAGAAGGTGACACGTGCTTTTTACAGAGTTGTGGCCTATGGCCACGAGCCTGATGCATCAAGTGTGTTTTGTCCAGTTCTGCTCCATTATATCACTGGAGTCCAGGGGGTCACTGGGGCCTCCTCCAGGCAAGAGAGCAGACACTGGTTGTGACCTCATTTCTTCTCCTGGGAAATGCATTGATCTGCTTTTCTTGCAAAGTGATCAGCTGATGGATCAGGCAGGTGCTTCTGGCCTGGATCCAAGAAAGAGGGAGTGGTCCTCAGAGGATGCTACCCCTCTCTGTGGTACCTTCTCCTCACCCCACCCAGATGCCTTCCTTTGTCATCACTGCCATACTTGGAGGCTGATGGTGGAGCAGCTCCGAAGTGGGCTGAAGGGAAACATATCAGGAAACTCAAGGAAGACCAGTGGCACTCCCAACCTTGAGAAAGCCTCTGAGCAGGCAGGCTCTGTCTCCAGGTTCATTTGCTCTTGGGATTCAGTTCAGTTCAGTTCAGTTCAGTTACTCAGTTGTGTCCGACTCTTTGCGACCCCATGAGTTGCAGCACGCCAGGCCTCCCTGTCGCAGCACGCCAGGCCTCCCTGTCCATCACCAACTCCCAGAATTCACTCAGACTCTCATCCATTGAGTCAGTGATGCCATCCAGCCATCTCATCCTCTGTCGTCCCCTTCTCCTCCTGCCCCCAATCCCTCCTAGCATCAGAGTCTTTTCCAATGAGTCAACTCTTCGCATGAGATGGCCAAAGTACTGGGAGTTTCCAGGCCCTCAGGCATTATTTTTCCTTCCCAAACAGAAATTCCCAGGGCCCTGATCCTCCCCTTTCCAGAATAGATGGATTCCATGGTTGTGATTCTCCCATCATCCCCCCCCCCCCCTCAGTCCATAACACATCTGTGTCTTTCCTGTCTTGCTACAGGTCGTCATTGCATCTTCCTTCCATATATATGTTTAGCATACTGTATTTGTTTTTCTTTCTCTTACTTCACTCTGTATAATCGGCTCCAGTTCATCCATCTCATCAGAACTGATTCAATGAATTCTTTTTTTATATCTTGTTTATTCCATTTCTTTATTCATTGTATGCATCTAGTTTTCCATTCCATTCAGTCTGCGATGACATCAGGTTCTTCATCTGCCCAGAAGTATGGTACTGGCACAAAGACAGACATATAGATCAGTGGAACAAAATAGAAAGCCCAGAGATAAATCCACACACATATGGACACCTTATCTTTGACAAAGGAGGCAAGAATATACAATGGAGTAAAGACAATCTCTTTAACAAGTGGTGCTGGGAAAACTGGTCAACCACTTGTAAAAGAATGAAACTAGATCACTTTCTAACACCCCACACAAAAATAAACTCAAAATGGATTAAAGATCTAAATGTAAGACCAGAAACTATAAAACTCCTAGAGGAGAACATAGGCAAAACACTCTCAGACATAAATCACAGCAGGATCCTCTATGATCCACCTCCCAGAATTCTGGAAATAAAAGCAAAAATAAACAAATGGGATCTAATTAAAATTAAAAGCTTCTGCACAACAAAGGAAACTATAAGCAAGGTGAAAAGACAGCCTTCTGAATGGGAGAAAATAATAGCAAATGAAGCAACTGACAAACAACTAATCTCAAAAATATACAAGCAACTTCTGCAGCTCAATTCCAGAAAAATAAACGACCCAAATCAAAAAATGGGCCAAAGAACTAAATAGACATTTCTCCAAAGAAGACATACGGATGGCTAACAAACACATGAAAAGATGCTCAACATCACTCATTATAGAGAAATGCAAATCAAACAAGTCAGTCTCTGCAAACTACAGTTGCAAAGCATCATTCTTGGCATGCTTCTTCACAGTCGACTCTCGCATCATACATGCCCACTGGAGAAACCATAGCCTTGACTAGATGGACCTTTGTTGGCAAAGTAATGTCTCTGCTTTTTAATATGCTATCTAGGTCGGTCATAACTTTTCTTTCAAGGAGTAAGTGTCTTTTAAGTTCATGGCTGCAGTCACCATCTAGGGATTCATGAGCTGGTAAATGGGTACAATTGATGGATTTGAAGGCACATTCCAATGAAAACCATTGCCATAATGTTGTAGTAAATTAAAGGTACTGGAAACAGGACCCACACCTGAACCCGATCCCCACTTTATGCAAAAGCATTTCACTGAATCAATGGACATGAGTTTGGGCAAACTCCAGGAGATAGTGAGGGGCAGGGAAGCCTGGTGGGCTGCAATCCATGGGGTCATGAAGAGTTGGACACAATTTAATGACTGAAAACCAACAACAACATCTGAAATTAGGTTAAAACTAAAAAATAAACATAATAAAAATAATAAGAAAGCCTTTATGACACCAAATTAAAAAGGTAAACTATTTTTTTCAGAACAGTGGAGCTATGATTTATGAAACTTTTTAGTGGCCTATGAATAATTATAATTTCCTCAAGTGCCCAAAGCACTTTTGAGTTAAAGGAAATAAAAGAAGTATTAATTAGTATTGCTATGTTGATAAAGTATTCAAAAATAATAGTTTTTCTATTGTTCAGTATGCTCGATGAAGCAAGTCATTTTGCCAAGTTTCAAAATAATTCCTCCTCTTAGTGTTTAATAAAGTTATTTAGATCTTTATTTGAGAGTCTGATTTTCTAAAATCAGATGTTATGTCTGAAAGTTTGTCTATTGAAAGCTTAATGGATATTGTTTTATGCCTTCCATATGTAAAATGTGGATCAATCAGCTTCCTATATTTTTCTGAGAAGGATAATTATGTTGTTTTTAATTTTGCAGAAAACATTTTCACATAGTTCTGATAAAGCATCACTTCAAGCCTGATTGTAGCAGAGGGATGTTTAAAAAAACATAGTATGAATGAAAACAGTACATATATAGTGGAGAGATGAAAATATGTATTATAATTACCTTTCAAATAATTTTTGTAGTGACCTTTCTGCTGTCTTTAGTGAGAATGCATTTTCTGCATATAATATTTTCAAATATTAAAAAATAATAAAGTATAATCGATTCACAATGTCATGTTAGTTTAACACGTACAACACAGGGATTCAGTGGCATATATATATGCATATATCATTATATATGTTCAGTTTTATACACATATTCTTTTTCAGATTATTTTCCTTTATAGGTTATTATAAAATATTGCGTTTAGTTCTCTGTGCTATATATGAGCTCCTTATTGTTTGTCTATTTTATGTACAGTGGTATGCATGTCACAAAAACATCTGAGTACTAAGAACTTAAGTTCATACATACACTTGACTCTCCAACATAGGAAACTTGGAGACATAGATCCACTTTTCCATTCATTAAATGTAAACTTCTTAGTATCTGAAATGTGGTAAGTGCTTTGTTGTTCCAGTTATCATCATTAGAAAGTATTAACAGATCATTATTGATTTAAAGTGTAGAGGAAAAATTCATTGATCATTTTTCCATGGAGAGGAGAAAAACTAAAAATGTTACTCAAGGTCATTTAACCTTCAAGTGTGGGATTTTCAACGGATGTAAGTTTCTTTACATCTATGTAATGTTCCATAGACATGAAAAATTAGATAGCCACAAAGTGACTGTTTTCCTTTTTTTGCTTTATACCTTAGATCTAAACTAAATTGTGTTACTCTTTCCCCAAAACTTTATTTAAAAAATCATTACAGAAATGTTCCTTAAAAGGTGAAAAGAATTAGCTGTGCAGAGGTTGTTTTTGTGTCACAAAGGGATAGGTTTAATGTCAGTATTCCTTTCGCATTTTCTCAGTTACTCCTTTTAAAGGTATTAATAATAACTAGGACCTTGATCTAGGGTCTTTAAGTCTTGAGTTAACTCTGGTTCCTTTTAAACCTATACCTGAACCTAGCAGAAATCTCAGGGTCCAGAAGGGCTTTGTTATTGCTGTTGTTTAGTTGCTCAGTTGTGTCTGTCTCTTTGTGAGCCCGTGGACTGTAGCCCATCAGGCCCCTCTGTCCATGGGGTCTCCCAGGCTAGAATACTGGAGTGGGTTGCTGTTTCTTTCTCCAGGGGATCTTCCCAACCCAGCGATTGAACTCACATCTCCTGCATCGCAGGTAGATTCCTTGCTGCTGAGTGACCTGGGAAGCCCCCAGAAGTGCTGACCTGAGGCCTTTTCCAGTAGTCTGCACATGGAGGAAAGGGGCCCCAGAGCTCTGTTAGGAAAGCAGATGCCCTCCATGCCGGCTCCTGCCCCACGCCTGCCTTTCCTAGTGAATAGCTTTGAATAAAGAAAAGCCACTGAAGGACGACTTGCAACAATTTTGTTTATCTTATAATATTATTTCACAGTGTTCCTATTCCACCATTTTCCTTGTTAACAATGTCAACCCTGGAGTCTTTGGATAGAATTTAAATTCACCCTGAAATAATACTGGCAATGATAATTAGAAAATAAGAATGATCCGGGTTTAGATTTTCATGGTATTTTACTATTAAAGTGCATTTGTGCAGAAATTAACATTTTTTGAGCCCCATAGCATAGGAGATGGAGCCTTTTTAAAATGATGATATTCATTCACATATTGAGAAAACTAAAGTACCTTCATAAATATGATCTTATATTTTGTGAACTTTCCTTTGAGTATTCACCCAGAGGCTTCAGTGTTGTAGAGAGAAGGATGGAATAAAAAGAGGAAGATCCTCACTCAGATAATATGAAAAGACTCGTAAAACTTGTTACACTGCCTGAAATTAACCGAGTCACATGCAGTGAACATCCGGTCACAGTGGATGGTGAGACAAGCCTTTCTCTGTACTTACTGATCCCTGTTCATTGTGGCATCTCTCCCTTCCTTTTGCGGGGAACGCGAACAGGCTTTTGTCGGATCCCACAGTCTCTGCTGTGAATCTGAGGATGGGCAAAGATTCTCGCCAAGTCGTGTGGGCATTCCCTGGGCTCCCCACTCTCTCATCACCTGGTATCCCCAGAAGAGGGTTCTGCTTACATGGCAAAGTGGCTGGGGGAAGTGAGCAGAGACATGTATGGAGGGAGAAAAAATTGCATGTCCTCAGAGCAGATCCAAAACCAGTAGTGTACGGAGCTTACTTTTTCTTTAAGTTTCTATTGGATTAGAATATGTATTTTTGTGCTTCAGCAAAGACAGTTGTACCACCCTTTGTGTTTTGTAATTGGTGCTTCCCCAGGGGCTCAGTGGTAAAGAATCCGCCTGCCAACGTAGGAGACTTGCAGGAGACACATGTTCGATCCCTGGGTCATGAAGATCCCCTGAAGAAGGAAATGGCAACCCACTCCAATATTCTTGCCTGGAGAATCCCATGGACAGAGGAACCTGGAGGGCTCCATTCCATGGGGTCAAAAGAGTCAGATACAACTGAGGGACTAAACAACAGCAATAGCAGCTTTGCTTATTCAGGTAGCATCTGGTTTCCCATGCTGTCGTGTGTTGAAGAATTACAAATACCACCCCACCGAGAGGCCGGAATCCCTTGTGAATCCCATATTAAAATGTGGTGTATTATGGCACGGCCAGTAGGTGCGAGGCACTTGAGTCTGTCCTACACCGTGGACATTTCTACCTGATTCTTGTCTGAAACCTACCACGTGCAGCATGCCCTGGCCTCTTATGAAAGACAAAACTAATCCTGTTCCTCTTGGTAGATCACTGCATCAAGTACACAGATGAGCTTCAGTAGAGGCTGGGTGGCTCTCTCCCCACTCTCCTGTGATGTCCAGGTTGGAAAATATCACCTTTACCATCTCCTTTGAGATGCTTCCTCTCCTAGTAATCTTCCAGCCGAACCAGATGTGTCAGCTCTCATAGAGCTGACTCTCCCCCTACAGAAAGCATGTTCTTTCCTGGCCACCCAGTTTATGTATAGATTTCATACGCGGTGCAAAGGGACAGAGTCTGCACACTCAGGATTTTATTTCATTTTCTCAGTAGTCTTATGTGGAAGCGGTCATTTGGGAAGAACATCCATTTGCCAAATATCAAACATCAGGAACATCTCTGAGACAGTTTTAAATCTGCATCTGCTGAGTTGATCCTGTGCTTTTTCTCACATAGTTTATTTACTTTCTGCCAGTTTATCATCAACTATTGAAAAAGCCTGAAGAGCTTTCAGCATTTTGTGAAGTCATTACCTCTTTATATATGATATACACACAGTATGATACATGCATGTGCAATCACTGTGAAACATGCACACATTTCTCTGTCTGTATGAAATGCTATCATATATATGAAAGTGTTTGCTGCTCAGCTGCATCCAGTTCTTTGCTACCCCATGGACTGTAGCCTGCCAGGGTCCCCCATCCATGGAATTCTGCAGGCAAGAATACTGGACTGGGTCGAAATTTCCTTTTCCGGGGGATCTTCCTGACCCACGGATCGAGCCTCAGTCCCCTGCATTGAAAGCAGATTCTCTATTGTGTATAAAATTACCACATTTTTCTGAACCTTGGCTTGCAGTTAAAATATGTACACGCACACACTTTCATATGGGAATTAAGAAGGTGGGCATAGTAGGCTGGTTTATTTCTGATCCCTCTGCCTGTTACATGTGTTGGAGTTACCATAGAAACATGGAGAGATGGACTCACACCAGTCAAACCCTCAGGATACCTGAGTTGCTCAGAATATTTTTAACTTGAGACCAATTCATAAAATTACTTTGGTGGAAATGGGGCCAGCTTGTCTGTTAGACCTTAGTGATATGTGTTAGTATATCAGGACAATGCTCTGTTCTGATCCCAAGTTTCAAAAAAAAAAAAAAAAAAAAGAAAGAAAAATGATCTAAAGGCTGAAGGTTGAGGATTGGAAAGTCCCGAGATTAATATTAGGGCCACTAGACACAACATCTTTCTTTAAATTCTTTAGATGTGTTTATTAAATTAACTGAAAAGATACATAGACCACTATGAATCCTAATTCTGCCTTCTAATTCTGACTTGTTTAAGCACCGCTGACTCATTCTTACCTGTTTCTGTTTCTCTTGACAGTGTTACATTGCTTTGTTGAACTCTGTATTTGCAACACATTGCAAATTCCCAGATATTTTTTGTAGGAATTAAATGTTTGCTTTGGGCAGATAAGGCACTGTGGAACAGCAGCATCTCTTCTCAAAATTACACTGTAGGAAAAGAACAGTTATTCCCAAATTTGCTTCCTACAGACAATAACCTTCATGACAGGCAGGCTACTCTGTGTTTGGTTTAGTTCTTAACCTGATTGATCTTTTTTTTTTTTTTTTTTTTTATTCAGTCACCACCCCCTACATTTTGAGTTCAAGGTCTTCAACACTAAACACTAGGTGAATATTCATCTCCAAATTGAATGTGAAAGACTTTTCACCTAGTGATGTGATTCATTGGCTAACATATTTGAGCCTGAAATATGCCCACATGACATACAACTTTGTTCTAAAAAATACTGGGAAAACAGTTATGCAATTGCTAGCTCCATGGAAACTTGCCTTCAAGGCAGATTTGAATCCCCAAATATAGATGATCAACGCCTACCAATTCAAAATGCTTAGATAGGCCTGGTTACCTAGGCAACAGTGTATTAGAAATGAGATATGTGCATTCTCTCACATTTCTTTGCCAAATTTTACCTTTTACGTAGCCTTAGAGTATGAATTTTAAAGTTGAATATATAATTTTCTTAAAAATAGGATGATTATGACAATTTTGAAATCCATCAGCTCAAAATAAACCCTCCAAATACAGACTGGCTCCTCCTAGACCTGGAAACCTCTCCGGTTGACTTTACCTTGGATTGTAGGTTGTATTGAACAATTAATATCATAAGTTTGCTTTCTCTCTTATGGTTACCAAAAGGTAAGGGGAGAGGGATAATTTAGGAGTTTAGGATTCACATGCACACACCACTGTATGTAAAATAGTTAAACAACACAGGGAGCTCTAGTCAATATTTTGTAATAACCTATAAGGGAAAAAAATCTGAAAAAGTACATATGAATACATACTTGCACATACATAAATATATTTTATATATATATACACATATACATATGTCTGTGTGTGTATAATCTGATTCATTTTTCTGTTCACCTGAAACTAACACAGAATTATCATTCAACCATACTTCAGTGAGAAAAGAATACCTAACATAGTACATAGTCTAAGCAGAAACCGAATCATTGAGCTTTTAGAAGTAGATGCATGAAATAATCAAGTTTCTTCCCATAAGTAGTTGCTATGATACTGAGTCCCACTGCAGGGCTTGGTGCTCACGCGGGTCCCACAAGCACTGGAGTTGGTAGCATGTCTCTGGGCCTTTGTTAAAGCACCCTCCTTCAGGGCTCTCACATCGTGTATTCCATTCCCTTCCTCACGTCGTGTATTCCATTCCCTTCCTACCGTCTTTCTGATGCAGGAAACCCATGACACCCTTGCCAAAGAGGTGTGATACTCTCTCCCCTCATCCTCCCAATGAAACGTGACAGTTGTGTGCCTTTTCTTTAATGCCAGCTGTCTCTGTTTGTAGTGTGTTGCCGTCCAAACTCTAACACTGGCTGGGATGAGGTTTGCAGGCCACTGTGCCTCACGGGAAGGGTCTGGAAAAGAAGACATTTTGGCATGAGTTTGCTTTTGACCACAGGCTAAGCAATCAACTCCTCAATTAAGCTAGACGTTCACTGAGGGAAAGCCCTGTGAGTTTCCGTATGGATTATGAACAGCTCATAGTTGAGTCCACAAGGTCATGTTTGAAAATCATTTAACTTACATCAGATGAATCAGCATCACGATTGTTGAAGAGGGGTCCTGGGGCAAAACCAGCCCCACTGAGGTTTTCACATCACTTTTGGTGGCAGCCTGGCTCTGCTGTGTGGCCCAGAGGACTGTGATGATGAATATCAAGTTGAAGGGTATCCTGGCTGTATATTAAGAGGTATATGCTATAAACAGAAACATTAGCATGTTGTAACCAAGTGAGAATGTTTTTCCAAGTCTGACAATCACAAGAAAACCCTAACCGTGTTAGTAAGAAGCTGAAAAGATGTTACTATGACAACTTCTTGGTATTTCTAATTGAAATCCCTCTTGAGAAATTTCTGCCCTTGGCAAGAACTCACAATCTTTCTTTTAAGTGTGTAACTGATACACATTTCTCTTCTGGGATCATACAAATCATATAAATGATCATATTTGTCATTTTCTTCTGTCTTGAAGCTCAGGTCATAGTTGTTTTGAAAGAATGAGAGGTATTCCCTGATCAGTTTGAGTCTTGACTGTATGCACCGTTAATTCCGTTTCTCATTTTCTCAACCTCTTATACCTACATTTCTCTCTCTCTCTTTTTAATTTATTCACCTAAACATGGAAATCATTGTGCCATCCACACACAGCATACTGAAGAATCTGACCAATGCTTTTTATATGTGAGCAGATCATCACTGGCCAAGATTCCACACTTGTTCTCAGCCCTATGAAATTAACAGCCAGAAGTGAGATCGGGAATCTTTTTCAGTCTTGAGAAAAAGCAGAACTGAAACTCAGGTTGTGTACATGCTGTCACTCAGCTCCAGGGTCTCCCTTCTCTGCTGCTCTGCCCAGCTGATTCACACACCAGGCCCTCATTTACATGAGAGAGAGCTCGGACCCAGATTAGCACAGGGCAGGACGAGACAGAAAATAGATCCGTTATTTGGCCAGCTGATGAGCCTGCTAGGATGGCTTCTGAATTCAAATTACATAATGGTTAAGAACTGGAAGGGTTTGAAGTAGTTATCCAGACTCGACTTCTGTCTGTGGGCAAGACCGGGACTGAACTATTTTCTATGGATTATTGCCTGTGGTGTTCTCACAGATTTCACTTGAAGTGGATCGAGCCTGGGTCACAAATTCATCCTGTTGCTGACAACACGTACAGGTGGAATGCTACCTGGAGATGAGTTCTTTGGTGAGGCTGGTGCCCCGGCCACCCACAGGCAAGGAGCAGCTCTGGATGGATTCGGGGTCTGAGGCTCTACTTAAGTGTTCACTTTTACCCCCACACAAACTCAAAGCGGTTTTGAGCATCTAATGTGTGACCAGACCTATGTTCAGATATGTTTACTGTTACTTAGATTTCATTTATCACCCCTCAGCTTTCATTCCCAGCATTTAAAAATATTTCCTTTCAAGCAAATGAAGAAAAATCTAAACATTGAAAACAATGAAAGAGCTACTACTGTACAAAAAGATCAGAGGTATGAAGTAATTTGGTTTCAGGAGGTTTAATGTTCAGTGGGGGATTAGAAAGAAAGAAATCTAGGTTTAGAAATATCCCTGGATCTAGGAGTAAGGAGCTGTGGCTTCTGTCTCTTCCGTGGACACAAATTGACAAACCCAGTTTCAACCTTAATTTAGTTGCTGTTGTTGCCATTGGATGCAATCAGAGGCCTTATCAAGCATAAAAATCAATTGTGAGGACAGAATAAAGTAGAAGAAACAAAATATATGAAAACCTGATTTGCTTGGTGCCGAGAGGCCTTGACAAGGTGTCCACAGACTTGCATGCTTCTGTATAGTTGACAACGTGAGATGCGCTTCTGTTCTTCCTCTTTAAGAGAGCAACTGAGAGTAGCAAGTACAAGGCGAGTGTCTACATCACTTTATTCACACAGTGTATTTAAATGTTGCATTGATGTAACCGTGGACTATCACAACTATTCCAGTCAATATTGGAAGCACAAGATTCCTAATTACATACATATGTGCATATATGTATGTTTATATGTGAAGGTTTCTGACATAACCTCTACCATTGGTACCTGAATTATTGTAATCCTCTACTGCCGTACTTTGAAATAAAAATCGTAACTCTTGAATTAATTATGCACCATAATTATACACAAAATGCATATATCAAAGAAAATAATATAACAGCTCTTCATTGAAGCCCATGATTTACCTAAATTGTATAATTCCATGCCCAGAACAACCCTGTTTTGCTGGAATTATGACATTTTTCAGTTGAGAAAATGGAAATTTAAAGTTTAAGAAATGAGTGACAGGTGATGTTGGAAACTGTTTGTTTGGTGGTGGGGTCGTTTTGTTTGACTATTAGAAGAAGGAATTGCGCTCTTTTGCCTTTTAGGGGGTTTACCAAGGAATGCGCAGCTTTGTGATTCTGGTGATGAGAAATGAGAGGGTTGTGTGAGAGAGTGAGTTCTGCAAGAACCCCAGCCTAGTGCACAAGACATCCTCCTTGTCCACTCAGCTTTTATGCCAGACACTTGCACACACCACTTAAAAATGGCCACACTCAAGGGAAGGGTGTCTTTAAAGATAATGTACTCTTAGTCAACTAACTAGTTCAGGCTGACACCTGTCTAAAATACTTGCCCACTTTTTATAAAGATTATGAGGGAGAAGAGCTGCTGTGAGTCCTGTGTACCTCAGAGCTGAATGCCTGATTTCAAAATCGTGTACGTTACACACTGCATGTCCATTATCCTTAGAATGTCTGTAGAACAGGAAGAAAAGCAGCAACACTTTCCTGCTCTGTCAGCGAAAGCAATCCAGATTTGCAACAGGAGCTCAGATAGAAAAGCATTTTGGAATTAAATGGTCTATTGATCTGAGAAGAGGGGCAAACAATGAGTCAGCTACAAGTGTGCAACAGTTGTCGGTTGCCATATTCACTGAGATAAACTTTGCCTTTGATGGCAGAGAAAAATGTCAAGGAGAAAGTAAGTGTTTAGTTGCTGTGATGGTTCAGTTTTATCAGGCACTAGAGTTTTCTGTCTTAGGGGTCCAGATAGTAAGTCACCTCTTTTGAGCAAAAACTGCTCAGAAGAGAGGTGTGGACAGACTGGTAATGAAAATGATAAGGAATGTTCTCAAGTGTATGCCTGGGTCTTCCACACGTGGTCACGAACCCTGACAGCCCTCTGGGACAGGGGAGCAAACGAGTGCAGTAAGGGGACAGAATGATGCTATGGTTATAGGTTTACTTAGCAGTATGCATAACCTATCATTCTTGACAGAAAGCATACCAAACTATGTGATTTCTCAGTGTAAGTGTTGTAGCTTTGCAGTATTTCTGCATCATTATTTTTTATTATGGAATTTAATTACATTTCCGTATGTGTTTTTCCCTGAGTTTTGATGTTTTTCCCAAGTTTGTTTTGTGGTAAAATAAGCATACAGCATCTTACGTCTCATCCATTTTTAACTGTGTGGTTGAGTGTTGTTAGGGCTTCCCTGGTGGCTCAGCTGGTGTAGAATCCGCCTGCAATGCAGGAAATCTGGGTTCGACCCCTGGGTTGGAAAGATCCCCCGGAGAAGGGAAAGGCTACCCACTCCAGTATTCTGATCTGGAGAATTCCATGGACTGTATAGTCTGTGGGTTGCAGAGAGTCGGACACAACTGAGCGACTTTCATTTCACTTCACCTCAGTGGTGTTAGTTATATGCACAGTGTTGTATAGCCATCACCCCATCCATCTCTAGAAGTCTTTCCATCTTGTGAAACTGACACCCTGTATCCATTCAGCAGTAAGGCTCCATTTCTCCACAACCCTGGAAGCCACCGTCTGCTTCCCTAGGATTCTATTTTGAATACTCTGGGTACCTCGCAAAAGTGGATTCATACAGTAGCTGTCCTTTTGTGGCTGACTTGTAGCCTGTATCAGGATTTTCTAAAATATTAAGGCTGCATAATATTCCATTGTATGTGTATATATACCATGTTGTGCTTATCCATTCGTCTGTTGATGGGCCCTTGAGTTGCTTCAACATTTTAGCTATTGTGAGAAATGCTGTTATGAATATTGTTCTACATGACTCTTTTATACCTGACTTTCAAATCATTGGGTTATATTCCCAGCAGTGGGATTTTTAATTATGGTAATTGTATTTTTACTTTTTGGGGAACGTTCCATACTGTTTCCCTCAGCAGCCATACTGTTTCATGTTTTTACCTGTAGTGCACAAAGGTTCCAATTTCTCCAGATTCTCACCAGCACTTAGTATTTTCTGTTTTTTTGAAAGTAGTCATCTTAATAGGTATGAGGTAGTGCTTCATTTTAGGTTTGGATTGTGTTTGATGAGTGATGTTGAGTATCTTTGCATGCATTTGCTGACCAGTTGTATATTTTCTCTGGAGACTTGTCTTTTCAAGTCCTTTGCCTGTTTTTGAACTGGGTGATTTTTTGCTGTTGAGTTTTCTCTGTACATTATGAGTATTAATCCTTTGCAGCTAAAGGCTTTGGAGATATTTTTTCCCATTCTGTCAATTGCCTTTTTATTTTATTGATACTGTCTTTTGGTACACAAGTTATTAAAAGTTTCAAGAAGTCTACTTCGTTAATTTTTTTTTTCTTGCCTGTATCTTTGATGTCATATCCAAGAAATCATTGCCAATGATTCCTGTTAAATGGTTTTGGTACCTCTGTCAAAAATCATTTTCCATATATTTGAGGGACTGTTTCTGAGCTCTCTTGTGTACCTATGGTCTGTATGCCTGCCTTTGTGCCAGTACTACATAGTTTTGGTTACTGTAGTTTTCTCTTATGTTTTGCAACCAGGAAGCATTAAATCCTCCAGCTCTGATCGTCTTTTCCATGTGTGCATTTAATATGGAGTCTGTTATTGGAAATAAGTCTTGACTGTGTGCTAATCACTACCCCCAGTTATACACGTCTCAGTCTTTTCCAATTCATCCTGTTGTTTTGATCAAAAGAGATTAGCAGGCGCACAGTGTTACACGTGAAACAGACAACACAGACCTACTGCATAGCACAGGGAGCTATACGGCAGTTGATTCAATGTGGTGTAGCAACCTATAATTAAAGAATCTGAAAAATAACATGGATGTGTAATTGTATCACTTTGCTATACACCTGAAACTAGGACAGCCTTGTAAATCAATGATACTTCAATGAAATTCACTAAAGTATTCTGTGCAGAACAGTAAAATCAAAACATACATCATCGATCATACAACTAAAGTTTTCCTAGAATCTTTTCCTATCTACACATATACCTCCCCCCAAACCCGAACGTAATATGCCTTCTCATGCACACAAGTAAATATTCTTCCCAGTTTACAAAGTAGCAGAAATAGTGAGGTATTCTGTGTGTGTCTGTGTATAGAGACACATCCCTCAGAGCAGGATTAAAGATTATCTACAACCATTAGCCAATGGACTAGATCTTGGAATCTTCAGGTTTCCAGCAGTTGACTCCACAATTCTTTCCAATTTCATGACATTCTGTAAGTGCGTATGTTAAATGTTCTTACTGCATTTAGATTTAATGTCCTTTGATATATGTATATGAGGCAACAGCCGTGGCAGAATTGTAGTCATCACTGATGAGTATTGGATGCCCATGATGTTCTAAGAACTACGCTCCCTAGTTCCCTGGTTTATAGAATTGGGTTTCTCTCCTGAAAGAAAAACGATGACAAGCCTAGACAGCATATTGAAAAACAGCAATGTCACTTTGCTGACAAAGGTCTGTCTAGTCAAAGCTATGGTTTATCCAGTTATCATGTACAGATGTGAGATGTGGGTTATAAAGAGGCCTGGGCACCAAAAAATTGATGCTTTTGAACTGTGATGCTGGAGAAAATTCTTGAGAGTCCCTTGGGCAGCAAGGAGATCAAACAAGTCAATCCCAAAGGAAATCAACCCTGAATATTCATTGAAAGCACTGATGCTGAAGCTCCAATACTTTGGTCACCTGATGTAAAGAGCCAACTCACTGGAAAAGAGTCTGACGCTGGGAAAGATTGAGGGCAGGAGGAGGGGTTAACAGATATTGAGATGGTTAGATAGTATCACTGGCTCAATAGACATGAGTTTGAGAAAACTCTGGGAGATAGTGAAGGACAGTGAAGCCTGGTGTGCTGCAGTCCATGGGGTCACAACGAGTCAGACACGACTTAGCAACTGAACAACAACCAGCACAGGGTATTGCTATTCTAATTTCCTAGATAAGGAAACTCAGGCTCAGAGAATTTAATTAAGTTAGTCAAGTGTAGGCAACAAGTGTTTTCAGTTCAGTTCAGTTCAGTCGCTCAGTCGTGTCCGACTCTGCGACCCCATGAATCGCTGCATGCCAGGCCTCCCTGTCCATCACCAACTCCCGGAGTTCACTCAGACTCATGTCCATCGAGTTGGTGATGCCATCTAGCCATCTCATCCTCTGTCATCCCCTTCTCCTCCTGCCCCCAATCACTCCCAGCATCAGGGTCAGGAGATAGAAATTCAACCCGGGAAGTTCATCCATGGGGCATGTGCTGGTGACTCCACTCTGAAATCTGACTTCCTGTGTCTCCTAGAACCATGCATTCAGCAAAACCTGAGACACTTCTTTCAGCCAAAGGCTGAGCTCATAGCTTGTCTTAGTTAGAAATACAGCCAGGGTCACAAATAAGGGTGTGACTTCTTGTGTGTTCAGGACTGTGGGTGAGATGGCATCCTGCTTGCCACAGGATTTTCTGGAAGGCTTTCCAGTCACGTGTTAGTGGATTTCACCTATTGTCTTCAAATCTTCTAAACAGTGCTAGCTAGGGAAAAAATGAAGTATTTTTATGAAACGCTCTTGACATTGAAAATGGTCTCTGTGTGTGGATAAGAAAGGCATTGATGTTGCTAGCTTCCTGCATACTGTGTTCACCTTGAAACCACAGGCAGTAATCTTAATAGTTTTTTTTCCTTACTTTCTTACAGAGAAAATGTAACAGTAAAGCACTTTTTCCAAGTCATTCCATTGTTTTGTCAAAGGTATTTTGTATGGAAGAGTAGATGGTTGAGGAAAAAATTCATTGGATCATATAAATAAGTTTTCTCAAAATCTTCACCTTTCTACACACAACTTAATTTTGGACTTGGAAATGCATTGCATACTGTCAGATACATATTTCAGGATAATAGTGCACACTGAAACAGAACTGAATGCTCTTTCATATGCACAGCAGTTAACATTCTCCCAGGGTTGCAGAGTAGCATAAAGAGTGAACAACACTGTATGTCTCTGTAGCTGGGTGGTGTCGTGTATCACTGGATGCCTGGTGTGTAGTTACAGTGGGAAGAGGGTATAGCTGGGGGAGAGGAGGGCAAGAAACAAGAGAAGAGCTGATTTCCTGAGTCCAGTGGCCACGATTGTAAGCGATCTGTTAGCTGTTTGGTCTCCATCCCCTGGTGCCTGCAGAGAATCCATAATGGCCACCAGCAGCATGGTGGGGAGTTAGTTTGAGAGCAGAGCTGTCATCCTAGTCCTGATATGCAGGAGAAATGCAGTCTGACCTCCGGGAGCCTTGGGGGATAACCCTTGCTCCTCGGTCCTGAGCTACCCCGATGGTGGCCAATAGTGTTCCGGGCGCTCCGCACCTGTTTCCTCATGACCCTCTCGATTGCTTCCATCAGCTTATGCCTTTGCACTCTTACCCAAGCACCCTGACATTTTCAGGACAATTTGAGGGCAGGATGAGACAAATATTTTAGTGAAACTGAATATAGTTTTGATTGAGCCAAACTGATAAGATAAAAACGATACTCAAGTATCAATCACTGTTTGTGGGTTTGCGTAAATTGTTTGTCATCTTCATTTGTGATGTGCTATGCATGCAATGAAGGGCCGTAAATTCCAATACTGTGGCCATGAAGACTTCCAGAGAGAATTACTATGTGGGTGTTAAAATTTTAAGCTATAAATTATGCATTTTTAAGAAAACAAACATATTGCATTACCAGGATTGAGTAATAATTCTTAGCTTGGAGGAAAGATACTGTGAGTCAAATGAAAGATCTGCTCCAGAGAAGATCTGCCTTGTGACTGGGGCTGGGTAATATGCAGAAAGGTCATTCTAAAGCCTTTGGAAAACAAGGGACACTGATGTGACCCAGCTGGAGGGCTCGGAACGGCCAGCATTTGGCTTCACTGATTCCAGCCAGACATTACTGGTGACGGAAAGGCACAGTCACGACCACAGGTCTGCTTCTGTCTGACAGCTGTAAGATATGGGTTCGCTTCCTGCCCCCAGTTCTGCCCATTCTCCAATGAGAGGTAAACGATAAAACATGTTTGAAATACAGAATACAAAACCCATGAGAGACATAGCAAGGCCCTCCTTACTAGAAATGGGCATGTTTTTTCAGGTCTCTGGAAGATGGCAATCACTGTGTGAAGTGTTAAGTACCTTGCAGCTAATACAGTTCAAAGCCTTCTAGAAAAAAACAAAAAACATTGTCCTTTTGTTTTAGTGTTTTCTATTATTGATTTAAAAGACTGCTTCCTCCCTGGAAGTGATATACAGATGGCTGCAAAAGGGAAGTGGCACTGAGGCTGCACCCAGCCTGCTGCCTTGACCCTTAGCTCCCTGCCTCTCCCTGCGGGTGGGTGACTACAGGGCTTCCTTGGAACTATGATAGTGGTCTTGTTGACTCTCTCTTGAGGTAGTTGTTGTTGTTCACATGCTCAGTCGTGTCTGACTCTTTGCGACCCCATGGACTGCAGCGCACGAGGCCGCCCTGTCCTTCACCATCTCCCTAAGCTTGCTCAAACTCATGTCCATCGAGTCGGTGATGCCATCCAACCGTCTTGCTCTCTGTTGCTCCCTTTGCCTCCTGCCCTCAATCTTTCCCAGCATCAGCATCTTTTCCAAAGAGTTGTCTCTTCTCATCAGGGGGCCAAAGTGTTGGAGCTTCAACTTCAGCATTAGTCCTTTCAATGAATGGTTGGATTTCCAACAGTCAGGGTTGATTTCCTTTGGGATTGACTGGTGTGATCTCCTTGCTTTTCAAGCAACTCTCAAGAGTCTTCTCCAACACCACAATTTGAGAGCACCAATTCTTTGGCACTCAGCCTTCTTTATGGTCCAACTCTCACATCCATACATGACTACTGGAAAAAAAAACAAAACATAGCTTTGACTAGAGGGAACTTTGGTGTCAAGTAATGTCTCTGCTTTTTAGGAAGGCTTTCTGGTATCTTCTTCTCAGGCAAGGCGTTTGGAGAGTGGGCTTTGGTATCATGACAGAGTGGGTTGGGAAGGATGTTGATTTTCATTTGGTTGTCATTCCGTAATTACATCTGGAGAATAAGAAAGGTAAATTATACAAAAGGAATGAGCGTGTGTTCAGCATGGTGTGGCGCGGCAAGAGCTATGGCAGGTTGGCCACAAGGAGGCAGCCATGTGTGTCTGTGTGTCTTGTGCCTATTATGGAGCTTGTCTGTTTCAAAGATAAACACATAGTAAGTGAATCCGGTCCGAGCCATCGGGTATGCATCGAGGCTTTCAGAGAAAAGCTGCAGTTCCTGATAACTGGTGGGATTCAGGAAGGTAAGATAGGAGCTGGGTCTGGGAAGATGAATAGAGCTTCCTTCAAAATACAGACATGTAAGAAGTATGATAACTAGGCATAAAGAAACTGCTTGCCGAAAGGTACTGAAGAAGATGGGTCACACTCACTTGGACTATCTGAAGTCTGCAGGAAATTTAGTGAGGGGGCAGAATCTTGAAACATATTAAGACATGGGAAGCTGTAAAACAAAACATAAAGATTTATGAACTCTGTTGTTTTTTGGTTGTCAAGTCATGTCTGACTCTGTGACCCCATGGACTGCAGTTCACCAGGCTTCCCTCTCCTTCACTATCTCCCATAGTTTGCTCAAACTCATGTCCATCGAGTTGGTGATGCCATCCAACAATTTCATCCTCTGTCGTCCCCTTCTCCTCCTGCCCTCAATCTTTGCCAGCATCAGGGTCTTTTCTAGTGAGTCGACTCTTTGCATCAAGTGGCCAAAGTATTGGGGCTTCAGCTTCAGCGTCAGCCCTTCTGATGAGTATTCAGAGTTGATTTCCTTTAGGATTGACTGGTTGGATCTTGCTGTTGAAGAGACTCTCAAGAGTTATGAACTCTAATGGCCTTCAAAATTCAAAATTATTACAGAAACTACTTAAAATTCATGGCCCTTGAAGTGACAGATCCACACTTGCTTTTTTAAAATATGTAGTCTGTAAAACTGGCACCAGGATCCTCCTGGATCAAATGTTTAATGAGGGATGATGGATCAGATGAATGCATCCTAAAACTTCTGCTTTACTGAATATTTGTTTGGATATTCTTTGTTGTAAAGTCTTTTCTCCCCACCACCAGCTTAGTTGACATGTAATTCACATATAACATTATGTGAGGTTCAGGTGTACTCTTACAGAATGATTTGAGACTTATACATATTGTAAATTGATTACAACAAGATTATTTCATGAACTCCTAAACTGAGTCAAATTCCAGGGGCTTCCCTGGTGGCTCAGATGGAAAAGTGTCTGCCTGCAATGTGGGAGACCCTGGTTCGATCCCTGGGTGGGGAAAGTTCCCTGGAGAAGGAAATGGCAACCCACTCCAGTATTCTTGCCTGGAGAATCCCATGGACAGAGCAGCCTGGCAGGCTACGATCCACAGGGTCACAAAGAGTTGAACACAACTGAATGACTTCACTTTTCTTTCCAAGGAGAAATTGCCTAAAAGTTTTCTATATATACAGTTGTTGTTTAGTTGCTAAGTCATGTCTGACTCTTGGCAACCCTATGAACTGTAGCCCTCCAGGCTTCTCTGTTGATGGGATTTCGCAGGCAAGAATACTGGAGTGGATTGCCATTTCCTTCTCTAGGGGACCTTCTCAACCCAGTGATCGAATTTGCATCTCCTGTATTGGCAGGTGGGTTCTTTACTGCTGAGCTACCAAGGAAGGCAGTACATAAATAAAATAAGTATTCCCTTTCAAACCTTTACCAATTTGAATTTCTGTGCTCTGTGCATCTTTCAACATCTAAGGCATAAAACATTTCATTTCAGAATCTCTACAATTTGTTCCTTACCATGAATGGTTTAATGGAAACAACCTATTCAATACAGACTTGACATATACCTGGATTTACCTGCTGGATGACTTTTATATATTATACCATAATTCTCCAGGGCCTTGATCACTAGTCTTTACTTACAAAGAAAAACTGATAGCTGAAGCCCAAGAGGAATAATAACTATAAACATAAATATCAGACAAAAACTCTGCTGAATTTTAGACTCCATTACAATAAACGCAAATGCGAACTAAACAGTCTAAAATGTACACAAAGTAAGAGCAATAAGGATATCTCATGAGCTTTAGTTATACTTTTCTGTCAAAAAAAAATTGCATGGACTTCTAAGCCATTGTGGTACTTTTAAGTCTCTTGAAAATGGAATAGGTTGTCAGATTTCTAACTTAAAATCCCTAGGCAACTCTTTCTGAAAGAGTAGCAACAAAGATCAAGCCTAAGTATAGCTTATAAAGTGCTTTTAAGTAGGGTGAGCATGTAGATTCAAAGGGGAAGGGCAATTTTATCATTGGTAAATATGCTATTGACATTTCTAACCAAAGTGGCTTTACTTTGTATGAAAAGCAAGAACAACACTTTACATTTGATAAATGTGTCATTTATTACCTTATATATGACCACAGGAATTTATGAAAGTTAAAAATATTTAAACTATTTAAACAGTAGAAAATAGCACAGCCTTGTGACTGTAATTATTAATACCAAATTGTATTGATATATTTGAAAGTTGTAAAAGAATAGGTCTTAAAAGTTCTCATCCTGGGAAAAATGTGTTTATACATGATGATGGATGTTAACTAGACATTGGGGTGATCGTTTCCCAAAATACACAACTATTGAATCATTATGTTGTACATATGAAACTAATATAATGTTACATGTCAATTTTATGGCAACAAAAATGTAAAGGAATAAAAAGAATAATGTTTCAAGAGATTAGTAGTGCTGAGAGATGTCTTTGATCTCACGTTTGATATTTTTCAGATATGAGGAAGTGATATTTCACAGATAGGAGTGGAATTGCTATTTCTTGAGACAAGGAATTTTTGTAGTGAGTGAGTTCAACTTAACAGAAAATGCATAGAATTTGGATCAAAAGCTGGTTAGTTGCTATCTTGAAATGTGACCTTGAGTAAGATTTTTGGTGAATATTTATTTCTTCATGCATGAAGTTTCAGAGTTACTATTTCATACCTCTAATAAAACAGACACATGGCCTGTACAGAGCCTGGTAAGTGGTGGGTGCTCAGTCACCTCTGCTTAGTAACTGTTAATCTTTCCTAGGGAGATAAATTTTACCAGTGGATGTTACAGCAGTAGTTTTATTCAGCATCTAGATCACAGTGAAAAAAATATGACAGTTATGCAGAGGGGAAAAAAACAATTTTAAATATACAAATTCCAAATGAAAAATAAGCTTTTAACAAAATATTTTAATTTCAAGCTAAATCTTACACTTATGGAAGACATTTTAGTAAGACAAATTGAATTTCATCTTTGGCTTTTTTTTCTTTGTGTATATATCAGTTCAGTTCAGTTCAGTTGCTCAGTCATGTCCGACTCTTTGTGACCCCATGAATCACAGCACGCCAGGCCTCCCTGTCCATCACCAACTCCCGGAGTTCACTCAGACTCATGTCCATCGAGTCAGTGATGCCATCCTGCCATCTCATCCTCTGTCGTTCCCTTCTCCTCCTGCCCCCAATCCCTCCCAGCATCAGAGTCTTTTACAATGAGCCAACTCTTCGCATGACATGGCCAAAGTACTGGCGTTTCAGCTTTAGCATCATTCCTTCCAAAGAACACCCAGGACTGATCTCCTTCAGGATGGACTGGTTGGATCTCTTTGCAGTCCAAGGGACTCTCAAGAGTCTTCTCCAACACCACAGTTCAAAAGCATCAATTCTTCGGTGCTCAGCCTTCTTCACATTCCAACTCTCACATCCATACATGACCACTGGAAAAACCATAGCCTTGACTAGATGGACCTTTGTTGGCAAAGTAATGTCTCTGCTTTTGAATATGCTATCTAGGTTGGTCATAACTTTTCTTCCAAGGAGTAAGCGTCTTTTAATTTCATGGCTGCAGTCACCATCTGCAGTGATTTTGGAGCCCAAAAAAATAAAGTCTGCCACTGTTTCCACTGTTTCCCCATCTATTTCCCATGAAGTGATGGGACGAGATGCCATGATCTTCGAAGTATGACATAATGTTTCAGATACACAATGAGGTGATTCAGTTATATATATATATATACACACACACACATTATTTTTGAGGTTATTTTCCATTACAGGTTATTTTAAGATATTAACTATAGTTCCCTGTCCTGTACAGTAAACCTTTGTTGCTTGTTACATATCTATTTTTTAATAGAAATCTAGCATTCTATTCATACTGAGTCAAACAAGTGGAATCAAAATGTAATATTTTTTTTGGTTAGACAAAAATTCATACATTTTCTATAAATGTATTATACATACCATTTATATATAATCTTTGCCTTTTAAAAATTAAAGTTTAACAGAAGTTTTCAACCCTAGATTTCTTGTTAGAAATTTGCTTCGTACTTTTATTATCTGTGTCTAAACCAAAAAATGCATTCTGTCAACAGTTTCTGCATCAGTTTTTTTTTTTCTCCTCTCTTATTTCATATTGTCTGTGCAGCTGAATGACGGTGATGAGCACTCCGCAGGAAGCAAAGTTAGAGCTGCGAAAAGTAACCCAGTGAGGAAGGCAGGCAGCTCAGAGAGGGGTTCATGTCTAGGAACCAACAGGCAGCACCCTGGCCGCGGCAAACAGTCTAACTGATTGTGAGCTGCTTCTGTAATTTGCACAGTGAGATACGTCAGCAGAGTTTTTCCATTTTCATTAACCTTCCTTTTAACTTGCTGTCTATTTTTATTCTCTTTTAAAACCATTCTGTCAAAGGAAGGAGACAAAACCTTAAGGAAACAAAGCAGAGGCAAAAAAGGTTTCAGGAAGAAACAACTGTGAAATGGGAATTTGCAGTGAACTTTTCCATCACTTTTAAAGAACAGCAGTATGTCCTTTCTTGATTATGTAATGCATGAGAGTCCTGTCACGTGTCAGGGCCAGTTGTCCGTGTAGCAGGAGCTGCAGCTGGATTTTCTGCTTCTATGGGAACATTCTGGATACCTTCTGCTACTTAAGATCTTCCCCCTGTGGAGGTCCTAGCACAGGCCCGCTCTGATTCTTCTTGTGCACCTCTCACTTCCCTTGCATCCTTTGTTGTGTCCTGTCCCTCTGCCTGATCTTCCAAAGCAGACACGCCTTAAGGCTGTGGCCAGCTTCTTCTCTTCTTTGCCCTCTACATTGTGTGTTTGTGGATTAACTTATTTCCAAAACTTCAACTATGGCCTGTTTGTACTGGACTCTCAGAACCAAGCATTGGTTTGTGATCTTTTTTTTTTTTTTCTTTTCTGATTTCCACGTTGTTATACTTAACTTTCTACTAAGAGACTGCCAGGCTCCTAAGTGTGTTCCTCTGAGCAGCTGTCTCTTCCCTGGTGTTTGCCCTGGGATGCAAGCAGCCTTGGTCTCACCTAATCTCACCTCTGCCCTCCTCTAATCAAGGGGGCTGCCAGACTCTTCCCTGCTCTTGCGGAGGCTTGAACAGAGCGGACAGTGGATTGATTTTGTCCTGTGATAGTCAGTGCCCAGTATGAGCTGTCAGTCAACATCCACATACTCTTGATTCTTTTTTATTTTTCTTCTTCCTTTCCCTTCCCCTTTCTTTTCTCTTTTAGTTTCTCTTTACTTTTCTCTGAACTTTTCTTCTCTTTTTGGTCGTTTCTAGTGGAAGGATAAATCTGGTCCCTACCACCCCTCCAGCAAAGCCAAATATGGCAATATCTGTTATTGATATTTGAAGAAAAAAAAAGTGGGGAAGTTTACAAAATATAAATGTCCAGGTCCTTTCCTGAGAGATTCTGAGTTAATTGATCTGGAGTATGATGTGAAATGTTAGCAACTTTTAAAATCTCCCATTTTACTCTACTCCCCTTCTGTAGGTGAGGACCACTGATGAAACCAGAAGTGGGTTACTTGCTCAGATAATGGGCACTCCTGAATGCAAATGCGTGGCAAGCAAGGCCTCCACATTTACTGTTTAGAAAGTACTGCATAGTTGTCATCTTTGCGGCTTTTACTTTAATTGCAAAGGCTAAAATTAAAAACCTTCCTCTAACTCTGCACTGAAGTGTCCATCATCATTTAGAGCAGAGCCCTGATAATTTTGTCTCTGTAAACTTCGTTGTAATTTATGATTAAGGTTAACTTTTCAAATAGTTTAAAATTAACTATTATTATATGCTAACTTGGATTACTGTGATGTTGAATGGCTTGCTTTGGAAAAGAACCAAGATTATTCTGTCATTTTTGAGGTTGCACCCAAGTACTATATTTTGGACTCTTTTGTTGATTAAGAAGGATACTCTGTTTCTTCTATGGGATTCTTGCCCACAGTAGTAGATATAATGGTCATCTGAATTAAATTCGCCCATTCCCATTTAGTTTGCTGTCCTAGGATGTTGATGTTTCTTCTCACCATCTCCTGCTTGAGCACGTCTGATTTACCTTAATTCACAGACCTAACATTCCAGGTTCCTAGACAATACTGTTCTTGGCAGCATCAGATTTTATGTTTGTCACCAGACACATCAACAACTGAGTGTCATATCTGCTTTGGCCCAGCCATTTCATTCATTCTGGGGCTGTTGGTAAGTCTCCTCCACTCTTCTCAGGAGCACATGGGACACCTTCAGACCTGGGGACTCATCTTTTGGTGTCCCACCTTTTGGGCCTTTTATACAGTTGATGAGGTTCTCACGGCAGGTGAGTTGCGGTGGTTAGCCATTCCCTCCTCCAGTGGACCACGTTCTGTCATAACTCTGCTATGACCCGCCCATCTTAAGTAGCCCTGCACAGCATGGCTCATATCTTCATGGAATTATGCAAGCCCATTCATGACAAGGTGGCAGTGATCCATGAAGGGGCTGAAGAAGCTGAAGTTGATCAGTTCTATGAAGACCTAGAAGACCTCCTAGAATTAACACCTAAAAAGATGTTATATTCATCATCAGAGATTGGAATGCAAAAGTGGAAAGTCAAGATATATCTGGAATAACAGCAAGTTTGGCTCCGGAAAACAAAGTGAAGCAAGGTAGAGGCTAACTGAACTCTGCCAAGAGAATGCACTAATCATAGCCAATCCTCTTTTTCAACAACACAAGAGATGATTTTACTCATGGACATCAACAAACAGTCAATACTGAAATCAAATCCATTACATTCTTTGTAGCCTAAGATGGAGAAGCTGTATACAGTTAGCAAAAACAAGACCTGGAGCTGACTGTGGCTCAGATCATCAGCTTCGTACAGCTAATTTTCAGGATTAAACTAAAGAAAACCAGGAAAAACACTAGGCTAGCCAGGTATGACTAAATCAAATCCCGTGTGAATTCACAGTAGAGGTAATGACTAGATTCCAGGGACTAGATCTGTGAAGAACTATGGACAGAGGTCGTCATATTGTACTAGAGGTGGCAAACAAAACAATCCCAAAGGAAGAGAAAAGCAAGAAGGCAAAGTGGTCCTGAGGCGGCGTTATGAATAGTGGGAGACTGAAGAGAAGCAGAAAGCAGGGGGGAGAGGGACAGCTACATCCGATTAAATTCAGAGTTTCAAAGAATAGCTAGAAGCGACAGGAAGGCCTTCTTCAAGGAACAGTGTTTAATAACAGAAGAAAACAGCAAAAGCAGAAAGACTAGAGATCTCTTCAGGAAACTTGGAAACATCAAGGGAGCTTTCCACCCAAAGGTGGGCACAATAAAGGGTAAAAACAGTAGAGACCTAGTAGATTCCGAAGTGATCAAGAAGAGACGGAAAGAATACACAGAAGAACTGTATAAAAAAGATTGTAATGAACCGGATTGCTAAGATGGTATGGTTAGTCACACAGAGCCAGACATTCTTGAGTGTGAAATCAAGCGGGCATTAAGAAACACTGCTGTTGATAAAGCTAACGGGTACAATGAAATTCCAGCAGAACTATTCAGATCCCTAAAGGAGGACGCCATCAAGGTTTTACATTCATTATGTCAGCAAATGACAAACTGTGAAAAGCTCTTAGAGATGGGACCATACTGTCTTACCTGTCTCCTGAGAAACCTGTATGCAGGTCCAGAAGCAAGTTAGAACCCTGTATGGAGCAACTGACTGGTTCGAGATTGAGAAAGGTGTACGACAGGGCTGTCTGCTGTCACCCTGTTTGTTTAACTTATACACTGAGCACAGCATGAGACATGCCGGGCTGGATGAGTTACAAGCTGGAATCAAGATAGGTGGGAAACACATTTAACAACCTCAGATATGTGGATGATACCACTCTAATGGCAGAAAGCAGAGAGAAACTAAAGAGGCTCTTGATGAAAGTGAAGGAGGAGAGCCGGCATAAGACTAAATATTAAAAACACTAAGATCATCGTATCCGGCCCCAATACTACACGGCAAATAGAAGGGGAAAAGGTGGAAGTAGTGACAGATTTCCTCTTTTGGGGCTCCAAAACCACAGTGGATAGTGACTGTAGCCGTGAAATCAGAAGACAGTTGCTTCTTAGCAGGAACGTTATGACAGACCAGACACGTGTTGAAAAGCAGAGACATTATTCTGCCGACAAAGGTCTGTATGATCAAGGCTATACTCTTCCCAGTAGTCACGTATGGTTTTGAGATCTGGACCGTAAAGAAGGCACAGCACCAGGGAATTTATGCCTTTGATGCTGAAGAAGACTCCTGAAAATCCCTTGGACAGCAAGGACATCAAATCAGCTCATCTTAAGGGAGATCAAACCCTAAATATTTGCTGCAAGGACTGATGCTGAAACTGAAGCTCAGGCATTTTGATTATTTGATGCACAAAGATGACTCACTGGAAAAGCCCTTGATACTGTGAAAGATTGAGGGCAGAAGGAGAAGAGGGCATCAGAGGATGAGATGGCTGGACAGCATCACCAATTCAATGAACATGAACTTGGGCAAACTCCAGGAGATGGTGAGCGACAGGGAAGCTTGACATGCAGGGAGGCTGCAGTCCATGGCGTCACAAAGAGTCTGACATGATTGGGCGATTGAACAGCAACAGCAGGATACGCTAACTATTGACTGATAGGCACAACTAGTGTAGAAACACTTTATTTGAGTTTTCATAACAATCCTATTAAACCTTGAGTTGAAAATGAGTGACGTGTGAAGCAGAGTTGGTGAAAGTCTTGAATTTAAAAGGCGTGCCATTTTTGATTACTAATTCAAGGATAAGTAGCTCAATCAAGCTTTTTTTTTAACTCTCACTATTAAACCTAAAAACTCTTTTTCAATAGTTTTAATAATTAGTGAGTACTTATCTGCATTTTCTAAGTAGTTCCTGAATGCAAGATTTATTTCATTACTTGCATATGATCTGTTATCCTTAATACAAATTTTTGTGTATTATGTACACACACACACACACACACACACACACACACACACACAGACTAGAGATACAGAGAGAACCAATGTGTGTAAGAGAGCTTGTAGGTAGAAAGTGAGAGGTGGGCTAACAGTCTCATAGCCAAGATCTTGGATTCTGTTTGTGGAAATAAGAAAGTGGAATTTTTATTTTTAAAAAGTCCTGAACAGTTATCAAATGTCACTTTCTTTTAAAGTGAAAGTGAAAGTCGCTCATGTCTGACACTTTGAGACCCCATGGACTATAGCGTCCATGGAATTCTCCAGACCAGAATATGGGAGTGGGTAGCCTTTCCTTTCTCCAGGGGATCTTCCCAACCCAGGGATTGGACCCAGGTCTCCTGTATTGTAGAGGGATTCTTTTCCAGCCAGGTCACAAGGGAAACCCATGAATGCCTAATTCCAGTACTTGCAATAATTGTCTTTGACATTCCAATTGTATAGACTTAGTAACAATAGTTAGTTATTAATAGGTACAGACATTATAGACTTCCCAGGTGGCTCAGATGTAAAGAATCTGCCTGCAGTGCTAGAGACACAAGTTCGATCTCTGGGTTGTGAAGATCCGTGGAAAAGGGAATGGCAATCCACGCCAGTATTCTTGCCTACAGAATTCCATGGACAGATTAGCCTAGCAGGCTACAGATATTATATGATATCGCTACTGACATAATTGGATAAGTTTGTAAGTGGTACTTGTTTACAGGCAGGCACAACTCACTGCAAATTTGTGTGAGAAAAACCAGCCCACCATTTTATATGATGAGAAAGGAATTAGTTCTGAGTTCTAATTAGGTACCCAGATGTTTACTGAATGGCTGATACAGATGAACCAGTCTGTTAAACCCTCAAGGAGGAGCTGCAAGAGTCTCAACTGTTTCCCTCTCAGCACACCTGAGGAATAGAACATGTTTATTCCTCTATAATGGTTGGGCTTAGTAAAAAAGATGCATTAAACAACTATTTAGTGAAAGGCTGAAATGCGTCAGCTACTTTGCTGTGTAAAAGGAAGCTTCGTGGGGGAGTGTGCATAAAGAGGACAAGCAGGAAAATATGAGTGAGCTGGAGGTGACTTCAGCTGGAAAGTCACAGCTCCATCCCTCCCTCAAGTCAGCTTCCAGGGAAGATTCCTGAGCCCAGATTCTGAGCTCTCAGTAAACACAACAAACCCCCCCCACTCTCTCTTTCCCTCCTGCTTCTAAGTTCGTTGTTCCTCCTTCCTTGTGATAAGCTTGGTCCATCTGAAAGCTCCTGTTCACCATCATGCCTGCTGCTGGATTCCATAGGCGTCTGCATTTTTAACGCAATTCACCCATGTAGGTTTTTGTTTTTTTTTTTTTTGCCATCAAAGTATATCTTTAGATTTATTAGCAAGTCAGTATTATTTACTGTGATCTTTCTTTTGAATTCATTTAAGAAAAGCTTCTGTCTGTTGAAAAGTGAGGATTCACTTGATGTGTGTTAGACTTCCATTCAGTACCCAGGATTCATATTCCAGATTTTCTGTTTTTTTTCTTAGAAAATTCACCCCTTTCCTAAGATTTCATGTGCAATAGTAAAAATAAGCAGTGGCAGCAGTCTCTATGACATGTTAATTGGAAAAATCACTGTCTGTATCACTTTTGACTCAATTAAAAACAAAAAGGCTATTATGGTGGTAATCTGTCTCTCTTTCACACACACACATATGAGGAAATAGTCTCTGTAAAGTAGAGACTTAATGGAGGTCTGATTACCGCAGACTGTATAATTTTTACAAAAGAAAACACTTGAACAGCATTTATTTACTCTAAAACATTCCTGGAGCTATCTAGTAGATCACAACAAAAGCAGAATCAAAGGTGAAAAAATAATAATTGTCCAGAAAGATCATGCCGAAGATGACAGTTCCTGTATCCGTGGTTCCGCGCTCCTGGCGTCTCAGCACCCTCTGCGGTTTAGCGGGAATATCTCGATTGCTTGAGGTTTCAAGTGGTTATTAAAAAGGTTAACAGCAATGAGTGTTTGCCTTTTAAAAACCACTTTATTCTGCTCAAGGATTAATATATTTCTCAGTGTGATATTTCCAAATTTCAACAATGCTTGAATTTTCAAAGGAGAGAAAATATGAGCAAAGGATAATCATGAGATTTCTCATTCTGTGTTTATGAGTTAAGAGAAGGTCATATTATTTTGCATATTCTAGTACATCTTTGCCATTATGATATTTCTGTGTTTTTTTTTAAATTGATGCAAAGACTATTAAAGTATGTAATGCACAATTCAGTGTTGAAAGGATTCTCAAGAAGAATGAAAAGGTTGAATTGATTACCCTGTGTAAAATATGTTTTGAACTTGGAACCAATTAATTGCATTGATTCAGTTATTGTGTACAGCTCAGTCGAATTATGGCTGCGCATTGGCTTCATTAGCTATTTAAAAAATCATATTTATGTTAACATTAATGTTGTATGACAAAATGCTTTTACGTCTGAAAACCAAGATCATATATTTCAGAATATCTGGCAGAATTCTGGGTAAATACTGGATGTTTGTTAACTGATTTCTAGAAACCTAAATTTCTAATTTATTGGTTCATTTATCATGCAGCTTTTGTTCTTATGTCAGACATCGATTCTTTCATGAAGGTAAAGCATTGGAAGACATGTATGTGGCCCAGATGCACGGACGGGAAGAATGACTGGCTGCCATATGTGTGTGTGTACCTGCAGTTTTCTCTAAGGCGTTCTGACATGGCATCTCACAGCACTTGTTAATAAAATGGACTGCAGTGAGTAGAACATTGGGGGTTAGACTCTGTTCTCATTTCTTAGAAAAGTTGTTCCTGCTATTCAGTTGGTAAGTAATGCTGGACTCTGGGACCCCGTGGACTGCAGCACCCCAGGCTTCTGTGTCTTCCACTATCTCCTGGAGCTTTCTCAAATCCATGTTCACTGAGTCAGTGATTCCATCCAACCATCTCAGCCTCTGTCATACCCTTCTCCTCCTGCCCTCAATTTTTCACAGCATCCGGGTCTTTTCCAGTGAGTCAGCTCTTCTCATCAAGCGGCCAAAGTGTTAGAGCTTCAGCTTCAGCCTTTCATTCAATGAATACTCAAGGTTGATTTCCTTTAGGATGGACTGACTTGATATCCTTCTTGTCCAAGGGACATTCAAGACTCTTCTCCAGCACCACATTTTGAAAGCATCAGTTCTTTGGGTTTCAGCCTTCTTTATGGTCCAGTTCTCGTATCTGTACTTGCCTGGATGCAGATGGTATTGGCCATTCTAACCTGGTGACAGGGGTGCGGTGGGGAGAGGCAGGACTGGTACCGAGCCTTTCCTACCGCCATTCAGGACCCACTTCAGAAACTCTCCTGTGGAGTCTCATTACTGCTGCCGTTAGAAACTGTCAAAATATTTGTGACTTGAACATGCACTCTAGTATATTTTTTCTACATGGCGTTCATGTATGAACGTTTTATCTATCCAAGAGAAGCTGAATTTCTCAGCGAAAGGATCCATTTGGTTTTATTCTCCCACAAAAACCATAGCTTGTCAGGCTGGAAAGATGACTCTGGTGCAGACAGAACCACTGGAAAGTTCACCTTTCCCTCTTTAATTACATCACCTTGAGTTAGGTTTCTGAAGCATGCTGAGCTCTCAGACGTGCATACGTGTGTGCTCCGTCATGTCCAGCACTTCGTGACCCCATGCACTGGAGCACACCAGGCTCTTCTGTCCCTGAAATTCTCCAGGCAAAAATACTGGAGTAGGTTGCCATTTTCTTCTCCAGGGGCGCTTCCTAACCTGGGGATCGAACCCACGTCTCTTGCGTTTCCTGCATTGGCAGGCAGATTCTTTACCAACTGTGCTACTTGATTGAACTATCGCATGTGTTGTAACTTCTAGAGCAACAGTGTAAACTTTACCAAATGGTAAACTTTACCAGATAGTAAGCTTAGAAACCCTGTTGCATCGATGATGGACACTATCCCAAGAGAGCTCTTCTCAAACAGGAGCACTGTTGTGAAATTTCTCAGTGACTGAGAGTTCAGTTGTCTATACGAGCGTGTGATCCGTAATGTGTCTGTGAACACGTGATTTTGCATTGTAGTGTAGACATTTTATACCAGAAAATTTAGTTACTATTTTCATTTTTTCTCATCTGAAAATTTGAATTTAGATATTATATACAATATTAAAGTGATTATTTTCACTAATACTTATATCTGCCCATATTTTTACATTATCATCACATACCCTGGGTTTACTTCCTTTCTGTATTTCCAAGCCATTTGAGAGCATTTCTAAACAACTTTGGAACAATAAACACAAGTTATTCTAAGGGAATCCTGTCCCAGTTGGTAAAACAACATAACATGCTATATAAATAATGCAATTGTTGTGTCTCAGGAAGCTGAATAATTAGTACTTTGGTCCATTAATTAAAATTATAGGCCTTACGCTTAACCAGAATATTGAACTGACACTAAGAAATGAACCTTTACAGAAACCCCACAGATAATTGGAAAGGCTTTGAATTAGTCCATGAGTGCACAGTATTCCCTGGCATAGATTAAACTATACAAGAAAGTACCAGTCATTATATAAACAAATGCAGGTGAAACAAAATGTATGTGAAGACTGGCATCAAGTGAATAAGCATTTGCTGTTATGCTTTTTTCCCCCGCCTTATTTTTAGGATTTCTTTTAACACTACATCGGAGAGTTACAGCCTATACAGACACATAGGAACATGGGTGGTATTCTTCAAGAAAGAAACAGAAGGGAGAAATGAATGTGATGTTCTCTGGTTGGCTGTTGCCATGTTGCATTCCCAGCTGTAATACAACCGGCAGATCCATTAGCCGTGAAATACCATTGCTTTACAAATGAGGGAAAGCTACCAGTTTCAATGCTTATTTGTCCCTTATGACTTTGTGGCTGTTTTGCAGTTATGGCATCCAGACAGCTGGTCTCAGATTCTGCCTTGCTTTGCTGGGGTGGAGCGGTCATCTCCAAATAACACACACACACACGCACATACCAAAAGCTTCCAGACATTTTTTGAAACTTATTATAGATTTCTTTTAGAAAAAAAATTCTTCACTTTCAGAAACCTGTCTAGAAAATTGTCTTTACTCTGAGGAGCGTTTTCTAGAAGAGAGAGTAAGATATTTCAAAGAGGAAGTCATCTCCGCTATGGAAAGGAAGGTTTCAGATGCACTGACCCCACGTTTTTCCATTTTTCACGCTGGTCCCCACTGAGAAGAAAACATTTTTCAAGCTTTCTTCACATCATTGGACATTACACATGGCACACAGACAGGCATGTCCCAGAAACTACCCCCAGATACACAGCTGCAGACGCAGTAAAGCATGCGTCCCAGACACACACCACACCGTGCACACCAAGAACCATACGCAAACACAACACGCGCTGCACGCACCACGCCCTGCACACATGGTTTGAAATGACTTCACCTCCTGACTCTCAGAGGAACGGCATTGCATTAGACAAAACACCCTTATATTCCTTTCTATAAATAATACGCAGCTCCTTATTTTGCCACACACTTTCTCTTTTGTCACTTACCTGAGTGTAAAGGTCAAAGTTCAAAGCATGGTCTGAGAGGCAGGTCCATTGCCCTGGCACCATTTTCCGCTTGTCTGTCTGTGTCCCCTCTTTCTACTCAACTTCTCCTCTTTCTCAGTGGGGCTTTGTCCTGAATTTCAAAGCCTCTAAATCATCTTGTCACAGTCTCTCAGTATGTGGTGTACTCGATAAGTCACCTGGATGCTGATCCACCCTTGCTGAACTCTGTAGCTGCCCATATAGGTTTTCGGTCCCACTGGTTATCAAAGCATCAAGCTGCTAGTTGACAGGCTCCCCTCCTTGACCTGTATTCTATCCTATTTCCTGTAGTTCTGGGGACTCAAAATTATACACATTTTTTATTTCATAACTCAGTTGTCTACCTAGGGTCCAAACCTACATCAGGAGAAACGTTGTTTTGGAATGATTTGCTCAGTAGAGCAGGTAAGCTGTGTTTGTTTCGTCCAAACACATTTCGAGGATGTGATCCATGGACTCAGATGTTCATCACAGCCTCTCAGCTTGGAGTCACGTGAGAATGGTCATAGAAGAACAATTACAGCTGAGCTTTGCCCTGTGCTATCTCCTAACTTTGTGCCTCCGTGTAGATCTGCATTATTTCGCTTCTGAAAGATTAGTGTGTGTTGGGGTCTTATATCAGCCTTTGTGGTTAGTGTGTGTTGATCTGTAACTGAGCTGCGGATAATAATATATGGAAGCAGGGTTATGTACAAGGAAAGGAGAACATGCTGAGGATGAGAACAAGAAGTGAGAACTTACAAGGAGACGGTGAGGAAGTCACCTTGCAGAGACAGGCGGTTCAGGTTGGCATCAGCAGAGGCGGTGGTGGCAGGGATGGCATAGACCACACGGCTGGCACAGGTCAGGGGGATGGGACCAGGACAGTGACAAGTGGAAGAAGAGTGCGTCTGACAGGTGCTTGGGGTGGAATTGAACGATGCTGAAAAATGGAAGCATCACTGCAGATTCTGCAAAAGGAGAGAAAAATGATGATCAGAGTTGTTCTTAATCTGAAGATCATAGGGATGGGCTGGGGCTCTGAAGCATGGAAGAAAGAAAAGCTGATTGGGATAATCTTACAGCAGGTCCACTCGAGGTGGTCAGTGGCTTTGTTCACATGAGGAAGAGGTTTGGGAAGATGAGACTATTAAATGTAAATATGCTATCAACTGCACATGGTCAATATCTGGGTCCCTCCAGTGTGTGAATCAGACTGAACAGATCTGAAGTCTGACCAGTAAGGAAAGGGAGAGGATGGTGAAGATACAAGGGCTGGATAGGGAGCTGGGTTATTTGTTGTTTTTTTTTATAGAAATGATAATTAAATTCCAAGAAGAGCATTGGGTACTGATATTTAGAGAAATGAGATTGCTCACAAACACTGAAGACTTTGGAATGTTAAAGTGATAAAACACTCCTCATAGCCCAGACTTTTACAATGAGATTGGACATATTTCTGACCTATTCAATGTTTCTTTGAATTCAGCATTAAAAAAAAAATTCAGGCTAAAGAACTAAGACTATAAAGAAGTTAAGACAATGCAAATGGTGATAATAAAAAAGTAGGGCTGGCATTTTTGCTTTCATATCTGTCATCTAGTGTCTGAAATTAAGAAGGTCAGTGCTACAACGGCCCTGCTATATATTACTCATGATGTCGTGTATTGAATACAGTCTTTGGAGAGCACTTAAGAATTTTACATCAGAGAACTTTAAGATGTTTTCAAATTTACTGAAGTAACCTTTCTCCTAGGCACTGAAATAAACTAAATACATTTTTTTAGATTGCATACTTAGATGTCTTCAATATTAAAAATATTTAAAAATAAAAAGTGACTGTTCACAATTATGAAGAATCCTAAGACACCTAAATGTCCTATGATGTAAAATGATAAATTATGTTATGTCCTTAATATACCGTAATACTGAATATATACTATGAAACCATTAAGGGACTATCTGTGACTGTGTAGCAATATGAACATGATTCTGCAATACGGTTTAGTTAAAAAAAAAAAGACTATAGAATGATAAGTGTTCTGATAACATTTGAGAATGTATGCACTGGAGAAAGACTGGAGGGCCTTACACAAGGCATGATGGTGAAGCTAAAGCATTGCACACCATTCCTCAGATTGTTGAATTTCATGTATCAAGTTCATCATGCAGAATATATATAGGTCAATACTTTCATCCGTTCTCAAAGCTTGTTTACAGTCCTAACAGGAAAGAGATCATTCTTTCTTTGCAGGAAACACATTTTGCATAAACACATACTCTGTGGTTTTATGATGACATTGCATCTCTTCACGTGCCCTTCAAACAGAAGTCTTAATACAGAAGTGGATTCTGTATTAAAAGGTTAATTTTTCCATCTTGCCTGGTTTTTTGTTTTTTGTTTTTTGTTTTTTTTGGTACCTTTCCTTTCCTTATAGTGAGAAGGCCGGTACTCTGAAGTGTTCTTCAAAACTGTGCTGTCCTCAGGGAAACCACTGCCTGTAAAAGCACATTAACTTTGCAGTGATTATGTCTGCCCAGTGGTGTAGCTTACTTCCTGTTTAATAAATTATGCCTTTCACTTAAGCTGATGAAGTAGTATGCTAATCTCACACTAGGGTCGCTGCAGGGGTCTTTAGACTCCAGCTCTGGCCACACCTCTGTCACTGCCTTGCTCTGTGTCTGCCAAAATTCTCAGCTGTGGGTGATTGTCTCCGCTCAGTTCCCAGCTATTGGAAATGGCCAGTTTTGCTCAGCCCTAAGCTTTAGACAAGTTGTGCCCTTCCATTTTGGGGAGTACATTTATAAAAGTACTCCCAATTCTTGGGTTTTAAAAAAAGTCGACTTTTAAAAATAGATTCTAGCACACATTTGTAGAGTATTAATTAGTTTATCCAGTGGCCAGAGCACCTACTGTGGCATATGCAGCCTTTAAAATGAATACACCCTTATGCTGGAAAATGACCCTCAGTCAGGGAAGTATAACTATCCCTTGGATCCTAAAGGACAGCTGGCACTATCATTCAATAATTAGTTAGGCAACTAAAACTTGATAATAGGAGCGGTCCCCCTTCATTTCCTTATGAAACATGGATACTTTAGAAGGATTAAGCACCCTTTTCTGTTCTGTTCTGTTAAAGGATTGAGGGAATAGGAATTTGGAGACAAAAACTCAAGTGATTTCCTGAATGATAATCACAGCTAAGGTGTGAATAAAGATATTCATTACATGTAATATTTATTTGTTGGTATATTATATTATGTCAATGGTCTAATTCAGGGGTCCCCATCCTCCGGGATCTAATACCTGATGATCTAAGGTGAAGTTGATGTAATGGTAATGGAAATAAAGTGAGTCATCCCCAATCAACTCCATAACTTCCCCCAGTGTGCAGATTGTCTTCCACAAAACTGGTCTTTGGTTTCAAAGAAATTGGGGAACACTGGATTGATTCTCCCTGTGGAGAGGTTTATGAGGTTCAAATTGGAGAAGTTTCCTAGCTGTCAGCACTGTTTGGGTGTAAAAAAGTCAGAGAAATCTGATTCTATATGTGAGGAGGAAGTGTTATGGAAAGTGAAAGTTATATTCCTGTAAAACCCCTCAAATTAAAAGGGTAAAACTGAAGTTTGAATTACAACTTGATCACTTACTGGCTGAGTAACCTAGAGCAAGTCCACAATTTTGGAATGAATTTCATCTCCTATATAATTTGGACGATAATCATTCCTCTGTTGGTTTCACAAGCTTAATGTGATAATCAAATCGGATGTGTCTAAGAAATCAGTTTAACGTGTAAAATCAATATCTTGTATAATCTATTACATTCTACAGTAGATATGATACCCATTAATAAAGAGGGGAAAAAAAAAAAAAAAAAAAAAAACCTCCTTAACTTGGCATGCAGGGCCCTTTGTAATTAGAGTAAAGCAACTTTAAATCTGATTTTTCACCCCAACTAGATTATTCTCCCAAATGTGAATTAGTTTATGTCCGGCTCGCACCCATTAGGAAACGCGTATCGTGTGTAAACAAGTGTGGATTGCGTTTCTAATGTTAGGCGCTGGAGGTTCCCACGTTTCAGCGGTGGCTTGTGCGTCTCCAGGTTCTCTCTCCTCACCCCTTCTCAGTCCCTCATGGACACCTTTCCAGTCGTAGCTTTTGGAGGCTGGGAAGGAGAAGGAGGCAGAGGGAGGGAGAGACACCCGCTGGGGTTTCACCTTCCCTAGAAAAGTGACCCCCCCCAACCCGAGTCCACTCCAGCTGGCCTCTCCTCCCGACGCACCATCCTGAGGGGCCGCGTGGCCACTGTAGCTGCAGGCAAGGATGAGGAAGAAATTTCCTTTTACAGCGTCTCTGGGGAAATTCAGAGGTGGTAAGGATGTCAAATGCTGAAAAAAAAAATTAGCATTGGGTGAGCATAAGAGAAACAACCAATGACTTCTTGTTTAGTATATAACCGAGAGGGTTGTTTTAGTTATAAATAAAGGATTTTTTATATCTGTGGTATGATGGTAAGATGCTTATTCTTGCTGCCTTAAAAAAAAAAAAATTTGCTCAGTACTTGACTATGGTAAAGTAAATATTATAAATAGTATTGTTGCTTTTTTTCCATTATATTTTCTAAGAGTAGAAAATACTGAAAGCGATGATGCTTCTGTTAATGGAAACTTTTGAAATATACTTGCGCACCTTGTATTTACTGCTAAGTCGCTCAGTCGTGTCTGACTCTGTGTGACCCCATAGACGGCAGCCCACCAGGCTCCCCCGTCCCTGGGATTCTCCAGGCAAGAACACTGGAGGGGGTTGCCGTTTCCTTGAGCCCCAAATACTTCTTTACTAACTAATTTTCAGAGAAAGGTTTTGGTCCTAGAGAAAAGCAACATGTCCTTTAATTCTCTCTAAATCACTTAAAAACTTTCAGTGTGGAATAAGTTTTCATGTGTACTTCCTTTTTGGAGAGGAGATGGGTGGAATTCAAACATATTTATATATTTTATTGATATAAACTTGACATATATTAGTTTCAGGTGTGCCCCTTAATGATTCGACATTTGTATGTGCTGTGCAGTTATCGCCATATCAAGTTTAGTTGAAACACATCAATACAGATAATTAAAAAATTTATTTTTGTGATGAGACTATTTCAAATATAATTGAGCAACTTTCAAATATACAGTAAAACATCACTAGTCATCATGCTGCACATTCCATTCCATTGCTTATTTATTTTTTTAGGTGGGAGTTTGCACTTTTTGGGGCTTCCCTGACAGCTCAGCTGGTAAAGAATCTGCCTACGATGCAGGAGACCCCAGTTCAATTCCTGGGTCGGGAAGATCCGCTGGAGAAGGGATAGGCTCCCCACTCCAGTATTCTTGGGCTTCCCTTGTGGCTCAGCTGGTGAAGAATCCACCTGCAATGCGGGAGACCTGGGTTTGATCTCTGGGTTGGGAAGATCTCCTGGAGAAGGGAAAGGCTACCCACTTCAGTATTCTGGACTATACCGTCCATGGGGTCACAAAGACTTGATCACGACTGAGTGATTTCTACTTTCACTTATACTTTTTGACCCCTTTCTCCTCTTCTTCAAGCTCCCAATCCTCTAGCTTTTATTTTTTCTTCTATATCTAGGAGCTTGTTGTTTTGTTTTTTACATTCTACATTTAGTGAAAATGTACAGTGTTTGTCTTTCTCTAACTTATTTAGCATAATGCTCTCTAGGTCCATCCATGTTGTTTCAAATGGCATTATTTCATCTTTTTTTTTCTGGCTGACTAATATTACATTGTGTAATTATACCACATTTTCTTGATCCATTCATTCGTGGATCCAGACACTTAGGTTGTTTCCATATCTTGGCTGTTGTAAACAGTGCTGTGGTGAATATGAGGTGCATATATTTTTGAGTTAGTGTGTTTATTTTCTTTGAATAAATGCCCAGAAGTGGAATTGTTGGATTATATGGTAATTCCCAGGTGGCGCTAATGGTAAAGAACCTGTTTGCCAGCTCAGGAGATGTAAGAGACATGGTGGGTTTGGGAGATCTCCTGGAGGAGGGCACAGCAACCCACTCCGGTATTCTTGCCCACAGAATCCCATGGACAGAGTAGCCTGGCAGGCTACAGTCCAGTCCATGGGCTCGCAAGAATTGGACATGACTGAAGCAAGTTAGCATGCATGCATGGTAATTCTACTTTTAATTTAAGGACCTTCAATATAGTTTTCCAGAACAGCAACACCAATTTACTGTCCCACTAACAGTGCACATATGTACTAACACATGTTATTTCTTATCTTCTGGGAGTATACATCATTGTGGTTCTGATATGCATTTCCCTGATAATTAGTGATGATGATGAACGTCTTTTAATGGTCCTGTTGCCCATCTGTATGTCTTCTTTAGAAAAATATGTATTCAGTTTTTCTGTCCATTTTTAATTCAAATTGATTTTATTTTTATTTTTTGCTATTGAGTTCTATGATGCCTTTATATATTTTGAATATTAATTTCTTATCTGATAAGATTTGTGTCTTTGTGACCCCATAGACTCTAAACATCCAGGTTCCTCTTTTGATGGGATTTTCCAGGCAAGAATACTGGAGTGAGTAGCCATTTTATTCTCCAGGGGATCTTTCCCACCCAGGGATCAAACCTGGGCCTCTTGAATTGCAACCAGATTCTTTACCAACTGAGCCACCCAGGAAACCCCTTATCTGATATTTTAATATTATCTTAAGTCACTTCAGTCGTGTCCAGCTCTTTGCTATGGACTATAGCTTGCCAGTCTCCTCTGTCCATGGGATTCTGCATGGAAGAATACTGGAGTGGGTTGCCATTCCATTTCCCTATCTGATGTGATTTGCAGATATTTTCTCCATTATGTAAGTTGCCTTTTAATTCTGTAGATGGTGTCCTTTGCTGTGCAGAAGCTTCTTAGTTTGATTAGTCCCAGCTGCTAATGTTTGCTTTTATTGCCTTTGATTACTGTGTCAGATCCCTCAAATCATCACAAAGACACATGTCAAGGAATTTACAGCCAATATTTTCTTCTTAGACTCTTATGGCTTTGGGTTTATATTTAAGCCTTCAACCTATTTTGAGTTGATATTTGTATATGCTGTAAGATACTGGTCAGATCTTTTTTTGATTACTATAGCTTTGTACTATAGTTTAAAATGAGTGTGTGTGTGAGAGAGAGAGAGAGAGAGAGAGAGGAGAGAGAGAGAGAGAGAGAGAGAGAGATTTTGTACAAATTTTAGACTTGTTGGCTCTATTTCTGTGAACAATGCCATTGGGATTTTTCCAGAGACAGTGTTGGATCTGTAGGTTGTCTTGGATAGTGTGGACATTTTGAAAATATTAATTCTTTCCATTCATGAGCACTAGAGTTTAAAAAAAAATGGTGCTCACAAATCTCTGTCCCCACAGAACCTCCAATTGGTCCCTAAATTGGGTCAGGACTGCTGCCTTTTCTGGAGGTCCAGGCTCCATAGTCAGCAGGTGAGCCTTTCCCACACCAGGTCTGGGTGATTCTCACACTGCTGCTTTGCACTGGACTGCAGTGGGTTGATACACATCCCAGCTCTTTAAGAGCCATTTCCCAGGTCACTGCAGCCTGTTGGGGGTGGACATATGAACCCTACTGGTTTTTAGAGCTACATGCTTTGGAGGTTCAATTTCAGTCTTAAAAATTAGGTTGCCTGGTGAGGTGTTCCAGGTTTTCACTCCTGGAGAAACTCTGGGTTTTGAGTTCTCTCCAGATTATGGGTCACTGCTGTGGTTTATGGTGAGATTGTGTCTCAGCCTTGCCTACCTGCTCAGTGTTTTATTTGCTTCCTTGTTTGTTTTTTTCCTCCTCAGTTGATCGCTTTCTTTGAAGGAGTTGTCCCAGTAGTTACCATGTATTTTCAGAGGAAATGTGGTTCAGTGTGTCCTTGGAAGGCAGTGAGTTCAGCCTCTTCCTGTATCATCATGCAGAACCAGACCCTCCCTATTTCCTCTTCTTTGATTTTATATTGTTAAAAAACTGCCATATCTGTTTTTCCTGATTGTGAGTTTATTTGACATGTATAGTGGTGAGGTTCTGGACACATTTACATAAATCAAAATAAGTAACATTTTTTTTTCTGGAAAAAAAAACAAAAAACTATGTGTTAGTTTGAATGGTGAGTCATCTTGGAGGCCATGAATTCTGCTGCCAAATCTGTCACCCTGCCCTGACAAATAAGGCATCAGTGTGACCCACTTGTAGCTTGTTTGTAGCTATTAGATAAGCTGATGACTTCCAGTCAGTATGGGATAAATTTGAATTGTATTCACTACAGAGCACAGTGATTTAATAAGAAGAGGAGAAGAATTTTGAATGCATGATACACATGAAGCAGCCCAGTAGAGATGAATGATGTTGAACATTGATTAGCTGGTTTATTTATTTATTTTTTTGTTTGTTTTTCTTTTAAGATTCAGATTAAAGGAGCTTTCAAATCATGTCCCTCTTAATACCATACCTAAATTATAGGGCTTTTTCCTTATGTATCCTTGGTAAATTTTGAGTTATTCATTTAATAATTCTTATATTTTAAAAATGTTTTCTTGATTGTTTTACATATCTTTACATTTTATCACACTCAGAATAAAAAGCAAAGCTTTGATGATCTTCTCCACATATTACCCTAAAGCATCACCCAAGCTCCTTACCCTATTTAAATGTGCAACTACTTTTCTCCAGTAATCCTTATTGCTTTATTACTCATCCTTTTCATGACACCATCTGGCTTACAGGGCCTTGTATATTCAGTATTTATCAATTTCCATCTTTATATAGACTATGAGCTCCGTGAGATGAGCTTAAAAAAATATATATCCTGCAAGTCTAGAACAGATCTGGGAACATACAAGTTCCTCCAAAAATATTTTTGCATGAATACTTTAGTTATATTTTGTATTCATTTTTCATCAGCATAAAGCTCTTGTTTGGAAGTTTTTATAGTAAAAAATACCCTGGGGTGTGTGTCCTTGAGTTAGGAATTCACTCTGTCTGTTCCTTGGGTTCATGGCACCTGGCATGGGGTCTTTCACGTGTTAGTTAATTGATGAATATTTGCTTAATAAATGAAACATAATAAATAGAAATTGAATTTAGCTGCCTTTTCTATACAGTAATGTGCTTGTCCTGTGTACTTTCAATGGTGAATGATGCTTAGCAGCAAAAACAAATATCTTTAGAAGAAGAAAGGGATTCTTGAAAATATTTAAATATTTCACCTGTGGCCATAAATCCAAATTCCATGCTCTTTCACACTGGCAGTGACCCTTTATCTTTCATTATCATATTTAGGAAGTAAGTAAGTGGTGCTCGAAAAACCATGCTCAAGTTTACAGCATGAGATGCCTGAGCTGTAACCATAACCATAACCATTTGGACAACAGACTTCTTCCTGCTGTGGCAACCAGACAGGTGGAGTATAAATCCTTCATCTCTCATCTATGATCAAGGCTCTAAACAGGGTCCTTCTGGGGACCAGTCAGGAACTGTGGCCCCAGGGAGGCAGATACAATGGAGTTGACCCTGGGGACTGGCTGACTACAGCCTCTTTGTCACTGTTTCACTTGTGAGTTTTGGTGGAGATTTCTCTCCTTGCAAATGAGAAAACAGAACACAACCATTTAGGGGTTCCTTTTCTGTTGGTCGCAAGTTTCCTTTTTATGATTTCAGGAAACTGTTCATCTCAGTGAGTCTGAGCCCACTTTGTTTCCGAAGAGAGTGAGACAGTGACCAAGCAGTGCGGAAAGGACCGGGCTTATTTTGCTGGGTTGGGACAGCAGATGAGGGAAGATGGGGTGGGAGAACTGCCCCTCAGCTTTTCTTGAAATAGATACTAAGCTAAAGAGGAGAGCCCACCTTGAGTTAAAATGAGCTGAATTGGTCAAATGAGATGGAAGATAATCCTGGCCAGTTTATTTAAGACGAGAGAACCGCACAGTTACCTGGGTTTTTATTCCACACATAACAGCAAAGGAGAGGCACAAGAAAGGACACACAACACTCCTAGAACTATTTCAAGAAAGGTGATGATTTACTGTGAGAGTTAAGCACCGTAAATCAATGTATTTCCTGAAAGCACATTTTTAGAGGTTTTTATCAGTGGTTATTACCAGATAAAGAATTTCAGAAAGTCATGCGATCATAGTAAAAATATCAGCTTCTTACTTAGCATGAGAACAGAGCTAAATTGGTGGTCTTAATAAAATTATTTGTGACTTTTATTATACCAACAAATATGAATAGATGTTTTCATAGGTCATTCTGAGAGGCCCATCAGGCCTGTTTCCAATGTCAGCTTTTTCCTTCACTGGGTGAACTTGGATAAGGTGTTTGTCTCATGGAGGGAGTGACAGCTCCTCAGTGTTGGTCAAAGTGATCTTTGAGTCAGTACCTGTCTTGGATTTAGATCACTCCCCATCAGAGAATCCTCCATACACATTTGCTGGGCGGAGCTGGGACTTGTGCAGTCTTTGAAGTGATGTCTTTGTCAAGTTGAGTTTGTTTTGGAAACTAGTAATGAGATTACAGAGAAGGCAATGGCACCCCACTCCAGTACTCTTGCTTGGAAACTCCCATGGACAGAGGAGCCTGGTGGGCTGCAGTCCATGGGGTCGCTAAGAGTCAGATATGACTGAGCAACTTCACTTTCACTTTTCACTTTCATGCATTGGAGAAGGAAATGGCAACCCACTCCAGTGTTCTTGCCTGGAGAATCCCAGGGACCGGGGAGCCTGGTGGGCTGCCATCTATGGGGTCTCACAGAGTCAGACGTGACTGAAACAACTTAGCAGCAGCAGCAATGAGATTACTATTTCCCAAAAGGATATGAGGGGTGCCCAAACCTCTCTCTGGACACAGTTAATTAGGGACACAATCTCTTCCATCAGTTCTAAGATACCCAGTTCCTCTCATGTGTTAGCATCTCTGAGGTCAGGGTGCTGACTGCAGCTGGCCTCTTCCAGCTGGTGGTCAAAAGGTGGATGTCACTGCCTGGTTTTCCTTCCTGGTAGCAGGACCACACAAGGGCGGTCTCTTAGTGGTTCTGCCGGCAAAGTGATTACAACAGCTTAATGCAAAATATGAATCCTGGTTGTTATCACAGGACTTTCTCGCCACACTATCTGCTCAGTGCAAAAAGACGCTGGTATCAGAACTTGCAGAAAGAGTGCAGTGGGGGTGGGAAGCAATCCAGGAGGCGCTAAGAGAACATCCCTTTATCAAATGTCAAATCTCCAAAGCTTCTCCTATCACCAAGAATAGTACTGAGTCAAAATGTGGTAAGAAAGATTAGGACGTTGACTGTAAACACGGCTTAGGAAGACTGGTCTACTTTATTTCTATCTTCTATGTTCTATGCATACAAGACTGATCCATTGCAAAAACCTGTACCTAAATATATATAAAAGAGCTCTTTAAATCATAGAACAAAATCCTGAGTAACAAATGAGGTAGTTTTAATTTATATATTGGTGGTATATAGAAATAATGTGTCTTATCAAGACATGGCATTGCAGAATGACTTAGTTCTCTGCCACTTCTTTGATCATCTCTAATTTGGAAACTACGGCAAAGGGGTAACAAGTTATTCTGTCATGGATCCTGTTATTTGAGATTGGAGTAAAAAAAAAAATACTGAGACATGTAAATGATAATTTCCACATCTTTGTAGAATTAATTTATTTTAAACTCTAGTTGGTTCTGGCTTTGGTAAATAATGCAGGAGTTTAGTGGCTGAATATATTTAGACTTGGTTTATTAATAAGACATTAGGAATTTCACAGGAGTAATCTTAGCTCTGTGTTTGCCTTTGAGCTGGCTTGTTTTTATCTGCTGCTTCAAATTTGTTCTCTCCTTCCCTGCATCTCTCTGAGCCCTGAGATCCCAGCCTTGAAGGCTAGAATCAGGGAGCATCCTTGCTCTCTGACTGCCGAACTGAGAAAAGGAGGGGGCCAAGGTCAGGGTCACATTCCCTACAGATGAGCGCCCATTTTAGTGCAGACACAGCTCCCTCCTGTGAGCAGGCCTCTCCTGTGGGCAGGTTTCTACCTCCCTTGACCTAAAGGAAGTAGACTGTTTACCCCTTCTAGCTCTGGAGTGCTTCCCAGGTCCCATGGCAATTTCCCTCAGCCGTCTGAAGAAGCAATACATTATCTTTAGCAAAACACCCAAGGAAGATGAATGGATACATCACCTGAGTTGAATCCAGACAATGGAATGTTATCCAGCACTAAAAAGAAATAGACTCTCAAGCCATGAAAAGACACAGAGGGGCCTGCAGTGCATAAGTGTAGGAAGCCAGTGTAAAAAGGCTTCATACCACATGGTTCTAAGTAGCCAACATTTTGGAAAGGGTGAGGCTATGGAGACTGTACACGAATCAGGGGTTGCTAGGGCTTCGGGGAGGGGAGAAATGGATGAACAGGAGGAACACAGGATTTTGAGGGCAGTGAAACTATGTTGGCGAATGCTGTGATGGTAGATACATGCCATTATCCATTTGGCACTTCCCAGGTGCCTCAGTGGTTAAGAATCCACCTGCCAATGCAGGAGACACAAAGATGCAGGTTTGATCCCTGGGTCAGGAAGATCCCCTGGAGAAGGAAATGGCAACCCACTCCAGTATTCTTGCCTGGAAAATTCCATGGACAGAGGAGTCTGGTGGACTGTGGTCTGTGGTATTGCAAAGAGTCGGACACGATTGAGCATGCGCATACACAGCCTGTTTTCCAAACCGACAGAAAGTCCAACACTGAGTGACTCTCAACCTGAGCTGTGCGCTTTGGAAGATTATGATGGATCAGTGTAGGTCCATCGGTTGTCACAGATGCATTGAATGCCATCTGGTGGGGATGTTGATAATGGGAAGCATTGCTGCTGTTGAGAAGAGGGTACACTATATGAGAAATCGCTGGACTCTCCACTCAAAATTATTAGGAACTTCAAACTGCCCTAAAAATAAAGTTCTTAATTGAAAAAAAAATCCCTTGAATTAACCCACATGACCATTTTATATTTTCTTTAGGAACCCAGACTTCATGTGTTTTATTTTATAGTATTTCAATCTTAGAATTTTTTCAGTATATCTTAGCAATGTCATCACTTTTCTAAGTATAATAAAAGATCTTTATACTAGATGACCTGATGTTTCTTAGCATTCAGCTTTGCTTAGGCCAGTTCATGTCTTTATGTAATAAGACGTCACATTGAAACTACTGAATACATTTAAAATTCAATTTGGACAGTAATGAAGATGCCTGAAGGCATGACATTAAGACTATAATGTCAGTGAAATAGAGACTTTTTTTTTTCCCCAGCAAATATCTTCCTCCAGAAGATATAGAAATGTGTACTTGTCTCACAGTGGGTTATTGCAAATTCCACTCAACTGAAAAATTCTTCAAAAGGTGGGGTGGTGGGAGCGGGGTAGACTACGTCAATAAGTAAGGCTGTCTTTGCTAAAAGCTGCAACCTGGCTTAAATTTGTACATTAAAGAAAAAGAAATTGGTGAGATGGCCAGGGAAATAAATATTCTCTTTCCCATGTGTAGCCCCTGGTGTTTTAATAATCTTGCCAAGTCCCTAAACCTCTACATTAACCAGGTAACAATGGATTCACACAAGAAACATGAACAAAATGATAGCTTTCACAGGCTGTTTGGTGGAAGAAGTTTGCTGTGGACACTGGATTGCTGCCCTGCTTTTGCACAAACAAGTGTCTTTTCCGTTCATATGAAATAATCATTCACCAGAATGACAGTCAAGTTTAAATAAACCTTTTAATTTCACAGAGATTTTGAAAAAAAATGTTGAATACTTTCAAAATTATTTTATAAACTATGTATGTCATATACATAATATAAGAACTAGATACTACCGTTTTGATGTGTTACTTTAAAATAGTCAATCTAATTAGTCTAATTTTTATCTACTCATGTAATTAGGTTGGTTTATGAATGTTACTATTCAATAAATGATAAATTATTTACCTTTTACATAGAGATATTTTCCATACTGAGGCTAAAATTTCAGAAAAAAAAGAGCACATCATATGAAAAAATGTCCATAAAAATAAAATGCTGTGTTTTAGCTTTAATTTGAAAATATACTGTACTTGGAAGGTAAGGAAAATGCAGGTTCAAAATAAAACCTGTGGATATTAGTGGGAAAAAAGTAAAAATATGTTATTTAGCTCTGCTGATCGAAAGTCTGCCGTGATTTAGGGCATCTACTTTCATTGTGATGATTTATTATATATAGTTAAAATAATGGATTTGTATTCTCATTTTATACTTAAGAATATATTAGATTAAGGAAAATAATTTTCATTATCCTGTTTTTAAATTTTCTTAATTTTTAATATATATTTATCCCTATAATTATTCATTTCTCCACCACTTAGAATATGTTCCTGAGAATGCTATTTTTGTCTTCTCTTTATCTAAATTCTAATAAAACATTTTAGAACAATTTAAAGAGAATTTAAATCATCCAAATCCATATCAATTAAAAGAGATGCCCATTCCTATAGCAGACATATTTAGAAGCTGACATTCCTATTATACAAAATAAATGCAACTCCATTATTCTGATCATAATATTTTGGGCAAGGATGAATATAAGCTCTTATTTTGACATTATGACAAATATTTAATGAGTAAGTTGTGGGAAGATGTATCCCTCTCAATTTTAGAGAAGAATGAACTGGAAGTGTTTCTGTTGAAATTGTGAGCCACTGGAATTACACAGGACAGAAGTATGCTGGCTGAGTCATAGGGACAGATGGGTATTTGTTTTTACTTTGCTTTAAAATTTTCTTTTCTTAATTACAAACTACAATTTTCTGCTACAAGTAAAATTGAACCTAGAGAATAGAAATCTAAATAGAACTGTAGCTGTGTAGACAAAGTTGATGAGCATTATCTGTATCATATGCCCATTGTTTTTTTTTTTTAATTGAAGCTGCTACTTAAACCTGGGTTATGGTTGAGTCTGATTCTGCCAAAGAAAATGTCCCCCAGCATGACTCCAGCCACTCTTGGCAACCTGTCAAAAGTGTCGGAGATAGATATGGTTAGCAACCTTCCTTAAATTCTGGTCCTGTATTTTCTGTAACTAGAGAAATAATTTTGTCCTCCTTTTTCAAGTGATATGGAGGATGGTTTCTCTAATCCTCAAACACCTATTTTACTTTAAATATTTTTAATTTTTTTTTCCTACAGTATAATCAGTTCAGTTCAGTTCAGTCACTCAGTCATGTCTGACTCTTTGCGACCCCGTGAATTGCAGCACGCCAGGCCTCCCTGTCCATCACCAACTCCCGGAGTTCACCCAAACTCATGTCCATCGAGTCAGTGATGCCATCCAGCCATCTCATCCTCTGTCGTCCCCTTCTCCTCCTGTCCCCAAACCCTCCCAGCATCAGAGTCTTTTCCAATGAGTTAACTCTTTGCATGAGGTGGCCAAAGTATTGGAGTTTCAGCTTTAGCGTCAGTCCTTCCAAAGAACACCCAGGACTGATCTCCTTTAGAATGGACTGGTTGGATCTCCTTGCAGTCCAAGGGACACTCAAGAGTCTTTTCAGCGCCACAGTTCAAAAGCATCAATTCTCTGGCAGTCAGCTTTCTTCACAGTCCAACTTTCATATCCGTACATGACCACTGGAAAAACCATAGCCTTGACCAGATGGACCTTTGTTGGCAAAGTAATGTCTCTGCTTTTGAATATGCTATCTAGCATAATATGCCACCTCTAATCTTGAGTTAGATAGGCCATTCCAATCTGCCCATTCTGTGAATTGTTAGATCTGTTTCCCCACGTTCAGATGACTTAGTGCGTCACCGCATAGTGATTCCCACGCGCCCATGTCTTGTTGTTCAGCTGCTCAGTCGTGTCCAGCTCTTTGTGACCCCATGGACTGCAGCAAGCCAGGCTTCCCTGCCCTTCACCAGTCAGTGATGCCATGTCCATCTCTGACCCATGGCATTTGTGGTCCTCAGAATGGAAATCTTGCTTTCCTTCTTACAAGTATCACTCACAGGCATAAACACACATGCGTTTTTGCAAGTGTGCTCACACATGCACACACACACACAAACATACGCTCTGTACTTGGCTGCTCCTTTTCCTGGGAGCCTTGCCCCCTCCTCCCCACCAGTGCTGTTTTCTTTCTCCCTCACAGTGATGGCAGTGAGGAGGGTGTCTCACGTGAAGCATGATCCTTAGATACAGGCTGAGTATAGGATGGAGCAGTTGTTAAGGTCAGGGTCTTCCTCCTGACGCATCTAGACTCACAGCAGTTGTTTGGTGCATTTGTGTTTCCATGTGGTTTCTATGGAAAACCCTGAGTGCGACCCTAGGCGGGGCGTCAGATTAGTCGGGGACACACAGGGGACAGGTGGACGTCCCCCGTCTCTGGGGAGCCCCAGTGTGACACACGCTCAGTCACAGCCTGGTCACCGCCCAGCAAAGCCTCGGGTCTGAGGACACCCGGCTGCGGGTTCTTCTCTTGTCAAAGTCCGGGGAGGCCGCAGCCGGGCAGGGGCTGCTCTCGCCTCCTCTGCTCCACACAGCCTCCCAAGTCCGACCCCTCACCCCCCAGACACCGTCAACGGTGGCTCCCAGTGGCTTCCACCACAGAACAGAATGTGAAAGATCCTGCCTGGGAAGCTGGGGCATCAACCGGAAGCCGCACGTCCTGCTTCTACAAACGCCATGATGGCCAGACTCAGGCCTGGGGCGGGGATCCCAAAGCTAGCGGCCTTGGGGTGTTCGCAGGGGAAACCTGCTGACGAACAGTTTCTTCGGCTGCTTTGGGGCATTCTGATGGATGTAGAAGTATTTAACATTGACGAGACATGAACCTGTTAGGCTCTGTGACTCTTACACAGTCGTCCTGGCACACAGGACGGCGGAGGGAGGCAGGCAGCTGGATGTGAGGCAGCCTCCTGAGGGAGTGCCCCTTACAGCCCAGCCTGGAGAGTGCGAGCGGTTTTCTGGAAGCTGGAGAGCTAGCGTGTTTCCCACAAAATGGTATTTGGTTGAGTAGATTTCTCCAGAACCTGCTTTGCAGTTGAAACAGATTTGCTCCATTCATTTTGAGGTTATTTTGTTTGTTTGTTTTTGTTATTTTGATGTTTTACCAAATCTGACTGGTTTTATTCTCATCCATTATATACATCTTCAGTGTCGCCATTTTTTTGTGAGCAGATAGCTTGAAAGGTGGTACCATATGTTTGCTTTCTGTGTATGGTGCATATATTATTTAATATAATAAATGGTGCATATACATTGATTCTTTTAAACTGTTTTCCCATTTTTCAAGTGAAGTTTAGCCATTGAGGTAAACCTAGCATGAGACTCAGGGTTCTGGTCATATCACCTCATAAAGCTGATCCACCTCGATGGACAGAAGCAGGGTCCCATGTCATCAGCCCCAGTGATGAGAACATGCCTTGTGGTTTTCTAGGAGACACTTCCAGACACACAGGAGTTGGGAAAGAAGACAGTACTTCTCAGATATCACATGTCAAGGTCTGTACTGAAAGCCCTACATGAATTCTCTCATTTAATTCTCCTGGCAGTCTTGTGAAGTCAGCACTGCTTCTCATTTCTATTATTAGGGAGGCCCTGGGATGTTCTCCAGGTGATGCAGGTGTAACTGGTGGCATCCAGCCAGCTCCACCTGAGTACACTGATGAGAAAGCCCAGGTTGTCTTGGAAGGACATCTTCCTTCCTGTGTCACTTCTGTCTTGTGCATCAGGAGCTAACATCATAGAGAAACAGGGATCAGATTCACTCTGCTTCTCCATCACACAGTAACTGACACCCTTGGCAGAGATCTGCAGTGTTGAGTTAAATAAGGAGAAATGCCCTTCCAGGGAGAGTCAGGAGCACCATGGACCACAAGGACAGACTCACTCACGCAGTGAGCCATGAGCCAGAAGCAGCACCTGTGGCGCACGGGTGCCGTGGAGTTGGGCAGGAGGGACTGTCTTCGCTCGGTTGGCCCTAAGGAGGATTTCATAGACTTGTAAGCCATGGAAATTCATTGTTCATGGCTCTGGAGGCTGGACCCTCGAGATTAAGTTGCTGCCTACACAGTGTTGGTGAGAACCCTCTTCCAGGTTGCAGGTGGCATCTCAGAAGCAGAGAGAGGTTGCAGGCTCTCTCAGGACCCTTCCCAGGGACACCAGTCCCATTCATGAGAGGCCATCCTCCTGATCTCCACTGACCTGAATCTCCTCCCAAAGACCCTTGCACCTCCTGCCTCCATGTCAGGAGGGGGATTTCATCATATGGAGTTTGTGAGGGACACAAACACTGAGCCTGTAACAGGCAATTACAAAGTGTGAAATCAAGGTAAAAAAGAATAGAAGAACAAGCCCCTGATGATTTTTGTTAATGAACCCAGAGAGGACTTAAGAACATGTATATATATTTCATTAAGCTGTCAACACTCATATAACCACTTTTAATTATTTGTTCAGCAGCCTTTCAGCTTAGTTTTTTCAAGGGACATAGCTGTGGGTTCCCCCTCACAAGCTAAGATAGACACAGCTAGGTCAAAACCTGCTCTTGGTTGGAGGTAAAGGTGACCTGTTATACATGTGAAATCACAGGACTGAAGATACAGCTTAGTCAGTTGAAAGAGGAGATTCGTGTAGAATCTTCTGTGCAGATGGGATTTCCAAGGGTTCAGTTGGGTTGCCTTATGAGCTGGAAGAGACTGCAGGCAATTATGTTCCTGATTAAAACCACCAAGGACGCTGCACTTACATGAAACTTGATGGCCACCCTGTGGAGACGCGGGGGTGGCACGCCTCAGCAAAGCTGTGTCGACTTCTGGAGACCCTAGCGGGGCAGGCAGGAGTCCAGGTCCCTCATAGCGTGACTGGATCTGGAAAGCAGAATTCTTCCTACACCAGTGCCAGTCAAGGGGCGCAGGCATGCTGCATCTGTGCTGTTCCACTCAGGAAAGTGTTTGTGAAATCAGGTTCTCCAGTTGCTTGACCCAGCGTCAGCATCAGCAACGTCCTCTCCTCACCCAACAAGAGAGAGTCCAGGCCGTGCCCCGATGTGCCTAAACACTACCTCTGCCTTCATTTCCCATTTTTTCCTAGATCACCCTGTAACTCTGAATTATTAGTGATACTCTGAGTAGTTCTGATAGTACATTTGGTTCAAGAACTGCAGCCGCAAATCTGTTTCCCACCGGAAAGGCCTGAGACTGAGGTTTCTGATGGGTCTTATGCATGAGGCATAAAGGGGAAGAATGCATATTACTTCAAAGAGCAGTTTGATTATTTAAATAAGAATGGATTATCATTGAAGGCTACCGTTGATGTCCTGATATTGGGTTGGAGGCCAGCACTGTGAATTTTAACACGCTATCCCCCTGATATATAGGAAGAGGGTGAAATCCACGGAGCAGACAGTTCTGCATGTTCTAAATATTTATGAGGAAAGCAATGATCTCACTAGTAGGAGTTGAGTATTTTTAGCAATGCCCTCAACACTGCTCTATGAACTCTCACAGAAAGGCTGAAATGGATCCCATTTTACATAGGAAGGGACTGAGGCACTGAGAGCTGGTGACGCCAGAGTTCATACAGCTAAAGAAGTGCTCGATCCAGAAACTGAAACCAGGAAGCCTGGAGACATGCAAGAGTATTTTAATCTAGTTTCTATTCTGTACTTCTGTGTACACTGGAGGTAAAAATGGGTAGCTTGCGGCAAGAGATGGTGGCTGGAGAGCAGATGTCGGCATAAAAGAGACATCCTCCTAGAGCAGAAGTTCTCCAAATTCCTGCCTCAGGACTGTTTAATACTCATTTCTGTTGTTGTTGTTGTTTAAGATTTTATGGAGGAATTTCCCTCATGGCCCAGTGTTTAAGACTGTGCCTCCGCTACAGTGGGTGCAAGTTCAATCCCTGGTTGAGGAACTAAGATCCCACGTGCCTTGTGATGCAGGCAGAAATTAAAACAGATAAAATTGTATTGAAGTATAGTTAATTTATGGAGTCGAAAATGGCAACCCACTTCAGTATTCTTTCCTGGAGAATCCCATGGACAGAGGAACCTGGCAGGCTCCAGGGGTCACAAATGGTCGGACATGACAACATGCATGCCGCAATGTAGTTAATTTAAAATGTTGTGGTTTAGATGAACAACAAAGTGATTCAGTTATACATACATATATATCTATTTTTTCATATTTTCAGATTATTTTCCCTTATGTGTTGTGCTTACTTGCTCAGTTGTGTCTGATTCTTTGTGACTCCATGGATTATAGCCAGCCAAGCTCCTCTGTCTATAAAATTCTCTAGGCAAGAGCACTGGAGTAGGTTGCCATTTCCTATTCCAGGGGATCTTCCCTACCCAGGGATTGAACCCAGGTCTCCGCCTCATTGCAGGCAGATTCTTTACCATCTGAGCCACCAGGGAAGCCCATTTTACACATCTCCAACAGCTGACTCCAGCAAATAAACCTGGATTCCTATATCTGTGCATGCATTGTCTGTGATCTCAATATGGTATCAGCAAACATTTCCTACTCTGGTACTTCAAATTGTTTTGGTCTGTCTTGTCCTTTGTTGTTATTGTCTTTTTAATATTTATTTATTTGCCTGTGCTGGGTCTTATTTGCACATTATGCACTTAGTTGCACAAAAATGCGCTGGGATCATTTTTAGTTGTGGCATGAGAACTCTTAGTTGTGGCACATGGGATCTAGCTTGCTGACCCCAGAGGTTGAATCCAGGCTGCCTGCATTGGGAGGTTTAGTCACTGGACCATCAGGGAAGTTCCCCTGTTGTGAACTTTGAAGTGATCTTTGGTCCATGCTTTGGGGCTTCCCTTGTGGCTCAGCTGGTAAAGAATCCATCTGCAATGTGGGAGACCTGGGTTGGATCCCTGGATTGGGAAGATTCCCTGGAGAAGTGAAAGGCTACCCACTCCAGTATTCTGGCCTGGAGAATTCCATGGACTGTGTAGTCTATAGGCTTGTAAAGATTCAGACATGACTAAGCAACTTTCACTTCACTTGGTCCATGCATAATTTGACTACAACATGCACTGGTCATATGAAAAAAAAAAGTTCACAGAGTCACACTTCCCTTGTCTCACATCATTAATTCAGCAACCACGGCACCCCATCCAGTGCCAACCCCACCTCACCCGTCAGAAGTTGTCAGCCTGGGAGGCTGTCAAGTTCCCACAGCAAACAAGGTAATGCCGTGATAACAAAACATTAGGCTTCCCTTTAGAAGCTCACGTGTTTCTCACTGACCTGTAAAAACATCACCAGTCATTTTCCTCAAAGGATCAGATGAACCTTCCAGAAAATGTGTGCAAAGTACCCAGCTCCAAATAACTGTATCACCATAGTTCTTGTTTCAAATAAAAAGTGTTCCTTGGCAAAGCTTAACGTTCAAACAACCATACAGCAAGGTTTCCCCTTGAAACAACCCGCATTCTTTGCTCAGGGTGCAGCTGAAGAGCTACGGGTATTTTGTGTGTAGTGACACCAAAGACTAAGATACGTGCCAAAGTCAACAATAATGGAGAGACTGTGTTGAAGAATCCAATAAGTAATATCTCTACACTTGGCTTCTACCATCTTAATTTGTGCAGAGGCACCAGCAGCTTTATTCACAGTTGGTTTGACAACATCACAGTCAATGTCAACACAATGGAAAAAATAATGATAAGGCTTTAATGTTATGAGAATAATTTTGATCTTCTGTTCCTGCTTTAAGCGTAAGGTCCACACTCAGTGAACCGCTTTTCAAGTTTTACCACTTCACATGAGAATGCCAGATGTTTCGTTTAGGCTGCACAATAAATGTTGGGCTTAGCATACAGAGTGAAAGTGTATTTAACAGGAACCTCTGTCGCTATGGATGGACAACGTGCACAAAAATAACGTGTACAGTGACGAGGTGACAACTGGGTCACACTGCTTGGAGGTCTGTCTGCTGACCACCCCATGTATCTCACTGAAGATAACATTTCTTTAATAATAGTGCACTGAGAAATGGAAAAGTTCTGGGTTACAAATATTGAAAATATATATAGATAGATTCATTGAGACTATGTGGAAGTCACCATATCCAGATGTGAGCCCTGTGTCTGAGGGAGAACGGAATTTAACAGGTGAAGAGAAGCAGATGCTCTCTTTTTATCCTCCTTCTTTGTCATCGTTGCTCTTGTCTGGAATTTTAATCTGATCAAATATACCTTGGTCAGTGAAAAAATGTGCTTCTCCAAAACCTAAAATGAATGCACAGAAACTGAGATGTGCCTTTACAGGCTGATCGTTCACTTGCTGCAAATCTTTGGGAACATTGCTTGCCCTTCCTGGGCCTCTGTTTTGTAATTTATTTGTTGAAGGTTTTCAATAGGATGCATATCATTCTATGCAATGATTGTTCTTTAGGTATTCTTCTTGTGCAGAAAATCAGAAAAACACATTTATACAAACTGGGAGGAAAAAATGTTAAGAGACAGTTTGCATTTGGAAAGCCTGTACTCAAGTGAAAACAATCTGTTCTTATAATTAATTCAGTGTATGATATACCTGCCCCATTCAAATGGCCAAGAGGTTTGCATTTGCACATGACGAGAATAAAGAACTCAAGCTGCAAAGAAATCAACAAAATAAGATGCAGACCAGAAGTGGAGAATTTGCATTGGAATCCTCCATCTGAACTCTTTGCCAAAGGAGAGTGGATGTCTTAAATCTATATTTAGGGAAAAAATTCATTTTGGGGAAGAATTTCAGTATAATGTTTTTAAAAGACTATGTGCACTGAACCAACAATTTAGCATTTCCATCCATAGTTACTGGTAGCATTTTTTTAAAAGTCTGATAAAAGCAGGGTATTTCCATTAAAATTAGTCTGTTTCTAACTATCAAGCATTTTGAAAATGGAAATATAGTCAGAGGGTAGTCCAAGAGAATGATCCTATCTCAGGAGAAACCATATGGATAGTTGAGGCTGAGAACTGCAGGTCCATATTTGAAATTATAATGTTTAAACAACAAGCACTGAACTGCAGGAAGTTCAAACACTAACGTAAAATCTAATTATGATCTTCAGAAAGGAAAATGCTTGTCAGGCTGTGAGTGATGTTTCACTGAAGTCGATACATACCTGATTCCATTATGAAGTGTAATTACTGCAGAAAGCTCTCAAAATATTGCCATTTAAACAAATTATCTCCACGAGTAATTAAAAGTGCTTTCTTTACACAGATTATAAATGAGTTGTTATGATGCTGTCAGGTTCAGCCGTTACCTGGTATCTGAATGGAAGTGCAAGATGAATGACCACTGAGGGCCGACTCATCTCTCCCCCGATGACAGTCCTAAGATCAACCCATTTTGTTTAATTCTTACAGTGCTACATAGGAAAAAAATGCACTAGTTTCTTCACTGAACAAGCTCAAGATAGTGAGGTTTTCTATGACACACTCAATAAAAGAGCAAAAACTGCAGTTTTATCTTCTAACATTAGAAACTTACTAGAAAAGAGGACATTCTTTTGGCATCAGTGTGCCCAGCAGTCCATGATAGAGCCATGCCTCAGCTGTCAGAAGACCTGTGTTCTGACCCTGGCTCTTGATCCTGAGTAGGTTTCCCTAAGCCTCGTGTTCTATCTATAAAACAACAAGTTCAAATAGATGATATTTACATTTCTAAACCCTTCTAAGAATTAACCTTATTTGTACTTTGGAAGTAAATCACAAAATTTCCAAAACAAGCCTTCAGTTCAGTTCAGTTCAGTTCAGTTCAGTTCAGTCGCTCAGTCGTGTCCGACTCTTTGCGACCCCATGAATCGCAGCCCGCCAGGCCTCCCTGTCCATCACCAACTTCCGGAGTTCACTCAGACTCACGTCCATTGAGTCAGTGATGCCATCCAGCCATCTCATCCTCTGTCGTCCCCTTCTCCTCCTGCCCACAATCTCTCCCAGCATCAGAGTCTTTTCCAATGAGTCAACTCTTCGCATGAGGTGGCCAAAGTACTAAAGCCTCAGCTTTAGCATCATTCCTTCCAAAGAAATCCCAGGGCTGATCTCCTTCAGGATGGACTGGTTGGATCTCCTTGCAGTCCAAGGGACTCTCAAGAGTCTTCTCCAACACCACAGTTCAAACGCATCAATTCTTCGGTGCTCAGCCTTCTTCACAGTCCTACTCTCACATCCATACATGATCTATTTTAAATAGTATTGAGCAATATTTGACAATATTTAAAACATATAAAATGCTCTTACATTGCTAGAAGAATATTTCTCCCAGGCTACTCCAACCTGAATGAAAAAAATATTTATAGTAAAGGGTTATTACGTGTTAAGAAAACATAAACTCGCCACCTCTCATGGATGAATTTTGTAGTCCATAGGCATGGGTCAAGGTCCGAGTACCACGTTTACTGACCGCTGGTCATCAGTAGGTCACTTACCCTTCATAATCCTTATCTTTATCACCTGCACTGCAATTTTTTATGCATGTTATGGGTGTTTAGGAGGCAGTGGTAGCCAAATAACATGTTACAATTTTAATAAGATTAAATTTTGGGACAATGATTGTTTCATTTTTTGATGATGTTTGGAAGACAAAATAGGGACATTAATGTTATTCACATTTGAAGCTAAATCATAATCATTACTTATATATGTACATAGGCTACATATGTTATATGTAAATGTTCTTAAAATTATATGGCTAGTAAGAAATGCTGAGAATAAATGGATAAATTATTAGTATAAGCTGAAGCTTCTTGTTAAATTTCTGTTTAGTTTAAAAAAGAAAACAATAGACAAGTATTCACATTTGTTGAAGATTTTATTATGTTAGGGTTATGTTTTTCTCTAAAGTATTTTTCACATTAAAGCCCTTCGTTTGAGCTTTCATGTAAAAAATATTTTTCGTGAAAGATGTACTGTGTTAGTCACTCAGTCATGTCTGACTCTTTGAAACTCTAGGGACTGTAGCCCACCAGGCTCCTCTGTCCATGGAATTGTCCAGGCAACAGTACTGGAGTGGGTAGCCATCCCTTCTCCAGGGGATCTTCCCGACCCAGAGATCAAGCTTGGGTCTCCTGTGTTGCAGGCAGATTCTTTACCATCTGAGCCACCAGGGAAGTTTCCTATTAATGGAGCTAACTGGTCTCAAATTCATCTTCCTACTGAACCTTCCGTTACATAACTTCTGACAGGAGAAGTTGAGGTGTTTCTTTCCATTTTGCTTTGGTCAAGACCACTGCCTGTCAGACCTTCTCCACTGTAGCTTGAGTCTTGGATCTTCAGCTGCTCTCTTCTCTCAGTAACCAGCAGTTCTCCACCCCTTCCCTTTAGTTTCATACTGTTACGGGGAGACTGTTGTTAAGTCCCAAAGCTCATTCTGGGGACTCAAGTCTTTCTCAATTTATTTTCTGAGGCCCATTTCATTCACATTTACCTGAAAACATTCCGAGTGGACACTTCTTGGATGCAGGGCCACATAGAGCCGCTAAGACTGACATTTTAATTTAATCCCATTTCAATCTTGTTTTTTTTTTTTTTTTTAAACCAATGCTTGTATTCTATTATTTTAAGTTTTAAGTGTGTTTGGAAAAATTTGGGGTATGCATACCTACTTTTTCAATTGTAAATTTTATGAAATCTAAGTACCAAAAAAGTATGTCCAAGCAAAATTTAAATGTGATATAAGTGCATATTTAATACAAAAAGTGAAAACAAAGACACCACTTAATATTTTTCATATGATTATAATTTGAAATGATAATGTTCTGTGCATAGTGTATTAAATATACGTTATTAGTGTTAATTTTACCTGTTCCTTATCAGTTTTGTTGTGTGTGTGTGTGTGTGTGTGTGTGTGTGTGTGTGGCTAATAGAAAATTGGGCTTCCCTGGTGGCTCAGTTGGTAAAGAAGCTGTCTGAAATGAAGGAGACCCAAGTTCAATCCCTGGATGGGAAACATTCCCTGGAGAAGGAAATGGCAACCTACTCCAATATTCTTGCCTGGAAAATCCCATAGACAGAGGAGCCTGGTGGGCTATAGTCCATGGGGTCACAAGGAGTCAGACACAACTTAGCAACTAAACCGCCACCACTAGAAAATTGTGATTGCATGAGTGGTTCCCATTCTATTGCTGTGGATGGTGCTGGTTTAGACAGTTTTGGCTGTTTGTGAACTTTTTCACCTAAAGTCTATTTATCTACAAAGTTACTGATAACTTATATCTACTTCCAAAGAGAATCCTCTTTTCCAGACTAGTCCCAGTCTGAGGTTTAAACTATATTTATGTACAAGCTTAACAACTGTGAAAAATCTGCTTTATATTTGTTTTTCCACTAAGATACATAGGTGTAATGAAATATCGCTAAATGAGGAATCCAGGAGCTCAGGTTTCTATTCTTATATTTATACATCAAAGCTTAACTTCATTTTGCAGATTCTAGGACACCACATCCATTAATGATTTACTAGATGATAAATTTTGTAGAACATGTCAATATACCCACCACGTCAAAAGACTTGTTATTATATGTTAAATCATGGAAAAGGTATGATAGTATCAAAAATGATAACAGAAAAAGCTAAATATATGTCCAAAGAGAGAAAGTAACCCTTGACTGTTGCTGTTCAGTTGCCAAGTCATGTCTCTGACTCTTTGCACCCCATGGACTGCAGCTCGCCAGGTTTCCCTGTCCCTCGTCTACCCCTGGGGTTTGCCCAAGTTCATGTCCATTGAACTAGTCCTTGACAATTCTGTTATTTAAGGTCAGCCTCTCCTAAGTTCATCTAAACAGTACAGAAATAATTGAAGTTTAAGCTTTTGGCAAAGGAGGGCTTACAGAAGAAGGAGTTTCAGTTTAATGCCAGTTAGTGCTCAGCTTTCTAGCATGCAGAGAACATTCTAGAATGGAAGGGCTCATCTGATATATGTGTTGCAATGAAATAGTGGCTTCCTTTGATGTGTTCTGCACCTATGTACTTTTCTCCTGATTTGTGTCTTTGCCTAATAAAAAATGTATAGGACTCAAGCTGTTGACGTGGTTGGCATCTGTTTCAGATTCATTTTTACTGACGGCAAGCTGCTGCTGGCAAATACTGGGGCTTTTTATCATCAAAAATACACAGCCTGGTACCACTGGCCCCCCTCTCTATCTTCCACTAGAATTATTAGTATTAGTATTTTAGAAATACTGCATTGAAATGTGCGGTAAATGGCAAGTACTCTAAAATGTATATTGAAATTTGCCGGATTATAATCTGAACAGAACTAAGATATTTGGAGGGGTCCCCATGTCCTCAACAGAGTTGTGCCCCTCACCTCTTAGCTAATGTCTGTGTTGGAGACAGCACACCCTCTGTGGAGAAGAACCTTAGTAGAGAGTGCCTAGCTAAAGTTGTACTTCTTATACCCATTTATCCTGAGTGATGAACTCCACACTATCACTTAAGCAAAGCTATGTGACATCTCTGTGCTCTTCTTATCTGTCTAGTCCTGTGTGTTTCTGTGTGATATGTCCTTTTACATTCAGTGTTAGGGAAATATTTAAAAGTGTGCTTGCTGTGTTTGTGGTATTGTCTCTGTGGGTGCGTGCACCCGTCTGTGTGTAGGTTATATATCATGTCAGAAAATCTCCTTTTTACACCTAAACTTAGGTGCTCAGAAGTTGACTGGTGCAGTTACTGTTTTGTAAAGACTTTATTGTAGAAATGTTCAAGCATAAAAAGAGTAGGCAGATATCCATGGGAAGGTATATGTCTATACCTCAGCCTCAATAGCTATCATAGATACTGATGTCAGTGCCTCAGTCTTATTTCAGATAGTGACAGAACTTTCTACAGACCAGGACATGTGCCAGCAAATGCCTGTTGTCACTTTCAGAATAGATACACTAGGACATTCTCCTTTACTCTGATTAAGCTGGAATTGGGAATGCAATTTCAAATCTTTTATTCTATAAATACCCTAAGGGCTAATTTATGAATATAAGGAAAGTCAGTAACATAATCATCACAGTTTGTCCCTTTGTCCAACTGCAAGTTGTGGTAATAGAGCCACAGTGCTGCCTCATGGTTTAGTGTAGGTCTCTTGGTGGCAGAATCTTCAGTTAAGTTAATAAAACGGTACTCTCTTCAAGATAAACTTATAAATCATTTTTTATTTCTCACTCATGAATTTAATCATTTTCTAAAAATAGCCACAGGTTGTCTAATATCACCTCATTACATATTTAAATACTATCCAAATACTGCCTTTATTTTTTTAAATTAGATTTTGTGTGTGTGTCCATGATTGCCTCACATTAAATTCCATTTTGTAAACCAATGTGTTTTCATATTTAATATGGTTCATAATTGTGTAGATCAGCTTACTTATTAATTTTGAATTGCCTATTAATCATGCTGTAGATGATTAGACATTATCATCATCTTTTTAATACTCATGAATCTTTAAGCTCTGTTCACTGAAAATAAAACTGAATTTTAATCATTTTATATCAGTGAACACTTACAAGCTTAGAGTCTATTAAGTATTAGAATGGCACATGAATTATTAAATGTATCCTGAAAATCAATAATAGATTACATCATTTGGGAAAATTCATAGACATAAAGGAAAAAAAAGAATAACGGAATCAAGGATTATACAAAGGCGGGATTTCAATTATTACAGTGAAAATTAGGTAGTGAAAGCTGAGGTATGGCGAATTATGTCAGCACTTTAAGGACAATGTTTTGCTTAGATTAAGTCACTCCTGTATAAATAAACACAGGTTACAAATGAGCTGGTTCTGCATATACTTGCAATAAAGTGGATGAACAGATATGATTTACTTAAAAACACAAGTGAAGTCTTAACAAGTAGTAGCATGTGGTTCCATGTTGATAATTCAAGTGAATTATGTGGATATAGATGGAAAATTTGGCAGAAGGGAGAAGTGAATATATTCTTGTTTTAAAACAGCATATCTAAGTTGGTGGTGGAGATGGTGATTGAAAATTGATGAAAACATTGTGATAGGAGGAAAGAAGGGTTTGCCAAGGCATTCAAATGCAGGTAGGGAGGGAAGGTGAGACGGGAGAAAAGTTTAAATATCCAGGGGAGGTCTACACTCTTTCAATTACCAAGTAATTACATTCATCCTCTGTTCTGTCCCACAATCACATGGATTTCTAAACCTGTTTATTGAGGATACAGTTGTATACATTTTGGAGATGGATAGCTACGCATGGAGATAAGCATAGATATAGATGAAGGTATCCATGTAAATGAAATTTAAATTAAACTGTGACTTCGTATCTTCAGTGTTCATATGTGAAGCATTTTTTAGCAATGTCAGTATTGTCATATTCCATGTTGTAAAATGGATACTCTGTGGCTTCTTGGCCATATTTTGAACTTTATTAAACTTTTTGAAGACATGTAGAATTGATGTATAAATGAAGCTGCAAGGATGTATTGGACAACATGGATATGATAGACAACATGGATATGGATATTATATCTATATATGATAGATATAATGTTTTATAATAACTATAAATCGAGTGTAAGCTTTAAGAATTATGAATCACTATATTGTAACACCTGTAACTTAAATGATATTGTATAGTGACTATACATCAATAAAATAGATCTGATTTTATTAGTGTAGATCCTTAAAATGACAGATTATTATAACATCTGAGGGGCTTTGGTTTCATGGTTTAAGTATTTTCCAGGGTGTGTACATAGTTATTCTTAGCAGCAGTGAATAAAAGCATGTCGAATACTATTATTAGAAAAAGCTTTTCAAAGTTAGACCAAAATGTTTATTATTTTTGCTTGAATTTGCATTTCTAAACTAGAAATATTTGCATATGATTTCTTTATAGACTGAGGTTGAAAATATAAGATTATTTTCTCATTTACACACATAAGCACTCAGAAGTTCTGACAGTTAAAAACTTGATAATTGCAGTACTGATGTGGGTGAGCATTTTTAACTGGTCCTCTGCAATATGATCTTTCTGTGATCATTATTTTAAATGTTAAATAAAGGACATTGTATAGTATGCATAAATCAATATATTTATGCTCCTTCCTCCTTCATTTCAAAGTGGAAAGAGGAGTCCTTTTATCTTGGCATACAATTTGTTTTTTTTAGGGAGAACACACAAATGCATAAGATCGTATCTTCTGATTTTCTATTTTTTATGAGATATAAAAGAGAGGTCATGTCTTTCTAGTTGTTATTATTAATATGAACAAGTAAACTGGACAGAAATTTAGCTTAAAAACAACAGGGAAAATATCCAGAAAAATATAGCTATGCCACGAAAGTACTGTTTTACTGAACATCATCTGTTATCTTTGTTATGCCAAGGATGACTTATTTGTTTATGGTCTTGCATCATGAATCTTGAAGCAGTTTTCAGATCAAGAAGTTTTATGGAACCAAATGGCAAAACCTGTTAATTATTTACAATCAGCATTCTACAACCTACACTCTGTCCAGACAGGCGCATACTGGTTGATGCCCTCATTGAGAAAATAGGTGTGTAAACAAAAGAGGCCATCTAGGAAATCTGTAGGCAGGTCTTTTAGATACATTAGTCTGGGGCTGAAAACAGCAGCAAGAGTTTCAAGTGAGGCAGGCGTAAAGTTTGTGGAGAGTGGTACCATTTCCCCATAAAAAAGAATCTCTAATAATCCCCAGTGTCCTGTTAATGGGGCAGTTTAGAGATGCAAGTGATGAAATATTGCATGTTGATGTCACACTCGATGTACCTCCAAGAAACAGATTTTCAGTGACTTCAGGAGAGGAATACACACTGACTCCCTTTGCATATTAAAAAGACATCTGACCAGAAGACCTTGCCTATAAACACAGACCTGTTCCCAGAATCTGTGATAAATGTTCCCAGGATAATGACTTGGCTTGGAGGTTTCCCTGATGCCACTGGAAAGACCTTAGAACTGCTTAGTGATTAATATGCAACTCTTGGGTACTAGAACAACTTTGAGGGTGTGTGTGTGTGTTTGTGTGTGTGTGTGTGTATGTCAGTCATTCAGTCATGTACAACTCTGCGACCCCATGGACTATAGCCTACCAGGCTCCTCTGTCCAAGGGATTCTCCAGGCAAGAGTACTGGAGTGGGTTGCCTTTCTGAATGTATTAGGGATGCTTAACACCCTGATATATGCTCACTGTTTAGAAAACTAAAACGTATGAAACAATATGCCTGTTCTTCGCATCTATACCCTTTAGGTAATATTCCATATCGATGTCTGATGGAAAAAGGTGGAAGAAATAGACCTGCTGTGGGACTGATGATTTTTGACTCACTGTTCCTGTTTCGGCGCCTAAATTAACTTTTCAGAAAATGCGTTGTTGTTGTTCAGCTGCCCAGTCATATCCAACTCTGTGACCCCATGAACTGCAGCACACCAGGCTTTGCTGTCCTTTACCATCTCTTGAAGTTTGCCCAAGTTCATGCCCATTGCATTGGTGATGCCATTGAGCCACCTCATCCTCTGATGACCTCTTCTCCTTCTACCCTTAATCTTTCCCAGCATCAGGGACTTTTCCAATGAGTCAGCTGTTCACATCAGGTGACCAGAATCCTGGGGCTTCAGCATCAGTACTTCCAATGAATATTCAGGGTTGATTTACCTTGTGATTGACTGGTTTGAGCATTTTGCTATCCAAGAGACTCTCAGGAGTCTTCTCCAACACCATGGTTAGAAGACATCAATTCTTTGGCGCTCTGCCTTCTTTATGGTCTAGCTCTTGCAACTGTATGTGATCACTAGGAAGACCACAACCTTGACCATATGGACTTTGTTGACAGAGTAATGTTTCTGCTTTTCAACACACTATCTAGGTTTGTCATAGCTTTCTTGCCAAAAAGCAATCGTCTTCTGATTTCATGACTGCAGTCACCATCTGCAGTGATTTTAGAGCCCAAGAAGAGGAAATCTGTCACTGATTCCACCTTCTCTCCTTCTATTTCTCATGAACTAAACAGACTGGATGTCATGATCTTGTTTTTTGTTTGTTTTGGTTTGTTTTCAGTATTTAGTTTTCAGCTGACTCTTTCACTGTCCTCCTTCACCTTCATCACGAGGATCTTTAGTTCATCTTTGGTTTCTGCCAATTGAGTGTATCATACACATAGTTGACATTGTTGATGTTTCTCCAGCTTATCTTGATTCTGGCTTGTAACTCATCCAGTCCAGTATTTTTCATGGTGTGCTCAGCCTATAGGGTAAATAAACAGGGTGACAGCAGACAGATGTATTGTACTTTCTCAATCTTGAACCAATCAGTTCCATACAGGGTTCTATCTGTTGCTTCTTGACCCACATACAGGTTTCTCAGGAGACAGGAAAGATGATCTGGTATTCCATCTCTTTAGGGGCTTTCCACAGTTTGTTATGTTACACACAGTCAAAGGCTTTAGCATAGTCAATAAAACAGAGGTAGATGTTTTTCTGAAATTCTCTTGCTTTCTCTATAGTCAAGCAAATATTGGCAATTTGATCTCTGATTCCTCTGCCTTTTCTAAACCCAGCTTGGACATCTGAGAGTTCTTGGTTCACTTGATGCTAAAGTCTAGCATGCAAGAATTTAAGCATACCCTTACTAGCATGGAAGATGAGTGAAACTGTCCGATGGTTAGAATATTCTATAGTACTGCCATTCTTGGGAACTGGGGTGAAGATTGACCTTTTCCAGTCCTGTAGCTACTGAAAGGTCTTCCAGATTTGCTGACATATTGAATGCAACACTTTGTTAGCATCATCCTTTTTGGTTTTGAATAGCTCTAGTGAGATTCCATCACATCCACTAACTTTATTAACATCAGTGCTTCCTAAGGCCCACTTGACTTCACACTCCAGAATGTCTGGCTCTGGGTAACTGACCACACTGTCGTAGTTATGCAGTTCATCAAGATCTTTTTTGTACAGTTCTTCCGTGTATTCTTCCCATCTCTTCTTGATCACTTATGCTTCTACTAGGTCTCTGCTGTTTCTGTCCTTTGTTTTGCCCATCTATGGGTAAAACTTTCCCTTAATCCTTCTTGCTGTTTTGGGCATGGTTTTGTTCACTGCCTCCTGTACAATACTACTGACCTCCATCCATAGTTCATCAGGTACACTGTTTACTAGATCTAACCCCTTAAATCTACTTGTCACCTCCACTGCATATTCACAGGGAATTTGATTTAAGTCATACCTGGCTGGCCTAGTGGTTTTCCCTGCTTTCTTTAGTTTAAGTCTGAATTTTTTCAGGAGAAGCTGATCATCTGAGCCACACTCAGCTCCAGGTCTTTTTTTGCTAACTGTATATAGCTTCTTCATCTTCAGCTAAAAAAAAAGAATGCAATCAATTTTATTTCAGTACTGGCCATTTGGTGATGTCCATATGTAAAAGCTCTCTCTTGTTGAAAAAGGGTGTTTGCTATGACCATTAATTCTCTTGACAGAATTCAGTTAGCCATTGCCTTGCTTCATTGTGTACTTCAAGGTCAAACATGCCTGTTACTCCAGGTATCTCTTGGCTTCCTACTTTTGCAATCCTGTGCCCAGTGATGAAAAGAACATCTTTTTGGTGTTAGTTCTAGGATGTCTTCTAGGTCTTCATGCTGCTACTGCTAAGTGACTTCAGTCATGCCCAACTCTGTGCAACCCCATAGACGGCAGCCCACCAGGCTTCCCTGTCCCTGGGATTCTCCAGGCAAGAACACTGGAGTGGGTTGCCATTTCCTTCTCCAACGCATGAAAGTGAAAAGTGAAAGTGAATTCGCTCAGTCGTGTCCGACTCTTAGCGACCCCATGGACTGCAGCCCACCAGGCTCCTCCACCCATGGGATTTACCAGGCAAGAGTACTAGAGTGGGGTGCCATTGCCTTCTCCTCTAGGTCTTCACAGAGGTGACCAACTTCAGCTTCTTCAGAATCCGTGGCAGGGACATAGAGTTGAATTACTGTGATGTTGAATGGCTTGCCTTGAAAAAATACCAAGATCATTCTGTCATTTTTGAGGTTGGACCCAAGTACTGTATTTCAGACTCTTTTGTTGATTATAAGGTCTAGTCTATTTCTTCTATGGGATTCTTGCCCACAGTAGTAGATATAATGGTCTTCTGAATTAAATTCTCCCATTCTAGTTCATTTTAGTTCACTGATTCCTAAAATGTCGATGTTTACTCTTGACATCTCCTGTTTGACCACTTCCAATTTACCTTGATTCATAGACCTAATATTCCAAGTTCCTATGCAATATTGTTCTTTACAGCATCAGACTTTACTTTCAGCACCAGACCACATTCACAACTGTGCATTGTTTTCATTTTGGCTCCATCTCTTCATTCTTTCTGGGGTTATTTCTCCACTTTTCTCCAGTAGCATAGTGGGCACCTTCCAAGATGGGGGACTCATCTTTTGGTTTCACATATTTTTGTCTTTTTATACAGTTCATGTGATTCTCATGCCAAATATAATGGGTTGGTTTGCCGTTTGCTCCTCCAGTGAATCACGTTTTGTCAGAACTGTCCACTATGACCCATCCATCTTGGGTGGCCCTACATGGCACGGCTCACAGCTTTATTGAGTTACACAAGCCCCTTCACCACAATGAAGCAGTAATCTGTGAAGGGGAGAAAATGCATTACCTGGAGTTAAAGTAAGTTACAGTGCAATGGTGGAAGAGATGCTCTTTGTATGTTTGATATAATAATGATGTGTGTGCTAGAATAAAGTCACGTCTTTCTACTTCCATTCTGTAATTGTTTTTAAAGTGACATGTAGGAAGTATAACGGGAAAATGGTTTAGTTGTCTCTAAGGGTGGAAGTGCCATTCTCTGCCTCCAAGTACTGTTGAGGGACACTTCTATGCAAGAAAGTTGGTGATAATGAGAGCAGTCAGCACTTACCAAATACTTGCACTTATCCAAACACCCAATGCATCATTCACTAATCCATTTTCATAACCACCATTTGCAGAAGGTACAGATATAACTGGCATCTGACATGTAAGCAAGCCAAAGCGTATAGAGATTTGGTCACTTGGCCAAGACATCAGGAGTGGACCCAGACGGTCAGACCCACTCCCCTGTTCAGTCAATAAGTCCTGTGCAACTCATTGTGACTCCATGGACTGAACGCACCAGGCTTCCCTGCGCTTCACGTCTCTGGGAATTTGCTCAACTTGTGTCCATTGAGTCAGTGATGTTACCTAACCATCTCATCCTCTGCTGCCCACTTCTCTTGGCTTCAGTCTTTTCCAGCATCAGGGTCTTTTCCATTGAGTTGGCTCTTCATATCAGGTGACCAAAGAATTGGAGCTTTAGCTTTAGCATCAGTCTTTCCAATGAATATTCAGGGTTGATTTCCTTTATGATTACTGATTTGATCTCCTTGCTATCCAAGGGATTCTCTGGAGTCTTTTCTAGCACCACTATTAGAAAGCATCGATTCTCAGTGCTTAGCCTTCTTTAAGGCCCAACTCTCATATCCATACATGACTATCCCTACATAGCTTTGATTATATGGATCTTTACCAGCAAAGTGATATCTCTGCTTTTTAATAAGCTTATCTGAGTTTGGCATGGCTTTTCCTCCAAGGAGAAAGAGTCCTTTAATTTCATGGCTGCAGTCACCACCCACAATGAATCTGGAGTGCAAGAAAATAAAATCTGTTACTATATTCACTCCCCCCCCCTTCTGTTTGCCACAAAATAATGGGGCCAGATGTAAAGATCTTTTTTTCTTAAATGTTGAGTTTTAATCCAGCTTTTTCACTCTCCTCTTTCACCCTCTTCAAGAGACTCTTTAGTTCCTCTTTATGTTTTGCCATTTGAGTGGTATCATGTGCAAATCTGAGGATGCTGATATTTTTCCTGGCAATCTTGATTCCAGCTTGTGAGTCATCCAGCCCAGCATTTTGCATAATGTACTCTGCATGTAAGCTAAATAAGAAGGGTGACAGTATACAGCCTTGACATACTCCTTTTCCAATTTTGAACCAGTCCATTGTTCCATGTCTGGTTCTAATTGTTGCTTCCTGACTTTCATACAAGATCTGGTACTCCGATCGCTTTAAAAATTTTGCACAGTTTGTTGTGATCCACACAAGCAAATGCTTTAGTGTAGACAATGAAGCAGAAGTAGATGACTTTCTGGAATTCCTTTGCTTTCTCCAGTGTCCAACAAATGTTGACAATTTGATCTCTGGTTCCTCTGCCTTCTCTAAGCCCAGCCTGTACATCTGGTGGTGCTGATGGTGATAGAAGTAGTAGTAGTGATAATACTGGTAATAAACCAGCATCAGTTTTCATATTTTATGTGAATACCACTTTCAAGTTTCAGCTGAGGCACCGCATGAAAATTTACTCTTCTGTATTCCTTCACCTTTTTCAAAAATGAACTTAATAATTTTCTTCGATTAGCATTTGATTCTATACCTACTAACCATAGAGTCTACACAACTTAGTAGCATAGAGAGCATGTTTTTCCTTTCTGCAGAAATGTGAAAAATGTGGCATTATCTACTTATTACACACTAAGGCATTCTCAAAAGTTTCTTTTTATCAAGAGAAAGGGAAAAGAAATATGTGCAAGAAGCTTTGATGTCTCTTAGATGAGTCTTGTGTTGAGCGGAGTACACCCTCTTCTGTCTTCTGTGCTGATTTCACTTTTGAAAGAAAAATGGCCCTGTGTCTTTGGTAAGCCTCCTTGAGCCATGCCAGCCCCTACCCGTAAATGCCATCTCGCCACTTGTGTGGACTGGTGCTCCTACCACCTCAAAGAACTGGTACTTGTCTTACAGTGCCCTTGAATAATGTAAAGCTTACGTCTCACAGGTCTGACTGAGAAAGTCTGCTCCTTTTGGCTTTTAAGCAGCTTTGAAGTTCTTGCTTCAGAACATTTTAAAAGTGAAGAAGTCTTATAAACTGACTTCATTTCTGAATCTTCAAGTGTATTAATGTTATGTAGACTTGTGATTTAGTAGGGAAATACCATTGATGTTTGTGTTTGTAATTACTATTTCTTTCTCTCTTCTCTACTATAGAGTTAATTGTCAGGCACATGAGATTTTCTTTTCACTCTTTTTCCATCCTTTCAAATATGATTGTAATGGTGACATTTTGGCTCATTTAGGCTATCCTGATTCTTACTCAGGTTTCCCCACCACCTCCACCCCCAGGAAAATATGCTGAATTATGGTGACTTTTTCTCCAGTGAAATATCAAACTCTTCTACAAAACTTCAAAGATCTTCTCAGCAAAGCGAATGGATTTTTAAGGTTTATTATTATTTTTATATTTTCCAAACAAGGCTAATGTTTATTACTAAAGAACTGTGTGCTGCTAATAAACTAGTTAGCAGTCTTTGGAAGTTGGTGGTAATGAGTTCCATGAGAGCATACACAATTTTATGGATCTCAGAAAGTGCATGAGGTCACATATACAGCAAAGAAACCTAATGACATTTGCGAGTTACATAACTGTGGTCTTTCTGTCCCTAATGAAAGCCTGCAGTGCACTGTTGTCCACAGAAACCCTACTTCAGAGTCCGCTCTGGGCAGAATTCAGTACTCACATCCTCACCCTCCACTGTTTCGCTTAGATTTCTGATGCATCTTTCTTTTCTCTCAGGTCTTTGCCCAGAACAGACTGTGAAACTCAGTCTCACTACAAAGGAAATGCCTTTAGTTTAACGTTCTCTTTCTCTCCGGTGGAATCTCATTTGAACAGAGACCCAACCTCGAGCTGGAGGAATGGAGCCCTCCGAGTCGGGTTTTGGGCACAGGTGAGGAAGTGGGTGGAGGCTCAGAAGGCAGAGACGAACCAGGTGGAGGGAAGTCCCAGTGACCCAGAAGGTCCCAGGCAGATGTGAGTGAGGCCAGCCTCAAATACAACTTCTCTACTTTCAAACAGTGGATGACAACCAGAGTCAGGTGCCTTTCATGTAACCCCGAGCAACGGGAAACAGCCAAAGTGGTACAAAAGCTATCTTCAGTTGAGAAGCAGGTTTAATTCTATCAGAGTCAAAACAGGAAGTAGGATTTCCAAAAGGGCAGTGATCAGAGGTACTGTAATTGAAGATGCTCTCATAGCTGAGTGTCCACAAGAGGAGACTCAGATAAGCCATAAGAGGTACCACATGGAGGGGAGAAAGCTTGAGGTGCTTCCTTGGGAACACCTCACCAACACTCGTTCCAGAGGTGGAAAGGCAAACGCAGAAGGGTCACAGAGAGTTGGGGTTGGGGGGATGTGCAGGTGATGTCATAGAAACAGAAGCTGAAATTGTGGTTTGATGGTAAAAATTAGCTCCAGTGTGAAGAATTGAAAAATAGCTGTACTGAATAAAAATGAGGAAAATCCTTAAGGAAAAACAGGAAGGAAACACATGGCATGTGTTCCAGCAAAATCCCTGATAATTCAGCACCTCCTACTTCATCGTCCTCTCCTTGGGTCCCCTTCCTTAGTCCAGCCTTCATCACAATCAAAAACTCACATAATCAACCTTATCATATTATAATCCCCACTAGATTTCAGTAGGTCTTCATTGGCATTGAAAGAATATCCAAGTGCACTGTGGAATTTAAGTCCATGCAGCACTGGCCCATAGCTCCATTCCCAGGCTTTTCTTGGGTCAATGTCCCTTCAAACCCTGCCTTCTTCCTTTCAGATTATTTCCTGCTCCCCAAGTCAGTCATCACTTACTTTTTCCATCTTGGATTGTACTGTATCCATTTCTTGGAATGTCTCTCCTTTGTCTTTGTCTTCCATCTGTAATAAAGTTCTGTAGCACAAACTCCAGTAACGATGCAGCAATCGGAATGAATCACTTAGAGAAAGGATGGATTGGCATTACTTGCAATTCTGGAGACTTGATTGGGCACCACCTGCCTATAACTAATTTTTATGAAGGTGAATTTTGCAGTATTTTAATTAGAATATAAATATTAGAGTTTAAACACTTCCTGGTTAATTGATAAGCTGAAACTTAATTGATAAGCTTGAAAAAATACCTAGAATAGTATTTGGTTTTGGAACAGGCAATCTGCACTGACTAGCAAGAAGTGGAACAAGATACAGACACAGGCATTATTTAGAATGCATTTATGGGTAAAACCAGGTGACATATATGTGAAGGATCTTGACATAGATTTCAGGAAATGAAGCGAAACTGCAGGTGAATGAGATATACTATACATTTTTTAAAGAAATAGATTTAAAAAAATGCTTCCTGTAATCAAAAAACTCATATGCAGAATGCATGAGTTCTGATAAAAATACAGCATTAGACTTGAAAGAGCAAACACACAAATCGTTATCAAAAGCAACAAAACCTAAGGAATATGGTTGAAAGAACCAAATAGGATACCTGGAGAAAATATACTTGGCCATGTATTTTATTTTGGAATCAGGAAATTAATTAAGAAAATGTTTCATTTATATAACAAATATATTAATGAAATGAAACATGGGATTAGAAACTAATTCTTATTCTCCAAATAGCCAGGATCTTGCTGCAAATATGATGCATCATAAATCACCATTCTCTGTGGAAAGGGGTTTGTTTCAGGAAAGCCTCTGCCATTTGGGATTACTACGAGGCTGTTCCCAAGCAGTAGCACGCTCTATCCATTTAAATACTGTGTGATTTTCAGGTGGTTCTGGTTTTGTTTTAGGGCTTCCCTGGTGGCTCAGACGGTAAAGAATCTGCCTGCAATGCAGGAGACCCAGGTTCGATCCCTGGGTTGGGAAAATGCCCCGGAGTAGGAAATGGCTACCTGCTCCAGTATTCTTGTCTGGAGAATCCTTTGGACAAAAGAACTTGGTGGACCACAGTCCATGGGGTTGCAAAGAGTCAGACATGGCTGAGCAACTGATACTACTTGGATTTGTTTTAGTAATTGAATCAAGTCTGGGTATTTGGTTATGTGACTTTAAAAAAGTCATTCATGTATATGAATGACTTTTTTTCTTTTTGGTATGTATTTATGATTTGAAGATATTTTTGAGGTCAACTTGGTTTTGTGCTCCAATAGTCTTACAAACTAGTCTTTTGAAATGAGGATAATTGTCTTCCGTCTTTTAAGTAAGTGAAATACAATTTTAAAATTACTTTGACTACATGTTTCTTTAAATGGTATAAAATATTTACAAATATAAGCAATGATACCACCTTGGAGTACTATGGACTCAATGTGGGTATCAAATAATCATTACTCGCTGCTTTGATAATTACTTTCTCTTGTGAAAATTAACAAAGTATATTGACCCAAGAGGAAAGCATTAGCCATGGAGAATGTAATTGATATTTACTTCAGGCCCTAATTGTTTTGCATATAGCTGTAGTCATCAGTTTGTTCAAATGAAGGAACTCAGAATGTCTCTGGTAGGTTTCATTCACTTCTCCATTATTCTCTTTAAATACAGTGATGATCCCTCTATGATGACTTGAATCAAAGCATCTGAATTACTTTGTTGGAAAAGATGCTGCATATTTGGATGTGTCTCAAAATGGGAGGCTTGTTGCTCTTGGAGTTAGATCTTTTGGTTAACAGTATTTCTATTTTAGAATTGCATAGATTCTGAAATCATGAATATGGTTTCCAGAATGATCTTGCATCTGTGACTTGCTTCTCTCTTCAATCATTTCAACCCAGTTCTTCCTCTGGAAGATGTACGACAAGTGTGCTTGGAATACGTATTAGGCATGGATGAGTAAATCCATTTTATTTCAGGCAGTAAGACCCTAAAATATCCTTTGATTTTAAATTTAGTTTAATGTATATAACAACCACAGTTAATGTTGTGTATTTGTTATAAATTGTTGTATTAAAAAATTTTTTTAAAGCATGAATAATATGTTTTGAGATCACTGTTAATTGAAATTGACTGTGCATACATTTTATTTTTTTGTGGAACATTGTACCAGTTTATATATCACCGTCAAAATGAAACTAGACATTCTGGTGCTGAGTATTTGCTAAGCTTAAATATTTCTAGACTCTCCAGGGATGACGTAAAAGCATATAAGACAGTAAGGAGGGTGGAGCCCGTGCCTGGAGTTAAAACCTAAATGCTTGGCCTGTGGAGATCCCTGTTTAATTTTTAACATTCTATGTGAGAATATCCTACCAGGCAATTATGCTCCCTGTTACTTTGGCACAGTAATGAATCCTGTTCCTACCACAATCGGTGGCATCATGTTACATAAATCCTTGTTTGTAGTATTTAAGATATGAGATCTTAAATCTATTAATGCCTGCATCACATTTCTTTAAACCTTTTATGCTTCTCAGGAGAGGTTTACCGTTTTCCTTACATAAGTCTTTCACAGTTCTTAAATATATTACTAAGGTTTTGTTTTAAATCCTTATTACTGTTTTAATCCTCTTAAACTGGCATAAGATTTTTTTTATTATATTTTCTACATAGTTGTGGTTTATATATGTTAAAATGTGATTTTTTTATCCCTAACTAGCAACTTAATTAAACTCACTTCTCGTTAGTATTTGTTGATTGTTTTGTCTTTTATAAGAAATGAATTTTTTTATTCTGAATAATTATACTTCTTATTTATTTTTGTCATATAATTGCATAAACAAAACACTGAGAAAAACAAGAAGTTAAGCTAAAATAAGAGAAGTGAGCATCTTATTCTTGGATCTTTCATAAGAATGCTTTCTAGTTTGTTATTAAGTTTAATGCTGGCTTTTGTTCTATTAAATTCTCATAAGATGTTATTTTCTTGTATCCACAAATTTGATGATTCATATCAAGAAAGGATATTAAATTTTACTAAATGTAATTTGATTATTATCAATATTTAATGTATCATTTTATTTTTCTCCTCCATATTAGCATCTTGGTAAATATTTCCAAATATTAAATCATTTTCAGTTTTGGAAGAAATGTAACTTAGTCATGATTCATTATTGTTTCAGATTTTATCTGAAGTCTTTGTCCTATTGCATTAAATGTTTTATAACTTTTTCATCTCATTTTTAAGAAAGATTGGTGTGAATAAATTTTTATAATGTATTTTTCAAGTTATGAATCATATTAGTTCATAAATTAGTGAGCAAAACAATTCAAATGTAGTTCATATCATTTTTATGATCATTGTTTATTATATAGACATAATGTTTATTTAAAAATCATTCTCTGAAGAAGATTATGAGGATGAAAATGAACTGTTTTTGAATGTAGTAGATTCTTTATCAGAGTTACGTTCTTTTTAATATTTGGCTTTTATCTAATAAGTTATCAAAAGAATATTAGAGACTATGGTGATGCATGTTGGATTCTTTACAATCCCGTGGACTGTAGACAGCCAGACTCTTCTGTCCAGGGAGTTTTCCAGGCAAGAATACTGAAGTGGGTTGCCATATTGATCTTCCTGACTCAGGGATCAAACCTGTGTCTCCACTGTCTCCTGCATTGGCAGGCAAATTCTTTACCACTGAGCCACCTGGGAAGCTCATAGATACTATAAATATAAATAAATAATAAATATAATAATATTTATAAATATAATAAATAAATATAAATAAATTTATGTTATTAATTTCCCCTACTCCTGGGCTATTCATTGGTATCAGTTTTAACACCCTGGCCAACATATTTTGGGGGCAGTCAGCTTTGGTTTCAGTGGCTATTGGCTGCCAGGATGGGAGAGTGAAGTGAATGAAAGCTTCACTGTCATCTGCCTAGGTATTTGAAGGGATAAGTCTTCAGGAGTAAGATGCTTAGTGATCTTTGGAAGCATGAAACTTTGGAAAGCAGAAACACTTAGATTCAGGCAATTGCTTCTTAGTTTATGAACTGAATCTATGAGAGTTGAGACAGGTCCAGCTATTGGGCCAATAGTTATTGAATAAGCTACGATTTTGCAGAAAACCATTTCAAATATTCCTTTTTTTAAAAATTTCTTTCTTCTAGTTTTATTCTTTTAATTTAAATTTATTTATTTTAATTGGAGGCTAATTAATTTACAATACTGAATTGGTTTTGCCATACATCAACATGAATCCTCCACAGGTGTACGTGTGTTCCCAATCTTGAAACCCCCCTCCCACATCCCTCCCCATACCATCCCTCTGGGTCATCATTTAAAAAGTGGAAAGACAGGGCTATGTCATCAAAAAATAGTAACACTAATTAAAAAATGGAATAGCATGTCTTTTGAACGTGTTCTACTTGTGTTACTATAGTGATGTTTGAGACTGTTCTAACCAGTTATTCATAGGCTTCAAAGAAGAAAATTGTCATGGTAATCATCATCAACATCATGTCACAGCCTCAGATTGTTGTACAAAATCTTAGTGTCAGGCACTAAGTCCTTCATCCTGCAGATGTCATTCCATTTGTTCCTACCATCCTTGCTTTAAAGATGAGGTTAAGAAAGGAGCATTAACTTGCCCAACTTCATGGCGCTAGTCAGTGGAGCTCAATTCAGTTCAGTCGCTCAGTCGTGTCCGACTCTTTGCGACCCCATGAATCGCAGCACACCAGGCCTCCCTGTCCATCACCAACTCCTGGAGTTCTCTCAGACTCACGTCTATCGGGTCATTGATGCCATCCAGCCATCTCATCCTCTGTCATCCCCTTCTCCTCCTGCCCCCAATCCCTCCCAGCATCAGAGTCTTTTCCAGTGAGTCAACTCTTCGCATGAGGTATCCGAAGTATTGGGGCTTCAGCTTTAGCATCATTCCTTCCAAAGAAATCCCAGGGTTGATCTCCTTCACAATGGACTGGTTGGATCTCCTTGCAGTCCAAGGGACTCTCAAGAGTCTTCTCCAACACCACAGTTCAAACGCATCAATTCTTCGGTGCTCAGCCTTCTTCACAGTCCAACTCTCACATCCATACACGACCACTGGAAAAACCATAGCCTTGACTAGGTGGACCTTAGTCGGCAACGTAATGTCTCTGCTTTTGAATATATGATCTAGGTTGGTCATAACTTTTCTTCCAAGGATTAAGCGTCTTTTAATTTCATGGCTGCAGTCACCATCTGCAGTGATTCTGGAGCCCAGAAAAATAAAGTCAGCCACTGTTTCCACTGTTTCCCCATCTATTTCCCAGGAAGTGATGGGACCAGATGCCATGATCTTTGTTTTCTTAATGTTGAGCTTTAAGCCAACATTTTTGCTCTCCTCTTTCACTTTCATCAAGAGGCTTTTTAGCTCCTCTTCACTTTCTGTCATAAGGGTGGTGTTATCGGCATATCTGAGGTTATTAATATTTCTCCCGGCAATCTTGATTCCAGCCTGTGTTTCTTCCAGTCCAGCATTTCTCATGATGTACTCTGCATATGAGTTAAATAAGCAGGGTGACAATATACAGCCTTGACGTACTCCTTTTCCTATTTGGAACCAGTCTGTTGTTCCATGTCCAGTTCTAACTGTTGCTTCCTGACCTGCATGCAGGTTTCTCAACAGGCAGGTCAGGTGGTCTGGTATTCCCATCTCTTTCAGGATTTTCCACAGTTTATTGTGATCCACACAGTCAAAGGCTTTGGCATAGTCAAGAAAGCAGAAATAGATGTTTTTCTGGAACTCTCTTGCTTTTTTGGTGATCCAGCGGATGTTGGCAATTTGATCTCTGGTTCCTGTGCCTTTTCTAAAACCAGCTGGAACATCAGGGAGTTCACGGTTCACGTATTGCTGGCTTGGAGAATTTTGAGCATTACTTTACTAGCATGTGAGATGAGTGCAGTTGTGTGGTAGTTTGAGCATTCTTTGGCATTGCCTTTCTTTCTTTTTTTTTTTTTTTAAATTTTATTTATTTTTTTATTTTTTAAATTTTAAAATCTTTAATTCTTACATGCTTTCCCAAACATGAACACCCCTCCCATCTCCCTCCCCATAACATCTCTCTGGGTCATCCCCATGCACCAGCTCCAAGCATGCTGTATCCTGCATCAGACATAGACTGGCGATTCAATTCTTACATGATAGTATACATGTTAGAATGTCATTCTCCCAAATCATCCCACCCTCTCCCTCCCTCTGAGTCCAAAAGTCCATTATACACATCTGTGTCTCTTTCCCTGTCTTGCATACAGGGTCGTCATTGCCATGTTCCTAAATTCCATATATATGTGTTAGTATACTGTATTGGTGTTTTTCTTTCTGGCTTACTTCACTCTGTATAATCGGCTCCAGTTTCATCCATTTCATCAGAACTGATTCAAATGAATTCTTTTTTACGGCTGAGTAATACTCCATTGTGTATATGTACCACAGCTTTCTTATCCATTCATCTGCTGATGGACATCTAGGTTGTTTCCATGTCCTAGCTATTATAAACAGTGCTGCGATGAACATTGGGGTACATGTGTCTCTTTCAATTCTGGTTTCCTCGGTGTGTATGCCCAGAAGTGGGATTGCTGGGTCAGAAGGTAGTTCTATTTGCAATTTTTTAAGGAATCTCCACACTGTTCTCCATAGTGGCTGTACTAGTTTGCATTCCCACCAACAGTGTAGGAGGGTTCCCTTTTCTCCACACCCTCTCCAGCATTTATTGCTTGCAGATTTTTGGATCACAGCCATTCTGACTGGTGTGAAGTGGTACCTCATTGTGGTTTTGATTTGCATTTCTCTAATAATGAGTGATGTTGAGCATCTTTTCATGTGTTTGTTAGCCATCCGTATGTCTTCTTTGGAGAAATGTCTATTTAGTTCTTTGGCCCATTTTTTGATTGGGTCGTTTATTTTTCTGGAATTGAGCTGCAGAAGTTGTTTGTATATTTTTGAGATTAGTTGTTTGTCAGTTGCTTCATTTGCTATTATTTTCTCGCATTCAGAAGGCTGTCTTTTCATCTTGCTTATATTTTCCTTTGTTGTGCAGAAGCTTTTAATTTTAATTAGATCCCATTTGTTTATTTTTGCTTTTATTTCCAGAATTCTGGGAGGTGGATCATAGAGGATCCTGCTGTGATTTATGTCTGAGAGTTTTGGGATTGGAATGAAAACTGACCTTTTCCAATCCTGTGGCCACTGCTGAGTTTTCCAAATTTGCTGGCATATTGAGTGCAGCACTTTCACAGCATCATCTTTCAGGATTTGAAACAGCTCAACTGGAATTCCATCACCTCCAGTAGCTTTAGGATTCAATTCCAAGACTCACCCCCTCCCAACCCCGAGGCTATGATTTCTGTGCTATACCAGATTATATAAGTTTTAGAGATAAACACCTTATTCACAGAAATAGAGAATTCTTGTGTCTGTTCTTGTTTTGATCATTCTGATGAAAATACTACCTATTTAATGTTTTTGAGTGCTGCAAAAGTTTAACTTAGAAAATATGTGTTTGGTTCAGGGGAGCCAGATACTGTTGGGGTAGAATTAGTACTGTTTTGAATTAAAAGTATATATCCAAGATTAGTTGATTTACAATGTTGTTAATTCCTGCTGTACAGCATTATTAATTTTTTCACAAGAAATTGAATATAGTTCCCTGTGCTATCTACTCTGATCTTGTATTGAGTTGCATTGATAAATGTGGTTATTCAAAATAGAAAAAAAAAAAGGAGGAAAGGGGGGGGATTTTAATACTGTATTATTTTCCTAGTAAGATGCCATCCCCATGGAAAAGAAATGCAAAACAGCAAAATGGCTGTCTAGGGAGGCCTTACAAATAACTGTGAAAAGAAGAGAGGCAAAAAGTAAAGGAGAAAAGGAAAGATATAAGCATCTGAATGCAGAGTTCCAAAGACTAGCAAGAAGAGATAAGAAAGCCTTCTTCAGTGATCAATGCAAAGAAATAGAGGAAAACAACAGAATGGGAAAGACTAGAGATCTCTTCAAGAATATTAGAGATACCAAGGGAACATTTCATGCAAAGATGGGCTCAATAAAGGACAGAAATGGTATGGACCTAACAGAAGCAGAATATTAAGAGGTGGCAAGAATACATGGAAGAACTGTACCAAAAAGATCTTCATGACCCAGATAATCATGATGATGTGATCACTTATCTAGAGCCAGACATCCTGGAATGTGAAGTCAAGTGGGCCTTAGAAAGCATCACTACGAACAAAGCTAGTGGAGGTGATGGAATTCCAGTTGAGCTATTTGAAATCCTAAAAGATGATGCTGTGAAAGTGCTGCACTCAATGTGCCAGCAAATTTGGGAAACTCAGCAGTGGCCACAGGACTGGAAAAGGTCATTTTCATTCCAATCCCAAAGAAAGGCCATGCCAAAGAATGCTCAAATTACCGCACAATTGCACTCATCTCACATGCTAGTAAAGTAATGCTCAAAATTCTCCAAGCCAGCAATACGTGAACCGTGAACTCCCTGATGTTCCAGCTGGTTTTAGAAAAGGCACAGGAACCAGAGATCAAATTGCCAACATCCGCTGGATCACCAAAAAAGCAAGAGAGTTCCAGAAAAACATCTATTTCTGCTTTCTTGACTATGCCAAAGCCTTTGACTGTGTGGATCACAATAAACTGTGGAAAATCCTGAAAGAGATGGGAATACCAGACCACCTGACCTGCCTGTTGAGAAACCTGCATGCAGGTCAGGAAGCAACAGTTAGAACTGGACATGGAACAACAGACTGGTTCCAAATAGGAAAAGGAGTACGTCAAGGCTGTATATTGTCACCCTGCTTATTTAACTCATATGCAGAGTACATCATGAGAAATGCTGGACTGGAAGAAACACAGGCTGGAATCAAGATTGCCGGGAGAAATATTAATAACCTCAGATATGCCGATAACACCACCCTTATGACAGAAAGTGAAGAGGAGCTAAAAAGCCTCTTGATGAAAGTGAAAGAGGAGAGCAAAAATGTTGGCTTAAAGCTCAACATTAAGAAAACAAAGATCATGGCATCTGGTCCCATCACTTCCTGGGAAATAGATGGGGAAACAGTGGAAACAGTGGCTGACTTTATTTTTCTGGGCTCCAGAATCACTGCAGATGGTGACTGCAGCCATGAAATTAAAAGACGCTTAATCCTTGGAAGAAAAGTTATGACCAACCTAGATCATATATTCAAAAGCAGAGACATTACTTTGCCGACTAAGGTCCGTCTAGTCAAGGCTATGGTTTTTCCAGTGGTCGTGTATGGATGTGAGAGTTGGACTGTGAAGAAGGCTGAGCACCGAAGAATTGATGCGTTTGAACTGTGGTGTTGGAGAAGACTCTTGAGAGTCCCTTGGACTGCAAGGAGATCCAACCAGTCCCTTCTGAAGGAGATCAACCCTGGGATTTCTTTGGAAGGAATGATGCTAAAGCTGAAGCCCCAGTACTTGGGATACCTCATGCGAAGAGTTGACTCACTGGAAAAGACTCTGATGCTGGGAGGGATTAGGGGCAGGAGAAGGGCATGACCGAGGATGAGATGGCTGGATGGCATCACAGACTCGATCGACGTGAGTTTGAGTGAACTCCGCGAGATGGTGATGAACAGGGAGGCCTTGTGTGCTGCAATTCATGGGGTCGCAGAGAGTTGGACACGACTGAGCATCTGAACTGAACTGAACTGAAGATGCTACCTTGAAGTGAGGCTGATATAAATAATGGAAAACTATGTAATTCCCGCATAGAGGTAGCATTGCTGAGACAACGAGTGCCTCTGCATTTTGGAGCATCTGGGAGCTGAATTTTAGGGAGTCAGTGAGAATCGACTCAGGACTGGATTATTCCTCCTCAAAGAAAACATCAAAGTTGCTGATAGAAAGTGTCAGAGAAGAAAATTAACTCAGAGCCAACACTTCAGGAATTGAGTTCATATGGAAGAAGCAATTTCATCACAAATCTAAAAATGATCTCTACACTGTTTTCTCTGTCTCTGTTTGATACAAGTGCAGACAAAGCAGCATTTCCTTGTTTATTCTGCTCCTGTTTGTTCCCAATAACACAGTGGGGAAGAAATCACAGGGGAACATTTCAATAGGAAGGATGTACCCATAAATCCTTAATAAGAAATCTAAGCTTTCAGCTTACAGATAGATGTAGGGCATCATCCTAACAGCCCAGGCTTTGGCTTTCAACAGGAGACATGCAGAGGAAGGAATCTGTTTCGAACCACATATCTGAAACTGATTTTTCTTTTTAAGACTCAGCTTCTTCAGAAATTTTACCACAATGCAGTGATGACTTGTATCATAGGTGCTTGTTCTTGATAATTACTTTCACATTAGAAAGCCATTTCAATAGTTTGCATGTAAAAACCAAATCTTTATGTTGGATTATTTTTGCTATTTTTGCATGTTACCTAAAACTGGTTCTCACTCTTGGTTAATGTCAATCCCAAAGACACCACCAAGACAAAGAGTAGAAGAAGGAAGGATTTATAACCTGTAGCAAGTAAGAAGAACATGAGGGATCTTTCCCAAAATAGGGCCTCCCCAACAGTAAAACTGAAGAAGTTTTAAGCTAAGGCACATGCATATTCATGAAGGGGCTTGGGCAGTCAGACTCCAGGCTTTAGTTAACGGAGGTCAAGCAGGTCAGAAAAAGTCAACCTCATCATCCTTTAGGTTTCTTTAGATGGAGGTTGAGTGCTTGGGGGTTTAAAGTCTGAAAAACAGTTGAGGAATATGCTTCAGGCTAGTCTTTGCCATTGAAACATGACTAGGAGTCTTCACAACTGATATATTATCTTTTCTATTGTTACTTCCCTTGCCTGATAAAAGTTTGTTTTCTTTTTTTTTTTCTTTTGTTTTTGTTCATTTGTTAAGTCCTGTCTAACTCTTTGCAACCCCATGAACTGCAGCATCACAAGTCTTTCTTTCAAATCACTAAATACTGAAACTCATTTACAGGCTAACTTTGTGGCCTGTTCAGACCACTAAGTGGCTTAGACCAGAAGTGTTTTCTCTTATGTCAAGAAAGCCATGCCTTGACCTCTCTCTGTGGACTCCCCAACTTATCTGCTTATGTTTTCCTGCTAAGTCGCTTCAGTCGTGTCCGGCTCTGTGACCTGATAGACGGCAGCCCACCAGGCTCCCCCGTCCCTGGGATTCTCCAGGCAAGAACACTGGAGTGGGTTGCCATTTCCTTCTTCAATGCATGAAAGTGAAAAGTGAAAGTGAAGTCGCTCAGTCATGTCCGACTTTTCATGACCCCATGGACTGCAGCCTACCAGGCTCCTCTGTCCATGGGATTTTCTAGGCAAGAGTACTGGTGTGGGGTGCCATCGTCTTCTCCGTTTTCCTATTAAACTGCAAGTCTTTGCAAGGGAAGGCTGGGCTTTGTCCTCATTGGGACTTCAGCTATAATGACTTTTAATACAATGCCTAGAGCACGTTGGGATTCCCAGGTGGCACTAGTGGTAAAGAATCCAGCTGTCAATTCAGGAGACACAGGAGTCGTGGATTTGATCCCTGGAAAGGGAAGATCCCCTGAAGACAGAAATGGCAACCCACTCCAGTATTCTTGTCTGGAAAATCCCATGGACAGAGGAGCCTGGTGAGCTATGGTTCATAGGGTCGCAAAGAGTTGAACACGACCAAGCATACAGAGTGCATAGGCTTTCATTAAATTACTTTGAAATAATATTTTTTTATTATTGTTAAGAACAAGGAAACTTCTCAAGAAACAATATTGATTTTTAATGGAAATTGGTAGATCTCTTTCATTCAAATTATTGTTCTCACACAGAGTAAAATTCTGTTCTAATATTTTATTACATCACTTGGTTAAGTATATAAAATGTGATCTAAGTATATAAAATGTGACCCTGCTTGGGTTCTAGAGTCCTTGAAGAAGTTCTTAGTGTCCATTGTTGTTTGAAATGCAGTCTCTGTGATTGAAGTTTTGAGTTGCAAGTCATGGTTTTGAGTCATGACTAAAACCAAGACTTAAGCAATCGTCCCTGATTTTATATTCTTGTGGGATGGATTTCAGTTCATCATTGATTCTGAAAGTAGATAACAGAAGATCTCAGGGCCAAGAGTAAAGAGGAAGGTGGAAACGCAATGGATCCACACACTCCCATTCAACAGGCTTCAGATGGAAAGTATTTGAATAAAATATTCCAGATGTATCCACAAAGCAAAACTTGTGTTTGCTGCATGTTGGCAACTGTTTACACAGTATTTACATAATTTTATGTATCAGAAATAATCCAGAGATGGTTTACTGTATATGCAGGAGGACATGGCTAGGTGTTATGCAAACGCCTTGCCCTTTTATGTGTGAGACTTGAGCATCCTTGGGGTCTGGTATCTGCAGTTGTCCAGCCCAGATACTGAGGGAGGACTCGAATTGTTTGGAAATTAGGGATTCAGTCTACTGAAGGTAAGGTGCTGGGTCTTAGCTCTCTTGAGGGGAGTCCAGAATACTCGAAGTGCTAGACCCCCAATCAGATGTAGGAACTAGCCTGCAGGAAAAGAAAGTAGTAAGGGAAATATATCATCATTGCCTGCACTCTGAGTGAAAAAATGAAGGACTCCCTTAAATTGTAACCACAAACCTGTTTTCACTCTGATTGTTTCCAGTAGATTGTAGGGATCCCTGTGTTGTGTGCCCTGGGCTATCTGACAGAAACACACACATTACCTATCCAGAGTGGTGATGTCTTCAACCAGTGACTTTTCATGTCCTTTTAAGATCCCAGGCAGGTGTAAATCCTTGCACCAGAATCCATCTAAGACACTGAAAAGCAAATGACTGAGAATCTGTACCACCACAACAGCAGAATTTGAACTCCAAACACTCTGTCTACAAAAGAGAATTAACATTAATAATGCCTAATTTTAGAGGTTAAAAAGGAGGTAAATCCAAAATATGGAACACTAATGCATTATAAAGAAGCACTGAGGATTAACATTCTAAGAACTCTACACATTTGGATATAACGTTCATCTGTAGACTTTAACTTAATTATGTATATTAAATTGTAGTGGAAATGGAACATGTAACTTCTAAGGCAGTATAGGGGAAAAATTAATTTAAGAAAAAAAAAATTAGCCCTAAGAGAGAGAGGAAGATGTGTGTAAAAGGCTTATAGTAGACATTTTCATAAGTAATATACTTGAGTTACATGTTTTCATGTGGATAAATTTCAGAAACATATTATTGAGAGTTATATGCCAAATATTCATATCATTTATATGAAAATTTCAAAATATATTAAACTCTTCTCCATATTCTTTATTTTAATGTATACATATAGTATATACATGTGTGTGTTATCAAATTATTTTAATTATGATGAATAGAAAGTTCAGGGCAAGTATTGCCTGTGAGGAAGAAAAGGCAAAAGGCATTGTGAATGAGTGACATGTCAACTCTCTTTGTAACATTTTAAAGAGTTAAAAAAAAAATCTTAGATTTGTATTGAGAGTATTATTCCATTAACACCATTAAAAAAAATCAGTGTGATCCCCTGGCCATTGACTTTATTGTTTTGGATTCGAGTTTATACACCCTTTCTGCGTTTCCTGTCTAGAGAAGATCCTTTAGCATTTGTTGGAGAGCTGGTTAGGTGGTGCTGAATTCTCTCAGCTTTTGCTTGTCTGTAAAGCTTTTGATTTCTCCTTCATATTTGAATGAGATCCTTGCTGGGTACAGTAATCTGGGCTGTAGGTTATTTTCTTTCATCACTTTAAGTATGTCCTGCCATTCCCTTCTGGCCTGAAGAGTACCTATTGAAAGATCAGCTGTAATCCTTATGGGAATCCCCTTGTGTGTTATTTGTTGTTTTTCCCTTGCTGCTTTTAATATTTATTCTTTGTGTTTGATATTTGTTAATTTGATTAATATGTGTCTTTGGGTGTTTCGCCTTGGGTTTATCCTGTTTGGGACTCTCTGGGTTTCTTGGACTTGGGTGATTATTTCCTTCCCCATTTTAGGGAAGTTTTCAACTATTATCTCCTCGAGTATTTTCTCATGGTCTTTCTTTTTGTCTTCTTCTTCTGGGACTCCTATGATTCGAATGTTGGGGTGTTTAACATTGTCCCAGAAGTCTCTGAGGTTGTCCTCATTTCTTTTAATTCTTTTTTCCCTCTGTTTCATTTATTTCTACCATTCTATCTTCTGCCTCACTCATCTTATCTTCTGCCTCTGTTATTCTACTGTTTGTTGCCACCAGTGTGTTTTTGATCTCATTTATTGCATTATTCATGATATATTGACTCTTTTTTATTTCTTCTAGGTCCTTGTTAAACCTTTCTTGCATCTTTTCAATCCTTGTCTCCAGGCTATTTATCTATAACTCCAATTTGTTTTTAAGGTTTTTGGATCATTTTCACTATCATTATTTGGAATTCTTTCTCATGTAGATTCCCTATCTCTTCCTCTTTTGTTTGGTTTGGTCGGCATTTATCCTGTTCCTTTGCCTGCTGGGTGTTTCTCTGCCTTTTCATCCTGTTTATATTGCTGTGTTTGGGATGGCCTTTCTGTATTCTGGTAGTTTGTGGAGTTCTCTATATTGTGGAGTTTCCTCACTGTGGATGGGGTTGTACGGGTGGCTTGTCAAGGTTTCCTGGTTAGGGAAGCTTGTGTCAGTGTTCTGGTGGGTGGAGCTGGATTTCTTCTCTCTGGAGTTCACTGAAGTGTTCAGTAATAAGTTTTGAGATGTCAGTGGGTTTGGTGTGACTTTGGGCAGCCTGTATATTGAAGCTCAGGGCTATGTTCCTGTGTTGCTGGAGAATTTGTGTGATATGTCTTGCTCTGGAACTTGTTGGCCCTTGGGTGCTTGGTTTCAGTGTAGGTATGGAGGCTTTTGGATGAGCTTTTATCGATTAATGTTCCCTGGAGTCAGGAGTTCTCTGATGTTCTCAGGATTTGGACTTAAGCCTTCTGCCTCTGGTTTTCAGTTTTATGCTTACAGTAGCCTCAAGACTTCTCCATCTATACAGCACTGATGATAAAACATCTAGGTTAAAGATGAAAAGTTTCTCCACAGTGAGGTACACCCAGAGAGGTTCACAGAGTTATATGGAGAAGAGAAGATGGAGGAGGGAGATAGAGGTGGCCAGGAGAAGAAGAGGGGGAATCAAAAGGTGCGAGAGCAAGCTAGCCAGTAATCACTTCCCTATGTGCTCTCCACAGTCTGGATCCCTCAGAGATATTCATGGAGTTACACAGAGAAGAGAAGAGGCAGGAAGGAGACAGAGGTGGCCAGGAGGATAAAAAGGGTAATCAAAAGGAGTGAGACAGATCCAGCCAGTAATCAGTTCCCTAAGTGTTCTCCACAGCCCAGAACACACAAAGAAATTCACAGAGTTGGGTAGAGAAGAAAAGGAAGAGGGGGAGATAGAGGTGACCTGGTGGAGAGAAAGGAGAGTAAAAAGGGGGAAAGAGCAATCAGGCCAGTGATCTCACTCCTGAGTAAAAATGGGTACTGAAGATTGGGTTCTTAAAGGTACAAAGTTGATAACAAATACCAAAGAGCAAAGATTAAAAAACCTAAAGTAGAGGTTAGATTCTCAAAAATACAATATTTTTTAAAAAGTCACAAAATTATAAAATATATATATATATATGAAGTTTCCTTTTAAAATAGGATCTTTTTATTTTTTTTGCAAGGTAACAGTAGGTTATAAAAATGAAAACTAAAGGAGTAATAGGGGACTTAAAAATTAAAAAAAAATAAATTAAAAAAATGATAATAGTAAAAATATATCTAGGACTTTTTCTGGAGCTATTGTGGACAGTGTGGGGTCAGTTCATTTTCAGATAGTCCCTTAGTCCAGCTTGTACTTCTCATGGTCTATAGGCCCCTTCCTGTGCAGTCAATGCTAACTAATTACAGGGTTTTAATCTATCACACCTGTCACTTCCAAAGTGGTTCCCTCTGTTTATTTTAGCTTCTTCTACTTGCTGGTCTCTTCAATGTCTAATGTCTGCCCTGACACAAGGGGGGTGGTGGTGGTCACTTATTTTAGGCTCGTTTGTTCAGTCGTACTGTGGGGAGGGAGGAACACTGCAAACAAATATCACTGGTGTGTGTTCACAGTGATTCAGCAACACTGAGTTTGCCCCTGCTCACGGCGTGTGTGCTTTCTTGGTCTATACTGCTCAGGCTCTGGTTGCTCTGCTGGGAACTGTCTGATGCTGGCTCTGGGTTGTATGCACTCCCCTGGTCTAAGCTGCTCAGGTTCAGCTTCTCAGGTACTCCACAAAGGTGCAGACTTGGTTGCGCCTGCGTTTTGTGCCCATCCCAGGTCCGAGCAGCTCAGGTGACCAGGTGCTTGGTGAGCACAGTTGCCCCCCATTGAAGGCTGCAACTTATCGCCTCCCCCATCCCAGCAGCTCAGTTTTCTGGGTGTACAATGGGTGCAACAACCCAATTAAAAAGTGGGCCAAAGAACTAAACAGACATTTCTCCAAAGAAGACACACAGATGGCTAACAAACATATGAAAAGATGCTCAACATCACTCATCAAAGAAATGAATCAAAACCACAGTGTGGTACCATTTCACTCCAGTCAGAATGGCTGCTATCCAAAAGTCTACAAGTGACAAATGCTGCAGAGGGTGTGAAGAAAAGGGAACCCTCTTACACTGTTGGTGAGAATGCAAACTAGTACAGCCACTATGGAGAACAGTGTGGAGATTCCTTAAAAAATTGGAGATAGAACTGCCATATGACCCAGCAATCCCACTTCTGGGCATACACACCGAGGAAACCAGAATTGAAAGAGACACATGTACCCCAATGTTCATCACAGCACTGTTTACAATAGCCAGGACATGGAAGCAACTTAGATGTCCATCAGCAGACGAATGGATAAGAAAGCTATGGTACATATACACAATGGAGTATTACTCAGCCATTAAAAAGAATACATTTGAATCAGTTCTAATGAGGTGGATGAAATTGGAGCCTATTATGCAGAGTGAAGTAAGCCAGAAAGAAAAACACCAATACAGTATACTAATGCATATATATGGAATTTAGAAAGACGGTAACATAACCCTGTATGCGAGACAGCAAAAGAGATGCAGATGTACAGAGCAGTCTTTTGGACTGTGTGGGAGAGGGTGAGGGCAGGATGATACTGGAGAATGGCATTGAAACATGTAAATTATCACATGTGAAACAAATCGCCAGTCCAGGTTTGATGCATGAGACAGGGTGCTCAGGGCTGGTGCACTGGGATGACCCAGAAGGATGGGATGGGGAGGGAGATGGGAGAGGGGTTCAGGATGGGGAACACATGTACACCCATGGCAGATTCATGTTAATGTATGGCAAAACCAATACAATATTGAACAGTTAAAAAAATCAGAATTTTCTCTTTAACTCAACATTTTTGAAAAAGGTACAGTGGGGCATATGCTTTATATGAAAGTTAGTTTGTAGGTAAACCAATCTGGAGGGAATTACATCCTTCTCTAGATGAGGACAGCTCCTGGTGTGACCATCAGGTACATCAAGCTTGCCTGGGGCTTCTGACTGTCTTTCTTTGGGATGCAATGGCTTGCCTAAACTGAAGCCATGTCTTTCCTCAGGAGGAAGGAAGAAAACCAACCTCAAGGGAGCAGTTATTTCAAGAGGTCATGCTGGGACTGTGGTTGCACTTTCACATCAAGCTGGGTGGACTCCTGTCATCTCTGTGGTGTGAACCCAGCGGTGGTCCTGGGTATTGTGTTCAAGGTCAGGCCGAGGCTTCAGGGCTGGGATGCAGGAATACCACATCCACTTGGGTGTTATGTATATGACCTCGCTGAGCCTCAGTTGTGTGTGGCAGTCCTCAGTCCTGAAGCTCTGAGTCTCGGTGTGTGCTCTTTGAAAGCTCTCCTTCCAGCAAACCTTGGTTTCCCCAGAAAATCTCTCACTCTTAGATTAAAGCTTTACAACCCTTAGAGTGTGAAACAGAGTTCTCTGTATCTCAGTTCTAGAGAGAAACAGTTCTTGGCACACAGGCAGGACTAGGTAGGAAGGAGTTTTCCACCCCTGTCTCCAAGGACACACATGGTACTCATCTCACCTCTGCAGTGCTATGGAGGTAGGGCCTTCGGGAGATGATTAGGGTGAGATCTGGTCATGAAAATGGTACCCTTACAAGGGACTCTGGTCCTTAGCAGAAGAGACTCAGGAGAGCAGCCCACGCCTCTCCCCCTCTCCCACCCTGCCTGGTCCAGTTGTTCAGACAGACCCTGAAGCCGAGAGGGCCCTCACTAGAAACCCAGGGCTCTTGGACGTCCAGCCTCCAGGCCTGTGGGAAATGAATTCCTGTTCTTCAGGTTCCCAGAGTCCCTGGTATTTTGTTATGGCAGCCCCAAGACATTCAAGATGCTAATGATTTGGAAAAATGTGATCTTCAAAGTGATTAGTGATTAGCCTGCCATAGGTGAACCATCATTATAGTAACGTGTGTGTTTCACATTTGCCATGGAGGTGCAATCACATGCAAACATACAGTCCTTTGAGGAAGATAGTATTATTATCCTCACTTAAAAAAAATGAGAAAACCTGGTGTAGACAGAATGGCATGTTAATGTTAGGATTTCTTTCTAAGGTGGCTCACCTATGTGGTTCATGCATTGACCACAAGGCCGTATCTCCTTAAACAACAGGGCAAACCTTCCATCTGATTTTTTCATCTTCTGGGCATAGATTTTTCTTTGCCTCTATTTCCTCATTAAAAACAAAAAAAGTAATTGAAGGCACTTTATTCATAACTGTATTAAGAAAGGGCTAAGAAATATTAAAATGACTAGAAATATATGCATTCTTAGGACTATTATAGAAAGAAGTCTTAATCCATTTAGAGACAGGAAAAGTGCAAATTTGTGATTATACATGAGATGAAGAAAAATGGTGATATTTAATTTTATAAAAGAGAAAATTATTCAACCCTTGAGTGGATGGCTAAAAATAGTTCTTATTTAAAATTGTATTGTGAAATAATAAGCCATAACAGAAAGGGTACAGTAGGACTAGTATCATAAAATTAAAATACATGGCAGAATGATATTAGTCTCTTTCAATAAAACTCCTCATGCTTAAAAACATAGTACCATAATTTATAACTCAAGGTCAAACTTTCAGTAATTTGCCCTAAGTTACAGATGTAGTGGGTATGACTCACGTATAGAGCATGGTGAGAAAGTTCTCAGAAGAGACGATCAATTTGAAAATGATGACCCAGGCAGATTTCCTAGATGGCTTGGTACCAATGACTTGCATCATTTAGAAATTGCATACTTCTTCCAGATGGAATACCTGCAGCCTGTGATGAGAGGTCAGGCAAGGAGCAGTGGAAGGAAAATAAATTCTGCACACTCTTTGAGCAGCTTCATCCAGACAAGACTGCACCTCTCTGTTCAGTTGTGGTCTATACAGTCAAATCTATTCTTTCCTCATGTCTGTCCTTTCTTCACAAGTCTCAGATATTTCAGCTCCTAACTTCTGAGCTCTGCTGAGCGTTCCTTGAGAGCACAGGCTCTGACAGCTTCCTTCTCCTGTGTATCCATGCCAATCCTATACTCATCATAGCGTCCAGCAAGTTCCCTGGGATTTTTCCTTTGGTCACAACATTTGTGACAAAATGTTGGGGCCCCCTGTCCATTGTTCCACTGAACCTCAATGTGCTTTTCTCTAAAGTGAAGGTAACCCTTTCCCCATAGGCTAAGATTAAACTTAACGGTATTTTTATATTCACTTGACATGTTCACCCCTTTATTTTTACACTATTGTATGTTATTTTTACTTAGTTCACTTTCTGTATATCGCTTTAATCCTTACAAGTCTGTGTTATTTGCAGAAGAGGAAATGAAGATAAGTAAGGAAGGATCAAGCAGTTTGAGCAAGCTCATAGATTTAAGGCCAAAAGTAAGAGTGTGAGAAACTGACATGCATATCTGAAAATTGTCCATTGCATTTCCACAGTATTGATGTAGTTAAAAAACACAGGACTCAAAGCATAGAGGGTGATTTATCAATTATTCACTTAGTTTGAGTAATAACAAATCAGAAATAAAGAAGTGAAAATTTGCATAAGAAACTCCTGTGACCTTTGTGTTGTTGTGTTGATTATCACTGCCCTGAAAGCATTATGTAGAAGAGCCAGGAATTCCAGAAATTGTCTCAACATACCTAAAAGTTAATGGAAATATATATAATTTTGCATCTCAATCATAACATTCTTTCCATGCCATATTTATAAAGAAACCCTCCCTGCCCTACATGGATTTTGTATTTTCAACAGATTTGGGGGGAAAGAAGCAACTTTTGGATAAAATTTGTTAGAGACCATTTAAAATATTTATTTTGACACAACCATGGCCTCCCATGTAGAGTCCCATTAACTCCTTAAGCCTCAGGGTAGGTAGACCCCTAACTGTCTTTGGGGGTCTTTCTGTACCCCTTCTTTCTCAAAAGACTAGTGCTTAATAGGAGAATCTTAGAACACTTAAGTCAGTCCTTCCAAATCATTATATTATGTTGTATTAAATAAATATGGTATAATGTAAATTATATAATGAGCTTGTAGGCTAATACAGTCAACACTTTTTTTTTAAGTTAAACATATACTTATATGATGGGGAGGTGGAATTCCTTCATAACTGTTACAGTTTTCACTTATTTTAAACTCAGTCACTTCTTTTTATATTATGTATTCTCTTTTCTGTGGGCCTTTTGGGCCGTTATTCTCTTCTGTTCTTTTTTAAAAATTGATTTGTAGGTAGCCTTCAGAAAATTTGGCAGAGAATTTGTGAATGCAGCTTTTCATAAGCACCTGCATATTACTGGCTAGGATTTGAGTCCAATAGCTAAAAATATGCTTGTCATTAGCTGTGATTTAAGAAGTATCAGTGTCTAATCAATTCAGCCACTAACATTCAGGGAACGATGTCATCTAAAGAAAAAGCTGAGCAGTGATTAAGACCTCATTGTTGGAGAGGAGCTCTTTTCATCAGGGTGGTGAGTACATCCTGTAAATAGTGATGAAGTGTTGGCATATTCTAAAAAAAATTTTTTCTGCCTGGTACAATTAAGCCTTTTCCCAAAGAAAAAGAATCTTTGAGTTACTGGCATATTTGTACATATTTACCATTTTATCTTTTCAAACTTTCTTTAGATTTGCTCAAGGAAGGGACTTCTGTTGAAAAGGAAATTTTTACTGATACCTAAAATTAGATGTGATAATTAGAATAGTATCTAACATGTACTTGATAGGACTGTTTTACCCATTTTGGTGAATTCATGGATTGTAACTCACATGTGGTTATTAAAAGAAAATTGGTTTTCTAATCTAAATGTTGGAAGGCTGATATAATGTGGGATGCATGTTATTCTTCCAACTAATCATCATATCAGTCAGAATACTGAACAATATAGCCTAAATATTACCCCAAATATTACCCATGTATTCCCAAGAAGAGGTGGCCACCATACTGAATCTTCAGTCAGTTTCCTACCATGGGGAATGTATGTACAAGTTCCTGTTAGGAAACCTTCTATTGAAAACTTTATTTCTAAATTCAGATAGTTTTTTTTTTTTTAAGAGCACTTTATGGGTCACAGAAAAATTGATGTGGAAGGTACAGAGATTTACCAAATCCTCCAGCCCCACCATACACAAAAACTTTCTCTACTGTCTAGGTCACTCGTCAGAATAGTACTCGTGTTTCAATTGATGAGCCTATATTGACAAGTCATCATCCCCCAAAATGTATAGTTTACATGAAAGTTCATTTTCACTCATTAGAGAGAGAATTTCCACTGCCCTTAAAATCCTTTATGCTCTACCTGTTCACCCCTCCTTCTCCTAACCTTTGGCAATTACTGATTTTTTTTAATTTCTCCCACTGATCTTTTTTTTTTAGTTTTTCCCAGGATGTCCTATGATTGGATTCATACAATGTGTAATGATTTCAGGGGGCTTTTTTTTACTTAGTTATATGCACCTAAGGTTCTACTAAGTCTTTTCATGGCTTGATAGCTCATATCATTTTAGTGCTGAATAATACTTCATTTTCTGGATAGAACACAGTTTGTTTATTCATTCACCTACTGAAGGACATCTTAGTTGCTTCCAAGTTTGACAGTTAAGAATAAAGCTGCTGTAAACACCCATGTGCAGGTTTCTGTGTGGACATAAGTTTTCAGTTCCTCTGGATACATATTAAAGAGCCTGCTCACTGGACCTGACATAAGGGCAGGCGAAGTTCCATAGGAAACTGCCCAAGTATCCTCTCCTCCAGAGTGGTTGCACCATTCCTTCCAATAGGTCAGAGAGCAGTTACAAAGTCACCTGGACTCCTAGGTGGGGCTGAGCCATCTAGAAGGACTTCCTGTCCTTATCATCTAGAGCATGAAGAAGTTCTAGGCTGACACTGGGATTGTTCATTTCCACACCATGAATAGACTGCACTTGCCCAGTGTGGAGGTGACCTCTGCACAGGCTGAGTCCTTAGGGGAAGCCCTGCAACACCAACAGCAGAGAGCCTGGAACCTCCACCTGGAGCATCTTCCACGGGTGTGCTCAGTGCTGTTCCCCCCATATACGGCTCCCAGCTAGACCTGCCCGATCCCCCAGGCAAGGTGCACAGATCCCCTCCAGGGGAGACAGTGTTCCTTAGTGTATTGACACCTCCGCCCAGGCCTGTGTTAGAAACAGTGCTCAATCTTGTGTCCACCAAGCATTTCCCAGGGTGGTTTGATCATGGGACCCTTTCTGCCTACTGTTTATTTTCTGTGGCAGAAGTTGTATGGGGAGGGAAGAGGGAGGGGGGTTCAGGATTGGGAACTCATGTACACCTGTGGCGGATTCATGTTGATGTATGGCAAAACCAATACAGTATTGTAAAGTAAAATAAAGTAAAATTTAAAAAAGTATATGTATATATATATATATAAAATAAAGAAGTTGTATTCTGAGGAATGCTGTGAATGAAACATCTACAGAACAAAGACCGCTTTGTCCCTTTCCCCTCATGACCAAGCGGATTTTGCTAGGTCATTTCCGTCTTGCCTTCAGGAGTAAAAGCCAAACTAATAAAAGAAACCTGGTGATCTTTTCCACATCTCTTTGCCTAAACTCCTCCTCTCCACCCTCATCATGGCACCATCAAACCTAGCTTGTGATTCATGAAGGCTCTCTGTTCCCCCTGAAGTTTGGTGTAATTGAGGAGATTGAGAATATTCTAGCCATGGGATAAATGCCACCACCTAGGAAGGTCAGTCACAAATCCCTAAGCATTGATTACAGGCCAAGCACTAAGTTCATTTAATGCCTTACTTTGTGGGTGGCATGTGTATGTTCTGATGTCTTACATTAAAATCACTGTTGTCATTCAGTCACCAAGCTGTGTCCAACTCTTTGCAACCTCGTGGGTTGCAACACACTGGGCCTCCCTGTCCTTCATCATCTCCTGGAGTTTGCCCAAGTTCATGTGCATTGAATCGGTGATGCTATCCAATCATTTCATCCTCTGCTGTCCCCTTCTCCTTTTGTCTTCAGTCTTTAGGGTCTTCTCTAATGAGTTGACTCTTTGCATCAGGTGCCGAAAGAATTGGAGCTTCAGCTAAAAGTATCATACTTCTAAGCAACTATGAAAATTAAATGAAAATTCTCAGTATTGCATAAATGGACTTTTTCCAATATGAAATTTGAGTGCAACACATTACCCTTTTTTGAAGTTCTTCATACACATCAGTGACCAAAACAGGTAAAGATCTTTGCTTAGCATTACAGTGGGGAAAGGAGACAATGGACAGTGATTTACTCTGTAAGTTCTACAATACGTGAGCTGTTGATAAATAGGATAAAAGAAAAAAGGGCAATGAGGGAACTGGTAATGGCTAGGATGGCACATGGGGAGAATAAGTGGTGAGTTGTTTTTTGGAGTTTAAATAGTGTAGTCAATGTAGGTCTTACTGAGAAGGCGATAAGAGAAGATTTGAAGGAGGTGAGGGGGTTAGCCAGACAAAAAGGAGAATGTCTCTGTAGGAAAATGTGAAAACATCTTGTTGGAAGGGGTGACCTACTGGTGACAACTTCAGAAATACCCAGACGGGATGACCACCCTTTTCAGTTTTAGCTCAGATGGTAAAGCTGTAGACAGGCAGGCTGCCTACTCTCATCCCCACTGTGGGTTCCCTGGAGCCAGCGCTGGCTTGGAGGGACTACAGTGCTGGCTGAACCAACACTGCTCACGGGCCTCTCCCAGAAAAGCTCACATGTGTTTGATTAGTGGTCCCAGTGCAGGAGACACTAGGGACGAGGATTTGATCCCTGGGTCAGGAAAATCCCCTGGAGAAGGGCATGGCAACCCACTCCAGACAGAGGGGCTGTGGGCTACAGTCCTTGGGATCGCAAAGAAATGGACACGCTGAACGCACAGCACATCATCTGTCTGCTGTAGGAAACTGGACTCACCATGGAATACTCTGAGCCTCCGTTTTCAAAGCAATTTTTTTTTTCTCACTACAAAAAAATAGATTGTTTGCCACAGAAAATTTAAATTGCATGTAAATATGAAGATCTCTAAAAAGAAAAAGAAGTTATCATGCAACAATCCAGTTCTTCATCATTACTAACATATCTGACTCACAAATCTTTATACAGTTACAGAGAGCCAAGTTAACCTAAAGATTGACTGGAGCAATTTTCAAAGGATGGTTTTTAAAAGCTTCATGAATATTCGATTAATGTCTGTGTGTAATGCTAATATATGGGTGAAAATAGTCCCTAGACTTGTTTCAAGTTTCTCCCTCAAGGAAGAAGAAACTAATGTACATTATTTTACTATCATAATGTGGTATAATTTAACATCAACCAGTGATGTTATGGAATTTCTTACCTTCCACAGTGTTTCTCAGTTTCTGTGTTAAGCCTTTAGGCTTCCAAGTCTTCACAGTTATTACAGCACATTCTCAGAAGGTCATTACAGTAAATGCACCAATATAAAAAATGCAAAAGAAAATGCATTATAAAAATAATTCTTTTATATGTTAAATGGGTGATAATCTAGTTGAAATCTGCCCCTGCTTTTCTTTTTATAATTATTTAATATAGCCACTTAACAAGAATATTTGTTATTTTTATAGGAAATTCTTAACAGCCTTTGTTTCTTTGGGTACTGGTGAGAAAAAAATTTGGAAAAAAAAAAAAAAAGGCAGATATAAATACCATTGCAGTGAATAGGCTGCTGGGTGTGCTCTGGGCAGATTAGAAAGCAGGTACATGGACCCTTGAGATGGCTCCAGTTCTGGATTAACCCTGCATCATCCACACGTGTACAGAGTTTAGCAGCCTTTATGAGGAACAGTGGGGTGATGAGGTGGAAAGAACCATGATCTGATTACTGGTTAGCTCTGTGTTTTCCCTTTGGTTGTTGCCACCAGTTAGTTCTTTGGTATCCCCTTCCTTGTTTTTGTTAGGATCGTTCTGGAGAATTGCTGTGCAGATTGGATTAGGTAACACAAGGGGGTGTGCTTGGGAAAGTGGTGCTGAAGACCGCATGATTTCCATAGATATATTCTTTACTGAGGTTTTCTGCACTCAGCTGTTTGTACATAATGTGTGCCAAGCCAATATTTGTGGAATAACATTAATTAATTCCCCACTTTATAGAAGGCTTTATCTGAATTTTGCACTATTATTTATTCTCTGTCCCCTGAAGTTTCTCTGAAGAAAGATTTATGCACTAAATGGTATTGAAAAATAAATCTTATGGATGACTTTTAAAAAAATTGAAGTGTGGGAGGAGGAGGAAATAGGATCCCACTCCAGTGTCCTTAACTGGGAAATCCCATGAACAGAAGAGTCTGGTGGGCCATAGTCCATGGGGTTGCAAAAAATTGGACACAACTGAACACTCACACACACACACCATAGTTTGTTTATAATGTTGTGTTAGTTCCAGGTGTATAGCAAAGTAGTTCAGATATAAATACACCTGTTCAGATATATATATAGATATACATATATAGGTTTTTTCCATTATTGGTTATTTCAGGTATTGGATATAGTTCCCTGTGCTATACAGTAGATCCTTGTTGTTTATGTATTTTATAGAAAGTGTGTATCTATCAATCCCAAACTTCTAATTTATCCCTCCATCCACTTTCCCCTTTGGTAGTCATAAGTTTGTTTTCTATGTCTATGAGTTCATTTCTGTTTTGTAAGTAAGTTCATTTGTATCATTTCTTTTTAGAATCATTTTAGATATAAGAAATATCATAGGATAGTTCTCTAACTTCACTCAATATTACAATCTCTGTCTATCCATGTTTCTATGAGTGCAATTATTTCACTCTTTTTTTAAGGCTGAATAATGTTACATTGTATAAATTTACCTCATCTTTATTCACCCATCTGTTGAAGGACATTTGGGTTGCTTCCATGTCTTGGCTGTTGTAGAGAGTGCTGCTGTGAACATTGAGGTGCATGCTTCTTTTAAAAGTATAGTTTTCTCCAGGTATATGGCCAGGGGTAGGTTGCTGGATCATATGGTAGGCCTATTTTTAGTTTTTGAGGAATCTCCACACTGTTCACCATAGTGGCTACACCAACTTACCTTCCCACATCAGTGTAGGAGGTTCGCTTTTCTCCACACCCTCTCCAGCATTTATTATTTGTAGACATTTTGATGATGGCCATTCTGGCCAGAATGAGGTGATATCTCATTGTAGTTTTGATATGCATTTCTCTAATAATTAGTGATGTTGAACATCTTTCATGTGCCTGTTTCTTCTAGAGTATGTCTAAGGGAATTTCCAGCTCTAAATTCTATGAAAATGAAAGTGAAAGTGAAGTCATTCAGTCTTGTCCCACTCTTTGCGACCCCGTGGACTGTAGCCTACCAGGCTCCTCCCCCCATGGGATTCTCCAGGCAAGAATACTGAAGTGGGTTGCCATTTCCTTCTCCAGGGGATCTTCCTGACCCAGGGATCGAACTCAGGTCTCCCACATTTCAGGCAGATGCTTTAACCTCTGAGCTACCAGGGAAGCCATAAATTCTATGAACGTGTGACTAAATCTGAATCCCACATCTCAGTTATCCTTTGCATTGCCAAATGTCATGACTCTCTTCTGGACCCTACCTTCTTTATTTATTCAACACCTTTTTCCATTGATAATATCTTCTTCAATATAGTAGGGCTTCCCAGGTGATGCAGTGGTGAAGAATCTGCCTGCCAATACAGGGAGTTCAAGACCTGCGGGTTCGATCCTAGGGTTGGGAAGATCCCCTGGAGTAGGAAAAAGAAACCCAGTTCAGTATTCTTGCCTGGAGAATCCCATGGACAGAAGAGCCTGGCCAGCTAAAATCCATGGGTAGCAGAGAGTCAGACATGACTGAACACCATCACCATAACCTTACTTGGTGTTCCTTACAACTGAGTTCTGATTTAAAAAGTATATATACCTTCTCTTTTTAGTCAAACTCTTCAGTCTTAAAAAAGATGTTCTTGGGGTAACTGAAATAAAAATAAAACTGTCTAGAAATAGAGAAAAGATGGATCAAAATGTGGATCACAACTCAAACTGTTCATGTAAAAGCTTCCGTCAGCTTTTAAGGAGCATATGTGATTTTTAGTGCTGTGTTTTGGGTGGAAAATCTACAGTGGTTTATGTGACGTTTTCCCACAAACCTGAAATGGAAATGATTATTCTGATTTCTCTGGATAGCACTCTAAATTATTTTTATAGTGTTCAAGCTCACATATTCGTAGCCTGTTTTCTATTTGACATGACTTTAAAGATTCACTTTTCAATTAACTTCATGGATGTCTGTTAATATGAAGATGAGCCTTCTTCACTGCATTTCCCAGTTAGAACCTCAGTCTCTGGGCTCTTCATTGCCTGTGACATGTAGACACCCTGCAGGTCTTATTTTCCAGACATGCTCAGTCGTCCCCTTCTCCTCCTGCCCCCAATCTCTCCCAGCATCAGAGTCTTTTCCAAATGAGTCAACTCTTCACATGAGGTGGCTAAAGTACTGGAGTTTCAGCTTTAGCATCATTCCTTCCAAAGAACACCCAAGGATGATCTCCTTTAGAATGAACTGGTTGGATCTCCTTGCAGTCCAAGGGACTCTCAAGAGTCTTCTCCAACACCACAGTTCAAAAGCATCAATTCTTTGGCGCTCAGCTTTCTTCACAGTCCAACTCTTACATCCATATGTGACTACTGGAAAAACCATAGCCTTGACTAGACAGACCTTTGCTGGCAAAGTAATGTCTTTGCTTTTCAATATTCAATCTAGGTTGGTCATAACTTTTCTTACAAGGAGTAAGCAAGCGTCTTTTAATTTCATGGCTGCAGTCACTATCTGCAGTGATTTTGGAGCCCCCCAAAATAAAGTCTGACACTGATTCCACTGTGTCCCCATATATTTCCCATGAAGTGATGGGACCAGATGCCATGATCTTAGTTTTCTGAATGTTGAGCTCTAGGCCAACTTTTTCACTCTCCTCTTTCACTTTCATCAAGAGGCTTTTTAGCTCCTCTACACTTTCTGCCATAAGGGTGGTGTCATCTGCATATCTGAGATTATTGATATTTCTCCCGGCAATCTTAATTCCAGCTTGTGTTTCTTCCAGCCCAGCATTTCTCATGATGTTCTCTGCATATAAGTTAAATAAGTAGGGTGACAATATACAGCCTTGACGTACTCCTTTTCCTATTTGGAACCAGTCTATTGTTCCATGTCCAGTTCTAACAGTTGCATCCTGACCTGCATATAGGTTTCTCAAGAGGCAGGTCAGATGGCCTGGTATTCCCATCTCTTGAAGAATTGTCCACAGTTTATTGTGATCCACACAGTCAAAGGTTTTGGCATAGTCAAGAAAGCAGAAATAGATGTTTTTCTGGAACTCTCTTGCTTTTTTGGTGATCTAGCAGATGTTGGCAATTTGATCTCTCGTTCCTCTGCCTTTTCTAAAACCAGCTTGAACATCTGGAAGTTCACGGTTCATGTATTGTTGAAGCCTGGCTTGGAGAATTTTAAGCATTACTCTACTAGCATGTGAGATGAGTGCAATTGGGCAGTAGTTTGAGCATTCTTTGGCATTTTCTTTCTTTGGGATTGGAATGAAAACTGACCTTTTCCAGTCCTGTGGCCACTGCTGAGTTTCCCAAATTTGCTGGCATATTGAGTGCAGCACTTTCACAGCATCATCTTTCAGGATTTGAAATAGCTCAACTGGAATTCCATCACCTCCACTAGCTTTGTTCACAGTGAAGCTTTCTAAGGCCCACTTGACTTCACATTCCAGGATGTCTGGCTCTAGGTGAGTGATCATACCATCGTGGTTATCTTGGTTGTGAAGATCTTTTTTGTACAGTTCTTCTGTGTATTCTTGCCACCTCTTCTTAATATCTTCTGCTTCTGTTACATCCATACCATTTCTGTCCTTTATCGAGCCCATCTTTGCATGAAATGTTCCCTTGGTACCTCTAATTTTCTTGAAGAGATCTCTAGTCTTTCCCATTCTGTTGTTTTCCTCTATTTCTTTGCATTGAACACTGAGGAAGGCTTTCTGATCTCTTCTTGCTAATCTTTGGAACTCTTCATTCAGATGTTTATATCTTTCCTTTTCTTCTTTGCTTTTTGCTTCTCTTCTTTTCACAGCTATTTTTAAGGCCTCCCCAGACAGCCACTTTGCTTTTTTGCATCTTTTCCATGGGGATGGTCTTGATCCCTGTCTCCTGTACAATGTCATGGACCTCAGTCATCAGGCACTCTATCTATCAGATCTAGGCCCTTAAATCTATTTCTCACTTCCACTGTATAATCATAAGGGATTTGATTAATGTCATACCTGAATGGTCTAGTGGTTTTCCCTACTTTCTTCAATTTCATTATAGGGGACTGGAATGCAAAAGTAGGAAGTTAAGAAACACCTGGATTAACAGGCAGATTTGGCCTTGGAATATGGAATGGAGCAGGGCAAAGGCTAATAGAGTTTTGCCAAGAGAATGCACTGGTCATAGCAAACACCCTCTTCCAACAACACAAGAGAAGAATCTACACATGGATATCACCAGATGGTCAACACCAAAATCAGATTGATTATATTCTTTGCAGCCAAAGATGGAGAAGCTCTATACAGTCAGAAAAAACAAGACCAAAAGCTGACTGTGGCTCAGATCATGAGCTCCTTATTGCCAAATTTAGACCTCCTGGACACTCATGTGCAAACAAATGAGCTGGGGCCTTGGTGAAATGAAGATTTTTAATTTGCCACTCAAGAAGATGCTGAAATTTTGTATTTCTAAATATAACTATTTGTGTCTGTGTGTGTGTATGTATGTATATATGGATTCATAAAGAACATACATTTTGTATTTCTGAATATGAATATAACTCAGGTTATATATACATCACGGCATGAGATGGAAAGTTGATCAATCTGCAGTATGATGCATGTGTGTGTTACGCAAATCTAATCATCTCTACTGCTGAGCTCTGAAGAATTGATACTTTCAAATTGTGGTGCTGGAAAAGAATCCTGAGAATCCTTTAGACAGCAAGGAGGTCAGACCAGCCAATCCTAAAGGAAATCAACCCTGAATATTCATGGAAAGACTGATGCTGAAACTCCAATACTTTCGCCATCTGATGTGAAAGGCTGACCCATTGGAAAAGACCCTGATGCTGGGAAAGACTGAGGGCAGGAGGAGAAGAGGGCAACAGAGGATGAGATGATTGGACTATATCATCAAATCAATAGACATGAATTTAAGCAAACTCTGGGGATTAGTGAAAGACAGAGACGCCTGGCATGGTACAGTCCTTGGGGGTTGCAAAGAGTTGGACAGGAGTTAATGACTGAACAAAGGAAAAAATCCTGGGATAGGATGCATAATTTATTTACCCATATGTTGGTTTATGGGTATTTCCCTCTTTATATTCTCTGGTGACAAACAATGCAAACTTAGTGTTTAAAATTTCTGCACTGAGAAAGCAGAGCTGTTAGGAGTCACATCGGGGAGAAATGGAACATGCAGAAGGAGGAAAAAGGGCTACATGGGCTAGCAGAAGAATGACTGAGTCCAGAGCATGGGAAGTGGAGTTCATAGCCACAGAGCAGCTGGGGTCGGAGGTTGGAAGTGTGAGAAAGGGGAGCATCAGGAGTGTGGGGGATTCTGGCTAAGTTCACCTGACGAAGAGAATTCTTGCTGTAGGCCACATTATCCCTGGGGAAAGGGTAGGGGTTGGGGATGAGGGAAACTGATCAGATGTAGAAGGCGGCTCAGCTGTCAAGGGGAAGGAGCTCTGCTTAAATAGACTTGGCTGGGGTTTTGCTCAGACTGGACAATGTGGAGAGGAACGTGGAATTCTAGCAGTTAGTCTAGCTGAAGAAGAGCTCTGGGGAACTGGAGTCGAGTTTGATCAAAGAGAGAAATTCTGTCCCTCTGGGACTCAGAGAACATGACCCTCTTTGCATGCTTACACATTTGACTACTGTATATAGCATTTTGTGTTCTGACCCTCTGCTCAATACTTGATATTGGCCCTTTTCCCCTAAGTTTTAAAAACCCTCAAAACATCCATTTTAATGACTACAATATTTCATCATAATACTTTTTAATAATCTACTTAATGGCTTCACCTAATGTTCAAATAGAGATTGTAATTGAAGGAATCTCCCCCACCTCACATAAAGGAAACTATTCCCTTTACATCCATTGCTGTTCACAGTAATCTTTGGAGCCAAGACACCCCACGAGGGTGGCAAGGGCTTCACCTATGGAATGCTGAGCCCAGGGTTTGGGTCTGTCATCTGGAAAGGACTTCTGTTTTCCAACCACACAAAGATGCCATGTAGACTAGCAGCAGCCTGGCATGCAAAGATAGAGATAATGCCTGTCTCTATCCATCTGTCTGTCCATCCTTCCATCTACCCACCCATCCACCCATTGCACCAACCCCTCACTCCACCCACTCACCTACCCATCTACCCATCCACTGATCCATCCACCCACCAACCCACCCATCCGTCTATCCATCCATCTATCTCTTTGCTAATATTTCTGGGTCTTTCTTTAAGTCATCTTAGTAGAAGAAAGGGAAAATAGTGGTTAACAACCTTCTTAAGGTCCTTAATAAATGTTGGAAATTGGCTCTGGAATTCTGTACTAATTTATGCTCACTCCAATTGTCCTATTATAGCTTGAAGTGTTGTGATAGATTTTCTTCTTTGCTTATTTGCTGGGGAGGGGGAAGTATTGTTTAATTACCAGCTCTTTGATTACTGGGGAGGTTATACAATTTTTGTGTTTATTAATTATTTATAATTATGCTGTTATGAATTTTCTAGTCCATCTTTAGCCTTAAAGCATCCATGTATTGTGGTGTTTATAAAAAATGGCAATTTTCTTATCTAATTTCCTTGAAAAATCACAGTTCTTTCCATTCAAGATTTTTTTTTAAATCTATTATTCCTAGAAGTGGATCTAATGGTAGACTTATGTTAATAAAGACCCATACAGTTCTTAAAGCCTTCTAAGAAGTCACAGTGATGCAAATCTTTACCTCCTTGTATAAATTGTTTTCCTTCTCTCATTTGTGAAGACCAAAGGAGAAAAAACAAATTCTTCTCATTTGTTGAGAAGACTATTTTCCATTTTGATCTCTTTGACAGCTCTAGTTGTTTTGGTCCTTCGATAGGAGAATATAAAGTAGCTTTTGTGCCGAATGGCTTCTTTCTCTTGTGCTCTGTTCTATCTCCACCTTCCTCTGTTTCCTGCGTCTTTTTTTCCCTTCCCCCCAGGGGCAGTGAAAGCACAGACTCCTGACCACTGGACCATCAGGGATTTCCCCTCTTAAAAACATCTTTTTAAAAAAAATTTATATTTAAAAACATCTTAAACTGTTGTTTTTAGTCTGGATGGAAGCAACACCTTTTTAGGAGTTGAGTGCTGAATTAGTCCTGGTCTACACAACAATTGCCTAAACTTATGTTTCAGGTATTTCTTGAGGTTCTGTTCTGTTTCATCCACTGGGTTGAGCAGGCAGGACAGGTGCAGAAATGAGCAGCAGCCCCACAAGGAGACAGACATTCAATAGATACATCAGGGCTGCATGAAGAGGTATCACAAATTGAATGGTTTTACCCCAAAGGTACAAGCTACCATGAGAAAGGGTAACAGTGCACCATTCAAGGCTTTGTAGAGAGACTTTCCCTGCAGACATGATATGCAAAAATGAGAAGCAAAGATAAAGTACATTAAGTGAAACTTATTTATCTTAAAAGTTTGGACTCTTCAACCAGCATCTTATTGTACCCATCCCTGGAGTGCCTGCAGCCACATTCTGCTCCTGATACTCTGGCTCTGGGAAAGAAAAAGGGCTTACTGTGAGGATGTCAGAGTTCTCTTTTTAGCAGAGATGCAGAGACACCAGAAGTTTACACTGCCTGCTCAGGATTCTTCCTGATCCTCCAGAGGATCTGAGACTTCCCCAGGAAGTGCTTACAGTAGTTGAGGGGTGAGTTTGCAGATGCCAAACTCCTGATACAATTTTCCAAATGTGGGTACATTAAAATAAGTTGTAATTAACTTTGCATTCTTGGGAAAAAAGATTAGATTAAAAAGACAGAAATAATAGAAACTGATAACCTAGGTCTTAAATAGAAATATAGATTTAAATAATATCTCTTAAATTTTGTAAGAAAATCATATTTCATATTTGTATTACTGTTTAAGTGAAAGCTCATTTAGACCTTCATAAGATAATAAAGTACCTGATTTCTGTTGAAGCATATCTAGCCCTTTCTTGAAAAGAAATACACCTCTCTAGTAGTATTTCTTATTAATAAACCACTGAGAAGAAATTATTGGAGTTAAACGTGTATATTTTTAGGTTGTACTTTACTCACTCAACCTGATTTCGCTTATGCAACAGCTCACCCTGGAAAAAGCAATGTCACTCTCCCCTTACTCCCAAAAGGTAGTGTCAACAGGTTCAGGCAGATATTTTATAAACATTGTCATCTTTCCTGTGAGTATGAAATTCACATACATTGGACAGATCATAATTAAGGAAATACCAGCCTCCTTCCAATTTCAAGCAACCCCGTTGTCCAGAAGCAACGCACGGAAATGGTGACGCCACGTTGCACTGAACTTAGAGCAAACTTTCCACGGTGCTGGCAGCTGTTAATATCCCCGCTGTGGGCTAAGGCATGACCTTGAGATGGGCATTAGTTCTGACCCGGAGGGATCACCTTGCAGAGAGGGCTCCATATCTTGCCTTCTGTGTAAACCTCTCGGGAGGGGTCGTTACTTATTTTATGTAGAGGGAGTCAGACTCAGGGAGAATGCTTGCTGCTGACATATTAACTCATAATGGCTCCAGAAGTTTCCTTCTCCATCAATTGTTGTTCTTCAGTCTCTTAGTCATGTCTGAGTTTTTACAACCCCATGGACTGCAGCACACCAGGCTTCCCTGTCCTTCACTATCCCCCAGGGTTTACTCAGACTCATGTCTATTGAGTTGATGATGCCATCCAATCATCTCATCCTCTGTTGTCCCCTTTCCCTCCTGCCCTCAATCTTTCCCACCATCAGGATCTTTTCCAGTGATCCTGGTTCTTCTCATCAGGTGGCCAAAGTATTGGAGCTTCAGCATCAGTCCTTCTGATGAATATTCAGGGTTTATTTCCTTTAGGATTGACTGATTTGGTCTCCTTGCTGTCCGAGGGACTCTCAAGAATCTTCTCCAGCAATGCAATTTGAAAGTATCAGTTCTTTGGATCTTCTTTATGGTCCAACTCTCACATCTGTACATGACTACTGGAAAAACCATAGCTTTGACTCTACAAATTTTTGTGGACAAAGTGATATCTCTGCTTTTTAATATGCTGTCTAGATTTGTCATAGCTTTTCTTCCAAGGAGCACACATCTTAATTTTGTGGCTGCAGTCACAGTATGCAGTGATTTTGCAGCCCAAGAAAATAAAATCTGCCACTGTTTCTACTTTTTCCCCATATATTTGTTGTGAAATGTTGGGACCAGATGCCATGAGCTTATGTTTTTGAAAGTTGAGTTTCAAGTAAGCTTTTCACTCTCCTCTTTTATCTTCATCAAGAGGCTCTTTAGTTCCTCTTTGCTTTCTGGCATTAGAGTGGTATCATCTGCATATCTGAGGTTGTTGATATTTCTCCCAGAAATCTTGATTCCAGCTAGTGATTCATCCAGTTCAGCATTTCACATGATGTACTCTGCATATAAATTAAATTGGCTTCTCAACATAAACACTCCCACCCTGAGTCTCTTCAGGACACAAGAGGCAGACGATCCTTTTTTTTTTTTTAACCTAACTTTTTTTTTCTAATTAAAATGTTATTAATTTACAATATTGTGGGTTTTTTTCACATGTACAGAAAAGTGATTCAGTTATACAGACATACATATCTATTCTTTTTCAGATTCTGTTTTCTTAACAGTTATTACAAAATATTGAATTGAGTTCCCTATGTTATACAGTAGGTCTTGTTGGTTTTCTGTTGTATGTATATAGTACTGTATACATGTTAATACCTGTCTCCTAATTAACCACCCCCACGTCCTCTTTGGTAACCATAAGTTTGTTTTCTCTGTCTCTGAATCTATTTCTTTGTAAATAAGTTTATTTGTATTATTATTATTATTATTTTAGATTCTACATATGAGCGCTGTTGCCTGGTGTTTGTCTCTTTTTGAATGACTTCACTTAGTATGATAATCTCTGGGTCCATCCATGTTGCTACAAACGGCACTATTTTATCCTTTTTTTATGTCTGAGTAATACAGAATGCCTACTTCTTCTAAAACAATTGATCTGCTAATTGGTACACAGAACCCCTTATCCCCCACTGGCTACATCTTCCACTTTTTTGACTCCTGACCTGTAGTGACCCAGGGGAGCAGTGCAGGAGGAAGCTGGTCTCTACCCTGATGCTGGTGATGAGGCAGGAAAAGGGAAGGTGACACCATCTTCAGCAAGGATTCCTTCAGGGCTTAGGTGCCCAGCAGCTTCGGGGGGGATGCATCGGAAGGGATGTGGCCCTTGATCTTGGGAGCTTAAGTCCCTCCGGGGCAGGGCACTTGCCCTGAAGCAGTGTAATAGCAGATCCAGATAGTGTACACGTGTGGAAATAATTGGTCTACAGCGTGACTGCTGTGTGAGGAAGCAGGACTGGGACTTGCTTTTGAATCACATTTTAGCTGAGAGGCCTGGAATTTCAATTACCCCATTGCCAATTACAAGTAATTAAAGTTTCTTTTTCCTTATACTTGGTGAATTACATCTTTAGGAAAGCAACATGGACCTCATAATTGAAGCTAGCATGTAGCCACTGCTCAAGTTGCAGAAGGTACAGTATTTAATGTACTAGAAATGCTTTTAATCCCTAGGCTCTGAAACACATTTGCAAATAAAGAAAGGGGAGCATGAAGAGCTTGAGTGGACACATCCCATTCATCAGTTGAGTCTCAAGTTTGGATGAATGGTTTTCATAAGCAGTTTGAGATTGTAAAATTAAATTTGTAAGTACATTTAATTTTGGAAATCAACTGTCACACTGAGTTCTGTCAACTATACACTCAGATTAACTTTTCACCAAACTATCTCAAAGTATGTAAGGAACACTACTAGGGATGCTCTTGCCCATCCCTAGCGCCACTTTACTCTGTGTTCATGGGGCCCAGGGATTCCTTGGATGTAGGAGTGTGTCCTTGGTGTCTGTGAGGTGAGCATTTAGTCTCATCTGCCATGTACTTTCCCAGATTAAGGGTCAAATTTTAAATTACTGCAACTTGCAGTAATCTACTATACCATTTCTCCCTGCTTGCTTCTCTAAGAATCCAGATTTTTGTGCCAATTATAAATAGTCCCTTAAAAAGAAACATCAGTGGCTGAAGGCAGACCCAAGCATGCTGCCCCACCTGCTCCTGTTTTGCCCGTGGTCTCGATTTCCTGACAGGAACCTGACTGATAACATGCTGTGTGTCAGCTAAGTTGTACCATGTAAGGCCGTGGGGCGGGACCAGCAGGATGCATGGAGGAGAAAAACGAAAAGCAAAAGCAATATCCATTAGCCTCTTTACTCCAAGTCATTATCAATCTGGAGGTTGTTCTCATTTTGTTTGCCTGTTGGCAACCAGGTACGTCGCCCACGATGCACATGGCCTGCTGGATGAGCTCCCTGCTGAGCCTCCAGCCTGTCACGCTGAGCAGCCACTTGTCAGCATGACAGGACCAAGGGCTGCGCCTCCTCTGGCTCCTGTGCTGCTGGCAGCACCACAGACAACCGCTCGGAGTGAAGGAGGGCCTGCAGGTGGGCAGGGCGGCAACGGCCCTCCTCTGACCTGCACCTGAGACATGGGCCTCACGAGGAGTCAGAATGCCTCCTGGGAGCACACAGGGATAGGCTGTGCCAATTTATTTTCCCTTTTCAAAAAAATGGAAGTACGCTTAATTTACAACATCTTGTTGATTGTACAGAAAAGTGATGCATTATACACATATCTATATATCTTTTTTCATATTCTTTTCCATTATTGGTTATTATGAAATACTGAGCATAGTTTCCTGTGCCCTACAGTAGGACCTTCTTGTTGATTTGTTGATCTATGTTATATATAGTAGTTCAGTTCGGTCACTCAGTCATGTCCGACTCTTTGTGACCCCATGGACTGCAGCGTGCCAGGCCTCCCTGTCCATCACCAACTCCCGGAGTTCACTCAAACTCATGTCCATCCAGTCGGTGATGCCATCCAGCCATCTCATCCTTTGTTGTTCCCTTCTCCTCCCACCTTCAATCTTTCCCAGCATCAGGGTCTTTCCAAATGAGTCAGTTCTTCAGGTCAAGTGGCCAAAGTATTGGAGTTTTAGCTCAGCATCAGTCCTTCCAATGAATATTCAGGACTGATTTACTTTAGGATGGACTGTTTGGATCTCCTTGCAGTCCAAGGGACCCTAAAGAGTCTTCTCCAACACCACAGTTCAAAAGCATCAATTCTTCAGCTCTCAGCCCTCTTTATAGTCCAGCTCTCACATCCATACATGACTACTGGAAAAACCATACCTTTGACTATATGGACCTTTGTTGGCAAAGCAATGTCTCTGCTTTTTAATACGTACAGTTGTGTATATCTGTAAACCCCATATACCTAGTTTATCCCTTTGCCCTTTCCCCTTTAGTACCTATAAGTATTTTCTGTATCGGTGAGTCTATTTCTGTTTTCTAAATGTGTTTATCTATATCATTCTTTTAGACTCCACATGTAAGTGATATTGTGTGATATTAGCCTGACTTACTTCACTTAGTCAAAGCTATGGTTTTTTCCACTAGTCATATATGGATAAGAGAGTTGGACCATAATGAAGGCTTAGTGCTGAAGAATTAACACTTTCAAAGTGTGGTGCTGGAAAAGACTCTTGAGAGTCCCTTGGATAGCAAGGAGGTTAAACCAGTCAATCCTAAAGGAAATCAATCCTGAATATTCTTTGAAAGGACTGATGCTAAAGCTAAAGTTACTATACTTTGACCACTGGATGCAAACAGCTGACTCACTGGAAAAGACCCTGATGCTGGAAAAAACTGAGGACAAGAGGAGAAGGGAGCAACAGAGAATGAGATGGTTGGATGGTATCACTGACGCAGTGGACATGAGTTTGAACAAACTAGGGGAGACAGTGATAGAGAAGCCTGGCATGCTGCAGTTCGTGGGGTCACAAAGAATCAGGCATGACTTAGTGACTGAACAACAACAACTTCACTTGGTATGATAAACTCTAGAGATTGGGGCAAATGACATTATTTCATTCTTTTTTATGGGTGAATAATATTCTATTGAATATACATACCACATCTTCTTTATCCACCTGTCAACATTTGGATTGCTTCTATGTCTTGGCTACTGTAAATAGTACTGCTGTGAACACTGAAGTGCATGTATCTTTTCAAATTACAGTTTCCTCCAGATATATGCCCAGGAGTGGTATTGCAGTATCATATGGTAGTTCTGTGCTCAGTTTTTTAAGGAAGCTCCATACTGTTTCCCAGAATGGTTATACCAACTTACATTCCCACCAGCAGTGTGGGAGGGAGTGTTCTCTTTTCTCTACACCCTCTCCAGCATTTGTTATCTGTAGACTTTTGAATGAGGGCTGCTCCATGTTCAAAAGGCCTAGTGTGTCTCCAGTCCATTAGATCTAGGTCCCCATGGTGCTGCCAGGAAGCCTAGATGTACTTCCTTTATAGTAAAAACAAGACAGGTTATGCGGGATGTTTATTGTAAATTTGTCCATGTAAAGTTATTTAGAAAATGTTGCTTTCTAAAACAACAAAGAGGTGGCTTAGCTTTTTAAATCATCTCTATCAGATTTATCCCAGCATGGAACTGGGAATAATGGATGCACATGGAACAGACACACAGAGTGTTGCCTGTGGAATCAAACAGATAAAAATCAAAGAGCCTGTTGACTCTTTCACCCTTGGTTTCATCCTCCGTTCTAGAGCTGGTCCAGGAGCAAGATGCACCTAAGGGTGAGAGAAAATGAGTCTTGGGCTGGGGTATAGAGAGAGGTTTTCTGATCTCCAGTCTTATGTGAAGAACTTCTCATGTCTGACTATTTTTGCCACCAAGATTCATAGGCGGGAGCCCTATGAGATGCCTTTGGAGATAGGGTCTTGGGAGATAATTGGGATGGGTGTCCTACTGAGTAGAGACACCAAGGGCTCATCCTCTCTCCCCTCCTCCATACACACATCCAATGGAGGCCATGTGAACAGAAGGCCCTCTGTCAGGTAGGAAGGTGACTCTGAGCGGAAACCACCTTGGAGAGCACCTTCATTGTGGATTGTCCACCAGTCTGCAGAACTTTGAGAAATGCATGACTGCTGTCCAAGCCCCTGCTCCCCCCAACCCCTCGCCTCCATCTGTGGCATCTTGTGGCCACTGGAGCTGCTAAGACAGACTTTTCTCAGCTCCGTGAGGGGCTGGGATGATAAGTTGAGGACCAAACTGTGAAAACCACAGGAGACCTTGTTTTATACGTGCATCTTATGGAGAAGGTTCATGCATTTTAGCTGAAGATCTGATGTTATACTGGGGTCCCCAGAATAGCAGAGCATGACAGGATCACAGGAGAAGAGTCTCTTCCCTCTGCAGCCCCATGAGTTGGAATGGCCATGGGTTTCCAGGTCACTGCAGCCCCTTCCCTGCAGTGCAGAAGCCACCCTTGCCTCTCCAGCAGACATAATGTAGTGATTTCCTGTCCTGGGTTAGAGAGGATCCTCTGCACTGGGGAGAAACTGAAGGGGCTCCTCTGTCCTGGAGAAGCAGCACTGTGGTTGTGACCCCAAGGTGTGCACTCAGCAGGTGTATCTGTTTATGAGGCCCTGCCTGTTGTGTTATAGATGGACAAATGTAGACCATCAGCTCATCCATCACCCAGGTCACTGGTAGCTCAGTGGGACTGCATGTGAGGAGCACATAGGAAGATGCAGGCTCAGAAGGTACATCCTAGCAGATCCCAGTGAATTTGGATCTCAGGGTGAGGCGGGTGTCTGCAAGCCAGGAGAGACGGGTGATGGTCTTGGCAGAATGCCTAGCTTCCACAAAAGTCAAGAGAAGGGTGCAGAGTGAGGTGGTTGGGGAGCCTCATTGGCCACAGCACAGTCTGTGAGTCCAGGATAGGGGTCCCCCCAACTGCAGGAGTCTGCTGCCCCCACCCTTGCAGACCAGCCCTTGGGACCACCCCCACCAAGCCTTCACAGGTGGCCTCACCTGACCTAGGTGAGCCTGGGTCTTGCCCTTGCCTTGTCTTTTCTTCTCACTCTTCCTGATCCAGGCATGTGATGCCTCCTTGGATTCTGTTCAATCTCAGGAAGAGGAATCCATCTTTTCATTAGAGTCCTACAGCACTGTGACATGCATTGTGGATACAAACTCCCTGGGACCCAACAGAAATTATCAGAAGAGAAAGTTTGTATTAGATATAGTCCCCAAGTTCCCCTTCTTACTCAGAGACATTCTCCTAGAGTGTTCCTCTAATTCTTCCTCCACGACCCTGCATGTGTCAGTTTCAGCAACTTAAGCCATTTAGGTTAACATGGTTCCTGCAGATACTCTTATAAACAGCTTCTGCTGCAAATTCTCTGGGATTAGGTTCTTTATATAGAGCAAAATAATTAAGCAGCAAATCCAAACTGATGAAATGTCACAGGGAATCCAGAAGGTGCCCTCTTTCCTTTCAGATACTATTTGTGAGTTTCAACAGCATTCTTACAAAAATTATTTTCTTAATCACCGAGAAATTCTCACAGTAGAAACTTGGAGTGACGTGGGGGAGAGAAAAGTGGCTTTTCGAGTTTATGTCCAAGATATAGCTCCTGAGTGGCTGAGGATGCCATCCCCACATAGGGCAGCCATCCTTGGCACAACAGCGTTAACTTCAACAAGAAAATAAAATATTTTTTTTGCAAAAAAATGATATGTTTTCCATATGAATGTTGTTGCTTCTGTTATTGAAATGCATGTCATTGTTCTCGAGACTGGAAGGCTGAGATGAGTGATGGCTTTTTCCAAGTGTGTAGTGGAGTGCAGCCCACAGAACAATGAGCTTTGATAAACCTTACAGCGACGTATCTGTGTGTCTTTGATCAGCAGGTGCGTTTGGGCACCACTCTACTTCCTTTCTCTTCCTGTTTCCTCCTTTCTTATGAATAACCAAATTACATTTGACTGCAGAAAACTTCTTCCAACAATGAGTTCCTATAAACTTCAGCATCCTGTTTTTACTTCCATTCTCTTCCAAGAATCTGCCCCCTAAAGAAGGAATTTAAACAAAGGGATAAAAGGATGTCTGCCTCTTAGATTTCAAAGCACCTGATGTTCAAGTTGGTCCCAGCCTCAGTCTGGGCTTGTTTTTTTTGTTTTTCCCTAAAAGCAGTGGATTAAGACAGTCTCAACACTATAGAATGATGCTTAGAGAAAGAGCAGACCTCCAGCCCTTCTGAATTCAGGACTCACCTGTCAACAATGTTTCCTTCAGTTCTGAGTGGGAATAGCAGATATGAAAATAAGACTTAGTGACCACATACCTTTCACTTCATTTCCTTCTAACGAGGATTAGAATCCCAAGTCACCTGGATTTCCCACTTTTGAGAAGAAAACCCAAGTCCAGTATTTTTTATAAACAGTGCACTATAGAGGGAGTAAACAGGTCTCAATACGATCAGATTTTCAAGTGTAGGAGAGAAAAAAAATGGTTCATAGATGAAAACAACATTGAATTATTGAGGTGAAAATCTTGAAAGGATCAGAAGCACAAATGGAAGTAAGTACTAGAATAGTTATTCCCTCTTCCTTATTTTGCTTATAGTACCTTAGTGTTTCATACCAAGGCCATCTGTGGGTGTTTTTACTCTATTAAGACATTACCATTTACACAAAAAAGAAATAAATCATCTTATTTTATTTTAGATGAATTCCAACTAAACCTACAGAGAGAGAGAGAGGAAAGGAGAGGAGGAAGGAAAGAAAGAAGGCAGGAAGGGAAAGAGAAGGAGGAAGGGACGGAGGGGTGGACATGTTTTGTTCATGATTTTCGCAAGTGGTGTTAGTACAACACAGATAGTTTGAGATAGTTGATAGTTAAGATTGCAGTGGAGAATGTTGGCCTGCACACATTGGCTCCAGTCACAGGCTGTGGTGCTGACCATGTCTTCAGCAAGAGGCAGTGGTTTGACTTCTGGAGGGAGGTTATGTGCAAATTTAATATAATAATAATAGTAATATATGGGATGGAATGTTTGATCAGCCTATAATAAAAATAGAGACTTTTATTCTGAATTCATTTAACTGAAGGAGAAGCGATTCATGGCCTTGGGAGGGTTCATTGTTCGAAGTCATGTTCCCCACCTCTGTAGGACTTCCCTGGTGGCTCAGACTGTAAAGCATCTGCCTACAATGCAGGGGACCCAGGTTCAATCCCTGGGTTAGGAAGATCCCCTGGAGAAGGAAATGGCAACCCATTCCAGTATTCTTGCCTGCAGAATCCCATCGACCGAGGAGCCTGGAGGGCTACAGTCCACGAGGCCACCAAGAGTTGGACATGATTGAGTGACTTCATTTTCCCTTTTTTCCTTTCCCCACCTCTGTCACTGGTATTAATATAGTAATTTTGTGACAGCCTCGGAAGAGAAAGGTGATCTCCTCCTCTCAGATGAAGAACACCAGCCTGAAATGCTGAGAATGCCCTGAGACACCAGGGGTGAGGTTGGACCCGTCTGCAGCTCTGAGCCTCTCGCTCTTTGCAGCATCACTGTTCCTGGTGGAGGACGTCATCTCCGAGAGGCAGAAGCAGTGCCTGTGCCTTAGGGGGCAAAGCGCAATTCACAAGTTTTTGAAATGGTACACGTATAAGTTGGGAGATGCCCTCTCAGTTTCCGTAATACTCTCTTCCAATTACATTATATGCTTATCACATTCAGTCGAGGAGAGGAGTGAACGGAAGTCTTTTCTTTGTCTCTTTTTCCCTGGATAACATTTGAGATAACTGCGGCACCGTGGATGTATGCATAATGAAAGTGAGTGCTGGTTAGTGATGTTGAAAATTAAACCACCTCAGGGAGACTGACTAGTAGAAAATTGAAAAGCTGAGGAATCATAGAATTTAATACTAAATTTGCCACTGGCTTAAGTGATGCCATTAATGAAAATATAATCTCTTGTTGCTAACTGCAAAAAATAATGACAATGCAAAAACTGTCAGTGAGAGGCAGAAATTAAGCAAAAGTTTGAAAATGATAGAATTATCTCAGTAGCTTTTTAATTGGCTTTATTTCTGCTTTTTTTTTTTTTTTCTAGTGCCATTAAAGGTCTGGAGAAGCTGCTTAATTTATTCAATAATATTTTTATATTTATAGAGAAAATTATGAACAATTGGAAATCACAAATCTGGGGCTTTGAAACATGTTGGGACATGCCTTTCATGGATGCATCCAGCAGAATGGAGCAAATAATCTAATTAATCAATGTGTAAAAAGAGTGGACTGCTGATTGCATCCACTTAGAGCATAATTTTAATCATTATTTATTAGCAGATAATTAAATGAGGATTTTAAGTCATAGGTGTCAAATGAGAAAGACCTTGGAATGTATGTAAGCTCTTTTATTTATTAGTTGTCTGAATTTGGCAGGTCACGTAAATTCACTGTACTGAATTTTTAAATCTGTATGATGGGGAGAATCATATAAAGTGTATAGTATGACTGTAAGGATTGCATAGCTTCATAAATATGTCAGTTGAAAGCAATCTATTAATTAAGGAAGTCCTAGAACTTAAACCAATTTGATCTATAATATCAGCTCACGGATGGACCTATAGATTATCATACTAAGTGAAGAAAGTCAGGAAAAGCAAATGTCAAATGATATGCTGTGGAATATAAAAAAAAATGATACAAATGAACTTTTTAACAAAACAGAAATAAACTCAGAGACATAGAAAACAAAATTTTGATTACTAAAGGGGGAAGGAGGGATGCATTAGGAACTTGGGATTAATAGATATATGATACTATATAACTATATATAAAATAGCTAAACAACAAAAACCTCCTGTATAGCACAGGATATATATTCTCCTGTATATTCAATCCCTTGTAATAACATGCTGCTGCTACTGCTGCTAAGTCGCTTCAGTCGTGTCCGACTCTGTGCAACCCCATAGACCTATAATAGAAAATAATCTAAAAATAATATATGTATATTTAGATGGATAACTTTTCTGTACACATGAAGCTAATACAATGTTGTACATCAGCTACAATTTAATAAAAAATTGTTTGGGGAAAAACAGAACATTAGCTTAAAATTATCCAACATTATAATTTTCACTTACTATACCAAATGTTGTAACTGATTTTAAAAAGTGGAGGGGGCGCTATTCTCATAAAAATTTTTAGTCTAATCAAAGAAATAATTACACAAAATAGCACCTGTGAGCACACACAGATATATGGGGGATGAAAAACACTTGCATTTGCCATGAGCTCATTTACATATTATGTATATAATACATATATATATGTGTGTGTGTGTTCAGTTCAGTTCAGTCGCTCAGTCGTGTCGACTCTTTGCGACCGCATGAATCGCAGCACGCCAGGCCTCCTGTCCATCACCAACTCCCGGAGTTCACTCAGACTCATGTCCATCGAGTCTGTGATGCCATCCAGCCATCTCATCCTCTGTCGTCCCCTTCTCTTGCCCCCAATCCCTCCCAGCATCAGAGTCTTTTCCAATAAGTCAACTCTTCGCATGAGGTGGCCAAAGTACTGGAGCTTCAGCTTTAGCATCATTCCTTCCAAAGAAATCCCAGGGTTGATCTCCTTCAGAATGGACAGGTTGGATCTCCTTGCAGTCCAAGGGACTCTCAAGAGTCTTCTCTAACACCACAGTTCAAAAGCATCCATTCTTCGGTGCTCAACCTTCTTCACAGTCCAACTCTCACATCCACACATGACCACAGGAAAAACATAGCCTTGACTAGATGGACCTTAGTCGTGTTAGACTAGTGAATAATACATAGATGAGGGGGTGCCTGATTGATGGATGATCATGTTTTCTGGCTTGCAGTATCCTAGTAACAAAAGCATAATCAATTATGCATGTAAAGTTTAAGCATATAAAGTTTCCACTAACTTGACTGAACAGCTTAATATTAATAGAATATAAACTGACTATAAGAATTTAATTGAATACAGTGTAATTGAATATAGATTCTATGCTTTTCAAAGAGTTCCCATGAAATCAGCCTGCCTTTGTCTGACCAGAGCCTGTTTACCCACCCCCTGCTCTTATCTTTTGTGGTCTTCGGTTGAGCTCTGAAGTCTGAGTGCAGTGGAAATCACACAGTGTCACCTCAGATAGGTTCAGCACTTCCAACTGTGGCTGACACCCTGTTCTGCCTGAACCAGTGGTGCTGGTGGAGCTGAAGGATGCTCAGACCTTAGTGGCCACACTTGCATTTAGCTGTCTAGCAAGGACAGGCACTCCATCCACCAGGACACTTTTCTCTCATTAAAGAGCGAAATCCCTCCTCATGACCTTTGTATGACCTTGAGATTGATGGCACTCAAAGCAGTGCCGCTTTTGATCCTAGAATGTTTGGAGACTGTCCTGAAACAGACTTACTGTTAGGTGGTCAAGTCTGTGAGTGCCAGTTTCCATTGGAGAATACCAGTTACACAGCCAAAATAGAAATTTTAGAAAGTATCCATCGCTCAAGTCTCTGCAATGATGATACTGCTGTTTTCTTCTTCCCCTTTGCCTTTTCCATCTTGAAGACTCACGCTCCTTAGAGCTTCCCACCACCATCTTTTTGTTGTTGTTCAGTCATGTCTGACTCTTTGCACTCCCACTGACTGCAGCACGCCAAGCTTCCCTGTCCCTTACCACCTCCTGGAGTGTGCTCAAACTCATGTCCATTGAGTTGGTGATGCCATCCATCCGTCTCATCCTCTGTCGTCGCCTTCTCCTCCTACCTTCTATCTTCCCCAGGATCATGGTCTTTTCCACCACCACCTGCTCTGTGTCAACTCTTTCTAGTCCCAAGGAAATCCTCCCAATAGCTTCTTCACTCTGTGACATTCCTGCCTCTCTCAGTCTTTCATGTGTGGATATACTCAAGTCCTCCTGTCTCAAGAGGCTAGAACTGCAGAAAGTTCTCCTATCCTGCACAGGAAGCCCTAAATTTACTCAGCGGAGATGAGTTATCACATGAAAGGAGAGGGTGTAGGGTGGGAGAGGGGCCGGGCTGGCCAGAGGAACCCAAGGAGGTCACTAGTCACTGTCACCATCCTGCCCATGGATTTTGTGAAGACAGTGAGTAATCTTCAACTAGTCATTCAGCCCCCTGTCTGCTTGGACCTCCCCCCGCAACCACAAGATGCGCGAATACACAGTACTGTGCTGCTTTTTGAGGGGCCAGTGGTAAGCACCAGAACACTCTTTGTGAGACAGTTCCCTTCCCAGAAGCGTCCTCAGGTTCCTGTTGTGAGTTATTTCACCTTTAAGTCACACAGTTTTAGGGCAAGCTCAGACTCATCTCACCTACAGGGATGACAAGAACTTACAAGAACTGTGCTTCTCTAAACCAAAGCAAAAATTCATTAAAAAGAACAACTTTAAAATCAAATAATTCTTGTTATCTGCGAACTAGGGTCAGCTGAAGGCGCATGGATACAGATTCTGCATTTGCACATCCCAGCTGTACTGTTAACACCAAAGGCACAAGCATTTTCTAATTCAATTTTTTATCCCTCATTAAAGCCCAGCGCCATGTTGGTCACATAGGAGACCTACAGTTTTTTTTAAGAAATCAATTTTCTGATATCCATAATTATAGTGTTCTCTTATTTAATGAAACAATTGATGTTACGAGATTTGGATGCAGAAAATTACAACCCTTATTTTGTAAGTTACTTTTTTTCTGTTTCCATTTCATAGGATTAATGATAAAGTAAACCATGTTGACTCACTGAAGGTTCTGCTACTGCAATGCCTGTAAAATGTTTAAACTGCATGTGATTATATTCTCTGCCATGCTTGTATATGAATTAATTGTGTGCGTTTTTATTTCTGCATCATCTTAGGAAAAATAGGATGTGTATGTATAAAATGGTGTGTCTCAAGAGAGGAATATTTTTAAAAACACAATATTTAGTGGACTTTTATTTTCTTTTGAATGTCAGTGATTGTGTTGTCCAAACAGTTAAACATATTTAAAGCTATGAATTCACTCTCACTGTATTTTTGTTTGTTTTCTTCCTGAGATTGCTATGTGGTGATTAAAACATGATTGAATTACTGCCTTTAAAGTATTAAGGCTAAGATACCAAGTGATGAAAAAAATAATGAAGTGTGTGTGTCCCTATAGATTATCTGAGCAGGTAGAAAGTAAATACACATGGAAGAATTTATTTCAAAATGTCTCTAGACCTTTAATCAACTAAAGTCAATATGAAATTTAAAAAAATCATAAATTGGCCAGACAACTAGAATGTTTATAAAAAATACAGGTATATGCACAGGTAGTTTTTATTTAAGCTGGACACAGTTACATATAAGAATGTATGCAATAAGGATGTAATTCTACTCTGAATGGGTCAGGCTGATATACATACACAAACACAGGCAGATATACATGTGCAATTCATATCTGTGCTATTTAAAGCTTTTTCTGAGAAACTGCCATCTTGCATCATTTTGTCATGATAATATTCACAATCTCCTGGGCATTACCACTTTCCCCCTTTAACTTATGATTATGCAGAACAGATAAGGAAAACACTCACTAGCATATTATTTTCCTCTAAATAGAAATGTGATTTATATATTTGCTTAAAAGTCATGGACTACAAGCTAAAAGATAGGAAATAAGTGAAAGTGTGATGATTTGCCTTGTATAGATTTTATATAGATCCTGACCATTTTGTTTTGGGTTGGCCAAAAAGTGCAAGTGCATTTGGGTTTTTCCATAAGAAGGTATAGAAAAGCCTGAACAAACTTTTTGGCTAGCCCTATATTTTATCATTTTCCCTAAATGCTGATCACAATAAAATGTGAAAACAACCTTATGTAGAAGCCTAAAGCTAAAAAAAAAAAAAGTAATATGATATTTAATGTATATTGATATATCCTTTAGGTTGAATTTTCATATAGAATCAATATCTCTGTTAATGTTTCAGGAAAAAATGTTTAAAATATTTTTAAATAATGAGCTGTTCCTATTCCAAAGAAAATTATGATTCACCTCTGATTTCTTCTTAACATCTCCTTACTTATGTCACAGTGGTGTGCCCGGAAATACCATGTATCACTAACTACGAGAATGGAGTTTCCCAGGCATGAACAAATCAAAGGAAGTTAGGGGTAGCTTTTTAAAACCAACACATACATATTCCTATGATTAGGGAAACCATTTGCAGATAATTAACACTGCAAAGAATTGAGATTATTATAGGTAAGTTTTTATGGTTGGAATACACAAGTAGCTATGGGAAGAAGAAACTGTATTAGGAATTCATAGCCATGCACTGGAACTTGAGTGGTGAAGAATTATATCTAATTATATCTCTGCTCATGGAATGAGAATTCAGTCTGAAGTAACAACCCTTCAGAGTGCTGGAGTTACTCAAGCACCAGGAGGATGGGTATGGTACTCAGCGGGCGTCAGGTAGGCGTTGACACATGGAGTTGGAAGGTCTCACCAACTACTCCTCCATGTGGGTTCTGGAAATCACCTTCAAGAGATTCACTTTTTCATTTAAATACTACTTTCTGAAGCCATAGTGATATTACAAAGAGTTGAAGTAGTTTAGTAGGGTCCGAAATGTGAATCCACTGAAAGACACATTTACGGTTGGTTAGAATGGTAATTTTTATCCTATTTATATTCTCTCATCAGAGTTAAAAAAAAAAAAAAAGCATGCTAGCCTGTTTATGAGAGCCTGCTTGTTCTCATGATGTATACACCTTTTATTCAAAGTATCTCTTTAGGGTTATAATTTGGGCTTTTTTTTTTTTTTTTTTAATAAGGTCTCAGAAGTGGCTGGCCTGGGTATTGTGTGGGGCAGTAGACTTTACTGAGTATGTAGAGGGTAATAAAAAAGTGTTCTGAGGGGATGCATACTTTTAAAGGAGTGATCATGGTTTGCATGTTCGGTACAGGACTTATAGAAACCTCTAAATATACATTATTAAGCTTAAGAAGGAGAAAAAGCACACAGTTTCACTGGCTTTGTTGACCAGAGAGTCCTTTAATTTGCATGAAGCCTTGTAACTCCTGCCAGGAGCCTTCTGTGGCTTGAATCCAGGTTTCTCATTTTCCAGATAAGAAAAATGAGGGCATCACAAGTTAAGTAACTTGTCACAGGATGGGGGTTGGAGTCAGTGTGCCCAGGTCCCTCTCAGACACTCTGCCCATAATCAGTCAATAGTGAGTCACGGTGCTAGCCAGCGTTGGGATGACGTGGGTCCCGCCTCAGCCGACAGGTTTCCTGGATGCTTTGCTCGTTAGCAGTTGGGTTGTAGCATGTGTTTCCCACCATCATTTTTCCCGCTTACCTGTCACAGTGATGCTGGGATCTGCCTTAATGGTAGCCTTATTTGTCATGTTTCCTCGACAGTGACCCTTTTCCACATTCACCTTCACAGCCGCTGAATTTGCTTTATTGATGAACTACAGACAGGAGTTTAAATTGTTCTGAAGCACTGGTATTTCTTTGGCGTTCCCACCAATTTGTAGGTGGATTTCAAGGTGAAAAGCACAGATGCCCAGAATGTCAGTCAACAGAGACAGACAAATGTCCAAGACACCAACATTTCATTTGCGGTTTTCTACAGGGTAGAGAGGGGACTTTCGTAGAAACTCTCTAGGTGAGCATGAGCCCCCTTCCTCAGGGAGGTCCCCTATCACACAGGACTGACCACAGAGGCTCACAGGCCGGGGGCCAGCCGTGTGGCAGCTGTGCCATGCTGAATTTCTGACACACCAAGCCTGATGACAGGGCTTTCTGTTTGGCTATTCATCTTAATTTCAGCTTCTTGAAACCTAAATTATTTTGAAAGAAAGGGAAGGAGAACAGGGGAAAAAGAGAGAGAGGGAGGAAGGGAGGAGGGTCTTTGTGTGAATCAGATCATAAACCATTTGCATGAGTTTCACTTGTTCACGGTTTGATGTCTACTGAACAGAAGGAAAGAAAGTGTCCTCATGTTATTTTCAGTGATTATTAGCCTCATAGAAGCCGTTCAGTCAGCCTGTAACAGTGGGGTGGGGGGAGCACCATGGACTCAGTTTCAAGCTTCCTTGGGGCAGAAAGAAAGTCTCCATGGTCTTTCCTCCCCTATAGAACCTCACACAACAACCAGATAGTCACATTCCTTCTGTTTGCCTCTGGCTGGTTGCTAGGTTGGTTTGATCTTTCTCCGACTAATGGCTTTTTCAGTTGATTGATCCTTGGGTTTCAGCTCATATTTCAGAGAGCTTCTATGTACCTGTGTTTCGTCTTGTTTTTGATGGGAGGATCAGTTGAGAAGTAGACAGCTTGGCTGTAGAAGGGTGCGTTGAGCAATTCCATTGTCCAGTCCTGGAATTTCACCTCCATGGGCAGGTCCTCTGACTGCATTTCCTCAGCGAAGAATTCTCTCATATTCTTTCTGGTGAGACTTATCCCGAGGATGCTCAGATCCACAGAGGAGAAGGAGGCTTGCTGTCTCATTGCTCAGATTAGATCTTTTCTCTTATCTCCACTCCCCACCAGCCTAGCTCTGCTGGTATCTCCACGTCAAATTCAGCGTCTCTGGAGGGACAGCCTCCAGTTTCTGCTGAAGTCTGGGGGTGGCAATGACTTCCCCAAGCTGGAGAGAAGTGATATCATTTGTCTTATCCACTCCTCTCACGTGTTCTCCTGTGGGGGGCCCTGTCTTCACACATTGTCAGAGCCTCCCACTCCTGAGCCTCTCTGGGACTCTGTGCTGTGAATTGGCTGGCTCTTGGAATTCCCAAATTTGCCCATTTAGATCTCAGCTTTAACACTCCTCAGTCAGTCCCACTTCTCTGTTAACCCCGTGATTTGTAAGATGTTCTGTCACTGCGTCTCCTTTTCTCTCCATCCTCATGGAGATGGGCTTTGTTGTGCCTCTGAAGCAATTTTTCTTTTTGATAATGTATGATCTTTATTTTTAAATATAAATTTATTTATTTTAATTGGATGAGCAAGATGTGCAAAGTCTATGAACGTATTCAATATGCGAGTTTTCACAGGAAGTTCTCCAGTTTTGATGAATTCCATTTTCCATAGTGTCTTTGGAAGATGTGTGGGGCAGAATAGACGGAAAACAGACTGGAGTTTGGAAGCATGACATGATGTTCTGCTGATTAAGGTTCTCTATGTGTCCAGCTCTTTTCCTCACTCCTTTGGTGACCATCCCCCAGGCTGGGTGGAGCTGGAGGACCACCAGCCTCTTCCAGGGCAGCCTGGCTCAAGCAGCACCTGGCGGGGGCCACGACAGTCTGTGGCTGCCTGCGAACCTGATCATCACGGCTGCGTTGTTGGCTCATAGGCGTCTATTGAGACTGTTGCCTGCTCACCGCTTCCCCAGGAGTCAGCCCTGGTCTCTCTCCAGTTTTCATTCACCCCTGGCTCATCTTGGTCCTGAACTTGGGTGCTGAAGTGATGTCTGCTAGGTGACCCCAAGCCCCTGTTTCCTTCAACCTGTTCCTCCATCAAACTTTCTCATTCCAGAAGAGGAGCTGTTTAAGAAACACCTGGAAACCATTCTTCATTTCTCTTTCCCTCTCCCCCCAGTTCATCTGCATGTCTCCGCTGTACCACCAGCTGTACCACCAGCTGGTCCCTGCCATGACTTTCTCATGAGATGCCACCATTGTTTCCCATAAAAATCTAGGATCCCTTTCTAACTCATCTCTATGTATCCATTCCTCATGCCCAGTAGTACTCTAGGAATATGCATGGGATGTCATCATATCCCTAACCTTTCAAACCTTCCGTTAACATATACTAATCCTAACCACAGACTGAGGACTCAGTGTGGACTGGCCGTAACACTCCCCTCTTTCACGGTGTTCCTAATTCTTAGATCTAGCGACTCTTCCCCACTGCTGAGCCTTTCAGCTTCCCGGGCACTCAGTGTTTTTCCTTCCTGATCTTTCTCATGCAAACCTAATTCTCATCTTTCAAGTCTCTGAAAATAAAGTAGTTTCAGAGAATTCTACACTTAAAAACCTTTCTATGTTATCCTATTAGTGAAATTCTTCATCAATTATATCATTTGTACTTGACATTTATTTCCTGTTCTTTTTTCTGTTTTAATATCCTTGCCACAATTAGAATAAAAGTGACTGACACATGGCTACCAATAAATATCTGGTAACAAGCAAATGAATGAATAAAATAATGACTGTCTGGTGACACTGAAAATATTAGATTAACCTCAGGAAGAGAAGTCACCCAGAGAAGTCAAGATAAATTGTGACGCCAGTACCAAGGAGTCGTTGTTCAAATCTTGACTTATGTGTAGTGATAGTCTCCATTCATACTACTCTGTGGGGGGTGAACAGAGAACCACTTAAAACTCCAGAGTGTTTTGTGGCTTGGTGCCAACCACAGACAGTGAGACCGATGTATCCTCATATATGTTTTTACATCAGTGTAAGTGTTCAAGTCACACTTGCTGTGCTTGTGAGGAATCCCACAGGAACATCTCAGAAGCTGATGGAAATGTAGAACTGACAGCACTCAGGAGAGGGTTTAGGTGGATTAGAATCAGGGACGATGCCTATGGAGGCTCTTTGACCCATTGACTTCGTAGGTGCTTACTGAGCCCTGATTCTGTGCCTGGGACATTGCCAGATTCTAGCTAAACTCGTGGGGGTGAAGAAGATGACTGCGGGACGTGTATTACACAAGCAAACAGAAGAAGGCCAAAGCTGCAGTCATCACTTTTGCGAAAGAGTTACAAAGAAGAAGTGGCAAAAGAGAGTGAAGGGTTTCATAGTGGAGGAAAGACAAGGTGGAAAGTTGAAAGAAGGGCCCAGGTCCAGGGCTAGGTCTGGTTATATTACCCAGTTTTTAAAGTTCAGATCTGTATCCTGTATTTGGGACAGATACGGGATAGCATGCTATGGAAGGAGTGGTAGCGGGTCGAATGTCGCTCTTCTGGAGAAGTACGGAGGTTACGTAAAGTGATGGTCACTATGGGGGCTTTCCTTATACCAGTAGCTGTGAAAAGGGCTCTGTGGAGCCCTGGGCTTTCACTAGGGGCTTCAGCCATGGGGACCGGGTAGAGGAGTGGAGGAGAGGAGATTGTGAACCTAATCTGGTTCTAGGACCCCGAACTTGGTTTGAACCATTGCTTTCTATTAAATTCTGTATCTAGTTTCACCTGTAGAGACTTCTTTCTGATAAAGTTTTTTTTTTTTTTTTCAACCAAGCAATGTTTTATTTTGGTGGAGTTTGTTCTCTTTTTTTAAAAAAAATATAAATTTATTTTAATTGGAGGATAATTACTTTACAATATTGTATTGGTTTTGAGAAACATGTATAATATCATATATGAAACGAATCGGCAGTCCAGGTTCGATGCATGATACTGGATGCTTGGAGCTGGTGCTCTGATAAAGTTTTAAAACTTCTGGGGGTTGGCAATGAGAAGTGAAACTGAGTGGCTTTTTCCTGCCCCACTCAGTTAGCTGTCCCACAGAAGGGAGCTCTTCTCTCCGCCTTCCATCCAGACGTGCGGCGCCGCCCCCTGTGTGCTGTGTGGGAGACTCTGCGGGTCACAGGAGATAGGCAATGGCGTGCTTGGACTTGAAGGACCCTTGTCCAGAGAGGTTAGGAATAAGGAATCGCATCCGCACTGTTTTTGTAGGTGTGTGGGTCACTAACATCGGTGAGATGATGCTAGGTGTCAAAGCCATGGCCGTGTGGTGTTTGTGGTCAACCCGAGCCGCGGAGAGAGCAGGCCAGGCAGACGCCGAGCACGGAGCGGGCGTGCTGGGGAGCGAGGGGTTCCAGGCAGAAGGCGGGGCCTTGGCAGAGGAAGAGGAGGCGGGGCAGGCAAGGATGAGGACGCTGCACGTGGGTGCGGGTCACACACAGAAATGGGGAGTGTACACAAAAGGGCAGGGGGTGACCAGTTATAGAAAAGCCTTGCGTGACAAGGAAAAGCATGCTGACATTCCTTCCTGTTGGAGCCAAGCTGTACGTTTAGAAAATCAATTTTATATGACTGAAATGGGCAGCACGCACTGAGTTCGAGTCTGGGGAAAAACCCCAGCGCCAGAAACTGGCCGGAATCAGTCCCCCACAAACCCTGGCCTCCTCCGTGCCCTCCTTTCCCATGACTTCTCGAGCTTGTCTTACGCCTGATTTCATGGCATTAGCTATGGACTACCCTCCTTGAAAAATTAGTCTAAGAAAGAATGGACCATGAATTTAAAAAAAAAAAAAGGGTAACAAGAACTGTCACTTGTGAAGATTCCCAGTGTGCATTACCATGTTAAAGGCTGAGAAATCTGAAGTGAAAAAAATCGACATCATGTTAATTATTTTCCCATCTGGACATGACCCAGACTTCCATGAGTATCTGACACATGGTTGCATATCCTGTGTACGAACTTGAGGATGAGAATGCAGCTGATCTGCAATTGTCAGAGCACCAGGGAGGACCTTGAGTTCTCTGCAGGAAGAGCTCTCTGTGTATTCAGGGGAGTCAGGAGCCCTCCAGGCCTTTTCTTGGTTGAGAATATTCAAGAAGCATTGACTCTTTTGTGGTTATAACAATTCAGACATGTGTCTCTGCTTGAATAAATTATTCAGATTTTAATGAAAAAGTTTCAAAAAAACTGCCAGCTGTGGACATCCGAAGGCCAAATGTGAATGTTCTGTGAGGGGGTGGGTGGGGAAGAGAGCACTTGAAAGTTCAAGGACTCTGGGCTGAGCCAGCAGGAGAGGGATTCCTGGGAACAGGGCTCCCCCTAGAGGCGGCGCCGGGTCCAGCCGCCCCGCCGCACACACAGGGTCCCTGTTGCTGCCTGTTTGGGATGCTCCGGGCCTCCGGAGCCGGCTCCCTGGGGACTGAGCCCTATTCAGGGTCGGGACAGACGCCTAGTTGTTGTTGTGCTGGCCGCACTGTCTCCCTCGGCCAGCCTGGAAGACACGTTAAACCAAATCAGAGTCAGACAAAGCTGGGACGCCGAGGAGGAAAGAATGCAGTTAAGTCCAACAGTCACCATTTTTCTTGAAACTGTGCTTGTCTTTTATATGTTTCTGTTAAGGTTATGGTTTGTGATACATTTGTTTATCACATGTGTGAATATACAGTCCCTGTGATCTCTGTACACACACACACACACACACACACACACATACACACACAAAAAAACCTACCCACATCTACAGATATGTGCCGATGTACATAAACATGCTCGTAAAGTGAAAGAGGAGAGTGAAAAAGTTGGCTTAAAGCTCAACATTCAGAAAACGAAGATCATGGCATCTGGTCCCATCACTTCATGGCAAACAGATGGGGAAACAGTGGAAACAGTGTCAGACTTTATTTTTGGGGGCTCCAAAATCACTGCAGATGGTGATTGCAGCCATGAAATTAAAAGATGCTTACTCTTTGGAAGAAAAGTTATGACCAACCTAGATAGCATATTCAAAAGCAGAGACATTACTTTGCCGACTAAGGTCTGTCTAGTCAAGGCTATGGTTTTTCCAGTGTTCATGTATGGATGTGAGAGTTGGACTGTGAAGAAAGCTGAGCGCCGAAGAATTGATGCTTTTGAACTGTGGTGTTGAAGAAGACTCTTGAGAGTCCCTTGCAGTGCAAGGAGATCCAACCAGTCCATTCTGAAGGAGATCAGCCCTGGGATTTCTTTGGAAGGACTGATGCTAAAGCTGAAACTCTAGTACTTTGGCCACCTCATGCAAAGAGTTGACTCATTGGAAAAGACTTTGATGCTGGGAGGGATTGGGGGCAGGAGGAGAAGGGGACGGCAGAGGATGAGATGGCTGGATGGAATCACTGACTCGTTGGACGTGAGTCTGAGTGAACTCCGGGAGTTGGTGATGGACAGGGAGGCCTGGTGTGCTGCGATTCATGGGGTCACAAAGAGTCGGACACGACTGAGCGGCTGAACTAAACTGAACTGATACCTACATAACCATTAACATAAACATACATATGTAGTATTTTGTCATTGTTTTTGTTCAGTTGCCAAGTCATGTCCAATTCTTTGCAATCCCATGGACTGCAGCACACCAGGCTTCCCTGTTCTTCACCATCTCCCTGAGCTTGCCCAAGTTCATGTCCATTGAATCAGGGATGCCATCCAACCATCTCATCCCCTGTCATGCTCTTTTCCTTCTGCCTTCAATCTTTTCCAACATGTGCAGGCATTAACATAAAGACACACATATAATATATACACTTGCATATATAAACACTTATACACACATTCACAATGGCTCAGTAGGTAAAGAATCTGCCTGCAATGCAGGAGACACAGGAGACGCAGGTTCAATCCCTGGGTCGGGAACATCCCATGGAGCAGGAAATGGCAACCCACTTCAGTATTCTTGCCTGGAAAATCCCATGGACAGAGGAGCCTGGTGGGCTCCAGTCCATGGGGTTACAAAGAGTCAAACATGATTGAATGACTAATACTTTTTTCACACACGTTCACACAAACATAGGGCTGCACATATATACACTCACATATATGCACATGCACACGAGATACGTGCATCCACACATGGCTATACACAAACACATATGCCATACACGTGTGCATATACACACAACTTTATGCACACACTTACATCACACATGTATGCACACACACATTTATACACACTGTCTGTTCAAAATTGTAATGAGACTTTCTTTACTTCTTTTTTTAAAATTTTTATTTTTACTTTATTTTACTTTACTATACTGTATTGGTTTTGCCATACATTGACATGAATCCACCACGGGTGTACATGCGTTCCCAAACATGAACCCCCCTCCCACCTCCCTCCCCATAACACCTCTCTGAGTCATCCCCGTGCACCAGCCCCAAGCATGCTGTATCCTGCGTCGGACATAGACTGGCGATTTGATTCTTACATGATAGTATACATGTTTCAATGCCATTCTCCCTAATCATCCCACCCTCTCCCTCTCCCTCCGAGTCCAAAAGTCCGCTCTACACGTCTGTGTCTTTTTTGCTGTCTTGCATACAGGGTCGTCATTGCCATCTTTCTAAATTCCATATGTATGTGTTAGTATACTGTATTGGTGTTTTTCTTTTTGGCTTACTTCACTCTGTATAATCGGCTCCAGTTTCATCCATCTCATCAGAACTGATTCAAATGTATTCTTTTTAACGGCTGAGTAATACTCCATTGTGTATATGTACCACAGCTTTCTTATCCATTCATCTGCTGATGGACATCTAGGTTGTTTCCATGACCTGGCTATTATAAACAGTGCAGCGATGAACATTGGGGTACTAAAAAAACAACTATGCTTATTTCCATTTTAGTCCATTTGTTTAATCACCCTCTATTGACCTTTGTAGCATATAAGGATATATTAGTAGTGTTAGTCATTCAGTTGTGTCCAACTCTTTGTGACCCTAGGGGCTGTAGCCCACCAGGCTCCTCTCTCCATGGGATTCTCCAGGCAAGAATACTGGAGTGGTTGCCATTCCGTTCTCCAGGGCATCTTCCAGACCCAGGGATCGAACCCAGGTCTCCTGCATTGCAGGCAGATTCTTTACCATCTGAGCCACAGGAAAGTCCCCAAGGATATGTTAAAGAAACAACAAAATAAAATAAAGCAATGGAGTCTAAGAAATAAGAAAACTGGAATGAAATTTAGGGAATAAATGAACAGTTTTGTAAGTCACATATTTATCATTCTCCTTTTTCTCTTCTGTCCATCAGTAATGATGTCCTCAGAACCTTGGCCTCTGTCTCCAGTACTTTGCATGACACTGTCTGGTCAATACACTGTGGCCCAGAGTCACATGGTATCGTCTAAGTCACAATGTGTGTGTCCATTCACTCATTTGAAAGTGGAATGAAAATTTGAAAATTTCGGGAAGATGTATTACCTGGGTTCAAGAAATTTGTGCTCTAGAGATCTCATCCTATTTATCGATATATTAAAAAAGAAATAATAAGAAAAACAAACAAGAACATACATATCTGGGTTCATTCCAGGGATGGGCCTTGAATTTATTTCCTCTGTTTATGATCTTGCACTTTGATCTACTCCCCATTCTTCTCTCAGCTTCCTCACCCTTTAGTTTTTAGGTTCAGTAAGCTCCCAACCAACCTTTCCACCAATCCATTCTTTACTCCATGGCCTGGTCTAGGTGGTGAGTGACACAGCTGCTGTGATATCTGTACTTGTCTCATAGAATAAAAGATCACATGAGAATTACTTGTTTAACATGTGTCGCCACTAACTCCAAGAGCATAAATTGGTCCTGTATTTTCCACACTTTTAGTAGCATACCTAGTATAGCATTTGGTACATAGTAGATGCTAAATAAATACTCAGTAAAGAATGCATTAAATACAGGTTTCTAAAAGTTTATGTAGAAATAAATAGTGGATATTTTAACCTTTTGGCTTGTGAATGAAGATAGTTGTTGCCGTAAGTTGACCAGAAATTGCCTGAAAATCAAAGAAAAAAGTTTGGATAAAGATCTGTGCCACTAATTTAAGGAAAATGTATAATAAAAGCTGTGCTGTGTGGTTCTTAAGTGAGCATTACTCAGGGTTGTCAGCCTGACTCTCATGCCCATTCGTTTTGTCCTGTGGATAGAATTTACATATTAGTTAACTAGTATGGCACAGTAGTATATATATGCACATGTATGAAATATTTTGCAAAATGATCACATTCCACGGGCAGAAGAAAACAACAACAAAAATATGTGGAGGGAGAAAAAGAAATTCCCAGAAAAGCTGAATTAATTTGCTAAAAAAATATAAAAGGAAAAGTGGCTGTTGCTCCTTCAGGTACCAGTGAGTGGTGAACAGCACATTGTTTTTGGAGCAATCCTTTATAAACAGATCTGAACACGGCACTGTCTTCTTCCAGGGTTTGGGGGCATCCGTCATTAGGCGACCCCAAATGATGTATTCTAAATGACATCTGTGCTGTTCCAGACCCCGAGAGATGTGTCCCCATCTCTCCTGACCTTCTCTGTTTGATGGGCGGGACACTCAAGGAGCTTTCACACTGAGACTGACACCAGATCCAAGTGGCCTTCCGGCCTCTCCTGCCATGTAGCACCTCCAGCAGTTTATGCGTAGTGCATCTGGCCTTCGGGAGCAAAAACCAGGGTGTAAGCGTGGTCACAGTCCTCACCTCTCCCAGCCTTCTGGGTCTGCGGCCTGCTACCCCACCTCAGCCCCAGGACACGCAGTCTCCCCTGTGTGTCCCCCATCACCCAGAGCGGTCACACAGGGGCCTGGGTCTCACTGCTGCGGGGACACCATTTCTGTGCTCATCGCTGGGGCTGAGCCAAAGCCCTGCTTTGATTTGTAAAACTCATTCAAAACAGAAAGCAGGCATTTGATGTTCCTTTTCAATTGCATGTAAGGAGGCCTAAGTGTTTTATTCCCAGACACTGAGTATATTGTTACTATATTAATGCAGCAGCAAATTTTATCCCAGAGCATCATCACCCTTTCATGGGCCTGTCCAACAGCATTTCAGATGGGTTTGAACATCATTTACGTTCTACACGAAGGGCTTCTTTGTATTGGGCCCTTGAGACTTCCCAGAGTTCCTGCCTGGGGTGTGAGGCTTAGCGTGTGTGGTTCTGATGAGAAGAACTGGTGGGAACCCTCGTCAACCCCCAGTGGAACTGAGTTCCCCATCTGGCTCAGAGTCAGCATGTAACCCACGAGTGAAATATGATTCACACTCTGCCTGGTTTCTCCCCATTGGGTCTATATCCTAGTCAGAGATTCTCCAAATCTCTTGCCGGATGATGAATCTACTGTTTTTCAGTGTAGACATTATGGAGCTGAAGGTGACCATAGATTGAGTCTTATGTCCTCAACCACTTTCAGGAGTAAGAAAACAAAGATTGCAAGACAATGTGAGTTAGAAGTCACATTGGGTCTTCAGGTTGATAGAAAGGCATGCGCCTGATTGGTAGTCAGAAGCAAGGGGTCTTCTTTCTGACCCAGTCACTAGATTACTTTGCTAAATGGCCACCCACTCCAGTATTCTTGCCTGGAGAATTCCATGGACAGAGGAGCCTGGCAGGCTACAGTCCATGGGGTCGCAAAGAGTCAAACATGACTGAGCGACTAACATTACAGTATGCTAGGGCTGACCTGGAAAGATGCTCCAATGCTGTCTGTGAACTGTAAACCTGTGAGAATATGAATAATGAGGTGAAATTTTCAGTACTTCTAAAACGTTTTATATTTTTTATATAAAACTAATTATTTTTGTTCTGAGTTTTATTTTCACTCTTTGAAGAAAGAATGCCAATAGTAGATGGTATTATTGTTTAGACAACTACTATCCGCTGATGATGTCCAGCCCTGATTGACTTTTTATATTAAAAAAGTGACATTCTTTGAAATCACCATTTATAGAATCTCTAATCCAGATAAGTTCTAGAATCCCCTCTACCTCCTAATCTGAAGGGATAATCAATGAGAAGTAATTTTTTTTTTAATCCTTTTCTAGAATACCAGGAGGGCTTCCCAGGTGGCTCAGTGGTAAAGAATCCACCTGCCAATGCAGGAGACTTGGTTTCCATCCCTGGGTTGGGAAGATCCCCTGGAGGAGGAAATGGCAACCCACTTCTGTATTCCTGCCTGGGAAATCCCATAGAAAGAAGAGCCTGGCGGTCTACAGTCCCTGGGGTCACAAAAAGTCAGACAGGACTTACCGACTAAAGAACAACAACAGAATACCAGGAACGTGAAGTAATAACCATGAAAAGAAGTACAGCTTTCCTACCTTAGTGAGACTCTCTGGACTAAAAAGCTTCTCATTCATTGGGATTTTAAAGAAGTTATTTGTAGATAAGTGTTTGGATGCAGTCTCTAGTTTTGACTAAGGTTCTAGAATAGTTTTCATTTAAATCAGTTAGAGAAAACCTAAGCATGAAAAGAAAAAAAGAAAAGAAAAGAGCCAAGAAAAAAATTACATACACAGGGAAGTATCTGCAGGTCTATAGAGTACAATAAAGGATGCTGACCTGTATTTATTCTTTGAAAGCACAGCTTGCAGATACTTTTAACAACATGCTCGGTTTCTTATAATTGAACAGAAATTTATCAGATCTGCTATTATATTACAGTGGTAAAAAAATGCAATTTTCAACTGCAATTTTAAAACAAATATGCTGCTAAAAATATCTCTAAAATTAGGGATATTGTTTACTTTATTTTTCTTTGTGCCTAGATAGAATATTGATGATATTTAAAGAATATTTTCTATAGATAAGATTTTTTATTATGAAAGCATGATAGGTTTTTTAACCCTCAAAAAGTCTCATGTGAAGTCTAGAGGAGCATAAGAAGCTTGTGAAGAAAATAGTGGAGAAAGGTTACATTTGTGAACCTTTCGTTAGTTTTCTGCTTGGAAAGTCAGTATATGTAATGTTTAATATGCCTGAAATCTCTTCCAAATTAAGTATCCTCTCATATTTAGAGAATTTAATAGGAGGGTGCCTCTTTTAGGAAGCAGTTGATGGATTGAGTTTTGCCAGTTTAGCAAAGCTTCTTTGTGTGACTTGGCTAAACATTCCTTGGAACACTCAAAAGTGTACAAGTGGTAAAAATAAACACATGAAAGCATTCAGTAAAATTTTCAAAAGGAGCTGAGACCTTCTCATGTACATGAACTGTTGTGTATTTGATTTGATGACACAATACACCAGTGACCTTGATTCAGGTAAAATGATTCTAGACGAGGTATATTACTTCAAAAAGAAACAGGAAGTAGAGAAAGTTAAATATATTTTTTTAATTTTAATTTTTAAAATTAATTTGTAGTAGATTTACAGTGTTGATACAGTGCAAAGTGATTCTGTTTATAAATATATATGTATGTACACATTTATTTTTTTTCTATTATGGTTTATTAGAGGATATTGAATATGGTTCCCTGGGCTGTACAGTAGGACCTTGTTGTTTATTTTATACATAGTAGTTTGTAGCCACTAATCCCAAACTCCTAATTTATCCATCTCCTATACCCTTCCCCTTTGGTAGCCATAAATTAGTTTTCTATGTCTGTGAGTCTGTTTTTGTTTCATAAATAAGTTCATTTATATCACGTTAGATTCTACATATAAGTCATACTATAAATTTATCTTTGAATTTTTAAGATTTTCTTCATTATTATAGCTTCTTTTTAATTGGAGGATAATTGCTTTACAATATTGTGTCGATACCTACCATACATCAACATAATATTTAAGGCGTTTTTAAATTTCTGCAGTGTAGTTGCTTTACACTACTATGCCAGTTTCTGCTGAACAGCAAAGTGAATCGGCCATACATATACAGAGTTTATGTCATGACAGTGAGGTAAACACAGGAGCACAGGATAAGGTAGGAACATTTTGGATTTTCTTTCACTTTTTAAAACATCTGACATGCTTAATTATGTTGGCCGAGAAATGGGTATTATTTCTAGAACATTTTCAGTGATGCCAACACACAATTCCTAACTAACAGAAAGTAACTTTTCAGGGTATAATTAACAACTACATGTGGATATTGACTTCTTAAGGAAGGAAGTACATTTATATTTAAAAAATTTTTTGAAACTTTTAGAAATTTTCTTTGATTTGTAGTAGTTTTTTTTTTTTTTTTTCCCTGTAGAGATTCTTCTTGCTTCTTGCTTAGGGGTGTCTAAAGCAGGTCTAGGTCAGTCTTGTTTTTTAATCAACCATCTATGTAGAAAAAACTGGGGACAAGGACTATAATATTGTTGGGGAACATTTATTAGGTGCATGTACCTTTGCAAAACTGATAATGGTAATGGTCTGGAGGCCCTGCAGATAAGCTCTAGGCTGTTTACTAATTGAATTTGAAAGATCTCTAGTAATTCAATATGTTAAAGATTTCCTGATCTGCACTGCCTTAAGTTACCCAAATAAATTAAGGATGCAATCAAACAAGCAAACTGAAGTGGAAAATTAGCTTTCTTCAGATAAACTTTCTCTGGGCTACTAAAAAAAATAATGAATGGAATATTATTTAATTAGATATTGATTTATTTTACTCTAAACCTTTTAGAAAATTGACCCGATATTTGCATTTCTAGCTAAACATTTATAAAATTGGACGATGAACAAGTATTTACACTAGACAATAACTGAAGGAAAATCTTGCTTATTAATAACTGTTTACAGTTCAGTTACAAGCTTCATCTTTTCTGTGTAAAATGAGGTTCATAAGAGTCCACAATAAAATAATAAGAAAAAGTGTGTATGAATTGGTGAAAGTTAGTATCATACTTCAGTACTCTTGCCCGGAAAATCCCGTGGACGGAGGAGCCTGGTGGGCTGCAGTCCATGGGGTCGCTAAGAGTTGGACACGACTGAGCAACTTCACTTTCACTTTTCACTTTCATGCATTGGAGAAGGAAATGGCAACCCACTCCAGTGTTCTTGCTTGGAGAATCCCAGGGACTGGGAGAGCCTGGTGGGCTGCCGTTTATGGAGTTGCACAGAGTCAGACACGACTGAAGCAACTTAGCAACAGCAGCAGCAGTATCATACTTCTTATTTTTCAAAGCAGGAATTCCAGCTTAACACATCATATTACTGGATGTTGAAAGCTTTGAGAGAGGATATGCCTTCTCCCCAAGGAAGTATAAAAATGAGCCAAAGTATTTTTAAGGAGTTTTCATCCTGTACTCCATAGTGGCTGCCCCAATTTACCTTCCCACCAACGACATAGGAGGATTCCCTTCTCCACACACCCTCTCCAGCATTTATTGCTTGTCGAGTTTTTGGTGATGACAGTTCTGACAGGTGTGAGGTTATCCCTCACTGTAGTTTTGATTTTCATTTCTCTAGTAATTAGCGATGTTGAGCACCTTTTCATGTGCTTTTTAACCATCTGTATATCTTTGGAAAAATGTCTACTTAGATCTGCTTTCCATTTTGGGGGTTATTTTGTTGAATCTGAAGATAATCCAGGCATTTCAGGGTGAGTAGAGAAGAGAGTACAAGCTGGTAAGTGATGAGTAAAGAGACTGGCCATGGAGATGAGAGGCAGGCTGGGCGGTTCCTTGAACAGCTTCCGTAGAGGTTTACACTTCATCCCAAAGCTGTAAAGGAAGGAGACGGATCCTAGCATTAAAGGAAAGGGGCCATATTTGCTGTTTAGAATGTCCCTTTACTGACAAGACTGGGAGAAGGTGCCTTATGGATGGGAAGAACCTGCAAAGCAGGAGAGGAACCAAGCAAAGGGCACCAGAGAGAGGCCCTTTCATTCACATCATGTAGAAACTTACCCCTTTGAAAGTCTTAGGCATCTGAGGGAGGTGAAACTGTATCTGGATGGAACCTTGTGCTCCAGGGAAGATTTTCATTTTTCAGGTAGAAAATCTGAGTATGCGTTTACACTACACGCCACTGGGGGGCAAGACTGAAGACTGGACAGGCAGGATAGTCCTTGTTGCAGGAAGTCAAAGTACTTTGAAGGAAGCAGCCTGGGTTCCTTGCTAGTTCATAGTGTACAAGTAAAGATGTTTTCATTCACGGTTTTCTGCTTTGTAGTATACGCTGGGTTGTTAAGTGTTTACCCATCAGTCTACAGGGCACATCAGCAAACAACGGTATGAGAATCCACACCCCCTGGGTGTTTTGAAGGGATACTTAAAGTTACTGGAATTCTCCAACCTGGATGGTGAAGTTAACCATTGAACAACAGGACAATTTCTAGATTTCTTTTTTCCCCTATCTCCATAGTGCAAAATTTCTACCAGTATTTTTTTCCCCCCAATTTGGAATATATTTAGTCACTTCTTGACTCATCATGATCTTTGGCAGAGTTGGTTTTATGTCATTCTGCTCCACATTATAAACTCTGTTCTATTAGTATACATACATTTCCTTAAATTTATTTTTCAGTAGGTATAAGAAAGTAGAACAAGTCAAATCAGTGTAATGTTGAAGGGTAAAAAAAGAAAAAAATAACCTGCTCTCAGGGTTCATCTTGGATTAATAAACTGCAGAAGCAGATGGATAGAAACTTCAATTATTAACTGTCAGTAGCCACAGTATCTTCTAGAGAAAGTATAATAGAGTTTTAATAACAAGGTAATTATAAGAGCTAACAACTTAATTCCTTGGAGGACTGATTTTCTGGAAAGGATTCAAATAAGACCTAATTCTCTCCTATCTTTTTGCCTTTTCTTCCTCCACCTCCACCTTCTTCTTGTCTTATGTGGATTTGACTACCAAACCCTTTATAACAAAAGCATTTACTTTTGAAAGGAAGAAAACATATCTTAGCCTTGTTGCTGTATCTTTTTTCATTTCTGTTAGTTGAAAGTCTCCACCCATATGTATAGATGTTTTGCTTCAATGAAATCATAATGTGAATAGGCTTTTTGTATTCTGACATTACACTAAATAGATAATAAAATTTGTTTTATGTTTTTAAGTATGAACAAAACTCAATTGCCTCGCTATGCTATCGTATGTTTAACTGTTCTTCTATTGAGATATTAGATTTTACTTTTCTCTGCTTAAATATTTCATGCTATAATAAATATCATCATAAGATAAAGCCCTAGGAATGGAAATATTAATTAATATGAACATAATTGTGATTCTTGTTCCTTGCTGACCTCTTGCTTCTCAAATATGAACCAAATTATAAATAACATCACCAGCCCTGAGATTGCATCTGTTACATAATTGTTTTAGCTTTTAGCATTATCAAGTTTAATGGTTAATCAGAAAGATTATGAAATGTTACATTATCTCTACTAATTTTTGATTAATGCATTCATTGTAAAACTGAGGTTTCATTTAAGACCAACATATAAATGCCTAGTAATTTATGTAACACTATGCCAAAAAAAAAGCCCACTCAGAATGAAAATATTGTTTAATGATTTTGCATTTAAGAAATATTAATGGCTAGATGGCTAGACAACAGTTGTAAATGAATACAAAAAAACAAAATCAACTAATTTAAATTGTAGATAAAGTGCAGTTTCTTAAATAACTGCAAAAGTGTTGATTGAAGAGGAAATGTTATTTACTTTGAAAGATCTCCCTTGAATGTGTGAAAAACATCTAAATTGGTAAATTCACTTTCCTTCTAGTCAGATAATTGCTAATCCCAGCTACTGGAATTAATGTCACCGTGGTTTTAGACCAGCCGTAATTATGTAGTTTACTTGTGTCACTTGAGAGTAACAGTAATTCTTACAATTTTTGTTTATTATTCACACTCATTTTATATACACCTTATCTTCTACCTTTATATTTATCATCTCATATATAAATTTTATTTACCAACTGTAGAATTTTTAAGATCATTTACAAAATTAGAAAACACTTTAATGATCTTGGATTAATAATCTACCTCATCCCAATGTGAAGAATCTGAATGATATTTATACATGCTTTAAAAGATATGTGTGATAATGTCCAGGAAAGCATTTTAAAATGGTGCTAATTTTATAAATCTATGTTTTGTCCCATATTGATATAAACTTTTGTTCCTTGCATCTTTACAGAGAAGAGAGCAATTTCTTTGAATCTGTAAAATTTAGCTTTTGGAATTTGGGGAGATAATTTGATAGTCAAGTAACTTGCTTCTGCAATCGCATATCAGTCTGAACTCCTAAGAACTGGGACACCATACAAGTACCCAGTCCTCATTTGTTTTAAATGGCATTTTTCTCCTCAAAAATTTTTTGAAATCCTACTTTTTCTGAATATATTTGCATGTGGTACAAATAACAGCAGGGAAAACTGGCTGGAGCTCTCCCTCTGTCCCTGAGTTGCTTGCCCTGTGCACTCACGTTTCTGTCCTTCACATTGGAGAGAATGGGCACAGATCCAGAAAAGACTGACAGCCGGTGTGGGGAGAACTATACATTCTTCAAAAAACAGAAAGTAAAAATGTCATGTGTAGACTGTCCATGAGAATGGAAACTTGGGGGAAAGAAAGCAGTAAGTAGACAAAGAATCAGAAAAAAATCTTCCTACAGAAAGATTCGGGACTTGCTTTCTAGAGCTAGTGATATTCTAGAAAGTTCACCTGCTGTCTTTGTATTTTATTTGTCAGAATCTGCTGTCAATAAGGAATCACCAGTTTATACCTAAGAAAGTATCTAGTACAGGCATTTAGTCCTTCCTGGCCAGAAAATCTGTTCATATCACAGTGACTAATGAGCTGACCTAAATATATGTTATTTGGTGAAAGGAACTTTTTAGTATTTCTTTTTATTTTTAATCTTTTTTTTTTTTTATTGGACTGATGTTGGACCATGGTTGATTTACAATATTGGTTAGTTTGTACAGCAAAGTGATTCAGTTGTACATCTACATATATCTATTCTTTCTCAAGCTCTTTTCCCATTTAGGTTATTACAGAATAGTGAACAGATTTCACGGGGCTCTACAGTAGGTCCTTGGTGATTATGCATTTTAAATATAGTGATAGCGTCTCTTAAATGAGTCACAGCAGCCATTAGCAACATGCGCTGGTCCCATGCATGTGTTTCAGACTGGGTCCGTTCCTGTTTAGATCACCTCCCCACCAATGACAGGCCCTGTCCCTTGGAAATTTCTTTAAATTCTCATTGCCAATTTCTTCCTCCATACAGTGGGATAAAAATGATTAGCTCAACTAGGTTGTTGGAGAGCTCAGTTGGGTTGGTGGACTTATAAAAAAAATGACTTCTCATTTTTTCATGAGCAAATAATCTGGCACACTGGGGTTTCCCAGGGGGCTCAGATGGTAAAGAATCCAGTGCAGGAGATGTAGGTTTGATCCCTGGGTTGAGAAGATCCCCTGGAGAAGGAAATGAAAACCCACTCCAGTATTCTTGCCTGGGAAATCCCATGGAAAGAAGAGCCTGCGAGGCTACAGGCCATGGGGTCACAAAGAGTGAGACATGACTAAGCAACTGAACAACAACAGTCTGGCAAACAGCAAACAAACAATGTAAGTTTTGTGACAGTGCAAGAGGATAAAGCGCAAGCCAGGGGGAGCATCATTGTTGAGCCAATTTGCTTAATGATCCCTTACCCCTTGCTCTAAGGTGTTTGAGTAGCTAAGAATACACAGAGTACTAAAAGTACTTATTTTTTATACTTATTACTAAAGGCTTATTTTTTTTTTATTAAAACAAAAGATGAGCCGGAAAAGTATGTCATTAAGAATATTTTTTAACCTAGGACTTAGCCAAAGAGAAATGTGATATGAGATTATTTAAATCAGGAATTTCTTCCCCATATAGTCTATTGAAGAACAGTTCATACACAGGAGTTGAGATTAAAGTGTCTATGTCCAACCATGTTTGTTTTTAAACATATCTCAGGATATTGGTAGTAAACTATATATTAACACTATTGTCTTGAAAAAATCAGAGGCACATCACTTTTGTTCTAATAAACAAGAAAGGAATTTTTATAAAATAGCTTGGGTTTCTTCTTATATGCCTTCTCCCTACATGTGTATTTATCAAGTGGTTTAGCCAGTCAGATTGAATCTTCCTGTAATTATAGAATATAAGCGGTTTAAAAACCCCCACTACATTCTAAAAAGCGGTGTAATGTATTATGAAAAATTAAATAGAGTTCATCTTACAATCTCAAATAGTTGACAAGCTCTGGTATTCTTGAGGGAAGTGATGTTAGAGTTAGATTGTGGGATATATATCTGTCAAAATTGTTAAAGAGATTATCAGATTATGCTCTATTAGTTTGCTAACTTGTAACTGGAAAAAATTCTAATTCTTGGAAATCAAAAACAGATGAAACTGAAGCGTGAATATTATGGCTCTGATTTAAGTCTTCAGACCTCTGCTTCCTGCCACTCTTATTTACATGTTCAGAGCTAGCTATAGCTCATTCCATAAAAAAATTTTACATATTTCCTTAACCTCTCCATTCTTCTACTGACAAAACTTAAGAATGAAATACAGAAAGGAGAAAAAAATGCAGAAAGATAAAGTAAGGCATTAAAAATGCCATATTGTCACTGAGCTCTTGAAAAGCAAACAGGCAGATGCTTCATTTTCTAAAGCACATTCAGTAAAATGAATAAAAACCCAACTATTATATATTGTGAAGAAAAGACATCATTCATGGAGCAATCCCATCTCCTTTTGCTGTGTCATTAGAGAAGTAATAATGCCAACTAAGACAGCTGGTCAACCCACCAGCCCTAGAAAAGCCTGATCGAAATGTTTTCTGTGGAGAGAGAGAGGAAAAAAAAAAAAAAGCTTTGCACTTAAATTGAGAGCAAGCATTAGAAGACGTCACCAACAGGAGCTGGGCATTCAAATGTCCTCATTACTCCTTTTGCAGAGTACAATCACCTAGATGTAAATTAAGGTTTCATCTGTCCCACGGTTTTTATGTTTGGCTTAAATAAATGCTACCAAGCAAGGCAAATAGATGTGTCATTTGCCCTATGATGTCCATGTGTAATGGTCACGTCTGACAATTGGGCGCAACTGTGAGGCTTTCTGCAGGAAGCCCTCAAAGCCTTGACCATTGGCCATAGTGGAGGTTGGGTCCATAAACCACCCTGGAGAAATGTTGAAATTTCTTCATATGAGCTAATGTTTATTTATTTATTTTTCTTTCTTTGCCCTTCAATTTTTGATATATACATATATATGTAAAATTTGAGAAAATGATGGGAATGAAAATATGGTAAAAGCCTCGTTAGCGCTCATTTGTATTTTGTCTTTCAGTTTATTCTACAGTTGTTACTTATAGTATTCCACATTTTTGTTTGTGTGTTTAACTTGCAAGAAAAAAAAAACAAAACACATAGTATTTACCTTGTGTCAGATACTGGATCACACATCCTGAACATGTAACTTCTCTTCATCCTTGGATCAATCATCAATTGTAAAAGATGGTTATTTATATGTGGAGTCACTTACACTCAGAGAAATTAGTCGCTGGTCCAGGGTCCTCCAGTAGAAGCTGGTGGGCAAGGTTTGAATTAGTCTTTCTCTGATTGCACGATGTCACAATCTGATGCAGTGAGCCTACAGGTGTGAAAAGAAAACATTATGAATAAAAAACAATGATTTCCCAAAATTTATGTATGGGAATTAGAAAAAAATGGGAATCCAAGTATCTTTAATAAAGCTTCACTTTTTCTAAATTGAAAAAAAAATTTTATTTGAACCATTTTTGGTTTACAATATTGTCTGGTTCTTGCCATACATCAACTTCAATCAGCCATAGGTACATACATGTCTCCTCCCTCTTGAACTTCCCTCCCACTTCCCATCCCATCCCATCCCTCTTGGTTGTCACAGAGCCCCAGTTTGAGCTCACTGAGTCATATAGCAAATCACCAAATTACATATGGTAATATATATGTTCTATGCTACTCTCTCCTTTTATCCCATTGTCTTCCCCTGGCCAATAGGTGCATCAGTACCATCTTGCTAGATTCTGTATGTATGCATTAATATGTTTGTTTTTCTCTTCCTGATATACTTCCCTCTGTATAATAGACTCTAGGTTCATCTACCTTGTTAGAACTGACTCAAATGTGTTCCTTTTTATGGCTGAGTAATATTCCACTGTGTGTGTGTGTGTGTGTGTGTGTGTGTGTGTATATATATCACAACTTCTTTATCCATTTATCTGTCAATGGATATCTAGGTTGCTTCCATGTCCTGGATATCCTAACTATCGTAAATAGTGCTGAAATGAATATTGGAGTACATGCATCTTTTTTCAATTCTGTTTTTCTCATAGTATATGCCCAGTAGTGGGATTGTTGGGTCATATAGTAATTTTATGCCTAGTTTTTTAAGGAATCTCCATACTGTCTTCCATAGTGGCTGTATCAATTTACACTCCCACCAACAGTGCAAGAGGGCTCCCTTTTATCCATACCCTCTCAAGTATTTACCATTTGCAGATTTTTTGATGATGGCCATTCTGACCAGTGTGAGGTGAAATCTCATTGATATTTCATTGTAGTTTTGATTTGCTTTTCTCTAATAATGAGCAACGATGAACATCTTTTCATGTGTTTATTATCCAAAGTGAAAGTAAAGTCGCTCAGTCATGTCTGACTCTTTGCAACCCCGTGGACTGTAGCCCACCAGGTTCCTCTATCCATGGGATTCTCCAGGCAAGAATACCGGAATGGGTTGCCATTTCCTTCTCCAGGGGATCTTCCTGACACAGGGATCGAACCCAGGTCTCCCGCATTGCAGGCAGATGCTTTAACCTCTGAGCCAAACTTCACCTTATACAACAGTTTTTGTTGTTGTTATTGTTATTGAAGTATGGTTAATTTACAGTGATGTGTTAGCTTCAGGTTCAGATGTACAGCAAAGTGATCCCATTCATATATATGTGTGTGTGTATATAAATTATATATGTAATTGTTGTTCAGTGGCTAAATTGTGTCCAACTCTTTGTGACCTCATGGGCTGCAGCACGCTAAGATCCTCTGTACTCCACTATCTCCTGAAATTTGCTAAAATTCATGTCCACTGAGTTAGAGATGCTTTCCTCTGACACTCCCTTCTCATTTTGCCTTCAGTCTTTCCCAGCGTCAGGAGCTTTTCCAATGAGTTGGCTCTTTGCATCAGGTGTTCAAAACAGTGGAGCTTTAGAATCAGTCCTTACAATGAATAGTCAGAGTTCAGAATTATATACATATATATACAAACACATTTTTAATACTATTTTCATTATGATTCATTACAGGATATTGGGTATAGTTCCTTGTGCTACACAGTAGCACAGTTAATCCCAAACTGCTAATTTATTCCTCCTCTCTTCCCCTTTTGTAACCATAGGTTTTTTTTCTCTCTGTCTGAGTCTTTCTATTTTGTAAATAAATTCATTTGCATCATGTCTTAGATTCCACAGGTAAGTGATATCATATGATATTTGTCTTTCTCTGTCAGAGTTCACTGAGTATGCATGCCCATCCATGTTGCAGCAAATGTCATGAAGTTTCATTCTTTTTATGGGTGAGTGATATTCCATTGTGTCTAGGTACCACATCTTCATCCCTCCATCTGTCAGTGGCTGCTTCCATGACTTGGCTATTGTGAATAGTGCTGCTGTGAACATTGGGGTGCTCGTATCTTTCCAAATTACAGTTTTCTCCAGATATTTTGGATTTCCCTTTGGATTCCAGTTTGCGTTGATTTCCCTCTGTTTTTAATAGTGCACTTAAAAAAATGTAGTGCTTTGATTGCATGTTACTATGACCAGAGCAAACCAAAATGTGATGCATTGTGATCAGAAGGGAATTATTATGCATAGATTAAGTGGAGGAATTCTTCTGGAATTATAGTCAGAGTTTTGGCATAAGAAGTATGGTGTTAAATTCTATTTTGTTCAGGCAATTAAAGAGCAGCAGTTGCTATCTCACATGACAATAAAGGAATCAGAGCTCACTGAGACATTCTGCTGCTGCTGCTGAGTCGCTTCAGTCGTGTCCGACTCTGTGCGACCCCAGAGACGGCAGCCCACCAGGCTCCCCCATCCCTGGGATTCTCCAGGCAAGAACACTGGAGTTGATGTTATAACTCATAATAAATTATTATCAGAAAAAAATTATAATGATTTTTGGGTACACAGATTTATTGGTCAAGATTTCATGACAAGTCAGTTTTCTTTTTTTTTAATAGCTGATTTACAGTGTTGTGTTGATTTCTGCTGTGTAGAAAAGTGATTCAGCTATATATACATACACACATATACACACACATTCTTTTTCATTAGTTTATCATAGGATATTAAATATAGTTCCCTGTGCTATACTGTGGCACCTTGCTTTATAATAGTTTGCATCTCCTGGTCCCAAATTCCCAATCCACCCTCTGCCCTCACCCCTCCCTCACAGCCTTGGCAACCACAGATCAAGGCAATTTTCATTATGTCCACAGCCCTTGAAATTTGCATTGTCACCATTTTTCATTCAGCTCATTTTTCCCCATATTGGTTGAGTAGTCATTCCTTGGTTATAAAGTTTGTCTTATCTGGTGCTGAGTACGTAAATTTTTCTCAAGTCACTATAAAGAAGAAATTTGTTTTTGTTCTTTCGAGCAGACTTACAAAAACTCATCCAATTTTCCATCCAAACTGAGCGTGGTACTTGAGTCTTGAAGTTTTTAAAATATTTTAAGCTCAAAGGATGTGATCCCCAGAAATAGCACTGAATCAGTAACATTCATCCCGAACTTCCCTGTCTCACCTCGTGCATTGCACATGGACTGAATGACTGATTTATTCCAAGGACAGTGTGGGGCTTTGCAGATGAATCAAGGTGAATTGAATTCTCCCTCCTCCAGTGGCTTGTGGTGTAGTAGTGAAGATGTACTACTGAGGGTAAGGGATATTTGAATGACAGTTGACCTTTCTGAACACATTCCTATTTGCCATTTTAATTTGATATTTTTCAGGAATCAGAGATTCAGTAGAGACATACAACGTATCTACTCAAAACAACCCCATTTCCATTTTCCTTTCCACTGTAAAATGCTGCCTGTCTACATTAAAGCAGCCACACATTTTGGAAGTAAACTTCAGATCCAAGTCTCAAACTAACAAAAAGCATCCCTGGAATTGTTTACATGTCAACTACTCATGCAGAAAATGTGTGAATTTAGCATTCTCACGCATTGGGTTAAATGTAGCCTCGTATAATTTTGACACCAGTGCACTTTCCCCTGTAATACACCTGGAGGTAGGTCCTTGGTGAGTGGTATGCCAGGCGCTTCCTGTGTGCAGTCTCCTGCAAACACTGTGAGCATTTACGAATGAGAACTGCAATTCAGGAGATCAAATGTCTTTCCCAAGTTCTCACCGCGAAATTGTGTGTAGGAGTTGGACTTGGAGGCCAGTTCCACTGGCTTCTAAACATGTGCTCTCCCCACCCCAAGCCATACCCCCAGCATGCCCAGGGGTGCCCATTTGCCAGAACAGATCTTATTGTAATGGGGATTTCATGAAAGTCCACTTTGATCCTTTGGAAAAAGATTACAAAAGGAAATGCACAAGAGCTCTGAACAGAGCAGTCACACACGCACGCACACACACACGTCCACAAAATCTGAATAGAAGCAAGGTGAGAAAGTCTTAATTAACATAAAAGGAGGGGAAATAAGGATATTTTTTAAATGTCTGTTTAGAAGCACTATGAACCATTTTGTGCTGTGAGCTTGGCTATTCTAGTAAAGTCTATAAAGTCTAGTAAAGTCTTTCTCAGAATGATATTTCTCAATGCACACAAACATATGCATGGCAAAAAAAAAATGATTATGTTGAAATACAATGGAATTTATAGACTCACTGGGGCTCCAGACATTCCCCCATGCAGCCATGTTCTTAAGATTCAACTATGTTAAAGTCAAAGTAACTGAGAAATTCCTTCCATACTTTCTTGAAAGATTAGGTTATCAGTCTAGGAAAAATAGCTGTGCTTTTCTTATTTGGCAAAGTCATATTGTGCTTAACCACAGACAGACATAGTTTATCCACAATGTGAATACAATCCTATAACCCTAAACTCATGAGTCCCTATCACCAACCCCCTCCAATAAAGAATGGGAGAGGGAAATGCCAAAGAGGAAAGAAAATGTCATACTTGTATGCTGTGCCATTAAAATTATAATAAAAATGTTTTGTTAGATGCCTCTTGGCACCATTAACATGATAATTGCTGTCCATTAAGGGAGAGACAAGCTATCATTCCAATTAAGGCTGTGTCTCCATTTACTGTGAGACATTGTATAGGGCGATGGGTGTGCCCATCATTTCAGGGCCAATCCGTGAGTCATACCAGCACGTGAAATTAGGTCTGCGGTTCTTCCCAAGTTTCTAAGCCCCATTCTATATGGAGTAACTTGGTGGAAAATTTATTTATTCCATAATTATAATTTCTACACTTCGGTCTATTTCAGTATTAGAAGTAGCAAAGTGAACTGCTGGATAAAATTTAGTAGTTAATGTGAGATATTGCATATATAAACTTGAAGGACAGCATTTTATTTGTTGTACAGTTTTTATCATAACCAGGTAAAATGAGTGATCTTTTTGGTCCAAATTAACATTTAGAAGAGCAGTAATGATAGCATTTTTTCCTGTATTTAAGCAACTGTTTTTTTTTTTTCATTTTTAAAATTTTTTTTAATATAAATTTATTTATTTTAATTGGAGGTTAATTACTTTACAGTATTGTATTGGTTTTGCCATACATCAACATGAACTGTATTTTTTACATAACAGCTTAAAAATCACAGCCATACTAAGAAATGAATATACAGTACTTGTAGAATTTAATTTGAAAAGAAGAAACTAAAGCGTGCCTGTACTCCTGTTTTCTGGCATTCAGCTGCGTTTCCCTTGTCCCCTCCTTGTCTGTGTGAGCAGTTTATCTGAGGTGTCTCAGTGATTTTGTAACCTTGCAACTGCTGAGACCTGTGCCCTGTCCGCAGCCTCTCTCCCTGCTGGAGCACCCTTCACCGTCACCCCATCCGGGTCCCTGACGTGTAAGTCGTGCTCACTTCCTGAAAGCTCTCACTCTGGGGAATATGCTCATCATATTGTTGACCGGTACCACGTCTTCTCCCCCCGACACACATAGACCTGCTGGGCTGTGTGTCGGGAATCCTGGAAGCTGACCCTGAAAACAGCCTTGGTTTCTCTTCTGATCACTGCTCCTCTCTTCACCTCCACTGCTGAGGGCTGGGGGAAAGATAGAAGGCTGAGGAGAGAGGGGTCACCCTGTTACCCACTGCCCACCGCAAGCAAGCTTACTTCCACTGCGCTGAGTCACCCATGTGTTCAGGGGTGAGGCTGCAGCCCCCTGTGTTTGGTGGTGGATGCCCCCCTTCCGTACACAGAGAAGGCTGCATTTCCTGGTGTGGCAGACGTCTGAACAATGGGCCTCTGGGAACACCACATGGACTGGTCCCTCCCAGGCCCTGTGGCCCCTCTGTCCCCATCACTGTATGCTCTTGTGTGTGAAAGCACTGCCTCCTTCCCTCTTCCTTTCTCCATGGCCTCATGGGTCTTGGGCCTCCTCCACCAGAGCTCCTAGGAGATCTTAGGGGTCCCAGTAAGACCCCTGCCACAGACTCATTCCTTCCATCCTTGGACTCACAGTAAATGTGAGTATACAGATATACACAACCCACACAACTGGGTGCCCAAGTATTTGATTTGGTTCTGGACACACTGAAATGAGCAGCACACATTATGAGTTGTGTGAGTTTGAGCCTGGAAACACGTGGAAGTCTCCTGCATGCTCAAATGGTGGAAGGCAGAAAAATACCATGTATTTCAAAGGCAGGAAATACATGATCCTTTATACCTGATCGTGCTTGTCAAATCAAGCGGCTCTAACAAAACACCAGAGTGAGTAGTCTATAAACAACAGAAACATATTCCCTCCAGCTCTAGAGGCTGGAGCTCCGAGACCAGCATGGTTGGGTTCTGGTGGGAGCTCTCCTGTGGGTCACAAACCACGGACCCGTATCCTCAGGATGCAGAAGGAAGGAAGGGAGCTGTGTGGGGTCTCTTTCCCAAGCGAGTCTTTTCCACGGGGTCTCCACCTTCATGACCCAGGCGCTTCCTGGGGCCATCCTAATACCATCACATCCGGGTTTCGATTTCACCACAGGGGTTAAGGATGTATAAGCATTCTGTTCATTACACCTACAAATTGGTGACTGCTACACTGGGATGGTTTGTAACATCCAAATCTACAGATTTCACATCTTAATTCAACACCAAGCAAATATCCCCATCATGTACTTGTCACAGTGCAAAGCTGGTGCTGAGTAAAACACCCACTGACTGGATAATTCATCCTAAAATCCCCTTTGCTCCAAGGTCAGTGGTTTGTCTCAAACCATCTGACATCCTGAGAATCTTGCAGGGGTAACTCGGGACAGAGGGCAACAGGGAAAGCAAAACTGATACCGCAGGATCGCTGATCAGAGCTCCTCCTAAAGCTTGCAGGGACCATTTCATCCAGTATCTTATGAAACCGTGCACTGAAGGGACCATCCAGACACTCATCCTGATCATTTATATCGACTCACCCCATCCAGATGACACTCAGCAGTCTTTGCTATTGCACATATCATCTTTAAAGTCATTCATTCTGCTTTCGCAGAGTGCCAGGTGTTGCCCTGGAGTGAACACGTCTCATATTTTAAACACACATACTTCCTTGTTGTGCTTTGTCTTTGGCACTTGGGATGAAATTATGGATATAGTACTTGGGTTGTGAGAGAATTAGATGCAGCAGGAAGCTTTCTTATCCCCCAGAGCCCTAAGGACAGCTCCTGGGAGCTTTCACTGTCATGCAGATGGTTTAAGGAAGTTGAATCGAGCTAATGTGCCTTTTCTTTGCTCTTCTGTGAATTGTTGTCCAATTTTGATGTTGCTGATGTCTGGAGACTCACGGTTGATTTTGCTGATTCACAGCCCTGATCCTTTGATAGAACATGGGGTTCAAATCAGCCTTAAATATAAAGGAAACTGAATTGTCATTCAAATAAAGTGGTCTTTCTGTCTTTAGGTCAAAGGAGATAATGTATTTTGTGAAGGTAGGCGGACCTGAAATCAACCTGATGAATTTTTCATATGGCTTTTCATTTTCTTTCAATTTACCTTGTAGTTTTCTTTCAATGTAAAAGGCTTCAGCAGCCAAGGCACAGTGATTCATGGATGAGATACAAGCACTTTCTGGGTGTAATTCAAGTAATGCTTTGGGAACCTGTCCACACACATACATTAAATGACAAGCTCTTTCATTAAACACGCTTTTATTTTTGCCTCATGTGTTTAGTTACCTGCTTTTATTGGGTTTTGGTGGTTTTCCGATTAAGTGTTTGTTAACAAGTTGTGGTACGAATTCTCTGTAATTATGAAATCAAAGCTACCCGTTTGGTGAAGCCACTAACTAATGTCGGTTTTAAATTTCTTTGGACTACTGTTCTGTGACAGCTAACCATAGCAATAGATCATCTGAGTCCAGTTCAGGTAGAAAAGCCTACATTTCTAAGTAAAATTTTCGTTTTTCATTTGTATTTCTTACTGTGTTATTTTTCTGTTGTTCAGTCAGTAAGTCATGCCCAATTCTTTGTGAGCCCATGGACCGCAGCACACCAGGCTTCCCTGTCCTTCACTATCTCCTGGAGTTTGCTCAAACTCATGTCTTGTGAGATGGTGATGCCATCCAACCACCTCATCCTCTGTCACCACCTTCTCCTTCTGCCCTCAGTCTTTCCCAGCATCAAGGTCTTTTCCAATGGGTTGGCTGGAGTGGGTTGCCATTCCCTTCTCCCGGGGATCTTCCCAACCCAGGGATGGAATCTGGATCTCCTGCATGCAGGCAGATTCCTTACCTTCTGAGACACTGGGGAAGTCTATATTATTTTCCTTATCTCTGACACAGTGTTCTGTTGGTGTCGGTCTCTCATTATTGCAATCACATTAATGCATAGTTAAATGTCACAGCCATTGTGCAGAGGAGCTGACTTTTCACAGGTGGAGAAACTAAAACCCAGGGAAGTTGACTTGCCCCAAGGCTGAACCATCAGGGATAGTGGAGACCAGTTTTCAGTAAAGTTGGAACCGCCTCAGAGCCTCTGTTCTGAGTCATGACACTACACATCCTTTCTTTTATTTAGAAAAACAAAAGGAAGTGTTTGTTGAAATTTTTCAAGAATTTAGAACTGATTCAAGGCTATACATCACATGCCAGTTAAACTTTACAATTTTAATAAGCTATGCTCTTTTAATGGCTCCTACCTTAATATCTGGCAACATGATTAAATTTTTCTTTATGTGCCAGCTTAATTTTCATGATTTATCACGGTATTTTTCTTCAATGTTGAAAGAATTAATTAGGGTGCAAAAAAATTACTGTTAGACATTTACTTATTCTGTGACAATGCATCTCATTATAAATAAGGATCAAGGACATTGGTATGAGGATGTCTGTGTGGGGAAGGCAGTTGTTTGCTTCAGTTCAGTTCAGTTCAGTTGCTCAGTCATGTCCGACTCTTTGCAACCCCATGAACCGCAGCACGCCAGGCCTCCCTGTCCATCACCAACTCCCAGATTCTACCCAAACCCATGTCCCTTGTGTCAGTGATGCCATCCAACCATCTCATACTCTGTTGTCCCCTTCTCCTCCTGCCTTCAGTCTTAACCCAGCATCAGGTTCTTTTCTTTCTTTCTTTTTTTTTTTAATGTATTCTTTTTATTTATCTTTTTTTAAAATTTATTTTAATTGGAAGTTAATTACTTTAGAATTGAGTCAGCTCTTTGCATCAGGTGGCCAAAGTATTGCAGTTTCAGCTTCAACATCAGTCCCTCCAATGAATACCCAGGACTGATCTCCTTTATGATGGACTGGTTGAATCTCCTTGCAATCCAAGGGACATTCAAGAATGTTCTCCAACACCACAGTTCAAAAGCATCCATTCTTCGGTGCTCAGCTTTCTTTATAGTCCAACTCTCACATCCATACATGACTACTGGAAAAACCATAGCCTTGACTAGACAGACTTTTTTTGGCAAAGTAATGTCTCTGCTTCTTAATATGCTGTCTAGGTTGGTCATAACTTTCCTTCCAAGGAGCAAGCGTCTTTTAATTTCATGGCTGCAATCAACATCTGCAGTGATTTTGGAGCACAGAAAAATAAAGTCAGCCACTTTATTTCCCCCATCTATTTGCCAAATAGATAATTTCCCCATCTATTTGCCATGAAGTGATGGGACCAGATGCCATGATCTTAGTTTTCTGAATGTTGAGCTTGAAGCCAACTTTTTCACTCTCCTCTTTCACTTTCATCAAGAGGCCTTTTAGTTCCTCTTCACTTTCTGCCATAAGGGTGGTGTCATCTGCATATCTGAGGTTATTGATATTTCTCCCGGCAGTCTTGATTCCAGCTTGTGTTTCTTCCAGTCCAGCATTTCTCAAGATGTACTCTGCATATAAGTTAAATAAGCAGGGTGACAATATACAGCCTTGGTGTACTCCTTTTCTTATTTGGAACCTGTCTGTTGTCTCATGTCCATTTCTGGAAGTTGTTTGCTTCAGTGAATGCAAACATACCCATGGGGAGATAGCCTTCACTGTTTCTTGAAAATTGCTCAATGAAGACAACGTCATGCGTGATACTAAGGTCAGTGACGACTGAAATGTCAGTGCAGCATTAATATAAAGGTATCAAGTCAGCAACTCTTCTTAGCAGAAATAGTGATTTTTCTAAATCACAGAAACACATTTTACTCGTCCTTCATATGTCTTTTTTTAAATGATTTAGCTAAAGTTGGAAGCTTGTAGATTTTATTGGTATTATAGTACTATTAATACCGTTATCATTATTAACGAATGCAGGTGGCGCTTGGCTTCATCTTGAGTTACTCAAGTAATTCGAGTTAGTTCTGAAGGTAAAGACATGCTCAGAGATTCTGTGCAGATGGGTATGGTGAGCCCACACCTGGGGACCAGGATGTTAGCACCAGTGTGTCTGCCAGGACACGTGTGTGTGCACCTGTCCCCCCATCTCAAGAGAGGTGACTTGAAAATCTGGGTCACAAAGGATTGTCTCAATTACCTGAAATGATCTCATGGATTTTCTTTATTAGGCAATTTAACACTAACACTTAAAAAAAAAAATAAAACAGTTGGTACTCCAGGGTGGGATGGCCATAAAAGGTGACTTCTTTTCACATTTGAGGCCATGTGGGTCTTGCAGCCACGCCTCCTCATGTAGGTTTGAATCAAGCGGCAGCGACACAGTGGCTGTACATCTGATGCTCCATGTGCTTCAGCAAATGTATCATCAAAAACACAGGGACCCTGACCTCCATCAGATCTAATAGCGAATGCCTGGACAATTCAGGTATCCCCAGGCTTCCTCCTTTTCCCCCCCAAATCCATTTCTTGGGAGTCCTTTCATCTTCCTTCCAAATGGAAGCATGTATTTTTTTTTCTTTGTAAGCATTATTTAGAAGTCAGTGATTAATTATAGCTTTATTAACTTTCTCTCTTGTTGATGAACAGCCAAAAAGTTAAAAAACACCTGTTTTTAAAAGAAGGTTTTCTTTCCCCTGTTGGATGAATGACAGGGATCTTCCCCATAGAATCTTAAATGTACGCTGAAATGTAAAGGCGTTGATTCAAAGTTTTTCACCTGATTTTACCTGAATTATTAAAAGCAGCCTCAATTTTTTAAGGAATCTCCACACTGTTCTCCATAGTGGCTGTACTAGTTTGCATTCCCACCAACAGTGTAGGAGGGTTCCCTTTTCTCCACACCCTCTCCAGCATTTATTGCTTGCAGATTTTTGGCTCGCAGCTGGGCATACACACCGAGGAAACCAGAATTGAAAGAGACACATGTACCCCAATGTTCATCGCAGCACTGTTTATAATAGCCAGGACATGGAAACAACCTAGATGTCCATCAGCAGATGAATGGATAAGAAAGCTGTGGTACATATACACAATGGAGTATTACTCAGCCATTAAAAAGAATACATTTGAATCAGTTCTGATGAGATGGATGAAACTGGAGCCGATTATACAGAGTGAAGTAAGCCAGAAAGAAAAACACCAATACAGTATACTAACACATATATATGGAATTTAGGAAGATGACAATGACGACCCTGTATGCAAGACAGGAAAAAAGACACAGATGTGTATAATGGACTTTTGGACTCAGAGGGAGAGGGAGAGGGTGGGATGATTTGGGAGAATGGCATTCTAACATGTATACTATCATGTAAGAATTGAATCGCCAGTCTATGTCTGACTCAGGATACAGCATGCTTGGGGCTGGTGCATGGGGATGACCAGAGAGATGTTATGGGGAGGGAGGTGGGAGGAGGGTTCATGTTTGGGAATGCATGTAAGAATTAAAGATTTTAAAATTAAAAAAATAAAGAACTAAAAAAATAAAAAATAAAAAAAATAAAAGCAGCCTCAAGTAAACTCTGTGCAAATAAACTGTCAATACCTTAACCATGATCCATGTCAAGACCATTGTCTAAAATAAAGTCCCTCATACTTTATTTCAAAACTTGTGTTTGCAAAATCAGATCTACGGTAATATGCTAACAGCCTGCATAATGTTGGCTGTTTTGCAGACTGAGTTGAAACAGCTCAATTTCTATTCCCTTTTATCTGGGGACAGAAAACCTTCAGAGCAGTAAGAGCCCCGCTCAGCATGGATAGAAGTCTGGGTCGTGAGTGGCCTCTGAAATGTCTGGCTGCCTCCCTTCTGGGTCATCAGAGTCAAGTTCCACATGAATTAAAGAGTCCTTTACTGCCAAAATCATTTGTAAAAGAATTATGTGCTATTTAAATATTTTAGGATTAATGTGGTATATGTCTTATAACTTAAGTATTTTTAATTAAATGCTGTGAATATTGCCAGCAATCTCATTTCAATTTGCTTTAAATCACCTATGAGCCTAGGAAGACATTTATGCATTTTTATGTTTTTTTTCTTTTTTCTTTCTTTAATCTTTGTCTTCAGAGGAGATAAAAATGGGAGGAAAGTAAGCCACACACAGTGCTGTCGACTACTATAATATGAACTATTTACTATCTAATTAGCAAGAGCCCACTGACATGGTTACCATGTGGCCACACACTGAGAAAATAAAAATATAAAATCAAAAGTAAAAATGCAAAACTCCCTGTGAAGCAGTGTCAGCAGATCCCCTGAGACTGTTATTTTGGGGAAAAAAATCATGCTTTCTTATTGGACTATTTAGTGAATTATATTTATCTGTGAGAAGTAAATTGTGGCTCCTTAATTTACACTGACTACAGCTTACTTCTTGAAAGCTCCTCAATGCTTGGATTTGTCATTTAAAAGGGGCCAGGCTTCTCTCAGAAAAGGTAATGGCAACCCACTCCAGTACTCTTGCCTGGAAAATCCCATAGGCAGAGGATCCTGATAGGCTGCAGTCCATGGGGTCGCTGAGTCGGAAGCGACTTCACTTTCACTTTCATGCGTTGGAGAAGGAAATGGCAACCCACTCCAGTGTTCTTGCCTGGAGAATCCCAGGGACAGGGGAGCCTGGTGGGCTGCCTCTATGGGGTCGCACAGAGTCGGACACTACTGAAGTGACTTAGCAGCAGCAGGCTTCTCTGGTGGCTCAGATGGTAAAGAATCTGCCTTCAATGCTGAAGGCCCAAATTCGATCCCTGGGCCAGGAAAATCTCCTAGAAAAGGGAATGGCAACCCACTCCAGTATTCTTGCCTGGAAAATCCCATGGACAGAGGAGCCAGACTGGCTAAGGCCCATGAGATGGCAAAGAGAAGGACATGACTGAATGACTAACACTTTCACTAAAAATGAGCTGCATCCTTCTATTTCCTCCCATTGCTGTGGATGGGGGGGGGGAGTGCTAAATATTCTTTAAAAGTCATGTTTAATTCTCTAGCATGGGCACACATGGGATCTAAATATAGGATTGCCTTACCTGTGGCTCAGCTGGTAAAAAATCTGCCTGTGATGTGGGAGCCCTGGGTTTGATCCCTATTGGGAAGATCCCCTGGAGAAGGGAAAGGCTCCCCACTCCAGTATTCTGGCCTGGAGAATCCCATGGACTGTATAGTCCATGGAGTCACAAAGAGTTGGACACGACTGAGTGACTTTCACTTTTCCTCTGAACAATCTTCAGATGTCCCAGAATGTGGTGAATCCTGGGGGGAAAAAAACAAAAAAACAAAAAACAAAAAACAAAGCCTTATATTCCTTGCTACAACTAATCTCAGTATATTTAAAAGAGAAGGAAACATCACAGAATTCTTAAAATTTGAAGTGACCCGAGAAAGCCAGTTTTCCTGTTGTGAGCAAACAATCAATGTTAAAAGAGTTACAGTGAGGCTGTGGCGGAAAATTAAAAAATAAAAAAATAAATGTTTATTCTTAATGCAAAGTGAATTTACTGATTTAATTCAACTTGTAATGGAACCAAGGCAGTAGAAGCCTGGGGCTGTGCCCAGCACCTGGAAGGCAGAGATGGGCTGTGCCTGACATGAGGGCCGGTGCTGCTCCAGTCCTCATCCTGTGCTGTGTAGGGCTGGAAAGTTAAGAGCTTTCCTGGTGCATAGTTGCATTTCGTCCTCTGATTTTCACTTTGTAGTATCTCCCTTTTACAAAGGGACACCTGAGCCTGGGGACCCCCAAACCCTTGTTCCCAGGGTTCACGGCTGTACTGGCCTCGCTACCTCCCTGACTCTCTGCAGCACTGGGATCAGGCCAAGGGTGGGCCTCCACCCAAGCGACATGACATGAAACATATCTGTTGTGAACCTGGGCCCCTCTCCTGTAATTGTGTGGTTTCCTGTCTGTCCCTGTAAGGTGAAAAAGTCAGCTCAGCCACTCTGGGCTCATAGTGTTCCAGGATGTTCTGTGCTCCAGAAACCTCGGTGTTCCTCCAGCTCTATACTTGGGGCCACGTGGGGGAGAACCCAGCCCTGCCCTTCAAAGAAGGGTCCCCTCTTTCTCCCTGTCCTCTGCACCTGAAGCCTCCATCTCTACTGGGCAGTACCTGCCTACAGTGGTTTATGATAAAATGATAATAAAATATGTGAGTCATGATGCCTGTACTCCAGTCCAGACCTGAAGTCGGAAGTGCTGGGAGACTGCTGACCCCAATTTGATCATCTCCTACTTTGTAAATAGTATCGCTATAATCTTAGAACCCAAGGAACCTGAGGAAGTCACTCTGATATCTAGACCGTTGTTTAGGGCACCAGATGTGGACTTCTGACTCCCAGAACTGGGCCTCTTGCTCATCTTACAGATTTTCACATGGGAGGGGCTACTTTTGAATCATTTTATTCATTTACAAAGAGGAGGAACTAAAGAACAAAGAAGAACTAAAGAGCTTCTTGATGAAGGTGAAAGAAGAGAGTAAAAAAGCTGGCTTAAAACTCAACATTCAAAAAATGAAGATTATGTCATCCAGTTCCATCAGTTCAGTTCAGTGGCTCAGTTGTGTCCGACTCTTCGCAACCCCATGAATTGCAGCACGCCAGGCCTCCCTGTCCATCACCAACTCCCGGAGTTCACTCAGACTCATGTGCATCGAGTTGGTGATGCCATCCAGCCATCTCATCCTCTCTTGCCCCCTATTTCTCCTGCCCTCAGACCCTCCCAGCATCAGGGTCTTTTCCAATGAGTCAACTCTTCGCATGTCGTTAAGAAACAAGTGTTCAGGTGTTTGTCACTAACTAGTGGGCTAAACCTAGTTGAGGAGGTAGACATTGACTCTGTGTGGGATAGCATCCATGCGGGCATGCTGGTGAGGTGAGTATTGAGGGAACACCCGGTCTCATCTTGCCATGCCATGCGATGTCATTTCAGTCATGTTCGACTCTTTGTGACCTTATGGATTGCAACCCGCCAGGCTCCTCTGTCCGTGGGATGCTCCAGGCAAGAATACTGGAGTGGGTTGACATTTCCTCCTTCAGGGGATCTTCCTGACTCAGGGATTGAACCCCTGTCACCTTGGGATTATACTTTTCTGTCACGCTGGCATGGTGATGCTAGTGGTAAAGAATCTGCCTGCCAACGCAAGAGACATGTGTTCCATCGCTGGGTCAGGAAGATCCCCTGGAGTAAGCCTGGCAGGCTACAGTCCATGGGGTCACAAAGAGTTGGACATGACTAATGGCACCCCACTCCAGTACTCTTGCCTGGAAACTCCCATGGACGGAGGAGCCTGGTAGGCTGCAGTCCATGGGGTTGCTAGGAGTCGGGCACAACTGAGCGATTTTCAATTTCACTTTTCACTTTCATGCATTGGAGAGGGAAATGGCAACCCACTCCAGTGTTCTTGCCTGGAGAATCCTAGTGATGGAGGAGCCTGGTGGGCTGCCGTCTGTGGGGTCGCACAGAGTCCGACACGACTGAAGCGACTTAGCAGCTGCAGCAGCAGACTGACTATCACTTCCCAGTATTCTTGCCAGAAAAATCCCATGGACAGAAGAACCTGCTGGGCTACAGTCCATAGGGTCGCAAAGAGTCAGACATGGCTAGGCACAACCTGGATTTATTATATTATGTTATTTCTGCCATTTCATGGTTTTCTCATGGTTAGATTTTTTTTTATACAGTTTTACTCAGTTTTTAGAAATTATGATTAATGTCTCCAGATGTAGTTTTTTAGGGGCAGAGATGAACATGACAGTGTAGATCACTGCAGAATTTGCCCTCATTTTCAGCAGCCAGCATTAGTGACACCCCCGCCCGTCATGTACCCAGCACTGTCTCGGGTGCTGAGATTCTTCTCACTCTACACGGTCACTCGTGGCTTTTCAAGGTTCCACAGGGACCAGCCCAAGTTTGCAGGCATGCTGTCCATACATCCTGTCTAAGAAAATAAGTTTTTAAAAATAAATTGCTATTTACTTGTTTCTTAATCTTTAAAAAATATACATTTTTCTTTTCTTAATAAATTTATTTATTTACTTGGCTGGGCAGGGTCTTAGTTTCAGCATGTGGAATCTGTGGTTGTGGCGTGTGGGATCTAGTTCTTGGACCAGGGATCAAACCCAGGCCCCCTGCATTGGGAGTCTCGGCCACTGAATCGCCAAGCGAGTCCCTAAAATAATAATTTTAAAAGGCAATTTTCTAAAATTCAATAGTTTCAAAGTTCCCTCCTCACCACTAAATGATTTGTTTAATAGCTGTAAGCAAGTTTAAAATGGGGCTGTCAAGATCCCAGAATGGGCAAGGATGTAAATCACTTAAGTGGAATTATACTTCAATTGAATGATGTGTTGCCCTCGTTCACTTAATACTATTTCACAATTATTTTCCCATGTAACATAATCTTTGATAAGAAAATTCTTCCCTTTGGTAAAGGTGCTAATAACTGAATTGCTTTTTTTTTTTTTTACTAATATTAGATTTGTCTGATTTCAAGTCTTTGCTGTCATAAATAATTCTGTGGTAATTATCTGATGATTTTATAATATTTAGCCTCCCAATATGCCTCCCAAACAAATATGAGTGTTGTTTTCGTAGTGCTCGTATTTATTTATTGGATTTCTATCAACTGTCTTTGCATCATTTTATGTACAATATATATTTGTAAGCTTGGATACATTTTGTTATCTCAAGATAGTTGTTAGTTAACAATGTATTCCACATAAAAGTAAAATAGATCCCCAGTAAGGAAAAGGAAGATCAAACTCCAGCTCACACTGTTAAAAAGTCCTCAAGAGAAAGTGGCAAAGATAACTTTAACCCAAACAATAGGAGAGTCACTCTCCCAAAAATGTGGCCATGCTGTGGAGGCAATTAAATATAAATGGTTTTATTTAATTAGCTGACATTGTGATATCACCTTTGTGACTTGAGCTAAATCCTCCTCAGTAAGAAGTAATTAAAAATCACTTTTCGGCAGAGATCTTTCTTGATGGTCAAGGTCTTACACTAGTCCTCAGATAATATTATTCTTGGCAGAATTTATCTCTGAAAGTAAAAGTCAGTGAAAGACACCCAGGGTTCACTTAAAAAGGAATATAATAACTTAAAGTGGAGAAGAGTGAGATAAGTGATTCTAATTCAATTAGTATCTCAAGGAGCCATCAATAATAATTTAAAGGACCTCAGGATTAAATTAAGGAATTGACATCAGATCTGTAAGAATGTCAGAGCGAGTCTGAGTTTCTGGTGTTCGCTGCTGTCAGTATCTTATCTGAATAGTATTTGAGCATGTGATTTGTCTGGCACCCAAACATTTGGACAATGTCTGTCTCCCACTCCCCCCACTCCTTTCCCTCCCCTTCCATCAGCCTGCTCACTTTTCTGGTCCCTCCTTCCTCTGAGCATGTTAGCCTGGGCCTACTTTATTCCATTCCTTTATTATGAAAGGGGCTTCCGGGATCATATAAACCGGCCAAGTTCCATGTAGAACATAAGAGTGTCTTTTTTGAAGGGAGGGGAATTTTTAGATTCCTTGTATCTGTATCTACCCATAGGTTCTCAAAGATGTAATCACCTTCAAAATCCATTACGTACACGGTGAGAAAGGCGCAGCTATGAGAAGCGGTGCCCCCTGGACAGAAACGTCTTCTTTTCTCTGGACTTTGGGCACATGGTGCCTAAAGAAGTATCTTTCTTTCTCCTGACTTCAGGTCTGAAACCTTAGGCACGTGACTTAACTCTCAGGGACTTCATTTCGGTGGAGAACAGGAACATTAATTCCTTTACCCTGTGATTGACAACGTGTAAAAATGATGAGCTCTTCCGCCTGGATTCTTGGTTCAGAATTGCTTCTTTTCATCTTGCACACCTAGCTTTCAAGGCAGACAGTGTGGGCAGAGGCTCGGGGCCGGGGTCCAGCTGGGCCCTCTGCGGCGGGAACTTCTGGGCCTTTCTTCTCTTCAGCTCTGATCCTTTCATAGGCTCCGATGGTCCACCTCTGGGCCCAGGTTTTGTGCTGCCCTCAGCCCTGCCCCTTGACACTGATTGGTTCAGGACTGAACACATGATCTGTGCCTAAGCCAATGGCTTAGGTGTTTGGCCTCTGTGATTGGTCCAGGAGTAGACGCATACCCTGCTGTGCTTCCGCTCATTGTGAGGCCCAGGGTCTTCAAGTCTGGGGTTGGGCATGAAGATGCTCTGGGATCCTGTGAGCCAAGTGTCCTGAGGCCTAGAAGGGTAGCTGCCATTTTGAAATCACGAGAAACTAGATGGAGACCCCAAGAAGGGAAGGCCCACAACATGGTCAGATTGTTCTTCAAGCCAGTCTCACGCTGGCTTTTCAGTTATGGGAGTGAATGAATTTCATTAAAAAAAATTAAATCCAGTTGCTTCTTATTTGTCATAATGATAAAAATGTCTGATATGAGTCCTGAATTATTTGAGAAATTCAGAAATTCCCCCACTATAATTACCATAAGTTTGACTCTAAAAAATGGCATTCAGTTTGTCTAAATTTCAAGAAGGTTCTATGTTCAGTGAAGCTTTGATGTGGAGTCTCATTGTTATCTCTGAGGTAAGTTTGTCTTCCTCCTATTTTGCAAACCCCAAGAGGCTAACATTTTTTTCCTGTACCAAGAACACTCACCTTTCTCTCTGGATTGAGCTTAGAATCCCCCTTCTGTGCTCTGGTAACATCCCCTTCTCATCTCTATTTAAATCCTGCCCACATTAAATTAAACCTGTGTTTCTGTGCATCCGGCTCTCCCTCTGTTAAGCCACCCCTCAAGGGCAGAGATCATGCTCCAACACTGAATACTTGTTGAGGCTTGTCAAATACAGCATATAATTCCCACATATGTTTAAATTTCAGACAAAGAGCGTGTTTTATTTTTTTGGGGGGAATGTTGTGTTTCCCAAATAATGCATGGGACATACTTGTACTAAGGATTTATTAGCTGTTTTTCTGAAATTCAAATGTAACCGATTGCTCTGTGGTTTTATTTGCTAAATATAGCAGCCATTTATTTGTTGCACAGAATACTTACCACCTCCACTGTAGATCTCATAAAGCAGGCTGAGCACCGAAAATCTGATGGTTTTGAACCGTGGTGTTGAAGACTCTTGAGAGTCCCTTGGACTGCAAGGAGAGCAAACCAGTCAATCCTAAAGGAAATCAATCCTGAATATTGGATTGGCCTGGATGCTGAGGCCAAAGCTCCAATACCTTGGCCACCTGATGTGAAGAGCCAACTCATTGGAAAAAACCTTAATGCTGGGAAAAACTGAAGGCAGGAGGCAAAGGGACCAACAGATGATGAGAGATGGTTGGATAGCATCACAGACTCAGAGGACATGAGTTTGAGCAAGCTCCGGGAGATGGAAAGCATTGCATGCTCCAGTCCTTGGGATTGCAAAGAGTCAGACATGAGTTAGCAAGTGAGCAGTTACCCTGAAACACAGCAGCAGGTTGAAAACAGTAAAGACATATTATCCTGTAGTTTCTGTAGGTCGGGAACCTAAATGTAGCAGAGCTGGCTGCTGAGTGCCATTCTTTGATCCACTGAACTCCAGTCAGGCTCCTGGGCCTTCTCCCAGGCCTGTTTGTCCACTGGTGCCCCTACCCTGGATATCTGATCGCCTTTCGTATCTGGCTGGGCGCCTCATCCCCCACCTGCCCAGGTGATGGCTGACCACCTGGCCTGCACTCGGTGACAGTCCTGCTGAAGTCAGTTTACCCAGAACACCCACCCCTGATATTTTCTCTTAGTGACTTTCTGTCCCCTGACATCCACCCTGCACTGCTGTAGATCCCCACTGCGGGCACTGTCTTCAGAGTTGAGCCCAACCTCTCTCCCACCCTACTATAAAATCATGTTGCAGTGTTTCCTGTACCTGCGCTGATAGCCCCCTGCCACCCCCCAGGGAAAGTCTTCCTTACTGAGCTTTCAGAAGTGTCACTGAATATTCTTTGTCAGTCCCTCCAGCTCAGGGGCCCTCAGGAATCTGCATAGCCTGTCACCAGCACTGCAATCTGAACTTGTGGAACGGGGGAGGTGGGATCCAGGCTCCCACAGCTGGGCATCTACAAAGGGCTGTGTCGTATCAGAGCAGTTGGCTTCTCCTGAGACAACTGGGTTTCCCTTATAGCTCAGATGGTACAGAATCTGCCTGCCATGCAGGAGACCCGGGTTAAATCCCTGGGTGGGGAAGATCCCCTGGAGAAGGGAATGGCAACTGACTCCAGTATTCTTGCCTAAAGAATTCCATGGACAGAGGAGCCTTGTGGGTTATAGTCCGTGGAGTTGCAAAGAATCAAAGACGAATGAGTGACTAACACACACACACAGGGCAACTGATGCAAGAGAGAAGTGGAAACCATAGCATTTTGTTGTTGTTGTTGTTGTTGTGTTTTGTTTTGTTTTTAAACAACCTAATCTTGAAAGGGAACATTTCATGCAATGATGGGCTCAATAAAGGACAGAAATGGTAGGGACCTAACAGAAGCAGAAGATATTAAGAAGAGGTGGCAAGAATACACAGAAGAACTGTACAAAAAAGAGCTTCATGACCCAGATAATCACGATGGTGTGATCACTCACCTAGAGCCAGACATCCGGGAATGTGAATTCAAGTGGGCCTTAGAAAGCATCACTACGAACAAAGCTAGTGGAGGTGATGGAATTCCAGTTGAACTACTTCAAATCCTGATAGATGATGCTGTGAAAGTGCTGCACTCAATATGTCAGCAAATTTGGAAATCTCAGCAGTGGCCACAAGACTGGAAAAGGTCAGTTTTCATTCCAATCCCAAAGAAAGGCAATGCCAAAGAATGCTCAAACTACAACACAGTTGCACTCATCTCACATGCTAGTAAAGTAATGCTCAAAATTCTCCAAGCCAGGCTTTAGCAATATGTGAACCATGAACTTCCTGATGTTCAAGCTGGTTTTAGAAAAGGCAGAGGAACCAGAGATCAAATTGCCAATATCTACTGGATCATTGAAAAAGCAAGAGAGTTCCGTGAAAACATCTATTTCTGCTTTCTTGACTATGCCAAAGCCTTTGACTCTGTGAATCACAATAAACTATGGAAAATTCTGAAAGAAATGGGAATACCAAACCACCTGATCTGCCTCTTGAGAAATCTGTATGCAGGTCAGGAAGCAACAGTTAGAACTGGACATGGAACAACAGACTGGTTCCAAATAGGAAAAGGAGTACATAAAGGCAGTATATCATCACCCTACTTTTTTAACTTATATGTAGAGTACATCACGAGAAATGCTGGGCTGATGAAATCAAGATTGCTGGGAGAAATATCAATAACCTCAGATATGCAGATGACACCACCCATATGGCAGAAAGTGAAGAAGAACTAAATAACTCTTAATGAAAGTAAAAGAGGAGTGTGAAAAAGTTGGCTTAAAGCTCAACATTCAGAAAACTAAGATCATGGCATCCGGTCCCATCCCTTCATGGCAAATAAATGGGGAAACAGTGGCTGACTTTAGTTTTCTGAGCTCCAAAATCACTGCAGATGTTGATTGCAGCCATGAAATTAAAAGGCGCTTGCTCCTTGGAAAGAAAATTATGACCAACCTAGACAGCATATTAAAAAGCAGAAACATTACTTTGCCAATAAAGTTTCATCTAGTCAAGGTTATGGTTTTTCCAGTAGTCATGTATGGATGTGAGAGTTGGACTATAAAGAAAGCTGAGTGCAGAAGAATTGATGCTTTTTTAAAATATAAATTTATTTATTTTAATTGGAGGTTAATTACTTTACAATATTGTGTTGGTTTTGCCATACATCAACATGAATCCGCCACAGGTATACATGTGTTCCCCATCCTGAACCCCCTCCCTCCTCCCTTCCCGTACCATCCCTCTGAGTCATCCCAGTGCACCAGCCCCAAGCATCCAGTATCATGCATTGAACCTGGACTGGCGATTCATTTCATATATGATATTATACATGTTTCAATGCCATGCTCCCAAATCATCCCACCTTGTCCCTCTCCCACGGAGTCCAAAAGCCTGTTCTATACATCTGTGTCTCTTTTGCTGTCTTGCATACAGGGTTATCGTTACCATCTTTCTAAATTCCATATATATGCATTAGTATACTGTATTGGTGTTTTTCTTTCTGGCTTACTTCACTCTGTATAATCAGCTTCAGTTTCATCCACCTCATTAGAACTGATTCAAATGAATTCTTTTTAATGACTGAGTAATACTCTATTGTGTCTTGAACTGGTGATGCTGGAGAAGACTCTTGAGAGTCCCTTGGACTGCAAAGAGATCCAACCAGTCCATCCTAAAGGAGATCAGTCCTTGGTGTTCATTGGAAGGAGTGATGTTGAAGCTGAAACTCCAATACTTTGGCCACCTCATGCGAAGAGTTGACTCATTTGGAAAGACCCTGATTTTGGGAGGGATTGGGAACAGGAGGAGCAGGGGACGACAGAGGATGAGATGTTTGGACGGCATCACTGACTCAATGGACATGAGTTTGGGTAAACTCTGGGAGTTGGTGATGGACAGGGAGGCCTGGCGTGCTGCGGTTCATGGGGTCACAAAGAGTCAGACACAACTGAGCAACTGAACTGAAGTGAATCTTGAAAGGTCCTTGGTCCAGCCCACACTTCAGGGGAGGGGATTAGAGAACTTCATGATTATCACGACTGGGGCACCAGGGGGCTCCATGGGCACCTTAGATGCTTCTCCCCTTACGGGCTTCTTATATGTAGATCTCCATTTCTTACCATACCCACAGCACAAGTGCTCTAGGGAGAATTGCTGATCCTTAAGCCTTTTTTTTTGAAAATGCCTTGAGACAGTATATGCTATAATGTGGTGTGTAAGTTAGTTACACTATGCTGTCCAATATGGAAACCATTAGACACACTGATTATTTAGATTTAAATTTAATTTAAAATTTATTTTCTCAGTCACATGAATCATCTTTCAGGTGTTAACAAGCCTGTGTGCCCAGAAGGTACTGCACTGCACAGTAGACATAGAACATTCCCACCATTCCTGTAGAAGAGGCTGATATCGCCTCTATTACCTTTGCCCAGTGTTCCATATTAAATAAAACAGCATCTCTCTTATTAAAAGGACATGCATATCCTTTGTGCTCATCCTTTCAAATCGTAGCTGCTCACTGACTGAAATGATTTGCATGATGAACTGCTCTTGATAAATGTGCTCCTGAGAGGTGATATTTTAAGCATAACACATTGCCTTTGCTTTTATTTGAAAATATTATCTACTTCTTTGGTGATATTAAACTATGATATTCAAATGAAGGATGTTGATTATTACATTATGCAGGAAGGGACACAAAATCTAACGTATTTCATGAAGCATAATTTATGTAAAAACATGCAGACAATTGCATTCAAGTATTTGATGTCAGTAATGAGAGAATCATACATAATGGGCATTTTTTATTAAAGTGAGATTTAGTTGATTTGCCTTATGAATGAAGTTACTCAAGCAAATTGGATTGTGAGCCAAAGAAAAAGGGGATAAAATAAAGAGATGGAAATTTCAGAAACTCAACACATAAATATCAGGAACAAACAAAAAACTTGGCTGTAAATATTCTACCAATTTATTTGTATAGGAAAGAATAAGCAAGTTGGAAGCTTGATTTAGTGAAATCTGTTGGGAATTTTCTTTAAATAATTGTGTAATTATTACTGATGTTTTTGTCTCTATCCAATATTTATTGAACAGTTGGTATATGCCCACTGAAGTGACTTCATGGTAAAAAGATTGATCAGACAATCTGTTCTAACTGATCTCTTCATTCAGAAGTGAGGCTAAGTCGTGCATAAAGTGGCTAGAACCCATAGTAAAAAGTGGTTGGCGTGTCAGAATCTTTTTATGTTATGACTTTGGAGAGAAAATAAGTCCAAGGAGGGCAAGGGGTTTCTTTTTCACTGTCCTAACCCCTACGTCTGGGAAAGAGTGGACAAACTTCACTTTCAGTAACTGCTGTTAAGTGGACAAGGTAACAAGCCTTCGTGGGTGGCAGCATAGTTGGCCTGGGCAACAGAGGGTCAGTTGGGCACGGTTCTGAAAAGGATGGACATGTGATCTAACTGCAGCCAACAGCACAAGGGGAAAGCTGTGTAGAGAACTCAGCACTGTGTGAGGAGAAGCACATGGTACAAAGTCCCAGTGAACAGAGAAGAAAGAAGTAAAAGATGACGGTGGGGAGGTTGGTGGTGTCCAATCTATGAAAGGTCCTTGTGCCAAACATGAGAGTGTAGACTTTTTATATTGATAATATAATGCAGTGATCATATTTTGGATACATTAGGTTAAATAAAATGTTATTAAAATTAACTTCACTTGTCATTGTTGGATTTATTTTTCAATGAGACAGCCTCAAATTTAAAATAAGAAGGGAGCTTGTGTTATATTTCTGATAGATAGCACTGTCCTATGAATCATCATTGGGAATGCAATACATATTTGAGATCTAGCTAGTAGATCAGGCGCACATGCATGAAGTAGAGACAGTGGGTATGAAGGTGTGTGTAGTAATAGAATTGCAAAGTTTGTTTCAATAATGAGTGCAAAAATCAACAACTTGCACAAACAATTACAGTTTACATGTTCAGTAAACATTGGGTTTGCCAAAAGGTTCTTCGGGGTTTTCTGTAACATCTTACAGTATCTCATATGTGTGTGTCATTTTATATTTAGATTTTGGCTTAGGGCTTTGCACAGATTAGTGGGGGTTGTGGAAAACCAAGTTAGAGATTTATTTCTTTTACAGGCTCTCAGGGAGCTGCTGTTTCAGAGGTCATGTTCTGCCCGCAGGGGTCTCCAGCTGAATCACCCGCCTGAATGTCTGTGTGTCCTCAGCCCATTGGGTGCAGTTTAAGACTTCTGTGGTTTCATGATACATTTTCTACGTTCCATCCCTTCCACTTTTACACATTGACAAAAACTCATTTTGTACAAAATTGTTTTTCTAACTTCTCTCAAAAGTATCAAATGTTTTAGTTATTTAAAATAGCTATACTCATTTCTAAAAGTTATATAATAATTTGAATACTTAAATTTTAAAATGTAGCTTATAGTATAATACAGTTTACAGTTCTTTTATTTTTTATTATAAATTTATTTATTTTAATTGGAGGCTTTTAAATTCACACAAGAATAGATCTGATACTGATAGAACATTTATAAAGGAAACAAGAAAGAAATTTCATACGTATTAATGTTCTCTTTCAAATTTTCCCCTACTCAGCTCTGCTTCAACACTCTTCCTTCCCCCAAAATGTTCCCAAAACTGCTGAGCTTAGTAATATTAGTTGTACTAATTAGTCCTGATGATCAACACAAGTTAAAAATATTTACCATTTTATGCTACATTTTGTTTTTAAATTATTTCCATGAAATTTATTTCATGAAAACATTTACTTTAAAAGAGATTAGTTTATCTTGATTTAAATGACACCGAACTTACAGTGTAGTTTTAAATAATATTTCATAAAATCAAAGTTATTTGGAAGGATAAAAATCAAAGTAACTTGGGCAAAATAAATTTAAAATATCCAAATGTCAGTTTTATCAGATCTTGAGAATCAAAACCATTCACCAATTGGGATTATTTTTTTTTCAAGTCTTGATATTACCTTGAATTTCATTTATTAATGTCTTATAAATTATACTACATTCTCAAAGACTGACTTGTAAAGAGAACTCTGAAAACATTTGCAGGTCAAAATTGACTTAATAAAAATAAAAAATACAATTTCTTTTGTATTCGTATAAATCCATTAAACTCTGCTGAATTTTATCTACCAAACTTTAGTATTGGAAAATCTTTTATAGCTAATTGCAGGATGCTTCTTAAATGAATTCTGGTAAAGTAACAATTAAAGAACACATATGGAATTTTGGAAGAAAATTTACTCAAAGCAGGCACTGAAACTAATTATGATGTCTTCCCCGGCTTAGTTTATTTAGATTTGTTTACCCATGTATTACTTTAGTGTTCAAATGTTGCCTTAATGCTTACTTGTTCATCAAGGTTGACATTAAAGAAAATTGCTTAGTTGAGCAAAGCCGTATTCAGATATATAATGGATAGTCAAAATGCACAATGCCGCCATAAAGAAATTACTTTTAGAGGCACGTGGTGTACTATAGTTACTGAATATTTAAATGCAAGAGATAGAAACGGATGGAGTCTTGAGTTAGCAAGCCATTATACAGTTTTTAAACATAAAGGTCAGAGGATTAATTTCTACGGGAAAGAAAACATGCAGTAATACATTTCATAAGAAATAGGCAAAAACAAATAAAATGTGTTTGTTTCATTCCAGCTAAAAACTGCCTAATTTGATGGCTTGCTACTGATTTTAGCATCAGTAAAAATGATGTCAGTCGTGTTTTCCTTATAGTACATTGCAGATTTTGTCGGCTCAGTGGAAATCATTTTTATTGCTGTTGTTTCAGTGAGAAGGAGCATATGACACTTTTTGACATTTTAAATTTAAGTATGTATCAAAAGGTACCATTTGATGTAGAAAAGCATCTGAAAAGAATACCTGTGTGTCTGTGTGTAATGTGCACGTGTGTGTGTGTAGTTGCATCACTTGGCTGTACACTCGAAACTCACATAGCATTGTAAATCAACTATACCTCATTTTTTCTTTTTAAAGATGCCATTTGGTGATCTCTAAGGGACTGGATAGAATAGTAGTAACACACTGCATGAACTTACTCAGCTCAAGTTCTACTGCCTGACCTTGAGCCAGCTGTCAAACTTTTTATTTTTTCGTTTCATTACCTTTTCTAAAAAAATTAAGAAGGAATGACAAGTTTACCTCCAAGACTTCTTCCAATTTTGTGGCTAAAAACCCATCTTTTTCTAGTCAAAGCGACCTGAATTTCAGTCCTAATTCTGTCACTTGTCCGTTATATACACGGGAAAGGTGATGTAATGTTCTGCGGCTCATCAACGTCTGCAGACGCGAGGAGTGTCTCCCTTTTCTGGTGGTCAGTGGGGCTGAGTGAGATGCGGGAAGGAGCCCATGGTAAGCATTCCTCAGTCTTAACCTCTATCATGTGTTTCCAAAATGTATCTTCAGGGTGATTGACATCCCGGTAGGAATCTCCTCAGAAACACAAGGCAGGAAGGACCAGGCCCTCTGCTGTTTCGGCAAGGATACAGCCCCGGCATTGCAGAGGGTCCCAGGACCTTAGGGAGGCTCACTGCCCCTGACTGCAGGCACCAGGCGGTGGGAAGCAGCTCTCTCTTCCTCCCTCCCTGCCCTGCCTCCCCTGCAAAACACCAAACTCTGTCCTGGCAGAGCAGGCTCTGTCTTTGGGGTTAGTGTGCCCTCAAGAACGTTTTTCCTCCCAACCTTCCCACTGCCCTGAGTGCCCTTGGTCCCTGGCCTAGATTCTGTGTATTCTGGGAGACCCCGTCTCCCCACCCTGTTCCTCGGCTCCTCAGGTGTGGCGGGGACGTCATCACATGACCTCGCTGGGGCCCCTTTAAACTTTGTTCGTGGACATGGACATTTAATTTTCATATAATCACGTGCCACAACATATCATTCTGCTTCTGATGTTTTTGTGTTTTGTTTCCAACCATTTAGAAATGTAAAAACCACTCTCAGGAGTTGGGCAAACCTGGGCAGTGGGATTCAGCCCAGTGGCAGTACTTGGCTGACCCTTGTCCCTGCCCAGAGGGTCCTTGAGTGCAGGAGGGGCCCCTGAGTGGTCTGACCACCTCCACTTGGTTAAGACTGTCTGGGATTCACCCACAGCACACCCGAAAGCTGCATGTTGCTAAACAGATGAGACTGTATAGTCCTTACAAGCATCCTGAGTGGTAAGACCCATCAACCCCATTTCATGTGAAACTGAAGCTCAGATCAGAGCTGCCTTGTGGCGGCACCCAATCTTCTGGGCCCCTCTCTGAAGTATTGTATGGTCTTCATGACTTCCAGAGCTCAACAGGGTCACCTGTGCCCACTTCAGTCTGCACAAGCGTCTGTGACAGACACCCTAAGTGTGCAGTGGAAACCACACGCAGGCATTTGCAGGGTATCACTGAGTAGCAAACACAGCTGAAAATTCCCCGTCATTTCTAGCACCTGTCACTAGTGGAGGGTTTTAGAGGCACTGATGGAACTCTTTTCTTAACTTTGAAATGAGTCAATCAAATGGCAGGAAACTTTTATTACATGCTGATAAGGTAAAGAATTTGGATGAGACTTTAAAAAATCTGTGAACCTCCCGAGTGAAAAGGACATGAAATCACCAGATTGCACACCTCGGAGGATGCCCCACCTGTGGCTCGTTGTCTTATCCTTCCGGGCATTTCCTATAGTGTTTTTATGTGTTGAAAAAATGCTCAAACACAGAGTGAATGAAAATGTGATTTTTGTCCTTTCTTGCCCATGCACGGCAGAGAGAGCTGCATAGAGACTGTGGGTGCTCACCACTTGCCTTGCACATTCAAGGTTTATCTTAACTGGAGAGAAGGTAGGCTTTGCAAAGCCTTTTGTTGCCTTCTTTGGAACAGGCTGTGCATTCCCAAAGCCCATCATCTTTGTCATCATAACTGAAGTGCCAGTCACTGCAGAGATACTGCCCGCACTCCAGGGGCACCGCAGGGCCCTCCCTCTCCGCTCCCTGCTCTCTGCCAGCCCCTGCTCAATGAACTGCCTCTGGGTGTGTGAGCCACAGGACGTCTGATACGACCCTCAGGTGATCATCACGCTCTGATAAACGTCAGCCAGCTCCATTCCCATTCCGTTTGTGCAGGAGTCTCTGGAGCTCATCTGAGGAACTGGGCCAATGTATCCCTGACTTCATTAGGCTTCTTTGATAAACTGCAGACTTGGGTGGCTCAGTGGGAAAGATGTAAGATCTTGGAGCCCCTGGGGCATGCATCCCGCAACAGATGACCCTTCAGTCGCTGGACGGGGACTTATAGAACGGCACTGATTCCCCCTGTTTAAGAAGATTCCATTTAATTGCAGCCTTGTATGGTATCACGCGGGGATCTTTAAGTATAAAGATCTGAGTGATCATTGGCAAAAGCTGACATAAGAGTTTCTATTGTGACTTGATAAAGTAATGCTCTTTTGATTAGAGATGAGCTGAAAATCCCTCATTATGTGAAAAGTGTATTATCAAATTATCCAGCCAACAGTGGAAAATCTTGTCTTTATCTGCAAAATGCCTGACATTATGGAGAGGAAAAAATATTCATTATAAAAAGGAGCTTGTGGTTTAACATTTTTTAAGTATTTAAACTTTGTATTTAAGACCAGAATTTTCCTCTTATTAGCCAGAAGAAAATAGTTATTAATCATGGTTTCACTTCCCAACCAACTTTCCTGCCAGACAGAGGTAGTTGTGATTTATAATGAGACAGTGGAATCTGTTGATTGGACCAGAGTGGTGCTAGCGGTAAAGAGTCTACCTGCCAGTGTAGGGGATGCGAGAGAGGTAAGTTCGATCCCTGGGTCAGGAAGATCCCCTGAAGATGGAAATGGCAACCCTCTCCAGTATTCTTGCCTGGAAAATTTCATGGACAGAGGAGCCTGGTGGGCAATAGTCCATGGAGTTGAGAAGAGTTGGGCGTGACAGAGTGACTGAACACACACACACACAGAATGGTGTCTGTGACAGAGGCCCAGAGGCAGAGTGACTCTTGAATTGTGTGGCCTCAGGGCAGAAAGGCTGGATTCCAAGGTGAGAAAACCAAAACGCAATTCTGGACGCTCTGATCCAGAACTTGGCCTCCACCCTATTACCATTAAAAAAAAAAAAAAATCTTTCACTTGACCCCAGATATTTGGCTCCATCACTAACTGTACAAAGGGAGACACTGCCCAAGTACTGAATCAGTCAGTGCCTCTGTTACTTCATCTGTGATGTGGGGGTAAGAGTGATTTGATCTCGTTAACTGTTGTGAGGATTCCATGAGATGAAGCCTGCAAAATACTCTTCAGAGTGCAACTGCTACGTGTGTGTTAGGTGATAATTAGGGTTTTTGCTACACAAACACTCAGTTGTGTTGCTCAAGTAACATGAGTACAGTTCACTCAACATCTAACATGCACAAACTCCTGTAGTATCTCCAGGAGCTGTGAATTTAGGGAACGGTCATGTCGTAGATATGTATTGAATATGACGTGTCTGAGCAGAGCTGGTGAATCAGAACCTTCATTCACCTATGACGGTGCCTCTTGGCCAAATTTTCACGCTTCCTTTATCTTCTCTGTGGAAACAGCGTTGATGTCTTGCATGTGTTGTCGTTAGGGTGACATGAGGTGGGTCTGCACTCGTCTTCTCTCTCGCCCTTTACAGAAGGGAGATTCTCACGTGACTGGTCACTGAGTAACAGAACTCGGTTCATGTGGCTGGTCGGTCAGCTTGTTCTGACGTGGACCTTCGAGGGCCTGCTCAGCGGACACCCGCGTGCTTTGCGGTTCCTCTTCCTCTCTCTCATCTCAGGGCTTCTGAACCTCCATCAAACCATCTCCTATCCATAGATGCCACTTTCAGTTCTTTGAGGCAACAAACTGGGATCTTCCAGATACATCTGCCTTAAGTTTATACAATAGATTTGTAAAATCTCACAAAATAAGGACCACCTTGTACTCTATCCTTTCAACTTGAACAAGAAGCTGGAAGTAGAAGGGGAGGTTACTCACCTTCTAAACACAATTGTTCCCCAGTGTCTTCACAATTCAGTGTCTGATTGTTTGCTTCCACTGACCTTGGCCTTCTTCCTCCTGAAGAGATACAAGGTCTGAGGTAGAGGTTTCATGAAGTGGTGAAAAACCCCCCATCTCCCCCTCAGCAGCCCCAAACAGGGAAACCAGACTCTCCACTCTGCTTTACTTCAAGGTCCCCTGTTCCTTTTCTTAATAGGAACCACCCCTGTCTTAATAGGAATCACCCCTGAAGTGATACGAAAAGTACTGGGAAAGCTGAAAAGATCTGGAGACTCAGGATGGGAAGCTCTCGCTGGGTCCTGCCTTTTCAGGACTCTGGGGTCTCCTGACGCACGAGCACTCTTAAGGCAGCACCACCAGCCCTTCCTTTTACTGGGGTTAGCGGTCGGCTTTGGAGATGACAGCGTGCTCCTCTGAATCAGGAAGCCTGTGTCTCTGCGTTTCCTCACTCGCCTCTGACATCCAGTCAGGTCTGACTTCAGAGGGAACATTTTACAAAAACTGAGATTCACCAACAAAGGTTTGAAGACTGCAGGATTGTCACTCGGCAACTCTGTTCAGAGCTCAGTTCCTTCGATCTGTGAGACTGTGGGGTTGGTGGAAAGGGGGATTCCATGTGGCCGCTTCATGACACAGCAGAGGATCTCAGCTGCCTGGCACGGTACACAGAGGACCTTGCAGGCTCAGCAGGAAGGGACACAGCCTCATCCACGATTGCTGAGAGACAGCTGACCTGGAGAGACCAGTGGAGCTCTGCCCTTCAGCAGCTTTGAGCAAAAATATGAGGGAGACCAAAAGTCAGAGCTGCAGAACCGAAACCACTGGCTAGGTTTGCAAGCCCGGGTCACACATGACAGGTTGGGTGTGTTTGGGGACCTCAGAGCATGCAGCATCTTTGCCATGTTTCCTTACAGAACCGAGAGGGAGGTCACAGAGCCGAGCAGCGTTCCAGGTGAGAGCAGCCCCAGGACTGGCCGGGCCGAGCTGCTCACGTGGACACAAGCACAGATGATGGAAGGAAGCCTGGCAGGTGTGTGGCCACCCTGCAGGGATGTGGTGACTTAGCAGCAGAAGCTCGAGTCTCTGTATTTGTATTCTCATCATGTTGATCATAGCCAGGGTTCAGAGTATGTGGTCCTCCTTCAGAGCTGTTTCCTTTTAATTACAAATCAGAAAGGAAACACCGCCCCTATCAGAAAGGAGTGGTAGGATGATGGTGGACACACTAGGGGTAGAACCACCTGCCTGGGTCGGGAAGATCCCCTGGAGGAGGATGTGGCAGCCCACGCCAGCATTCTTGCCTGGAGAATCCCATGGACAGACGAGCCTGGTGGGCTACCGCCCATGGGGTCGCAAAGAGTCGGACACGGCTGAATGCGGCACAGGGTAGGATGTCGTAGGATCATGCTTATTTCCTTTACCACATCAGAAAAACGGAGAGAAAACTCTCCTGAGATTTTGAGGATAGGATAAAATGAACTTTGGAGGGATAATCTAAACTCTAATTTGATGTTAATTTCTTTCTCTTTCTTTGTATACATATGCACTCTAATTATATGTAAATATTACTATATACATTCAAGAAGTGTACATACATATGTGTATATCAGTTAGTGCAGAAGCATCTTCATTTATATGTTAACATAATTCCTTAAATATACAACATACAAGGTTGAATTATAACTTGAAGTAGATTTGTTTTCTTTTTTGACTATGCTACTTATTGATGGGTATCATAGAGTGTTCTTCATTTAAAGTGGGGATTTTTTTCCTACGTTTATTGAGATATAATTGACATGCATCACTGTGTAAGTTTAAGGTGTATAGCATAATGGTTTGACTTACAGAGTGGGAAAAGTTTTGGAAGTACATGGTACATTTTACTTCTCAGAAGATAAAGATGTCTTACCTGCCACTCCATAAGTTAACTGACTAATCTATTTTTATGAAAAGTTTAATATAGTAACTATATGAATTTGGATGTTTGGAAAATAACTTTTTAATACAGAAATTTGCAGCACAGGCTAATGAGGTTACAAAACCAAACACACTGATTCCACTAAAATATCCACCTGCAAAACCAGAACCAGGAAGCATTCTAACTGCTTGCGTATCCAGTCAGCATCTTCTAGGAAAACCTGTCATAGTCAAGACAGGGACGGGATTTCCTGCTTCGAGTAGTTAATGTATGTGTACAGTGTAATAGACAGACCTATGGAAGCCAGGTTCATTAAGGTCGTGTTTAAGTAAATAATGGATTTTCTGCATGGAAAATAAGCATTTGGGGGAACATGCAGTCTGGAGAAGATCACAGGACCAGAAAGCCAACAAAGAAGACTATTCTCTAGAGTTTTGCTACTATTTTTGCTGTGTGATTTCTTCAGTTAATTTTCAGCGTACATATGTCAATTAAAGTAACATGAATATTAAGCATTTGGGAAAATTGTAATGTCTTTTGTCTATATTAGCAAATATTTTGTTTTTTTCTTTTATTTTTTTGGATGGTTGAGCTGCAAAGCATGTGGGATCTTAGTTCCCCAGCCAGAGATTCAAGCTGTGCCCCCTGCAGTGGGAGTGTGGTGTCTTAACCACTGCGCTGCCTGGGTAGTCCCTGTTTTATTTTCCTAATGAGCGAACTTTTTTTCCACTTAAAGTTCAGGGATGGAGCCTGTAGCAAAGTTCTGTAGCAGTCTCTATCCAATCTCTCCGATAAGGGCTTAGTCCTGGTGACTCAGACACTAACAAGTCTGCCTGCAGTGCAGGAGACCTGGGTTCGATCCCTGGGTTGGGGAGATCCCCTGGAGGAGGGCATGGCAACCCATTCCAGTATTCTTGCCTGGAGAATTTCATGGCCAGAGGAGCCTGGCAGGCTGCAGTCCATGGGGTCTCAAAGAGTCGAACACGACTGAGGGACTTTCCGTTCACACTTGCTGTGTGAACTTGAACAAGTCACTTAGGTTGTCTTCATTTACAAAATGCATATTAAGATAATTGTTCCACAAGTCATGATTATAAGTAAGTGAAACTCCACATCACTCAGCATGGGAGGTTTGGAAATACAAGTGCAGTGTACCCTCCTCTCTCTGTCTGTTTATTCAATCACATAGTAGAACTATGCACTGAAGTGTAACGACTGTAAACGTCTCTGGACAATATGCTGAATAGTAAGGCGCTTGCTAAACTAGACACACAAGACTCAGCATCTTGTTACTATTGTATGTCTCAAGTGTTTCTATTCACGTCTTATTTTTTAGAATATCTTTCTTGGTCACCAGGATCTAGTGATCTAATTGCAGTTCATCTCTCTGTTAATAAGCATTTTTCTTTTTCCCTCTAGTCTCAGCAGATAGATCTGCACGTGGCACGTTACTCTTGAATGTGTGGAGTCCCAAAGGAGTCGGGATGCTTGGGCTTGTGTAGTGTGTGTCACAGCATTTTCACTGCGCATTGTAGGAAGGGGTGACGCAATAAGGAGGATTTGGAGTGGCCCTTCTGCTTACAGGAGTCAGCTTCCTGTGCTCCTCTTGGGCAGCTGGGGGTCCCGCCAATTGCTGCTGAGTGAGGGGGCGTTGGCCCTTCCTCTGGGCTGATGCCCCAACCTCAGCTGCAGGGTCGGCCGCCCCATCATACTTCTCAGATGAGATGCAGTTTCTCTTCCCTCACTGCTCCCAAACTGTCTCCAACATAAGGTCTTTGCCTCCGGAAGACTTTTAGTGAAAGTTTGCAAGTTGCAGATTGTAATTAAAGCACAGGGGAGAAGATGATGCGAAGTATTGCTCTCACTGTGCTTTTTAGGCATTTCTCACACCAGGAACATCTTCTCCATTTATCAGCCATATTGCTCCAGTTATCTTGTTTGTCCTTCTCTCTTTCCATCTCCTCTGTGTGTACAAAATGCACAGATTCATGCTGTCTTTTTCATAGGGCACTTTTTTTTTTTTCCCATCTTCTTCTTAATCCTGATTCTGGTCCTAATGTTGCAAAGCCCAGCAGCCTCAGCCAGAGACTAGCCACTGCCTGACCTTACCCAATGAGCCAAAACACCAGGAAAAAGACAGAAATCTCAGTCAGTGTTGTTTTGCTTCTGTGCTTGTTTCAGCCAGGATGCACATTCTTCAGAAGGTTGCTGTTTTGCCGTTACTCTTTTAAGAAGAGAAAGAGGAAGTCTGTCTCCCTCCTGTTGTGAATAATGCTCTTAGCTGGGGCCCTGAGCCCTGATCACAGACTCTAAACTTACCCCAAGCCTGTCATGAGGAGAGGGAAGGTCCCCGTTTCTTCAGTGGGAGCTGGGCAGGGAGTACCACTGGTGAGCTGCAGGCAGAGTCGGAGTGTCCCTGGCTGGGAAGTTCAGAGATGCTTTCCCAGCAAGAAGGTGAGGGAGGTGGTGACATCCTCAGTGAAGACAAGGGTCCCCAGGTTAGATAAGTCACATGAGGGGAGGGTAGGACCCCCATGGATGACGGGGAGCCCGTCACTGAGGTCAGGCGCCTCAGGCCTCCTCTGGCTCACTCTCCAGCACACGCCCTAGTTTCTGCATCAGTGTGCCTCATCTTCCAAGGACACAGCCTTAAAAATGCTAATTTGCTTCCTTACTCACAACACAACTGCCTTTTAGACACAGCACAAAAGCGATTTATACAGATCCTTAGCCTTTCCTGACTTTGCTGTGAGGGGTTACACTCTGTTTACCCAGCACAGATCCCACAGTTGTTCAGAGCTTAGAGTCTGAATGGAAGCCCAGGAGGTGAATCAGCATCACTAGAGCAGCCAGAGGTGGGGTTAGAGAGCAGTCTTCACAATTCTCATTTACAAAGGGAGTGAGTCAGTCAGTGGGCACTGTAACAGCAAGTTCTCAGGCAACCTGCCCTCAGCCAGTTGCTGAACCCCCAGCCAAGCCCTGCTGGCTCCCTGGGTTCTCTCCCTGGAGGTGGTGAGGAAGCCTTTGTGTGGAAACACAGGCAGCAATACTGCCTTTCTCGCTCTAAAGGAGCTCATCCCGCCCGCGTCCTCAGGGTGCCTGCAGGGGCACCTCTGCAACCAGAGGGACCAGATGTTCACCCCTCTAGGCAAGTATCTGACTTGGATTCTGATTTGGACCTCAGTTCAGTTCAGTCGCGCAGTCGCGTCTTTGCTACCCCATGAAGTGCAGCACGCCAGGCCTCCTTGTCCATCACTAGCTCCCGGAGTCCACTCAAACTCATGTCCACTGAGTTGGTAATGCCATCCAACCATCTCGTCCTCTGTCATCCATTTCTCCTCCCACCTTCAATCTTTCCCAGCATCAGGGTGCTTTCAAATGAGTCACTGCTTCGCATCACTTGGCCAAAGAATTGGAGTTTCAGCTTCAACATCACTCCTTCCAATGAGTATTCGGGACTGATTTCCTTTAGGATGGACTGGTTGGATCTCCTTGCAGTCCAAGGGACTCTCAAGAGTCTTCTCCAACATCACAGTTCAAAAGCATACATTCTTCGGCACTCAGCTTTCTTCACAGTCCAACTCTCACATCCATACATGACCACTGGAGAAACCATGGCCTTGGCTAGACAGACAAAGTTGCCTCAGTAATGGCTCTGCTTTTTACTATGCTGTCTAGATTGATCATAACTTTTCTTCCAAGGAACAAGCATCTTTTTATTTCATGGGTGCAGTCACCATCTGCAGTGATTTTGGAGCCCGCCAAAATAAAATCTGCCACAGTTTCCACTGTTCCCCATCTATTTGCCATGAAGTGATAGGACCAGATGCCATGATCTTAGTTTTCTAAATGTTGAGCTTTAAGCCAACATTTTCATTCTCCTCTTTCATTTTCATCAAGAGGCTCTTTAGTTCTTCACTTCCTGCCATAAGGGTGGTGTCATCTGCATATCTGAGATTATTGATATTTCTCCTGGCAATCTTGATGCCAGCTTGTGCTTCTTCCAGCCCAGCATTTCTCATGATGTACACTGCATATAAATTAAATAACAGGGTGACAGTATACAGCCTTGATGTACTCCTTTTCCTATTTGGAAGCAGTCTGTTGTTGCATGTCCAGTTCTAACTGTTGCTTCCTGACCTGCACACAGATTTCTCAAGAAGCAGGTCAGGTGGTCTGGTATTCCCATCTTTGAAGAATATTCCACAGTTTGTTGCAATCCACACAGTCAAAGGCTTTGGCATAGTCAATAAAGCAGAAATATATGTTTTTCTGGAACTCTCTTGCTTTTTCGATGATCCAATGGATGTTGGCAATTTGATTTCTGGTTCCTCTGCCTTTCCTAATCCAGCTTGAACATCTGGAAGTTCACTGTTCATGTACTCTGGAAGGCTGGCTTGAAGAAGTTTGAGCATTACTTTACTAGCCTGTGAGATGAGTGCAGTTGTATGTTAAGTGAAGTCGCTCAGTCATGTCCAGTTCTTTGCGACCCCATGTACTGTAGCCTACCAGGCTCCTCTGTTCATGGGATTTTCCAAGCAATGGTACTGGAGTGGATTGCCGTTTTTAGTTTGAGCATTCTTGGGCATTGCCTTTCTTTGGGATTGGAATGAAAAATGACCTTTTCTAGTCCTGTGACCACTGCTGAATTTTCTAAATTTGCTGGCATATTGAGTGCAGCACTTTCACAGCATCATCTTTTAGGATTTGAAATAGCTCAACTGGAATTCCATCACCTCCATTAGCTGTGTTCATACTGATGTTTCCTAAGGCCCACTTGGCTTCACATTCCAGGATCTCGCTCTAGGTGAGTGATTGCACCATCTTGGTTACCTGGGCCATGAAGATCTCTTTTGTATAGTTCTTCTGTGTATTCTCACCACCTCTTCTTAATATCTTCTGCTTCTGTTAGGTCCCTACCATTTCTGTCCTTTACTGAGCCCATCTTTGCATGAAATGTCCCCTTGGTATCTCTAATTTTCTTGAAGAGATCTCTAGCCTTTCCCATTCTACTGTTTTCCTCTATTTCTTTGCACTGATCACTGAGGAAGGCTTATCTCTCCTTGCTATTCATTTGCCTTCAAATGGGTGTATCTTTGCTTTTCTCCTTTTCTCCTTTTCTCCTTTGCTTTGATTTGGACCTAGGCAGGGCTAAAAAAGGGAGAAGGCAACGGTATCCCACTCCAGTACTCTTGCCTGGAAAATCCCTTGGGCAGAGGAGCCTGGTAGGCTGCAGTCCACGGGGTCGCTAAGAGTTGGACACGACTGAGCGTCTTCACTTTCACTTTTCACTTTCATGCGTTGGAGAAGGAAATGGCAACCCCCTCTAGAGTTCTTGCCTGGAGAATCCCAGGGATGGGAGAGCCTGACGGGCTGCTGTCTATGGGGTCGCACAGAGTCGGACAAGACTGAAATGACTTAGCAGTAGCAAGGCTAAAAAATGAGCGGCAGCTGCAGATTTTGCCACTATTAAAGTGTGGCTTTCTGAGTATTTTCAGTCAAGATTCCAAATTGTTATTTAGTTGCTCAGTCATGTCTGTCTCTTTGTGACCCCATGGACTGCAGTACGCCAGGCTTCCCTGTCCTTCCCTATCTCCTGGAGTTTGCTTAAACTCCTGTCCATTGAGTTGGTGATGCCATCCAACCATCTCATCCTCTGTTGTCCCCTTCTTCTCCTGCCCTCAGTCTTTCCCACCATCAGAGTCTTTTCCCATGAGTTGGCTCTTTGCATCATGTGGCCAAAGTATTGGAGCTTCAGCTTCAACATCAGTCTTTAGAATGAATATTCATTCAGAGTTGATCTCCTTTAGGGATTGACTGGTTTGCTCTCCTTGCTGTCCAAGGGACTCTCAAAAGTCTTCTTCAGCACAAGAGTTCCAAATAGAGTAACCACTTTCAATATATGTGAAGATTCATTTTTCTTTGTACTTGTATAGAAATAATACTTTAACCTTTGCTGAAAGCTGTTGAAGTTGTTACGTAAGATAGACTATTTTTTATTAGATCAGAGGTTACCTTTATATAAATGTAAACTTCCTTGGTTTAAAAACCAAAAATTCTCAGTGAATTTATGAGAACTTCTCTACGTATTCTTTTAGGAATATGAAAAGCTAATATTAAATAAGCATTTTAATAAGGGACAGCAGAGGAAAGATGAAAAGTTCCAACAGGTGAATCAGAAGTGGGAAGTAAGCAATATCTTTGTGTCAGGCAATGTGGTCCGTACCCCCAGGCCTTTTTGTTTGTTTTCTTTAAGCCTGGAACTGATGATCACACAGCAAACAACTCATGTATCCTGCTTGAGGACAGTTTCTGCTTCCTGGAAACCTTCTGACCAATTTTTTATCTTAAAATGTATATTATGAGAGTGGGTCTGGTAAAATCTTTCTATTGTTAAATTTTAATCCCGTCATCTTAAAATGTAAATTGTGGAAGTGGGTCTAGTAAGATCTTTATAACCTTGAGGCTTTCTTTTGATTTATTGTAATAACCCATTTTAAAAGTATTTAACTCCCTTTTTTAAGACTAGCGAGTGGAGCACACGTCTGATACGTGTGTCAGAGGCATTCTCTTTCCCTTTTCATACTTTAGTAAAACTCTGCTATACAAAACATCTTGAGTAATCAAGCCTGATCCCTGGTCCCAAAGCTAAATCTCCTTCAGTGATCGTGAATCCAACATGGTTCACAGTAAGCTATCAACTCCATCTCACCATAAAGGTCACAGAAAGCAGTCATGAGCATAAGCATGGAACCTGTGATTTTAAGACCTGATTGCTCTGTACACTGCCACACCATGTGGGATAGTTAGGGGTCCCTAGAGAACCGGAACCAGTATGGGGTGTTTGTGTGTGTGTGTGTGTGTGTGTGTATGTGTAAAGTGAGGAATCGGTTGCATATGGATGGATGCTGAGAATTGTGTGTGTGTATGTGTGTGTGTGTGTGTGTGTGCGTAGTGAGGAATCGGCTGCATATGGATGGATGCTGAGAATTGTGTGTGTGTGTATGTATGTGTGTGTGTGTGTGTGTGTGTGTGTAGTGAGGAATCGGCTGCATATGGATGGATGCTGAGAATTATGTGTGTGTGTGTGTGGGTGTGTGTGTGTAGTGAGGAATCGGCTGCATATGGATGTATGCTGAGAATTGTGTGTGTGTGTGTGTGTGTGTGTGTGTGTGTGTGTAGTGAGGAATCGGCTGCATATGGATGGATGCTGAGAAGTGTGTGTGTGTGTGTGTGTGGATGTGTAAAGTGAGGAATCGGCTGCATGTGGATGGATGCTGAGAACTGTGTGTGTGTGTGTGCGTGTAGTGAGGAATTGGCTGCATATGGATGGATGCTGAGAATTGTGTGTGTACGTGTGTGCGCGCATGTGTGTGTGTGTGCGCGTGCGTGTAGTGAGGAATCGGCTGCATATGGATGGATGCTGAGAATTTCCCCATCTGCCATCTGCAAGCTGGAGCCCAGGAAGGCTGTGGTGCTGTCAAGTCCCAAGTCCAAAGGCTGGGGACACAGGAGGACTGAAGGCAGAAGACAAGACGAGCAGTGCCAGCACCAACAGTGAGACAGGGAAAGAGTGGGAGGATGCCTCCTGCTTCCTCTCTTGTTTTGCTCGGCACCTGAGATGATGCCCACCCGCACTGGGGAGGGTGGTCTACCTTCCTGAGTCCACTGATTTGGATGCTCATCTCACCAGAAACCCCCTCCAACACACCCAGAAATGATATGTAATCTAGACCTCCTGTGACCCAGTCAGGGTGACACACACAGCTAGCTGCCACCCCTTCCACACGTGCTCCGTGCCATGGCACACTCTCCCCACGTGTCCTGGAGCACAGTCTCTAGGAGCTGCTGAGGCTACAAGAAGAATCATGCAGGGTCCTAATTCCGCCAGCCGGTCACAATCACGGGCCAGCCAAGTCTCGCGTGTTGTGTTTGTGTGTGTGGCTTTGGAGATGGCCCGTTTAGACTTGGTGTGATTCTCATGTGGTCAGTCCTTGACTTACCCAGATCGTTCATTTGTGTGAGCAGCAGTGTGTCTTTTATCTGTTAGATGATATTGATGATGTTAGATACATCAGAATGGCGCAGTCACCAGTGAGCTAGCAGAGAATGCTGAGTGTCTCCCTGTGCAGGTTCCAGGTAAACTCGCTTGAGCCATGGATGTCCAACTCAGCACATAGCTGTCTGTGTTCATTGTCACCACTTAATAATGCATTAATGGTTTAGTGTGAGACCTTGTGAACAAGAGATCCCTAAGATCTCTTGCCTCTAGAACAGTTACTGAAGGTCAGTGAGAAGCTCCTCGGTTCCTCCGCTTCCATGTAAATATCCAAAGAGTCAGGGCGCCGTGGAGCTTGGAATATTTCATGACAGAAGTGCCCGGGGAGCGCCAGAAGGCTTTAAAGAAAATCTCTCTTATTGCTTAACAGTGAATTGTTCGGAACAAGGCAGGTAACAAATTAGAGAATCTAACCTAACTCTCCAACTCTTGGGGACAGAAATAAGGGTGAATAAAATTTGAAACTATAAACTCATGCACCAGTTGACAAGAAGCTCACTCAAATCTTGAGATTTTTATTGGTGAAACAGAAAGAAAAATAGGTTACAATTGTAGGCCATGAAATTAAGCTGTAAAGGCACAAGATGATCCGAGAGTGGCAGAACAAGAAGACAGAACTTAAAATGCAAGCCTGTCTCTCAGTGGGTCGGACAGCCTCAGTATCCCACTGGTGTTCACAACCAGTTAGGGGAGAGGAAAGCTGCATGTTATACCCAAACTTACAGCTGTAAAATGTAAACTGTGAACATCATATCAGTGTCTCCATCGGTTGAACCAGCTTTACCTATGAGCCTCATTGAATCTCTCTCAGGATAAAATCAGTTTACAAAGGATATTCTAGATCCAGCCTCCACCTGACTCACCTTGCTACTGTTATTCAGTTGCTCAGTTGTGTCCAACTCTTTGTGACCCTGCAGACTGCAGCACGCCAGCCTTCCCTGTCCTTCACTATCTCCTAGAGTTTGCTCAAAACTGTGTCCACTGAGTTGATGATACCATCTGACCCTCTTATCTTCTGTTGCCCACTCTCCTCCTGACCTCAATCTTCCCCAGCATCAGGGTCTTTTCCAATGAGCTGGCTCTTCACATCAGGTGGCCACAGTTTTAGAGCTTCAGCATCTGTCCTTCCAATGAATATTCAGGGTTGGTTTCCTTTAGGATGGACTGGTTTGATCTCCTTGCTGTCCAAGGGACTCTCAAGACTCTACTTCAACACCCAATTCAAAAGCATCAATTCTTTGGTTCTCAGCCTTCTTTATGGTCCAACTCTCACATGCGTCCATGACTACTGGAAAAACCACAGCTTTGACTAGACTCACCTAGTTTGTAGCAAAAGATGAGAACACTTTCATCAGTTCATGTATCAAATTCAAAGAACTAGAAATATTGTCCAGTCCTGCAAATTGAAGCTACTGCTATAACCCGAAGAGGGGGAAAAATGTATGAGGCCAGTGGAAAGAGAAGGGCTGACGACATAGCACTGATTCTGAGCTCTGCTGTCTACAGAGGGACCCTTCTCAGAACCAGTGTTTGAAAACTCCCATCTCCATCCATCTGTCTCTATCTCAGGGTTTCGCTTTTCTGCATGGCCTCCCCAGTTGACAGATGAAGATGTTATAGGACTTATGTTGGTGCAGTGTATTCATTTTCTTTTTAATTGAGGTGGAATTTAATATTATTTCCTGATTTGAGAACTCTTTTCAATCACTTTAAAAATAGTCATGCATCTGATTATTTTTCTGTTTGTGATGAAAATACTTCAACCTATGACCTCAAAATCATGTCCCTTATTAGTTTTTATACTTCCCTTTCTAGTAATCATATTAGGAAATGATCATATTAGAGACAGCATTGCAGTTTTTAAAATAGCTCATCCTCCCATGTTAGGCATTTATTTGTAATAAACGGAAGGCTTTGCTCAAGCCTCTTTTGCATTAATCAGGTGACTGGCAGGCTCAGTGTCATCATGCACCCAGCAGGTCTGACCACCAGGGATGCTCTGTGGTCCAATTCACTAAGAAAAAGCCAAAGCTACTCGTTTCCTCCTCTTGTTGATTTAACTGCAGAGCAAGCGCCACTGAGAGAGCTATTTGAAAAACATCCTTTTCTCCCTTATAATAAAAATGGTAATTTTACTGTCTGAAAATGTTGCTAAACTTGGAATCTACCTAGGGACAGCTCCCTCTGTGCTAGCTTGGGAAATCAGCAAACAAGAAGCAGATTAATCTCAGAGGAGCAGAGAGAAACTAGTTGTGTCGTGGTAGTAGATGGAATATTGACCGGGGGACAATGGTTGTCTCTCTGAGGCTTCCGGTAGTTGCTTTGCAGATGACTATCAGGACTTCATGGAGTTGAGAGTCAAGGTGCAGAAGATAGCACATTCTCTGGGGAAAATTAAGCATTGTAGGAAGAAGAATCTGGTTCTATTAGTGATCAGGCATCATTGTAACACGATTAATTAGGAAAAATCATTGTTTTAATTTGGTAATTATCTTATAAGGCACTTGTCACTGTCTTTTTTACATGTGTCTTTCCCATGTGGGTATCTGCTAACAAACGTTGGTTCAGTCCTTAAGGAATGCTCCATTGGAGCTATTTTGTTTTGTTTTCTGGACTGTGTCAGTGCAGAAAGTTTTAATGTCCTAAGTTATAAACAGAGTAACGCCATGCTGTTATTTTGGGTAGTGAACCAAATATCACATTCTGAAAAGTCATCATTACTTTTTACTTCCTCTTCGTCTGATTGGCACCATCTGTATCTAAATGATATTTTTAATTCTGATAAATGCTGAATCATATTTTAAGTTAGGCATTGTAAAACAGAGTTGATCGTAAGTTTCACTCATTTGTATTGTCAACAGCATGGGCTGAATTGCTGTATGTGTTTTTAATTGGAGAGTCATAAAATCCAAATCACCTGCCCAGATTTATTTTTAAGCAATTTCTGAAGAAGGTTCGACATCTGAGAGATTTAAAAGAGCTTGTGAAATAAGATAAAAATGTCGGGGAGGAATAATTTCAGCTCTGTTCCTTACGAGAATTGCTCATGCTATAAAGTTTGTACACGTCTCTTAACTGCTTCATTTGTGTATCTGTCGAAACATAAACCATAGCTCACAAGATTATTGTGAAGCACCAATGGCATATTGTACACAAAGCACTTTAGAAACTGGGAAGTGCTTTGTAAATGATGAGTATCATTGTGCTTCTTTAGTTTAGCCAAATCTTTCTTAGGCTTCTCAATATTCTTGGAGGGTATGAGCTTAATAAGATGACTGCTCTGCAGAACAGCAGTTTCATTTCCCTGTAACTTTCAGCTTTCCATTTGTAGTTATCCCACTCTGTGGAGAGGCCTGGAGTTGGGGACCCAACTCATCCATCAGTGTTTTCAGTGAACATGAAGCATCCTGGGCTTGTTGGATGAGGTTATCAGTCTGGAAATAATTTTGAAAACAGTGAGAGGCATATCACACTATTTCTTGGACCTGTATTGAAGGAAACATAGGAGTGATATCTGTGAAGTTTCTCAGTTACTGGGGATTTTTGGCAGTTTGTTAGGACTAAATAGATAAGATAAATGTTTTGGTAAGGGATATTGCATAAGTGTTTTTTCTTTGTCTAAACCTGTTCATCTTTTTTTCCCCATTTATTGAGATATCACTTTTTTTTTTAATATCTTTTACGTCTTTGCTAACAGTTAGCTCTGTTGAATGTATCAGGCCACTGGCAATCTCTCAAATGCCTCCTCAGTGGGATCTAACAGTTAAAGTAGAAGAGGGAACGCCGTGACCCCTACCAGCAGAAGTAAACAAAACCGCTGCAAGGAGAGCCGCTAAGAAGGGAGAGGAAAGACACCCCACCGGATCTGCAGACAGAAATTCTTCCCTTCTGCTTCTTTAATTTTTTCTTCCAGGTTTATTGAGATTAATTGACATGCCGCACTGCGTAAGTTGAAGGTATAAAACACCGTGATTTGATTTACATACATTGTGAGATGATTAATACAGTAAGTTTAGTGAGCATCCATCATCTAATATGGATACAAAATTAAAGAAAAGGCACTTTCCCCTTGTGGTGAGAATGCCAGGATTTATCCTTGTAACAAGTGTCTTATGTAACATACAGCAGTGTTCCTTACATTTATCACGTTGTACGTGCACACCCTTAGTACGTATTCTTCTGAGTAGGTTCTACTCTGTGTTTTCACAGTAAAAGTCCCTACCCTAGTAAACTCATTCAGCCTCCCTCTTGACCACTCTGTTTTCTGTCACTTACTTTCTGTCCTTTTCTATTTTCCTTCCATTAGCCAAATGTTGATGCAGTCCCTGATCTAAATGTTAACATGTCCTGGGGATTAAAAAAAAAGTAAAGGTCCCCACATCAATGAAAACATACTTATTTTGGGAAAAGCCACATTTCTAAAGAATGCCCATTTATGTGATAAGTACAGTCCCATGTAACAGGGGGACACCAACCCCTCAAAGTGGGGATGGGTACGGGATAAAGAGAGGGTCAGAGATGGTGAAAGTGCCGGGAGGGGAGGGGGCAGTCCTTGGGTTGATGAGAGACTGGTGACCAAATTACAAGGTCCTGGAGACCCTAGTGACATTCCCCAGCCTTCGTACAACTTGAGTGACCAACAGCATTTGCCAATCTTGGTCTCTCTTTCTTTCCCAATTTTTTTTTCAACATGGTAAACTATTCTAAATTCATCTTATCTCTGATTGTCCTATCTCATCTCATCATTTCAAGATAACTTCCTGCTTATCCAGTAGATAACAGAATTCCTCAGCAGTCAATCATATGCTTTTTTTTTTTTTAAAACAATTGCTATTGGACTGTTCTTCAAACCTCCACATCCATGTTCATTCAATTACAGTCTCCGCTTCAGCCCAGAATTCTACAGCTGTTAAGTGCAACTGCTGAATGTATAATTATACTTGGTACCTGGAATTCAGCTAATTAAAGGCATCTCAACTCTCATCCCTTCCAACCTCCCTCGTAGCCCTGCACCATAGGGCCTGGGTGCTCTAAGAGTGGCCTCCATCTGAGGAAAGGCAGGGCTGTGCCCACAGGTGCTGAGCTGGAGACGCACTGACTTCCTCTGAGGTTCCTTCGCTCCCTGCCTTCCACCTCCGGGTCCTCCTCACTTTACCAAAACCCTGTCTCAGCATCCGCTTCCCTGGCCCCGCCTGCTCAGACTTCTTGCCCTGACAGTTGCAGCGGCCTCACCTAACTAGTCCCCAGTGTACAGACTAGTCTTCCTACCACCCTGAGTCCACGGTGCTGACAGCTGACGATTTCAGAACCCAGTTATCACTGTCTTGGATTTCTGAAAAATCCTCCAGTGACTTTTCATGGTTACTAGATGAAGGACCCCAGCCCTCCGGGAGCTGAGGTGTCCCCAGATGACGTCCTCCCTGCCCTCGGGCCATCCTCGCCTGTCTGCTTGACCTGTAGTTCTGGTGGAAACAGTATCACTGCTCCTTCCTTTTAGTTAGTTACATCCTAATCTCTCTCTACATCTCAGCTCAGATCCCTTGCTCACTTAGCCTTTCTTGACACCAAACAGCGCAGACGTGTAAGTTCCACCGTTAGAGATTCTAGAATCCCAATGCACCATCACCGCTGGCACTTAAAGCCGATGATCTCTTGCCTAGGTGTGGTTGCTCCTGTCCACTGGCCGTGAGCGTTCAAAGGTAACAGTTGTTGGCCACTGGATGTGTATGTTGATGAGGTCTCATTCTAAGTCTTATGAAACACTGAATACATATGGCTAAATAAATGCATAAATCTGAGTCCTGGGACTCTGATCTCTGGGCGCTGCTCTGAGATGCCCCTCTCTCTTACACCTTCAGAACATCCGCTTCTCACTTCTGACCACTCAGGGTCCTTGTTCCCAGCTGCCTCCGTCTCCCGCCAGGCCTGAGCTCCTCTCGTTCTCACCACCACCCCCACCCCCCCAGCCCAGCTCCCTGGACTTCCTTTGTCATTGCCTCACGTGTGTCTAGAAAAGCTCTCTTTCTTGGTCAGTCCTGAGGTCTGCTTCCTCTACATGCAGGAAGCCAGATGCGCTGGAATTCTTCCCTCTCCCGTCCTGTCCAAACAGCAAAGGTCCAGGTGCTGAGGTCTGTCCTCAAGCCTCTTAAGAAGCCCCTCACTCTTAACCTGCACCATCAAATGTGTCATTCTTTCTGCTCCGCACATCAACGTTGGGGAGAACTGTTTCTCTCTCTCCCTGGACCCCTGTCGGTACAGCTCTGTCTTTCATATCTGCTGACTGCCTTCCCTCCCTGCTCAGAAGGAGAGATGCCCCTCTGGTGTGAAAGAAGCTCTCTTCCCTGTCCTGTGGCTGCGGGCAGCCTGCAGCCTGCCTTAAAAGCGGTTCTGCCCGCGTTCCCCCTGTGGAGCCCGGCCTTCAGATGTCTCCGTAACCGCAGTCCTGTCCTGCCGGGATCTTCCCTCCCCTCACTCACCACTCCGGGCTCCCAGCATGCCTGTCATCTCACAGTTTGCACACACACTGCTTTGCATCCTCTGCTTCTGCCCCCGTCTTGCACGCCCTTCCCCTGTTCTTCGCCGCGTCGTACCTGCTCAGGAAGCTACCAGAATCCTAGTGCAGGGACCCTGCCTCCCTCCCTCGGTGCTCGCTCTCGGATTACCGGTTCCCGCCTGCTTCCCCATGGACCCTCAGGTCCTCGTGGGCCGTTCTCACGTCCGGTTCATTCCTGCGCCTTTAGCACTTAGCACCGGACCTTTCACTTGGGAAGGCGTTCAGCAGTCACTGGGGCATCTCCTACCGTGTCTACAAATCTTCATTAAACTTGAAATTTACAAGTGAGTATGGCAATAGGTAGCACCTATGGCTCTTCTGATGTGCCAGACACTTTGTGTGTATTAACTAAGTGAGTCTTCAGCCCAGCACGGATGTTCAGAGCCAGCTGAAGCTCAGAGAAGTTGGGTTAGGCGCTTGACGGCACATCGCCTACACAGCTGGTAGGTGATGAACCAGGGGTTCACAGCCCCACAGACTTTTAAATTATAACTTTTTTATGATCTGTTAAGATCATTTTTGCTTTGTTTTTGATTGCTTAATGTTTGATGCTCACACGAAAGCATTTATTTCATGTCTTTTCTTGTGCAGTGTACTCTGGTTAACTTATAGCACACTGAAAACTACATGTGAGCATTAAAAAATATTTGTTGAAATCCAGCTTGTTGAACTGGATTAGATTATTTCTATTGACCAAATATTAATTCACAATATAATGACCTTTTTTTCTATATAGGATTTGTCTCAGGGGGAGCAAAATCCACTTAGATAAGAGACAATATTTGTACAGGATTCTGCCCACTAAAGAGGACCGTTGATTTTTTATTTCCCCTTTAATTCACTTGGTCCTGGAGATTAAGAAACAGAGAGGTCATTATAATTTAGTTTTAGAAAAACAAAGAATTCTTTAAACCACCAATTTTAAAGTTTGTTGCTCTTTAATTTTTGACGGATCTGCTATCTGTTCCAGGAGAATTCTTTTTTAAATAAAATAGCCATTGATGTCCTCAACATATGTCTCTTAAGATTTCATACATTTTCATTCAGTGGGATGGAAATCCACGGGGACATCTATTCCCTCAGCACTATATTTCTTTATTAATAAAACACATCTGTAAGACTCAGATTCTAGAACTGGCTGTGATGACACAGAAAGGCCAGGATCAGGAGTCAGGTCCCAGGGCTAACTTTGCTGCTGGTTCTTGTGTGAAGATCAGCTTGAAGTCCCTGGCTCTGAAACAGCCTTGCTGTCACTTGGTTCATGACAGAATTAGGGGTAGAACATGCACTCATCTTTCAAGGCTGAAAAACAAAAATCAATAAATAATGTGTGGCATCAAAGGTAAAATCATCAAATTAAGTGAGTTTGGGACATAGTGTGAAGAAGAAATGTTGATTAGACGGCTCACAGGATCCTTGAGAAATGTAAATACCTTTATGTAAAATACACCATTGTGCAAAACACTCTCAGGATCAGTATGACCAGTGATTTTATTGATCTAAAAGAAGTTTATCATCAGGATGAACTTAAATTGAGGCAATGGATAAGAAGGTGATTTCATAACATTCGCTTCTCTATTCATTTTTATTCCTTATGACCCAAGCAATCCCAGTCTCATCTCATCTTTCATCCATCAAAGAGAAACTGATACAAATGGAAAATGAAGCCCTACCATAAAGTATTCTAAAGGAAGGTAGATATAATCTTCCCTAATAACCACCTTTGTTACAATCCCTGTTTTGACAATAGGTTTGATTTTACTACTAAACACAAAAAATAATTTTGGTCTCTTTTCTATTCTTCTTGGATCTCTTTAGGATAAGAGTCCTTCACTCTCATTTCACCAAGTCTGAGTGGGTTGGGAAGGTTAGCCTGTCACGTTTTATTTTCTTTAGAGTTAGACCACACATCTTTTATACTTCATCCTGGCTCACCAGAAAAGAGGCTTCCCCGAGAGTTATTTAAAGGAGAATCTGTCCAGACAAGATTAGAATCATGCTGTTACAGGGAGGAAATGTGTAACCCATTGTGGCATCTGTTATGGACAGGCTATTTTGTTTCATTTTCTCAAAACTTCTTCAAAATAAGTGGAGAGTCTGGATGATGGCACGACTCCTCAAAGCCATCATGGCACAGGGCAAAAAATAGCACTGCCGACTGGCTTATCATTACAGCCTCATTAATTCTTGGCTTATTGCAGTAGTCTGGGTGTTTGATCCATGTTCCCAGCTAGTTCTTAGGGAGAAAGAGTGGTGATGACTGCATTCTATTTTAGGTTTCTCTTTCATGAAATAACTGATCACAAATCAAGGCCAGCACTTATCAAACTTTTGATATGAGTGTATCTAAGATCTTAAAAAATATTGAGTACTGAAGAATGCTAGAGATAAATCTCAAAGAACTGTTGCATGTGTACACACACACACACATTATGATAGTCATCAAATTGATGGTAACATATGGTAGTGCATGACCTCTGAAAACTCCAGGGTACACTGTGAGAGAATGAAGGTGGAGAAAGGAAAATCCCGGCTCATGGTTTTTATGGAAATGTGTTTGTCTTTGCACAGCCCCCTACAATTTGTATCTTTTGAAGGATTGTAAATTAAAGGTGATCTAAGTTATCATGCTGACAGTCATTTAAGACCAAATGGCAACCCACCCCAGTATTCTTGCCTGGGAAATCCCATGGACAGAGAAGCCTGACAGGCTACTGTCCGTGGGGTGGCAAAGAGCTGGACATGAATAGCGATTAAACCACCACCACTTTACTGTTGCTTTAGGGGATGCTGTTACCTCCTTATTTAGTTCGCTAATATAGATGACCTGTCTAGAAAATAGCCCATGCCATGAATGCGTTGCTCTAAGGGCATGTTTGCTGGGAATCACTTATACCTTACTCATCTCAAGTGATGATCCAGTTAGCTTACAGGCAGGTTGGCAGCTTTCTTCCTCCACAAGATGGACATTTCATGAACACTAACAGATTCTAACAGTACTAACAAGATTCTGATGAGATCTGCTACAAAAATCATTTCTATGTGTCTCTGATTTTTTTTAAATTGTAGTTTATCAAGTACTGTTCAAAAATTCCTCTCTACTTTTTTGACTAATTTTTGCATTTCCATAGCTTTTTTGGTTGCATATACTAATTTAAGAAAGCAGTAGATGGAGCCTCACATTTTCAGAGATCTGGGGAAAAGTTTCTGTTACGTGTTTGCTGTGACAATTAGATGTTTCCACAAAGTACCACTTAAAATTCTGATTTGGTTTTGACTAAGAATTTTAAAAGTCTACATTGAATATTTAGAGAATGACTTTGCCTTCCACAGTATTTGATTTAGAACCATTCATTAAGACTAGTGCAATGCAGAAAACTGTATTTTAAAGTTTTTATCCCAAAATAGCTCAATAGTGTTCATTTCCATGAACACTTTCCTTATTAGATAAAAATATACTAATCTCTAATCATAGGTATATTTAATAAAATTGGGTATTGCCTATATTTTAGATACTATCATTAACTAGTTTCTCTTTCTGGTATAAGCAGATACTGGTTAACAGGATAACCTATGAATAAAGGATATTATTACCCTGTCTAGCAAGCAAAATATTTGTATTTATTTACTTATCACCAAGAAGATTTTCAAACTATTGCCAGTAAAAACAATTTCTCTCTCACTCTTTCAGCAATTAAAACTAGTTTATTCACATTTAATATTTCTCTTTAATCTCCAAATTATCATTAACTGTTTTTTCCTGCCCTTTTCTAAAAAGTTTTCTTTTTTATATGTTTGAATTTTTAAAAAAATATGTTTACTTTGCCCCGATAATATCCTTCCATCCCTCTTCCCCCTTATGTATTTATTATATGCCAACCATAAAGCAAGTATTATATTAATCACTTATCTGAAGGAATTATGATTAGGTATCATTTCCCTTATTTTATGTATAAGGAAACTAAAACTTTAAAATGTTCGTTCATTCACTGTGATGACATCACCAGAAAATGTAAAGGCCAAGATTTTATTCTATTCTCCTGGATAGCTCCTTTTATAAGATTCCTGACAAAAGTTTAGCTCTCTTTATGTGTAATACTGATCATGAGGATGATAGATATTTTCATCAAATTGTAAAAGAAATATCTTCTACCAAGTACTAAACAATAGCCCATCCTATTAAACCATATTGAGTATCACAGTTAATAGATTGTGATATCACAGTCCTTTTACACACTTATTTCTGTACTTTGCCGGAGATTTTAGTTTTCTTCTTTGCATTTCTGGCACGGTGTTTGGTACAGAGAATACATTTATACATATTGCCACTAATGTGTGTGTTCCTTACCCATGATGAGGACGAGAGAAAATGAACAGTGCTGGCAAGCTGGGATTGTCCTCTATACCAGCTTATTGGAGACAAAAAATGAGTTGGTTTAATTGCAGCATTTATGTGAATGTATGTTACAAGCATACCATGAAGGTGAGAATTATATATGTAAAGTGTTACTTTCTTCTGTTATAGGAAGTCCTTGTAATACTAATAAGCCTACTATTATTTATACTCATTCCAGTATTACCTGAATTTTTGAAGCAACATAGTTTCTGTCTTAGTCTCTTCTTAATACCGTTGGTATCCACCACATTCTGTAGTTCTGGTTAACAGGATGTAATCTTGCAGAAATAGAATTCATATTCCATGATGAGCTATATCCCAGGTATATATGTCTAGATGTTTATATCTGTGTCTGTCTATAAATTACTTCTGTATACTCTATTCTGTGCCTTTCTGAACCATTTGTAGAAATCATCAATACTTATCTCAGCTAACATTTTGATTCAAAAATGATGACATGACTATGGGAGGCCCAAGTCTCAGTGGAATGCTAATCAAATGTCATGAGTTGTCAAAATGAAATAATTCATTTAGCTTAGGGATGGATGCCAACAACTCTGCTGAAATGGATTATAACCTTTTGATGATATTTGTTATAGCACAAATGGCTTCCCTGGTGGCTCAGTTGGTAAAAAAAAAAAGTCCAACCATAGTGCAGGAGACCTGGGTTTGATCCCTGGGTTGGAAATATCCCCTGGAGAAGGAAATGGCAACCCACTCCAGTATTCCTGCCTGGAGAATTCCATGGACAAAGGAGCCTGGTGGGCTAACAGTGCATGGGATCACAGAGTTTGACATGACTAAGTGACTAGCTTTCACAGTACAAAGGGTCTTACTTATTGCCACTTTTGCATTTTTAAATTATGTCCAAAAGTGGAAGAATATGAGATTGAACCATTGGAGAGGAGTTGTAGAAAACAGAATATTTTAGGGGTGAATCAAGGAGGAGCAAGGAATCCACGGCAAATAAGACAGTTACTGGTTTAGAGAAAGCAGTGAGCTGCACAGAAAGACGCATCATGGCGCGTGGTACACAGTATGGATCCTTGAGCACAGTATGCCAGGAACCCTGACCCTCGCACAAGTCTCCGTGCACAGCATGTGCCGGGGACATCAATGGGCAGAGGGAGAGAGTGTGTGTGTGCACGTGCCTGTGTGTGATGCTGTGGTCTGAAGGAGTGAAAACAGCATTTCCATGGTAGGGAGCTGATGCCTCAAGTGAAGAAACCAGGTAGTCACCTACCCGGTCTTTGAAAATCTGGGGACAGACACTAAAAGAAGCAGCTTAGCAAGGAAGTGCCTTGCCTCTGAGGCTGGAAAATAGAATTGTGGAAGGAGTTTTTTTTTTTTTTTTTTCTTTTCAATTAAAATCTATAAAGCTATTTAGTGTTAAACTCTGTACCATTCCTAACTCAGATCAAGATGAAATCTTTCTACACAGGCTTTTGTTCTTGAAGCACTCTTTTTTCCTCGTCGAAGACTGAGCCTCCTGTTTAAGTGATCCAGCATCCATTTAGGAGGGTCTCCTCAGAGTATTTTTTGGGGGTCTCATCCTCACGTAAGCAGAAACGACTTCAGCGTCCAAGGCCATGTCTGCAGGCAGCTAGCACTGCTCCAGAGCACAGGGCTCAGAGGGCTCATGCACCAGGGCTTGGGGGTGCCTTTGGGCAATCACTGCAGGAAGTGCCCATGAGTCATGAGGCATCACAAACCATCCCAAGAGTATTGAAAATGGCACTTGTTCAGGAAATACCCCCTTCTGACCCGATGCTTCCCCACAGCTGTGGTGTCTCTGGGCCCACAAATCTTTGTAGGATAGGGACTAAACCCCCACCACCACTATATCATCCCAGGTGGTGTCAAGCTGCGGTTCCTGGGTTCCCACTTGGAGAACAAGTAACTTGTGACTTTCTCGGGTGGGCATCTCCAGTTAGGTCACCTTGCAGAATCCAGATGTTAAAGGCAGGGTGGTACTGGGCATTTCTACAAGAAAGGGTGGGACATTTGTTTGCTTGTAGGTTTCTTTCTCAGGGGAAAGGAGCAGCCTCCAGGAAAAGGAGGTATATGATTAATGATAAACAAACACTGAAAATCTAATAACATGAAGGAGAAAAGCAAAATAGAAGACATCTCAGAGGACCAGTACTGCCTGCACGGCCGGATGAGAGCAGAAGCAGGGGTCTCTGTTCTCCACCTGGGAAAGGCTGCCTCCAGTGCTGCCATCATCCCACGCCACCCCTCCAGGGGGTGGATCGGGGTTCCCCGGGGAGGGGTGCCCAGCAGGTGTGCTAAGGAACCCACGTGCTCTTCACTGGGGATCCAGCACGTCCTGGGTGATGGGAACATGGCCTTGAGCGCTGGCACCCAGCTAGGGGATTCCGCCAGGGTCTAGATCTGGACGTGGGCACTTCCCAGGGGCCAGAGAAGGTGATGGTTCTGTATCTGAGACACAGTCAGGGTCCTCGTGAGTCTCTTCATGCCGGGAAACCTCGGTGGCCATCCGCGGCAGGTTGGACTGTCCCATGTCTTCCCGCTCGGGGGAGGGAAGTGCAGGATTAATCCCCCTTTTCACTTCTGGTATGGAAAATCACTCTTTTTCCGTATGAAGACTGACTTGTTTTGAGTCTAGCTGAAGAGAGGATGCGTGTGAAATAATAATTTCTAGAACTGATGAAACCTTCACTTTGCAGACGAGGTGCCCTGTCTGTGACCCCTTGGCACCAGGCTGCCCGCGCTGGGGGCTCCGAGGCCGCGGCCAGCCCCGCTGGGCTTCCTGTGACTCCCCTGCAGGCGTGTTCACTGCAACATCTGTCACTCAGCATCTTGTATGAAATGCCTTCCACTCCTTTTCCTTTAATTGTCCTGTGAATGAGTGTGTGTGTGTGTGTGTTGTCTATTTCACTCTGTGACACTATGGAGAATAAAACTGTCCAAAGAGCCAATAATATTTTCATTATCATCATTATTATTAACAAATCAAAAATTATCTTTAATGCTTTTCTTCAGGATTCACATGCCCTCTAGGTAGGTATAACTTTTAAATGATAAAAATGCCTGAGATAGGTTTTCATTTGAACTTAATTTTCTATTTTATCTCATCTCTTTGCCTTTACATGTTCAACGTTCAGTTGAGTTGAGTTCAATTCAGTCACTTAGGCATGTCCGACTCTGCGACCCCATGGACTGCACCAGGCCTCCCTGTCCATCATCAACTCCCAGAGTGTAGTCAAACTCATGTCCATAGAGTCAGTGATGCCATTCAACCATCTCATCCTCTGTCATCCCTTTCTTCTCCTGTCTTCAATCTTTCCCAGCATCAGAGTCTTTTCAAATAAGTCAGTTCTTCACATCAGGTGTCCAAAGTATTGGAGTTTCAGCTTCAGCATCATTCCTTCCAATGAATATTCAGGCCTGATTTCCTTTAGGCCTGGACTGGTTGGACTGATTTCCTTTAGGATGGACTGATTGGATCTCCTTGCTATCCAAGAGACTCTCAAGAGTCTTCTCCAACAACACAGTTCAAAAGCATCACTTCAGTGCTCAGCTTTCTTTATAGTCCAACTCTCACATCCGTATATGATTACTGGAAGAACCATAGCTTTGACTAGATGGACCTTTGTGGGCAAAGTAATGGCTCTGCTTTTTAATATGCTGTCTAGGTTGGTCATTAACTTTTCATCCAAGGAGCAAGTGTCTTTTAATTTCATGCCTGCAGTCACCATCTGCAGTGATTTTGGACCCCCCAAAAATAAAGTCTGCCACTGTTTCCACTGTTTTCCCATCTATTTGCCATGAAGTGATAGGACTGAATGCCATGATCTTAGTTTTCTAAGATGTTGAGTTTTAAGCCAACTTTTTCACTCTCCTCTTTCACTTTCATCAAGAGGTTCTTTAGTTCTTCACTTTCTGCAAATAAGGTTGGTGTCATCTCCATATCTGAGATTGCTGATATTTCTCCCAGCAATTTTGATTCCAGCTCGTGCTTCATCCAGCCTGGCATTTCTAATGATGTGCTCTGCATATAAGTTGAATAAGCAGGGTGACAATATACAGCTTTGATGTACTCCTTTTCTGATTTGGAACCAGTCCATTGTTCCATGTCCAGTTCTAGCTGTTGCCTCTTGACCTGCATACAGATTTCTCAGGAGGCAGGTCAGGTGGTCTGGTATTCCCATCTCTTTCAGAATTTTCCACAGTTTATTGTGATCCACACAGTCCAAGGCTTTGGCATAGTCAATAAAGCAGAAGTAAATGTTTTTCTGGAACTCTCTTGCTTTTTCAATGATCCAATGGATGTTGGCAATTTGATCTCTGGTTCCTCTGCCTTTTCTAAATCCAACTTGAACATCTGGAAGTTCATGGTTCATGTACTTTTGAAGCCTGGCTTGGAGAATTTTGAGTATTACTTTGCTAGCATGTGAGATGAGTGCAATTGTGCTTCAGTTTGAACAGTTTTTTTTTTTTTCTTCAGCATTAGGACATCCATACAGATTATAACATGAACATGGTAAATTCTGATGGGCAATAATATTACTTTCTCAAATAAAACAAAACAGTATAAATTAAAGTTGTATTTTTAAACTTTAAAAGTGTAAATATATCCCCCACCTCATAAGACAAACAGCACTCATTTACCCCCAGTGATATTTTTGAATCTTAAAGATGAAGTATATTCAGAGAGACATATAAGTCTAGTGAAATATGTAGCACAGCTTGGTAAAAGTCCTATCATTTCTTTCCTAATCATTTTTGTCTTTGAATCTGAATCTTGCTGAGGCTGTTATGTAGAAATATCTACTCCAGGTACTAGCTAGAAATTGTGTCTGGTGAGATGCTTTACACTATGTTTCTGTGCTTTACTTGAAACCCATCCCTAAGGAAAGCTTTCTTTTATTTTTGATTGAAGTGTGGTTGATTTACACTGTTGTGTTAGTTTCAGGCGTACAGAATGCGTTTCATTTTTTTCCAATTATATATTATATATATATATATATATGTATACACATATATATACACATATATTGTTTTTCAGATTTTTTTTCCCCATTGGTGATTGCAAAATATTGAGCATAGTTCCCTGTACAACAGAGTAGGTCCTTGTTGGTTGTCTGTTTTATGTATAGTAGTATATATCTGTTAAATCCCAAACTATTAATTTATCCCTCCCCCCACTTTCCCCTTTGGTGACCATAAGTTTGTTTTCTATCTGTGAATCTATTTTTCATTTGCAAATAAGTTCACTTCCATCTTGTTTTCAGATACCACATGTAAGTGATATCATATGGTATTTATCTTTCTCTGTCTGACTTGCTTCACTTAATATGATAATCTCTAGGTGCATCCAGGTTGCTGCAAATGGCAGCCTTTTATTCTTTTTTATGGCCAAGTCGTATTGAAAAGCAGAGACATTACTTTGCCAACAAAGGTTTGTCTAGTCAAGTCTATGGTTTTTCCAGTGGTCATGTATGGATGTGAGAGTTGGACTGTGAAGAAAGCTGAGTGCCAAAGAATTGATGCTTTTGAACTGTGGTGTTGGAGAAGACTCTTGAGAGTCCCTTGGACTGCAAGGAGATCCAACCAATCCATCCTAAAGTAGACCAGCCCTGGGATTTCTTTGGAAGGAATGATGCTAAAGCTGAAACTCCAGTACTTGGGCCACCTCATGCAAAGAGTTGACTCATTGGAAAAGACTCTGATGCTGGGAGAGATTGGAGGCAGGAGGAGAAGGGGATGACAGAAGATGAGATGGCTGGATGGCATCACTGACTCAATGGACGTGAGTTTGAATGAACTCCAGGAGTTGGTGATGGACAGGGAGGCCTGGCGTGCTGCAATTCATGGGGTCACAAAGAGTCGGACACAACTGGGCAACTGAACTGAACTGAGTATTCCATTGTATAGATGCACTACTTCTTTTTTATTGATTCATCTGTTGATGGACACTTAGATTGCTTCCATGTCTTGGCTATTGTGAATAGTGCTGCTCTGAGTACTGGGGTGCATGTATCTTTTCATGTTGAGAGTTTTCTCTAGGATATATATGTCTAGCAAAGTAAGAGGAAGGTCTTACTTTGGTCAGTCAAAGGTCTCAGTCAGGAGGCTGCCTTAGTGTTCTTTCTCCATCTTTCTATTTTGTGAACTGATAGATCGTGTTTCTGCTTTATAGTCTCAGCATCATCAGAGTATCAATCCCGTTAATAAGTAAGCACAGGTAAAATCTATTTCTGTTGGGGGTTTCTCAGCACTCATAATTCAGTGGCAGTTATTATTCTTTGCTGCTTATAACCCTAGAGGTCTAGCCACTGTATAGTTTGTGTAATGTGAGAATTGAATATATACCTGTGTCCTTAGTAGGGTTTAGTCATTTGTTTCTTTAGAAGTTGCTTTTCTTTAGTTGAACCATGTTTCTTGTCTCTGTGAACCCTGTTACAGAAAGTGAAAGTGTTAGTTGCTCAGTCATGTCAGACTCTTTGTGACCTCATGGACTGTAGCCCACCAGGCTCCTCTGTCCATGGAATTCTCCAGGCAAGAATACTGGAGTGGGCTACCATTTCCTTCTCTAGAGTATCTTCCAGATCCATGGATCAAACCCAGACCTCCCTCAATGCAGGCAGATTCTTTACTATCTGAATCACCAGGGATGCTCCTAGAATGCTGGAGTGGGTAGCCATTTCCTTCTCCATGGGATCTTCCTCACCCTGTTACAGAGGTGGGAGAAATTAAACCACATGGCCATCTGATGACAGAAAGCAGTGTTCAGTCACAGCAACCAGAAGGTCCTGAGTTTCTGGGGAAGTGGCTTCTGGAATGGTTCCTGGATGTCCTCATGGAACCTGCCTGGCTGCAGCCCCCAGACCTCCCTGTTCATGTATCACCAGAGCAGATCTGGGGCTACGAGGCTCATTAGCCTGCACGATGCAGAGGACCCTAGATTCTGTCAAACATGCTGTGTCATCAGAGACTTTGGACAGAGAAGGACAGATGGTGGACACTGGAGCCCAGCTGGTGATTCCTGATCCCGGTTTAGACAGTTTACTTCCTCTGTGTCTTGGTTTCTTCATTTTCATATTGAAGCCATTTCTCACTGCTTTTTTGGGTGTTGGTGAGCATCCTCGATTACTAAGGTGTGCAGGTTGGGAGATAGCATGAATTAAACAAACAGCAATTCCTTCCTCCTCTTGGCTAGAAAATGCCCTAGAACTTGAAATGGAAGTTGCCTCATGGCAAGTACATCCTTAGGCAACCAGAAGAAATCAAAAATCGTAAGTCAAACCAACACACTTCTCCCACTAAGTAGTTGAGACAGAATCAGACAAGATATTAAAAAGTCACCATAACTTTAATCAAGTCTGTATTTCAGAAAAATGACTGAATTAGCAAAATGCTATGACAGGCTTTCCTGATATCCTATATTGCAAAATATTTTGTCTACATCTATAACTTATTAATCTGTTTTTATAAAAGTATTGAACAGGAACATTTACAGCCCCAGAAAATTGAAACAACACATTTTAGGTGATCTGTAGCTCAGCTGGTAAAGAATCCACCTGCAATGCAAGAGACCCTGGTTCGATTCCTGGATCGGGAAGATCCCCTAGAGAAGGGTAAGGCTACCCACTCTAGTATTCTTGCCTGGAGAATTCTATTGACAGAGGAGCCTAGCAGTCTACAGTCCATGGGATCCCAAAGAGACACGACTGAACAACTTTCACTTTGTTTCACTTTAGTAATTAAAAGTCATTATATGCACTATTAAATGAACTTTCAAAGTCAATAGTTCTTTAATATAAAGTTGGGTAGTGTGAGTCATAATTTTGCAGTTGAAAGGCTATGTAGCAGTTTAAATTCCTTGTGAAACAAGGGTAAAAATTCAGAGAAATTGACAGATTTTTGTTTTCCTCAAAGCTAACATTAATTTTTATTCAAAAATTAAATTAAAATAGAAAGTGACTATACAATTGTTCATTCAGCTTGATACTGCCTTACCCTTGCTGTCATTTAATGCTAGACTGAAATGTGTCAGAAACAAAACCACTCCTACTTTTTAAGTAGAAAATCTTGGCTTGATTCTTTCAGAATTCCCACTTCTACTCCCCCACCTGCCCCATTTTTTTCAAAACTAGATATTTGTGCATATGATTTAGTTCTGTTTTAAAAAAGGATAAAAGATAGATTCCACTTTAGATGCTTCCTTCATTTCTATTAGAAAATCTGTCAAGATTCTAATTACTTGTCATATACTAAGAATTACCAGAGTCATGAGAACCAAATATAGCCCAGGAACCCTTGGACCCTTGAGTGGCAGGCTGGGTGTGCAAACTTGTCATTAAAGCACATTGACACACAGACTCCAGTAAGGAATTGAACCTCTGCTGTGTGCCTGAGATATAAAACTAGTGCCTTGAAGAAATAAACTGGCGAGAACATTCTCACATTTCATGTGTACTTTGCCCATGACAGCTCATGAAAAGCGATATTAATGCGCACATTTTGGGGCAGACAAACATGGATGGCCTCCATGAAACCACAGGCCATTTCATGCTTCATGCCCACCAGCAGCAGCCTCCTCTGTGGCCTGAGGATACTAAACAGGCGAGTTTGAAGACAACTGGGTTCCCTTTCCTTCCTCTGCTGGATGTGAAGGGTCAGAGGGCAGGGGTGAGACATAAAGCGGAAGAGCAAAGAGATCAACAGCTGTACCGACAGGGCCAGCGTTTTTGCAGTAGTCGAATGGATGGTATTTCATACTTTGATATTAAGTAGTTAAATACTTATTTAAAAAACTAATCATGGCAGTTGAAATAGCAGAAGTATATAGAATAAAAGTGAAAGCCTCCCTTTATTTTAAACCTCTCCACACGTTGCCAGTGTTTTTGTGGGTCTTCCAAGACATTTTCTACACATGCTGCTGCTGCTGCTACTGCTAAGTCACTTCAGTTGTGTCTGACTAAACACACCCAAATATGTGGGGATTTTTTTTTTCTAATTGCAGGCTGCATTATAGGATGTTGTATTAGTCAGTTCAAGTAGCTATAAGAAAGTATTAGAGACTGGAGTCTCAAACAACAGACCTTTATTTTCTCACATTTCCAGAGGTTGAGGTTTGGGGGGAATCCAAAGTCAGGGTGCCAGCGTTGTTGGTTCCTGGTGAGGTGGTCCTCTGGTGTGCAGACAGTCATCTTCTAGCCATGCTTAAGTCCCCTAATCTGTGGCATTTTGTTGTAGCGGCTGAAATAGACTAAAGCTGGTGTCAGGAACACAGACTCTGTTTGGCACCCAGACATGTGAGGGTGTCAGCGTTTCAACACTCCTGTCCTCTGAATGGAAGTCCTTTTGAAAACTAATCATCACCATCATTTACGACGACTGCTGGTCGCTGTCATGATCCCCAAGGATTGTAATAGGCTGCCAAGAGAGTTGGTCGGAGGACAGTGATTTATACCTCATCCGGTGCATCATTTATTAAGACTCTCATAACTCTAGAATTACAGCGCATTGCCCCTGCTTTCATTTACTTTGTGGCAAACACGTTCAGCTGGCAAGCTCCTTGTCCAGCCTCCTGGTGCTCTGAAGGATGAGAAGGGAGCCCAGCTGTCCTAGGAAGACAGAGATGTGTCAGGGAGAGCTCCACCATCAGCCGGGCAGGCGTGAGTGCCGCGGCGTCTCAGAAGAGGAAGGAAACCTGACAGAGACCTCCCAGAGACTGAAGGGGCCTTCCAGAACCACCTACAGCAGTTTAAATGAATGGTAGTTGGAGAAGGAGGGAGAATTTCTGTCTGTTGTCCTCAGCTTGGATTCAACAGACTTGCTTTCTGTATTTTCTTGTGATATATTTCAATTTTATTTCATTGCTCTCATTTGAATGTGGTTGGCATCAATAAACTATGCTCAAGTGACATCTTTTTTCCCCTAGAATTAAATGCTTTCTTTAGTCACCAGAATCTCCTATTAACTTTTTATTCTTTACCTACCAATTTGTATTGGAAACAATCTAATGAAGAAACAAAGCAAACAATGACATCAACCAGTGAAATCTTTCTGTCCAGAATCATTAACCTGTAGAAACTAAACCAGAGCAAAGCAAAGGTGTTAGAGGATACTTTGACAGAGTTTTGTCCTTTATGTCCTTACAGTCCTATTTGTGAAAGTGGAGTTAGAACTATACTCGATTCCTGCCGGATTGCTTCAGGGTGCAAGGTTTGTTCAGGACAGAGTGTTCCATTTTGCAGTGATGAGTCCCTTATCAACTGGGTGTCTTTGAAAGTGTCACCCTGCATGACATCTTTCTGATGTAAGTAAGTAACATGTCAGCACTCTCTAATAAATACTTCTGATGTCTTTAAAAAGGAAAATTAATATAGAAGCAAAAAATTCAAAAAAAATTTTTTTTAAGTTTCCAGTTCTGAATGTATGATCCATGGGGTGGTTGAGTGGTGGGGAGAAGTGAGCATGAACCATCTGAACTGTTAAGAAAATGTATAATTTTATATGTGTATTTGTATTGTAGGAGATGATACAAAACTGATGTATGGCAAAACCAATACAATATTGTAAAGTTAAAAAATAAATAAATAATAAAAAACCCTTTAATGTAATATTCAAAGAATTTTCTGACTAGGAAAAAAATGTTGAAAACTTAGACATAAATCAAAAGCATTAAGTTATAAAAGCTGGAGAGAAATGACAGATCATTGAAAGCTGAGATTTCCTACTATATGTGTGAGAGAAATCAGGCTTAAAGAGAAAGTGAGAGCAATGTAAATCTGAACACTACCACTGACTCTAACTGCAGGTGAAATGAGTTTTCCTCAGATCAAAATAAACGTTATTTCCATAGGCTTAAATTAGAGATAGAAAAATTAGTGTACAAGTTTTGCAGAAATGATGGATAAATCAATTAAAATGTGTCTGGTTACCCAATTTATCTTATTCTGTTTTATTTTATTCTTATTCTCTCTGGATACTGAATTTCATTATTTAGCCAAGTGATCCAGAAGAAAGCACATGCTTGCATATTTAGATCTTATTATGCTAAAGTACTTTTTCCAACTCCATCATCCCTGGTGTATTGGAGGGAAATTGTTTCTTTCTGACCATTGGGTAACTTGAAGTTTGAATATAGCATGGGTATATTTTGTCTAAACCATTCTACTCAACACAGATCAATTTTATTTAGTCCTTGTTGGGGCTTTTCTATAGAAAATTATTTCCTTGATAGTTTTTTCCCCCCATCTTCCTGTGATGCATATTGCCTGGAACAGGATTTTAATATGGTAAAAATGAAGATTTTTTTTTCTGCCCCCACTTTCTTTTTACCCTACTCTGTTTAGATCTATTGCAACCTATTTGGTGTAGTCCTCCCCTCGGTAAAGGGGCTCCCCAGGTGGCGCTAGCAGTAAAGAACCCTGGCTCCTCCTCTCCTCTGCTTCCTCCTTCCCTTTTCTCTCGCCTCCCCTCCCCTCCCCTTCCTTCTTTTCTTCTTTCTCCCTCTCTCCCGTATCTTGTTCGCTGATATTTCCATCAATGCTACGTGTACTGCGATTCTCAGTCCATGGTTTGCAGAGATTTGATGAAAATGTTACTCTCGAGAGTTAGGATTTAGGAAGATTAGACAAGTGGCTCGTTTTGTTCCACGTGCCGACATGTGCTCCTGGAGTCCCGCTTCTGATGCACTATTATCATATGTCACCCGGATGCCAACAGCAGGCGGTGGAGGGCCATTTGCCGTCACGCGCCGCCGCCTTCCTCTGTGTCCGTCTGACGCGGATGGCGCTGCATGATCCTCCCGCGTGTGCTTCGGGATTACGGCTCCCGGCTTCCAGGGAGTTCCAGGCCATCACTGCGGTCTCATCGTGCATGCGGCGCGAGTCACAGAGACTCTCAGCTCTTCCTAAAGCAGTTGCTTATGATGACAAGTCTGCAGGTGCTACTTCGTGATTTAAAAATTAGCCCCAGAATCGATCATTTCTGTGCACACAGAATTTTAAGGGGTTTGAAATATCCATTTCGGGCGTAATCATTATCCAATGCTTTAAACAAAATCCCAACAAAAAGATGTGCATCAAAGCATTTTCTCTTGCAGGAGGAATGGTTTGCATGAGAGGACTTTATGCTCCACAGGTTGTCCCAGTGAGAAGCTTCATCCCTGGGTGAAAATCCCTTGACTGTGGAAAGCTTTAAGTGGAGCAGTGCAGCCTATTGAAACACCAGATTCTGCCGGAACTGGGGTCACATCTGGGGTTGGGTGATCCCAGCGACGACCCAGCACGTGTTCATCACTCTCCGTGTGCGGTTCTTCTCTGTGAACTGGTGCTTGTGAGAACGGATTGAGACTGTGAAATAGCAGTACCGTGCTTGCTTGTGGGTTATTACTGTCATTAGCCGCACTGCCCTGTCCACACTGCCGCCCACGCAGACGTCCCTCTCCGGGATGCGCAGGGTTGCGTGGGCAGCTCTAACACAGCCTCTACTGTTGTTGCTGTTATTTAAGCCCCTCTGTTGGATCTTTGAACTAAAGCTGTCCTTATAAGACTGAGGAGCACAGCCGGTTTTCGTTTTGCCCGTGGCTTTTAGGGACCATGTGTGTTTGACCTGAAGGAGCAGAGGACTTCTCTGAGCCCTCTGGCCTTGAGTACCGCGTGTTGGCCTTGAACTGAGCTCCCCAAGTACGTCACCCCAAGCTACCGGGACTCCGGCTGCCTTGACAGGCAGATTGTCCAAGCTGACAGGTGCTATACTAGTAAGCACGCACCAGATTTTCATCTTGTTAATTATTTTTATATCAAATACCCATTAAAATCATACCTTACATAGGCATTGTTATATTGACTAAATAACTAACATTAATTTCACCCCATTCTGTTCAAAGTGTCCTGTGACTTCTACAATGCTGTAGATTTCATAACTGACTCACATCATATTTCCATTGAGCAGGGCTTGTTTAAACCAAATAGAAAAACACTCAAACTGACTCCATTTTACTTTTCTTCTTAAATTCTATAGAACTTAAGACATCAGTGAAATGTCTTATGCAATATTTACCAAAGAACTTTTGTGGTAGTCCTATATAGTGTAAGGGTGTGTGTGTGTGTGTGTGTGTGTGTGTGTGTGTGTGTGTGCACGTGCTTAGGTATCATGGAGCCTTCATGTTAGAATTTTAAGGATGCTCCAGAGTATTTTCCCCTGCGTGTCCATGGAGCAGAGGCAGGAGGTCTGCCCTCACCAAGTATCCATGTGATCAACAGCAGTCAGCACCTCCCTCCCCTCGCAGGCACACCCTCGCATCCAAGACTCTGCATTTGTTCTTTGGTCTGCCTGACACCCCATGACATCTGACCTGTCTGTAGAAATAGTAGCACTGAACCCCGATGCTGTCTGCCCCCTTACACTTCCTTGCATTAATCAAGGCTTTGTGCCTGCTTCAGATCACAGGGTGAGGGCAGAGGAATGGTTTCTCTTCTGAGCTGAAGCTGAGAGAAGCCAGCTCAGGGCCACGTAGTCCTCTCTTGACCTGTTTTGGTACGTGAGGTTCATGCCACAAGGTGTTATAGCCTTTGCAGACTGGGAGCCTGAGTTACTGAGGATGAATGCACCTTCTGTGCTTTGGAGAAACAGCTTCAGTGAGAAGAAAACTCTTGTTTTACTGAAGCATAGAAAGGTGTAGATTTTGCCATGGATTAGCCCAGCGTTGTCTAGCCTGGTGGGAATGCCTGCCATCAGATCAGAACCCACCTCCTGACTGTAACCTGGACCCCTCCCCTCTGCTCCAGCTACCCTGGAGCATGTGCCACCTACTGATACCCTGTCAGGTGATTACTGATCATCTTTGTTTGTTACCATCATCCTGTTCCCCTCCCCCATAAGACAGACCTTCATGAGGGCCGCAGCTCTCTCGGGCACATAGTGGTATTCAGTAAGCATTTCTTGACTGAGTAAATAACAATGAGCTTAACCCATGTCCATCCCGGTGCCCCAAAACGCTTTCCTACGGACCAGTTTCCTATACACAGTTCTGCTGTTAAATCACACCTGCACTCTGAGAAAGCATTCCAGAAGTGCTCTATGGTCACTCATGGGAAATAGACGGGGAAACAGTGGAAACAGTGTCAGACTTTATTTTGGGGGGCTCCAAAATCACTGCAGATGGTGACTGCAGCCATGAAGTTAAAAGACGCTTACTCCTTGGAAGGAAAGTTATGACCAACCTAGACAGCATATTCAAAGGCAGAGACATTACTTTGCAGACTAAGGTCCATCTAGTCAAGGCTATGGTTTTTCCAGTGGTCATGTATGGATGTGAGAGTTGGACTGTGAAGAAGGCTGAGTGCCAAAAAATTGATGCTTTTGAACTGTGGTGCTGGAGAAGACTCTTGAGAGTCCCTTGGACTGCAAGAAGATCCAACCAGTCCATCCTAAAGGAGATCAGTCCTGGGTGTTATTTGGAAGGAATGATGCTAAAGCTGAAACTCCACTACTTGGGCCACCTCATGCGAAGAGTTGACTCATTGGAAAAGACTCTGATGCTGGGAGGGATTGGGGGCAGGAGGAGAAGGGGACGACAGAGGATGAGATGGCTGGATGGCATCACGGACTAGATGGACATGATTTTGAGTGAACTCCGGGAGTTGGTGACGGACAGGGAGGCCTGGCATGCTGCAATTTATGGGGTCGCAAAGAGTCGGACATGACTGAGCGACTGAATTGAACTGAACTGAAAGCCACAAAAGCAATGAAATTAAGTGAAAATTAAAATTCCAACCTTATAGTTGAATGTGGCCCTATATGGATACTGAGGGTTCCCTTTGACATTCATGTGAGCTTTTTGCCCTTGGCATTTAACTCAGGATGTATATTTCAACCACAGAGATGGACATCTGATTTTCAGTCTTACATTATTGGTGATTGTGTATTTCATCTAGGGAGCTGAGAGCACATTAAAACACACACTTGCTGTCTTAATGTTAAATTTCCTTGCCATCCTGAGTTGAAATTAGACCCTTAGCATTTCTATAATGTAGTTTTTAATTGAATTGCTTTTTTTTCCCCATGCGAAAGTGTTCTATTATGATAGAATTGGCAGGATCACAGCAGCTATGAGCAAACTTGTTTAAACTACTGTTCTATAATTCTCACTTACTGTGGGATTGATCTTAATGGATGCAAAAGAAAAAAAAAACTAAAAATGTAAGGCTAAGCTCTCACAGGTTTGGATCTGAAGGAAGCATTTAAAGACCTTCTTGTAAAGGTCGTCACACAGCCAACCGTTCCCCAGATCGTGGTGTTGGGTTGTGCATTTCTTCTGGTTCTTACCTGGTTATTGGCAGGATGGTGGCTGGCTCTTCTGTGAAACTGATGAGAAATGTAGTTCCTGTTCTTCAGTCACCAAGTCATGTTTGCCTCTTTGCGATCCCATGGACTGCAGCACATAGAGCCTCCCGGTCCCTCACCATGTCCCAGAGTTTGCCCAAGTTCATGTCTATTGAATCAGTGTGGCCATCCAACCATCTCATCCTCTGTCGCCCTCTTCTCCTTTTGCCTTCAATCTTTCCCAGCATCCGGATGTTTTCCAGTAAGTTGGCTGTTCACAGCAGGTGGCCAAAGTACTGGAGTTTCAGCTTCAGCATCAGTCCTTCCAATGAGTATTCAGAGTTGATTTCCTTTAGGGTTGACTGGTTATAATGTTGCTTGTTTACTATTCCTTTGCTCGGCTCTTCTCTGTACAAAACAGCGGAGCCCAATTCCATGCCCTCTAATCTAAAATGTTCTCATAAAATTATTTCACACATTAATAACGCAACACAAAAGTAGCTTCTGAGAAAAGTTGTAAATTTTAAGGCTAAGCACTCATAGGCTTTGATCTAAGGAAGATGGTGGGGACTGAGCCTATCAAAGCAAACAGAATCAGGTAGAATGGACCAGATGAATCGGCACAGATGTGTGCACATGTTGTGACCACACTGGAGATACAGGACGGACCCCCACTCAAAATTTGATTTGAATGTTGAGACTGGCAATGCTCCCCAAAAGGACAGGAAAAGGTTTATGAATCACATACCTGAGGTCTCAGAGGAGAGAAGAGCAGACATCACCAGCTCATCTGGGATCTGTCATGGTTAATGGGTGGGGGACCTGGGTCCCCCTGTGCAGGCAGGGGCTCTGTGATCTGAACCTTCTGCTGACACCAAAGGAGCAAGCAGGCAGGACTTCTTGCCTGCTTGTTGAGAAGCGGGCCAGAGGATGAAGAGGGACATGCAAGGCTTCAAAGTTCTTATACAGTCAGCTAAACATGGAAAATGGAGTCAGGCTCCATTATATATAGAGAGAGTGTGTCTTCTACAACCACATGGATTCAAGTGTAGTAGGAGCTTAGTCTAAACAAACAGAAATTGATAAACATCAACCTTCATGTTTGCATGCTTAGAACCCAAAAGGGAAGATGGACATGTTAAAATAATAACGATGATAATGATAAGCTGTGACACTAGAGAATGAATTAAATAACAAATGGATGATGATTGGCAAGGACTTACCAGGCACGTGTTAGCAGAGCTGCCATAGTGAATGTCCTGATTGCTGGCTTATTTTAATTTGGGGAAACAAATCATCAGTGACTTCTGCCTTGGGGGAGTGGAGGTCACGTCAGCCTTTCCAAGGAGATGCCCTTTAATTCACATGTTCTGAAGGGCATGTGTGTTGTAGTGGTTGAAGAGTGGAGAACAGGAAACTTGAGCTTGTGTCCTGGCTGGTGTGGATGTCCAGAGTGTTAGGGTTCCAGCAAGTTCCATGTTGGCTGGAGCAGAAGGTTTCAGGAGGAGGCGGCAGAGCTGGGCACGTGGGGAGAAGCGCATTCATCACAGCAGATCTGTCACCTGGCAGCCCTGTGAGAGGTCAGATCTGCTCAGGAGAGGCAGCTGTGGGACTGGTCCTTTCAGTTCTTCTCTCTGGAAGCAAATAGAATAACTTTTGTGATGTGGGAAGCATCAACTTTTCTTACCATAATTCCTGGGATTAAAGAACTCGCATGATTTTTCATTGAACGTTCACTTCAATTTCTGATCACGTTGGAGGAATTTGAAGTAACAGAGTTTTAATAACAATTAAAGGTTGTTAAGATTACATAAAACATATAATCATTGGAGCAGAGTAAATGTATTTATATAATATATCAAGTACTTATTACTGCATTGTTTCACATTTATAATATTTAACCTTTAAAAAATTTAAACTGCTTTGTTAGATATGGCTGACTTGGAAAAAGCTGTAAATATTTAATGTATGTAGCTGAAGGAGTTTGGGAGTAAATATACACTCATGAAGCTAAATGTGTTAGGATACCTCATTTTACAGAGTGTTAGTGTTAATTGTTCGGCTATGTCCAATTCTTTGCAGCCCTAGAACTGTAGCCTACCAGGCTCCTCTGTCCATAAGATTCTCCAGGCAAGAATACTGGAGTGGGTAGCCATTCCCTTCTCCAGAGGATCTTCATGACCCAGGGATTGAACCTGGGTCTCCTACATTACAGGCAGATTCTTTACCGCCTGAACCACCAGGAGGGAGAGGTAAAATCTGTAAGAAGTAAAGAATGATTCCCTGATAGTAATTAGAGAGCTGGAATTTAAAACCAAGTCCGCACAGGTGTGTGCTGCTTTCTCTCTTTCCATGTATATTTGCCCGCTCCAGAAAAACAACTATTATCTGATGTTCAGAGACAGAATCCATTGACTAGGTCTTTACGGGGCTCAGATTCGAAGGGCATGGCCACATGGCATAACATTTCTAACCGGTTGGGTCAGTTAACAGTGCCCTGAAGGAAAAGGTTTAGAATACAGGTATTTTATTTGCTGATTACACACCTGTGTAAATTGCCAGGGGATTTGCCATTTATTTTTAAACTATATCGGTAACCCCGACAGTTGGCATGTGCTGCAACCTTTCAAATAGAGTTAAGGACCCAGATCTTGAGCTAGATTCCTTCTTGACATCAGCAGGCTATTCAGGAAGGAAGTACGTGAACGCTGAAAAGGAAAGTTTGTCTCCTGAGCTTGTTATGGACTAGTTAGAATTGAAAAAGTCTGCTGGGACCTATTAGACACATTTTAGAAGAACAGTCTTAGCGAGCGTCCTGATTACTGGAGTATTTTAATTTGGGGCAGAGAAAGGCCAAGAAAGGGAGGTTTTAAGTGGATATGAGTTTTGAGTTGGATTGAATTCTTTCAGGCCTCAGAGTCATCCTCTCCTGATAAGCTGACATTTCAGTGGTCATAAGCCTCCCGGCTGTCACTGGGTTTTCAAAGTATTCTGCCTCACAAATGACAGGCTTGATCTCTGACTGAGATTAACCAAGGACTTGCTTAAATGTATTATGACAGAATCAGGAAGGACGTTCTCCAGAAGGGTCAACCTCCTGACATTACCAATGTCAACTTTGTGCTATAGGAAAAAAGACAAAAAATGGATGTATTTATTTATATATATACATACACACATACACGTGTGTGTGTGTGTGTGTGTGTGTGTGTGTGTGTGTGTGTGTGAAGTTAAGGCCATGGCTTTGCTAATCCTCCTGATAATGCATACACTATAATGTATCTTTAAAAAAATTACAGAAAAGCAAGGAGCATTTATCCTAAGTTCAAAAAAATAGTCATTCTGTGTAGGAAAAGCAACCTAAGAAGCCATTTATGAGATCTGAGTTATTATTATTTTTTATTTTGTTTGTTTTGAGAGCATTAGGAAATAAAACACCATATAGGTGAACGTTTATAAGGTCAGAAAGCTCACTCTGCGTATCCACATACCTAAGAATAGGAATGGCCATGCCTCTGCCAGAGTGCCAGAGTGCCTCTGGCAAAGGTTGGAATGACAAGACTCAAGTGTCTTCCCAGCCACGTTCAAACTGTCTACAGCCAGGTCCCTGGGCACATGCGGTGTATTACTAGGGAAGACAGTGGCTGTTAACTAGGTGATGGGTAACAGCAAGTCAAATGCTGCCCAGAGTTGGGGGTTCTTCATCCACTGTGACGTTACAGACCTCTGTGCCAGCAGCTGTCATCCTAAACAAAAGCTTCCTTCCATCACTCAGCCCTGTCTCCTTCCTCCGCAGGATGTGGTTTGATGACACCACCATTAGACTCTCATCAGTTTCAAGTATTCATATCAAGGAAGATTTTTATTAATGACCCAAAGCACTATTAAGGTCTTGTTAACTGCTGAGCTGGGATGTTTTCAAATGGACTTTCATAAAACAAAGGAACTCTATGCTTACCAAGTAATTCATATGCTTTTTTGTTTGTTTGTTTGTTTTTAATTGAAGGATAGCTACAATATTGTGTGGTTTTCTGCCATGCATCAACGTGGATCAGCCGCAGGTATACATATGTCCCCGCCTTCTTGAGCTTCCCTCCCCCTCCTCTAAGTTGTCACGGGGCCCCGGTGTGAGTTCCCTGAGTCTGTATATTTGTTTTTTTATCTGTGTAATTTATGAAACAGAAGCAAAGACTGCAGATGGGGGCCTTTGTCGTAGCAGCATCAGAGCAGTGAAGAGACACCTGTATGCCAAGTGGAGGTGTGCGCCCACCCACCCAGTCCCGGCAGAGCTGTGGGCCAGGACAACAGGAAAGCTGCAGGATTGATTCCTTCACTGCACAAGGAGGCCCTTTAACAATGAACTTTGGGTAGCACACAGAGACGAGTCAAGTAAGATACAAACAAACAAGAACGCATACACATATGTATGTCCATGGATGTGGAAAGACTGACTCGCTGGAAGAGTATTGGGTGGTTCTTACATTAACCATCGAGTCCTTTAAAATCTGTTGAGTGTGTTAAACAAGATGGGCAGATTTGAACTGTGTGAGTCCACCTATAAGTATATTTTTTCAATAAACATTATGACACGACGCACCCTATGACTGATATTGGCTGTAGGACTGTGGGTACGCAAGTGTCACTGTAAGGCTGTGGGAAAGGTGTGCCTCGATGGGTTGGAACCCCTGACCCCCGAGCTGCTCAGGGGCGATTGCAGATTGCCGATTGTGCATGAAATAAGCCCCAAATAGTCAGGGGGATGTCTCTGTCCTTGCCTCTGTCTTGTTTTGTCTCGCTCTGCGTATTCTGTGATGATCAGCTGTTGCGGAGGTCAGACGTTTTTCCAGGCACTTTGAGTTGTTCGGCTTTCCCTGTGTGCTGAGAGGGAGGTTTCAGAGACTGGTCCGCGCTCTCATGGTTTCCATCTTCAAATACACCGACTCTGTTCTTTGTTCCCAGTGTGCAGACGTTCTGGTTAAAAAAAAAAAAAAAAAAGCTTTCTCAAATCTCTGAGGCCTGGGCTCTTACAGTTTTTATTTGTTTTTACTTTATCTTTGTTGGCACTTGTCCCCAGGGCAACAATAAGGGAGTGTATCTGTTAGTAAGAAACAATCCTCTAGCCTGAATGACAATTTGAAGCACCATTTTTTCATCATCAAAGCCGTGATCATGCTTATCAGCAGCAGCAGCACTGAAACAGTGTATCTTGAGCGTTTGCTATCTGCCAGACTGTGCTAATTGCTTTATACGTCTTCTCAGTTGATCAGCAGTTCTCCAAGATGACCATCTTCACTCATTTTACGGGAGATGAGAATGAGGCTTAGCCAAGCTACCTAATGTTCTGAAGGTCAAGTGGCTAGTGAACTTGCTGATTCCCTGTAAGCACCACAGAGCGGGTGGCTAAGGGGGAGGATGGGAAGGTAGGAGATAGGGGTAAAAGAAGGACTGTAAGATGTAGATGCCAACAGCTTTCCTTTACTAAATGTTTCCTTTGATCAAAGATACTAAGAAGACACAAAGAAGACACAGGAACTGCAGTTTGTTGTGTGCCCGCCGATTTCCATCAGTATGTGTGTACTAAACACAATCTCACTTGGTCCCCACACACACCAAGGTGACAGCAGTTGCCTGTTTTTACACATATGCAAACCACGGATCAGAAAGAGGGTGTAATTTTCCCAGCATCAGAAAGCTCTTTGGTTCTAAAGCACATGCTCACTCTGTTACATGGTATCTTTTCCCCTCCTCTTTTCATTTAATTTTTAAAAAAGAAAAAAAAGTGTTTATTGACAATTTTGGTCAAAGGCCAGAACCAAATTTCCCTACAATTACCCAGTTTCAACCTCTGCTTTATTATTCGTGTACATTTTGGCACAAATACTTAACATGAGACCTGTTGATTTACATATTTTTAGGTCTAGTGTAGTACTTGACAGAGTTGGATGAACGTTGAAGCCAGTGACAGACCCACAAATACTGCGCAATTGTACCTACATGAGTAACCGAAAATAGCCTAAGTCATAGACTCAAAGAGAGGTATGGCAGTTGCCGGGGGAGAAGAAAGAGGAGGATTTCCAGCCGAGAGGCATCAAGTTTCTGTGAAGCAGGATGGATCATCCCTGGAGTCCTTGTGTGCAACCCTGTACTGCCATTGACTCTGGTGCGTCGTGCACTTCAGAGTATGTGCAGGGGGGTGGTGTGTGTCTCCTGTCGAGTGTCCATGTACTATCTTATAACGTAACAAACACGAGAGTCCAAAAGAGTGGACGGCACTGTTTGGCAAATGTTTTAGGAATCTGAAGGAAGAAGCATCCTCATGCGTGAGTTGGGTCAGAGAGGACTTGGTGGGCAGGATCACCCCTGAAGGTGCTGGAAATCCGAGTAGGGCTCGACTAGATGCAGGAGGAGGAGGGGCCAAGAGGCCAGGGGGGAGGAGAAGCGCCCAGAATGATCCTCGCGGCGCTGCTGTGACAGGGAGCTATGGGAGTGCCGCTCGTTTTAGCAGAAAAGAGGTCACGTGAGGTCCAGGTCGGAGAGGAAGAGACAGAGCCTCGTTGTCGTTGTCACTTGTGTTTTTGTGATCAGATGGCAGTCCTTCACCCAAAAGCTAAGGAAGTTAGTATCTAAAAATTTTGCGGGAGAATTAATGGCTCGATTGATTGATGAGCATATGCCACGCCTCTTTCCAAAGCGTACCTAGATCTGTTAACGAAGATGCTCACACTGTGCCAGACGCTGTAGAGTGGGGCTAGGGGTTCTGACACCGAAGTGGCTGGTGGGGCTCACGGGGGCCCCTGGAGTGGAAGCCTGGCTGCGACTTTAAGGAGGGGATAGGCACTGAGGGAGGGGGAAGCCGGGTCTGCTCCTTGGGGAAATAAGATGGAGGCTCTAAATAAAGAAAGAGGTGAACGGAACAGAACAGAGTGGGCAGCAGAGAGAGGGAAGGCTTTTGAGCGGGTGTGCGCGTAGATAAGGCTCGTGCAGATGGGAGGGCAGAGCCCGCGGTCTCAGGGCTGGAGAAACGCACGCGATGGAATATGGCCAGCTGACAGGAGAGCTCTGCCACCTGCGTCCATCTCTACTCCCACTGACTCTTTTACAAAGGTTTCTTGGATCTCTTGGGAATCTTCACTCACCACTAATAAACAGGTTTGGGGTCACTCATAAGAAACCTTCCCTAAATCAGTGTTACGATCCCCCCGATACTATAGCCAGGACATGCCTCTGTTTTTGTCCTTACACTATTACACTCTTGATATCAGTACCCCATTCCCTCCCCAGGAAGCCCTGCTCTTTGATGCCTGCGTCCAGTTTTATGTATCTTGACATCCCTGTCTCTTAGCTTTCGGCATGGATCATGGACTCATCAACTGTTTCATGAGTTTGATATAATTTGTTTGCATTCTTGTCTCTTTCATAGCTGTGAAGTGGTTTTTAACTTTCTTCTAAATGAGGCCTTCATCCCTAATACAGGTTCTGTCTCTAACCTGACTCTCAGTGAATTCTTGCATGTGAGTATGTGGATAGATGAATGGGATTGATCATATGGCCTTACAAATGAGAGGAGACCACTTTTCATGACAGTCGCTTCCTATTTGTGACGACTACAACTGAAATCCTGTCTGAAACGGGGATGATTGGGAATCAGTGTTGCTGAATGGACAGAATTTAGGGGAATGACTGCAGGAAGGAAAATTGATAACTGGCAACAGAGAACCAGGTTCCACTTCTTTGAACCTTTCTTTCTTTTAGAGGATGTTAAGTTCCCAAATTTTAAGTTGCAATCAGTTGTTTCCTGAGTCCACTTTCTCAGATCTTGGTGGTAACTTTACAGCTGAGCAACTGTCCTAAAAATCAAGCATAAAACTAGGTGACAGTTAAGGCATATCAATATGTTGTGATGGTCCATGTCTTATGGTGTATAACCTTGAATAAATGATGACCCAGTTTATGAAACATTGTATTTTGTAGGAAAAAGAAGTTAAGATTAAGAGTAAGATGCCGTGTTTCTTGGTATGATTCTTGATGAACAGCTTTGTTAGTTCTGAATTTCTTGCATTTTACTCTGAAATGCTATTACATCTGAAACACATTGTATTCATTTTAATAAAATTAGATTCTATTCAGAGTATGTGTATGGAATAGTGTTGAAATTAGCTTCATTCTGAAGCTGTAAGACATATTATTCTAATTTGTGAGGGTTTCATATGAAATCTGATTAGAGAGAGGGAATCTCAGTTCTGCCTTTGTTGTTGAGATTTTTTATTTTAGAAATTTCCTAGCCATTTTGTGTCCCTGGAAAAAAACTAGATGGCCATATAGGAGTCGCTGTTTTATTTTTTTTTTTAATATATTATCTGAGAGCTTTATTTTTTTTTTACATGATAGTATACATGTTAGAATGTCATTCTCCCAAATCATCCCACCCTCTCCCTCCCTCTGAGTCCAAAAGTCCATTATACACATCTGTGTCTCTTTCCCTGTCTTGCATACAGGGTCGTCATTGCCATCTTCCTAAATTCCATATATATGTGTTAGTATACTGTATTGGTGTTTTTCTTTCTGGCTTACTTCACTCTGTATAATCGGCTCCAGTTTCGTCCATCTCATCAGAACTGATTCAAATGAATTCTTTTTTACGGCTGAGTAATACTCCATTGTGTATATGTACCACAGCTTTCTTATCCATTCATCTGCTGATGGACATCTAGGTTGTTTCCATGTCCTGGCTATTATAAACAGTGCTGCGAGGAGTCGCTGTTTTATGGATTGCAGTTCCATCTGACTTGCAAGTTCTCTAAAGAATAATAATAATAATTCCTGTGTTTGAAGTGCCATTAAAGTTTACCTTCAGCTTCTGCTTTCTCTAACATTTTCAGTAGGTGAACTCTCATGGAAAGGGGCAAGGCCACACACCATCACACGAGCACTTTGTATAAAACAACGCACACTACAGACGCGCTCCAGAGGCAGGAGGCAGATAGGACCCTCCCCCGGGTAAAGCAGTTGGAGGTTCCTTCCCTATGGACCAAAACTCCAAGATGAGAAAGCAGAACAATTATAGGAGGAAGCTAGGCCCTGCGCAGACCACATATTTCTCGTTCTTGAAGAAAGGAGGCCTCTCCAAACACACGTGTACAGAAAGGCTCCTTGGAGGTCAAAGCAGAGTCATGTCAAGGGATATTCTACCCAGAAGTCGTTTTGATAAAAATCATCTTGGCTAAGAGATGTGTGCGCACACACATCTGAGATGTACTAAATATGGTCTGTGAACCAGGTAAATCAAAATGATTGGCCAAAGGAAACCTGGAAAACATATTCCATAAAAGTAGTTCAAACCCGTGGCTGATTCATGTCAATGTATGGCAAAAACCACCACAATACTAAAGTAATTAGCCTCCGATTAGAATAAATAAATTAATTTTTAAAAACGAGTAGTTCAAACCACTATGAGGGCACGACTCAGGGACTCTCCCTCTGAGTCTGCCTATGTACCTGTCCACGTGTACTGTGCTATTTTCCTTAATAAATGCTGTACTTGTTTCACTACTTTCCATGTTTGTGGGGGTTCTTTTCTGCAGAGCAGAAGGTCCAGGGCCCTTGTCACTAACCACTGGTTAAGTGGCTGGGATCTGGTGCTCTTACTGATGAGACCCAGCCCCATCTGTGACTGGGAGCCAAGCCCTGCTCCAAGGCCTTGTACACTTCGGCCACTGGAAGTCACTGGGCCATAAGACTTTCCACCATGCTGAAGCTAATGTTTTTATTTACCTACAACTACTGACAACTACTTTAAATTTTTATTTTTCAAATTTTAATCTTGTGTTGAATGTGCTTGCTTCCTTTTCAGGGCCCTCATCCCTATATTAAACACAGAAAACATTAAAATGTTTTCAATACTTGAATCTTTACATTCCAGATTAACTTCCCCTTAAGTCATTTAATTAATCCAAGTGTTACCAAAATGATATTACAATGAATAATCTTCTAATTCACTCTGTCTGTGAGTTTGAATTGGACTCCACTAAGAGCAGTAATTATTACAGAAGGAAGTTAAGTTTTTCTTAAGTGCCGTGCATTACTACAACTACTTTTAATAAGAACTACTGTATCTAGCATTCCTTTGTTATTCACATCTTTTTTCATATGTGCTATGCTTAATTGTTGAAGCCACACTGTGAAGTAAGCATGAATCCTTGTCTCATGATATAAAGACTTACCTGAGGCACTTATAAATAAGGGGTCCGTCATTACTCAGTTTTATTACAAAGATCTGGGACTGTACTCCAGCTCCCTGGTTCTAAATTTTATCCATTACAAGTAAGAAAACAGTTTCTCATTCTAACCATCCTGTATGATAATGGGTTAATTTAGTCAGCCTTTATTTAGTGACCATATACTATGTGCTGAGCTGCAATGATAAACATAGTAGAAGGAAATGAGTGAATGGCCCATAAAACATATCAGGCTCAATGAGGGGAAGTGTAGCCCCATTTCTATTTTTTTAAATATGTTTAATAGAATTTGTTAGAGCCATAGGTTCACAGGAAGATTGAAAGGGAGGTACGCAGATTCCCATCCGCCCCCGCCTCCACCCATGCACAGCCTGCCCCGTCACAAGCATCCCCGGCATTCGGCCCATGTGTTGCAGCTGATAAGCCTCCATTGATATGTCATGTCACCCAGAGTCCACTGTTTGCTCTCGGGTTCCTCCTTGTGTCGTGCATTCAGTGGCTTCCCTGGGGGCCCAGTGGTGAAGAACCTGCTGCCAGTGCAGGAGATGCAGGTTTGGTCCCTGGGTCAGGAAGATCCCCTGGAGAAGGGAGTGGCTACACATTCTGGTGTTCTTGTCTGGAGAATTCCTTGGGCAGAGAAGACTGATTGGGCTACAGTCCATGGGGTTGCAAAGAGTCAGACACGACTGAGCAAGTAAACAACAGCAATATAGTGATGCACGCATACGAGTTTAATTCTATTAATGATATAAATCAGTCGTTTTCACTGCCCTGAAAATTCTCTGTGCCTCTTCTTCCCTCCTTCCCTGTGACCTCTGGCAAATGCAGCTCTTTTTTAATGTCTCCGTAGTTTCACCTTTTCCAGACCATCGTAGCGCTGGAATCATATAGCACGTACCCTTTTTGGATTGACTTCTTTAACTTAGCCATCCGCATCTAAGTTTCCTCCATGTCTCTTCAGGATTTGATGGCTCATTTCTTTTCAGCTGAGCGATACTCCATTGTCTGTCTGGACCACAGTTTGTTGATTCAGTCACTTACTGACAGACATCTTGGCTGACTCCAGCGTTAGCAGTTACTGTGAATATGGCTGCTCTGAAGTTCCATGTGCAGGTCATTGTGCAGACATAGTTTTCAGCTGCTTTGTGTGAACACCAGGGAACAGGATTCCTGACAACCACACTTCTTTGTGTGGTAATCAGTGAATACAGATTCATGAATGATGAATTCATGATTAATTTGCTCAATTAATTAGAAAAAAGGTGGGGGATGGAAATATAATTGCCAGATATTTCATCGCTACCCACCTCTTTGGATTGATACATTGGCTTAAACATCTAAATTACTTTCAGCAATAAAGCTTCTCCTCTGCAATGATGATAAAATTGGAATAACTGAAAACTTCTGGAACTTAGGGGTGCCCTGGATGAATTATTTACCTGAGACGCACGCCATCATTAAGTAGGTCAAAAATGATGGGTTACAAGTTACTGTGGGACACATTCCATGCTTCCTTCTGGGTGAGAAACAACAGCCCCATGTGATGTTCTCGTAATTTTCTTAGAAGATAACGTGGAGGAATGAGTGACTGGTATTCCAGTCCTTGGTTGGTTTGAGTTATGTCTTTCCTCAACAAATGTCTTAGTAAAGTTGTTTTTTTTTTTTTTTAAATCTATAATTTGATTTTGTCCTAGCACAGAGAAAAGGTACCTTTTCATGGGGTAGTTTATCAGCCCTTACTATCAGACTTTAAAGTCTAGATTTGTTACTTTTTAAATTTTTATTGGCTTTCTTAAATTTGGAGCCCATCCCTATTAATTCAGATTCTTAGATTTTTTAGATTGAGGTCCTCTGGTACAATTTCCCTCCCTGTGTGACTTTGTGTTTGGTCTAGAGCTTCAAGCTTCTGTGGGGACCACTCTGGAAGCTCCAGGGGAAATTCAGGCCTGTCCTATTGTTGGGCTGACCCAAATGCAGTGACTCAGATACAACATGATCTCCAAGGGCCTGTTTTCTGTCCTTCCTGCTGCCTGAAGAGCTATCAGGGAAAGTCTGGGATGACTTTCAGTGAGTTTCAGCTCAGTGGTTCCATTCTGAAGAGAGGAAATTGGTCTCGGAGCCCATCTTCACTTATTGTAGAAAATCAATGCTCTGGATATGCTGAAGGAACCATGCAATTATTTCAGTATCATCTTATGTCTGATGGCCTCCAATTTTTAGTTAAGAAATATTTTGTTCTTCTTCCTTAATGCATGGCATTTTATTTGTTTTTTTTTGTATAATCACAAAAATAAAATACTGAGACAGAATGTACTTTGAGAGTTTTGGATGTCTTTTATTCTTGCCCACGATTAGCTTGCAACATTTTACTTCTAAATAGGTTCCAATGCAAACCAAACAATTATACATGCTTGTTGTTGTTCAGTTGCTGTCTTGCCTGACTCTTTGTGACCCTGTGGACTGCAGCACACCAGGCTTCCCTTAAAGAATTTTTGAGCATTCTTTCCTACATGAAACTTCTGTGTATATCCGCCTTGTTTATCTAGGGCTCATCATGCACTTTTTAGATCAACATCTCAGTTATACCATTATTCTTGCTGGAATCTCAACCCTAAACTCCCCTCCTGGGAGCTAGCACCCTCCTGGATTTGCAATGCTTCTGTATCATGGCGGCTTCCACTGAATCCATCCCAGCAAAGACCCGTCTTCTAACTTTCTCTGCAGTCACACCACTGGCTTGACATCCCCCGTGAGTGTCTCAAGATGAGACACCCACAACTGACATGTGGATGACCCCCTGCACTGCTGCTCCACCCCCAGTCCACACGTGGTCCTGATTCCCCTCTTTGCCCCCCTCCTCTCGGTAAAGCCGCCAGCCTGTGTGCACCTCTGACCCTCCTAGGCCCACCCACGCCCTGCCACCCTCTGAGGCTGAGTCCCAGCTGAGTCTGCCTGGGTCCTGCAGGTGGCACTTGACTCCTCTCTACTTCATCACTGCCCCATCCCCTGGGTCACCCTGGGTCATATGTAGGGACGTCACCCTCGGTGTACAGCACAGACCCAAGCCAGGATCATCTCCAGACGACGACAACATCGCCCCTGCATGGAGTGCCTCGCATCTAAATCCCCAGGGACTCACACGCACCGCCCCCCATCCCCACAGGACCCCTTCAGCCGCCTGCACACAGGGCTCACGCTTGTTGTTACTGTTCTTATGAACTCTCTCTCCCCACTCAGTCATAACCCACTAACATTCAGTCATCCTATCATATATACATATGTATATATATTTCAATTTGTCCTTCTTATGTGGTGTAGAAGGGACTTCCCAGTGGCACAGCGGTAAAGAATCCACCTGCCAGTGCTGGAGAGGTAGGAGACTCAGGTTCAATCCCTGGGTCGGGAAGATCCCCTGAAGACGGAGATGCCAGCCCACTCCTTACTCTTGCCTGGGAAACTGCATGGGCAGAGGAGCCTAGACAGCCGTAGTCCATGTAGCCGCAAAGTGTTGCCATGACTGAGCGCACAAGCACACGTGACGCAGAGAGCGTTATTAGGGCGTGAAAAGTTTTACAATAGACTCCTTCAAATCATGAGCCAACAGGTAATCTGTGTAGCTTCTATTTAATTTTTCAAGTCAAATTCAAGTGGATTGTACCTGTTGGTGTTAAATAACTAATTTATCTTTAATATTTATATTAATTTAATATTAAATATTATATTTAATTAATTTATATTATATATTTAATATACATTACATTTTAACGTTTAATATATTTAATATTTATCATATCAAATGTAAAGTATAACTTATCTATTATATTTGTATTTATCACATGTCAATTAAAGGCTGGTTAATTTAAATTGTTTAGGAGAGACTTTTTTAATGTAAAGGTGACGATAGTGTAATTAGCAAAATATTCGGAGAAGGCGATGGCACCCCACTCCAGCACTCTTGCTTGGAAAATCCCATGGATGGAGGAGCCTGGTGGGCTGCAGTCCATGGGGTTGCAAAGAGTCGGACATGACTGAGCAACTTCACTTTCACTTTTCACTTTCATGCACTGGAGAAGAAAATGGCAACCCACTCCAGTGTTCTTGCCTGGAGAATCCCAGGGACAGGGGAGCCTGGTGGGCTGCCGTCTGTGGGGTCACACAGAGTCGGACACGACTGAAGCGGCTTAGCAGCAGTAGCAAAATATTATGTAAATATATGTAAATTATATTTTAATTATTTGTATAATATAAAATTTAATTTTTTCTGTTTTCTTGTTAATATAAACCTTAAAATAGTCAATCTGGCTTGTATAACTTAGGGCTCAGGATTTTAGACACAAGGACATTTGAGTTAATAACATGGTTTAAATATTTAAAACAAAACTTGTTCAAACTATGGCACATCTAGCAATTTACATAAATGTAGATTTGTTCACAGCATTTCTCAGGGGTCTTTTCTGTGAATAAATCCTACCCTCTTTATGAATGACTCTCCACATAGAAAAAGAAATGAGAGGGAGAGAGAAGAATCAAAGAAAAATATGTACCGAGAAAATCTGTGACTTGAAAAGTCTGAAGTAATTATGTAAAGTCCACTTAGAATGATTATCCAGTCTCCAAAACTGCTTTGATTAGAACACATTTAAAAGAATGGAGTGTATTTAAAAAGTAGTAATAATACAAAGAAAGGAAAGGGAAGTTGACCAAAGGGAAAATTTGGGAACTCAAAAGCTTGTCAAAATTATTTTTAAAAACCAGATGAATGTAAAATATTTCTTAAAAAAGCACCTAATGAGTTATTTTTGGATTTTAAAAAGCTATTTAATGCAGTCTCTATCCAACTCATTCTTCTCGTTGCATAAGATGTTACGCTAATTATTAGCAGTGTTGAGAAATATAATCACATTTATTTAAAATGAGTTTCCCAAATCCTCCTATTCATTTATTTAATATACTCGCTAAAACTTAAAGAACTGCATGTCTAATTATCATTTTACTAAAGATTAGAGGCAGTGAAAATTAGGGGACTTAATTCTCTTCTATGCAGTAATCTGTTGAACATACAGGAATCCCAAGGAGGTCAACCTGGAGACCAGGGGTCCATGGTCAGGGGCGGCTTCCTGCCATGGTTTCCCAGCAGCTGGACAACAGAGTCAGCAGGGGACCAGGGAGGGTTCCTGAATTTGCCCAGCTCAAGTTTCCAGAACAAATTAATGGACTTTTACATGTTTCTTCACCTTTCTCTGGAATGTGTTTAAACGGTTATCAAGAAAGATCTACTAATTTGTAATAGAATTTGAAAATGTCCTCTTTGGTAGAATTTACATAGTGCTTTCCTAAGGAAAAAGTTTTTCCTCTCAGGATAATCAGAATTATGTCAATCTTAGGCTTCTAAGTACAACAGGCAATGAAAAAAAAATGTCCCCTGCCCTGAGAAATATGCTGAATATTATTATATAAAAGTAGCTTAGCTTTTTTTAGATGCATGAAATGTCTAGTAGAATTTATATTAAATCCCTCTTCCTGGGTGATGTCTTTAAATGGAGAACTGGGTACATTGGTATATTTAAAACCAATACAGTTTTATAGTGCGGAGTCTAATTTTGATAAAATTCCATAATCCATTTCTCTATTGCAAAGTACTCCATTTTGAGAATAAGGCACTTTCTGGTATTTTTACTCACCTATAGTTACAACTTGGGCTTCCTTTAAATTATAAAAAAATAAAACATAGATTATTTCTATACCTACCAGTACACAGGTATGTATATTTGTCAGCTTTTATAAATATTTACAGACATCAGTGAGTAAGTATCAGATTTTAAGGAACTGGTCACAGGGTAGTTACTGTAATTTTTTAAACTACTCTGCCTGTGATGATTATGTTGTGCAATTATGTTACCAATTGACTGGAACATCGGTTGCCCACATTTGGAATTCTCAGTGCTAGTTTTATAACCATCTTCTACTAGTACAGAACTATCAGGTGGTGTTTTTTCATTTAACTTTTATTTTATATTGGAGTACAGTTGATTTACAATGTGCCAGTTTCAGGTGCATAGCTAAGTGATTCAGTTATACATACACATATATCCATTCTTTTTCAGATTCTTTTCCCTTATTGGGTATTACAGAATATTTGGTAGAGTTACCTGTGCTATATAGAGACTGCTGTAATAAAATTTTATGGGAGACAGGGATCCGATGCTTTTTAAAACATCCATCTTTTTATTTGTTTTGGTTTTGCAATATGGAGCAAAAGTGCAAATAATACCTTCAGTAAAAATAATTCAAAAGTGCATGCAAATTAATTTCTTTTATGTCTATGAACTTTTTCTCCATGAACTCATTTTGTAATTCAATCATAGAATTATTGCAACTGTAATTAGACATTTATTAAATCAGAAATGGACTATAAACTCTGTGAAATTCTAATTCCTTTTTTTGCTTTTATTATAATTTTCATCCTCACTGTCTCCTCACAGATTGGCCTCCTTGCTGAGTGATAATGTAGACAGTGCTGGGTAGCATCATGCTCTCTTTTCCCCAGATATTTCTATTTCATCATCTTACCTAAGGAATATGCTCTTCACAGCCCACACAGAGCTCTGAGTTATAGTCCACCACTTCAGACTCTCTCACGTGTGTTGGTTTAATTTCTGAAGACAACTTCATCAACTGTACTCAAACTATCACATGAGTTGAGGAAAGAAAGCATTACATTCAGTTCTTACTCCAGCTCCTAATAATAGCCATCAGGATTAGGGAGCATCTGTAAGGTTCTGGAAACTCTTATTAGGCTTGGAATACCAGGTCTACATCCCCAAATTTAGGTTCTTAGTATTATTAAAGAAATATATTCCAAGAACTGAAGAGGTTTCTAGTGCTTTCCATGATGCGATATGAATTATTTCTAACTTTCTGATTTTGTTTTCTATTTCAAAGCCTGCCCATTTTTGTCCTTAAAGAAGCTAAGCACATCTGATCGAGACCCAGGTGTTAATTAAAGAGCAGACAGGGTGGGAAAGGCAGTTAGTGATTTATATTTAAGGCAAAATAGATGATGGGTCTTGTTTAATGTTTTTCTTTATAAACAACATTACCTAGTTATTTTTTCAATTTTAATTTCCTAATTATGAACTGATTGACAACAAAGCTTAAATGATAGCTTTTCATATCAAGCCAAACATTTTTCAATGAAGTCACTTTGAAACATTGCTTTGTTTGTAACTCAAAATTGAAGGTTCCACTCAAAACAGTGTAAAATATCTTATGCATGCAACCTGTCAATATTGAGTTTCTGGAGTTAAACACACAGAAAAGCAACAGATATATGCATATTCAAGTTTGGTTTTGCTCATTCAAAAAATCTTCATTTTATTTGATAGATCCATGTCAAATGTCATTCCTTAAATGAGGCTAATAAAGCACGTTAATACTATAAACTTTGTCTAACTTAAATTCAGTGACGCATCAAAGAGTTATGCATATTATAGTCTCATAAAGGTGCAAAAGTAGGCTGGTGGCATCATTGCTGTTAAAAAGAGATGCCCCCAAATTGATGAATAGGCAAAGTGTTAATAATAAATATTGATAGAATAATCACGGAGGTAATTTCCTCTCATGGACACTTTCTACTAAACAGTTCATAAACACTTCCTCATTAATTTCTACTAATAATATGTAAGTCAGTTTTGATTATTTGCATTTAAACTTTAATGGAGTTGGTATAAAAACTAGTTAATGAAAGTCAGAATTCAGATTGTGTTAAATCTAGATGCTCTAAGTCTTGGATATTTGGAATGACTCACAGGTTTCTCTGGCTTGCTATCTTTATTTAAGCTTTGAGTGATGTAGAAGATGTAGAAAGGGATGGCAAAATCAAAAATAATAACAATGTTGTTATCACTTGGGAGCCTGGATTTAAGATGACGCTTCCTGAATCCCACCTATATCATTTAATTGGAGGCTTTGGTGGCAAGCCCATGGCATCTTATCCTAGGTGTCCCTGTCACATTTGGGTTTGATAACCTAAGCAAGGGGATGGCAGGGGGGGACATGCACTCTGTCCTGGAAGTTAGGAAAGACCCTCTGGGGAAAACAGCTGATCAGTGAATACAAGGATAAGTAGGAGGTTGTGAGCAGAACAGGCTGGTGTGTGGAAGCCAGAAGAGCAGTAATTCCCGAGGGTGGGGCGATGAGTGGGTTGGGTGCCTGTGTGTTTGCATGTATGTGCGTGTGTGTGTCCAGGAGGATGAGAGCTGAAACCCTCTGTTGCACAGCGGTGTGATCTCACCTTGGTGAGAACAGCCCCAGAGGAGTTAGTGGTTGGCAAGTCAAGTGCAATGAACTGATGAAGGCGCTGAAGGTGTGAACACGGAGATGTCACCCTCTTCTGTACAGAGCGTAAGGACGTTAGAGGTGTCCGTGTGGGAGACGTGATTGTCAGAGAATGCTAGTTTTTAAGGCTTCTTGAAAGATTTAATTTTACTTCTCAGCTGCTAGACATGGATTGAAAATAGAAATAAAGAAGATGGATAATCAAGGAAGGAGATGATGGAAGTAGAGAAGAATTGGAGAGAATGGGAAGAAAATATTAAAATACATAATAGAGACTGCCAAAGAAGCTAGGAAGAGAATGGCAGAGACAGGCTGCAGCTGAGAGACTCAACCAGAGAGAAGGGAGGGGCAGACTCACGGCAGGAAGGTTCCAAGAGAGTGCGGACAGGAGAACGTCTGAGCATTTCGAACCAGAGCTATGACAACGAGGAGACGGAGAACATGAGAATGGAGGCCAGTGTGTAGATTCAGAAATGACGGCCGCAGGAAGGCGCACTCTGTTTGCTGGACAGTGGAGATGGGCACAGGGTGAGTCTGAGGTAGGTTGATGGGAAGGTAAACGGATAGACATGGGGGCTTCTACTTCCTCTGTCACAAAGGGCAAGACCATCTGCTCAGAGTGTCGAGAAGCCACATCTTAGGTTCTGTTCTTCAAGAAGCAGATCCAGACTTGGGGCAGGGGGTTACACGCAGGTGGGAGGGAGCGTGGGTGCCTCTTGGAAAGTCTTCTCCAGTAAAGAGAAGGAAGCTGGGCAGGACAGAAGACGCCGAGCCACCTGATGCCATTGTCGGGGAAGGCTCAGAGATTCCTCTGGGGGCTTGGAGCTGGGCTGGCCCCCTATGGACATGCTGAGATGCCCTCAACTATGCAACAGATGGGGCCCTTTTGTCACCCCTCATCAACCAAAGAGTGGAGGCTGGCTAGGGAGAGGGAGTAACCATCGGTGATGCAGGTCTCCAGAGCCAACTGAGGTCAGTTCCCAGGGAGGACTCAGTTCCATTTTTAAAATGAGGAAAACAGAAACTCAGAGCCGTCTGGTAATTTACCCAAACCACACAGCTGGTAAGTGGTTTTAAAAAGCCTCAATCCCAAGTTTAATTGCTGCCAACATTCACTTTCATTTTGTTCTCTTATACTCTGAGAAACATGATGAAATTTGACAAGGATGAGTACAAAATTTTGATTTTAGGTTAAGAAATCTGTAGCACAAATTTAGCATTTCACTTGAAACAGATCATAGGAATCAATTGACCACAAGCTTTATATAACTTGACAGGGTGCTAGTCCATAGCTACCTGGGCTGATGAGTTCCAGAATGCTGCATGCTTTTTGATGTTTGGTAAATATTTGATGAATGGATAAATGAAGAAGAGTAGAATCTTCTGGTGTATTAGAAAAGCTTGCATCATCTGTATCACACTTTACTCAGGGCTACCCTGCATTGATACAGGGTGTCAAATTTAACACTAAGAGCCCTATTTTCAGAGCCTGACAAATTTGAAGATGACCGGTCAGGTTGATGATGAGTCTGAATTTGCTGCCGAAGTATACTCAGAAAGAGTGTAACAGTGATAATGTTCTGAGACAATGAGTAGGAGTAGAAGTGCTTGCAATCAAAATTTGTGTTCAAATTTTTGGTCTCCACCTTAGAGGGATGTTGCTTACTGAGAGGGATGCTGACATCCTGCTTTATGAATACGCATGTGACCTCACGCATGTCACAGCCCCCAGGGGGGTCTTTGTTATAGCATGTTTATAAAGGTTATAGAGATATTCAGAGGATCAATGCAATACTTTCCAACTCTGAGATTTGACTAACTGGCTAAATTATCGTTGTTGTTTAGTTGCTCAGTCATGTCTCACTCCTTTGCAATGACCAGGTTCGGGCTACATGAATTGTAGCCTGCCAGGCTCCTCTGTCCATGGGATTTCCCAGGCAAGAATCCTGGAATGGGTGCCATTTCCTCCTGCAGGGGACCTTCCCAACCCAGGGATCAAATCCACGGCTCCTGCATTGATGGGCAGATTCTTTACTGCTGAGCTACCAAGGAAGCCCGTTGGCTCAGTTACTTAACTTTTTATAATCATTTCTTCATTTGCAACTTGAACATAATCATAATACCTGCCTTATGGGAGAATTGTTAAGAATAAATGAGATTAGGTATGGAAAACATTTTATATGTTTCCTGCCAGATGTTTGCTATAGATGTTTGCTCTGTTTTTGTGGAATATTGGAAAACTTTTTACCTTTTTAAAGTCAAGTTTTTCTTTTGAGGTAATGAAAGATTCATATGCAGTTGTAATAAATAATGCAGATACATCCCAGATACCCTTGACTAATGGTAGCATCTCGGAAAACTCGAGTCCAGTAATATAGCTAGGATATAGAAGGTGACACTGTGGGGCTGCAGAGCCATCTGTCTCCGCCAGGGTCCACTGTCAGAGTCCCTCCCACTGTACTACTCCAGACACACACAGTCCTCCCATCATCACTTCTTAAACCCCGGGGAACCACCAGTCTGTCCTCCACTTTTACCATTCTGTCATTTCCAGAATGTTATATTGACATTTTAGGCTTATGTCAGAATGTTATACTGGATTAATTCATGATGTAACTTCAGGTTGCCTTTTTTGTATTCAATATAATCCCCTTGCGATTCATCCAAGTTGTTGTATGCATCAATAGTTTGGTTTATTTCATTTTTCTCCTACGCCTTTTTTTAGCTGATTAAAGCTACAAAGAATGCATTGCCTAAAAGTTAACATTTGAAAAAAAGTTAGAGCAGCCAAGATATTTCAAAATATCAGCATGCATGATTTTAGCAATTCAAAATCATTTTCTAAATTGTCAGAATATAAAAGAGGTCTATGGAGTTTTTTCCATGTGGCTTTTTTTTTTTTTCTTTAGAGTTTCCATTTAGTTTGCCTTATTCCCAGAAGTGTCACCAAAATTCCTAGCTAGACTAGGAGTTTCTTATTCAGGACCCTGACTGGTAGCAGTTATTATCCCTCCACACTCAGGTTATTTGGGCAAGAGCTCTACCGAGTTCCATAAGCTGATGAGACGACTCATTTCAAGTGGCTCTGAGATTGTTGGGTACCATAGCCGGCCAATTTCAGTGGCATCAGTGATGGAGAATTTCATAGTAGAGGCAAGAGTCTAATGTTGCTCAGGTGGTTGGACCCTGTTCCCTAGTTTGTAAGCACTTCTAACCTGAAACGTGTTGCTTATGAAATTTAACATTATTTAGATAGCTTCCTTAAAAATAAATCAAAGTTGCCTGTCATCTGATTCTTATGTATCTACATCGTTTCTGTGGATAATTTCTTTTCTTAAAGTACCAAGCCATGCCTTATTGTTACTGTCTTAGGTCATGATTCCCTGTGTTCTTTGAGTTGTAACAGCTGTCCTGAGGACTGGAGTTCTTGATCAGTGAACGTGGAAGAAGACCCTTGCTTGGGAAATAAAGATGGCGGACTGGCTGCTTGGCCATCAGAGCTGATCAGTCTTGCTTTGCCAGTGTCATCACTGCTGGTCTAGCTGCTGCTGGACGGTGTCAGTTAAACGGGGATTAAAAACACTGCTGTAGGCTCACTGTTGCACTGCCTGTCCCGTCACAGTTCATTGAACAGCTGGGTTCCTTAGTGTCTCTTCAATTTCTTCTCCCCCAGAGGGGTGAGAAAAAAGACAGAGGTAAGATTAATGAAAGCTGTTTCAAGGTGATATACTGAAAAACAAAATCATTTAAGGCATTCGGGTGAAAATTTTGCTAAAACTAGGGACTTACAAATTTAAAATCTTATATTGGTTTTATCTTTGGCAGTTTCGATCAATATAGAGTGTTTCTGCTTTTTTACAGATTTTGGTGATTTTTGTCCATTTTTTACTGTACAAGTTGAAAGTTTCTAATTTCTGGCTTTTTTAAATCTTCATTTACTCTTGTATTCGCAGATTGCTGCTCTTTAGTGTAAAACTGAAGAGTTGGAGAGGGGAAAAAAGCTTTAACAAAAATTTCAAATAGTTTCTCTTTGAATTACTCTTCTCTTTTGCTCTTATTATAAATGGTGTAAATGTAAGTAAAATAAAAAAACCTATAGCACACTTACAGTTTTGTCCTTTCAAAGACAAATACCCCTAACCATTTTTGATATATTAATGCATTTGATTTGCTAATTTTTAGAGTTTTTTTTCTTTCTGTGTTCATGAAGCATAATGGTCTATAATTGTGTTTCATTTTTTTTTCCTTCTTGGTTCCCTTTAATATTGTTGCTGATGGCTTTGGAAGGTTTTATTATTATGATTGTTAATCTCATAATGCTAATTGGGAAGTATTTCCCCCTGCTCTATTTTCTAAAATATATTGGAAAATTGGTGCTATTTTATTCTTAACTGTTTGACAGAATTTATCAGTAAAACCCCATGGGCCTATAATTTTCTTTGTAGAAAGATTTTTAATAACAAAATAAAATTTCTCCCACACATATAGATCAACTCAGATACGATGTTCTGTTTCATCTTTTGTGAGTTTTACTAGGTTACACTTTTGTAGGATTTCATTCATTTCATGTAACTTTTCATAATTTTTGACAAAAAGACTCACAATATTTCCTATACTCTTTTTTTTTTTTAATGTCCTTAGATTCAGTAGAGAGGTCCCTCTTTTATTCCTAATGTTGTTCAGTTGTATCTGTTTCTTTTTTCATCATCAGTCTGGCTAAGATATTACCAATTTTATTATCTTCCCAGAGAAGCACCTTTTGGCTTTGTTCATTTTCTCTGTCACTTACCTTTTTAAAAAATGTGTTCTGTTTATATACTCATATTAATTTTATTCCTTCTCCTTGTTTTATGTTTAATTTTATTTTTTCCTTTTAATGTCCTGGGGCATAATCCTCAGTGATTGATTTTATGTTTTTGTCTTTTAAAGGAAAGCATTTAAGGATACATATTACTCACTAAATATTGCTATATGTAACTGAATTCCAGAAGTTTTGATATATCTTAATTTCATAATTTTATTCTTTTTTGTTTCCTTGTAATTTTTTTTATCCATAGTATATTTAGGAGAGGTCTCTAATTTTCAAGTATTTGAGGATCTTTGTAAATATATTATTGTTATTCATTCCTAACTGTGGTCAGATAACTTACTTTTCATAATTTATTAATTTATTTTTTATGAAATAACAAAAAAGCACTGCACCTATTTAACTTACACAGTCTGACAAGTTTGGACATATGTGTGTACTGCAAAACCATCACCGTAGTCAAGGTGATCACCCCAATCCATCACCCCCAGACGTTTCCCTGTACCCCTGTGTTTTGTTTTGTGGTAAGAACAATTAACATGAGATCTACTCTCCTAACAACATTTTCCAGTGCAAAATAGTTTTGTTAGCTGTAAGCACTATCCTGCCTAGCACACTGTCTATCTTAGTGAACATCTCCATTTGTCCTTGAAAGAAAATACCTACCTGGCTGTGGTTGGATGTCGTGTTCTGTAACTCTCAGTTGCTGTTGCTTTTCAGTTGCTCAGTTGGGTCCCACTCTCTGCACCTCCATGGACTGTAGCACTCCAGTCTTCCTTATCCTTCACCGTCTCTCAGAGTTTACTCAAAATCATGTCCCTTGAGTTGATGATGCCAACCAACCATCTCATGCTCTATCGCCCCTTCTCCTCCTGCCCTCAGTCTTTCCCAGCATCAAGATCTTTTCTAATACACCAACTTTCCAGTGAGTCATCTCTTCACATCAGGTGGCCAAAGTATTGGAGCTTCAGCATCAGTCCTTCCTTTGAATACTCAGGGTTAATTTCCTTTGGGATTGACTGGTTTGATCTCCTTACAGTCCAAGGAACTCTCAAGAGTCTTCTCCAATACCACAATTCAAAAACATTAATTCTTTGGTGCTCAGCCTTATTTATGGTCCAACTCTCACATCTGTGCATGACTGCTGGACAAACCATAGTTTTGACTATACTGACCTTTGTGGGCAAAGTGATGTGTCTGCTTTTTAATCTGCTGTCTAGGTCAATTAGGTCAGTATGATGTGACTGTAGTCTTGCTCAGAACTGTAGTGCCATTCTTAGTTGACTGTTGCCAGATAACAATGCAGCTGCTGAGAACAATAGTAAATACTGTTACTCACACAGTTTCTCTGAGTTCTGAGCTCAGGCTGGGCTCCCTTGTGTGGTTGTGGTTCAGAGTCTTTTAGACTGAGTCACTGAGTAGAGCTTCTGTCGTCTCGGGGCCGAAGCATCAGTCCCCAGAAGTCACCTCTGTGGGACTGACAAGAAGGATCCTTGCTTGATGTTACCAAGAGATTTCAGTTCCTTTGTGCCATGTGGACCTGCTCACAGGTTGACCTAAGAGCGCTTTCCCATGGGGGGCGCCTGAGTGCAGAGGTGAGGAGTCTGGCCAGGCGTCTGGTCTGTACTGGGAAGTCACTCCTCCACTGTTACAGCACTTCATGGTTGGGCAAGTTCAGACCTCCTCCTTGTGGGAGGGGCCACAGAGGTCCTAATGGGAGATAAAACTCATTAGGAGTATCTTATAGACTGCATTCATTTGTGAAATTACATTTGTTGAAGTCTGACTGATTTGCAATGGTGCACTAATTTCTGCTGTGCAGGAAACTGACTCAGTTATATGTGTATGTATTATTCTTTTTCACATTCTTTTCCATTAAGCTTTATCATAGGATACTGAACATAGTTCCCTACGCTATGCAGTAGGACCTTGTCGTTTACCCTATAAGTAGTAACTTTTGTCTGATAATAGACGTGGTAAACTTTGTAAAATGTGCCACATGATCACTCAGAGTCACATGGTTTGTATTAAAATGAATCACCTTCTATCTCCTGTGGCAGAAGTGCGACAGCAGTCCTTCACGGGGAAAAAGCCCGTGTCTACAGATTCTGTCACATCACACATTGTATGCTCTCCAAAAGAGACCCAGGAAAACGGATATATGTAAATATAATATTCCATGGCTTTCAAATGAAAGTTTATCTTTCTGAGAAGCCCGTGTATCAGAACAGACTGATTTTTATCCTTATCTCCTTTTACAGGTCAGGTACTTGAAGGCCAAAGAGTGTCAGCCACTGGAAGTCATGTAGTTAATAAACAGCCGTGCTAGAGTGCCAGGCTCAAGCGTCACACACCCACCCACCCATCCCTCATGCCACACGGCCAGATACACAGCGAGAGGGATGGGCAACGGAGCATCAGTGGAAGCAGTGTATGAAAAGGTTTCCCAGACCATTGGGAATATTTGTCAGCTGGGGGATCGTGGTGCATGATCTCTATAAAACAGCTGCTGTGTTCATCTTCTCCCTGTGTTGACATCTTTTTCGGTAAGAATGAGTATAATTGAGCACCTGGGACAGGATAAACACAGCCGCTATCTGTAAAAGTTATAAATTATATTTAATTGTCAGATGAAATGTCTCTGGCCTTTCCCTGGGTTTCCATGTTCAGAAATTCAAAGCTGTTTTTGCAGAGCAAAACACTTACATCATGAATGATCTCCTTCTGGATGGTGCTGATGGTTAGACTTTTTATGTTGTCGAACAAATAAACTAAAGGTCAGCAGGGTTCCAAAATTCTTAATCCAAGAGAGTGAGAACGAGTTATTTCAGGGCTGGTCACATGTTTCATCCGGGAACTGTAGACCTGTGTGCTAAGAATCCTATTATCCACGTGTGAGACCTCACCCTGGAACAGGACACAGAAGCCTTCTCCAGGAGAAGGGGCAGCAGCAAACACGCGTGTGAAAAGTGTGTCCCTGGTCGCCCACCAGAGGCCAACCTGGAGCCTCCTCTGCCGCTCTCTCCCACCACCCACCCACCCTTGAGGCTGTGGAATAAATAGTTGGTGGGTCATAAATTCCCAGAGCTTGCCTCTCCTTGGGCTTCCCTGGTGGCTCAGAGGTTAAAGTGTCTGCCTGCAATGCAGGAGACCTGAGTTCAATCCCTGGGTTGGGAAGATTCCCCTGGAGATGGAAATGGCAACCCACTCCAGTATTCTTGCCTGGAGAATCCCATGGACAGAGGAGCCTGGTGGGCTACAGTCCACGGGGTCCCAAAGAGTCAGACATGACTCATCGACTTCACTTTCACATTCACTTTTGCCTCTCCCCAGCAATGTTCCTTTCACCTCGAAGCTCTTTTGTAAATAAGAAGCCAACCATTGCAGTAAACACTTGCTATGATTCCTAGGGACTTAAAACCTTCCCATGCCTGCCACACAACTCTGTGCAGATTGAGAATTGCCCCTGTCTGATTCATCTTGCAAATTTTTAACAGATTAGCTTTTTCAGACATATGTGCCAACAAGCCCTTTAGAAAGAGATTATGTTCAATGGTTCAGGCTGTTTGTGACCTAGAAGGGAGATTGTGTTTCTAGGAGGAGAGGCCGGGTTTATTCTATGAAACAGTTGTTAGAAAGGTTAAGAATGAGCCAGAGAAACTATCATATGTGCAGGCTGCGTTGTGTGTTGAGGTTATGAAATCAGCATCTCTTTCCTGTGTTTAGTTTATTTGGTCCTTTGCATATTAGACCAACACCTAGCTCCACTGTTAAGTCCAGAAACCAAATGTTGGCCTCTTTTATTTAAAAACTTCAGTTTAGTTCAGTTGCTCAGTTGTGTCCAACTCTTTGCGATGCCATGGACTGCAGCGCGCCATGCCTCCCCATTCATCACCAACTCCTGGAGTTTACTCAAACTCATGTCCATTGAGTCAGTGATGCCATCCAACCTTCTCATCTTCTGTCATCCCCTTCTCCTCCCGCCTTCCATCTTTCCCAGCGTCAGGGTCTTTTCCAATGAGTCAGTTCTTTGTATCGGGTGGCCAAAGTATTGGAGTTTCAGCTTCAACATCAGTCCTTCCAATGAATATTCAGGACTGATTTCCTTTAGGATGGGCTGGCTGGATCTCATTATAGTCCAAGGGACTCTGAAGAGTCTTCTCCAACACCACAGTTCAAAAGTATTAGTTCTGTGGTGCTCAGCTTTCTTTATAGTCCAACTCTCACATCCGTACATGACTACTGGAAAAACCATAGCCTTGACTAAATGTCTCGGTCCGTCTAGTCAAGGCTATGGTTTTTCCAAAAACTTCAGACTTCATCACATATGAAGTCACTAAAACCACTCTGGATTCAGTGCTGTGAGCGGGAAGCAGCGTAGGGTGGTGACCATGATCCCAGACTTCTGAATCAGCCAGACCGTGTTTAGTGAATCCACAGCTGGGGAACCACCACCTCTCCCTGACCTCAGGACCTACAGGAGCAGGGACCCTCACTCTTCCAGTGCTTCTTGAATAACCATTAGTACATGTGCTATTTTGAATAAAATATGCAACAATGCACAGAATCATTGGGATCTTGAAGAGTTGTACATGACTTAGTGATTGAATAACAAAGCAATGCACAGAATATTTAGGCCACTTGCAAATGCCACTTCCACGGCCCCTGTGGGGCACAGATGTATTCCCTGAGATTTAGTGAGCATTTACACTGTGCGCATCTCTGCAGTTGTATTTGTCCTGTGCTTCTGTCTTCCACAGGACTTGCCTCACTACCCCTTGAGAACTTCTAGTCTTTTGAATACCATTGTATTTACAGTTCTGTTTTTTTTTCTCCCCTCCCCCCACCCCACATTGAATGAAAACGATCTCCTGGGTCAAAACATCCTAGTGTCATGATTATAGACAGAAAAAAGCCTACCTGTATTTCAGGGAAAATGGGAAAATTTAGCTTAATCTTTTATTTATTATTCAACAATAAAAGTAGGAGGAAAGGATAATAAAGTCACCCTTGTCCTGTTTTTTTTTCACTTTTGTTTTATTAGCTCATGAAGACACCTTGCATTCATTTTTTAAAATTATGCCCAAACAGACTGCTGTCAAACGCAAGAATGGTCAAAGGACTAAATGTATATAATCCTGTGATATCTTTGAGAATCCATGAGAATTTCCGAATTTTCACATGACTGTTCGTTTTAGGGGAAGCAAGTTTTTGTGGCCAAGACATACTTTAAAATTTCATAATCAAATTCTTTTTGTGGGCCATGTTGTTGGTCAGTCACCAAATTGTGTCTCATTCTTTGTGACCCCATGGACTGCAGCATGCCAGGCTTGTTATATGAAACATAACATGCTATAGTTGCCTCCCTCATTGTGTTATTCAAAATCTACTCATCAAGTGAACATAGTTTCTAAAAAATCAACAACTTTCAGTAGGAGTCAGAGTGATGAAGATCTCATAATTTAGCAGGTAAAGTAAGCAAGGCTCCAGGCATCACTTGAGAACTCAGACTCTCCTGTGCCCTAGTCTTGTAATCATTGGTCAACAACTCATCACTTAAGGAGGTCAGGTTCAAGGAAAGACAAGATGATCACCATGATTTTCATTTTGCTTCTCTCCATATGGACAAACAACTGGGCAAAACAATTTCCCCATTCTTTTAATACAAGGGATACACTTGAAAAAATGTTGTAAATTTTACCTAAATAATGCCAGTGATCTGTAATATTATTAGACTTTTTTATGATGTTTCTCTGAACCTCTATCAGGAGATACTTAGCAGAGGGACAGCAGGGGGACTTTGGACATTAGGGGCCAGACTGGGTGATGCTGGTTAAAACCGGCATGGCTCCTGGTCACCATGTTTTCTCATAATGTCACTTCCTGCCGCTACACTGATAAAAGACTTCAGTACCTGCTTTTCATCATTTAAAATAAATACATGGTTGTCTTAGCACTGGGGAAAACAAGTCAAGTCATTAGAGAAATAAACTAAGCAAAAGCCACAAGAGAGAAAGCAGGAGCAAGTGTCTCTGTGTATTAATTCAGCTGATTGCCAACGGTAAAGTCTGTAATGTTCCCCTAATAAAGTGTATTTAATTTAAAGTAAAAGGCATCAGTAAACACCTTCAGTGTTGTGGCATCAGACTTTCTGCTGGTTCCATTGTTGAGATGGCTACAATGGTAAGGTGATGGCCACTGTGATAACTGACCTCTGAAGAAGGAAACTGCCTCATGGTATTCTGTTTTTGAGCCACAGTTAAAATAGTCATCACAAAGCTGAATAGAATGCTTGACTACATACATTATATAAAATATATTTAAATCCACGGGATGCAGGCATTGCTTATTCACCTTGTTTATCTACTCATAGTCTAGTACTTAATAAAATCCTGTACTTTACCCTGATAGGCTATGTCCATTCATTTGTTTTCCATCAATAAATGCACATGTTCCATACATCCTGAAAGACCAGATTATATTAAATTAACATTTTGCCCTTCTCTCTAAGATCGAATAGCTAATTCGATTGCCTCAAACTCCACATTGTTTGAACTAACCCTGGCAACGGAAAGTGTTGGGCCTGATTTTAGATAATTTAATTAGTAGAAATGAGATGTGTGACCAGAAAGAGATCAATGATATGATACTGCTGCTGCTGCATTCTGGGAGAACTCAGGCCAAGCTTGTGAGATTCTCAGCATTCCAAAATGTAAGCATTTGTGTTGCTTCAAAGCAGCTCAATAAATATAAATAATTTTAAAGCATAATCTCTAAGCAAGGGTCACAACTTATTTCTTTAAAGTATATAAAGTTAGAAATACACATGGAATATAGGAAAATTTAAAAATACTATATTCACATCTAAAACTTTATGTTAAAAAATAACCTCAAACACTCATTATGACAGAATTAGGCTTGGACAATTAATTCATGGTTGAATTATGTAATAAATTAAATGTGTAAGAAGAAAATGAAAAGAAATGTAGCTGAGGGTTAAAAATATTAAACTGACTTGACACTGGAAATGTACAAGCTGATATTAAAATTGTTATAGTCTTTCCCATGTCAATTATTTGAGCATCTTTCTCTGGCATATGAGCATTTCTTACAAACTTATTTTTTTTCCTCCTCCCTACTGGTGGATAGCATTTCTTGAAATAGCACTAGTTTTTCCAACTAAGAGATGAAAGAGGAATCTGAGAGCCTGGGGACACATATTCAGGGTAACAATGGCTACGAAAAAGATTTCATGACTATGCAAGGTCTTCCGGAAGGACATTGCTATGTTAGGAGCCAATTTCCAATCGGAAGCGGAAAGATGTGTTTCAGCTCACTTTGGTTTATGTCTCTGAAAACTCCCATGGAAGCAAGCAGGGATGAATTTTGGAACAAGCTGAAGAGGATGTAGCAGCATTGGGAACAAAGAATAAAGAGCACATTTGAGACTGTGAAAAGCAAGAATTAAATTTTGTGACTTAAAAAATGAAGACGTGAAAAGATCAGCTATGCTCCGTCTTGTGTAGCTGGTGTTCAGGGCAACCCAGCTCAGAGAGAAGGCATCTGATGGGCATGACACTGCTCTCCTGGGGGCCTGTGTTTTCTTCTGACCGTGTTTGCTGAGGTGATGGTGGGAAAGGGAGCCTGTAGGAGTGAAGTGCAGGTGGGAGGGCCCATCTCCACACCCAAATTGATAACTGATGGGAAGCATCAGAAATGGAGTAGCCATCATGGTCAACAAAAGAGTCTGAAATGCAGTACTTGGATGCAATCTCAAAAACAACAGAATTATCTCTGTTTGTTTCCAAGGCGAACCATTCAGTATCATGGTAATCCAAGTCTATGCCTCGACCAGTATTGCTGACGAAACTGAAGTTGAATGGTTCTATGAAGACCTGCAAGACCTTTTAGAACTAACACCCGAAAAGATGTCCTTTTCATCATAGGGGACTGGAATAAACATAGGAAGTCAAGAAACACCTGGAGTAACAGGCAAATTTGGCCTTAGAGTACAGAATGAAGCAGGGCAAAGGCTAATAGAGTTTTGCCAAGAGAGTGCACTGGTCATAGCAAGCATCTTTTTCCAACAACACAAGAGAAGACTCTGCACATGGACATCACCAGGTGGTCAATACTGAAATCAGACTGATTATATTCTTTGCAGGCAAAGATGGAGAAGTTCTATACAGTCACCAAAAACAAGACCGGAAGTTGACTGTGGCTCAGATCATGAACTCCTTACTGCCAAATTCAGACTTAAATTGAAGAAAGGAGGGGAAACCACTGGACCATTCACTGCTGCTGCTGCTGCTAAGTCGCTTCAGTCGTGTCCGACTCTGTGCGGCCCCACAGATGGCAGCCCACCAGGCTCCCCCGTCACTGGGATTCTCCAGGCAAGAACACTGGAGTGGGTTGCCATTTCCTTCTCCAATGCATGAATGTGAAAAGTGAAAGTGAAGTCGCTCAGTCATGTCCAACTCTTAGTGACTCCATGGACTGCAGCCTACCAGGCTCCTCCGTCCATGGGATTTTCCAGGTAAGAGTACTGGAGTGGGGTGCCATTGCCTTCTCAGACTAGACCATTCAGGTATGACCTAAATCAAATCCCTTAGGATTATATGGTGGAAGTGACAAATAGATTCACGGGATTAGATCTAATAAGACAGAGTACCTGAAGAACCATGGGCAAAGTTTCCTGACATTGTACAGGAGGCAGGAATCAAGAGCATCCCCAAGGAAAAATGTAAAAGTGCAAAATGGTTGTCTGAAGAGGCCTTACAAATAGCTGTGAATAGAAGTGAAAGTCAAAGGAAAAAAGGAAAGATATGCCCATTTGAATGCACAGTTCCAAAGAATAGCAAGGAGAGATAAGAAAGCCTTCCTCACAGGTCAATAAAATACAGAGGAAAACAATAGAATGGGAAAGACTAGAGATCTCTTCCAGAGAAGGCAATGGCAACCCACTCCAGTGTTCTTGCCTGAAGAATCCCAGGGGCAGGGGTGTCTGGTGGGCTGCCGTCGATGGGGTCGCACAGAGTCAGACATGACTGAAGTAACTTAGCAGCAGTAGCAGAGATCTCTTCAAGAAAACAAGAAATACCAAGGGAATATTTCATGCAAAGATGGGCACAATAAAGGAAAGAAATGGTTTGGACCTAACAGAAGCAGAAGATATTAAGAAGAGGTGACAAGAATACACAGAAGAACTATACAAAAAATATTTTCATGACCCAGAGAATCACAATGGTGTGATCACTCACCTAGAGTCAGACATCCTGGAATGGGAAGTCAAGTGGGCCTTAGGAAGAAGCATCACTATGAACAAAGTTAGTGGAGGTGATGGAATTCCAGTTGAGCTGTTTCAAATCCTGAAGGATGATGCTGTGAAAGTGCTGCAGTCAATATGCCAGCAAGTTTGGAAAGCTCAGCAGTGGCCACAGGACTGGAAAAGGTCAGTTTTCATTCCAATCCCAAAGAAAGGCAATGCAAAAGAATGTTCAAACTCGTGCGCAACTGCACTCATCTCACATGCTAGTATAGTAATGCTCAAAATTCTCCTAGCCAGGCTTCAACAGTACATGAACTGGGAACTTCCATATGTTCAAGCTGGATTTGAAAGGCAGAGGAACCAGAGATCAAATTGCCAACATCCTCTGGATCATCAAAAAAGCAAGAGAGTTCCAGAAAAACATCTATTTCTGCTTTACTGACTATGCCAAAGCCTTGGACTGTGTGGACCACAACAAACTGTGGAAAATTCTGAAAGAGATGGGAATACCAGACCACCTGACCTGCCTCTTGAGAAATCTGTGCAGGTCAGGAAGCAATGGTTAGAACTGGACATGGAATAACAGACTGGTTCCAAATTGGGAAAGAACACGTCAAAGCTGTATATTGTCACCCTGCTTATTTAACTTATATGCAGAGTACATCATGAGAAATGCTGGGCTGGAAGAAGCACAAGCTGGAATCAAGATTGCTTGGAGAAATATCAATAACCTCAGATATGCAGATGACACCACCCTTATGGCTGAAAGTGAAGAGGAATTAAAGAGCCTCTTGATGAAAGTGAAAGTGGAAAATGAAAATGTTGGCTTAAAGCTCAACATTCAGAAAACTAAGATCATGGCATCCAGTCCCATCACTTCATGGCAAATAAATGTGGAAACAGTGGAAACAGTGACAGACTTTATTTTGGGGGGATCCAATATCATTGCAGATGGTGAGTGCAGCCATTAAATTAAAAGAGGCTTGCTCCTTGGAAGAAAAGTTATGACCAATCCAGATAGCAGATTAAAAAGCAGAGATATTACTTCACCAACAAAGGTCCATCTAGTCAAAGCTGTGGTTTTCCAGTAGTCACGTATGGATGTGAGAGTTGGACTATAAGGGAAGCTGAGTGCCGAAGAATTGATGCTTTTGAACTGTGGTGTTGGAAAAGACTCTTGAGAGTCCCTTGGACTGCAAGGAGATCCAACCAGTCCATCCTAAAGGAGATCAGTCCTGGGTCTTCATTGGAAGGACTGATGCTGAAAGTGAAACTCCAATACTTTGGCCACCTGATATGAACAGCTGACTCATTTGAAATGGCCATGATATGGGAAAGATTGAAGGTGGGAGGCGAAGGGGATAACAGAGGATGAGATGGTTGGATGGCATCAACAACTCAATAGACATGAGTTTGAGTAAACTCTGGGAGCTGGCTATGGACAGGGAGACCTGGCGTGCTGCAGTCCATGAGGTTGCAAAGAGTCTGACCTGACTGAGTGAATGAACTGAACTAAGGAAGCATCAGATTACAAGAGTAAAATAAGTTGTATATTGTCTTTGTTATTAAGAACCAATAACCATTAAAAGGCATCTCTGATGATAATATTAGGAGTCACAGTAGCTGTATATGAGAGCTGCTAATTGGGGTTTTACACAAAAAAGAACTGCTCAATCCCTGAAGTGAATTGTTGAAAAACTCGCAGAGCTGAAGGCTGGGATCAGAGACTTTTCTCCAAGGACCAATCCTGGCACCAATGTAGGCTAACAGATACACATTTTCCCTTTGTGGACACCTGCTGAACTCATTGTTAAACTGAAGTGCTGGCTATATACACCTATGATCTTTTGACTAATTTACATTGAGCTTAAGGGCTATTTGCTACATAGTTAAGGCTTCTTGTTTTTTTATGTAATTTAACTTCACATTGAAGTATATTGTGTTAATTTTAGGAGTATAGAAAAGTGATCCACTTATACATGCATCCCCTCTTTTTCAGATTATTTTCCCATATATGTTATTATAGAGTATTGAGTAGAGTTCTCTGTGCTATTTAACGGGTCCTTCCTGATTATCTGGTTATGTATAGCAGTGTGTATATGTTACTGCCAACCTCCTAATTTATCCCTTCCCTATATTTTCCCTTTGGTTATCATAGTTTTTTTTTTTTTTTAAGTCTACAAGTCTGTTTCTATTTTGTAAAAAATTTCACTTTTATCATTTAAAAAAGAATTCTACATGTGATATCATATGATATTTATCTTTCTCTGTCTGACTTACTTCACTTAGTATGATAATCTCTAGGTCCAGCCGTGTTGCTGCAAATGGCATTATTTTATCCTTTTTATGGGTGAGTAATATCCCGTTGTGTACATATGTAAAGACTGTGCTTGAGCTGCAGTTGTCTTCAAGTCAGCCAGGATTTATTTCCTAATGGTGTTGGTCAGTTGCTCAGTCGTGTCTGACTCTTTGCAAGTTTATGGACTGCAACATGCCAGGCTATGACACTGTAATTCAAGGGGACTTGTTATCCATATGTGAGATCTTTCCATTGAATGTAGCTAACGATAAGGTAAACTCTTTGTTGGTTTTTACACATCTGTTGATTCAAAATAGTCTAGTGGAAATTTCCGTAGATTTTCAGAAGCTAATGAGAGAGTGGCAGAGGAAATGGGACTGACCTGCACATCTCAGGTTAGGAGCTAAAGTCAGGGTATCCCTCACAGTACAGCCACGTCCCCTCTGACGTGGCCAGTGCTCAGTGAGGGTGATGCAAGTACCTACCTTGTCGGGTGGGGCTCAGACAGCAAGGTGGGGGCTGTTGCACCAGATGAAAGGGAAATACTGTGTTTGGAGCAGGCTGAATAGAGCCTTGTTAGGAAATAGAGTCTCTGTGAATCAAGCAACAGGGAGGCATGGAGGTTCATAGACAGTGAGGGGGGATGAGTCATGTCTTCATTTGTATTTTTTAGTATTTGTTGTGAGTTTAGGGCTTTCTGTTTGACTCATTTCATTTATATGAACTTGTCTTAGTTCAAGCTCCTATAGCAGGGGACCATAGACTGGGGCTTATAAATACATATTTATTTCTCAGAGCTCTGGAGGCTGGAAGTTCAAGATCAGTTTGCCAGCACAGTTGGGGTCTGGGGAAGACCCTCTTGTAGGTGACTGACTGCGGACTTTCCTCGTGTCCTTGTGTGATGGACACGGGGCAGGAAGCAAATACCCTCAGAGATGCTTTACAACCTAACTTTATTTGTGGGATCTTTGCCTTCATGATCTTAATCCTGGTGACCTTCCAAAGGTCCCACCTTCTAATACCATCTCATCAAGGCATAGGGTTTCAACATGTGAATTTTGGAAGGACACAAATGTTTAGTCCCTAACAGTCTTCAGTAAACCAGAGAAGGTCTAAGTCTATCTTTCCATAATATTATCAGATTTTATACAGCCTGTGTACCTACAGGGCAGAAGCAGTTATCTATTTTAGAGTGAGAGAATTCTTGCCTAACATTAGCAAATAAATAATGCAAATTTTTTCTTTCCTTTTGTTTTCCAATTGAAGTATAATTGACTTAACGATGTTGTGTTAATTTCTGCTTATGGCAGAGTAATTCACATACATACACATATATACACTGTTGTTCATATACTTTTCCATTATGTCTCATCAAAGGGTATTGAATATAGTTGCCTGTGCAGATGGCCTTTGCTGTTTGTCCGTCCTGTATGCAGTGGTTTGCACCTGCTAATCCTGTTCTCCCACCACCTTCCTTCTTGGTAGCCACCAGCCGATTCCCCACATCCCTGATTCTGTTTCATAGACAGGTTCATTTGTGTCGTATTGTAGATTCCACTTGAAAGTGACATCATATGGTATCTGTCTGCAGGTTTAAATGTATAAGCGAGAACTGGTAACAAACTGGATAACTCGCTTTTGATTATCTAGGAAAAGCCACCTTGCCAATTCACCCTGGGAACAAAGGTCCCATTGTCACAACTTCCTCAGAAAACTACACATGCTAGAAACACTAAGAAAGGGGTAAAAAAATGGGGCTTATGCACACCATTTCTACATTAAGGATTTTGTGTCTATAATATGAACCTAGTGATTTGAAATGTCTCACAAATTGAGGTAATTTTCCTAGTACAGTGTGAGTTATGCTATAATAATAGATTAACTTTATTATGCAGAATGAGGACTAAATGAATCACTGTTTAATATTTTACCAATTGCATATATCCTCCAAGGGTATATGTGACATTTTAAGTTAGCAATTCCTATGAAATTCCAGAGTCACTTTATTTTACCTGTAACAGATTTTTGCACAAATCATTTACATTAGTAAATGTCAGTAGCTATAAAACTTATTTTGATATTAGAAGTAATAGATAGTTTGGCTTCAATCTGTTCTTTAGCAAAAGAAAAAAGAAAAAGACATTCCAGCACTTCACTTCTTAAGAACCTTCATATCTAGATTTCACACATGCATATTCATATATATATGTGTATGTGTGATTTATCTTTATTTTGTGTTTTTATTGTATCACTGTATTTTTTTAGATTCTTATAAATCCTTTTGCTATCATTAACATTAGAATTAAATACCATTTACATTTATTTAAGGTGCTGCGGTGAAGAATTTTCAGCTTAGCAAAGTATCACCCCAGCCTGTTTTTTCTTAATTCTTCTGTGCTTTGAGTTTACAAATAGAGTTTTATGTCTAATGATTCTGAAAACATCTTCCACTCACTGTAATGTCATTATTCACTCAACATTTGTACCAGGTTTCTTATAATGAGCAGAAGCAAGCATTGTCCCCAGTGGTAGAGTTTACAGTCTATTAGGGAAGAAAGATGCAAATTGTCGCACACACGAAATATGCATAATTAGTAAGTGTGATTAGTCCTATAAAGAGACTACTGCCAAGATGGGGTTAAAGAGGAGAGATGAAATCTCAGAACAGTTACTGAGAGAACAGAGTAAGGCAGACGGTCCTCAACCACAGTGATCACTCAGAGCAAGCAGTAAGCCAGAAAGAAAAACACCAATACAATATACTAAGGCATGTATATGGAATTTAGAAAGATGGTAAGATGACCCTGTATGCGAGACAGCAAAAGAGACACAGATGTATAGAACAGTCTTTTGGACTCTGGGAGAAGGCGAGGGTGGGATGATTTAAGAGAATAGCATTGAAACATGTATATTATCATATGTGAAACAGATCACCAGTCCAATGCATGAGACAGGGTGCTCGGGGCTGGTGCACTGGGATGACCCTGGGGGATGGGATGGGGAGGGAGGTGGGAGGGCCTTTCAGGATGGGGACACACATGAACACCCATGGCTGATTCATGTCAATGTATGACAAAACCACTACAGTACTGTAAAGTAATTAGCCTCCAATTTAAAAAAAATAATCAATGGAATTAAGTGGCCTTGGATCTTCATGTCTTATTCTTTACAGAATTAAAAAAAAAAAAAGAATTTTAACCTGGAAGAGGTTGATACTGAGTTGAGTTCTTGTCATATGTGGAACAGTAGTGTGAAATGATTTATAGCTGGAGAGTTTACAGCAGATTCTTTAGCTTCCCAAGGGAATATTTATGGTGTGTCATGTCCTCAAGCATCACATTTTATAAAGCTCCAAGTGTAAGATTTGTGTCATGGAACATAAACAGTGTTTTGGACAAGTGCATTTTAAAAAGGTATATGGTGTGATTCCCTGGTGCTCGAGTGATTAACACTATGCTTTCTAATGTAGGAGGTGAAGGTTTGATCCCCGGTCAGAGAGCTAAGATCCCGCATGCAAACCAAAATATAAAACAGAAGCAATACTGCAAAAAATTCAATAAAGACTTTAAAAATGGTAAAGTAAAAACAATAATAGTAAAATAAAATAAAATCTGAAAAAAAAATTAAAAAATTTAAAAAAAAAGGTCCACATCAGAAAATCTTAAAAAAAAAAAGGAAATGATTATGTACAAAATGCATTCAATCTTGATGGGTTAACCTAGAAAGTTTTGCTGTGGTTCACTGGCTAAATTATTTATTTCTTTTCAGATGCTGGATTTGGTTAATCTGCATGTTTGGTTTTCTTTGATAGTTTGGGGGGCTCATTGTCATGGTTCTTTACAAAATCATTCAGTTTTGCTTTTAGTGGGCTAAAAAGTGGCAGAATCGTATAAGGTATAAATCATATCTATATATGCAAGTAGCAGTCATGATAAGGTTAAAATTGATTCAAATTGATGTAATAAACTCTACCATAGAACTATTTCAATACTTGTTGTATTATAACAAAACTAAATATTCAGCAGTAGAAACTATAAATATATCTTCCTTTGATGACCTGGAATCCTTCCAAAGCCAAAAACAAACATTTTACTGTATTATCTATAAGGTAGTCATCAAAAATATTTCTTATAGGTTAAGACTGCTTCAAATATATGCAGAGATCTGGATTTCATGTTGACTATTTTACTGAATTCAAATAGTTTTAAACTACCAAATACTAACATTACTTTTTTAAACCAATTAATACTGAGATAAATAATTCTTAATGAAAATTTTTATTTGGAATGATTTTCAAGTTTATAAATTGCTCTAACAGAAAATGGGACAGTTGTAAATACAATCAATATTTGTATATTGGCAACTTACTTAGAAATAATCTAAATCTAACAATACTTCAGAGAATTATTTCCCAGAATAAATTCATTAAAATTCAGTTCATTTCCCTTTATTTATTTGATTTCTGAGTAGTAACTGCATGTGCTCCTCTCACTGTAGGATTAATCATGTGGTCATTTTTATGTCATCTGGGTCGAAGTCACGTAGCAGGATCTCTGGAAGAATGTCAGAAGAGGACAGAAAATGGGGAGAAAGTAGAACCTGAGGAAGGCAGTCTCACAGAATAATGTATCGTTCCCCAAATTTCCCTCAGCTTTTTCCAAATTTACTTTTTTTAGCTCCATTAAGTATGACCTTGCTCTTCTGTGACTAAGAACTGTCAATTTTCACTAGTGTAGCCAAGTTTCCTGCCTCTCAAGTCTAATTTTGGCCTGCTTCCCCCTCCCCATTTTCATCATTTAATGTACCTATTAATCTATTTAAAACCTGTTATTGTTATGGGCTTTCTTTGAAGTGTTCAGGCTCAACTTTGTCTAAAAGTGAAAGGACTGGAAGGTCCATGCTTTCCCCGTTTTCAGGGTAATTATAATACAGAAATACGACATAGTTGAGAGTAGACACAGAGCATGAGTTGCTGAGCTATTGTGTCTGCACCACATTTACAAAACATAGCTTGTTTGGTATTTACATGTGGAGAACACTGTGTAACTCAGAGTGTTGTCCTATGTCACGAATAATGTTAACAGGCCTCTTCGAGGGATATATTAATATCAAGTGACAGGTTAGTGAAGACTGTGTTGATTTGACTTAGTTCCACTCCTAAAGCATTTGTGTCCATTGTGAAGCTAATGCATTGTTGCACTGGAAATTAGGGTTTTCAGGCTGCCTGCAACCCTGTGCATTTTATACTCTGGGAATTCACATCACTGCAGGGCTCTGTGTCCAAAGAAGGGAATATAGGAAGGGATATGCCATCCCTCTCAAGGAACTGTAGACAATGAGGGAAATGTTCCAAGCAGCGAATCCATCTCTGAATCCCCAGTTAAGGTGTGGGGATCATTCTGGGAAATCCACAAGAGAGAAGGAAGCTCTTCTCAATCACATGGATGTTTGCTTATCAAAACAAACACAGAAAATGCAGGTACATAAATGCACACATACTCAGTTCCCTATACTTAAGAAAATGAACACACAACTTGAAATAGCACAAGTGGAGTTCTGCTTACAGCTTGCCAAAGTGATATGGATCCTAGTTCAATTTTCTCCCCTACAAATATGAAATAACAAACTCAATTTCCCAAAGTAATAAGAATTAAAATGATATGATTATATAACATGATTGGCACACAGACTGCAAAAGTAAATAAAGTGACTCTCCTTGAAGAGTAATATTTGTGTTAGCTATAAGCAAACACTTCATGAGGGCCAAGCAAAAATATTTTCTTAAAAATGCATTTTAGGGTATTTCAAATGAACTTCTAACTGACTCAATCTTCCTGTGATTGCAACTAGGGATGAAATATAAAAATAAAATAGAAGGAAAAAACAGATAGCAGCACAGAGTGAAAGAAAAGCAGGCAGATTCTGGAGGAACTGGGTTGGAGAGAGAATGCAGAGGCCGGTCTGTCTCGTGGTGTTACTCCAGGGCATGCTGAAGGCGGCACCCTGGGAGGCAAGGAGAACTGTGGCGCAAATGTCACATCCCTTCTGAACTGAAGACCCAGAGAACAGGGTCAGGGTTAACAGCCATCACTGGAAAGTGAAGGAGGAACCCAGAGAAGGGAGACCCAGAGAGGGGAGCCCCAACCTGTAGTTCTAATTCTGCCAACACCCAAATGACTCTGGAACCAGGCATAGAGCTGCAGTTTCAAAAGGAACAGCTGGAAGTGTAAGAGCTCTCCTGGGATTGAGCCTGCACCCTCCCACCCCACCCCACCCCCACTTCCCTTTAAGAGCAGAGTTTTCAGTTTGAGTCCAACCAAGTTAATCACTGGCTTAAAAGAAAAATAAATAAACAACAACACCACAATATAAAGACCTACTCCTTGAAAAAAAAAAAAAACACAAAAATAAAACAAAAAGTGCATCAACACTTTTTGTAAGAATATAGCAGACTCCACAGGTTCCAAAAAAAATAACCTTCATAATTCCAGAAACCATGAAAATTTACCCAAAACACTAAGTTTTAAAGAAAAAAGAAATCCAGTTTTAAAGTCAATTTTAAGAGAAAAATTAAAAATAAGGTAAACCACTGACTAAGCTTAGTAGAATCCAGATAGTAGAATAAACATAATAATTTAAAGCAACTGTTATAACTAGGCCAAAAGAAGGAAAGGAATCATTACTTTTGTTGGAAAATGCTGGGAACCTCTGCAGAGAAATAGAAATATAAAATAAGAACCAAGTGAAAATTCAAGCGCTGGAAAATAAAATATCTGAAATGAAAGAGTATGTTTACTGAAGGAATTAGCAGGATGAAAACGGCGTATACATCTGCTCATCTGAAGGCTGACAACGTAAATTACCTAACGTGGAAAAAATTAAAAAATAACTGGTTATAAATAAAACAAACCTCAAAGAACCAAACTAAGAAAACAGAGCACCAGAGTGCTGTTAAACATTGTAAGAATATCTAACACCATCATAGCTGGAATAACAGAAGTAGAGAAGAGAGAGACTGGGAGAGGTGATCTTCAAAATCATAATGGTTGAAAATTTTCAAATTTGGCAAAACTGGAGATCCAAGATGTTCGGTGAACTGAAGAAAGGTAACTACAAGCAAACCATACTGGACCTAGCATCCTCAAACTGCTGAAGACCAGAGGGAAACTCTTGCAAGCTGCCATTGAAAAATGGCCTTATGTGCAGAGCACAGCAATTTGAATTACTGCTGATTTTACATCAAAGCCAATGAAGACCATCCATGTGAAACACAATCTTTAAAGCGCTGAAAGCAAGGCAAAACAAAAAAATAACTGTCAACCAAGCTCTGTGAAAATATCCCTTAAGAATGAGGGCACAATATAGAGGAAATGAGAGAAAACTAAAAGAATTTGTCACCAGCAGACCTGCAGTATAAGAAATACTAAAACAGGTTTTTTAAGCTTAAGAAAAATAATATAAGACAGAAACTCAAATCTTCAATAAAAGAGAAACTCAAATCTTCAGTAGAGGAAAAAAAAATATAAATGGTAAATATCTTGGTTGAAAGAAAAACATATTTTATTAATTTCTTTAAGTACATAAGACATTTTGAAGCAAATATTTCTGCATTTGTTTTGGGGGGATTAGAAATGCATGTAGTTGTAAAGTGTATGATAACCATAGCAAAACACACAAAAAGAAAGTGGGGGCAAAGGCAGTGCACACGCAATTGCATTTGCTATGAAGTTGAAATAAAGTGGTACAGTAGTGACTCCAGGAAGACTGAAAATCGAGGATGTTCATTGTAATTCCTACGGCAAACACGGAATAACGCAAGAACATATGTGAATACGTTAATTAAAATGAAACTCTTTAAGAAATATTCAAATATTCCAAAAGAAGGCAGGAGATGAGAAACAGAAACTAAAACTGCGGGGACAAGAAGGAAGCAAATAACGCACGTCTATGTGGGTCTGAGTGAACTCCCGGAGTTGGTGATGGACAGGGAGGCCTGGCGTGCTGCGATTCATGGGGTCGCAAAGGATTGGACACGACTGAGCAACTGAACTGAACTGAACTGAATAGAAGGTGGCAGAAAAACAGAACTAATGGTTAAGGTATTAGTTTTTCACTGATGTCTTCATCCCTATACCTGTTTGACATTTTTTTTTTTTTTTTTAGTATTTACTAATGTGTTAGACTCTGGAAGAGGAATTCAAAGTCTACAAATGAAATTGGCAGTGTCTTTGACCTCAAAGATCATAGAGTTTATTTGGGAGAAACAAAGATGGGTGTAATATTATAAGACGATAGGGCACGTCTAATATTAATAGTAGCCGCAGTGCAAGATGATGTCAGTGAGTGTGAAGGACCAGCTGGTCATAGAATATTAATCAGGGTAGATCCAGGGTGCAGCAAAGCTGATGCCCATGCATGGGAAGGGATAGCAAAAAAAATATAATATGTTATCAATTGTTAGCGATTATCAGGCTACTTAGAAATTATTATTAGACAGTGCCATCCTGTCAAAAGATTCACTTGTTTGGAAACAAGTTTCTGTGAAATACAAAACTTAATTCCTTTTATAACTATTGCACGTGGTCATTACAGAAAACAGAAAAAAAGTCTAAAGTGAAAAACCTGTGGTCCTACCACCCAGTACTACCTACCACCCTAGCACTGAAGCTGTGTTCACATCCCTCTGGTGTTTACAAGTGATGAGAAATAATAACCTTTTGATGGACATTCGGGTCTGTGTATGTAAGACTTTATTTCTTAAAGAAGCCAAATAGTCTTACTCTACACAAATTTCAGCTGACTTTCTTCTGTGACAGAGTTTATGTTTCCTCCCCAGTAGGAGGGTTTATGCATCTGCTCATAGTATATCTTTGCACACTTCTCCTTGGCAAGGTTGTGCTATTTTCCTTCAGTAAATAAAATGAGAGTAAATTAAAAATTCCTGTAAGATTATTTTTAGGAAAAGTAAGCTGTCCATAATAAGCAAAGAATAAAAGTTAGACTAAGTGGAAATCAACTTTATTATCTTTTCAAGTCATTCAGTATACAAAGGGGAAAATGTATGTTGTAAATCTTTCAAAACCAGTTCTCAACAGAACTATAACAATTGTTGGTTTATTATACCTATTTTATTACATGTACAGTTCAGTGCGTAACTTTTAGTAAAGTATATTGATACCAACCATGTAAGAGTCCTTATCTTTTCTGTCCTTTTATTTATCTTTACAAACATAAATATTCTGATTGAGTAAGCTCGTATAAACTGGATATGCTTACTAAAATCGTTGCACACAGCTCATTGGAAAAGTCCAGTAGCTCTAGGAAAATAGCATTCAAGATTTTATATTTTTTCTTTTTAAAAAATTTATCAGTATTGTTTCTATAGAGGTGATTTGTCTTACACTATAAATTATATTGTATAAATTTATTTCTTTCTAAATAAATATAGAATTATCTTTCCATACATCCTAGTTTTTATTCCTTCTCTGTCTTAAATTCCCAACACAAAATAAAATTTACCCTCCGTGGAGTGACAAAGAAGGTCCTTTGTGATTTGACCTCCGGCCTCACAATGGCCTCAGGACTCTCCTCAAGGGACACATACCTACCCTTTACCCCTTTCCAAACAGAGTGAGCTTTGCAGAGCCTTCATCTTCTGCCTTTTGAATCTGCTTGCAAGAATTGTTCTTCCTTCTTGCTACACTTTTCCTAAGAGAATCTTGTATATCCTTATATAAACCCTTTTCTGCTTCTCCAGAAATAATGGGTCACACTTACATCCATTTTTAAGAATTTTTTTTACAGGAAAAAACGTGCACAAAATAAATTATCCAAACTATAACATGAAATATGATCAAAATTATGTTATCTAAGCTGGGGATTTTAATACTTCATGTGACAAAATAGAGGGTTTGTGTTTTATTCATTTAGTAGGTTTGAGTGAGTAAATTAATAAGTGATAATATTATTGAAATTATTCATGGTTTTAGTTACATATAAAGATCCCCAGCAAAAGTAGTATAAAGTATTTTCAATAAATGTAATCATTTCAAATTGAAAATTCAAAAATTAAACAACTCATTTATTTTATGTGAAGAAAGACTCATATAAAATGTACAGCAATATTCTGAAAAATATTCATTAGTTTAAGAAATAATTATTTTCTACCAAAATATACTTCAATTCAATAATCACTTTCAAATTCTCTGAATTATATCTAACTTGAAATCATTCTTAGCAAAATTTTAGTATGCAGTGAGTTGGAAAAAGTCTTTCTTGGCTGGAATTCTACTTTTTGTAATTATCTCTCCTGAACATTTTATGTCCTGTAGAAAAATATTAGTTCTGTGAGTTCAAAATTTAAGGGTAGTGTCTCACCCAGAACTCAGGCTTTCTCTTCAGCCTCATATAACACATGCCAGGAAAGGGGCCTTCGGTAGCCTTCATCTACTTTTTCATGTCTAGCCTGTAAAGATCCAACCTCATAATACCAGAATTTCATCACATGCAAAATTAATGACTCTTGCAGTCTCACTTCTATCTCAGATGTGGAGTAACATTGTTAGATTAATTATATCTCATACTTGAGGGTATTCATGAAATATAAATAATATTTGTCATTTGTTTCAAAATATAGTACTATTATAACCTTTTTATTCTATGTGGTCCTGCATTCAATTAATGGTGATCGAGAATTGTCCTATCTGTGTGTTTCTGTTGTGGTTTTTCTTGGAAAATAGATGGAGCTTTAATTTCCTCTTTATCTCCTTCTGAATTTGCTAGAATTTATATAAAGTATGTCTTCTTCCTCCTCCACCCCCCCCCCAAGAGGCTGAAATATACTATCATCTGTTTTCAGATTGAAAAGAGTAGAAATGCCCTTGATCTGATAAGCAACAGACTAATTCACAGAGAGTTGTTAATGGTTACTAATATAGTACATTTCCCTTCTGGGCATAATTACATTAAAAAAGACAATCACCGCCTCAGGTAATGAATCTTTAATGGTCAAATTTCAGGCAGGTACAGTTAGGAGTACATCCAATATGTTGGCTGTCAAGTCAATAGATTAATGCTCACACCATTTACTTGACAGATATTATTGGGTAGCTCATGTACAAGGTTCTCTGCCATGTCCTGTGAAACTGAAGGGACGTACCATCTGCTGCCTGTGCTCTATGAGATCTAGAATTATGCATATATGATGAAAACTGGAGGTTGTTGTTGTTTAGTGGCTAAGTTACATCCAACTCTTTGTGACTCCATGGACTGTAACCTGCCAGGCTCACGTCATGGGAGAGGACAGTTTTCTTCCCAGACTAGAGTGCTGGAATAGGTTGCCATTTCCTTCTCTGGGGGATCGTCCTGACCCAGGGATTGAACCTGCATCTCCTGCATTGGCGGGCAGATCCGTTACCACTGAGCCACCAGGGAAGTCTGCAGGCTAGAGGCAGGAAACAGCAGATATGAGCCACAGATAAGCTAAGGCTGTGTGGAGGCCTCTCAGGAGTGGTGGGAACCAGGGACAGAGGAGGAAAGAAGATACGCTTAAGCCTGATGATTGAACCAGTTTCTCAGGAGAGGTGAAAGGTGGGCACGCAGAGATTGTGAAGCTAGCATCCCAGACTGGGGACAGTCGTGTGCTCAGGCTTCGAGGATGCACACACAGAGCAACTTTACTATGATTTTTGTGAATGAGCCAGCTGTTTCTCTGCTTGTTCCCTCATTTTCTTGTGGAGTCCTTTCTGACTTGACACAAGGATGTGCAGGGAGAGCTCCTGGGGCAGAGGAAGACTATGTCTCCCAGGTGAACCATCAGAATCGGAGAGAAGGGAATGTCCTTTTCCCTCTCTTCTTCTTTCCCTGAGTGGGAGGAGGCCAATGAATTTCCAGAACCATCCAGTTCTCCTTCCCCCATGAGCCATTTTATTTTATTTTTTTCCCTCTACATACTTTTCTTAAGTACTTCTCTGGTGGCTCAGTGGTTAAGATTGTGCCTGCAATGCAGAAGATGTGGGTTTGATCCCTGGGTTGGGACAATCCCCTGGAAAAGGAAATGGCAGCCCACTCCAGTATTTTTGCCTGGGAAATCCCATGGAAGAGACTTGGTGAGCTACAGTCCATGGGGTTACAAAAGAGTTGGTCATGACTGAGTACGACTTAGCCACTAAACAACAACAACTCTTCTCAAAGAAGACAGTCTAGGAAGAGGTTCCTAGATCTAAAGATATATTCCGGAGAAACTCAATACTCAGCCATCCAGCTATTTTGTAAGAACACTATTTGTTTTATGTCCCAAAGTATGTAGCATGTGTGTGTTTGGTGATAGAACGTATCTCTTTTTAATTGGAAATATTTTTGATTTCTGAGGAGTAAGTGGAGGTCAGATTCTGCAGCCTCTAAATCGGATTATTATAGGGCTTCATTCCTGGGATGTTTTTCTTCCAATTGTAGCTCATTAAATCCTTCTGAGTTTTAAGTTGTAACTCATCATAAGCACAGAATAACATGTAACTGTTCTGAAACTAGAGTGCAGGGGCTATGAGCTCATGCTTGGTTTCTTCTATGAAGATGTTGGAATAGATGGTTGACCACCTGTCTATTTAATTTACATATTCTGTCACAGAACTAGGGCACCCCTGTACCTGTTCCTATGGAAATGCTGCCATTTATAGAGTCATGGCCTAAAGGAGTTGCCTGGTATAATTTCCACACTTCTTCCATGGGTCCCATGTTAGTCAGCACTTGAGTAGGAGTACATCTTCTAGTGATGGAAAAAAGATGAGTTATTGTCAGACAACATAAAGTTGTTAAAACTGAATCTTGAGTCAGTGTTACGACCTTTGTATAGATAATGCACACTCATTAAAACAAAAGCGAAGCTCTTTATTACATAGATTCAGTTATTCTCCAGCAGTTTGCCAAACAAAAAATTTTTAAGAGTTTAGGGCCATAAACTCTTGCTAACTATCCATGACTTTGATGAACACTAGCCATATTCTGGCTCATATTCAAAAGTTCAATCGTCTATTAAGGACCATGGAGACATATTTCCAAACAGAGTCAACAATTCCTGAAATGTTAACTGCTCTCTAGTTGTTTATGTGTTTTGGGCTGTTGCCTTTCATACGATGTTTTGAATGGTTAGTATCACTGGAGTGTTTTATGTAAGTAGTGTCAGTAAAATGTGATTTAAAAAGAGAAAACATAGAAACTTATACTATGGAATAGCATTTTAAAATCTTCACTGTTTTTCTATTTTGGAATAACTGTCGGCTGAAAAAGATGCACAAAAACACCCTGAGAATTATGTTTTCTCAAGTGGATAAAACTGAGGTCGGAAGCCCAGGACATAGCATCTCAGATAACTCAGAGACTGGCCTGATGGGGGAGGGGTGCTGGTGGGGAGTCAGGATATGCAGGAGATTCTGCAACAAAGGGCAGGCAGGCAGAGCAGCAGAAGATTGTTATTGTTGTGTCACTGAGTCGTGTCCGACTCTGCAGCCGCATGAGCTGCAGCGTGCCAGACTTCCCTGTCCTTCACTGTCTCCTGGAGTTTGCTCGTACTTACGTCCCTTGAGCTGGTGATGCCATCCAACCATCTCATCCTCAGTCACCGCCGTCTCCTCCTGCCCTCAGTCTTTCCCAACATCAGCATCTTTTCCCAATGAATCAGATATTCAAATCAAAAGATTACTGCTTATTAAAGAAAGCCAGAGATTGCAAGGAATGAAGCGCTTTCTCCTGCTGGGGAAGGTGCAGGAGTCTGGGCTCACTGAAACACTCCTCTGGTGCACATCTCAGCGCTCTGGGACCAGCGTCCTGTGCTTTCTCATCCTGAGCCTTCTCAGGGTGCACCATGGGTGGGTGGCTGCAGAGTCTGATGGTGATGAGGGAGTTCTAATTCTGTTCTGAGTCTCCTCGTGTGCACTATCAGGGCCGCTGTAGTTACTGATGGCCGCAGCATCCTTTGTCTATGAACATGGCAGCGAGTATTTTTAATTCATAACTGCATTACAATCTTTATCATTTTTCTAGTATATTGTAATAATCATGTCAGAATTTTTTTAACTGAGCCATATGTGGATTTGATGCAAACAAAGCAAAATGATGGGGCTCCCCCGGTGGTACTAGTGGTAAAGAACCTGCCTGCCAGCGCAGGTATATGTAAGAGACACAGGTTCGATCCCTGGGTCAGGAAGATCCCCTGGAGGAGGGCATGGCAACCCACTCCAGTTTTTTTGCCTGGAGAATCCCATGGACAGGAGAGCCTGGCAATTTGCAGTCCATGGGGTTGCACAGAGTCAGACATGACTGAAGTGACTTAGCATGCACGCACGTAAGCAAATGGATATGAGTGCAATGCCTTAAGTATGGAAACCAGAAATGGGAAAAGAATGTAGTCCCACTCACAGTGGGATTATCAGCTTCGGGGGAATTCACACACAGACCCCCAGTCTAGGGTAAAGTAAAAGCCAGTTCCAAGAAGGCCTGTAATTTTGTCTTGACTGGAATGAAGGTGGTGTAAGAGCTTGTTATATATATTGCTTATATATATATAAGCTTATATATATTGTTCAGTCGCCCAGTCATGTCCAACTCTTTGCAACCTCATGGACTGAAGCACACCAGGCATCCCTGCCCCTCACCATCTACCATCTCTCTAAATTTGCCCAAGTTAATGTGCATTGAAGCTCCTATGCAAGGAGACATCTCCAGAAGAAGAGGGCATTAGAGGATGAGATGGCAGGGTGGCATCACTGATGCAATGTATATATATATATATGCATATATGTATTTAAAAAAACATTTTTTGCAGGCATCAATTTTGCCCATTCATTAAAAAATGTTTTGGACAAAAATGTTCATATTAAAAATATTTTTCTTGCTGAAGTTTGGCTATATACAGATCATAGAAGCAAAGAGATTTATTTCATCTTTGCTAGTTGTGACTAATTAAAGTTAACCTAAACATGATTTGAGGGCTTCCCAGGTGGCTAAGTGGTAAAGAATCTGCCTGCCAATGCTAACGACAGAGGAGGCTCGTGTTCCATCCCTCAGTTGAGAAGATGCCCTGGAGGAAGAAATGGCAACCCACTCCAGGTTTTTGCCTGGAAAATCGCATGAACAGAGGAGCCTGGTGGGCTACAGTTCATGTGGTTGCAAAGAGTCGGACACAATGAAGCAACTAAGCGCACATGCGTGCAAAATGAGATTTCATGCTGACATATAATGAGAAAATACACGATCGGATGGGCTTCCCTTATGGCTCAGCTGGTAAAGAATCCACCTGCAATGCAGGAGACCTGGTTCAGTCCCTAGGTCGGGAAGATCCCCTGGAGACAGGAAAGGCTACCCACTCCAGTATTCTGGCCTGGAGAATTCCATGGACTGGATAGTCCATAGGGTCGCAAAGAGTTGGACATGACTGAGCGACTTTAAGTTTCATATGATTTGATATACTATTTAACAGATTTAGGATTTTTTTTTTAACTTCAAAAATACGTATTTTATATCATATGTATTTTTTCTTAGAAAAGGCCTTATAATATTGATCTCCCATCATACAATGCAGCTTCCTTAGAAAATTTGATTCCTTATGTGACTTTCTAATTTAAATGAAGAGAATCAATAAACACTGCTCCCAGGGAAGCATCTTTGCTCTCCTTCACTGTCTCTTAATGTTATTAGGAACAAGTTCCCTTTAGCTAAATACCTCAAATATGTAGAGAGGAGCTAAGTATGAACTGGTGATATGAGATCTTAAGGAGCTGCCTCTTTCAGAGCTAGTGATGCTTCCTTTAGCCTGAACATGTGCTTCCTTGGGGGGCTTACATGCTGGTGGTCCAGGAGCAAGGGCAGAGGGTGGGCTCTGAGCAGCCGTGTGGTGGCTCAGTTACAGGCCCGTTGCAGGTTAGGCTGCTACGTTTTATAGCTTGGGGTGAAACTCCTGAAGGGGGTGCTCCATTTTTATGTCCTTCCGCAAATGAGCTCAGAGCATGGCTTGTCCTGTCTCGCCCCTGAGCATGTGGGCTGTTCTATGAGACAGAAAAACCACACACAGATGTTTGTTTTCCGCCTCCTTAATACTTAGACAGAAGACAACCCAGGAAACTCCTAAGCTCTGATATAAATTGTGAAGAAGGCCTGCGGGTTAATAAGCATCTTCTGGGAATCAGGGATGGGGCGAGGGGTGGGGTGGGTCGTGGAGGTCTGGCCAAGAGACCTGGGGACAAGCGTGGCCACTAGGATGTGAACCTCTGGCACCCAGAGTAAGTCTGAACTGCACAATCAGCGCAGAAGCAACATTTTTCCAGCACCCTGAGCCACCCGAGAGCTTCTGAATTTCGTTTCACATTTGTGGAGACCAGTAGGGTGTGCTGTCAGTGAGTGGCAGACATGCTGGATAATTTTTTAAGGACTGCCATTTTTCTAACACATATTCCCTCTGTGTGTAATGCTTCATGGTTTTATTAAGTCTGACTCAAAGGTGACTTGTCACCGATATCAAGGGTAATGATGTGGGGTGTCCCCTACTTGTTAAATGCTGACGTGGTAGGATTCTCTTCGACTTCTGATTCATTCTTACAAGATACAAAGGACTCGCAGAGAAATTATTTCTTGAAAGTTATATTATGTCTAATTCAACTTTAATAAAGATGACTTACTTAAATAAGTGATGAAGTTTGAAAGTAGCAGCACTGAACATTTCTAACACCTGGAGTCGTACAGTTTATTTACTGGTACTGTGTTACTCTAGGTCTGGCTCTCCCTGGGAAAATGTAAACACAGAAGGGCAGCCTCTGTTATGTTCACGGGCGTGTCACAGGGATCTAAGAAAGACCCTTAACTGCAGCACACTGCAAGTGCCGACAGACACTTGTCAGATTAGTGAAGTGACGTGAAGTCGCTTAGTCGTGTCCGACTCTTGGCGACCCTGTGTACTGTAGCCTGCCAGGCTCCTCTGTCCATGGGATTTTCCAGGCAAGAATACTGGAGTGGGTTGCCATTTCCTTCTCCAGTGAGATTAATGGCTAGCTCTTAAAAAGCGTTTTGTTTGAGACTAAGACTGTGGCAAAAATCCCATGGATGGAGGAGCCTTGTGGGCTGCAGTCCATGGGGTCACTAAGAGTTGGACACAACTGACTGACTTCACTTTCACTTTTCACTTTGATGCATTGGAAAAGGAAATGGCAACCCACTGCAGTATTCTTGCCTGGAGAATCCCAGGGATGGGGGAGCCTGGTGTACGCCATCTATGGGGTCGCATAGCGTTGGACACGACTGAAGCAACTTAGCAGCAGCAGCAAGAATGTGGCGCATACAACCACCTTACTTTGTTTTTGTTTCATGAATACTTACAGAGCGCATACTACATGCCAGTCATATATTGTAGATTCACTATCATCTATATGGTTCTTTAGGTTGGTATTATTTGAAATTTTAGTCACCATGTATCGGCTTATAAGGGCTTCCCAGGTGGCATTAGTGGTTAAGAACCCACCTGCCAATGAAGGAGACCTAAGAGACTTAGGTACAATACCTGCGTCAGGAAGATCCCCTGGAGTATGGCACAGCAACCCACTCCAGTATTCCTGCCTGGAGAATCCCATGGACAGAGGAGCCTGCTGGGCTATAGTCCATAGCATCAGAAAGAGTTGGACATGACAGGAGCAACTTAGCATGCACATACATGGGCTCATATATAACTTTTAAGTTGTCTGGCTAATACAGTATATCTTAACGTGTGTGTGTGTGTATGTGTGCGTGCATGCTCAAATGCTCAGTTGTGTCCAGCTCTTTGCAACCCCATGGACTGTAGCCTGCCAGGCTCTGCTGTCGACGGGATAATCTGGGGAAGAATACTGAAGTGAGTTGCTATTTCCTCCTCCAGGGGGTCTTCCCACTCCAGGGATCAAACACATGCCTCCTGCATCTCCTGCATTGCCAGGCAGATTCTTTACCACTGAGCCCCCAGGGAAACCCCTTAATATGCATATAGGTTATCTGTCACTTTGCTTCTTTATATACTTGAATGTTGTTAATAGCTTTTACATACGACAGTTTTAGTAATGATCAATATTTTAGCAGTATGTTCTTCAGCATTCTATATGAATAACTGTGTACCTATATGTGAGTTATCACCTCATGTGATAGGACTTCAACACATAAAGCACATGAGAAGGCAGCATCTATGATTTGGCAATGAATACAGATGTTACAGGGAGCCTTGTTTGTTGGATGTGACCACACTGATCAGTTCAGTTCAGTTCCTCAGTCGTGTCCAACTCTTTATGACCCCATGGACTGCAGCACACCAGGCCTCCCTGTCCATCACCAACTCCTGGAGCTTACTCAAACTTATGTCCATTGAGTCGGTGATGCCATCCAACCGTCTCATCCTCTGTTGTCCCATTCTCCTCACACCTTTGATCTTTCCCAGCATCAGGGTCTTTTCCAGTGAGTCAGCTCTTCACATCAGGTGGCCAAAGTATTGGAGTTTCAGCTTCAACGCCGGTCCTTCCAGTGAACACCCAGGACTGATCTCCTTTAGGATGGACTGGTTGGATCTCCTTGCAGTCCAAGGGACTCTCAAGAGTCTTCTCCAACATCACAGTTCAAAAGCATCATTTATTTGGCACTCAGCTTTCTTTATAGTCCAACTGTCACATCCATACATGACTACTGGAAAAACCATAGCTTTGACTAGACAGACCTTTGTTGACAAAGTAATATCTCTGCTTTTTAATATGCTATCTAGGTTGGTCATAACTTTTCTCCCAAGGAGCAAGTGTCTTTTAATTTCATGGCTGCAGTCACCATCTGCAGTGATTTTGGAGCCCAGAAAAATAAAGTCTGGCACTAACTGTTTTCCCATCTATTTGCCATTGAAGTGATGCTCCCAGATGCCATGATCTTCGCTTTCTGAATGTTGAGCTTTAAGCCAACTTTTTCACTCTCCTCTTTCACTTTCATCAAGAGGCTCTATAGTTCTTCTTCACTTTCTGCCATAAGGGTGGTGTCATCTGTATATCTGAGGTTATTGATATTTCTCCTGGCAATCTTGATTCCAGTTTGTGCTTCATCCAGCCCAGAGTTTCTCATGATGTACTCTGCATATAAATTAAATAAGCAGGGTGACAATATACAACCTTGACATACTCCTTTTCCTATTTGGAACCAGTCTTTTGTTCCATGTCCAGTTCTAACTGTTTCTTCCTGACCTGCATACAGTTTTCTCAGGAGGCAGGTCAGGTGGTATGGTATTCCCATCTCTTTAAGCCATTGATCAGGCATCATGTTTTTCTCTGATGATAACATCATTGATCAGTTCGAGAAAGCTACACTTCCAAGCACTGACCACAACATCTAATCTAAAGAGCACTCCTTCTAGAGCTTGAATGTCAGGTCCTGGGTGTATACCATGAAATGCCAAGGGAATGTGTTTCAGAAATTGGACACTGTCAGTAATATTTACATCAATGCAACAGATGATCTAGAATAATTCCCTGTTTTGAATGACCTGCTGCTGTACACGTATTTGTAGCCTGTTTGTTTTCATGGGTCTCTGACTTCTTTCTGAATCTGTTTAAGTACAGCTCTTTAAGTACTTAATAAGTACAGCTTATGACTGTTTAAGTACAGCTAGGTCGCCTCACTGCCCACTGACTTATTAAGAAAAAAAAGAAAAAAGTTCAAATGGCAATGTTCCTTGCTCTCCACCCTGGGACATGCTATCTAGAGGTGTCCATGTGAGATGCCGACATCAGTCATGTTGCTGCAGTTCCTGTGCTGGAGGAACTGGGGCCGTGTAGGCCTCTCCTGTAGCCTGGGGGCTCTCCTCACCCAGCCCTGGCAGGTCTGCATCCTGACTGCAGTAATTAAGGGTGATCAAGAATCTCTTAGTAGCTAATGGATAGTTCATTAATTTGTTAACTTTGCCAGGGCACTCAGAAGTTGTTAAGTTACAAAAAAAAAAAAAAAAAAAAACTGACTTCTTAATGTACAATGTACCTTTCTTCTAAACTGAAGTGTCATCAAAAGTAAATTTGATTAGTGAAGATAACCATCTGCAAAGCAGATAAACTCTTTTTTCAGATATTGAGCACCTTGAGAGCTAAGTTGGTCATGAGGACAATTTATTTGGTAAAGAACAAGGCTAAGATCATCGAAAATCTGAATCTAAGAGCATTGGGGATCCTATACATTTTTGTACTGGGCTGTGTAAACTTTACCGACAGAAAGGGTTCTTTTCAGACTGACAGTCATTTCTGTGCTTTATTATTATTGCTCATTTCTTCTAGTTTTTATCACTTCTAATTTTCATTATTTCCAAGTTGAAGAATCCCTGCCTGTGGAGGGAGAATTCCACAGTCGTGTTCATCACTTAAGACGACTCCACTTCCATCCACAGAGCAGAGCCCCCACCAGTGCTCGTGTGGGAGGCCTGGGGCTGAGGGAACTCCCGCCTTATGGGGAAAAGCCCTGGAGTGAGCCCGTGATCCTGCGGAAGCCCGTCTTGTGTATTTACATTCACAATAATAAAGCAGCAAGTGAGTGAAAGTCTCCCAGTCACGTCCAACTCTTTGAGACCCCACGGACTGTCCATGAAATTCTCCAGGCCAGAATACTGGAGTGGGTAGCCTTTTCCTTCTCCAGGGGATCTTCCCAACCCAGGGATCGAACCCAGGTCTCCCTCATTGCAGGTGGATTCTCTACCAGCTGAGCAACAAGGGAAGCCCAAAGATAGCAAAGATAACACAATAAACAAATAACAGGCAGCTGGCATTTTGCACATCGTAAATTGATCATAACGAGTATGTTGGGATTAATTTTCTTTTTGATCCCTTTACTTAGTAGAGGCTAGTCTTACCATTTTCCTCCACACTCAGTGAGAAGCTAACGTATTATTTTGTTATGGCGCATGTCTAACATACCAGGAAAGAGTGGTTTCTATTTTCCCTTTCTGTCCAGTTGCCTAAATAAATGAGCAATCACTGCCCTTCCAGTGTTCGCACCGATCACACAATGCATGGTGCTCCGTGTCTTGGATCCCTGGGTGGTGCCCAGTAAAGAGAACATGAGAATGGTGTGAGGATGAGGACATTTCATTTCGTTTCCGTGGGAAGGGATTCACCTTTACTCGGTCCCCTCCCTGTAACACGGCTTTTGTGTCCGCAGGGATGCTCACCCCCACCCACGATCCACCCCTGATAAGTCCTGGGCAGTTCCCGTGACCAGACTGACCGTCTTCTAGCTTTCTCCTCACTTTCTGTTTGTCAGGGCAAAAGCACTCTCTCCTTCTGATTCATCCTCCTCTTTGATTCTCTTCCCAAGCCTCAGCTGCTTCCTTTCCGGCTAATACCAGAAGTAATTAGCAGTTTTCCAGTATCAAAGCAGAGATCACACGGCTCAGTTCACATTTTACAAGAGAAAATCTGTATGGTCTGAAAGGAAGGCTTTTGGGGGTGGCGGGGGTTGGGGAGAGAAATCCAGGCAGAATAAGTACACATATTTGCGTTTTTTATTTAAAAGCTTACATATCAATTCTTTGTTTTTTTGCAAATTTTAATTAGTTTATTGTCTCTTTGGGTTTACTGAATTCTTTTACTTTTAGTTTTTAACCAGGTCTCTTTTTTATCCTGACATTTCACTTCAGTCAACTTTCTTTAAATATCAATTCTTTATCCTTCAGGTCTTTATTATATTTATGAAACCTATATTTTACTATTTTGCTATGTTTATATTTTTACTACTTTACTAAATTTACTATTTTTTTAAAGTTTATATAAACTAGCATAGTAAAAAATTATGCTTTTTAAGTCAGTCGTATGTTTATTCGGTGTTAGTCATTTCAGATACAAATAACATTTATTGATCATTTTTTCTAAAGCTTTTTACTTATTTATACATTAGATAGCCAAGGCAATTAGTTGTATATCACAACACATTTTTATCTCCAACTAATGCATGGTGATTTTTACTAATACATGAAAATTCCGGTATCATTATTTTGATGGCATCTGAAATTATATTGAATTCTTTCTGTTTTCATATTTTTCTACTAATACTTTATATCCATTACAATTCTTGAGGTTATTTTTAAATATGAGCTCATTTTGACCTTTAGTTATAGGGAGTAATTTATATAGATATTGCATTTATTATATTCAGAACATTTTCTCTTCACAAAGCTGATCTGATATGATTTTGGAATAATTAATGTGTTTACAAGCTATATTAGATCAATTAATAGGATTGTACAGTTTGTAGTTATAAAGAAGGACCTATTTTTAGGTTAGGACAAGTTATTAGGGAAGAAAACATTGATAACAACAGCGGTATTATGGAAATTGTTTAGCTTCTATTAATTTTAGTTAAATAATCTTATTTTTTTAAATTAATTTTTTAAATTAAATTTTTTAAATTTAATTTAACTTATTTTTTTTAATTTAAAAATTTTTAAATTTATTTTTTAATTAAAAAATAATATTTATTTTTAAAAATAATTTTATTCAGCCATTGGACAAGAAAACTGGTTTTAACTAGTTGAGTGTATATGAATTATTCTTTCTTCAAGCCATTTTTAAGTAGATGGCTATGTTTTGTCATCATCTAATAATATACCAAGCATAGTTCTGAATAGAAATTGTTGATGTCTCTTAATACTTCCACGTATTTAAAGGAGAAATCACAGAGTGAAGGGTACAGATGCACAGGTGTTCTATACATTGCAGTGCACTTAAATACATCCTTTCCAAATAGTTGTTGCTGCAGATAAACAGATGTTGAAGGAGCTTCTATTTCCATTATTCTATGTCCAAATAAAGATGGTTGTCATCATAAATCATCAGGAAATGATATGTTACAAAACTCCCAAACACTTATTTACTTTGTGAACATGAGGATCAGTGTTTACTAAGCAGAGCTGAGTAAGGCACTGTTCTCAGATCTGTTCATGACATAATCAATCAGAAGTTTCCTGATCTGTGTTTTATAGTCTGGTAAGAAAATCAGTGTCATATATGTCCAGAATCATGGCACACTAGGAAAAACAATGCATTTCACAGGGGTTACAATTGTCAGATTATTGTATTTGATAGGGCATAGACTAAACTCTTGTAACAAAAAGACTCCAAAATACAGTGGCTCAGGCTGGGAAGATTGCTTATCTCCCTAATGCAATAGTTTAGGGTGGGGAGGAAGTCCAGCTTGGGCAGAAGGATCTGTCCCATGTTGCTTACTCAGGTGGCCCTTCCTCCCATCCCTGGTCCTGATCTGCAGAGAGAATAGGGCAGAGTGTAGGTACTCCCTCGTGAGGACTCTGCCTGGTCCCCCTTCTCTCCCCATCACATCTGCCTGTGCTCAACTTCATCATCCGTCCTTGCCTATTTTTAAGAGAGATGAAGTCAGATGACCCTCTCCACGTGGCCATATGCTCAGCTGTCTTTCTCAATCCAGGCTGGTGTATCAGACTGTCATGGACTGGGTGGCTTGTCAACAATGTGAATTGATTTCTCCCAATTCTGGAGGCTGGAAGTTTGAGATCAGGAGCCAGTGCGGTCCAGCTCTGGTGAGGTTCTCTTCCAGATGGCTGACTTTTCCTGGGGGCAGGTGAGGCAGCTCTCTGGAGTCCCTTTTATCAGGACACAAACCCTATTCCCGAGGGCTCCACCTTCATTACTCATCAGCTCACAATGGCTCCACCTCCTAATGTCATCACCATGGGGTTAGTATTCCAGCATCTGAGTTTTGGGAGAAAACAAACATTCAGTCCACAAGATCAGTTGAAACTTGGTGGTGGTAGGGAGAGGTTTATTCTAAAAAAAGAAGGGGGGATTGGCTGTTGAGAGACCAGTAACAGTCTGCCATAGTGAAATGCTCCCAAGCAGATATAGGACTAAATTTCAGCTCTCCCGTGATCGTCATGGGAAATTCCACATGAGGTACGGGGACTACCACTCCCAAATAGAGAGCTTCAGCCACTCTCGGGAAAAGTCATCTCTCAAGCCTCTTTGTGAGATTCTTATGCATTTTTAATGTAAATAATATTAATAGAAAGTTAGCAAGTGGGTTGGCCAAAAAGTTTGTTTGGGTTTTCCATAAGATGTTATGGAGACCAGTATGTTGAATAAATATATTTTATGTTCTGCACCAACTCAGCGGAGATGATTGGGTAGACTCCGAGAGTTGGTGATGGATAGGGAGGCTTGGCTTGTTGCAGTCATGGGGTTCCAAAGAGTCGGGCACGACTGAGTGACAGAACTGAACTGAAATTATCCTCAGTCATAATTATAGTAACTGATTTCAAGTTTCATCAATAATTCACCCAATATTTAGTATAAATTATTTACCATTCTAATAAAAATTAGAGGCTTACAACCTCTAATATTTCATAGTCTGATATAAGCCCCCATCCACCACCAACATTACCAGGTCCAAATGGAAACCTTGAAGCCCCAGTACATCCCTTATTCTGTATATGACAAGTTGTCTGAATGTAACTCACTCTTGTATAATGTAGTGAGCAAACTACTGATCATATTGATGACAGAGATCCCCCTGAGAATGCGTTGGTGAGTATCAGAATTAACTTCCTGTGGAGAATCCCTCAATATCTCTCACTGATTGAAATGTTTAATAGATGTAGAGAAAGGCTAGGTTTCCTGTTTTCCAGCCTGCTCTCTCAATTTGGAGAAGTAGGTTAGCTAGCAGTTTACTTCCCAAGATGCCCTCCATCCTGATTAAAGATTATCAGCATCTTGCAGTGAGCAGAGCCACTCCTGATTATAATCTATTTGGGATCTCTGATTTAGCACTTCCAATAAATATCTTTGAACATTAGATCATATAAAAGCAACATACATATGAACGTAATTGGCAAAGGCTGGTGCATGCTCTCAGTGCTCAGTGGGTGTCGGATCCATCCTCAGGTCTTTTTCAGCATGGCAGGATATGCTGTATCCAGACTGTTCCCACGTCCCCAGGTGCCCTCCATCCTTATACGGTCTCCCCCACACCTGCAGCACTTCTGTCCACCTCATAACCTGGATTTGTGTCTCTCTGCTTTATTTGAATATGGCTTGCTTTCTCTGTTGATTGTTTCTAATAAACTGGCCATTGCTGCTGTAGAATTATGCTTTTCCCCACCTTAACACGGAGAAGGCAATGGCACCCTACTTCAGTACTCTTGCCTGGAAAATCCCATGGGCAGAGGAGCCTGGTAGGCTACGGTCCATGGGGTCGCTACTAGTTGGACATGACTGAGCGACTTCACTTTCACTTTTCACTTTCATGCATTGGAGAAGGAAATGGCAACCCACTCCAGTGTCCTTGCCTGGAGAATCCCAGGGACGGGGGAGCCTGGTGGGCTGCTGTCTATGGGGTCGCACAGAGTCAGACACGACTGAAGCGACTTAGCAGCAGCAGCAGCCGCCACTTTAACAGACCTTCCTGGACCCACGTGCATACCCACCAGTTACTTTACAAACACCTGAGAACATTTAGAGCACTTGCTTGCAGTACCAGCCTGATGTTTGAATCTCCCTTCTCCGCCCCTTCAAAATGGGCTTTTGTGCTGGGTCACAGAGAAAGAGAATAACAGCCAGCACATGCCACCCTCTGTACGTCCACAGACTGCTTTTAATTCTGCCCTGGGATCTTCAACCTCACGGCTTCATTAAACTAACTGATGCTGTGGGACTTGCTCAGCCCTCCGGTGTCAGGACAAGATGTAAAGAAACTGCCTCATCTGGCTAGACTTTGTCGTATATTTTCTGAACTCTTCAGAAGTTAGACCAGTTTTTGTGCACACTTGAAGGAATCTGCCAAGTTTGGGTTGTTCCCACAAGACTCTGTCCATGGGAGGCTTGCTGCTCACAGCGGGTTCACAGCGGGCTCCTTTGGCCCTTTCTTCTTTCTTCTCCTTGTAATTTTTTTTTTTTTTTTGGTCTGGTTATCACTTTCAATGATCCTTCTGTAACTCAGGGCAATGCACTTCAAAACGAAGAAAGAACAGGCTTCCAGCATCTTACAGGAGTGAATTTTAAAATCTCTGTCGGTTTAGGTCACATGACTCCTACAATATCCGTGGCCCTCTTTTCCCCTCCAGAGCAAGCGAGTCCTCATCACTGATGTGAATGGAGATGAATTCAGGCTTTGCCTAAAGGTCAGCTTGTGTTTATTCTTAGAGTGTTAGAAATACTTTTTGAGGCATGATCTTTTCTAACATTTTAGATCTTTTCTAAAATGTTATGAATTGTCATCTTTCAGAACAGACTCCAAGTCCCACTCCTTGGGAATCCAGGATCTCCCACTCAAGGCCAGCATGTGCATCCATTTACTGCTTCAGGGAATTATTCAATTTTTCAGTACAGTGTGTGAAGTCTCCCCTGTAAAGCACTGTTGCAGGCGCTGTGGATACAGAGGTGAATCAGAACTAAGCCTTCTCCTCTTCTTTAGCTCAGGTCTTGGTGGAACAGAGAGCCATAAGCAAGCAAATGAAACCATTTAAAATTGTTGTAGTGCCAGGAAGAAACCAAGCCATGATGTGATAGAAAATACTAGGAGGTAATAGCAGAGTTATTTTAGGTCAGCTGAAGAGGAGACGCCTTTGACAAATGATGGCCATCGAGCTAAGACGTGAATAGCAAGAAAGATCATGTGAAGGTCTCGGGAGGAGTGGAGGGGTGTGATCTGAGCAAAGGTGATAAAGTCTGTGCAGACTCTGAGGAAGGAGGGGACCTCCTACTGTCCTGGATGACCTCATCAAGGAGGCCTGTGAGGCTGAATTGCAGTGAGCACTTTAGGAGCTACACTCAGAGGCATAATGAGGGGCCACGTGGACCACATGGGCACTGGTGCACGTTGTGAGGAGTCTGGGCTTTCTTCTGACCATAGTAGGAAGCCCTTCAGTGGGCTGCTTTCAGTAGGAGTGGGCCTGACCTGACCTGTGTGTGAACAGTCCCCTTCCTGTTGTGCCAGAAGTGGCAGGAGATGAGGGTGACCCATGTGGCAGTGGATTACAACTCAAATGCCAGTGTGAACACATGTTTAGTTTCATACCCAGATGCACCCACGGATGTATGCCGAGATGTGTGTGTGTGCACAAGTTCCTATGCACTGTTCTTTCCTGCTCGGTCACTTGAGAACCACAAGAGGCGACAGCCATCCATCAGCAATGAACACACACAAACCCTGCATCCCAGTCCCCAATTTCTAGTCCTGTTCTCCAGTAAGAGGATGCGGGGCTTCTTGGAGAAATGGCTGACTTGAAGATGTTGCTGTTGTTCAGTTGCTCAGTCATGCCCGACTCTGTGACTCTGGTCAGCAGCACGCCAGGCTTCCCTGTCCTTCACTATCTCCTGGAGTTTGCTCAAACTCACATCCATTGAGTCAGATTTGAAGATGGGGCATTTAAAAAAAAAAAAAAAAACCTGTTAGATGGGCCTGGAGCACTTTGTAGCCAGGAAAAAAAAAATGTTCAAAAAAAGAAAAACGGGAGTAGGATGATAGAGTGATGAAGGCATATGAGTGGAGCACAGAAGGGAAAGAGCTTCCAGTGGCTACAGTCAGGAAAGTTTGAGAAATGAAGTCTTACTGGATTGTGACCCAGACTGTCATCCATTCATTGATGCTGATACAAGTAGGAGAGAATAAACACATTTCCTGTGGAGAAGAGTTCCGAATACTTTAGGTATGTGCTCACTGTCAAGGAAGTGGAGACTTAATCCTCTCCCCAAGTGTGGGCTCCCCATAGTTCCTTCCTTCCATAAAGTATACAGTGGACAGAGGGGAAAAAGTGACTGTCTGGTGGATAAACCTGACAAACAGCCTCAGCTAGGGGGTCAAGGTTAATATCAGCAGTGCCCTGTCCTGCCTGTGATGTGTCCCCTCAATACTGAGACCTGCTGAGAAAGGCACTTTACTTCTGTGTTCGCCCCAATAACCATCACCTCAATCTTGCATGAAAAAAAGAAAAAATCAACCAATTCCAGTTGAAGAACAGCCTACAAAATATCTGACTGGAGTTCCTCATGCCCATCAAGTTATTTTTTTTTTAATTGAAATTGATTTATTTTAATTGGAGGCTAATTACTTTACATCAAGTTCTTAAAAACAAAAAAATATCTAAGAGACTGGCACAGCCATGAGATGCCTAAAGAGACATTCCAGATAATCATAACGTGGTGTCCCAAATGGAATCCTGAAACAGAAAGAGGACACTTGGCAAACCCTAAGAAAATTAAATCAGGCTTTAGTTGACAATAATGTATTAATATATTTCTCCAGACCATTTCCTGAACTTCTAAGATTATTCTGAATCCACAGATAGGACCATCCTCAAGGGCTTTGGGTGGAGGACCGTGTTGTGTGTAGACCAGTCTTACTCTCTTGCTCTCTCCTTTCCCTCCCCACCTCCGCCCCCCATACAGGGACTGCCTGTGGTGAACGTGAGAGGCAGGCTGGGGTGTAAATGCATTTCTACAGGGCAGGCACTGGACAGCAGGGACTCAGGTGTGCACCAGAGGCCGCCACACCGGTATGACCAGGAAGACCTGCTGTCTCTAGAGACCCCTGGTGTCACCCAGGGGCCTCGAATCCACTCAGGATGCACTTATTTCCAGATAAAAGGCCATTTAACTTGGCTCCATAGCTTCTTGGCAGGAAAGCTAGAGAGTGTGTTAAGAAGCAGATACATTACACTGTCCACAATGGGCCATATAGTCAGGGCTATGGTCTTCCCAGTAGTCAAGTACGGTTGTGAGAGCTGGGCCATAAAGAAGGCAGAGCATCAAAGAATTGATGCCTTCAAACTGGGGTGCTGGAGAAGACTCCTGAAAGTTCTTTGGATGGCAAGGAGATGAAACCAGTCAGTAGCAACCCTGAATATTCATTGGAAGGACTGATGTTGATGCTGAAGCTGAAGCTCCAGTGTTTTGGTCATTTGATATGAAGAGCCAACTCATTGGAAAAATCCCCGATCCTAAGAAAGATTGAGGGCAGAAGGAAAAGAGGGTGTCAGAGGATGAGATGGCTGGATGGCATCACTGATGGAATGGACACGCATTCGGGCAAACTTTGGGTGATGGTGAAGGACAGAGAGGCCTGGTGTGCTGCAGTCCATGGGGTGCAAAGAGTTGGACACAACTAACTAGGCAACTGAACAACAACCACTTGGCTCCTAGCAGCGCCCTCTGGTGGCCACGCCACAGAGCTGAGGAACACAGAAAGGGAGGTTTGTGTATCAGACAAGAGCCTGGGATCTGAGGGAAACGAGGGTGCAGACAGAAGCAGGTTTTCTCTTGGCCCTTCCCTTTGTTTATTCCTTTCCCGTCCAGCACTACAGGGTCCTGTGTAAATTCAGTATTTAAAGGCTCCAAAAATAGAGTTTGATAACAGTCAATTAATTCATCTTCTGCCCAACCTGAGAATTAAGTTAAAAAAAATGTGTTTGTCTGTGTATAGAAAGGGGGGTTCATTTTAAACAAAAATAGTCTTCATATTACATACTAACTTTGTCCATACACTGGTCCTGTTTTATGACCAAATCATTTAGAATCAACAATAGGTCTTTAGAAATTAGAGAACCTTGAAGTCCCCAAGTTCTGTGTGTGTGTGTGTGTGTGTGTGTGTGTGTGTGTGTGTGTACATGTGGGCACTGAGGCCCACGTTCTATATATGTGTATGTGTGTGTGTATATATGAATATATGTGTCTGTGTATTAATATATATGATAGTCCAGTACAAAAAAATAGGCTTTAACCTTTTCCAAAAGACTCTCTTTTTAATATGTCTTGAACTGTTTATATGAATTCAATCATGAGGAAAGTGTTTAAGTTCAAATGAATATAAATATCATAAATTAGTAATATATCAGTGCCCAGTAAATTGAAACTGCTTATGTCTATAGCTTTAATTTAAGACTGTTTTAGAAGGTAAGTGCAGGTTCACACAGCAGAAAACTTCAATCATGTTAAACCAAGTGACAGCCAAGAATTTATTAATTAGAAATAAAAGATAATGCCATATGACTTTTAGAAATTGTTAAACTCCTTCATATGCATTATTTTTTATTCCTAATTAATAAATTCTTGGCTGTCACTTGAAGAAGAGTGGAGAAATAACTCCAGAAAGAATGAAGAGACAGAGCCAAAGCAAAAACAGTGCCAAGTTATTGATGTGACTGTTGATGGAAGTAAAGTCTGATGCTGTAAAGAGCAATACTGCATAGGAACCTGGAATGTTAGGTCTATGAATCAAGGGACATTGGAAGTGGTCAAACAGGAGATGGCAAGAGTGAACGTTGACATTTTAGTAATCAGCTAACTAAAATGTACTGGAATGGGTGAATTTAACTCAGATGACCATTATATCTACTACTGTGGGCAACAATCCCTTAGAAAATGGAGTAGACTTCATAGTCAACAAAAGTGTCCAAAATGCAGTTCTTGGGTGCAATCACAAAAATGACACAATGATCTCTGTTCATTTCAAAGACAAACCATTCAATATTAGAGTAATCCAAGTCCAGGTCCCAACCAGTAATGCTGAAGAAGCTGAAGTTGAATGGTTCTGTGAAGACCTACAAGACTGTCTAGAACTAAACAAAAAAAAGATATCCTTTATCATTACAGAGGACTGGAACACAAAAGTGGGAAGTCAAGAAATACCTGGAATAACAGGCAAATTAGGCCTTGGAGTACAGAATGAAGCAGGGCAAAGGCTAACAGTGTTTTGCCAATAGAATGCACTGGTCATAGCAAACACCCTTTTCCAACAACACAAGAGATAGCTCTACACATGGACATCACCAGGTTTTCAAAACCAAAATCAGATTGATTATATTCTTTGTGGCCAAAGATTGAGGAGCTCTATACAGTCAGCAAAAAGATGGAGAAGCTTTATACAGTCAGCAAAAACAAGACTGGGAGCTGACTGTGGCTTGGATCACGAACTCCTTATTGCTAAATTCAGACTTAAATTGAAGAAAGTAGGGAAAAACCACTAGACCATTCAGATATGATCTAAATCAAATAACTTGTGATTATACAGTGGAAGTGACAGAAAGATTCAAGGGATTAGATCTGATAGACAGCCTGACGAACTATGGATGGAGGTTCATGACATTGTACAGGAGGCAGTGATCAAGATCATCCCCAAGAAAGAGAAATGCAAAAAGGTTGTCTGAGGAGGCCTTACAAATAGCTGTGAAAAGAAGAGAAATGAAAGGCAAAGGAGAAAAGAAAATATATATCCATTTGAATGCAGAATTCCAAAAAACATCAAGGAGAGATAAAGCCTTCCTCAGTGATCAATGCAAAGAAATAGAGGAAAACAATAGAATGGGAAAGACTAGAGATCTCTTCAAGAAAATTAGAGATACCAAGGGAATATTTAATGCAAAGATGGGCACAATAAAGGACAGAAATGGTATGGACCTAACAGAAACAGAAGATATTAAGATGAGGTGGCAAAAATACACAGAAGAACTGTACAAAAAAAGAGCTTCATGACCCAGATAACCACGATGGTATGATCACTCACCTAGAGCCAGATATCCTGGAATGTGAAGTCAAGTGGGTCTTAGGAAGTATCACTATGAACAAAGTTAGTGGAGGTGATGGAATTCCAGTTGAGCTATTTCAAATCTTAAAAGATGATGCTGTGAAATTGCTGCACTCAATATGCCAGCAAATTTGGAAAACTCAGCTGTGGCCACACAACTGGAAAAGGTCAGTTTTCATTCTCATCTTAGAGAAGGACAATATCAAAGAATGATTCAAACTACTGCACAATTGCACTCATCTCATACACTAGCAAAGTAATGCTCAAAATTCCTCAAGCCAAGCTTCAAAAGCACCTAAACTGTGAACTTCCAGATGTTCAAGCTGTCTTCAGAAAAGGCAGAGGAATGAGAGATCAAATTGCCAACATCTATTGGATCATTGAAAAAGCAAGATAATACCAGAAAAACATCTACGTCTGCCTTATTCACTATGCTGAAACCTTTGATTGTGTGGATCACAACAAACTGTGGAAAATTCCTCAAGAGATAAGAATACCAGACCACCTGACCTGCCTCCTGAAAAGTCCGTATGCAGGTCAAGAAGCAACAGTTAGAACTAGACATGGAACACCAGACTGTTTCCAAATAGGGAAAGGAATGCATCAAGGCTGTGTATTGTCAACCTGCTTATTTAATTTATATGCAGAGTGCATCATGTGAAATGCTGGGCTGGATGAAGCACAAGCTGAAATCAAGATTGCTGGGAGAAATATCAATAACCTCAGATATGCAGATGATACCACCCTTATGTCAAAAGTGAAGAAGATCTAAAGAGCCTCTTGATGAAAGTGAAAGAGGAAAGTGAAAACATTGGATTAAAACTCAACATTCAGAAAACCAAGATCATGTTATCCAGTCCCATCACTTCATGTCACATAGATGGGGAAATAGTGGAAATAGTGATAGACTTTATTTTTTTGTATTCCAAAATCACTGCAAATTGTAACTGCAGCCATGAAATTAAAAAATGTTTGCTCCTTAGAAGAAAAGTTATGACCAACCTAGACAGCATATTAAAAAGCAGAGACATTACTTTGCTAACAAAGGTCCGTCTAGTCAAGGCTATGGTTTTTCCAGTAGTCATGTATGGATAAGAGAGTTGGACTATAAAGAAAGCTGAGTGCTGAAGAATTGATGCTTTTGAACTGTGGTGTTGGAGAAGACTCTTGAGAGTCTCTTTGACTGCGAGGAGATCCTACCAGTCCATCCTAAAGGAGATCAGTCCTGGGTGTTCATTGGAAGGACCCATGTTGAAGCTGAAACTCCAATACTTTGGCTACCTGGTGTGAAGAGCTGACTCATTTGAAAAGACCCTGATGCTGGGAAAGATTGAAGGCAGGAGGAGAAGGGGATGACAGAGGATGAGATGGTTGGATGGCATCACTGACTCGATGGACATGAGTTTGAGTAAGCTCTGGGAGTTGGGGATGGACAGGGAATCCTGGCGTGCTGCAGTCCATGGGGTTGCAAAGAGTCAGACATGACTGAGGCACTGAACTGAACTGAACTGAAGCTCCTTTCATTATTTTCTATATGAACGTATAATAAAATTAGAGGAAGAGATTTTAAGCCTCTTTAAAACCTAAGCTATATGTTTAAATAAAATTATGGAACATTATTTTAAATTACATCTACTTCTGTGTTTGGAAATCTAATGTACTAGATTTTAATTTCTTAAATGTGTATTATTCTAATGACTTAAGACATACACATGTGTGTGTACATGATTATAGCTATACATATCCTAATATTAAAATTTTAAAAACCCAGTAAAATAGTGCACAGAGTCTGGAACAAAAGTGTGTGATCAGGATATGGGGAAGTCTCTCTTGTGATATTTAAAATCAGCTCTGTGTGTAATTCAGTCTTTGTATTTTATAGGTCATTTGTATTCTCATGTTTAGTTTTGGTCTTTGGAACTTATTTTTTGAGTTCTAGGTTGTCTTTTTAAAAAAAAATTATTTATTTTTTTACTTTATTTTACTTTACAATACTGTATTGGTTTTGCCATACACTGACATGAATCCACCACGGGTGTACATGAGTTCCCAATCCTGACCCCCCCTCCCACCTCCCACCTCATATCATCTCTCTGGATCATCCCCGTGCACCAGCCCCAAGCATCCTGTATCCTGTATTGAACATAGACTGGCGATTAGTTTCTTACATGATAGTATACATGTTTCAATGCCATTCTCCCAAATCTTCCTACCCTCTCCCTCTCCCGCAGAGTCCAAAAGTCCGTTCTATACATCTGTGTCTCTTTTGCTCTCTCGCATACAGGGTCATCATTACCATCTTTCTAAATTCCATATATATGTGTTAGTAATCTGTATTGGTGTTTTTCTTTCTGGCTTACTTCACTCTGTATAATAGGCTCCAGTTTCATCCATCTCATTAGAACTGATTCAAATGTATTTTTTTAATGGCTGAGTAATACTCCATTGTGTATATGTACCACAGCTTTCTTATCCATTCATCTGCTGATGGACATCTAGGTTGTTTCCATGTCCTGGCTATTGTAAACAGTGCTGCAATGAACATTGGGGTACATGTGTCTCTTTCAATTCTGGTTTCCTCGGTGTGTATGCCCAGCAGTGGGATTGCTGGGTCATAAGGCAGTTCTATTTGCAATTTTTTAAGGAATCTCCACACTGTTCTCCATAGTGGCTATACTAGTTTGCATTCCCACCAAGAGTGTAGGAGGGTTCCCTTTTCTCCACACCCTCTCCAGCATTTATTGCTTGCTGACTTTTGGATCGCAGCCATTCTGACTGGTGTGAAATGGTACCTCATTGTGGTCTTGATTTGCATTTCTCTAATAATGAGTGATGTTGAGCATCTTTTCATGTGTTTGTTAGCCATCCATATGTCTTCTTTGGAGAAATGTCTATTTAGTTCTTTAGCCCATTTTTTGATTGGGTCATTTATTTTTCTGGAATTGAGCTGCATAAGTTGCTTCTATATTTTTGAGATTAGTTGTTTGTCAGTTGCTTCATTTGCTATTATTTTCTCCCATTCAGAAGGCTGTCTTTTCACCTTGCTTCTAGTTTCCTTTGTTGTGCAGAAGCTTTTAATTTTAATTAGATCCCATTTGTTTATTTTTGCTTTTATTTCCAGAATTCTGGGAGGTGGATCATAGAGGATCCTGCTGTGATTTATGTCGGAAAGTGTTTTGCCGTGTTCTCCTCTAGGAGTTTTATAGTTTCTGGTCTTACATTTAGATCTTTAATCCATTTTGAGTTTATTTTTGTGTGTGGTGTTAGAAAGTGATCTAGTTTCATTCTTTTACAAGTGGTTGACCAGTTTTCCCAGCACCACTTGTTAAAGAGGTTGTCTTTACTCCATTGTATATTCTTGCCTCCTTTGTCGAAGACAAGGTGTCCATAGGTGTGTGGATTTAACTCTGGGCTTTCTATTTTGTTCCATTGATCTATATTTCTGTCTTTGTGCCAGTACCATACTGTCTTGATGACGGTGGCTTTGTAGTAGAGCCTGAAGTCAGGCAAGTTAATTCCTCCAGTTCCATTCTTCTTTCTCAAGATTGCTTTGGTTAGTCGAGGTTTTTTGTATTTCCATACAAATCATGAAATTATTTGTTCTAGTTCTGTGAAAAATACTGTTGGTAGCTTTATAGGGATTGCGTTGAATCTATAGATTGCTTTGGGTAGTATACTCATTTTCACTATACTGATTCTTCTGATCCATGAACATGGTATATTTCTCCATCTATTAGTGTCCTCTTTGATTTCTTTCACCAGTGTTTTATAATTTTCTATGTATAGGTCTTTAGTTTCTTTAGGTAGATATATTCCTAAGTATTTTATTCTTTTTGTTGCAATGGTGAATTGTTGCAATGGTGAGGAATTGTTTCCTTACTTTCTTTTTCTACTTTCTCATTGTTAGTGTATAGGAATGCAAGGGATTTCTGTGTGTTGATTTTATATCCTGCAACTTTACTATATTCATTGATTAGCTCTAGTACTTTTCTGGTGGAGTCTTCAGGGTTTTCCATGTAGAGGATCATATCATCTGCAAACAGTGAAAGTTTTACTTCTTCTTTTCCAATCTGGATTCCTTTTATTTCTTTTTCTGCTCTGATTGCTGTGGCCAAAACTTCCAGAACTATGTTGAATAGTAGCGGTGAAAGTGGGCACCCTTGTCTTGTTCCTGACTTTAGGGGAAATGCTTTCAATTTTTCACCATTGAGGATAATGTTTGCTGTGGGTTTGTCATATATAGCTTTTATTATGTTGAGGTATGTTCCTTCTATTCCTGCTTTCTGGAGAGTTTTTATCATAAACGGATGTTGAATTTTGTCAAAGGCCTTCTCTGCATCTATTGAGATAATCATATGGCTTTTATTTTTCAATTTGTTAATGTGGTGAATTACACTAAAATTAGTTCTGCTATGATACTTTTCCTGAAGTTATTTTTCTCTTTTCCTAAGGCAACACTGGTAGCATGAATCTTCTTGAATTTGTTTCATACTGGAGCCATGACGGAGGCTGCTTCCTAGGGCCCTGGCTCCTCTGCATTTACCTCTCTTACCCTCACACTCAGCTAGACTTCCAGGGTTAGGAGCCTGTCCAATGGCCGCAAGCTAGTGGTATCCACCCACTGCTGGCACTTTCCACTGATGAGCACTAATGTAACACTCTTAAATTACAGTGTCTTTGAAATGTTGAACCTGTTCATATCATGCACAGATGATAAGCTTTTTGTCTGCTTACCCTAGAAAGGATGCTCTTCCTTTAGAAAAGTGGGAGAAAAATCAAAGACCTCATCCTGCTTCTTGTTTCTGAGATCCTTTATTCAGATCAAGTATATTAGATCCCTGGACATGAAAGTAGACATAAATTAAAATAATGTCCTATAATTTTATTTAGATATACATCTCAGGTTTTACAGAGATTAAAATTTATTTTCTTTAATTTTAACACTTTTCATCCACTGTGTACCCTGGTCCCAGACACTCTGGCCCCGACCCCCTCCAAGGCCAGGCTGGCATCACTAGGAAGACCTCATCCTTTCTTGACCATGAACTTCTCTTATCACCACAGGATACTCTGAACCCACAAGTTGTCTGGTAACAGCTTCTCTTGTAAAGTTGAAGATTTAGGTGTATTCTCTGAACTAAAAAACACCTCAGTGAACTCCATGGTAAATATGACTAGTTTCACATCCCACAGTGAAATAAAAAGTACTAACAAAAAGAGTTAGACCTTTCATTGCTGAGGTGTGCAGGAACTGCTTCTGGTTGGAGAGAGCTGATGGGTGGAAGGTGACACCTGTCCGGGGAGCAATCACATCTCATAACTGGACATCTAAGGGGCACTTGTCTGGGAATGGTGGGAAGGCATCCACATCTCATACTGGGCAGTGCTGCTGCAAAGGCTCTGGTCTCTCACTCTGAGTTGGGACAGTCCCCAAACCAACCCCAGCCCAGAGCTCCCCAGAGGACAAGCTGAGGCTTCGCCACGACTTCCTGCAGCTCAGCACCTTCCTCTGCCCAGCCCTGCCACCTCCCCTCCAAGTGTGACTGTGCCAGCCCCACCAGGTAGAGCGCCCAGGCACAGCCCCCATATCCAGGGCCAGCATCCCAGGGAGCTAGGCTGTGACTCTGTTCACTTCCCTGAGGAAAGGTTGAGGCCAAGATGAAGGGAGGCTTCCTGACTCAGCCAATTGGGTACAATCACCTGGAGAATGAAATCGCCAGGTTCCTTCCTGTGGAGGGGTCCCTGTCCTCAGAGATGGGTCTCTGCACTTAAATCTAGCTGAGCCCCAATATAGCTAAGAACCTTGGAGTCTGGAGTTAGGATTCTTACAATTAAGAATCCTAAGAATTCTCATCACAATAAATTCTTTTATTTTGTATCTATATAAGGTGATGGATGTTCACTAAAGTTATTGTGGTCATCATCACATGACTATGTAACGAGTGTAAGTCAAATCAGTATGTTGTACACGTTCAGCTTATATATAGAGATGAAAATATATATCTCTATATATAGATGAATGTCAATTATATCACAATAAAATGAGGAGGAAAAATAGTAAGGAAGGAAGGGAGAGATAGAGGAAAGAAGAATCTTATTAGAGTTTAGAATAGAAAAAACAAAAAACTGGATGGGATTTTCTGTAGTTCAAGACCATGCCCTGGGAAGGAATAATAAATGATGATTGTATTTTGTTTAATCTTTAAATGTTGTGTTACTTCTCCAAGTTTCCTTTGGCATTTGCATTTTTCACTTTACAGGAAGAGGTGTTGAGAAAGGCATTAAAAGTCATATGTTCTGAAACAGCAGTTGTGCAAAATCCTGACCTTAATGTAATTGACGAGTTTATCCCTCCCTCTCCCTGCTTCTCACTGTTAAAACAGAAAATAAAATATGATATCACAGAGGCAGACAGCTAATGGGCAAGAATGGACAAGATCCCTGTTCCTAGTTCTTCAGCTTTTTTTCCCCCTATTAAACTACTCCCAAATTATTTCTATCACATTCCTATTTAAAAGCAAATCAATTATATCAACACAAGCAGTGTGGTGGTAGACATGCCCCAGGTTTATAGAGATGTGGGTTCATCTGCGTTACCTCTACCAAGTTTCTCATCTTATTTACAGATAAATTTGGAAAACAATCCCTTTGTGGGGAATTAGCAGTAGCATAGGTAAAGTGTCTGAGTGTTTAACCCAGATGTGCAGCATATGATAAATATTGTTATTTTAAGGTTATTAAAACTGTAACTTGAAGCACAGAAGTAAATGTGTACTACCATCACCTACATAACATTCCTCTGGTAAGATTACAAAACACACTTGGTTTTATAACTTCAGTTTGACCATTCTGCAGTCTTGTCACCCCTTCGTGATGGACACCCAGCAGCCACCAGAGGCTGCCTTCCCCGCGTGTTTCCTCCAGATCTCCTCCATCCAAAGCTTTTCATGTCAGCATGCTCCATGTTGTCCCTGTTGGAGGCCCTTTCCTTCCAGCAGTCTACTTGAAGGGGAGAGGGAGCCAGAGAGAGAGGGAGAGGCTCTTTCCTCCCCTCCTCCTCTTTCTCTGCCTCTGCCCAGTCGTCCACAGCTCCTCCTCATTTCTGCAGACTGCACAGTCTCTGCACGGGCTCTTAAAAAGCCATGTGGTGATTGTTCTTTGCTCTGCTGGCTCCTGGATTGCGATGCCCAGGGCAGAATCTGGGCATCTTCACCTTTGCAGTCTGATCACTAATAACAACTTGGAATGTATTTGTTGGGGAAAAGAAGCATGAGATGTGATACACTGATGTTACTTTTAACAGCTTTATTGAGGAGTGCCATCTACTTTTGTCTTTAATACTTTATTTCAGTTCCTTTCCAGTTACTCATGTTCCACTCTTTAGTGATTTGTTTGAGATATTTCTTCTTTTCATAATATAAACTCTCTGTGCTGTGAATCTCCCTAAAGCATGACTTTTGATACATCCCACAACTTTGACTTGTTGTTTTAACAGTTTCATGTAATTCAGTTCAGTCGCTCAGTCATGTCCGACTCTTTGTGACCCCATGAACCACAGCACTCCAGGCCTCTGTGTCCATCACCAGCTCCCAGAGTCCATCCAAACCCATGTACATTGAGTCAGTAATGCCATCCAATCATCTTATTCTCTGTCATCCCCTTCTCCTCCTGCCCTCAAACTTTCCCAGCATCAGGGTCTTTTCAAATGAGTCAGCTCTTCACATCAGGTGGCCAAAGTATTGGAGTTTCAGCTTCAACATCAGTCCTTCCAATGAATACCCAGGACTGATCTCCTTTAGGATGGACTGATTAGATCTCCTTGTGGTCCAAGGGACTCTCAAGAGTCTTCTCCAACACCGCAGTTCAAAAGCATCAATTCTTTCTTTATAGTCTAACTCTCACATCCATACATGACTGCTGGAAAAACCATAGCCTTGACTAGACGGACCTTTGTTGACAAAGTAATGTCTCTGTTTTTTAATATGCTGTCTAGGTTGGTCATAACTTTCCTTTCAAGGAGTAAGTGCCTTTTAATTTCATGGCTGCAGTTACCATCTGCAGTGATTTCAGAGCCCAGAAAAATAGAGTCAGCCACTGTTTCCCCATCTATTTGACATGAAGTGATGGGACCAGATGGCATGATCTTAGTTTTCTGAATGTTGAGCTCTAAGCCAACTTTTTCTCTCTCCTCTTTCACTTTCATCAAGAGGCTCTTTAGTTCTTCTTCACTTTCTGCAATAAGGGTGGTGTCATCTGCATATCTGAGGTTATTGATATTTCTCCCAGCAATCTTGATTCCAGCTTGTGCTTCATCCAGCCCAATGTTTCTCATGATGTACTCTGCATAGAAGTTAAATAAGCAGGGTGACAATATACAGCCTTTACGTACTCCTTTTCCTATTTGGAACCAGTCTGTTGTTCCATGTCCAGTTCTAACTGTTGCTTCCTGACCTGCATGCAGGTTTCTCAAGAGGCAGGTCAGGTGGTCTGGTATTCCCATCTCTTTCAGAATTTTCCACAGTTTATTGTGATCCACACAGTCAAAGGCTTTGGCATAGTCAATAAAGCAGAGATAGATGTTTTTCTGGAACTCTCTTGCTTTTTCGAGGATCCAGTGGATGTTGGCAGTTTGATCTCTGGTTCCTCTGCCTTTTCTAAAACCAGCTTGAACATCTGGAAGTTCATGATTCACATATTGCTGAAGCCTGGCTTGGATAATTTTAAGCATTACTTTACTAGTGTGTGAGATGAGTGCGATTGTGCGGTAATTTGAACATTGTTTGGCATTAACTTTCTTTGGAATTGGAATGAAAACTGACCTTTTCCAGTCCTGTGGCCACTGCTGAGTTTTCCAAATATGCTGGCATATTGAGCGGAGCACTTTCACAGCATCATCTTTCAGGATTTGAAACAGTTCAACTGGAATTCCATCACCTCCACTAGCTTTGTTCGTAGTGATGCTTCCTAAGGCCCACTTGACTTCACATCTCATGATGTCTGGCTCTAGGTGAGTGATCACACCACCGTGATTATCTGGGTCATGAAGATCTTTTTTGTACAGTTCTTCTGTGTATTCTTGCCACCTCTTCTTAATATCTTCTGCTACTGTTAGGTCCCTACAATTTCTGTCCTTTATCGAGCCCATCTTGGCATGAAATGTTCCCTTGGTATCTCTAATTTTCTGGAAGAGATCTCTAGTCTTTCCCATTCTGTTGTTTTCCTCTATTTCTTTGCATTGATCGCTGAGGAAGGCTTTCTTCTCTCCTTGCTTTTCTTTGGAAATCTGCATTCAAATGTATATATCTTTCCCTTTCTCCTTTGCTTCTGGCTTCCCTTGTTTTCACAGCTACTTGTAAGGCCTCATCAGACAGCCATTTTCGTTTTTTGCATTTCTTCTTCTTGGGGATGGGCTTGATTCCTGTCTCCTGTACAAACCTTCACCCATAGTTCATCAGGCACTCTGTCTATCAGATCTAGTCTCTTAAATCTATTTCTCACTTCCACTGTATAGTCATAAGGGATTTGATTTAGGTCATACCTGAATGGTCTATCATGGACATCACTAGATGGTTGACACTGAAATCAGATTGATTATATTCTTTGCAGCCAAAGATGGAGAAGCTCTATACAGTCAGCAAAAACAAGACCGGGAGCTGACTGTGGCTCAGATCATGAACTCCTTATTGCCAAATTCATGTAGTTCAGACATTTCCTAATATCCCTTGTGACTTCCTCTTTAACCATTAATTAATTAGATGTCGGTTGAGAGTTTTGTTCAAGGCTTCTATAACCTTAGTGATTTTCTGTCATTTAAGAGAGTAGTTTGGTAATCCCAACTATAATTTAGTTTTATTCATTTCTCCTTGTAATTCTGTCAGTATTTGCCCATATATTTAGAAACTTTGTTATTAGGCACATAAATGTCTAGGAGTGTCTACCTTTTTAACATTAGGAGACAACCCTCTGTGCATTAAAACTGTGTGTGATATTAGCATAGGAACTTAAGTGTTCTTTTATTAATGTTAGAATTTTTATTCGTATTTTTCATTTTCTTTCATCTCTTTGCATCTTTAAAGTGCATTCTTTTTTTTTTGGCATTAGTGTATCATTGGCTTATTTTCATCCAGTCTAACAGTTTCTGTCTTTTTTTTCCCCACGTGTCTAGCTAAGGTGCTCAAACTTCACTTTCTTCAAGACAAAGGATAAAATTAGAGTGTTGTCTACTAATTCAGCCATCTATGTCATTTCTGGCTTTTTTTTTTTTTTAATTATTCTTGCTCCTCACTATGAATTTTATTTTCTTGCCAGTTATCATGCTTAATTGGAACCCAGACATTGTGAATCTTAATTTGGAGGATACTAGATACCTTTGTGTTCCCCAAAATATTTTTTGGATGTTGTTAAACTTCTTGGGACAGTTTGATCCGTACAGATACTACATTTTAAGACTTCATGAAGAGCAAGTCAAGTTGGTACCTCAGGTGAGCTTTTAAGTAGCTCATTTATTTGCGGGTTTGCGGATCTGATGCTCTGAATTCTGTCCACTGAGCCATGAAGGTGTCTGTTCTCACTGTTGGGAGCAGGTATTCTGTTCAGCCCTGAGAGTGTCTGGGCACTTTTGCCTCTAATCCCTTAATAATTCTTCCATTAGCCTTGGTCATTTGCTTACATACATGCAATAGTAAGCACTCACGTATGTTCAGGAGGGGCTCTGCAGGTCTCTGGAGCCCTGGCTCCCTTGTAAACTTCAGCCTTCCTGACATCTGGGTTCTCAACTCAGGAAGACCATCAGTCTTACCCTGGGTTTCCACTCCCTGCACCTGGGATCCCTGCCCTCTCCAGAGAATCTGCTGGGGAGGTTTTAAGGACTCTCACTTGATTCCTGTCACTCAGAATCATGATCTGACAATGACTGATGCCCAAGGCTTGGGAAGTCATTTAAAGCAATAACAAATATTGACTTTTTTTTTCAAACTTCATTAAACACTGAAACTCCAACTTAGCCAAAGAAATATTGTAGTGAAATTATTTTTTAATTTAAATTAATAAAATGAACAGTGAGTGACTAAGAAAGAGTTTAGAATTGTTTTCTAGGATCACTTTAATTAAGTTTTGTTAACCACCCCTCATTGTGTTTAACGTAATATTTAACTTTTGGAAAAGGTTGTATTATCCTTGTTACATAGTCATCATGTGTCAGAGAGTAAACGAAGCAGCATTTGGCATAGGACAGAGGTCATTTTGGTCAGTTCTTGAGTGGTTGCTGGCATCTTTGCTCTCATCAACATGATAATCTGCAAGGGCTTGTAGTAAAGTTTATTTCATTGTCTTTTTCTTTATCTTATAGAAATACTGAGACACTTGCAAGCAGCTGAACATCCATTTGCTGAGTGTAAAGTTTACTTTTGAGAAGAATAAAGATCATAAAAATTGTATATCTGCTTATGTCATTACTGGGAGAATCTGAGATCCACCATGTGGTGGGAGCATATGTAAATTTACCTGAGAAAATTCATGTACATGCAAGTTTCTGTTCAGTAATTCCGTGATAATTGAAAAGTTCACCTGGTGTTATTACTTATTGCTATGCTTGTTTTGTATGTCAATCACTTATGCTTAATTGTCAGCTGTGGATATTACCAGGCGTATTCTTCCATGATTGCTTCTCAGCTTGACTCCCAGGCTCTCTGATCTCAATTTTAACTTTTTGGCCATTTTTCCATTTTGTGTAATAATTAACCCCCTTCTCCCATTAACTTTGGTATTTCAGAAGATTTATGTCTGGCCCCCAGTTATTTTTCTTTTATATCCCCTCCATTGTTACTCTCAAATTAGAGAGGAAACTTAGCATTTTTCTGGTCCTTCCCTCTTTTCTTGCTAACTCTAGTGTTCATTCATGTAGTTGCTGAAGAAAGAATGACAAGACACTCACGTTCACAACTGAAGTTACTCTCCCACATCCGTGGCCTTCGTGGCCTCTCTTCCTGGGTCACCATCATAAATCCCTCTTGTGGCTGTTTCTTCCTCAGCAGTTCACTCTTAGCTCCTTGGTCCTAGATGTACAGGCATTTACATCTAGGTTGATGCCTGTGCTGTTTGGGGTGGTAAAGGTCCAACTGCTCATAGATACAGGTTAGTGAAATGAAGACAACTTCTCCTTTAAAGATATACACCTGTGAAAGATCAACCAGAAAAATTAAAGACCATGAGCTCATCCCAGGGGTCACCAGACCATACGTGCTTCCTTGCATTCCCCACAGTTATTTCACATAGCATCATTTTGCAACAAGCATTTTTGTGTTCTCATTTCTTACAGGCTTATAATGTCTTAAAACCGCTATTAAAAATCTTCTGAAAATCCAGCCCCTAGATTTCAAATCCATCTGCCAACTGGTCTTTTTTCTTGTGTTAACTTTGTTACCCAGTCCAGCCTAGTCCCTTTCTCCTATCCTGCAAATTTACCTGACAGCTTGAAACATATTTTTTAAAAGCTATGTAACAATTTTGCCTTCAGTTTTACATGAGGAAACATCATAACGCTCCCCAATCCTTATATTTCTGTTACTATATCAAACAAAGCTCTACTGGGAACATGGCTGATTTAATGGCATTTTATCATTTTTCTTGCTTTTTGCAATGACAGCAGTTTATTGTAGTTTACTGTAGTGCTGAAGAGCAGAAATTCTGGATCCATCGTGTGCAAACCCTATCGCCAGTACTTGCCAGCTGTGTGGCCATGAAGGTTGCTTAACCTTTCTGTGCTACAGTACCTTCCTCTGTGAAAGGAGATAATAATGGTACTCACTTCATATATACTGTTAATATATGTAAACCACTTAAAACAATGTCTAGTGCATCACATGTGCTGTGTGTAACTGATTATTATTAAAATAGAGCAAGAATAAGGAAGAGTTAACATGGCTAAAAAGTGGAGTGTCTTTTCCTTTTGCTTCCCCTTTTAAGGACTGTGTTCTTATTTTAATTACAACAGTGACTTTAACAGACTTTTTCTGGTTTCATTGTTTCTGAAACTGGTATTTATCAGAACCCCTGCATACTTTTAAATTTGTATGATTTCTCTGAAGTCCACATGGTGCTTTAGAACTGGGAAAGTAAATTTGAAATTGTTAATATGTCTATTGAGCGCTTACTCTGTTCCATGTACCCTGCTAGCTATTGATTCTGCTTTACATCATATATGTGCCCTAACACATCCATTACTAGGTTTTGTTTTTCATTCCTCTCATCAAGACATAGAGGCTGAGACTTTGTCCAACCTTATAGGTGTGTTTCTGGAGTAGAAGCATGCATTTTTCTGACACAGATTCCCATAACCCACCATGCTGGGTTCTTTTCTTATAGCCATTTGCCAGAACTGCATCCTTTGTTTAAAAATAATCTTTCTGTATTAATTTGGCCAAACCTTACCACTTTCCACCTTAAAGTCTACTTAAAATTCACTCCTCTTTGAGTTCTTCTCATCCAGATCCTGTAAATTTTCAGGAACAATATAATATTTTCACAGCATGTCCCCCACATTGTTGTTCATCATGTGGACAAGGAGAGCTTGGCATTGGATGACATTAAATGATTACTCCCCCTACCTGAGGATTCCTCCTTGCTCTTGGTGCATATCTGCTTTCTCTGCACCTTCTTGTCCCACCAAACAGCCGTGGCTCAGAGAGTCGGTCCAGAGAGTAAATGGCAGGTTTCAAGACTTGAACATCTGACTTCTAAACGTGTTCCTGAATATGAGTATTATCAGGTGGTTCAAATCCTTCCCAAAGGTTGCAGGAGGGAGTTCAGGGCAAACAATCTGTGGACAAACACATCACATACTGTTGGTTTTTATTTCCAGGGTTGTGTGTCAGGTGGGTATTTGGAGTTTTATTTCCTTAAGCTCCAGTGAGACTCCTGGAAAGATAGAGTGTAAACAAATTGTCTGACATACACACTGGGGGACCCAATTTCCACATGAACACACCTAATGAAATTTCATTAATTGTGCACATCCTGCTAAAAATGCTGCTGTGCCTGATGAATTACAGGCTTCTGTTCACCAGCCTTTTATCCTGTTTCGTGATGAATATAAATACTGTATTTTTAGTTGCGAGTTTCCATGTGTCTTCTGAAAAGGGATTTGATATGGCATCCATTTAATGATTGAAATGCTTGGGTCTAAGGCTTAATGTGAGAGCCTCACGAAGTCACTGACTTGTGACCATTTGTACTCGGCAAAGCAGAGAAGTATCATAGAGGGGATTTCCATGAGTGTAATTGGAATGACAGCCTACGTTTCAGGCCGCAGGTGTGCAGACTTGGCTCCATGGGATCTGATGTATGGACGCCTGCCCCAAAAGGAAAGAGCCATGCTCAGGGGTCCTTTCAGCATTCTTTCAGATCGGCAAGTGTCTGCACCAGGTGCCCCCTCCCACCACCCTAGTAGGAATGCCTTTCTCGAAGCATCTGCAAGAGGGTGCACATGACTTCAAGGAATGATTAAAGCAAACTAAATGGAGAGTCCAAGTCAGCTCAGTAACATTTACTAAATACTTAATGTGTCCTCATTGCCCTGGGAGACACCAGAGACATTTGGTATCTTCAGGGAAACTGGCTTAAAAATTAGTTCAAATGAAATTGGCAGAAATGACAACAGAGTTGAATTTATTTATTTTAAATTAGTTTTTCCCAGCCGCTGGATTTTCATATCTTGGCATTGTCTGCATGTCTGAGTTGTATATCTTGGTGTAGACCTATTATAATTTGTGTCCATTTTTCACAATTTAAGATATTTTTGTAATGTTTTAATGAAATGACTGATGTTTTTGTAATATTATGGGTATATTTTCATTTCTGTGTTTGTTTGCAACTAGAAGTAAATGTTTTAAATCATCCTTAATAATTTCTATTCACTCGTTGACACTATTCACATTAAAATGTTAATACTTTTTTCCTAAAATAAGATCGATTGAAATCAAAAATCTCATTCTGAACAAGGGAGAAAAATGCCAAAAGCATTCATATTCGTATATCTCCCTAAAGCCCCTTTCCTTTTCTCTCTCCATTGATGATACAGTTTCAGCCAGCCCAGGTCTCACGACTGTCTCTGATTGTAACAACCCCAGCTTAGGCTGGCTGACAGATATCCCAGGGCGTAAAATAAAGTGATTCTCCAAGATAGAATTGGAAATTTTCTGCCTTTGAAAGTCACAGACAAATTCCAAAGAGTGAAAATTGTTTTTAAACAACATTTTAAAAATAGACTTATTGCCTTTGGAATAGTGGATGTAGGCTTAAAAACAGAATTTCTTTTTTATAAAAGACAACAAAGATGGTTATAGATTATACTGAATTATTTTCTATTATGTTATCAAACAGGTTTTTGTAGGCTATTTTCAGAAATTATTTTCTGAAAACTAGAGGTGTGCAAACGTTGACTACATAAGTAGTAATTTCACAAACATGTCAATAACATTAAACATTTAAACTATGGCATTTGTTTTGTAAGTGTTTCTATATAGCTTAGTTCATATGTATTTAAATTATATAAAAGTAAAATTAATCTTTGAAAGAAATGAAATTTCCTCCCCATTTACTGGGAAAGATCTGTTTGTCTCTCAGCTTAAAAACAAATAAAAAAGAAAAACTTCTCTGTATTTTATATATACACCAAAGTATGCTCTTATACTAATGCAAAAAAAAAAAAAGATTCAGAAGTAGAACAGTTTTGTTCATTTGGAAATATTTTTTTATTTGTAAATCATTTCTTTTAAATAGTAGGATCCTTTGCTTATTTGAATTCTACATCATAGCAGCTAATTTATAGATTATATGCTAAATATAACCAGAAATATGGCAACAATAGCCAACAATTCTCCACTTTGTCTATTCAGTCAAGTTCAAAATTGCGTTCTGTGAGTATGAAACAGCATCATGTCCATGTGGTTGGAAGGCAGCTGAATTAAACAGAGAGTGCTGTCAGTGTGAACAGTGAGGAGGCCAGGCAAGACCGGAACCAGGGCTGCCTCGTTGAAACGCAGATGAAGACAGTGCTTGCTTTGTCAGAGCCTACACCTGAAACTTTGTTGTGAGTCAGATGCTCTAAATGCACAGAGCCTTACAGATGGCCTGGAATATAACAATGTTTCTGAAAGTCTGATAGATTAGCAAATGAGATTTTTAATTTATTCTTTAATTCAGTTATTTATCCATCAAACATGGATTGAACATTTATTACTGGTGTGTGTCAGGCAGTCCTGGTCTGGGGGAATAAGGAAAAATATAGCATGCATATCCATTCATGTGCTTCTGTTACCACTTTTTCAGCTATCCATATTCTGCTATGTAATCTAATTGCTAATTCTATAGGCCTGTAGAGTCTCATTATTAGGAAAATAATCTAGATGTCATATAGAACATTGAATCTAAGCAGAACTGTATTTTTTCCTCTTAACAGAATCTACTTAATTATATTTTATATATGGGTGTGTGTGTATGTGTATGTGTATATGTATATGTGTGTGTGTATATATATACACACACACATATATTTAGGAGAAGGAAATGACAGCCCACTCCAGTATTCTTGCCTGGAGAATCCCATGGACAGGAGTCCGGTGGACTACAGTCCATGGGGTTGCACAGAATTAGACACAACTGAGTGTGCATGCACACGCATATATTTTTACAGGAGAACAAAACTATAGATTTTATACAACAGGAATCCATTTCTCTACTTGCATTTTAGGCAAAATTAAGATAGCTAGATTTGCTAACTTAAGTAATTCAAATGAGGTCTGTGTTTTGTGATATAGGCTGATGTCAGTAGAAAATCTTCCTTTAACTTATGTTTCTTTCTCTGTTTTTTTCCTTCCCAATAGTTTTACCCAGCCACACATGTGGAAATCCTGGGGAAATCCTGAAGGGAGTCCTCCACGGGACACGATTCAACATAGGAGACAAGATCCGATACAGCTGTCTCTCTGGCTACGTCTTGGAGGGCCATGCCATCCTGACCTGCATCGTCAGCCCCGGGAATGGGGCCTCCTGGGACTTCCCAGCCCCGTTCTGTAGAGGTAAGTGCCCGGGTGGGGAGGGCATGATGCGCTCACACCTGGATTGAGCAAGTGGCTTTGGAACTGACGTCGGAAAAATTTTCACTTAGCAAAAGCAAGAGATGTCACGCTGGGTCTTTCCTTGTCAGTTTGTTCTGTTCCCAATAGAGATATTATAAGTTACCTAAGAAACTACGTTGTTGTTCATTTGCTAAGTCAGCTTTGACTCTCTGCGACCGCATGGACTGCAGCATGTCAGGCTTCCCTGTCCTACACTGTCTCCTAGAGTTTGCTCAAACTTATGTCCATTGGGTCGGTGATATCATCCAACTGTCTCATCTCTGTCGCCCCCTTCTCTTCCTGCCCTCAATCTTTCCCAGCATCACTGTCGTTTCCAATGAGTCATTTCTTTGCATCAGGTGACCAAGTATTGGAGCTGTAGCACCAGTCCTTTGATTGAATATTTAGGGTTGATTTCCTTTAGGATTGACTGGTTTGATCTCCTTGCTGTCCAAGGGACTCTCAGGAGTCTTCTCCAACACCACAGTTCAAAAGCATCAATTTTCTGGTGCTCAGCCCTCTTTATGGTCCAGCTCTCACACCTGTACATGACTATTGGAAAAATCATAACTTTGACTATATGGATCTTTGTCAGAAAAGTGAGATCTTTGCTTTTTAATAAGCTGTCTAGGTTTGTCATAGCTTTCCTTCCACGGAGCAGGTGTCTTTTAATTTCATGGCTGCAGTCCCTGTCTGGAATGATTTTGAATACCCCCAAAATAAAATTTGTCCCTTCGATGAAGTGGTGGTACTGGATGCCATGATGCCATTTAGTTTTTTGAATGCTGAGTTTTTTAATTTTTTTTTATTTTTTAAAATATAAATTTGTCTATTTTAATTGGAGATTAATTACTTTACAATATTGTATTGGTTTTGCCATACATCAACCTGAATCTGCCAAAGGTATACACGTGTTCCCCATCCTGAACCCCCTTCCCTCCTCCCTCCCCGTACCATCCCTCTGGTTTTAAGCCAGACTTTTTACTCTCCTTTTTTTGCCCTCATCAAGAAAACACCATGACTGTGTAACAAATATAGATGCATTCTTTAAATACCAAGTTTTCTTCATCCTATTTCTGAAATTCTGTTGAATTCTGCACATTTTTATTACTTATCTTCATAGCATTCTAAGATTTAGTACACACTTTTTTTGGGGTCTTCTTTGAAGTTTCTTTTTTAATCTTTTTCTCATTAAGAATGGCAGATGTTCCTTGATAATTAAATTATATCACAGAAAGGCTCTTTCCACACCTTGGTATTTGGAGACAGACCATAAAGGAATGCTCTCGGGCAAGTGTTCCTCCTCATGGTTTGGTGCGAGGTTGGACTCAGTTTCTTCTCAGAAACCTTTGATTTTCAGCCTTTTCTGTGACGTTATTTTTGTGATCCAGTAACTTCAGGAGAGAACATACTTTCACTCTTAGGTTTTAACTTTTTTAAGAAAAACTCACCTTATGATGTCAAAAATAAGAGTGGAGCTTACATTTGTGTGTGTGCTCAGTCGTGTCTGACTCTTTGCAACCCCATGGACAGTAGCCCACCTAACTTACATTTATTGATGTCTTAATGTAATTCAGAAAGCTTTTGGAGTGTTTTACCTGAATCATATCACTGAATTCTCATAAGACCTCAGTGAAATAATGAATGTTCATGCTCATTTCACAGATGAAGAAGCACGATTTTAATTTTCCAAAGTTTCCAAAGTTAGTACATGATGAGTTAAAACTCAAATTCATGACTGCCTTTTCAAAATTGAAGTGTGTTTGATATTAAATATTGTGTTTCCAGTGTACAGCAAAGGGATTCAGTTATCTACTTGTATATATCTATATGTTTTTATTCTTTTTCCATTATAGTTTATTACAACAACCATGTCTGACTTTTAATCCATATACGTAAGCAAGCAGATTCACAGCCTTAAGTCATCATATAAAGTGTACTGTTTCCATCTGTATGTTTATGTTTTAGTGTATGTTATTTATTTTAATTAGAGGATAATTTCTTTACAATATTGTGGTGGTCTCTGCCATACATTGACACAAATCACCCGTGGGTGCACACGTGTCCCCCCATCCTGAAACCCCCTCCCCACCCCATCCTTCGGTGTTGTCCCAGAGCACCAACACTGACTGCCCTGCTTCATGCATTGAACTTGGACTGGTCAACTAGTTTACATATGGTAATATACATATTTCAAGGTTATTCTCTCAAATCATCCCACCCTTGCCATCTCCCATGTAATCCAAAATTCTGTTCTTTATATCTGTGTTTCTTTTGCTGCCTTACATATAGGATCATTGTTACCATCTTACTAAATTCCACATATATATGCATTAATATACTGTATTGGTGTTTCTTTTTCTGACTTACGTCACTCTGTATAATAGGCTCCAGTTTCATCTACTGCTCTAGAACTGACTCAAATGCATTCTTTTTTATTGCTGAGTGATATTCCATAATGAATACTTTTCTATTTTTTTCATTATCTCTGTAAAGTGTGGCAATCTCATGACATGTTTCTGATGTTAATTGTCTTAGGAATAGCATATTGGGGCTTCCTGGTGGCTTCATAGTAAAGAATCTGCATGCAAATGCAGGAGATGGGGGTTTGACCCCTGAGTGGGGAAGATCCCCTGGAGAAGGAAATAACAACCCAGTCCAGTGTTCTTGCCTGGATAATCCCATGGGCAGAGAAGCCTGGTGGGTCACAAAGAGCTGGACACGACTGAGGAACTAAACAAGTGGCTACTACTGCTGCTGCTGTTACTGCTAATGATACCAGTATGATCACTGCTGCTGTTACAGTAACTACAGCTGCTCACCGGTACATGGCGGTTACTTACTATGAGCGAGGCATTCCTCTCTCCTGTTTAATCTTCACGGTAGGTATTTTATTAAAGAATCATCTTACAAATAAGGCACCTAAGGGTTAGATGAGAAAATAACTTGTTCAAGATAGTCCACCTGATAGTGGTTGGGATTCAGATGCACCATGTTCAAACCACCGCTGTTTCCTAGAGAAATTCCTGTCATGGGCATCTTATACCTCATCCATCATTCTTCCTGAAATGCTCATTTCTTTGCGTGTTCCTCAGGTCTGTTATCTCTCACTTCTTTTTCTCCCATACTGCTATTATTTTCTATCCTCTGTTGTCAAAGATGATGCCTTTAAAATCCAGAATCTCCACCCTCGTCTTTTCATTGATTTCCCTCGACTCAGTGACCCCATTTGTGGACGCTGCCATGTGGGTATCCTAAATGTACACTTTCTTCCTTCTGTCTCCCCTTGTGTCTCTGAAATTCCCATTAACTCTGTGAAACTTTGGAATCACTCTGTTTTCCCCTGCTCACCACTCTTCTTCTGTTAGACTTTCATGCACCACCATTCCCTCTCCAACTTTCCCCTTCCAGGCATTTTTTTCCTTCTCACCCAGACCTGCTTCATGTTGGTTAAATGACTCCATGTCTAGAATGTCTGCCTCCACCCTGCATTCTCCTCCTTAATTCCACTTCCCACCCCCAACACACACACACACACACACACACACACACACACACACACACACACCACTTCTTCATCATCACCAGTTCCTCTCTCAGTCAGACCACCTCAGGGACTCAGTAAGAGCTAAGTGAAACCTCTTCAGAGAGCTGCCCTGATGCCGCCTTCCCTTGTCTTAACTGACTTGCCCACTTTCACCTCTTAGTGTTCCATTTGTTCAGTCGCACCGCCATGTCTGATTCTTCGCAGCCCCTTGGACTGCAGCACGCCAGACTTCCCTGTCCTTCACTATCTCCTGGAATTTTCTTGTTAGTGTCCGAGACACAGATGTTATGCTTTGTCCTCCATCACATGATGCTTTGCTTGGGTTGACTCCCCCAAGGCCAGTTGTGTGTATCTCCCAAGAGCTGCATTCCCCTCACCCCACTTGCCATCCCCCATGGTGACACGGGAAACCAGCAAATGCTACCAAGCAAGGTTTCTTCCCGAAGAGTCCCTTACCAGCTCACCACTGGAAATCCAAACATTCACTTTTCCTGTTACAAAGTTTTCCCTTTCATCTCCCTTAGGGCCATAAACCTTACTTAGTCGTCAAGTTCACACTTGAGTCCAAACTTTAGTCAGGTTTTAAAAACCATTACAACCCATTTTTAAGTTGCTGTAAGAAAACACAGGTCCTTTAACTTTAGCATTCTATTTCATTGGTATTTTATATTTTAATCTATATCTTAAGAGTATTTCCTCAATGAGTTTTTAATATACATTTATTTTTATTTTTTAATATACAGTTATTTATTTTTATTTTTAATATAAATTTATTTTAATTGGAGGCTAATTACTTTAATTGGAGGCTAATATTGCATTGGTTTTGCCATACATCAACATGTATCCGCCACAGGTATACATTTATTTATTATAATTGGAGGTTAATTACTTTACAATATTGTATTGGTTTTGCCATACATGAACATGAATCCACCACAGAGGGGGGTTCAGGAAGAGAAACACTTGTATACCTCAACGAGTTTTTAACCTGCCAGGAGATCATTTATAGTCATAAAAACTGTGACTATATCTTGACTTTCTCTGTGCCTTAAAAGTTACCCTAATCCATAGCCACTTGCCCTTAATGCTGTATTTAGCCCCCCATCCCAACATCTAGTTGATGAATAGAAATGTGCTAGGCACCCGATGAGGGGTTATTATAGACAAGAAAAGGAAAAAGTAAATGTTAACAGCAATTCTGCCAGTTTCCATTTTCCTCATATCTCCCAAGCATTTCCTTCTTAACTGGAGGGTCTTTACTAATTTCACAACTTGTAAACCTCAGAAAGTTAAAGTTGATATAACATTCAGCTCATAATCTTTTCCCATCTTGTCATCAATTTATTAAATCCCAACTCTATCACAGTGCTTTTTAAATGATCAGTCTCTTCTGTATCATAGATTATTAATGCTTAAATTTTGCTTTTCTCAATGCTTGGGGTCATAACATTTCAAAAGGAATTAAGTTTGATATAATTATTTTATGAAACAAATCTGAAAGATACAACACAGTTTGTCATTGATGTTGGATAACTGGATCTTAAAAAAAAATCAGTGATCTGATTCTTATAAATATTTAGATGTGGCATAGCTGGAAAAGATTAATTTCAGCAATGTGGACCTAGATAATTTTCAAAAATAAAATTAGTATAATTTCTGCTTCCCCAACATTCTGGTTATTTTGTTCCAGAAATTGCTTGAGAAGTCGTCTTAATAGTGCTACTAACAGTACCAGCGAATCTCTGCAGTGAACATTTGCTAGTGTTGAAAAATTTACATTATAGCTCCAAGTGGCAGCATTTAACCTGAACTTACACGCGTGTATCTTTTCTAGAGTCACATGGCGCTCTTTAGAGAAAAAGGATATAACCATGTATTATATAGTGAAGTGAATGCATGATGAAGTGGGAGGCCAGCCAGACCTGCTTAAAGCCTATCCCCTTCAACCGGAGAGCAGCATCAAACTGACTTCTTTTAAGGATGAGGACGTGCACCGTCTCCTTCTGGAGATGCCGTGTTTCCATCTTCATTTACCCTTGAGTTTGCACCTAAATGTCTATATCTTTTCTATCTCCCCTCACTATTGGTTATTGTCTCGATAGTCTCTTCTAGTTTTTACAAAGATGTCCTGTTTCTGTATGTGCAGTTATATATGTTTAGATGAGAAACATAAAAGGGTTTGAAAAGAAAAAAAGGAAAACTAGATACATATTCTCAGCTCAGGCAGGGGCTCATGGCCATTCAACTTGACATGCCTACCCAAGAAAAGCTCCAGGTCCTCAGCATTTAGAGGCTCCGCTCATGGCTCAAATGGTAAAGGATCTGCCTGAAATGTGGGAGACCCAGGTTCAATCCATGGGTTGGGAAGATCCTCTGGATAAGGAAATATCAATCCACTCCAGTATTCTTGCCCGGAGAATTCCACAAACAGATGGGCCTGTCAGGCTGCAGTCCATGGGATCACAAAGAGTCAGACACAACTAAGTAACTAACTCTTTCTTCAATATTTAGGTCAGCGCGGTTTGCTAGAAATACAACGTGATCCAAAAGTGAGAGCCAACTATGTAATCAAAACTTCCCTAATAACTACATTGATAAAGTAAAAACAAACAAAAAAAATCTGGTGTGTTTAATTTTAAAAATGTACTTTTTTTAACCCAACATAGCCTAATTATGACCATTTCAATATGTAATCAGTATAAAATATTAATGAAGTAGTTTGCACTTTTTTTCCATACTAGTCTTCAAAACCTGGCATGTAATTCACAGTTACAGCATTACTCAAGGTGAAATAACCACATTTCAAGTTCTCATTAGCTATGTATGCTAGTATCTCCTGTTTCAGAGGACTCAGACATAGCACGCAGAAGAATTTTAGTTTTCTTTTTTCCCTTCCACAGCAGTTGCTAATGTATGCAGAGTCCTGGTGCTGTGCGTACATTTCACTCATGATGGAGGTTTCGTAGACAGTGGTAGTTTCACGACAAGGACTCACAAGAAAATGGGTCTGAAATATATGAATCTATGCCATTGTCTGATGGGAATTCTTCCTTTTAGCTTCTTAGCAGTTACTGAGACAGATTTGAGCTGAATAGCAGCAGACGGGAGAAGTCTATTTTCACAATTACTTTTAGGCAGAAGATAAGGGTGAGCCTAGTTCTGCATTAATCCAAACAGGTTTCTCAAAAAAAAACACCTCATTTCAGACGTTGTCTTACTTTGGGAAGAAATGGCACTGGGATCTAATGAACGAAGATTATGGAAAACTTTGAAGGTGAGACTAATTAGCTTTTGGAGTAAGCAGAGAATTCAAAACAGTTTCGTGCATGTGTGGCTCAAGATATATAAAGAATAAAATTAAGAGAACTCAAGGGAGAAAACAAACTATTGATAGGTTCAGTTCTGAAAGATAGTAGTTACAATCTATGTTACTGTAAGTACATTGGATTCCTGTACCACATGTCTTTCCCATGTGTAAATTACTACATATACTACAGTAAGATATTCACACAATAACTTAGCTCCAGAGACCACATACCCAATCTCTACACAGTGATGTCAATAGACAAGCAAAGATTTTGGAAAGATGATATTCTCAGCATTAGTATGAAGGTGAAATGGCATATGCAAACCAGCCTGCAAAGTCTTTAGACTGTAAAGAAGGTAGATGGAACGTAGATGATGCAGCAGGAAGTTTATGGGCGGTGTGGTGTGATTTTCTCTCTGTCCTCAGTTTTCCTCCCTGTATAATAGTTCCTATTTCCTAGGTCTGTTGGAAAGGTGAAATGAAATATTCCATACAAAATCCTTAAAGAGACATCAACACAGTGAAATTCTATACGTATTAGCTGTTATAATTACCATCTCAATCTTCTCCCCCTTCCAATCTTGAAAGCAAATTCAGATTTCAGTCATTGGAGACAAATCACAAGAAAAAATATTGAAAATAAATTCATATAAATTATATGATGCTAAATTATCTTAATGCTACTAGCTTTTAAGCAAATTTTTTTAACGCTTTATTAGAGTTTTTTAGAATAGAAAACAGAGACTGCCAGGCTGATTTAAGAAGATAAAATGAATAGAGACTCAGAAAAGGAGTGAGCGCCTACTGAAGGGTGAGTCTGTGTCAGGACAGGCCACTGTGTTTCACATGTCACTATGTGGATTGCAGTGATGAGACAAAAATCACATATACAGCATGCATGGAGATATATACGAGTATATAAATAGCATGATGGTATCAAAGATACAGATGTAACAATACTCAGATGGAGATTATCTCTAGATTCATTTATCTTAGTGAAGTGAAAGTGAAGTCACCCAGTCGTGTCTGACTCTTTGCGACCCCATGGGCTGTAGCCTACCAGGTTCCTCTGTCCATGGGATTTTCCAGGCAATATTACTGGAGTGGATTGCCATTTCCTTCTCCAGGGGATCTTCCCGACCCAGGGATCGAACACAGGTCTCCCACATTGTAGACAGACACTTTACCATCTGAGCCACCAGGGAAATCATTTTTCTTAAGAGTCTAATAAATCAGGATCAAAGTATTTTTAATAAGGCTTGATAGAAAACAGCAAAATTCTATAAAGCAATTATTCTTCAATAAATAATAAATTAATTAAAAAATAAGACAAGTCACTTCAGTCATGTCTGACTTTTTGTGACCCCATGAACTGTAAGCCACTAGCTTTCTCTATCCATGGGATTCTCCAGGCAAGAATACTTGAGTGGTTGCCATGCTCTCCTCCAAGGGATCTTCCCAACCCAGGGATCAAACCCATGTCTCCTCCATCTCCTTTCACTGACAGGTGGTCTATTTACCACTAGTGCCGCCTGGGAAGCCCCAGAGGAATACATGGGCTAGCATCAATTATCAAATGGTAAGACATTTCTGCTTGGTCATTCAAAATGTAGACTTTGAAGAAAAAGATGTGATAACAGTTAAACCTATATCAGTAATCGAACATCAGGTATCATTCACATGCTTTACAAATATCTTCGTATTTAATGTTCACCATGACCCCAGCTTCCCTGGTGTCTCATATGGTAAAGAATCTGCTGACAATGCAGGAGAACTGGGTTCGATCCCTGGGTCAGGACGATCCCCTGGAGAAGGGAATGGCAATGTTCTCCAGTATTCTTGCCTGGAGAATCCCCTGGACAGAGGAGCCTGGAGGGTACAGTCCATGGGATCACAAAGAATCAGACATGACTGAGCAACTAACATTTTCACTTTCTTTCATATCCCTGCAAGTTAGGTGTTCTCGTTGGACTTGTTTTTCATGCAAAGAGTTTGGGGCACAGAGGCATGAGGTCACACAGCGGTAAGTGCGAGAGGCTGGACTGTGACCTGGGATCTTATTCCATCAGTCCCTGCAATGCTCGGCCTGTTCCCTTTTAACTTAAAAGAAAGAATAAAAATAGGTTTCTTTAAAGAAGAGAACTGTGCTTTCATTGGAGCACAAATTTTTGAAATGGGATTGAGCAAACAGATATTTTCCTCCTGACAAATTATTCCTCGAGCCTCGAGGAGCTTGGGAAGGGGAGGGGAGAACGTGGCCCCTGCTCGGGGAAAAGCCGTGGGCGACCCGGTTTTCTCCTCGGGGAGGGACATTGCTGGGCCCCGCACCCTCCCGCTTCTCCTCCTGTTCCTGCAGGCGGAGGGCAGCGGGGCAGCTGTGGCGGCTTTCTGTGAGCTCGGTGGGGTGATACCAGTCACACCCGTGGGGTGCTCAGATGAACTCAATGTATCAGCGCAGCTCAGGGGAGCCTCACACCCACAGAGGGATGCTTGGCTGGCAGACCTTTCTCATATTTTACTCTGAAGGCTAGATGTGATTGGCTACAGCTGTTTCTTTATAGAGTGGTCAGTCTTGGAGAGAAGGAGACAGGCAGGGGTCAGCTCCCAGACAGACAGTCCTCCTCTTGGAAAAGGCTCTCTTTGCATTTGGTTAATCCTCTCTCCCTTCTCTCCACTGCAGCCCTAAATCCCCCCTCCCCCCAACTTGTCCTCCCAGGAATACTTGTTTAGGGGCAGAAAGGTGAGGCCTGAAGGATGCTGCTGGGCACGGGGCTCCAGGTACCTGTAGCCAGGGGTTCTCTGGCTCCAGGTGAAGTGGAGTTAGACACTTGAGGCAGGAAATGAACCACCTGACCCGTAGCTGGTTGATCATCCTTCCCTCCTTATCTTTCCATTTTCAGCCAGCAGTCTTTTTTCACCCACTAAGAATTATTTCAAGAAAAGCCACAGGGAAGTGTAGGCATGGCTCAACATTTTATTTAGGCCACACCTCTGTGACAGGTGTTGTGTTAGGAACTTGGCATGCATTAGTTGATATTATCCTGTCGGGAAGCGTTCAAGTTTAATATTAATCCTCAGAACTTGCAGGTAAGGAACCTAAGCCTGTGCGATGTGAGGGGTGCTGTCCAGAGTTGCAGAGACAGTGGGTGCAAAGGCGGGTCTCACACAGCACCTCCTGCTTGGGGCAGTTAAGGACAGGTCTGTTTGCTTTTTCGCTTTTGCTCTATTGAGAAGCATGACCTGCAAACCACTGAAAAATAACTGTAAATGAATTATCATCAGAGTCTATAGCTATTTACTCACTGAGGCTGTCACCTTGTCTCTCTGTCTCAACACATGTATTTAAGATAAATATTCACTGAAAAGTGTCAAAACCCATTGTTACTGTTACGTGATAGCTTGAAAGAGTACAGGATGTGGCAGCTGTTTTGCTTGTTTTAGAGAGTTGATGGATTTTATCCATTTCAGGACAGTTGTATTTCCTTGGAACAAAGAATGATAGCAAGCAGAGATGCCACCAAATAAAGTGCCAGGAGAAGTCTTAGCAATACCCTTAATAAAACATGCTAAATAATGGATGCCATGTTTCATTTAAAGTTGCCTAAAGCTGCAAATTTCTTTCTTTTTTTATTTTTTTTATTTTACTTTATTTTACTTTACAATACTATATTGGTTTTGCCATACACTGACATGAATCCACCACGGGTGTATACAAGCTCCCAATCCTGAATCCCCCTCCCACCTCCCACCCCATATCATCTCTCTGGATCATCCCCATGCACCAGCCCCAAGCATCCTGTATCTTGTATCGAACACAGACTGGCACTTCGTTTCTTACATGATAGTATATATGTTTCAATGCTGTTCTCCCAAATCATCCCACTCTCTCCCTCTCCCTCAGAGTCCAAAAGTCCGATCTATACATCTGTGTCTCTTTTGCTGTCTTGCATACAGGGTCATCATTACCATCTTTCTAAATTCCATATATATGTGTCAGTATACTGTATTGGTGTTTTTCTTTCTGGCTTACTTCACTCTGTATAATTGGCTCCAGTTTCATCCATCTCATTAGAACTGATTCAAATGTATTTTTTTAATGGCTGAGTAATACTCCATTGTGTATATGTACCACAGCTTTCTTATCCATTCATCTGCTGATGGACATCTAGGTTGTTTCCATGTCCTGGCTATTGTAAACAGTGCTGCGATGAACATTGGGGTAGATGTGTCTCTTTCAATTCTGGTTTCCTCAGTGTGTATGCCCAGCAGTGGGATTGCTGGGTCATAAGGCAGCTCTATTTGCAATTTTTTAAAGAATCTCCACTGTTTTCCATAGTGGCTGTACTAGTTTGTGTCCCCAGCAACAGTGTAAGAGGGTTCCCTTTTCTCCACACCCTCTCCAGCATTTATTGCTTGTAGACTTTTGGATCACAGCCATTCTGACTGGTGTGAAACGGTACCTCATTGTGGTCTTGATTTGCATTTCTCTGATAATGAGTGATGTTGAGCATCTTTTCATGTGTTTGTTAGCCATCCGTATGTCTTCTTTGGAGAAATGCCTATTTAGTTCTTTATTTTTTTTATTTTGATACAGGATACAGGATGCTTGGGGCTGGTGCACTGGGATGACCCAGAGAGATGATATGGGGAGAGAGGTGGGAGGGGGGTTAAGGATTGGGAACTCATGTACACCCGTGGTGGATTCATGTCAATGTATGGCAAAACCAATACAGTATTGTAAAATAAAATAAAAAATAAATAAATTAAAAAAAAACTTTCAATGAAAAAATATATAAATTTATTTATTTTAATTGGAGGTTAATTACTTTACAATATTGTATTGGTTTTGCAATACATCAACATGAATCCGCCACAGGTATACACGTCTTCCCCATCCTGAACCCCCCTCCCTCCTCCCTCCCTGTACCATCCTTCTGGGTTGTCTCAGTGCACCAGCCCAGGTTCGATGCATGATACTGGATGCTTGGGGCTGGTGCAAATTTCTTTAATTGATAAGCCTTACATAATGTGACTGGAAACAACAATATTTCACTTGCCAGTGCCTTATGAAATGTCATTCAAGGTTTTTAATTGCAAACATTGTGCCACTGGTGGTGATGGGCAAGAGAAACTATGGGAGAAGATACAGCAGGAGGGAGGTGGGGAGGGAGAGAAGTCATGCTTTTTTGTGGGTGTCAAACTCTGTGATATTTAAAATACAGCTGTGTTTTTATCAGTTATGTTACAGAGGTAACATTGTAAAAATGAATCTTAAATGATTAATCATGTCAGGACCAAGCACTGCAAAATAAGGTTGCATGGGATAGTCTTCATTTAAGAAACATAGCTCTGTATTAAGTGTGGACAGCTTTGGGGAGTTTAGTTTTCAGCACTTATCTATATATACCAGGTAATAAACAACCCTAAGTCTTACCAATTGGTTTTAAATGTTGAGAATATATGTCAGGGTTATCATAGTACATCTGGTGTGCATGCTTTGCGTTTCACAAGGCTACAAGGCTTTCTGATAAGCGCTTTTTTTAAACATTATCTCACTGAATACAATCTAACATTTTAAAGCATAATTGTAAGTGCCTCTATACCAGTTATTTTGGGGCTCAAATTGCAGTATTTTTCCAAGATTTTTTCTCATGTAAATACCATCTTAGGTTTTAGGACTGAAGCTGTCTAGTGACCAAATTAATACTTGTCCAAGGAAATGCCATTCCCTGTGATGGGCAGTGATGGATGTGTTTACTAGCAAGGACCCTGTTTACTTACTAGCTTAGACATCCTGGACAAGCTGTTTGCAAACTCTCTGCCTGTGAATCTGTTGAATTAGATTCATGCTCCCCCCTTTTTTTTTTAATTTAATATAGTTGATTCACAATGTTGTATTAGTTTCAGGTGTACAACAAAGTGATTCAGTGTGGAATATGTGCATATATGTGTGTGTGTGTGTGTGTGTGTATGTGTGTGTCTAGATTAATACAATTAATGCTTTAAATCTCATGGAACTGGTAAAGATTAAATGAGATGCTGGAAGTACTCAGCACCAATAATAGCCATTATTATTGAAATCATTATTACCGACAAGCTAGAATGGAACAAAGGTGGAAACCAAAGGAAAGCAGTTCATCCTCTGAAACTCTCAGAGGCTAAAGTCATAGAACATAGTACATTTTGGTTTTCTTTTTAAGATTGGTATTAAGACATAAACATTTCAGTCTTAATTGACAGCATTTTCTTCTCAATATACTCAATATTATACAAATTAATAGTTCTCTCTCTCCCCATAATTGAGCATAATGAGTGTTTCCAGTGTTTGCTTGTGCACATAATGCTATAATTAGTGTCTCTGTATATATAGCATTGCCTTTGTTTCTTCTGTTTAATTATTTCCTAAGGAAAGAATTCTCGGGATGTTATTTATGCTTTGCAAACTTGCTGAGCAAATTTTCATGCCACATGTATTTTTACTACAATGACTCTTGGATTTGATGTTAGCATTTCCTTTTAATTTGCTGAGGATTTAATAGCATGAAAATGATGCCCCAAAGTTGGGTTTTTTAAAATTTTTTATTTCCAGTAGACTATGTCTGCTGTCTATTTGTGTTTGTTCATTTAAGAAACATTTATGCAGGACAGACAAGATGTCAGATATATTTAACAGTCAGGTCAGTAGACTCTTTCTGTCAAGGGCCATAAAGTAAATGTTGCATGTATTTCAAGCCATATGGTCTGTGTTTCAGCTACTGTAGTCAGTAATTTTAGAGCAGAAGTCTCCAGTGACTACCTAAACAAACAGGCATGGCTGTTTCTACATGCAGCCTGGGGTCTACTTACAATAATAGATACCAGGCTGCACGCAGCCCATAAGCTGCAGTCTGCTTACATAAGTTCTTCGCTGGGGCTACAAAGTGAACAAAACAAGAAAAGCCCCAACTGCCATACCTTTGTGGGGAGAAAGGAAAGTCAGTCAGTCTCGTGCCCAAGTCTTTGTGACCCCATGGACTAAGATTCTCCAGGCCAGAATACTACCGTGGGTAGTCTCTCCCTTCTCCAGGGGATCTTCCTAACCCAGGGATCGAACCCAGGTCTCCTGCATTGCAGGCAGATTCTTTACCAGCTGAGACACAAGGGAAGCCCTCATGGGTAGAGGTCGACCACATAAATCAAAACAAAAATAAGTAAAAACGAATCAGTATGTCACACACCCAGTTGTAATAATTGTTTACTGAAGTGTTGACAGACACAGTCACTGAGACAATGACCTCTGACTGAGCTGTGGTGGCTGCTGCTTGGCTTGCCTAAGATTGTCCTGGTGTTAGCACTGGAGGTCCCCCGTCCTGGGAAACCACTATCCTTGGCCGACACAGCAATATTTGGACCGCTTGTGGGGGTGAGAGATTAAACGACATGAGCATGTTGAGGGCATGGTCGAGATCAAGGAAGCAGCCAGGACTTTGATCCTGAGGAGCCACAGGGTGAGTGAAGAGCAACGCAGAAGCCGGTGTGGCTGGAGGGGACTGGACGGTGGCATGGCTGTGGGGGAAAAGGTCAGAGGGGATGGATGCTGAGAGATTCTGGGCCCCTGTGGCCATTGTACAGAGCACTATGGGAAGACAGCAGATGGTTTTGATGAGAGAAGCAGCATCATTGCATTTCAAATTTAAGAGACTCACTCTGCTGCTCTTTTGAGCCAAGAATGTGTGGTGCAAAGGGTGGAATGGGGAAACCTGTTTGGAAACCACTCCAGTCTTCAAGGCAAGAGATGACGCTATTTTGGGAGGTAGTAGGAGCAGTGGGCCTTCCCTGGTGGCTCAGACGGTAGAGAATCCACCTGCTAATGCAGGAGATGTGGGTTTGATCTTTGGGTCAGGAAGATCCCCTGGAGGAAAGAATGGCTACACACTCCAGTATTTTTGCCTGGAGAATTCCATGGACAGAAGAGCCTGGAGGGCTACAGTCCATGGGGTTGCAAACAGTCAGACTTGACTGAGTGACTCATCACTTTCACAACACAGCAGTAGTGGAGGTTGCAAGATGCATTTGGATTCAGAATACAGATTAGAAAGGTCAGCTTTTCAAGGAGACTTCTCTGAGAACTTCTTGGTTACCAGATTCCCTCCTGCCTCTGGCTCAGGGCATTTTTTAGCCTCTCATTCTGATTATTTAGCATTACATTAAAAAAAAAGCTTATAGACTTAATGTTTTTTTCTTTATAAAATCTTTATTTAGCTCATGTTGATGTAGACTTCATTTTTTAGAGCAGTTTTAAGATTATAGAAATCTTGAGCAGGAAATAGCACTCCTGTATATGAGTTCTTCTGTCCCCCTGCAAAGTCTTTCCTATTATTAATATCTTACAATAGTATGGTACTTTCATTACAACTGATGAAATAATGTCAATGTATTTTGACAAATGCATAATGCCACTTACCCACCATTGCAGGGTTGTGTAGAATGGGCCCGCTGCCTTTACAATCCTTTGTGCTCCAGCTGTTCATTTCTCTCTCCACCCTAACCCCTTGGTGACCTCTGATCTTTTTACTGTCTATAGTTGTATCTTTTCAGAGTGTCATACAGTTGAAGTCATATAACACGTAGGTGCCTCTCTCTTCACAGTATGCGTTTAAGGCTATTGTGTCTCTTCATAACTCGGCAGTTCATTTCCTTATATTTCTGAATGTTGTTTGTTATTTAGTCACTGAGTCACGTCCAGCTCTTTGCAACTCCATCTTAGTTCAGCCGACCAGGCTCTTCTGTCCATGGGATTTGTACAGGCGAGAATGCTGGCATGGGTCACCACTTCCTCCTTCAGTCTATTTCTGAATAATATCCCATTATATATGCAACAGAAATGGTGACCCACTTCAGTATTCCTGTATTCTTCAGTATTCAGAATCCCATAGAAAGGGGAACCTGGTAGGCAAAGTCCATGGTGTTGCAAAGAGTCAGATATGACTGAGCAACTCACACTTTCACTTTCAAGCTATTGAAGGACATTTTGGTTGCTTCCAGTTTTCATCAATTATGAATAAAGCTGTTAGAAGAAGCAAAAAATCAAGCAAAAGAATACAGCTTAAAGAAATTGCCAGTAGAATTTTATGACACAGTGGTTGCAGAACATGAGAGAAACAGGAGGGTCATGTACGATGCCAGTTTTTCCTAAGCCACTGGAAGAGTGGGCTTCCCACTTATTGAAATAGAGAAGACTGTGGAATTTGACTTGGAAAAATAAAGTTTAAGAATATGATCTGGGAACTAGTAGATCTGGACTGCTATTTAGACATCCATTTGGATATACCAAGTTGGCAGTTGGATATATAAAAGTGAAATTCAAGAAAGATCTGAAATCAACCTTCAAGCTAGAGAACTGTCAACATATGTACACTATTTAATCCATAGAACTGAACCTAGATGAGACTACCCAGGTAGTAAATTAAGTTAGGGAGAAAAGAGGTCCAAATACTGAATCCCAGACACTTTTCTAAGGACTGAGAGATGAAATCAAAATAATGAGGGGACCAAGAAAGCATGTCCTTAAGGTTAGAGGCAGCCATGGTATTGGTATATAAGGAGCTAGTAAGCAAAATCATATGTACACATTGCGAAAGTGTCATTTTTTGATGCTATACTGTACCCATGTAAGATGTAATCATTGGTGGAAAGTGGAAGGAGGGTACACAGGATCAGTCTGTACTATGATTGCAGCTTCTTGTGAATTTGCAATTATTTCAAGATATAAGAATTTTACAAGTCTATTGACAAAAACGTACTTCAGAGAAGATGAAGTGGATAACTGTGGGATGTTGTTGAGAGTTTGTATGAGATGAGAACTAAGAACTGACCCTTGGATTTGTTGGTGTGGCTGACGTGAGACAGGAAGTTCTTGTGGACCAATGAGGACAAAATCCTGACTCATGTGGATTCAGTTGAGGATGGGAAAAAACTAAAGATTGCAATTATAGACATTTTTAAAGTGTGTTTCTGGGAAAGGGATTTTAATAAATAAAGCTAAAGGTAGATATGGAGTCTGGAAATAGATGTGGAAACAAAAGTTCAGTTCAGTTGCTCAGTCGTGTCCAACTCTTTGTAACCCCATGGACCACAGCACACCAGGCCTCCCTGTCTACCACCAACTCCTAGAGTTTATCCAAACTCATGTCCATCAAGTTGGTGATCCCATACAACCATCTCATCCTCTGTCATCCCCTTCTCTTCCTGCCCTCAATCTTTCCCAGCATCAGAGTCTTTCCTTTTTTTAAAATATAAATTTATTTATTTTAATTGGAGGTTAATTACTTTACAATATTGTATTGGTTTTGCCATACATGAATCTGCCACAGGTATACACGTGTTCCCCATCCTGAACCCCTCTCTCTCCTCCCTCCCTGTACCATCCCTCTGGGTTGTCCCAGTGCACCAGCCCCAAGCATCCAGTATCATGCATCGAACCTGGACTGGCAATTCAGTTCATATGTGATATTATACATGTTTCAATGCCATTCTCCCAAATCATCCCACCCTCTCCCTCTCCCAGAGTCCTCTAATGAGGTGGCCAAAGTATTGGAGTTTCAGCTTCAACATCAGTCCTTCCAATGAACACCCAGGACTGATCTCCTTTAGAATGGACTGGTTGTATCTCCTTGCAGTCTAAGGGACTCTCAAGAATCTCCTCCAACACCGCAGTTCAAAAGCATCAATTCTTCGGTGCTCAGCTTTCTTTATAGTCCAACTCTCATATCCATACATGATTACTGGAAAAACCATAGCCTTGGCTAGATGAACCTTTGTTGGCAAAGTAATGTCTCTGCTTTTTAATATGCTCTTTAGGTTGGTCATAACTTTCCTTCCAAGGAGTATGTGTCTTTTAAAAAGAGTTACTTAAACAAAAGAGTTACTTTAAAAAAAAAAAAAAAAACTTTTTTTGAATGGGAAGGTTTTTTTTAATATAAATTTATTTATTTTAATTGAGGTTAATTACTTTACAATAACATGTTTTTTATGGGGCTTCCCAGGTGGTGCTGGTGGTAAAGAATCCACCTGTAGTACAGGAAAACAGATGTGGGTTTGATCCCTGGATCAAGAAGATCCCCTGGAGAAGGAAATGGCAGCCCTCTCCATTATTCTTCCCTGGTGAATCCCATTTACAGAGGAACCTGGCAGGCTACACAGTCCATGGGGCTGCAAAGAGTTGGACATTACTGAGTGACTAAGCTATGCATGCTGAGAGCAGCTCTCCAATCAAAGAGTAAATGATCATTTGTTGAGGGATTTGGCTTAGATGAGAGCAATAGCACAGGTAGAGGTGTAAACTGTAGGCCGAGTGTTTACCGCTCATCCAGGGAGGACATTTTGTGGGCAGAAATGCAAATAGGTGATCATACATGGTGTCAGTAGATCATAAAATTTCTCTTTCAATCACTTCTATTTTCTTAGGGAAATAGGAAACAAAGTCACGTTAAGGATGCAGCAGGAGATGCTGGCAGGAGGAGGAAGAGGGTACAAAATGGCCCTTCCTCCCAACAGTCCAGAGGAGTGGAATCCTCGAGAAGGGGGCTGCCTTCCGACCACTGGACTCTGTGACCCTCTTCTCCCCTTGTGGCAGCTGCTAAGCTCCTGGTGAAAGCAGTGTGTAGACCTGGGAGAACAGTCTTACTCAAAGCAGTGGTAAAATGATCAAAATAATTAAATAATCTGTCATTAAGCAATGACTTCCCTGAGTCAGGAAGATCCCCTGGAGAAGGAACTGACAACCCACTCCAGTACTCTTGCCTAGAAAATTCCGCGGATGGAGGAGCCTGGTGGGTGTCCATGAGGTCGTGAAGAGCTGGACATGACTGAGTGACTTTTATTTTTTAAAGCGATGACTGCATGCTAAGTTGGAGAAAATACAAATAGCCATTTTTATGGAGTCATTAGTATTTGCCTGCAATATTTTGAACACTTTACAGCTATTGATCTATTTAACCTTCACAACCACTCTATGAATTGTTGTTGTTAAGTCATGAAGTCATGTCCAACTCTTTGCAACCCCATGGACTGCAGCACACCAGGCTTCCCTGTCCTTCACTGTCTCCTATAGTTTGTTCAAACTCTTATCCATTGAGTCAATTTTGCCATCCAACCACCTCATCCTCTGTTGCTCCTTTTCCCTCCTGCCCTCAATGTTTCCCAGCATCAGACTCTTTCTAGTGAATTGACTCTTTGCATCAGGTGGCCAAAGTATTGGAGCTTCAGCTTCAGCATCAGTCCTTCCAATGAATATTCAGGACTGATCTCCTTTAGGATTTACTTCTCTGATCTCCTTGCAGTCCAAGGGACTCTCAAGAATCTTCTCCAACACCACAGTTCAAAAGTATCAATTATTCGGCACTCAACCTTCTTTATGGCCGAACTCTCACATCCATACTACTGGAAAAAACATGCCTTTGATTGTATGACATCCTTACTATCTTCATTTATAAATAGCCACACTGAGGCCCAGAGAAGAGAACTTGTTATCTAAAGGGGCAAAAACTCAGATTCCAATCCAGGCAGCCAACTTGAAAGCTCATACTGGTACCAGTATTCTACACAGCCTTAGGGAAGGCACGTTAGAAATGAATCGCCAGTCTAGGTTCGATGCAGGGTGCAGGATGCTTGGGGCTGGTGCACTGGGATGACCTGGAGAGATGGTGTTGGGGGGGAGGTGGGAGGGGGGTTTGGGATTGGGAACACATGTACACCCGTGGCGGATTCATGTTGATGTGTGGCAAAACCAATACAATATTGTAAAATAAATGAAAAATAATAATAATAAGAAGAGAACATTGCCTAGTGTTAGCAACTGAACGTTTTAAATGTGTGTGCACATCTTTCTTCTTTGCTAAATATTTTTCTATACAATTTCTAAAATTGAGAAGAAGTTATGCAGGGTATACTCTGCATTTTATAAATTTAATATTGTAAGTCAGGGATTTGCTGAAGCAGTGTTACAGATGCTTGGTAAGCACTGCGCGGTTTGGTTGCATTGTAATTTATTTAATGATTTATCTGTTGTTAAACATTTCGTTGGTTTCAATTTTTCTTTATGATAAATATGGCTGGAAGAAACACAAGCTGGAATCAAGATTGCTGGGAGAAATATCAATAACCTCAGATATGCAGATGACACCACCCTTATGGCAGAAAGTAAAGAGGAGCTAAAAAGCCTCTTGATGAAAGTGAAAGAGGAGAGTGAAAAAGTTGGCTTAAAGCTCAACATTCAGAAAACGAAGATCATGGCATCTGGTCCCATCACTTCATGGGAAATAGATGGGGAAACAGTAGAAACAGTGTCAGACTTTATTTTTGGGGACTCCAAAATCACTGCAGATGGTGACTTCAGCCATGAAATTGAAAGAAGCTTACTCCTTGGAAGGAAAGTTATGACGAACCTAGATAGTATATTCAAAAGCAGAGACATTACTTTGCCGACTAAGGTCCGTCTAGTCAAGGCTATGGTTTTTCCTGTGGTCATGTATGGATGTGAGAGTTGGACTGTGAAGAAGGCTGAGTGCGGAAGAATTGATGCGTTTGAACTGTGGTGTTGGAGAAGACTCTTGAGAGTCCCTTGGACTGCAAGGAGTTCCAACCAGTCCATTCTGAAGGAGATCAACCCTGGGATTTCTTTGGAAGGAATGATGCTGAAACTGAAGCTCCAGTACTTTGGCCACCTCATGCGAAGAGTTGACTCATTGGAAAAGACTCTGATGCTGGGAGAGATTGGGGGCAGGAGGAGAAGGGGACGACAGAGGATGAGATGGCTGGATGGCATCACTGACTCGATGGACGTGAGTCTGAGAGAACTCTGGGAGTTGGTGATGGACAGGGAGGCCTGGCGTGCTGCGATTCATGGGGTCACAAAGAGTCGGACTGAACTGATGTCTCTAAATAATGTTTTATTCTGTATTTTGAATCATGCCATTAAGTTAAATTCCTAACAACACTGATACCCAAGTAAAGCTTATAATACTTTAACAGTTTGGGATGAAACTTTTTAAAAGTTGTGAAATTCCTTAGGGGACATAGTGCACTCTGATTTCTGCTTACAGTTAGAATTCCCCACTTACAGAAATCAGTACATTCAAACACATCTTTTATTAAAAACCTTATCTTCTTCTTGGATTAACTTGATGGCATTCAAACTCCTCTAAGCTGTGGAATTTTTTTTCAAATGCAAGATTTTGTGAAAACTCAATATAGGAAACAGATTTAAAGAAATAATTGCTCTGATAGTTGCTGCAGGATTAGACTCCTTGACTCCATTTTTCCAGTTTTGCCCTCTGACCCCTTCATGCGGCTGTCCCAGGAGCACAGTTTTTACCATATGGAGTGAAGGGACTCAATATTGATATTCAGCATCTTATTAGGAAACATTTTGGGTGCTAATTTTTATAGTCAAGTATTTACCTGCCAGTTTCAAACCTAACTTCATTTTCTTTCTGCATAATGTGTTAAAAAGAAAAAGTATGTGGGGGGATATGATGTAATTGTAAATAACACTTACTTAAGTAGATACCCTCCCCCAATTTTTCAGCTTCTAGACAAAAAAAAAAAATTTCTCAGTATATAGCAGAATTAATATTAAGGTAAATTTTTTGGTACATTTGTTCTACTGTTAATATCCAGGGATAAAAAAACTTACATTATATTGATACATAACTATAATATATAAATATTGGCCAGAATTATCTAGTTTAATAGTTATTTTTAAATATATTTTACTTTTTATATGTGATTTCTAAGTTTACATTAAATGTTTATGGAGCTTGAAATAACTCTTCAGTTTCCGAGAAGCTTGTCCATAATCTCCATTTCTTAATGTTTTACTTTGATTATTTGCTTTGTCTGCCTGCCTTGACTTTATTTCTTCTTGAAACTTCCCCACTGCTCTGCTGATAAAAAGAGCATTTCTGGACTTGTGGCTCAGCTATTTGCTGAAAACAAACAGAGCAAAACAAACACTCAGCTGAACCCCTTCTGGGTTGCTACCACGATGAAATTTTCTTCTTAGAGGCTTGCTGCAGTTTTTAATCAAATGTTATTTATTTAGAACTTTGTATTTGATAATAGCTCATAGTACTATAACTAAATTAGCTTACTTTCCTGCTTTTATTCTTTGAAATGATAAAGTTGGATGTTATCTTAAGCCCAGAGGTGTATTATTATAGTCCCATCCTCCTACTGAAGATGGCTGAGTGGAGGGTCAGTATAACTGACTCGAGTATAGGAAATGTTGATTCCGGCACAGGAGGAGGGAAGAGAGGGGCCTTTACTGAGTTCCAGACTACCTATGAGGCCCAGGGGAATCCCTGAGCACAGCCAGGCTCATAAAGCTTGTGGCCCAATGCTTTGTCCTGAGCAAAGGGCTGAGAAGTGGGGCAGAGCAAGCTGAGAAGACAGGGAGCAAGCCAAGGTAGATGAGAGAGGGCAGGGTGTTGAACCCAGGAAGGGGCCAAGGAACAGACATGGAGGCAGTGGATGCGGGGTATCAGACAGGACGATTAGTGTGGAGTCCCTGGGGCTGGGACAACACAACTGTCAAATATTGACTCCAGGGTCCCCAGCAGATCACAAAATCTTTGGATACTCAGTTCAGTTCAGTTCAGTCACTCAGTTGCATCTGACTCTAGGACCCCATGGACTGTGGCACGCCAGGCCTCCCTGTCCATCACCAATGCATGGAGTTCACTCAAACTCATGTCCATTGAGTCGGTGATGTGATCAGCCATCTCATCCTCTGTTGTTCCCTTCTCCTCACACCTTCAATCTTTCCCAGCATCAGGGTCTTTTCAAATGAGTCAGCTCTTCGCATGAGGTGGCCAAAGTACTGGAGTTTCAGCTTCAGCATCAGTCCTTCCAGTGAATATTCAGGACTGATTTCCTTTAGGATGGACTGGTTGGATCTCCTTGCAGTCCAAGGGACTCTCAGGAGTCTTCTCCAATACCACAGTTCAAAAGCATCAATTCTTTGGCACTCAGCTTTCTTTATAATCCAACTCTCACATCCATACACAACTACTGGAAAAACCATATCTTTGACTAGATGGACCTTTGTTGGCAAAGTAATGTCTCTGCTTTTGAATATGCTGTCTAGGTTGGTCATAACTTTCCTTCCAAGGAATAAGCATATTTTAATTTCATGGCTGCAATCACCATCTGCAGTGATTTTGGAACCCCCCCCCCAAATAGTCAGCCACTGTTTCCACTGTTTCCCCATCTATTTACCATGAAGTGATGGGACTGGATGCCATGATCTTAGTTTTCTGAATGCTGAGCTTTAAGCCAACTTTTTCACTCTCCTCTTTCACTTTCATCAAGAGGCTCTTTAGTTCTTCTTTACTTTCTGCCATAAGGGTGGTGTCATCTGCATATCTGAGGTTATTGATATTCTCCCAGCAATCTTGATTCCAGCTTGTGCTTCTTCCGGCCCAAAGTTTCTCATAATATACTTTGCATATAAGTTGAATAAGCAGGGTGACAATATACAGCCTTGACGTACTCCTTTTCCTATTTGGAACCAGTCAGTTGTTTCATGTCCAGTTTTAACTGTTGGTTCCTGACCTGCATGCAGGTTTCTCAAGAGGCAGGTCAGGTGGTCTGGTATTCCCATCTCTTTTTCCACAGTTTATTGTGATCCACACAGTCAAAGGCTTTGGCGTAGTCCATAAACCTGAAGTAGATTCTTTTCTAGAAGTCTGAAACTTTTCTTGGATACTCAAGCCCCTTATTTAAAATGTCATAGTAATTAATATATGTAAGTAAACTCCACACACATCCTCTCATATACTTTAAATTATTTCTAGAATATTTATAATACCTAATACAATGAAAATGCTATATAAATAATTGTCAGCATGCAGCAAACTTGTTTTACTGTTTGGAACTTTCTAGAAATATTTTTTGTATGTTTTCCATCTGCTGTTGGTAGAATCTATGGATGCAAGAGCAGACTCATTGGGAAAGAGCATGATGCTGAGAAAGTTTGAGGGCAGGAGGAGAAAGAGGCTACAGAGGATGAAATGGTTGGATGGCATCATCAACTCAATAGACATGAGTTTGAGCAAACTCTGGGAGATGCTGACGGACAGGGAAGCCTGGCATGCTACAGTCTATGGGGTCACAAAAAGTCAGACATGACTGAGTGACTGAACAACAAAATGGATATAGAGTCTTCAGACACAGACAGCCAAGTGTGTACTCTTTGCTAGGATTATGTGATAGGAAAGAAGGGAGGGAGGGTGGATGGGAGAAATGAAGGAAAAATACAGGAAGAAAGAGAGGGAACAGTATTTACAGTGTCATAAAAAATGTTGTCTTACAAATATTTGTCTTCCCTATATATGCAGTTTACTATATACGTAACATTTTGTATTAGATGATTATATAAATTGAATAACATCTATTTTTTTCACTATGTGGAAAAAAATTACAAAATCCATTTCTCTTCAAAAGAGTATTTATTCCAATGCTAATTTGTATCCTTAGTGTATTATATTTTACCTTACTGATCTTTTCCTTGTCACTTTTCCTTGATTATCCATTTTAAGTTTTCATGTAGCCGTTTCCTACTCAGAATCTTTTTATGATATTGGTGCATCTCTGTTTTCATCTTATTCAAGGACTTATCTGAAATTCAAAGCCAAGTGCACATTCCAAACTCTGCCTGATGTAAAGATTAGGGTGGATACTTCTTTTAAGATCACTGTGTTTTCACAGCCAGCTCACAGAAAATGAAGCAAAGATGGCTACGTACTTTTAAGACTCCAAATGTTGCCAACTTGTTTCTTTCTTCCTTTGAGAACACAGTTGAGCCGCCTGTGAATGAATGTCAGGTGTATAATAACTGCGCATCATAGATCTTAGAAAAGACATAATTTCACTTCTTTCTTTAGTGGTAGTTTAGTTCACAAGGCAATATAATTGGTATACTCTTACGTCTTTCCATAGAACTAAACTAACAAATCAGAAGAAAGAAACCCTCTTTCCAACTGTGTGTCATGATTTTGGATTCAGAAAATATTTGCCACCCCTGAAGAGTGGCGCTTGATGGAGGTACTTGTGTCTGAAGCCACTTCTAAACGTGCTTTCTCTCTTCTGCCCCTTGCAGCTGAGGGGGCCTGCGGGGGAACCTTGCGGGGGACGAGCAGCAGCATCTCCAGCCCCCACTTCCCTTCCGAGTATGAGAACAACGCTGACTGCACGTGGACCATCCTTGCAGAGCCGGGGGACACCATCGCACTGGTCTTCACTGATTTCCAGCTCGAAGAAGGATACGACTTCTTAGAGATCAGCGGGACAGAAGCACCGTCCATATGGTGAGTGCTGGACAAGAGACATCCTTCTTTCTTGCCTTGTTCTTCTGGCTGCTAAAATGTAACCTATAGTGTGAATGATTTGTCAGAGCTTCTGGGATGTTTCTGTGTTGGTCTGAGAGCTAGAGAAGTTGTCTGGTCTTGGACACTGGAATTTGCCTCAGTTTGGGCTTATATGAAGCTACACAGACAAGGCAGCTAGGTGAGCTGAGCTAGTTTTGGATTTGGTCTGGAGCTGATTCAGTGTCAGCAGATATTTTTAGATGGTGGTGATTTAGAATGTCAGGGTACCAGTCATCTGTTGCCTGTGCTGCAAATGTGTGATTACCTACATCTTTTCCTTCCTGGAGACCATGTGACCAACCTTGCAGGTCACAAGGGAACCGTAAATGCTCCTCTGATGCATACATAATACTGGTTATCTGATCAGTTCCTTGGCGTGTGTGCTGGTGGTGACAGGAGAAAACCCAATCAAATCCACTATAGCCTCTGGTTTATGGTGTTTCTTGCACGAGCAGACTTTGCTGTGTCGATAATACAACTGAAAAATAGATGTTTAAAGACGTAAAGTGTGCATCAAATTAAGTCATTTGATATGAGTTGAACTGGGTTTTTTGGTTTTAATTAATGTTTTAATTTCTTAGCATTTTAAGAATTGCAACTGCTACCTGTCTCAGGTCTTTAACAACAAGGAAACGCCACTGTAAGTTCAAAATAAGTTGGAATAGAGGAAACACTGGCTCTTGATGCATTGGTGGAGGGGATGAAATGAGTGATTTTGAGCATCTCTAGGGGTTTAAGTTTGCATTTCAGTACAGAGACTGAAGGATAAAAATATCAAACCTGACAAATGTCATGAGTTAGACCACCTGTTTTTAAACCAATTATTAACACTGTGTTTTACTTTATTTTCCAAGACTCAACATTCAACACAGAGAATTTGTATTTATAGACAGTTATTTCCTTTCATTAATTTTATTTTCCTTATGTTAAATGTTACTTCAATTAAGAGAAAAATAACCATTGCCTCTGTGATATTTGTTTTCCATTTCATTCATCTGAGCAATACTTTTAGATTGAGCAGGGTTACCCTTTTGCTTATTTCATGTTATACCATTTAAGTTTTAAGACCCAGAGATTGATTATGTTATTATCTGTGTAGCTTCTTGTAACATCAGAGCTCATGGAACCTGATACAAAGCTGAAAGTTGAGTGTCCTGGTTTCTGCTCCAAGTTCTGTTGCAAATCATCGCTGTGACCTTGAACAAGTCATTTAGCTGCTTATCTAAAAAGAGGCTGTACTAAATGAGCTGTACTGTTTTAAATTAATTCATTCAACATCTACTGAGTGCTTTTCTCTGTCCATCAGTGTAAGAGATTCAGTGATGCAGCACTCTCCTGGATCTAAAATCACCTTGTTTTAGTTTTCAGAAAACCATTGCAATGCAAAAATATATAGTGACACATTCTTAGAAATTCAGTCATTCCTTGTTAAGGCCTTATGTCTGAGAGATTCCAGAGATCTCAGGCATTTCCTGGATGTGGTATCAGGTTGGGAGGAGGGAGAGGAAAAAGTGGGGTGTGTTGGACGATGGTTGTATTAATGGCATCCGTGGTCAAGGTTGGCTTTTGCCAAACAACCTTTGTTTATGCAAGAAAGAAGACTCTACAGAGAGAATGTCCACGTCCAGGTCTGGAAGAGAAACAGGGATGCTGAGCAGAGACACGAGCACAGTGGCGCAGAGTCCTGCAGAAGGCCTCGTGGCCCTCCACACAGCGTGAGCACCCTGAGCAGGCAGACCCCTTGGTCTCTTGTCTGCAGTAGGCAGCCTGCAGGACTGACTGATCTTACTTGACGTGGTTTTCCCATTTCTTCTTTTCTCATCCCTGCTGATTTCTCTCGCATCCTCTCCTTCTCACTGTTTTATCTCCGCCAGTCCTTTCCCAGACTCGGGTCCCCTTGTCTTTCAATATCAAACTTAGAAAAGTGTGTGGATGGACTCTTGAATGTGCTAAAATTGTGATCTGTCGGAAATGCCAGGTGGGGCTACGGCCATGTGGGTGCCTGAAAACGACAGCTCACAGTTGGGAATCTGCATAGGGAATGTTGGAGGAATCGCCCCTTGTCTTCCTGGTGCTTGGATTCAGACTGAAATGGTTTCCAGCTCTCTGAACTCTTTCTCGTGGTGTTTGCCAGGACACCACATTCAACAGCAATCTAGCAGGAGTGGGTAGGACTCGAGCAGTTGTTGAAAACACCCTGGATGGGACTTGTGCCCTGTGTGCCTTCTGGTCTAATGAACTGGGTTTCCTGTTGGTTCATCGTGGTTCCTCTCTCCTGATAGTCCTCGTCAGACATGTATGGAGCTGTGCTGATAACTACCTTCTTGAGATGACTTGCACTGTCCTGTTGGTGTGCACAAAGCCCGGTGCACTCATTGAGATCCTTGCCCGTTTCTGATGAAGAGTCCAGGAGGCACAAAGGATGGGAGATGGCAAAGCTGAGGGAGCAGGTGAGGGGCGAGGCTGTGTCTGAAGGCCTCTGAACCCAAACCACATTTTTTTTTTCACTCTAAGACTGTCCCCTCAGTGGAACTGTCCACGTCTGAGCCTAATGGCCTGCTGGGGAGGTTCCCTTTCCTCTGTTTCAGGACTGACACTGGGGTTTGGATCCTAAAGCCTTGAGCAGGCCACCACCATAAGGGAGATGGGCTACTGGAGAAGCCTCTGAGCACATATGTGCATCAGTCGAGTCAGAGACAGCAGAGCTTCTCAGGGTGACATTGAGTGTTTATCACAATTACAAAGAGGACTATCTCGATATGGCCATAGGACTACTTTACAAGAGAATGGTCTTCAGGGGAGGCAGAGAAGGAAAACATGGTTTTCTGAAATCACTACTGAAACATACGTGGGCACATTTACAATACAAAGCGGAGCCACTGGGTTACCTTTCCAGATTTATACCAACGCATAATGGAACTTATCTTCAAAAGACTATTATTTAACTGTAATTTTCAAGTGACAGCCTCTACCATGTGTCAGGTTCTAAATTGGTATATTTAAAAGATTTACCCATCCCCAGACTGCAAGAAAAATACCAAGTGGCCATGTGGGTGGGTGTACTTCATCTCGGGCACAAGGTTACACGGCAATGACAGCAGGACCATGCTAATGGCTGTGCGTGCAGAAAGAGTGCCCACACACATATAATTTTCCAATAATCTCTTTTTAAAAGAGAGACTATACAAGCAAGGGCACTCTGAGAAGAAGCTACCTGAAAAATTGTTAAGAACAATAATAGGATTAGCCTTATTTTCAATTCATTTGGAGTGAAGTTACCAACTCAGCTATGTTTTATGTAAGGGTTGCCATGGCTACAGCAGAGGCAGTCTAAAAGTGGTGGATGATGTAAAGTTCCAAAATTGTCCATATGTTAATCATGGTGCGTCAGGCGGCGGGGAGGGCGGAGAGGGGGACGGTATTTGCTTTAGCCTAAGGCACTCTGCGTCCATCAGATGAGGCTCGATTCATTTTGAACTAGTTAGATGCTGAGTTTAGATGCTAAGATCAGTGTCTTATACCTTCAATACCTTCTTTAAAGGGGGAGCCATCAGTCCTAATTGTCTTTGCAGAGTGGTCTAGTAATTACGATTTTTCCGGCAGTCAGAAACCTGGCTAGCAGTGAGGCTAATCATGTCTTCTTACTTTCTAAAGTGATCCAATCTAACTCCCAATTCTGGAAATATCAAGAGAAAAAAAAAAAAGATTGATTTTTTTCAGCATTAAGCTACTAAGGTTTCTAAATTAAGACACGGTGGTGAAAAGAATTTGGAACATCAGAAAGTCTTGACAAAAGACCAGGAAGAGAGTGCTTGATATATTTAAAATATGCACTCATATCTGGGCATGATTATCTACCCTGTTTCGAGAGGGGGTGGGTGTGTCTAGGGGTAGAGAAGGAAGGAAAACAAGAACACACGAATGTGTTTAAGATGTGCCCCCAGACTTACTTAAATGCATTAGTTTCCTCAAAAACCTTCAGTGACTGAGCTATGAAATTTGGAATAAAACCCAACTGAAGCCTTAACAGATCAAGGCTTTTCAGAGCATAGCCCACCCTGCCCACCAGCCTGGCCTTTTTCCTCCCCGGCAAACACCCTCAGTTTGCCCTATTAAATGCACCCTGGTCTTCACCTTAGAGGATGTTTGTGTCTCTTGCGTGTTTGTCCAGGAGCCAGCCTCCATGTGGAATGCCCAGGCTGCTGAGCTGAACAGACATTAAAAGACGTAAGTGACATGTAGTTGGTAGAACCTGGGGAGGAGTACCACCAGGAGGGCGTAGAACTTTACACCATTGTCCTCCCTGGAAAACCACACTGATCACAAACTCAAGAATGCTTCTCAGCCCCCTCAGATTACCCTGGCTTCTTATATCAATAGAAAATCTGTTACATATAATTTTTTTTTAAGGCTTAAGTTTAGTTATTCACTAAGCAACATGACCCTACCCCTTTGCCTGTTGGGACTGTGTGAGATTACATGTTAGAGGACAAAAAGTAGTCTTGTAACTACACTTTATTCTGTTCCCATTAACAGGCAAAACTTCACCATTAAATCAATCTGATCAGTGATTTGCTGAAGCCAAAACAGAACTTCAAAGGAACTGGCAACGCTGAGTGAACTTCAAAGAACCCTTGAAGGGTCAATTAACACCTGCAGTGTTTATCCAGCTTGTCACTTAATTGATAATTGACTTGGTGTCTATTTAATTTCTAATGAGGATGAATTATAGAGGCATGCACAGAGCCGTCAACACCCAAAAGCAGTCCCTCAGCTTACCTGCCGCCTGTACAGAAAGGAAGCCCCAACCTCTCCATCCTCATTTTGTTTGTTAACTGCTCATTTTAACGTCATTTTGTGGAGAATTTGCAAAACCAGCTCAGACCGTTGGTTTATCACCCAGCCCAAGTTACCCTAACAGTCACATCTTATACATCTGTAGCATTGTTGTGGAAACCAAGAAGTTAACACTGACGCTAACTCACTGATGGACCTTTTTCTGCCCCAGAACTCAGTTTAGGGGTCTGTGTGGCATTGAATTCTGTGTCGTTCATGGCCTCCAAGTTGTGACTGTTTCTAGTCTTTCTGTTTCCGTAACCTTGACCTCCATCATGTTAGTGGTTCAGCCTGGTCACATTGTTTTGGGAGAAAAGATGGCATTTTTCAGGTAGAAGGAGAAAGTGACCACAGAGCATCGTTCCATGACTACCGACTGGTATAATTGCTTTTTTTAATGTTTTCCATTTTAAATTTAAATATAATAATTATATTACACAGACTTATTGTAATGTTGCATTGAAGAATTTTCTGTGAAGCAAGCAAAATATAAACAGATATCTTGTATGTGTGTGTATGTATGTATCAGTCTATGAACATCTACTTTTCTGAAACCTCTGCATGCTCTCCAAAGGCCTGAGGCCATAAATAACATGACGTCAGTATAACCCTCTTCCTAAGTCCCTCTTGTACTCAAAATACATTTCTCTAAGAATTTCTTTGAATAACACGTTATTCTAAAAACAACTTACACTGAATAATAATATTCACCAGGTATTGCTAAGTACCAGGCAAGTGTGTAAGCAGTCACCACGACTTAGAGATACTCTTTTCCCGATTTCATGGGTGAGACAGTGAACTCAGAGAAGGTTAAATGTCTTGCCTCACAGCCTCACACATTCCAAGTGGAAGAGCAGGAGCTGAAAGAGAGACAGTCCCAGACCATAATTCTTCACTTATTTAAATATGTCAAGATGTATTCCTATATGGTCTTTAAGTCAAGATAATAGAAGTAAATAGGAATAATTATTTTTTATTATTATTAAAAAAAAGCATGTTATACTCCAGAATTGTCCTAGAGTGACTGTTGTCTTGTCTGACCTCACTGGATGCCACAGGGAGCCTGAGGCACTCCAAAGCCAGGTCTGGCCCCATTTTCTCTGATGACGACACAAGAACCCTCCTTTTAAAGTCTTCTTTTTCCGTAAGATAAGGTGATAAATCTTACCTGGTATGGATAAATTATTTGTGTTACAGGCAATGGGAAAATTTTCCCCTTTAGGAATATAAATTCATTTCACAAAACACAAATTGCCTGATTTTTGTTGTTGGTTTTTATTTGTTTAGTTGGTTGTTGTCATTTTTTTTGTTGTTGTTGTTTTTTTGTTTTTGTTTTGTTTTTTGCAGTTCACCCCTCTCTTTGTATGTGGTCTTTTGTCCAGGAAGCAAAATTACAATTAAATTAACACTTTAAAATAAATTTCCTTTTTAAAAACATACTTCCTTTTAAGAGTCTGTTGTGCAAATTCTATTTTATCCATTCTCAGGTAATAGTTGTAAGCTTTCTTTTATTCCCCAAATCAGCCAAATTTGTATGTCATGGTTTTCCAACTGTACATTTTGATGTCTTCGTTTAAAGTTTCTCTCCAACTCTGAACATCTAATTTTCATGGAGCACTGGTTAGCAGGATAAGGTAATTTTGTGCAATCTAAGGCATCTCTGAAGAATGTGCCACTTTATTGCTCACGTTCCATCCTGTGGGCACATGGCATGCAAGCTTGGAGAGTCCTGTCTGTGAGCAGTGGCTGGAACAGTGAACGTTTCCCATCACTGGACTTTAATAAGCCCAAGCACTGAAGTCATTCTGATTTGAAACCCTTTAGACAACTCCGTTCAGTTCTGTTCAGTCGCTCAGTCATGTCGGACTCTTTGCAACCCCATGGACTGCAGCACACCAGGCCTCCCTGTCCATCACCAGCTCCCAGAGTTTACTCAAACTCATGTCCTTTGAGTCGCTGATGCCATCCAACCATCCCCTTCTCCTCCTGCCCTCAATCTTTCCCAGCATCAGGGTCTTTTCCAATGAGTCAGTTCTTTGCATCAGGTGACCAAAGTATTGGAGTTTCAGCTTCAGCATCAGTCCTCCCAATGAATATCCAGGACTGATTTGCTTTAGGATGGACTGGTTGGATCTCCCTGCAGTCCAAGGGACTCTCAAGAGGCTGCTCCAGCACCACAGTTCAAAAGCATCAATTCTTCGGTGCTCAGCTTCCTTTGTAGTCCAAATCTCGCATCCATACATGACTACTGGAAAAACCATAGCCTTGACTAGATGGACCTTTGTTGGCAAAGTAACATCTCTGCTTTTTAATATGCTGTCTAGGTTGGTCATAACTTTTCTTCCAAGGAGCAAGTGTCTTTTAATTTCATGGCAATTAGAGTCCATCTTTCTTTAAAAAACCAGGAGGTTTTTATTTCTGTGAATTATGAGCTTTAGAATATCTGGAACTTAGGGAACCTCCTAAGGCGATTCCTTTGTGGTTAGATAAGGAAGCTGCATCCTGCACGGATTGGCGCCTTGCCCCTCATTACAGGGTCCTTTCGTAGGACAGAAGGCCGGTCTCTGTGTGTCCTCAGAGTGGAGCCCACTGCCTGTGGGGCAGCAGGGCCTGTTTCCTCTAGTTTCTCCATCCTCTTGCCATAGCAGGCAGCTTGGGATAGTAGCTAAGAGAAGCCTACTTTCTCAGTTTAGGGATATGGCCTCAGCTCTGCAACTTGCAAGCTTGAGGATGCACAGCGGGCTGCTGTAAGTCCCAGGCTGGTGTCTGTGAGATGGAAATGGCCCTGATAAGACAGCGGAGGCTTGTGAAATGGAGCAAATGAGGGGTGGTTTGCAAAGCCCTTGGCCAACGGCCTGCAACATACAGTGATTTCTATAACTGGCGGTGTGTTTATTGCTTTAAGAAACAGTGCCATAGAGATTCCAGAGTTCTCATCTTTTCAAAATAAAATGTTGTTCTGAAAACCCTACACTTCTTGTTTTTAACGTATATTTAATTTTAAAGGGCATTTTTAGAAAATAACCTTCCCTTTTTTAAAAAATTATAAACGCTTTGTTTCTTCTGTGCTGAACCTTTCAAACCTGTGTCTTGTCTTTGATACACCATTCATTTTTTTTTTTTGAAAATCCAAATGCTATATATGCCCAGGTCATTTTACTATTAAAAGTAGACACTTAGGAAAAATATAATGCAAGAACCATAGAATTTGTACCAAAGTATATATGCATATATTCGGCAAACTCTGAAGCACATAACATGTACCCACAATTGTGACGGATGCTAGTCCCATGCTTCTCAAGTGCATTGTGTGCAGGAATCACCTGGGATCTTTTTCCTTTAGGGTTACAGCTCGAGAGATCTGAGAAAGGCACTGAGGTTCTCTGTTTCCAGCAAGTCCCCTGGTGATGTGGGCGCCCCTGTTCTGTGGACCAGACCCAGAAGTGAGGCTCTTGAGCATCTGGGGGGAAAGACAATGGACAATGAATAACTGCAATAACAGCAGATTAAATTTCAAGATTACAGTACAGGGTTATTGACCATAGTCACAATACGAAACATTGAATCCTCAGAACTTGCCCATCTGAGAAGTGGAAATTTGGACCCTTTGACCAAATCTCCCCATTTCCCCCAACATCCAGCCCCAGGCAACTGTCATTCTAGTGTTGTAGTACATGAGTTCTATAATTTTGTTTTTTAATTTAGATTCTATTTGTAAGTGGTGTGGAGCATTTGTCTTTCTCTGACTTATTTCACTTTGTCTAACGACCTCCAGGCTCATCCATGTTGTCACACATGGTAGGATTTTCTTCTTTTATGGCTGAATAGTATTCCTCTGTGTGTGTGTGTGTGTGTGTGTGTGTGTGTGTGTGACATTTTCTTTACCCATTTATCCATAGATGGACACTTAGCTTGGTTCCATAACTTGGTTGTTGTGAATAATGTTTTCACAAGCACAAGACTGCAGATATTTCTTTGAGATACTGATTTCATTTCTTTTGGTCTTATACCAAGAATTGGGATTGCTGGATCCTATCCTAATGTTATTTTTAAGTTTTGGAGGAGCCTCCATACTGATTTTTATTGCTAGGAGAATAGATCTTAAAAGTTCTCACCACACACACACACGCAAAAGCTATGTAACATGACTGGATATATAAATTACTTTGGTTTTGGTAAATGCTGTATTTCCTAATGTATATCTATATCAAATCATCATGTTACGCATGTTAAACTTATACAATTTTGTCAGGTATTCCTCAGTAGATTTGGAAAAGTATTATAAATAATAATTTCAAGTTTTCTTGAAAAGTGGAAAATTTTTAGTAGTTCTGTTGCAGAGTATGATAATATAAGCTCTCTGGTCTTTGTTGAAAAGTGTCTTGTAACTTTATAAAGGGTTGTTGGCAGAAAATGGGGCCAACCTGGAAAGACTGAACTCATCCCTGAGTTTCCAGTTTGGGCTTCATATCATCAGTACATAGCCCCCACCCACTCCGTGGAGATTCCAACTTAATTAGCTGAATCAGCTTGGCTGTAGTGCTGACTGCTAGGAGTTGAGGGGTGGGGGTGGTCAGAAGAGAAAGATACACAGTATTTCAGTGGCTGGCAAGCATTTTGAGCAGTATTAGCATGTTTCCAGTCTCTTGATAGGTGTGCATTGAAAATAAACTTGGTCCAACTCCTGGAGATGGTGAAGGACAGGGAGGCCTGTGGTGCTGCAGTCCATGGCGTCACAAACAGTGAGAATGACTTAGAGATGGAACAACAACAGCAATTTAAAATGAATCATTCTGAACTCTTTAGAGAACATTGGGTTAAAGAGTTCGTTTCATTTGCCAAAGATTCTCAACCTTTTAATATCTTAGTTAACATCAGCTACGGGATGTAGCGATTCACCAAGAATATTTGACCGTGAATTGCATGTCTTTGGTGGGATGTAGACTAACACCTGGGGCCGTGGGTCAGGAGAAAGCTCTGCTTTCTGGCACATCAGAGACCGGCCTGATCTGATTCCAGGCAAGGTTTGCGTTCCATTTTGCGCCTTAGACTGAAAGTGACTGGATCCTCACTTGCTGTTTCCTCTAGCCTTGCCCTCAACCCCTTTTCTCTGTCTGCAAAGCCTCCTGTTCTGCTGTGTCAGCAAGTCCTTGGTCATCAGTTCAGATGATGAGAGAGAGAGAGTTGGCCTTGGAGTGAGAGTGATGATGGATTAAAATGTGTTTTTTTCTTCTGTGTAGCTGGGTGATTTGGATTAGCTGTTCAGACTCCAAGAGTTTTCGTTTTCCAACTGTAAAATGAGGTTAATGATACTTAGCTTGCAGAGCAAAGATTAAAATATAGGTCATAACTCTGTCGCTGTCCATGGTACAGAGACTCTGAATAAGCCGTATCCATCATGATTGCCAGGCTGTGTATGAAACATGAGATATCAGCTGTGGAGGTGAAGAGAGCAGTCAGAGTTTGAGGAAAGAGAAACAATTACCTCGTGAGGCCATTAAAGAGTGTTTCAATGACCCTGAGAGCAGAATGTGTGTGGACAGAAAATGTGTGGGGACATTTTGAACATGGGATGTGCAAAATGTTTAAAATATATGTATTTATATATGAATGAATGGATTATATATATATATATCGTTGCTGTTGTTCAGTCGCTAAGTTGTGTCCCACTCTTTGTGACCCCATGGACTGCAACATGCCAGACTTTCCTGTCCTTCACCATCTTCTGGAGTTTACTCAAACTCATGTCCATTGAGTTGGTGATGCCATCCAACCATCTCATCCTCTGTTTTCCCCTTCTCCTCCTGCTTTCATTCTTTCCCAGAATGTATGTATCAACTTCCCAGGTGGCACTAGTGGTAAAGAACCCATCTGCCAATGCAGGAGATATTAGAAACACAGGTTTGATCCCTGGAATGAGAAGACTCCCTGGAAGAGGACACGGCAACCCATTCCAGTACTTGCCTGGAGAATCCCATGGACAGAGGACCCTGGAGCCTGAAGGGCTATGGTCCATAAAGTGTGAAAGAGTCAGACATGACTGAAGCAACTTTCTGTGTGTGTATGCCCTTGGCTGTACAGCAGAAACTCACACAGAACAATGAAGGAACACAACATTTCAAATGTCCAGGACTCATGGTTGGAAAGTTTGGGGGTTTCTGGCTGTGTTCAAGGATCTCTATTTTGATCAGTGCTCTAGAAGAGTTTCAGGGAGTGCAACTTCTAGAAACAGGGGGGATGCCTTATGGAGAAACTCTGATGCTCTCAGCTAGACCAGGGGCAATTTCGGGGACCTTCCCTACTTGCCCTTTCCTGTTGCCATCACAGAACACCAGCAAAGATCTTCTAAGGCAGTTGGTCCAGAATTAGCTGAGGGACCCTCTCATTTCAACCATAGCTCCCAGCTATGTGACCCTGGATAGTAGAGTGGCTCCTGTAGGCAGACTAGGAAAGGAGTCAGACATTCAAGAAAGAGCATATAAGAAGGGAAACTTGAGGCTAGGGTTGGTGAAAAGAAGTGAAAAGCATGCAGCTCATCCAGACTGGATTTGAGATGTCCAGAGGAAGAAAGCACAATGAATTGGATAAGAAAAACTTATTTGGGGGATAGAGACAGATGCAAGGGAGTGAACTTCAGCATGGAGGTTGACACAGTGGTGAACCTCAGTGTTGAGACAGATGCAGGGGTGAACCTCAGCATGGAGACAAATGTAGGGGTGTACCTCACCATGGAGGACAGGCAGGGGTGAACCTCAGCATGAGTCAGGTGCAGGGGTGAACTCAGCATGGAGATAGACTTAGAGGTGAACCTCAGCATGGAGACAGGCATGGGGTGAAGCTCAGCATGGAGGAAGTAGTTGCCAGAAGCTGGAGTGAGATTCCTGACATCCCCCGCAGAGTTTTCTTGTGTCCACAAATCAGTTTTGTGAAGGTTTCATGTACTAGAAGGAGGCCACCACTCCATACAGGCAGACTGCCGGTATTCAGAAGAAGAGCGAGCGAGTAAATTATGCGTACATTTTCTGTAGCTTTACATTGGGCAACTTTTAAGCAGTTGACCCCATTCAAAAGTGTGTGTGTGTGTGTGTGTGTGTGTGTGTGTGTGTGTGTGTGTGTGTGTGTGTACATGTTAGGCCAGGTAAGAAGGTATGCCTGTATTTGAAAGAAAGAAAATGAAAGTTGCTCAGTTGTGTCCAACTCTTTGCAACCCCTGGACTACTCAGTCCATGGAATTCTTTAGGCCAGAATACTGGAGGGGGTAGCCATTCCCTTCTCCAGGGGATCTTCTCAACCCAGGGATCAAGCCCAGATCTTGCAGGTGGATTCTTTACTGCCTGAGCCACCAGGGAAGCCCTATATTTAATTTCTGTTTTTTTTTTTTTTTAATGTGTAATGTAATCCTAATGACTGGAAACAGATATGTCTGCAGGAAAAATCATTTCTGTATCTGGATCATCTACTTTTCTCCCATTACCACCAGATTCTAGTTCATAGTTTGCATAGCTTCGTAGAGTTACCATGAATTGGATCAAAGCCTGAAATCAGGTATTGACTTTGCAAACATCAGTTCAAGCTTTCTCTCTCATTTCCTCCCTTCCTCCTGGTTTGTGTGCTCTGACACACGTACACGAATATTTGCATATGTGAGTGCCCGTGATATAGACGCTGAGCTCAGAACCAAGAAAACACATTGATTTTTTGGAAGAGAAAATTGGCAATCTGTTCAAATCAAGCTCTAGTTATATTTTTTTTCTTTCTTTAACTAAAAAAAAGTTAAAATATTATACTTGACGATAGTATTTTTTTCTTTGATGTACCTAGTTGAAAAATCATAATCTTATATTTAAGAGTGTTAGGATTCAAAAAAAAAGTCATTACTTAATGTTGTATTCCATTCTAGAAACATATATTAGTGTGTCTCTATCTAGCTTTATCATCTTAAAACCAAAGGCACTAACTGTTGAAATTAAACATTCCAAATTGGAAAACAGCTACCGATCTGTAGCCTTTGGCAGTGGATTGGAATTTAGCTCAGTACATTGGGAACAAGTGTGAAATTTTAGTAAGAACACCAATCTGACATTTGATGTGAACTTTGCCACTGGTTTTGAGTATCGTTTCACTGTATAGATCATGTTTTACAAGTGCAGCTTGATATTCTTTGGGCCACAATTTTCTGTGACTGCTCTGCACTCCCGAGCTACAGTCGAGTATCCCGAGAGATGACTCAAAGGTTCCCTAAGGGAAGAATCTGTGGCAGCAATCCCATCATCATGAACTTGTGATGAAAACACATCTCTCAGAGTCAGCAGCATGACCTGAGGAGGACCGCTGTCTGAGAACATTGTGATAAAAGGAGTCCATGGAAGAAAAGCAAAGTCAGAAATAAAAACGGCCTCGCCATTAACAAGGGCTATTGCGGGACTGGTGGGCAGTTTTCTGGTCCAAGGTTTGGGCAGGTAGCTCCATAAGCCTGTTTTCATGAATGGCTTAATATACAGGTGAAGGTTTGCTGACAGTCGAGGTTATATTAAGTGTGGGAGGAAACAGGAGATACTGGAGACCATCTGAATTGCTGGACATTCCAAGAGGAAGAAGTCCGCAGCCTGGGTTGGAATCCCAGCCCACAGTTTATCGGGCTCTGTCTTCCTGGGTTGATGAGGCCCAATTTTTTTTTTTCCTGCAGAGTGGAAGTTTCCAGGTTGTTGTGGGGCTGTGGCAGGGAGGATGCTCATGGCTGAGCCCTGCCCTTGGCCCAGGGTTGGGGGCAGTGCTGTGACGGTGGTCGTTACTGTCCTTGCTGCCATCACAGTGGTCCGTTGGCTGCTCCTTCCTTCATCTCTGTCTTGGTTTTCTACCGTCAGCATCTCCCACATGAGAGCGGAGAAGCGTTCTTTGCTTGTGCCCAATCCCCCTGCACTCCGTCCTCGGAGGCCCTGCCTTATCTGCTGGCATCTGGCCTCTCCGGGCAACATCTTGCCCACTTACTTCAGTAGGATCTTTCTTAAAAGTAGTGCTTCTTAATGATGGGTGACCTTCTCATGGATATTCCAGATCTAGATAATGCATATCATTCATGGTGAATCAGTACTCTTCTCCTCATGGGTTGTTTAATCATAGTAACAATAACAACAGTACTTAAGACCTAGATATGGATTCTGTGCACCAACCATGGTTATAAACACTTAATTCTACCAGCTACCCTTGCTGTATGTGCAATTATGATCCCCATTTGCAGATGAGGAAACGAAAGATATCATAAATCACACAGCATCCTACAGCTCATGAATGCAGGTCCAGGACATAAACCTGACAGCTTGAAGTTTGGCCAGCTCGTGGTTCACTCTGTGTAGCTTTATACTACAGGAAGCCTATCGGACAAAATCAAATATTCCTGGTAGGTGTGCTGATGACCCATTTAGGAAGGAGGTTCTAACTACTCCTCGTACTGTCTTTGCCAAGTGTGTGGGGTGTAGGATCAAAGTTCCCCGTTGCATGTTTATCGAGTGTATGAATGAACTACCTAACAGTCTTTCTTCAGGGGACTCTTAGAGTTAAAGAGAGAAATGATGACATGACAGATCGTTAAAAAGCAATCAGAGGGGGACATCACCGGTCTCATTTATCAGATTTAAAATGTAAAATGTGAGCCATGTGTTGTAAACAGAGTTTGAAAAGACTTAAGTGAGCAAGGTTATATTTTCTCTACTGGGGAAAGCGTTGTGGATTCCATATGAGAGTTATGTGGCGTGTCCAGCATAACTTCCACCCCAGTTTTCTACTGGTGGTTTCCTGGTATTTGGGCACGTGTTACGCAAGTGACCAGTATTGGAGTAAACCAGCAGGAGGGGCATTTTTGACTGTGGGGAAGCCATAGTTTGCACATGGTAGTTTATGGGGCCCCTGGGTGTGGGTAGTGGTGTGGACCCAGATGAGGTGAGGATGTACTCTTTAGTGGGAAAACCCATGGAAATTTCAGCCTGAGAAGACTGCCTTCAGCTGAACACAGGGAAGGGTTTGTAGAGGCGCTAACTCTGACCAACACAGCTGCACTTCATGGGGTTGGACATGACTTAGCAACTGAACGATGATTAAGTGATATATTGGAAAATGTTTTGTAGTCTGTAAAGCACTGAACAATGATGCGGTTGACTTTATATTTTAAAAATGTAGAAAGAGGGAAACAGAGAAAAGTAACTCACTGGGAATAGAAGATGCGACCTTGATGAGCTTGGGAGCTGAAAGAATGTAGGCACGTCTGTGCCGTCAACAGCGTAAGAGCCCTGTGAAGTCCCCTTCCTAGTTCCTGTGTTTTCACCCCAGCTTGGCTGGCTGAGGATGCAGCCACACTGTTAGAGCAAGTGATCTTTCTGGAGCAACCCTCTCTGTTTACTAGGTTTATCCATGACTGCCTGCAATTCAAACAGCCCCTAAAATTGAGGTACTTTTCCACACTACCTTAGTCAGCTTGGTCTCCTAAGATAAAGTACCATAAACTTACTGGTTTACAAGTAACAGGAATTTGCTGCTCACAGTTCTGAGCCTGGGAAGTCCATGATCAAGGTGCCAGCCCACTCGGATCCTGGTGAGAGTCCTCTCCTGGGGTGTGGATGACTGTCTTCTCCGTGTGTCCTCACTTGGGCACCAGGGTGGGTTGGGGGAAAGTTTAGTCTCTTCCTGTCCTCACAAAGACACTAATCCCATCACAGGACCCCACCCTCACCACCTCATCCAAACCTTATTGCACACCAAAAACCCCACCTCCTCTTATCACCACACTGGGAATCGGGCTTCAACGTGTGGATTCTGGGGGGATGCAGACCTCCGTCTACTCACACATCCTGTGAGTTAAAAGCAGATTAACAGCCAAGTTTCCTACTTTCTTTCTCTCTCCCTTTTGTCTCTGCAGGCGTGCTGACACCTCCTTAACTTTTCATCAACATTTCTCTCATGTCTTTAGCAGCAATCAAAATAAAATAATACTTGCCTGGCACCTCTGATACAATATTCAAAATACATGAGAACATATTGCAGTCTGCTGCTAAAGAAGATGTCCTGCATTTCCTGATTTAAAACATTGTCACGGAGATTTTACCCGTGTGTGTGCGCTCCACTCTGACCACAGTTATAAACCCGGCAAGGGACAGAGGTGCCATATTTAAATGGGTAAAGCAGAGCCTTCTAGTGTTGCTCTGTGTTGCCCACATACTGCTGTGTACATCTGGAAGAGACATCTTATGGCCCAGGTGTTGCATGATATTATTATTTTTCTTCTTGTCATCTTCTAATTGCTGTAAAGCCCACGCTTCTAGGAGGCAGTTTAAAAGCAATGGAACCTGTGGTTTGCAATCAACTGCATATTATGACATGAATTCCCCATCCACTCACTGTTCCCATATTGTGTTCCTTTCATTAAAGCTAATGGGAGCACTGGGAAGGTGATCAATGGTAGGCCAGACCTCAGTAAACAGAGGATGTCTCAGAGATGGGAAGCCACCTTCCCTTCAAAGCGTCACGATTGTAATACGCTCATGTAATATTTCGGGGACACATCTTTTACACCAATATCCGCACGTTCAATTAGTGATAATTAGAGCCCAGCTGGGAAGAGCCATCTCAGTAGCACTGTGAAGAGGGCAGACAAGGCAGATGACACTCTTCATTCGAATCACTTCCCCACATACATGCCTGAGTCTGTTCATTAGTCCCTAAGAGAATCTATCCTTTCCAGACTCACCTGTGGGTGTTGTATTGCTGCACTGCAAGGCATACTGAAGCCTTTACAATATGGACACATCCTTGAGTTTCTTGGAATAACATCTTTATTGATAGGTAGAATCCAGGAGTACAAATAGAATATGAGTTGAATAAATCTGTGAACTATAAAATATTGTATAAATGAGAGGCAAAATTAGGTCTGCTTAAGAAGTCTGAAGTAAAGAGAGGAGTATGAAGCAGTTGGTGTCTTGAGGGACGGCAGGTTATGGGGTGACTGAAGCTTCAAGTGATTACCCACTGACCCCAGCCCCTGAGGTCCCAGGGTACAGCCCGCATGGGGAACCTAGGGTCACAAGTTTGCTGGAGATGAGCTGTTTCTTCACTAGATAGGAGGCTTTTCTTCAAGGCAGACCTTGCCCTTCATTTTTTTAGTCCCACAGGAAGTTCTCAGTACGCGGGTTGAAGACGGAGTTGTCTTGTAAAAATTCAAATTTCCAGCCACTTCGTTCAGCACTTGCTCAAGGAGTCTATCTTTTCTGGGGGAGCTACAGTATAAGGTGAATGTAACAGTCAGACATACATGCAAGCTTGTGGTGCCATTATCGTGAAATGGATCCAGGGCTCTATTACCGTTCTTTTGTTTATGAATTTATCCCTAACCTGTGTTTACAAATTACGCCCATTGCCTTGTTTGAACAAAACACATACAGAATAATATAATGAAATAGAAAATGAAAGCCAGGAGGAATGAATTAATTAACTATAAATGGAGATGAATAGAATGGCAGAGACCAAAATTAATATTTAATTTTTAATTTCCAGCCATCTGTGGCAAAAAGGGGAAGTTGGCAATTTACCACACTCTTATTAGTGGCAAAGGGAAGTTACCACATTTCTCTTGGTTTTTTAACATGAAATTTGAAAGTAAAATTTAACCTGGGACTTTTTACCTGGGTCCCAGAAGAATAAAAATATGTATTGTTCTGAATAGGAGAACTGTGGATTACCTGTGAGTGTCCCTCAAGGTAAATTTTTTAAAGTCAAGTCGATGATATCCAAAGCAGTTCAGAGAAGAAACACACACCCGCACAAACCGACACTTACACCTTTCTTGCTTCAGCAAGAATTATTTTCATCTTCTATTTTAGGTTGCTATGCTGGGTACCTGTGGCAGGCAGGCTGTTCAGAAAGGAATCAGGCATAATTTGTCTTCAGGGAATCCATGATCTAGTTGGATCATCTTGTAGGAATTATTGTAGTAGGTAGACTGTGGTAAGTAATCATAAGAAAGATAACGAATGTTAGCTGATTATAATCTCCGGAATTAATATATCATTTCTGTTTGAGAGCTCAGAATAAATTTAATAGTGGAAGTTTCATCCTAGGATTTTGTAATGTTGACATTAGAATGAAAAGAACAAAACATACATCCAAGTGGGGGAAAAATGGAAGCAAAGGTGATCAGTTTCCAATAAGCCACTCCCCATAGACCTAGCAGGTGACCTGAGTCTGATCCCTGGATTGGGACGATCCCTTGGAGAAGGGTATGGGTACCCACTCCAGTATTCTTGCCTGGAGCATTCCATGGGCAGAGGAGCTTGGTGGGCTACAATGCACAGGGTCACAAAGAGTCGGACACGACTGAGTGACTAACATTTCCGCTTGTCACTTGCACAGACTTGCCAACACACAGCCTCATACCCTCAAATACACATTTCCTGATTCATTCACTGGCCTGTCATGTCTAGGTGATATGTAAACTACTGGCCAACTAATATAATTATCTTGCTGTTAACTAAAATAGCGGGGAATGTAACGTTTTCATTCCAATATTGCAGAATGTGAATCTGTATTTAAGAGCTCCCTTTAAACCCAGGTGTGGCAGGAAATGCTCATATGCATCTTTAGAAACTGTTCATAGTAGATCCAATCACTCTGTCAATAGCCTCTATCAACTGCTGTCCTTCTCTGAGAAACACTTCTCTCCATTAAGAGATGTATGTCAACAATTTGGAAACTAAACGGGCTCTTGTGTGTCGGTTTCCCTGGAGGGTACAAGTTTAATTATTCACCCTGATAATGGAGTGTTGTGGGACACACTCCATTTTTCAATAAGCTGTATTTTTTTTTTTTTGGTATGTAATCAGTAGAGAGTATATAAAGTGGGTAATTAAGCCCCATCAATTAATAATACTTTTGTATTTGTTGTGTAAATATAGCTGGAAACAAAATCCATGTACTTGCCAATTATTCTTTTCTTTTTGTTCCTGTCGGTTGTTCATTTATTTATTTATTGTTTTTAATTTGAGGATAATTGCTTTAAATGTTGTGTTGGTTCTTGCCATACAACAAAGTGAATCAGCCACAAGTGTGTGTGTGTGTGTGTGTGTGTGTGTGTGTGTGTGTGTATGCACGTATATACATAGTCCCTTCCTCTTGAGCCTCCCTCTCCACTGCTGCACCCCTGTAGGCTGTCATGGAGCACCAGACTGAGCTCCCTGCGCTGCACAGCAGCCTCCCACCAGCTATGCTATGCGTCTTACACACAGTAGTGTCTGTATGGCAATGCTACTCTCTCATTTCATCTCAGCCTTTCCTCCTCCCACCCCTACCCATGTCCATTCTCTACATCTGCATCTCCATTCTTGCCCTGCATATAGGTTCATCAGTACCATTTTTTTCTAGATTCCATATATATATATATATATATATATGTTAATATACAACATCTGTTTTTCTGACTTATTTTACTCTGTATAATAGGCTCTAGGTTCATCTACTTCAATTCAACTGACTCAAATTCATTCCTTTGTATGGCTGAGTGATATTCAATTATTCTTTTCTAATACGTTTGGCTTTAACATAAATCTAGACTCTAAATGTAAAAATATTTTTAAACAATAGAGTAAAAAGAGAAAATTTTTCATGTCATAGCTCAAAGAGTAAGAGCTGTGGAGTCAGACAAACCCTTGTTTGACCACTTAGATGAGTAGCTAATGTAGCTCAGATTAATTCTGTTTTCTTTATGTCTGGAGAGACCATCTGCCTAGACCATGATCACTGATTCATTCTTTCCATTTGATTTTTTTATGTACATTTTCTAGGCTCTGTGCAATGTCCTTGTCTTCATAGAGTTTGCGATATATAAACATATTTAAAAAAAGAAAATACCTACAATTTATGGGAAAAGTCATGAATGAAATGAGATCAAAAGAAAGACACTTTGGTAAAACAGTGTTCCAAGTGGTAGGGAAAACGGGAGATTTGGAGAGACAGAAATTAAACAGGAATGCGCAAAAGGAGATCCCATTTAAATGAGTTCCATCAGTGCTTGAAAGCAACTGGTCCAAATTTTCCAGCAACTGGTCCAAAGCAAAAGCTGAGGACATTCATCACCACTAGACCAGACCTTCCAGAAATGTTAAGGGAGGTCTTCAAGAAAAAATGTAAGGATGCTGTGCATAAAAGGAAAACATGTGAAAGTGTATACTCACTGGGAAAGTCAGTTATAATCCCATGAAGTTCAGAAAAAAAGGAAGGCAATTGATTAAAAAAAAAAGCTACCTGTATATCCCCTTCTAAGCTGGGGAAAGAAGATAAACTGTTAAGTCTTCAGATCAGAAATACTCGTTTTCAAATAACTCCTCTAGGATATCGGTTCTGGTGAACTGTCATATCAGAACTAAATATCTCCCACCCACACAAGGTGCTCACCTGCAGAGGATGTTACTGCCCTAGAAGGCCAGCTTCTGCTCTTTTTCGAAGATCTGAATTCTCCCTGCACTTGAGGGTTTGCAGTGATTGGACTCCAACTCTGAAAGTTTAATCTGACTGTATTGAATAGGTCAAGGGCAACAATAACTAGAAATTATATATGGACAGTATGATTTGAAGTTAAATTAAAAACAGACAACCAATTTTCAAAAGTGAGTTATCAGGGAACAGTTTGAACTACATGGTGATGATTTCCTCTCTTTCTTTAGCTTGTGTCCAATGACGTGTGTGCCAACCATGGTCTTTGAATCACTCATCTCCTGGACATTCTTAAATCAGTCCTACTAAGCAGTGCTCTGAAGCCATAGGAGTTTCATTCCCAGGGATGTCTTTCATAGGCCACGTGAGGTATGCATCATCTCTCAGAAACCTCGGGCCAGCCTCCCAGCATGGGAAGAAGCCGCTGGAGCAACAGCCAGTGGATGAAGAGCCTCCCCCCTCCCTCCCACCCAAGAGTCATTCCACTGTGACTTATTAGTGTGTTTGTTTAATTGGATTTGTGTAGGGGCACTGAATGGGTTCCACCCAATAATTAAAAAAGGAAATGTCCAGTTTAGCACTAAAAGGCTCAGAGCCTCAGTGTCTACAGACATTTTTCAGTTGTTCCAAAATCATCATATCACGAAGGGGAAAAACAAGTACATTTGAGACAACCCTTTCTGTCACCTGGCTCTTTCTATGTAAGAATATTAATAGAAAAGTAATGGATGGCATAGAGAAAGGGTTGAGTTTTAGAGGAGAAGGCCGCAGAGGATGAGCGTTAGATGACATCACCAGCTTAATGGACGTAAGTTTGAGCGAACTCCTGGGGACAGTAAAAGACAGGGAAGCCTGGCATGCTGCAGTCCATGGGGGTCGCACAGTTGGACATGACTTAGCAACTCAACAGCAGCAACAACACGGAATCGATCCCAGAGGCTGAGTGATGAGCACGCAAATCAGAGTCCAGGAGAGGGACCCTGCTGGAGGCAGGGGCCACTGCGGGGTACGCGTGCCTGGCCACCACCTGGAAGACATCTGGGCAGTGTTATTAAGGAAGGAAGGCAAACTGCTGGACATGATTTGAATGTGGAGACTCTAAGAGTGATTTCTCAGAAAAACTGTCATCAATAATCAGTCCGCTGGTTGATTAATTTCAACTGCCTTCTGCCCACCACACCAGAAGCCCCAGTATTTATCATCATCATTTTATAAAGCACATTCTAGGCCTATTATAATGAGCATGTAAAACATGATTGAGAATCTTCTTGAAAACTATGAGACAGTCATTATTCTACAAATTAAAATCTTGGCTAAAGGTGTTAAATATAAAGCTAGATTGTCGAGTGTGTAGATCATCACCCTTCTTCCAGCCCAGGATTCTTGGCAGTGCGCCATGGAACTCTTGTGAGCAAATCTGAAGTATTTGTACCCCTCATCAGAATTTGAAAGAAGATTCTGTAATTAATTATTTCTTGGCTTTTTGTTTTCTGGTTTGGTTATCTCCTGTTAACCAAATTTATTTACATTCATTAGTAAGTTACTCCAAGCAGTTGGGTAAAACTGTTTTATAGGCTTACAGTTTTAACCATGACATAATTTGGCAGTAGCCCAATTACATATTTTGCATACAGACATGCATCATAATTTTCAAATCATTAGAAGTAGAAGTTTTTTTAAGGTTATGAAAAAAATGTCAGTTGGAAGCTGTGTTTTTGCCAGATGAGATTTAAAATAGTTAAAAATACACAGATCATTTTAAACATTAACAACTTCATCCAGCACAAATGTTTTCATTAAAGTGAGTTCTGGGTTCTTAGTGAAGGATGGTTGGGATTTGCCCCATTCAATCAAGATAATTTTATTATAACACCTGATCAATTGATATATTATTTTGAATAATTTAAAGTAATATGATATCAGGCCGATTTTACTTAAAATCATATGTGAATTATCCTATTATATACTCTATAAATAGGTGCTTGCTGCTGCTCCTGCTAAGTTGCTTTAATCGTGTCCGACTCTGTGCAACCCCATAGACGGCAGCCGGCTCCCCCGTCCCTGGGATTCTCCAGGCAAGAACACTGGAGTGGGTTGCCATTTCCTTCTCCAGTGTATGAAAGTGAAAAGTGAAAGTGAAGTTGCTCAGTCGTGTCAGACTCTTAGCGACCCCATGGACTGCGGCCCACCAGGCTCCTCTGTCCATGGGACAGGCAAGAGTGCTGGAGTGGGGTAAATAGGTGCTTATGACTGACTAAATCACCAGCACTTTTAAAGACACACACTGTTTTATAAGTAGTTTGAGCTGTGTTTTCACCCATTACTGAAACTTTATCATGAACAAAGTTTATTATTACTATTATGAAAAGAAATATAAAGTTATCAAAAAAATTCAAATATTTTGAGAGAATTACATTTATAAATACTATAAAATATTTTCCCTTATATTTATTTAATTAATTACTTTATTTTAACTGGGTGATAATTAAGCAGAGATCAACTTGCCAACATCCCCTGGATCATCAAAAAAGCAAGAGAGTTCCAGAAAAACATCTCTTTCGGCTTCATTGACTGTGCTGAAGCCTTTAACTGTATGGATCACAATAAACTATGGAAAATTCTGAAAGAGACAGGAATACAGGACCACCTGATCTGCCTATTGAGAAATCTGTATGCAGATCAGGAAGCAACAGTTAGAACTGGACATGGAACAACAGACTGGTTCCAAATCAGGAAAGGAGTACATCAATGCTGTATATTGTCACCCTGCTTATTTAACTTATATGCAGAGTATGTCATGAGAAACACTGGGCTAGATGAAGCATAAGCTGGAATCAAGATTGCTGGGAGAAATATCAATAACCTCAGATATGCAGATCATACCACCTTTATGGCAGAAAGTGAAGAAGAACTAAAGAGCCTCTTGATGAAAGTGAAAGAGGAGAGTGAAAAAGTTGGCTTAAAGCTCAACATTCAGAAAACTAAGGTCATGGCATCCGGTCCCATCACTCATGGCAAATAGATGGGGAAACAGTGGAAACAGTGGCAGACTGTCTTTGTGGGGCCCCAAAATTACTGCAGATGGTGACTGCAGCCATGAAATTAAAAGATGCTTACTCCTTGGAAGGGAAGTTATGACCAACCTAGACAGCATATTAAAAAGCAGAGCCATTACTTTTTCAACAAAGGTCTGTCTAGTCAAGGCTATGGTTTTTCCAGTGGTCATGTATGGATGTGAGAATTGGACTATAAAGAAAGCTGAGTCCTGAAGAATTATGCTTTTGAACTGTGGTGTTAGAGAAGGCTCATGAGAGTCCCTTGGACTGCAAGGAGATCCAACCAGTCCATCCTAAAGGAGATCAGTCCTGAGTGTTCATTGGAAGGACTGGTGCTGAAGCTGAAACTCCAATACTTGCGCCACCTAATGTGAAGAGCTGGCTCATTTGAAAAGATCCTGATGCTGGGAAAGATTGAAAGTGGGAGGAGAAGGAGATGACAGAGGATAAGACGGTTGGATGGCATCACCAGCTCAATGGGCATGAGTTTAAAACTCCGGGAGTGGGCTCGGAGGAACCAGCCCCGGCTGGGGAGCAGCGGCGACTCCGGGGCCCGGGGCCACAGCTTTCCGAGCTTCGGTGTGAGGCCGCTGCGGGTCACATCTTCTGGCCGCCGCCCGAGTTTGTGGTGATTATTGCCGCCGCCGCCACCGCCTCGGCTGCCATCTCCTCCTCCTCCTCCCCCCGGGCCTCCGCCGCCTCTTCCTCCTCCTCCTGGGCCGGGTCGATCCCCTCGCCGCTGCCGCCGCCTCCTGGGCTGGGCCCGCGGTGTCTCGGTGTCTCGGTGTCTCGTCCCCTCGAGGAGCCGCTCCCGCTGCTGCCGCCGCCGCCGCCTCATTCATCCTCTGGCAACATAGGCGGCACAGGCACCAAGATGCCCAACCGAGTGGTCTGCCGGGAAGCCAGTCACGCCGGGAGCTGGCACACAGCCTCAGGACCGCAGCTGACCGCCCAGCTAGAAGGTTGGCTTTCACAAGCACAGTCTACAGAGAGACCTGCTAGAGCCATTATTGCGCCCCATGCAGGGTCTACGTCCTGTGGGTCTTGTGCTGCTCATGCTTACAAACAAGTGGATCCATCTATCACCCGGAGCATTTCCATCCTTGGGCCTTCTCATCATGTGCCCCTCTCTCGATGTGCACTTTCAGTGTGGATATATATAGAACAGCTCTGTATGACCTTCCTATTGACCCAAAGATTTATGGAGAACTATGGAAGACAGGAATGTTTGAACGCATGTCTCTGCAGACAGATGAAGATGAACACAGTATTGAAATGCATTTGCCTTGTAGAGCTAAAGCCATGGAGAGCCATAAGGATGAGTTTACCATTATTCCTGTATTGGTTGGAGCTCTGAGTGAGTCAAAAGAACAGGAATTCGGAAAACTCTTCAGTAAATACCTAGCGGATCCTAGTAATCTCTTTGTGGTTTCTTCTGATTTCTACCATTGGGGTCAAAGGTTCCGTTACAGTTACTATGATGAATCCCAGGGGGAGATTCATAGATCCATTGAACATCTAGATAAAATGGGTATGAGTATTATAGAACAATTAGTTCTGTATCTTTTAGCAATTACTTGAAGAAACACCACAATACTATATGTGGAAGACATCCCACTGGGGTGCTATTAAATGATATCACAGAGCTGCGGAAGAATGGAATGAATGTGAGCTTTCCCTTTTTGAATTATGCCCAGTCCAGCCAGGGTAGAGACTGGCAAGACAGTTCAGTGAGTGATGCAGCTGGAGCACTCTCGGTTCACTGAAGCTCTGAATCCTCAGGAATGCCATCTGCACATACTCATACTCTGTCCAGGGTCCCAGCCTAACCCTTACCAAGATACTGGTCCTGGTTTGGGGGGATTCTGAAACCTCAAACTAATCAAACTTTCTTCTCTTCTTTTCTAGTAGGTGCAGTTCTTCCTTAATTTCAACTCATAAAAAAGAACGCCTTATAGTTCAGAGCAGTGGGAAGAACGCCGGCATCAAAATATTTTGATCAAAAAAAAAACAGGCAATGTAAAGGCACAGTTGTGGCAGGCAGTTTTTTGAAAGTAACTTGTGGAGCATTTACCATATCCTAATTTGCACTCTTTGCAGACTTGTGCACATATACTCTGCTTTCAGAATAGTTTTGCAAATTGTATACAAACAAACAAAAAAGGTAGAAGCTTTTTAATAAAGAAGTTGCATTTATAAATTATCTGTATTAGAATATAAAATTCTCCAGTTATAGTCAATTACTACCCATATTGTACAATAGATACCTTCTATTTTAGTTGCTAATAAAGGGCTACACAACTCGAAAAAAAAAATAATAAAACTCCGGGAGTTGGTGATGGACAGGGAGGCATGGTGTGCTGCAGTCCATGGCGTTGCAAAGAGTTGGACACAACTGAGTGACTGAACTGAGTCACTTTATATGTGGTGGTTTTCGCCATACATCGATATGAATCATCCATGGGTGCACAATGTTTTCCTTTTTATTATTCAAACTGTAAAAAAAAAAATTGACACATTTTATTAGGTGATTATATGCCATTATTTGCAATGTTATTTTGAATATTTGGTCCAAATAAAAGTAAAATATGGATGTAATTTCACCCATTTAAGAAATCTACATATTTGATTCAATTTCTTTCAATTCATCAGAAAAGTAATACTTGAAGGAGAAGAGAAATGAAAAACCCAAAGCATGTTTGGCTTGTAAATTAAAACCCAGGGAAAATAATTATCCAAGTTATTTGTAATTTTTTGAGAGAGTTTATTAAAGAAACAAATTTTCTTACTTGGACTTTGAGCTAATAGATGTGAGTGTGTGTCCAAGGTTGTGTATACACAGACACACATACTAAAAATTGTGTGTGTGCGTGTGTGTGTATGTGTGTGTTTTTTTTTTTGCATGTGTGTTTAAAATCACTGCTGATTTCTGGCAACTAGCTGCAAAATCTCAAATTATGGCAAATTCATTGATTTATATGAGTTTATCAATGGAATAGTCACTAGCTCTGGAAAAAAGATAAAATGCTTTATATCACATTTTTTCTTCCAGTGGCAATGGTATTGTGATATATTTAAGAAATTAAATATTTTCTTTAAAATTACAGAATAACCAGGGAGTTTTATAGTTTTCAGTAGTGTTTTTACTTATACAAGAATTATTTGGGATACATGCTGTCTTTAAAAAAATCAACAACTGCAGGAATACTGTCACGTACTTTCAGATGATATTAGTATTATGCATGTGCTTCACTAGTAGAGTGCAAGAGGTCACAGAAGAGGTAAATATACAAAAGCGAAGTATTCTTTGGAAAACGGTCTCTCTAACACCACGTGTAGTGTTGCCTTTGGAAGGACATGTGAACCCTTGTGCCAGAGAGAACTTTCTAGGGAAGTGCAGGACACACACTCAGGCCTCCCTCCACCCTCCATGGCAGCTCTGCATAGGACATGGCTGGTGCAGAAACCTTAACAGTAGTAACTTGTATGTTTTCAGTTGAAGGGGTTTATTAGACTTTGATTCCCGTTTGATTTGATTAACATTTCACCTGCTAATATAGCTCACAAGAATAACTGCTGCTACTGCTAAATCACTTCAGTCGTGTCCGACTCTGTGAGACTGCATAGACGGCAGCCTACCAGGCTCCCCCATCCCTGGGGTTCTCCAGGCAAGAACACTGGAGTGGGTTGCCATTTCCTTCTCCAATGCATGAAAGTGAAAAGTGAAAGTGAAGTCGCTCAGTCGTGTCTGACTCTTCGCAACCCCATGGACTGCAGCCTGCCAGGCTCCTCCATCCATGGGATTTTCCAGGCAAGAGTAACTGCTGTAAAACAAATAGAAGGCTTTCATTGGATAACTCATATCAGTGGTCTCATTAAAATATGCTGTTAGAAGAGGAACGTGAACAGTTAATCATGTAGTCAATAACATTGTTAACTGGCTTTTCCCACTTAACCACTATGAATAAGAGTCTTTTTTGTCTAATTTTTGCCACTAGTTCTTTATTTTGGTCATCTAGCTGGTAGCCAATGGCAGCCCACTCAGGTACTCTTGCCTGGGTGTGTGTTCATACTTTCTTAGGGAACCGCGCCATGTTCCTTCCTAAGGAATGCAGAGACAAAACCCATTCTAGGGAGGAAAGACAGAAGGATCCAGACACAGACACACTGGTTACAAAAACCTAAAGTTATATTAAGAATTGCTTCATCACAGAATGGATGTGTCTTTTTACCTTAGCAAATAGTGAAATTTTAGAAAAAAATCAAAACAACATTGACAGTATTCAAAGATTGGAATTCTTAATTCAGGTTGTGTTAGAAACTTATGTAACCAGTGCCTGTAAACAAATAAAGAAGAAAAAGGTCAGTACAACTGAAGTGAATGGTTTTTGTTCAAGGAAATGGTAAAAAAAGAAAAAAAAAGTCTGTGCGAATTTAAGCAGTGAATAGACAGGCAAGTTAAAGTTCACAGAAAATAATTTGACATTTAATTCTGGTCTCTGCTTTGCTGCTTTCCCTTAATGACTCTAAGAAAATGCCTTTGTTTTGGTAGCATGTTGAAAATATTTATTTGGTCGTAAAAGCTGACCTTCCACGTGAGAGCATGGCATTAATCTCTTTTGACTTCTCTGGGTCTGTCTTTCATTTTTAAAAACAGAATAAGATAGTCTAGATGTTTACCTAGCAGTAAAATTACCCTAAAAATCAGAAACATCACACAAAATCATGGTTTTATTTCTTTAAAAATTTTCCATTCCATTAGATTGGCTCATATTTAAAATTCAGCCTAAGAATTTTGGGAGTTCTGGTTTACTAAATAGGTTATCTAATATGCTAAATGTGTGACTTGAATCGTCAAATCCCAAAGCATATAAAGAGGGGAAAAAGTTCTTGAGAGAGATCTTATGCAGAATTAATGGGCACAGTCATCATTTGTATTTTCAGAATGTTGCATTCAGAACGCATCTGAACAGCAGCTGCAGCCCATGAAAACTACAAGAGGCTGGCAAGCTGAGGGGAGTAGAACACACAACTTGAAGAGACAGAAAAGCCCAGGGAGGGTTCTGAGTACTAGAAATGGCGGCCCTCTCGACACGGACAGGAAGTCCCATGTTGCTTCTCTCCCTGGGGCCAGAAGGCAGCATACACAGAATTCACCACCTGGTGATTTCAGAGAAACTGGGATGACACAGTTCAGTGCCACCAAAAGCCAGCTGCCACAGCTGTGCCCAGACCACAGGGACACTCAGATACCTGCCGCATCGGACGGTCCCCCTGCCGACTGAGAAGCTGAATCTAGCAGAGGTCCGCTTTGCTACGGGGTCAGCATTCCCCTGACAGTTACCCTGGAGGTTTTCCTTTGCCCCTTGCTGGTAGTTTGGGTGGGCCCGCAGCCATATTTCAATTGCAAAGCATGAAAACCTGGCTTCAAAGTCCTTGGTTGTATTTCCAGAGTCCTTAACGTCAAGGATGGTGAACCTTCTTGCAGTTGCTTCTTGAGTAAGCAGGGACCCAAGGGCTCACATGGCCACGTCCTTGTGGCAGGCGGTCCTTGGTTGCATTTCCAGAGTCCTTAACGTCAAGGATGGTGAATCTTCCTGCAGTTTCTTCTTGAGTAAGCAGGGACCCAAGGGCTCACATGGCCACGTCCTTGTGGCAGGCGGTCCTTGGTTGCATTTCCAGAGTCCTTAACGTCAAGGATGATGAATCTTCTTGCAGTTTCTTCTTGAGTAAGCAGGGACCCAAGGGTTCACATGGCCACATCCTTGTGGCAGGAAGACCTGGAAGCTGCCTCATCACCCAGGATTCCTTCTCCTGCTCAGTAACAAACAAGAGACTTGCCACCTTTTCCTGGGCTGGATCTTCTGTGTTCACCGTGGTACATCTGTGCTTACAAAGCACATTCAGGGTCAGGACCCACTTCACTCTGCTGGGCTCCATACTAGATTAAACTAGCCTAGCCAGTGCTCAGGCTTCCCTAATAGCTCAGTTGGTAAAGAATCCACCTGCAATGTAGGAGACCCCTGTTCAATTCCTGGGTTGGAAAGATCCGCTGGAGAAGGGATAGGCTACCCACTGCAGTATTCTTGGGCTTCCTTCCTGACTCAGCTGATAAAGAATCTCTCTGCAATGCAGGAGACCTGATTTCTATCCCTGGGTTGGGAAGATCCCCTGGAGAAGGGAAAGGCTACCCACTCCAGTATTCTGGCCTAGAGAATTCCATGGACTGTATAGTCCATGGGGTCATAAAGAGTCAGACACGACTGGGCAACTTTCACTTTCAGCCAGTGTTCTGGGCAGGTGTTCATTTTGTAAGAGAAAACCAGTGCAATGTGATAGCTTCCTAGTCTACCATTACCTGTCATCAACAACTCACTGTTTTCTAGTACATTTGACCTTTTCAATATCTCCCATGTAAATGTGTCTTTAATTTCAGAGCTGAGTTTAACACAGGCTACTTAGTAGTTGAGTAACTCAACATGAATCTCACAGTAAATGGAAAATGACATTTTTGTCGTACAACTCAATCATATGTTGACTAACAGCTCTTCCTAAGTGACAAAAATGCCAGGTGAGATTGCTTAAAATGAGTTACTCTCTTAGAATTACCTAGATCTCTGCATGCTAGTCCGACAACTTTCCAGAAATTCTATCATCATTGAAAACTTAAGCATTCCCTTTCTCACACAAAAAGGATGTCAGATTTCTTCATATATTAAAATGACAGCATATATAATGCTTCCACAGCAAGTTCAGATAGCTGTTGTCAAAATCCTAATTCAGTACATCAATAATACTTATTCCTGTCGTCATGCATAAACATTCAGACTTTTACAATGTAACAGTCACTTATATTGTGATTTAATTTTAGTCCACGTTTGGCTGGAATGAGGTTTCAGTCCCTCTACCACCTGTCATCAGAGGTGGACACAAAGCTGATGTGTCCTCATGCTCCTCAAGCATCTGATTACTGCACACCCGATGTGGGTGCTGAGCGAGGACACAGTCCCTCCAGCTCCGGCAGTAGTCAGAGGATGCTCGAGGGTCCTGCCCTGACCGCCTGGTCCTGACACGCATCCTCACATCTGAGACATGACTTCACATTGGAGGAAGACCCCAGGTGTTGTCACCTTGTGTTTTCAAGGAAAAAAGTAACCTGAGGTTAGGAACGGTTAGGATGGCCAGGCACAGGCAGAATCAAGGCATGTGGATGGCTGTGCATCAGAAACATCAGCTTCACTTGCCTCGAGTTCTAGACTCAGTCTGGACACTGAGCATGCGTTATTTTTGGAGTGGCTGTTATTCTCAGGCAAAGTTAATGGAAAACCTATTCCTCGCCTTTAAGGAACTTCAGGGAGATTTAGGATGAGGAAACATCATGAGGTGTCACGTTTTAAAATCAGGAGAGATGTAAAGGGTGTTATTGAAAGTACCTAAGTCAGCCTTTAAGGGACAACAGTTAATGAAAGAGTTGGGAGTTGCTGCCTTCCGCCCGGGCTGAGTGCAAAGCCGTGTGTGTGGCCACTCGTCATCCTCCGGTCCTGGTGACCTAGGAGGGGCCATGTCAGCCTCTTTGTATCTAGGGAGGGTGACGTCTGCCCCTGCCCCTGAGGCAGGTGTCAGGACACCCTTAGACCAGCTCAGGGCTGCAAAACTGCTTCATGTGAGGACAGAGTACATAGTCGGTTAAACCGAGAAAGGACCGCAGTCAGATTGAGTCCATAACAACTGCTTAATTCAGTATCTGACTGGTGCCCTTTGACCCCAGCTGGTCTCCCCCATGTCCTCCTCTCAGAGCTTCTCTCTTCCTTCCTCTACCTGGGGAAGAGTCGCTGGCTTCCCAGAGATGCTCATTCCGGCTCAGGGAAAGCTTCTAAGGAAGTTTACTTCCTGTGTTTAGCCATTCTTTTCCTGGGGGCATTTCTGCTTTATTAAAAGAGGACCTGACAAGGGGATAGAACTTTGCTAAAAGTGTTGATCTCTGAAACAGAAGCTCCAGAGCTTTAAAGGAGAGCATCTTGGGGGAAAAAAAAATAGGGACAAAGTTTCTTGGTATCCCTCCAGCTCCTCATTTCAGATGTGGTTTCTCCCTGGAGGTGACCCAACCCAGTGACTCAGAATTAATCTGGACTTGATTTGGAATTAAGAGTTTTGCTGGGTTGCTCAGGAGCAGCACTCCCCTTACTCCCCATTGACCTTGCATGCAGAGTGCTGGTAGGCTTAGAAATTTCTAGTTTCCCTAGAGGTGGTGATACCCGGGACCCCTGCAGGATCCCAGCCAAGGCCGGGGGTCACCAGCAGGACTCACATGTGTGTGTCCCCGGTGGTTCCTGCTCATCCCGCAGGCTCCTCCCCTCCCTGTGCATGTTTCTCCTGCCAGGATGGTTCTGTCCACCCTTGGTGGTGGTGCTGGTTCAGTTGCTAAGTTGCATCTGACTCTTGGCAACCCCGTGGACTGTAGCTCGCCAGGTTCCTTTGTCTGTGGGATTTCCCAGGCCAGGATACTGCAGCAGGTCGCCATTTCCTCCTGCTTTTCTCTTTACTAAATTTCAAACTTCATCGTCATAAAAATGAGCTTCTGTCCTCCGTGTCGCCGCTCCTGGGCTGTGAAATATGAAATGGCCGTGGCTGTTTGGAAGCCAGTTTTAACCTCTTTCTGCTGGATGGGGAAAGGTGACTTTCCAGAACCGAGGATTTAGTTTGCCGTCACCTGGGTCATCACTCTGCTGACCATGGTGACTGCTCTGCACAAATCTAAGTTAGAGAGGCTGATGCTTGTTTATGTTTCCCAGGCTGCTGGGCCCCATGAAGAAGTAGATTACGGCCATAGTCTGCGCTGCTGAATTCAATGTCTTGAGATGTTCCCCTAAGGGAGGTGCTCACCACATCATGACTAGGAAGCAAGAAAGCAGCTGTCTTCTTTCATATTATTACCTCCTACGTGAGCAAAGTTGCTTCCTAGAAAACATGTTCAATACAATCTGCACATACATGTTCTTAGCGAGAAGATGGAGTTTTAAGTTCCTGCTACCATTTTATTGCACATTAAAGTTGTTTATTGCAAAATAAAAAAAGAAATATGTATATACACACACACAAATACACACATAATTTTCTATATTTGTAAAAATACATGTATAAAATTACACATATATAGCTATATACAGATACATATACTTTTATATATAGTTAGCATATATTCCCAATAAACTATATGTAATTATAACTGTATAATTGCATATGTATATTCAGTTCAATTAAGTCACTCAGTTGTGTCTGATTTAAGACCCCATGGACTGCAGCACGCCAGGCCTCCCTGTTCATCACCAACTCCCGGAGTTTACTCAAACTTATGCCCATTGAGTTGGTGATGCCATCCGACCATCTCATCCTCTGTTGTCCCCTATGTGTGTATGTATATATATATATATGTATTCATATATGTATTCCCAATAAGTTATATGTATAATCATATTATATCATTATATATATACACATATATGTAGTTACATATATATGTATTAATATATAGTCCCACCAAGTTATATATAATTCTATTTTCACATATGTATACGTATCTTATATATGTGTGTGTATGTGAGTACATATATATGTATGTTCCCAGTACATAGGAAATTGTGTATAATTCTCCCATGAACTAGGAGTCAGTGCCAGTAGTGACCACATGTAGATGCTCTATTTTCTCTATTTTTCCCATTTTCTTTCCCTGACAATGCACGCCTTTGATGCTTCATCTTTTTTAAGCTCGCCAGCACCACAGTGAAGCAGGGACTGTTGCCATCCCTGGTGTATAGAGATGTCCCCTGGTTAATCCCCTTTGGCAAGAGTGTAAAACTCAAACATGAGCTTGCAGACGAGGGTTTCACACACCTCTGGTCACCAGTACCACCAACAGTGCTGGCGGAAGTGAAGGTGTGAGCTCCCGCTTAGGCGAGTGGTCTTTGCGTTCCCTGCGGTCTGTGTGGTCACAGTGGGAGGCCAGGAGAGGGAGCATAGAGCCAACCAGGGCAGTTAGTTCTCTTATATCCCCCGGTTCGGCCTCACCTGCTCTAGCTTTACCTTTGCTGCTGTTTGTTCAGCCCTGCTGCTGCTGCTGCTGAGTCGCTTCAGTCGTGTCCGACCCTGTGCGACCCCATAGACGGCAGCCCGCCAGGCTCCCCCGTCCCTGGGATTCTCCAGGCGAGAACACTGGAGTGGGTTGCCATTTCCTTCTCCAGTGCATGAAAGTGAAAAGTGAAAGTGACGCCACTCAGTCGTGTCCAACTCTTATAGACCCCATTGACTGCAACCTATCAGGCTCCTCCATCCGTGGGATTTTCCAGGCAAGAGCACTGGAGTACTCTTGCCATTGCCTGCTCCGTTGTTCAGCCCTGCAGGTATAATTGGCAAATAAAATGGCAGAATATTTAAACTGTGAGTTTGATAGACATACATGTCACGAAAGGATCCATTCTAGTGTTAGTCAACACAGTCATCATTTCACATGTTTTTGTTGTTGTTTTGCTTTTATTTTTAAGAGAATACATAATTTCTACTATCCTAGTAAATTCCAATTATACAATACAGTATTTCCAGCTTCAGTCACCATGTGACACAGTCATTCCTCACTCCTTGTTAATCTTCATCTTGTAGCTGGAAGTCTGTACCTATTTTCCAAGCTCTTCTTATTTCCTCCACCCCTCAAACCTCTGGCAACCACCATCCTGTTCTCTGTTTCTAGAAGTTTTACTTAGCTTTCTTTTTTGATTTCGTGTGTAAGTGATACCATTCAGTAAGTCTTCCTCTGTCTGGCTATTTTCCTTAGCATAATGACCTTCAGGTTCATCCATGTTGTTGCAGTTGGAGAAATTTTCTTATTTTTGCAGCTGAATAATATTTCTGTGTGTGTGTGTGTGTGTGTGTGTGAAAGAGAGGGAGAGACAGGGAGACCTCCTGTCTTGTTTATCCGTTAGTGCACTGATGGACACCCAGGTCGTCTCTGTATCTTGCCTACCATGAGTAATGCTTCAGTGAACATCCGAGTGCAGGTGTCTCTTTACGGTAATGATGTTTCTTCTTTTAGAATATATACCCAGAAGCAGAATTTTGGGATCGTATGGTAGTTATCTTTTTAATTTCTTGAGTAACCTTCATACTGTATTCCATGATGGCTGTACTAGTTTATATTCCCACCAAGAGTGTAGAAGGGTTTGCTTTTTCTACATTTTTGCCAGTATTTATCACTTCCTAATTTTTAAATAGACATTCTAACAGGTGTGAGGTAATATCTCATTGTGATATTGATTTACATTTCCCTGATGATTAGTGATGTTGAGCTCTTTTTAATGTACCTGTTGGCCATTTGAATATCTTATTTAGAAAAACTCATGCCCTTTGCCTGCTTTTCCTTGGGCTGTTTTGTTTTATTCTCAGCTTTGAGTTGCGTAAGTTTTGAGTAAAGAGGGTGTCAGGTCTTGAAATTTTTGAAATAAAGCATTGTGCAATATAAAAATTTTACAATGAAAGTTGTTAATATCAGAATTATACGACTCTTACTTGGAAAGAAAAGACACTCTGTGATCAAATATAATTAATGGCTCAATATGCACATGTATTAGATCAATGATTTCTATTTCTTTTTTCTTATAATTCTAAATCCTCCCACCCATCTTCAGCCTTTTTTTAAATCACTGAGGCTGTAGAAATACTGTGTAACAGATGGTATAGTAAGAGAAGAGTAAGCAGAATGGCTAACAGTAACTAAGTATTTCTTTCTCTGAGTGTGTCCACAGAGAAAGTGGTTAGGATCATAAAACTGCGTTCCGTGTCCTGTGTAGGGAATGCCATCTTCTGTAGCAAATGATCTCTTCTTACTATTAGACTTCCCTGATAGCTCAGTTGGTAAAGAACCCACCTGCAATGCAGGAGACTGTGGTTCAATTCCTGGCTCGGAAGATGCCCTGGAGAAGGGATAGGCTACCCACTCCAGTATTCTCGGGCTTCCCTTGTGGCTCAGTTGGTAAAGAATCCTCCTGAGGGAGACCTGGGTTCAATCCCTGGGTTGGGAAGATCCCCAGGAGAAGGGAATGGCAACTCACTCCAGTATTCTGGCCTGGAGAATTCTATGGACTTCATAGTCCATGGGGTTGCAAAGAGTTAGACACGACTGAGCAACTTTCACTTTCACTTTTCTCACTACAATTGTTAAACTCTCTTAGATGTGAACAATGGCCTTAGGCAGTATGTTGGCTAACTAGGAATGTTTTATCTGCAAGATGCATTCGACTAAAATGATCCTTATAGGGGAAAAAAAAGGCATTTGTTTGGCTAACAGGCATGTCACTTGCTGATAAAGAAAGGAAAATTTCAGCCTCGTTTGGGTTCCACAGTGAGTGTCTTCTCCCAGTATTAGGGGAATTTTAGCCCTCTGTTCAGGCAATACCTGTGTACCTACACCTGGGAACAGAATAAACTTGAAAGCACGTTCTGGTAAACTGTTAGTCGAGAAAAAGGAATGCTTTCTCTAATGTGTCCCTTTCCTTCCCTCTAAAGATATACGCCAAACAGATTAGATTGATGTAAAAAGGTAATTAATTCTCACATAGCATTAAATACCATTCTTTCTTCCTGATCTTTGCTGGATTCACCTTCTGGTCAACCTCTCATAATTTGCTGAGTTCACCCATGCTTCATTTGCTTCATTAAGTCTCCAGCCACGTCAGCAAGAGCTGGGATGAGAACGCAAACAGTCAGGTGATGGCAGGTTGAATAGGAGCCCACCTTGGGGCCTGTGAAGCTGTAAGGCCATGTCTTCAAGTTCAGGGACAGAAGGAAAAAGTGTACAGCCATCTGCACTCATGTGTAAGAAAACAGGCAACGAGAAGAAGATGCATGGAAGCAGGAAAGGCAGAAGACATTAGATCAGAAGGGAAAAATATCTGGAGTTGGAACAGCCCAGAGAAGTTCAGACACTCAAGGTAGAAGTTGAAAGTGAAAACTTAAACATTTTAAAGAATAGGGAAATGAAAATAGATGCAACTTTTTCTCTTCTTTATGAAAATCATAACCTTTGTTCTTTTGTGCACTGACTTTCTCATGTCTGTTTCATACCTGGATTAACAAGCCCCAAACTGCCCTTGAGAACATTTTATCAGTGCACTAGGTGACAATAGTGTGAGACGGACCCTCAGTGCTTTAGTATTGGACAGAGACCCTGAATTATCTCTGGATCATTTTCTATTGAACCACTGACCTCTTAATTCAGTTCACTGGCATTGAACTCAAGTTGAAAATAGTTGATTCATTCAGTATGTTGTATGTAGCATGCTGCAGCTTAAGTTAGCATCTGTATACATGTGATTCCAGTAGAAGACAAGTAATATTTTGAGACCCAGTCACAGACCTACCAGTCAGATTGTGCACGTGTGTCTGTGTGTGTCTGTGTGTGTCTGTGTGTGTGCAGCCTTCCAGGCACTGCACAAGCTGGGGTAGTAGATACCAAGAAACACAACACATGGTCTTTGCCTTCAAGGACCTTGTAGCCTAATTGAAAAGATAATGAATATGCATAGTGCATGCCAAATACTGCAAGCCGGCGTTTACAGAAGAGAAACCAGCAGTGAAATTAGCCTGAAAATAACCAAACCCATGATTTATCCCCTAGAACTAGGTCTTCTGTTCCTCCTGGTGTACCAGTAGCAGAAATGAAAGAAAATCAAAGTTGCATGAATGTTCCAATACCAAGATGTTTATAGATTTGATAGAGTAAATGACGGAGACTGATTTTCTTGGGTTCTCTCTTCTTCATTCACCACTTAAGCTTTTCTGTGCTTGTCTGTATGTGTATGATACTGATTAAATATGGAAGGGAAATCACCTAGCTGCGGGGTAGGTAGCTTGGCACACTGCTGTGTCTTGGCCTTTTCTCTGTTGCAGTTCTTTTAGCTGAGAGCACCTATACAAGGTGACTAAGAGCTTCTTCGAGAAATAGCACATTCCTAGTCTCTTGTTCCTCACTTGGACTGTCTTTGTTTTTATTACTGAATAATTTTGTGATTAGTATCTCCTGCTCCTGTCTAAAACTGGATCCATTCTTCATGCATCTCATCCTCCCTAAATTATGCCTTCTTAAAAGATCATAAGAGCACTTATTTATTTCTTATAAAAATGACACTTAATTGTAGAGCCTGAAATTGAAACCTCTGTGCTCCCTGACTTATTCCTTCAGGTTCTATGATTCAGCCAGAGTGCAATTAAAAAACAACAGCAACAACAAAACAAAATGATTTTTAGAGCAGTTTTAGGCAAACATCCAGAGAAGGCAATGGCAACCCATTCTAGTACTCTTGCTTGGAAAATCCCATGGACAGAGGAGCCTGGTTGGCTGCAGTCCATAGGGTTGCTAAGAGTCGGGCACGACTGAGTGACTTCCCTTTCACTTTTCACTTTCATGCATTGGAGAAGGAAATGGCAAGCCACTCCAGTATTCTTGCCTGGAGAATCCCAGGGACAGAGGAGCCTAATGGGCTGCCATCTATGTGGTTGCACAGAGTCGGACACGACTGAAGCGACTTAGCAGCAGCAGTAGCAGCAGGCTCACATCAGAATTGAGAGGAAGACGTAATTTTCCTCGTACACCGTCTAGCCCTGTGCATGCAACTTCCCCACTGTCAACATCCCTCATCATAGGGGTGAAGTGAAGTGAAGAAGTGAAGTGAAGTCGCTCAGTCGTGTCTGACTCTTTGTGACCCCATGAACTGTAGCCTAGTAGGCTCCTTCATCCATGGGATCTTCCAGGCAATAGTACTGGAGTAGGTTTCTATTTCCCTCTCCAGGAGATCTTCCTGACCCAGGGATCGAACCTGGGTCTCCCGCATTGTAGACAGACGCTTTACCATCTGAGCCACTAGGGAAGCCTCATTATAGGGGTACATTTTTTTATAAGCAGTGACCCTACCTCGCATATCACTGTCACCTGGAAGGGGTTTATAGTTGACACTACGGTTCACTCTTGGTGCTGAACATTCTGTGGGTTTGGACGAACATATAATGGCACACATCCCCTATAGAATAATACAGAATAGTTGCACTGCCCTTAAGAGCCTCTGTTTCTTCCATCCATCCCTCCCCTCCCCAACCCCTATGGCCACTGATCTTTTATTGCCCCCATAGATCTGCCTTTTCCAGAACATTACATAGTTGGAATCACACAGTGTGTAAGCAGATATCAGCATCTCAATTTAATAAATTAAAAAAACGAGGACATAGATTGTCTGCAGTGACTTCCTATGAGTACACGTAGGGAACACACGAAGCGAGGAAGGAGGTCTATATGTAAAATATGATTTTACTTAACTGATTCAAAGCATGGATGGTGTATAATCCTACTAGTAAAGAATCACATATGATTCAATTTGTGCCCTTGAGGGATTCTCAACAAAATAATATGTGAATACATTAGTTTTTTTGTGGAAAATTCAGGATATTTTGCAAGTACATTGAAACAGATTTCTAAAAATGTCCTGGATTTAATAATTATGGTCAGTTTTAGGATAAACAGAGGGAAATCTTAAATAGAATAGATAAATGTAAATAGTATCTTTTTGCAACTAACTTGCGGATTGCATCTGGCATTTGAATGGGTAAGGAAGTGAACCTGGAGGACTCTCTGGTGCATCCACGTGTGGTGGTGTCCATTTCTTTCTTTCCAGGCTGGAACACCTGGGGCAAAAGGTTTGTTCCTCTTTCTGCTAGCTCATGAGGCTTGAGTCAGAACAGGGGACCCACTCTGGAAATCATGTTAGAATTAAAGCTGATGCATGTGAGTTAACTTTTACAAATCATCACCCAAGTCCAGGGAAGAGCCATTGTGTAGTGACTACGGGATTTTTCCTGTCACCAGTTTGATTGAGGGTGTTAGTATATGAGCTTTAAACTTCAGAGGGAACATTAGCACAAAGTATAATTTAGGAAATTACTCTGATTTACACAGTCTAAAAAAAATTACTTTCATGTTTGTTTGTTAAGATGAAAATGAGTTGTCACCCTCTTCTGCGAATTTTTGGCACAACCTCTTTTCTGAAAGCAAGTTCTTTTTGCTGTTGACAAAAAAGTTATTCAAGCAGGCAACCTCATGCAGTGCCATTAATGACCATAATTTATGCAAAGCATGGAGGTTCTTTGTGTATTCTAGTAATGCTCAAGTCATTCTGTTTGACTAAATTCCTTTAAAATTCAACCAACCTCTTTTAAGAAGGAGAAAATGAAAGCTAGGGTGAGTTAGAAATTATTCAAGGAATAAATTAACACAGAAACCTTCAATTTTAAAACTATTTTAAAATTTCAAGATTCTATTTAATTTTGTTTAAAAACAGAAGTTTTATGCAGTATTGACTTCAAAGCATTAAGTTTATTCTGACTTAGATTGCATTATATACAATAAACTATCGTTATGTGCATAATACCTTTATTTTCACATCAAAATTATACATAGAAACAAATATATATGTTAAGGTACACACACATACAGTTTTAATTTTTTAAGTGAAACCATTCACTATACGTTTTAATAAATTTAAACCTCATTATTATGTTTTGTTTACTTGGCATACTTAATATGTTTAAAATAAACTATTGTGGATTTTATATTTTGAAGTAGAAAAGACTCTACATTGTAAAATCTAGACTCCAAAATATCCCCAGTGCAAAATTTAAGATATATTTGTCTTCAGCTGATCAGTGGGACTTGTGAGATATTTTAAAGCTAATTGAGAACCATGGGCTACATGACATGAATGCATTACTGAATATACTGCTAAATAAATATCCAAATTCTCCAAATACATTTAATTGGCTTAACTGCATGAAAACCCCTGACACGGCACGTTTGCCATTCATTAACACGCTCATTCTTTCATTTATTAAAAAATAATGAAAACTATAGTCTTCAAAATACTGAGCAAAAGATTTAGGGGGAAAAATAAAGATAAATAAAAACTCTGACTTCAGAGACCGTGTAGCCTAACAGAGAGGGAGTCATGGAATTTGTATTATCACACGTAAAACGTGAAAGGAGACTTGGCACCCTTAATATTTAAAGAATTAGGCATTGTTTTACTGCCGATATGATGCTCAAGGGCTGTAGTTTGGTCTGACTTGCTGTTTCTTTCCTCCCATATCGTGATTGTAGCTGCTCATCCAAGGGACAGAATGCTGGTTAATTTGCTTGCAGAGTTACCACCATGTTGCCTTTTCCCTGGTAACTAAGGACTCAGATGCTATGAGCAGACTGTATAAGCACAAACACGGTTGTTCCATTTTCTGACACCATTTGTGTTGTGGTATTGACATAACACTTTCAATTTTTGTAGAGTGACATCCTTTCAGTTTTGCCTTCCACTGTTTTTGTCCAGGGTGTTAAGAAAGCAAAAGGAAAGAAAAGGGAGCAAAACTATTTTGTGGTTTGACACTGTTCAGAGTGTGTACTTTGCTCCCTTGAGTAATGCTCCTCTGGCCGAAGGGAAGAAGCCGTCGTCACATGGCAGCAGCCCTGCATCGACCCGGTTCCTGCCCGAGCTCTGCGACCCTCGCCCGCAGCCCTCACTGTGCTTCAGAGATCTCTCATGCTGTTCTTCCCAGGGTGGGAAACACATCTTCAGGTGCAACACACATTCTTCACTGGCTCTCTCAACTTACACCAGGCAATTCTGATTCATGAGCCTTTGAATAAAAGAAAAAGGAAAAACTTTTTGAAATGCTTGCAGAGACTCTGAAAGGCAAGTTGACTTGGTTTATTGTTTGGGCCGCAGGATCCCTGTGGTTCACATCCTTAGATTCCCAGCCCTGAAACCATGATACATCTTTGCCTGTCTGTCCTCCGCCTCACTGCCTGGTATGTGTAAATATATATGGAATGAAAGGAATGACCAAAAAAAAAAAAAAAAGGTGTTTCTCAGGTGGGAAAAGGTACATTTCTCCCCACTGTGAACATGAAACATCTCCAGAATCTTTATTTATTTATTTTTTTTTTTTGGTGGGGGGTTGTTTTTCTGTCTCCTCCCTGTAGAAAAGAGTCTATCTCAATATGTGGGTTTTGTTTTTTCTTCAGAGTCCATGTATAAATGAATTCATATGGTATTTGTCTTTCTCTGTCAACTTATCTCACTTAGCATAATGACCTCAAGGTCCATCCATGTTGTCACAAATGATAAAATTTTATTGTATTTTTTTTAAGGCTGGATAATATTCATGTGTGGGTCCCACATCTTTTTTCTTTGTTTTGTTTAGTTTTTTTAATCCATTCAACCATTGATGGACACTTCGGTTATTTACCAAAGTCGAGATAGGGGAACAAATCTATGATGAAATTTGGGGCTCATAAGCGATTCATGGGGTCGCAAAGAGTTGGACATGGCTGAGCGAATGAACTGAACTGAGCTGAACTGAACTGAATACCTTTCATGTTAGTGTTTTCTTTTCCTTTGGATAAATACCCAGGACTGGGATTGCTCAATAACATGATAGTCCCATTTTAAATTTTTTGAGAAGCCTCCATACTGTTTTCTATAGCAGCTGCACAAATTTACATTCCCACTAACAGTGCACACCCTTTTCTCCACATCCTTGCTGATATTTTTTTTTTCTTGTTTTCTCTCCTAATGCCCGTTCTGAAAGATCTAAGGTGAAATCTCATTGTGGTTTTAGTTTGCATTTTCCTGATGATGAGTGATGTTGAGCATGTTTTCATGGCTCTGGCCATTTGTGTCTTTTCTGGAAAAATGTCCATTCAGATTCTTTGCCCATTTTTCAGTTGGATAATTTTCTTGCTATTGAGTTATAGAAGTTCATTATATACCTTAGACATTAATCCTTCATCTTATATAAGATTTGCAAATATTTTTCCCATCCTGAAGATTGCCTTGCATTTCCTTGATGGTTTACTTTGCTCTGCAGAAGTTTTGTTTGTTTTGCTTTTTTAGCTCAGTGTAATGCCAGTAGTTCCACTTGTTTATTTTTGCTTTTGTTAACTTTGCTTTTGGTGTCCAATCCAAAAATATTATCACCAAGATCGCTGTCGAGAAGCTTACCTCCTATGTTTTTTTCTAAGGGTTTGATGGTGTCAGGTTTTATGTCCAAGCCTTTAACCTATTTTGAGCTATTTTTTTGTTTGTTTATGATATGAGATATTGGTCCCAACACCATTTACTGAAGAGACTGTCTTTTTCCCACCGTGTATTTATGGCTTTTTTGTTGTAAATTCGTTGACCATATATGCATAGGTTTATTCTGTTCCACTGATCTATATGTCTGCTTTTATGTCAATACCATACTGCTTTGATTACTATAGTTTTGTAATTTGATCATCTGAACTCAGGGTATGTGATACTTCCAACTTTGTTCTTTCCCAAGATTGCTTTGGCTGTTTGAGATTTTTTGTGGTTCCATACAGAAATTAGGATTGTTCTATTTCTGTGAAAAATGCCATTGGAATTTTGATTGGGACTGCATTGAATCTGTAGATTGCTTGTGGTAGTATGGACTTTTAAACAATATTAAAATCCTCTCAGGTCAATAAGCAAGGGACACTATTTATTTCTAAGTGGCACTAATTAGCTGGGTGTCCATATCTTTTCTGATTTGTCAAACAGATTCATTGAGATACAATTTAGATACAAAAATTTCACATGTAATATAAACGACTTGGTGGGTTTAAGCATATGTACACACTCTAATTTTGACACTAGTTTTCAGTAGTTCTTGAAACAGTGGAAACAGTGGCTAACTTTATTTTTCTGGGCTCCAATATCACTGCAGATCATGATTACGGCCATGAAATTAAAAAACACTCCTTGGAAGGAAAGTTATGACCAACCTAGACAGCATATTAAAAAGCAGAGACACTATTTTGTCAACGAAGGTCCATCTTGTCAAGGCTATGGTTTTTCCAGTGTATGGATGTGAGAGTTGGACTATAAAGAAAGCTGAGCACTGAAGAATTGATGCTTTTGAACTGTGGTGTTGGAGAAGACTCTTGAGAGTCCCTTGGACTGCAAGGAGATCCAACCAGTTCATCCTAAAGGAGATCAGTCCTGGGTGTTCATTGGAAGGACTGATGTTGAAGTTGAAGCTCCAATACTTTGGTCACCTGATGCAAAGAGCTGACTCATTGGAAAAGACCCTGATGCTGGGAAAGATTGAGGGCAGGAGGAGAAGGGGACAATAGAGGATAAGATGGTTGGATGGCATCACTGACTCAATGGACATAGGTTTGGGTGGACTCTGGGAGTTGGTGATGGACAGGGAAGCCTGGTGTGCTGCATTTCATGGGGTCACAAAGAGTCAGACACGACTGAGCAACTGAGCTGAAACGTTGTTTTGATGTCCCTACTCACAACCCCATCCCCTTATCTCTCCTGGGGCACTATACCAGTATCAGGAGGAAAGGAGACTGAACAGCATTCATTGATAAGATATTTGTATTGAACAGACTGGAATAATAGAAGTGGTGTGACTGTTGTGTGTATAATATCAAAACTCTTAGTTCAGACTCCTGATCCTTTATTGATTTGTTTGATGTTGGCAGACAGGCTATTATAAAAGTAGAGAAAATAGCATGTCAGATAAGAGTCAACTTTATTTCCTTTTTTATGTGTCTCAAATGGAATTTAGCAACTCGGGTTACTTATCTCAGCAGATGCCTGAAGCTGTAAACCTCCATAAAGAACCAAGTCATCTTCTTCCCATGGAACTCTGGAACTGTTTCTCTCTGCGTTTATGGCCTCTTCTCTGCACAAGTGTTTTCATATAAAGATATTTTGGATATAGATGTTCACATGTGATGATTATATATCTATCTATAAGATTTCCATGGAACATTATATCATATCTGCTTATACATGTTATACATAATATATAAATTATTTATGCAAATAATCTGTATTTTCTTCTCTACTTAGAGAATGTCTATCTTTTAATCTAGGCAGGAAACTATTGATTAGAAAACTATATTATTCAATTCAGTCTCTCAGTCATGTTTAACTCTGCGACCTCATGGACTGCAGCATGCCAGGCTTCCCTGTCCATCACCAACTCCCAGCGCTTACTCAAACTCATGTCCATTGTGTTGGTGATGCCATCCAGCCATCTCCTCCTCTGTCATCCCCTTTTTCTCCTGCATTCAATCTTTCCCAGCATCAGGGTCTTTTCCAGTGAGTCAGTTCTTTGCATCAGGTGGCCACATTATTGGAGCTTCAGCTTTAGCATCAGTGCTTCCAATGAATATTCATGACTGATTTCCTTTAGGATGGACTGGTTGGATCTCCTTGCAGTCCAAGAGACTCTCAAGAGTCTTTTCCAATACCACAGTTCAAAAACATGAATTCTTCAGCACTCAGCTTTCTTTATGGTCCAACTCTCACATTCATACATGACTAATGGAAAAACCATGGCTTTGACTATATAGACCTTTGTAGGCAAAGAAATGTCTCTGCTCTTTAATATACTGTCTAGGTTGGTCATAGCTTCCAATGAGTAAGTGTCTTTTAATTCATGGCTGCAATCATCTGCAGTGATTTTGGAGCCCCTAAAAAATAAAGTTTGGCACTGTTTCCATTGTCTCCCCATTTGTTTGCGTGAAGTGATGGGACCAGATGCCATGATCTTTTTTTTTTTTTTTTTTTTTTAATGTTGACCTTTAAGCCAGCTTTTTCACTCTCCTCTTTCACTTTTATCAAGAGGCTCTTTAGTTCCTCTTCACTTTCTGCCATAAGGGTTATGTCATCTGTGTATCTGAGATTATTCCTATTTCTCCCAGCAGTCTTGATTCCAGCTTGTGCTTTGTCCACTCTGGCATTTCACATGATGTACTCTGCATATAAGTTAAATAAACAGGGCGAAAATATACAACCTTGATGTACTCCTTTCCCAATTTGCAACCAGTCTGTTGTTCCATGTCTTGTTCTAATTGTTGCTTCTTGACCTGCATACACGTTTCTCAGAGGCAGGTAAGGTGGTCTGGTATTCCCATCTCTTGAAGAATTTTCCATAGTTTGAAGTGATTCACACAGTTACAGGCTTTAGTGTAGTCAATGAAGCAGAAGTGGATGTGTTTCAGGAATCCCCTTGCTTTTTCTATGATATAACGGATGTTGGCAATTTGATCTCTGGTTCCTCTGCCTTTTATAAACCCAGCTTGAAAATCTGCAATTTCTCAGCTCACGTGCTGTTGAAGTCTAGTTTGAAGGATTTTGAGCATTCTCTTGCTAGCATGTGAAATGAGTGCAATTATATGGTAGTCTGAACATTCCTTGGCATTGCCCTTCTTTGGGATTGGAATGAAAACTGACCTTTTCCAATCCTGTGGCTACTACCGAGTTTTCCAAATTTGCCAGCATATTGAGTGCAGTACTTTCACAGCATCATCTTTTATGACTTGAAATAGCTCAGCTGGAATTCCATCACCTCCACAGGCTTTGTTCTTAGTAACACTTCCTAAGGCCCACTTGAGTTCACACTCCTGGATGTCTGGCTGTAGGTGAGTGATCACACCATTGTGGTTATCTGGGTCATTAAGACCTTCTTTTGTAGAATTCTTCTGTGTATTCTTGCCACCTCTTCTTAATATCTTCTGCTTCTATTAGGTCCATGACATTTCTGTTCTTTATTCTGCCCATCTTTGCATGAAATACTCTTGGTATCTCTAATTTTCTTGAAGAGATCTCTAGTCTTTCTCATTCTGTTATTTCCCTCTTTTTCTTAGCATTGTTCACTTAAGGTGTTTTTTTTTTAATGTCGGTGTTTTGTAAATTGAGAGTTGTCTTATTTTATGATAAACTGACCCTTTTATCAAAAAATAATACACTTGTTTTGTACAACAAATTTTAACTTAAAAATCTCTCTTATTTGTTACTAGTGTAGTCACTCTAACCAGTTCTTTTGATTTCTATTTGCATGGCATATCTTTTTTTCCCCATGTGTTTATCATCATTCTATTGCTATCTTTAGGTCTGAATGAGTCTCTTGAAAATGCATGTCCTTGGGTAATGCTTTACCCATTTTGCGCTTCTCTTTCACTCAGTGAATTGCATCCACTTACATGTGAAATGTTACTGAAACTGCAGGTCTTCTGCCATCTTGCCCTTCTCTTTCTCTTTATGCTGTGTGTCCCTTGGTTACCCACAACTGCTCCATTTTCATGTGAGATGTTCTCCTAGTGCACCACTTTGATTCCTTCCTAATTTCTTTGCCTGTGAATATTTTTAGTTCTTTTCTTAATGGTTACTATGGTAATTGCAGTAAAATCCTAAATTACACCAATCTTGTTTAAATTAGTACCAACTTAGAGTCAATAAAATACATTAACTCTGCTTTTACAGCTTTGCACCCCTCCTTTATGTGGTTATTATTACAATTTACATCTTTATATGTTATGTACCATTAACATTGATTTATAATTCATGTTTGATGCATTTACATTTTTAAATCATATTGAAAACAGAAAGAGGAGTTTCACAATAATGTTACAATAAATATGGCCTTTTAAATTTACCCAGGTGCTTACCTGTTCCAGAGAGCTTCACTTTTTCATGTGGCTTTATGTCAATATCAGACATCTTATTCTTTCAAACTGTAGAACTTTCTTTAGCATTCTTTTCAGGACTATTCTACTAGTAATGGAATCCCTCAGCTTTTTTTTTGTTTTTTCAATGTGGGAATGTCTAAATTTTTCCTTCCTTTTGGAAGGAACATTTGTGTGTTCTATTATGATTGCTAAGGCAGTGATATTTATCACATTGCATTATAATGCAGGATCGCTGTCATATTCATTATGCTGTGCACTAGATCCCTGCAGCTCAGTCATTACTCATTGTAGGCTTGTGCACTTACGACATCAGTCCTACTCCCACCTTCCATGCAGTCCCTGGTAACCATCATTCAGCCCTCTGTTTTTATTTTAAGTTTATTTTTAGATTCCATATATGTGATATCATAAAGTACTTGGGTTTCCCTGACGTCTCATTTAAGCATAATGTCCTCAAGTTTCATCCATGTGGTTGCAAAAGGCAGGATATTCTTTCTTGTGTCAGAATAATATTCCATTGTGCATACATATCACATACCTTTTATTTATTCTTAATTGAAAAAATAATTCCTTTACATTATTGTGTTGATTTTGACCAGATATCAACGTGAATCAGCCATAGGTTTACCCGTGTTCCCTCCCACTTGAACACTCCTCCCATATCTCTCCCCATCCCGCCCTTCTAGGTTGTTACCAAGCCCCAGTTTGAGCTCCCTGCGTCATGCATCTAATTATCATTGGCTGTCTATTTTACATGTGGTAGTGCGTGTTTCCACGTTACTCTCTCCATACATCTCACCCTCTCCCTGCTCCCCTCTCCAGCTGTGTCCACAAGTGTGTTCTCATTGTCCGTGTCTCCACAGCTGCTCTGAAAATACATTCGTCAGTACCATCTTTCTGGGTTCCATATATATGTGTCAGTATAGAATATTTGTTTTTCTCTTTCTGACTCACTTCACTCTGTATGATAGGCTCTAGGTTCATCCACCTCCTTAAGACTGATTCAAATATGTTCCTTTTATGGCTGAGTAATATTCCATTGTGAATACATACCACTGCTTCTTTATCCATTTATCTGTTGATAGACATCTAGGTTGCTTCCATGTCCTAGCTATTGTAAATAGCGCTGCAATGAACTTTAGGATGCATATGTCTCTTTCAGTTTTGTTTTCCTCAGGGTATACGCCTAGTAGTTGGATTTTTGTGTTATGTGGTAACCTTATTCTTAGATTTTTTTTTTATTTAGAGAATACTTTATTAGTTTCTGTAATCAAACCCATGTAGATAAGACCTTACATATTTAATACAGTGTGTTACCCCTGTACAAATGGAAAAAATTATGTTTAACGTTTCTAGACCAATATGGCTGTTAATTTCTGTACAATGCCAACCCAACACGGTACAACTGGGATACTTTTTCCAAAGTTGACAGCACAGCTAAAGTTTCCAAAAATTCAAATTATATATATATATGTATATATATATAGATTTATTTATTTATATAAAAAGACCAATAGCAGTATGTTATGCATCAATAGCAGCAACAGCTTTTCCAAGTTCTGCAGTCATCTGAACAAAATTATAGAGACATCCAGCACACTCCATTTAAAAAAAAAAAAAGTAAAAAAACAAAACCTCAGAAAACAGCAAAGTTCTGTTACTGTTGTGGTACCTGGCACCATTTTTTTTTAAATTACATTTCTCAATCATCATCTGGAAAGAAAACATTCTAGAATAACGTCATTAAAAACAGATCTGATAAAGCACGGTCACTACTACTTATCATAGAGCAGGTACAAAATATTTTACATTCACAGAGGTATGATACAGTACTGTCCTACATCTAGAATGCTAGAGGATATAATTAAAAAGGCATTATTTGAGACTTGATTCTACTTTTCCAGCAGAGGGCCCAAAGGATGGTTATGACACAGCTCTGGTACAGAAATGCACCTTCTTAGATAGGATTTCCTTTCTTTATTGGCATAGTTCTAGGTACTGCTCTTCATGAACATCAGCACCAGTAAAATGAGGCTTTGCCAGCTTGCACCTGCTGTATAACGTGCACTCTGTTGACGGCCATGCATCTTCAGCCAGAATTTGTACATGAATCCGTGCACACATTCCTTGAGTGCATATAATGTAGAACTAAAACCCTTATGGTTAGATGACACACCAGAAATATGAGGGAAATAACACCACAGAGGAATAGCTCAGCCTGAACAATGTGATGGTCCCAGCTAAGACATCAGATGTGGTTTCCCTCATGTTCTTGGAATATGGTTATAGCATTTATGGGCTTGGTGGTGAAGAACAGAAGACAACTGGTGCTGGATAGAGGAGCCTTATTTTTTATTATGGCAGCTTGCTATTTTTGTAACATGGTGATTGAGTTGAACACAATCAAAGTACAGTAACTGATCTCCCCTTCTTCCTGGATGAGTGAGCAGATGATGAAATATTGACGTCAACATCCTTGAACATATCCAAGTGGGCAGTGTTTGGCTACTGCTTCTGTTTGAAATGATGCTGTGTTTTGGTTGTGGCCCAAAGCTTTGAAGTGCTACTTGGCATCTCCTTTCTTCCATGAAGCTCTTAACCATTCAGACATGATGGAGTTGGTTAAATGCTACTTAGGTTGAGTCCTGCTTGCCTCTCTTCAGTCATCTTTGTATGAATCCAATGGTTGGTTTTTGTTTATTCTTAGATTTTTAAGGAATCTCCATATTGTTCTCCTTAGTAGCTGTATCAATTTATATTCCCAACAACAGGGCAAGAGGGTTCTGTGTTTTCCAGCATTTATTGTTTGTATATATTTTGTGTTATTATTATGGCCATTCTGATCAGTATAAGGTGATATTTCATTGTAGTTTTGATTTGCATTTCTCTAATAATGAGTGATGTTGAGCATCTTTTCATGTGTTTATTAGCCATCTGTATGTCTTTTTTGCCCACTTTTTGATGGATTGTTTGTTTTTCTGGTATTGAGTTATATAAACTGCTTGTATATTTTTGAAATTAACCCTTTGTCAGTTGTTTCATTTGCTATTATTTTTTTCTCTTTCTGAGGGTTGTCTTTTCACCTTGTTTATAGTTTCCTTTGCTGTGCAATAGCTTCTAAGTTTTATAAGGTCCCATTTGTTTATTTTTGTTTTTATTTCCATTACTCTAGGATATGGGTCATAGAGGATCTTGCTGTGATTTATGTCACTGAGTGTTCTGCCTATGTTTTCCTCTAAGAGTTTTATAGAGTTTGGTCTTACATTTAGGTCTTTAATCCATTTTGAGTTTATCTTTGTGTATGGCATCAGGAAGTGTTCTAATTTCATTCTTTTACACATAGCTGTTCATTTTTCCCTGTAGAACTTATTTAAGAGGCTATCTTTGCCTGATTGTATATTCTTGCTTCCCTTGTCAAAAATAAGGTATCAGTAGGTGTGTGGGTTTATCTCTGGGCTTTCTAACTTGTTCCATTGGTCTATATTTCTGTTTTTGTGCCAGTACCATACTGTCTTGATGACTATAACTTTGTAGTATAGCCTGAAGTCAGAAAGGTTGATTCCTCCAGCTCCATTCTTCTTTCTCAGGATTGCTTTGGCTATCTAGGGTCTTTTGTATTTCCATACAAATTGTAAGACTTTTTGTTCTAGCTCCAAGAAAAATGCCTATGGTAATTGGAGAAGGATTACACTAAATCTGTAGATTACGTTGGCAGTATAGTCATTTTCACAGTATTGATTTTCCCAACCTAGAAAGATGGAATATCCCTCCATCTGTGTATGTTGTCTTTGATTCCTTTCATCGGTGTCTTATAGTTTTCTGTATATGTCTATTGTCTCCTTAGGTAGGCTTATTCCTAGGTATTTTATTCTTTTTGTTACAGTGATAAGTGGGATTGATTCCTTAATTTCTCTTTCTAATACTTCATTGTTAGTGTATAGGAATGCAAGTGATTTCTGTGTTTTAATTTTGTTTCCTGCAACTTTGCTAAATTCACTGATTAGCTCTGGTAATTTTCTGATGGAATATTTAGGATTTTGTATTTATAGTGTCATGTTATCTGCAAACAGTGAGAGTTTTACTTCTTCTTTTCCTATCTGGGTCCCTTTTATTTCTTTTTCTTCTCTGATTGCCATAGCTAGGACTTCTAAAACTATGCTGAATAATAATAGTGATGAGAGTGGGCACCCTGTATCTGTTCATTTGTTTTGGGGCTTGTAGTTTGTTTATATATCTTAGCAATTGTGAAGAATGTTGCAGTGAACTCGGGAGGGCACATATCTCTTTGAGATCCTGTTTTTATTTCCTTTGGGTACATACACAGCCGTGAAAGTTCTGCATTGAATTTTAGACCTGTTTTTAATTTTTTAAGAATCTCTTTATTGTTTTCCAAAGCGAAAAGGGAAAACTTATACCTGTTGGTGGGAATATAAACTGGCCTAACCTTTTCATCCCATCCTTGCCAACACCTGCTGTATCACCCTCTTGATGTCAGACCTTCTAACAGGTATGAGGTGACATCGCACGATTTTGATTTTCATTTCTGATGACTTGTGATGTTTTGTATCTTTTCATATGTGCATTGACTACTCTGATGTCCTCTGGAAAAAGAAAATGTCTATTTAGTTCTGTGCATTTTTTAATCATTTTTTTTTAAGTTTTAGAATTTCAAAATATATTTTAGATGTGAATCCTTATATTTATGGGTTAATAATAATGCATGCTTTGCAAGAAAATTTCTCCCACTCTGCAGGCTGTCTTTTCATTTTGTTAACTGTCTCTTATGTTGCTCAGACAGTTAAGAATCCACCTGTAGTGTGGGAGATCTGGTTTTGATCCCTGGGTTGGGAGGAGGACATAGGCAACCCACTCCAGTATTCTTGCCTGGAGAATCCCCATGGCCAGAGCCTGGCAGCCTACAGTCCATGAGGGTCACAAAGAGTTGGACACAACTGAGTGACTAAGCTTACAGCCCATGCTGTGCAGAAGCTTTTGTGTCTGATGGAGCCCCATTTGTTGATCTGTGCTTTTGGGGTCATTTCCAAAAACTCATTGCCAAGACGGTTATCAGGGAACTTCTTCCCCGTGATTTCTTCTAGAAGCATGTTATATAGTTAAGTTTTTTTAATCTGTTTTGAGTTCATTTGTTGTGAGTAATGTGAAACAGAGTTCCAGTTTCATTGTTCTGCATGTTTTTGTTTTTGTTTTTTCACTTTTTCCAGCACTGTTTGTGGAAAGGACTATCTTTTCCCCGATAGAGTTTTGGCCCCCATGTCAAATAAGAGTTGACCAAAGATGCCAGGATTTAATTCTAGAATTTCTATTCTGTTTTATTGTTGTCTATGGTTGTGCCAGCACCATACTGTTTTTATCATCCTGAATTTATAGCATGAAATCAGAAACCTGATACATTTGTTCTTTTTTCTCAAGATAGCTTAACTTTGACTTCTTTTGTGGTTGCTTCAGTCCATGTGGTCACAGAGCCGGACATAACTTAGTGACTTAACAGCGACAACAAATAAATTTTAAAGTTGATTCTTTTATTTCTAATAACACCATGCAAACTCATCTACAGATACAACTCAACCACCCTCAAAATACCAGAGGGTGATTGAGTTGTATCTGTAGATGAGTTTGCATGGTGTGGATGTTTTAGCAATAGTAAATCTTCCAGTTCTTGAACATTGAAAGGCTTTTCATTTGTTGTGTGTCTTTTGGATTCTTTCAACAGAGTCTTGTAGTTTTCATTGTACAGACTTTTCACTTCCTTGAATAAATTCATTCTTAAATATTTTTGATACTGTTGTGAATGGGATGTGCGCATTAAGTCACTTCAGTCATGTCTGACTCTGAGACAATGTGTACCAGAGCCCACCAGGTTCATCTGTCCATGGAATTCTCCAGGCCAGAATACTAGAGTGTGTAACCATGCCCTCCTCCAGGGGATCTTCCTGACCCAGGGATTGAACCCATGTCTTTTATGTCTCCTGCATTGGCAGGTGAGCTCTTTACCACTAGTTCTACCTGAATGGGATAGTTTTCATTATTTTTCAAATATTTCACCATTAGTGAAGAAGAATGCAGCCCATTTCTGTATGTTGATTTTGTACCCTGCCATTTAACTGAAATTGTGGATTAGTTCCAACAGTGTGGTTGACTCTCTGGGATCTTATATATATTATATATGTTCATGTCATCATGTATATTTCCGTAGCATTAATTGTAATGGATTTTTTTGATTCTAATTTTGAATCTACTCTGTCTCAGTTAGCTACATATTTATAAAGTTTACCTTACCAAAGAATTCCACTCCTCCTTCCTACTCTTATGGTCACTTTATTTGTTCTGATCATTATTATTTCTTTAACTCTGTTAACTTTCAGTTCAGTTCAGTTCAGTCACTCGGTCATGTCTGACTCTTTGCGACCCCATGAACCGCAGCACGCCAGGCCTCCCTGTTCATCACCAACACCTGGAGTTCACTCAGACTCACGTCCATAGTCAGTGATGCCATCCAGCCATCTCATCCTCTGTCGTCCCCTTCTCCTCCTGTCCCCAATCCCTCCCAGCATCAGAGTCTTTTCCAATGAGTCAACTCTTCGCATGAGGTGGCCAAAGTACTGGAGTTTCAGCTTTAGCATCATTCCTTCCAAAGGAATCCCAGGGCTGACCTCCTTCAGAATGGACTGGTTGGATCTCCTTGCAGTCCAAGGGACTCTCAAGAGTCTTCTCCAACACCACAGTTCAAAAGCATCAATTCTTCGGCGCTCAGCCTTTTTCACAGTCTAACTCTCACATCCATACATAGACATTAGTTATTCTTTTTGTATTTCCTTGAGGTAGGGAGTTAGAGATCTCATTTCATTATTCATTTGTTTATTACTATAAACTTTCGTCCAAACTAATTTTGCTGTATCTCACAAGATTTAATATATTTCCTTTTTTACTTCTTCTCTGAGCTATTGGTTGTTTACAAGTATGTTGCTTACACATGTTTTTAGATCTCACTTTCCTCTTGTTGATTTCTAGTTTCATATCATTGCGATCAGGAAAAAAAAAATAGTTGGGGCAACTTCAGTTTGCTTGAATTTGCTCAGGTTTGCTTTCTATCCTTTCATATGATCCTAGCGACTGTAATGTGGCTCTTGAGTGGAATATTCTATATGTCTGTTAACTCCTTTTGTTCTAAAATACAGTTTAAGACCATTATTTCCATATTGACTTTCTGTCTGGACAACCTATTCACTTCTGACAGTGAAGTACTGCAGTCTCCTACTGTTATATTGTTCTCAGTCTCTACCTTGAGATCTCTTATTACTTTCTTGATGTATTTCCATGCTCTGGTGTTGGAGATATATACATATATACATATATACATATATATACATACACATATATACATATATACACATATATACATATATATATATAATCTTCCTGATGTACTGACCCTGTTACCAGTATACAGTGCCTTTGTCTGCTGTTCATGTTTTCACTGTCACAAGCTATCTCTTTATGCTGTGAATTTGCTATGCAATTGTAATGTAGTTATTTTTAATATTCTTTCCCTATAATGTTTAACACACTATTCAAAAAAATTGACAACTCATTACCTTATTCAGAGTTTTGTGTATTTTTTACTTTTTCACCTTGAAGAGCTCCTCTCACCCTTTTTTGTACAGTAGGTCTAGGGGGTGGGGCGGGTAACCTCCCTTAGCTTCTCTGCCCAGGAAAGCCTTCACTTCTCCGTATCTGGAGGATAATGTTGCTGGGTATAATATTCTTGGATGACAAATGTTATCACTTAATACTCTGAATATATTATTCTACTCTCTCCTGGCTTATACAGTTTCTGTTGAGAGCCTAGTTGGAGGTAGCATCCTTGTGAGTAAGGTACATGCTCATTTTTCCTGACTGTCTTTTAAATTCCTTATCATTGACTTTCCAGACTTTCATTTTAATGTGTCTGGGAGAAGGTGGTCTTTTGTCATTGAGATAAGGTGTGTTATTAGCTTTGTTGATGCCTACATTCAGATCTTACTCCACATTTTGCAAGTTCCAAGCTATTATTTCTTTAAATAAACTTTCTGCCCTCCCCTACTCCCTCCATTCTGGAATACCTGCCCATTATTCTCGCTTTCCTAATGGACTCTAATAACTCTCACAGAGTTTCTTCACTTTTAAAAAATCTCTCATTTTTCTACCAGAATCATTTCTAAATTCCCATCTTCCAGATCACATATTCTCTCTTCCATCTTATCTGCCTAATTTCCAATGCTTTCTTATGCATTCTTCACTTCATTTTTTAGTTCATTAGGTATAGCGTTTGTTTGGCCCCTTTTTATAATTGCAATATCTTTGATAAAGTACTTATTCTGTTCATCATTGTTATTTCTGAGATTGAGTTCTTCGAGTTTTCTAGTAGCATTTCTTCACAACAGCTGTTTTGAGTTCTTTGTTTATTAGAGGACACTATTCAAGTCTCCAAGCTCACACGCTGGAGAATTGTCATTTTCTCTTTGTGACACCGTGGTACCATAATTTTCCCTGATCTTTGCTCACCTGTCCTTCTGCTGCTTCATCTGAGGAAGTCATCACCTTCCTATTTAGGTGAGACTGTGTGTACTTTGGCTCTAAGAGATTCGTGATTAGAAGGCTTTCTTTTGTTTTCCAGAAGGTGGCGAGATAGCACAAGTTTTGGGATTCTCTCACCAAAGCTGAGATTGGAAGAGGCCTGTCACAAAACCAAACTAAACAAAAAGGGCTCAGGGCATAGATAAGGAGGTGTGTACTTGGCACTTGGGGATTATATGTGCCTACAGCCCCACAGAGTGCGGGTGTGGGAGATGATGGTGACCCTCCCCTGCTAAAATCCTGGAGCTGAGAGCAGGAAACATGTTATTTCAGTTCTCTCTGTTGAATTTCTTACCTTTCCTGTCCCTCCTCCAGGAAACCTGGGCATTGGAGAGGAGCAGCTGGGCCCCTCTGCCTATGCAGCCATCCTATGTTCTATATTAGATATATGTACATACATACACACATTATATATATGCACATACACTTGTCCACACACATTATGTCTATGTATATACACATACGCACACACACATTTTTTCCCCTCAAACACTTTTTCAGCTGTCTCCTAGCGTAGTTGTATCACCCTGCATGTTTTGCATGATTATTCTATCTTTGGTTATAAATTTAGACAACTCATCATTTTTCAGATGCTTATTCGAGGAGTCACATAAAAGGGTGGAGGAAAGCGTGCATTCAACAGACTCAAGTAGCCTTCAACCAGCCCCTGCTGCCCTCCTATTCATTCAATTAAAATGCCCATGCTGCATTCTTACCATCATCATGACCCTGGGCATGCACTTCAGAAGGAAGCCTGCCTTCCCAGACTGGGAAGGAACCAGGAGGATGTCCACTGAAGACCCTGCTGCCCTCCCATTCATTCAGTTAAAATGTCCATGCTGCACTCTTACACATTCATTCAGTTAAGATGCCCATGCTGCATTCTTACCATCTTCATGACCCTGGGCATGGACTTCAGAAGACTGGGAAGGAACCAGGAGGATGTCCACTGAAGACCCTGCTGCCCTCCCATTCATTCAGTTGAGATGCCCATGCTGCACTCTTACCCGTTCATTCATTCAGAATGCCCCAGAAAAAAATATGAAGATGCCCATGCTGCACTCTTACCCATTCATTCAGTTGAGATGCCCATGCTGCATTCTTACCGTCTTCATGACCCTGGGCATGCACGTCAGAAGGAAGCGTGCCTTCTCGGACTGGGAAAGAACCAGGAGGATGTCCACTGAAACCACTGAACGTTCTGTCAGGCCCCACCAACCACTCACCAAAGAGTAGGGTTTGCTTCAAACAGTTCAGCTTTAAAGTTGTGTCTTCTTAAGACAAACAGCTTTGAGACTCTCCTTTCTTCTTCTTGTTCAGTGGCTAAGTTGTGTCCAGCTCTTTCTTTATGACCCCATGGACTGCAGCATCCCAGGCTTCCCGCTCCTTCACTATCTTCTGGAGTTTGCTCAAACTCATGTCCATTGAGTTGGTAATGCTTTTTAATCATCTCGTCCTCTGCCCATAGATTTAGAAATATGCTTTGATTTTAAAATAGGAAATTACAAGTATTATTTTCAAATACTTATCAAGTTTTAAAAATCTCTATAAGTCAAAACTAAGGCTTAATTGACTAATACTCTTGCTGTGATTGTTCTGTAATCCAAAGAAGAAATCATTGTGGGATTTTTGGCTATCAGTTCAGCATCTACTGTGAATATTAGATTGCCTTTGTTTTATTGTTTTTATTTTTTCTGGAAGAGTAATGAAAAATAATCTTTTAAAGGAATATCCTATATTTCATGATTATTAAACCTATTATGATTGATGGAAGAATTTATCTCTACTGGGTACTGTTTGTTAGTGGGGAGTAAAAAATAAAGTATTGAAAATGTTAATTACATACAGAGGAAGGAACATTATGGAGTGCTCAGTAATGCATTATTAAAGTGGTGGAGAAACATTAACTTTTTAACCATGACAGAGGAAAAGATCAGACGTTTCCCTGCAGAGTCACAACCTAATGGTTCAATACTTCATGCAGTATTGCTACAGGCAAGCGACATGCTTGTACTGAAATCCTGTCATGCTGAGAGCACACAGAACTGAAGGCACAGGCTTTGTTTAGACACTGGCAACCAAATCAGGGAGAGAAGACTCCCTTCTTGCTTCTTACCTTGATCCCGAGGTAGCTTGTTCTCTGCTGGAGAGTCTCCCATCCTTGACTGGACTTCTCAGCCTTTGTGCAGACTAGCTAAGGCCAGGTGGTTTTCTAATTGGAAACCAGAACTGGGGATCAGTTCTTCTATTTTTATCATTGTTGCTCAACATCAAGCTACAAATTCATCAACTTAATTCTTAGACTGAATAAGGAGTGACTTTATAGTCAATATTTTGTTGTGACCTGGAAGGACTTCTAGAGATCTTTCTCTCTTCTCTAAGCAGTCTTACATATAAATGAAGGTCAATTTTAGGTTCTGATTACTATTAGAGTCACGATGAATGAAGCTTCCTATCCATTTCCCAGCAACTCTCTTTATTTAGCCTGACAGCAGAAATATCTAATGCCCACAGGACAGCCTCCAGGGAAGTCATGGTGGGCAGCTCCCTGCAAGCTCAGAGTCACCCACTTTGCCAGCAAACCATGTATTGGGGGGAGTGGTGGAGGGGGGAAATTTAATGAAAGCCTCACCTCTCCATCTGCTGGGGGTGTAATCAATCAGAATGAGCATTTTGGACACTTCTCAGAAGTTCCAGTGGAATCAATCCTCACTGCCTACAGCACAGACCATCAAACCCTGTGAGAAGACCTTCCTCCCTTCTCCTTGTGCTCTCTTTTGTGCCCAAAATGACCTCACAAACCATCCGTCTCCCACCCCATTCTTAAACCAAGTTCTCAGCACTAGGGGACCCAAAATAGAAAAACAACTCACTATTAATAACCTTTCCCTTTGTTCACAACAAAATGATATCAGCCTTTTAATTTGTATAATATCAATGGTTAATATTTATCCTCTGCTCTATATATCAAGAGCATCTATATCATAACATGTTTGGAAACGCATGTAAGAATTTAAGATTTTAAAATTTAAAAAAAATAAATAAATAAAAAATAAAATTAAAAAAAAAATAAGAAAAAAAAAAAAACCGGTACTAGTAAACTCATTTTCCAAATTAGGAAATTATATTTCAGATTTAATTATTATACAATTTCTCACCCTAGTAGTCCTTCATCAATTATCCTACTCTTTATTTTATACCAGTCAGTTCCCTGGAAATTCTTCTTTGTTCATTTCCTAACAACGATGACATGAAAAATTAGAGCATTCCATGACAGGAGAAATGACTCAGGAAACTGACAACTGGATACAAAACTCAGATTTGTGTTGTACAAGTTGTGTTGATGAAATCCACATATGTTCCACCTAATGAACTATCATATATCCTTGTTTTATTTGTGATTAAGTTGATAGAATTGAATAGAACTGATCAGTCCTCCTCTTATTTCTATAGGAATGTTATATTGCTTTTTAAAAGTATTCAGCAATTGATGCATGAAACCAATAATTCAACACTGTTTGCTGAAGCAGGGCTGCATCAAAAAGTCTCTGTCCAGCATTCAAATTTAAATAAAAAGCAAGAAAAATGTTTAAAATAATTTCTTGAGAAAACTCCCCTTCCCCAGCAGGAAGGATTACATTCTAAATGTACAGCAGAACCTAACACCTCTCCCTTATTTCCAGGGCCCTTTAGCTCTGTCTCTCCCATAACATCTTACATTGATCCATCCCTGCAGGCTCTGAGTAACTGTTAGGTCGTCCTGTTCTGTGCTTTGCTTTCCCACCTCTGGCTTTCCTCCTCCTTTCCATTTTGTCCTTATTGCTCAGTTCACACCTGGCATACAATTTGTCATGATTAGCACACCCTCTCCCACAAGTCTACTGTCCATAATCATTTCACCACTTCCCCAGAAGTTACCAATATATTTCTTATTGTCCTGTTCACAAAACACAGAGAAAAAGAAAAACAAACAAAAACACAAGTGAGTAGGAACATTTGTTGGCTTGTGGGGCAAAATCAAGTCATTTAATATATATGTATAGATTTGTAAGGCACAGGAAAAAAAAAATATTTCAGTACTGGCTGATATTTTTCCATAATTGATACAAAGTGTAAACCTACAGATCTGAGAAGCAAAATCAGCACCAAACTGAATAAACATAGAAAAAAACACAGCAAGTCATTCCGAAGTCACATTCTTGAAAATCAAGTGAGAACATCCAGACAAAACACAACACGTACAGTGTGCACAAGCATGGACGTGGCACCTGCTTTGCTCTCAGGAGACTAGCTGTGCAATCCAGAGGACAACAGACCCAGATCTCAGAGTGGAAAAGGGGAAAGAATAGCTGTCAATTTTATACCCAGTGAAAATATGTTTCAAAAAAGTTAAGATTCTGTTCCTAGTCTTTTAAGGAACGTCCACACTGTTTTCCACAGTGTCTGTACTGATTCACATTCCCTCCAACAAGGTAGGAGGCTTCCTTGTCTCTGCAGCCTCTCCAGAGTGTATTGTTTATAGACTTTTTGATGATGGCCATTCTGACCAGTGTGAGATGACACCTCATTGTGCTTCTGATTTGCATTTCTCTATTAATGAGTGATGCTGAGCACTTTTTCATGTGCATATTGACCATCTGTATGTCTTCTTTGGAGAAATGTCAATTTAGGCTTTCTGTCCATGTTTTGATTGGGTTGTTTGTGGGTTGTTTGCTTTTTGATACTGAGCTGCACGAGCTGTTTGTATATTTTAGAGATTAATCCCTTTTCAGTTGCTTCCTTTGCAAATATTTTCTCCTATTCTGTGGGATGTCTTTTCATCTTGTTTATGGTTTCCTTTGCTCTGCAAAAACTTTTGTTTACTTTTATTCTCATTAGTCTAGAAGATGGGTCAAAAAAGACCGTACTGTGACTTAGTCAAAGAGTATTCTGCCTATATTTTCCTCTAACAATATCTGGCCTTACCTTTATGTGACCCAGCAATCCCACTCCTGGGCACATACCCAGAGAAAACCATAATTCAAAATGACACATGCACCCCAATGTTCACTGCAGCATTCTTTACACTAGCGAGGACATGGAAACAACCATAAATGTCCATCAACAGAGGACTGGATAAAGATGTGGTACATACATATGATTGAATTTTACTCGGCCCCAGAAAAGAATTAAATTGGGTCATTTGTAGAGATGTGGATGAATCTAGAGACTATATAGAGTGAAGTAAGTCAGAAAGAGAAAAACAAATAGTATATATTAAGCCATTTATGTGGAATATGGAAAAAATGATATAGACAGTCTTATTTACAGAGCAGAAATAGAGACACAGATGTAGAAAACAAATGTATGGACACCAAGGAGGGAGAGGGGAGGTGGGATGAATTGGAGATTGGTGTTGGCATAGAGACAAACTACCCTGTATAAAGGAGATAACGAATAACAGCTTGCTCTACAGCACAGGTACCGTACTCAGTGCTCTGCGGTGACCCGAATGGGGAGGAAATCCACAAAAGAGGGGATTTATGTCTAGGAAAGCTGGTTCATTTTGCTGTAAATAGAAACTAACACATTGTAAAACAACTATATTTCAATAAATTTTTAAGCAAATTAAAATTCCTTTCCAGCAGATGAAAACAGTATAAGAAGTATTTAAAAAAAAAAAAAAAAAAAAAACAAAACCAAAACACTATCTAGGCAATACAAGAATACCGAATGCGAAATTACAAGGACGCCAGTGCTTTTCCTCAACATGGTAAATATGTGACTAAATGTGAATATATTTTCTCCTTTCAACCCCTTCAACAGTTAATTGACTATGCAATAATTGTTTAAACCAAAAATAATATATTTTAGTGTTTACAGCATAGGTACCACAAAGTGCATGACAATAGAAACACAAAAGACGAGAAGGGACAGGAAAATACACTTTGTGCTAGTCACTAAAATATAGCAGTAGAAGAGTAAGATTTAGGTAATAATTGAATAATAGAGTGGGATCTTTATTTTATTTATTTATTTTTTAAATTTAAATTTATTTATTTTAATTGGAGGCTAATTACTTTACAATATTGTATAGCTTTTGCCATACATCAACATGAATCCACCTCTGGTGTACGTGTGTTCCCAATCCTGAACCCCCCTCCCACCTCCCTCCCTGTAACCATCCCTCTGGGTCAAAATGCATTAACCTATAGGAAGGTGACAAGAAGGAAAACAGCACTGAGTACACACAGAGGGAAAAATGAAAAAAGCCTGTCTATTTAAACCTAACTGTATTCATTTTATAAAGATTAAGTGGTATCAAATCCCCAACCAAAAGGGAAAACTACCATTTGTAAGAAAGCCTAACTATATGCACTCTATTAGAAAATCTACATTAATGTAAAGATATAGGAAAGGTAGAAATAAAAAGGCTACATGTTGCAAAGACTAATCAAAGAAGGTTGGGGCTGTCATATGGTGGTGGTGGTGTAGTCACTCAGTCGTGTCCGACTCTTTGCTATCCGTGGACTGTAGCCCACCAGGCTCCTCTGCCTATGGAACTGCCCAGTTAGGAATACTGGAGAGAGTTGCCATTTCCTGACCCAGGAGATCTTCCTGACTCAGGGATCGAACCCGGGTCTCCTGTCTTGCAGGGCAGAGTCTTACCGACTTAGCCACCAGGGAAGCCCACTGTTACATGAGTACCAGACAGAAAAGATTTTAGAACAAGGGATACTTTATAAACATAGTTGAATAATACATAACAAAAGGTTAGTTGAATAGAACAGTCTTCAGTGCGTGTGTACTTAATAACAGAGTTTCAAGATAAATGAAGCCCCCAAATCCATAGCTTTGAAACCTTAAACAGATAAATCTGCAATTATAGAAATTTCATCAACCCTCCTCAGTAACTGGTAAAACAAGTAGACTAAATTAATAAGGAAATGGAAAATTCATCAACCCTATTAACTAACTGACCTAATTGCTCTTTATAAAACGTGCCTCTGTGGACAGCAGAATACACATTCATTTCAACTGCATGTGGAATATTCAGCCAAGACAGAGAATATTCTGGGTCATTGAAAAACAGATTAATAAACTAAAATGTTTGAAGTCATGAAAAATATATTCCGTGGCCACCATAGAATCAGACTAAAAATGAGTAAAAACTTATGTAGAAAATACCAAAAAATACTTGAAAAGTAAACAGTAAGTTTCTAAGTAACCCAAGGGTCAAAGTTAGTTACCACAAGGAACCTAAGAAAACCGTTTGCACTCAATGAAAATGGAAGCACAAAACACTTTAAAAATTTTTGGTAAATCAAATCCAGCTATTTATATTAATAAAAAAAAAGATAACATATCATGACCAAGTGGGCCCTATCCCAGGAGAAGACTGGCTTAACATCTGAAAACCAATGTCATTCACAGTCAACAGGCTAAAAATGAAAACGAATTCTTGATCATATCAATAGATGCACATAAGGCTTTTGACAAAAGTTAACACCCATTTATGGTACAGATTCTCAGCTAGCTATATACTAAAGGAAACTTCTTCAACCCAGTAAAGACACCTACAGAAAATGTATAGCTCATTTTTCACTGATGAAAGCCTGGAATGGATTCCTCATAAGATCAGAACCCAGGGCAAAAATACCTAAGTTTACAAGTTCTATTCAAATTCCTAGCCAGTGCTATGAAACAAGGAAAAAATCTAGAGACCAGAAATAAATAAAAATATTTTTATTTATATGATGTTATCACCACAGCAAAGTGCAAAGCCAGTGGAACTAATAAAAAAGGTAAAGATGTTGCCTGATACAAGGACACAATTTAAATCAGTGTTAGCAGTGAATGATTGGAGTATGAAATTTTTAAGATTGTCCTATTTATACTGGCATAAAAATTTGAAATACCTAGGAATAAATCTAACAATATATGTGCAAGACTATGTGCTGAGACTATAAGACATAAACACCTAAACAGAAGGAGGGGCAGAGATGAGATCATGGGTCAGAAGTCAGTGGTTCTTTAGGTTTGTAAAACTGTTTCTGTTTTCTTTTTGAAACTTTTATTTTACATCGGAGTATAGCCAATTTACAGTGTTGTGATGGTTTCAGGTGGACAGCAAAGGGACTCAGCCATACCTGTACATGGGTCCATTCTCCCCCAAACTCCCCTCCCACCCAGACTGCCGCATCACATTGAGCAGAGTTTCCTGCGCTGTACAGTAGGTCTTTGTTCATTATCTGTTTTAAATATAGCAATATAAGGCAAGTTATAAGGCAACGCTTCAAAGAATTAAAAGTGAATGTCACCATTAGGCAAAGTAATACCTGTGAGTCTGTTTCTGATCGGTAAATAAGTTCATCTGTATCATGTTTTTAAAATTCTACATATAATGCATCTCATATGCTATTTCTCAGAAGACAGTATTCTGAAGACGTAGATTTCCTTACCTGTAGATAGTCTATTGAAGGAATGCCGTTTTAATCACAAGTCCAAGAAGCTAACCGGTTTTCCTTTTTTTTTTACTTTCTTCCTTTTTTTTGGTGTCTGTAGAAATTGATATACTGGTTCTAAAATTTATGTGAAATGGCAGAGGGTCTATAATAGCTGACATTATTTTTAAAAGGAAGAACAAAGTTGGAGAATTTATATATGTTTCAAAAATTCACCATTGAGCTAAAAGAAATAAAGTAGTGTGGAACTGGTGAAAGGATAGAGGAGTAGTCCAGTGGACAGAAGAGAAAGTCCAGAGATGGTCTGGGACATAGAACATAAAATGACCTTTGACAAAACCATGAGATAATTGAGTGAGAAAAGAGAGAATCCCATCAGCGTCCACACAGAAGGGACGAGGCCCTTCAACTGTGCTCTTGACCATGAACACTGCAAGGTACCTGATGACTCACCATCATCATGACTGGCACCCAGATGCATTTAGAAAAACTGCCAAACCTCTCATATGTATTCTCTGTTAGAATTCTGTTTCAAAGAGTTCTGCTGGGATGCATTAAGATAATGGCATGCGAGCACTTAGAACTTGCTGTGGTCTGCCACAGATTGCGATCAATTTTGGCATTAGTACTGGAACAAAGGTGAGAAGAGTGCCTACATCATAGCACTTTATGAGCAAAAGTGCTATAAAGTGTCTGCAACACAGTAGTCTTTCAACACAGTTGAGTTATTAGTAAAAGTGATCATCGTAGCTGTTGTAGGAGCTATAACTTGTGTGGCCATTCTTATGTTTAGCAGCAGTATTTCTGAAATAGCTATTGATTAAATCAATATTTACCTTTTCTACTTCACATGGATATTGGCTGGTGAAGATGAAAATTACTCCTTAGCTACTTTGTGTCTCCCATTCCAAACCATTTCTTGTTTCTTCATCCCTTAGAAGCATAAGGACAGGAAATCAGCAATGAGTGCTGATAAGAGATGGGGCTTCTGGTCATTTCACCCAAGTAAGGTAATATATCAGGCCTTGTTAATACTGTGCATTAGCTGGTGTATTACTTTGCCTAATGGTGACATTCATTTTTAATTCTTTGAAGAGTTGCCTTATAACTTGCCTTATGTCTCAAAGTTCTCCGATCACTGCCTTTTGCTATCATTGAAGTCTGAAGTACAGATAGTGTGTAGAAGACATAGACTATGAAAATTATTAAAAATACTCAGCTTTTAGACTAAGTCATTCAGAATATATCACTTCTACTAAAGAAAGTGCCTTTAATTTACACTGCTTGAATTTGTAAACGTTAACATTATATACTGTTTTTAAGTGTAGTTAACTTCTTAGGAATCTGGAGCTCATTTCTGTTTACCCATATGATACGGAGGCTATGTTTCTGATTATAGGTGTCCCGGGTAGCTCAGTGGCAAAGAATCTGCCTGCTAGTGCAGGAGACACAGAAATGCAGGTTCGATCCCTGGGTCAGGAAGATCTGCTGGAGGAGGAAATGTCCTCCCACTCCAGCATTCTTGCCTGGGAAACCCCATGAACAGAGGAGCCTGGCGGTCTATGGTTCATATGGTTGCAAAGAGTCAGACACACTTAGCAACTGAGCACACACACATTTCTGATTCTATTCATCTTTTATCAGTAAATGCAGTTCCCTAAACCAAGTGGATAGCTTTTGGCCTTTTATTATAGTCAGATTAGTGAAGATTTTTCTTCACGTTGGCCATCATTTGTAAACATTGAGTTTAGCTGGTTTAAACAAGCTGCTTTGTGTTTTCTGAGACTCAGATTAGACAGTTGGTAATGAGGGGGTGTGGAGCTTTCAAATATCCTGGAAAGCTCACCCTTCAGATTTGATCTGTGTGTAAAGGTGACACTAGAATTATTATGCTTTTTTTTTTTTTTTTGTTAGCATTATAATGTTGCGAAGTAAGAAAGTGAAAATCAGGGTGTGGGGAAAACTTGAATCCAGACCAACTGTCAAAGATGTAGACAATTTGGAGAAAGTGGTTTTTAATCAAATTTGGGGGAAAAAATCAACAGTATCAGAGTATATCATCTTGATATTGCATCTCAGATACAAATGCCCTGAAGCATTTTTAACATAGATTTATTTAACACTCCCTCCAAAAACCCGCCAGTTTTACAGGAAAAAATTTGTCAGTGAATCTGTTGACATTCATGGGAATTCACACACAAAATATTTCAAAATTTACATGTTTTCACTTGCTTGAATATATGTGCTCTGATTAAAATTCAGACTCTGCCAAATATAAAAGTTAGTGATCTGACAGTAGTGTAAGTTACCAGGGGTGGTATTAAAAAAAAAAAAAAAAACTCAGAAAACAGAAAGGCTTTTGCATCCATTGACTATAGAGCAGGATCCCTCACTCAGCTGTCAATCTGCAGACATAAACACTGAGGTGGCCAAGAAGTTCTTTTGGGTTTTTCTGTACCATCTTACAGGACAAACTTCTTGCCCAACCCAAGACATCCAATCCTGTTTGTTTCAGAAGCCGTACATCAACAAAAAAGGCAGTCTACATACAAAAGTTAACTATCCAGGGCGCAGATTTGTTTTTTCCCCATTTGCCTTCTCTCTGAAAGAAATAGTAACAACAACTACAACCACTATAGAGCAATTTGATGCGCATTTTCATCTTGAAATTATTTCAGACTTACAAGTGTTGCATATGTCCATGTATCCTTCACCAAGATTAACCAAGTAATGTTTTATCAAATTTACTTAATCATTTGTCCTATTTTCCTGAAATGTTAAAGAGAAAAAACAAGGATTTATATTTCATAACCACCATCTAATTAATTATCTAAATAGGATATTAACACTGATTCAGTTCTATTACCTACTCTACAGACCTAATTCAGAATTTTCCAATCATCTCACAGATGTCATTCATTTTTCTCCAGAATCCAGGTCAGCCTTATGCATTTAGCTTGGTTTCCATCTTCTTCATCTCCCTTCATAGGAGACAGTCTTTCTGTCTCTTTCATGTGAAGATTAAAGACCAAATATTTTTATAGACTGTGACTCAGTTAGGGCTTGCCTGATTATATCCTTAGCTAATTGGGGGCTGGGAAGTGCCAAAATGCTCAGCGCTGGGCCATTCTACTCAGCGTATCACTGCAGGAGGGGCTGCATTTGTAACCTTTGGGAATAACTCTGAACTTTACATTTCAACTGAAAAGCCGCTTATTTGCCTTTCCATAACTAACAAGTAATCTGTTGAGATTTTGGGTCTACATAAATATTCCTCTTCCCATAATATCTTCACCTACATACACTTTTAGCACCCACTGATAATTTGCCAAAAACCATTAGTGGGGAACTGCCAAGACACATGGAGTTTTTCAGTTCCCAGAGTACTTTATCTAATTATAGTTCTGCAGCTATCAAAACAATAAAATAGTCTGCCATATAATTTATAAAGCAGGAGCAAGTATTACAATTCCCTAAATTACTTTTAGTGCAGAACTTAGATGTAAATTTTTTAAGTAAATTAGTAATCTTTACCTAAATGTTTTTATACCTTTAGCATCACTGTTTTAATATGAATTCTTACCCCAAATCCAAGTGGAGCAGGTCTGTTTCCAGGCAGATGGCAGCCAAGACAAGAGACTCTTGCCTTCCAGTAGACAACAGAAACATTTTTTGCAAAAAGAAAGACTATAGATATAAAGTCCTTGTTGTTAAATTTGAAAACTACCATGCAAAGATAAAGAGCATATTACAAACATACTCAGTTCCTCAAGTGGCCCAGTCAGTCAGCTTTCACTAGGTGAGTAGACAAACCCTGGCTAGCAGTGGAATATTAGGGACCGTAACCTTTGACCTAGAGACACACAGTGTATGCAAACTTAAAACGGTGTTCAAATCTATCTAATGGTGAGGTGGCTGTGCTTGTTAACCCCTCATGCAACATTAATCTGACTATCCTTCTTACTGATTAGATCAGTTTGACTTTTTCCGCTGTATGTCTTGCAGGTCCCGTTTTAATTCGTGTGGTCTTAAAACAATGCATATGCTAAATTCCATTGCCTACCTGACATCCTGTTTTTATTGTTCAAACACTAAGTGAGATTTGAGATGCACTTGGGGGAATTCATGACAGTAAGGGCATTGCTTAGCTACAGTAAAAATAATATCCTACAAATGGACGTGACTGTTTAAGAAAACCAAACCAGATTATCATCATGGTATAGTTTCCGTGCTTTCATTAGAAATGCCACTGTTATTGCTTCTTGGCCTTTGGCGAAGATCAAGTGTAGAAATACCACTGTCAAGGACACACTGAAGTCAATATATTATGATAATTTCACTGGCATTTTACTAAGGAGATGTCTAAGCTGTTAAGTTCATTTTGGTACACAGTGAAGTCATAGTTTTGAGAGGCTAGGGGAAGACAAATGTAATCAATTCCTCTATTACTCCAAATTATGGGTGATTTCACTTTGAATTTCATTGTCTCATTAAACAACTTGAATGCCTTGCTTAGAAAAATTATGAGAACAAATGAGAAAATAACATGTTTGAGGTTACCTGGTGCCATTCTGTCATTAGCAGCTTTTGGTCTTTGCGTTTGCTCTATTGCTCTATGCAAAACATTCTTTGTTTAGAGTTTGGTTAAATTTACCCTTTTCTTTGTTTATAAGATTCCCTTGCTATGAGTTTTGACTCAGAATTATGTACATGCATACTGCTGTACAAAAGATTTAGGTATGCCATAGAAAAAACAATATTTGGAAAAAAAATCTTATTAAGTTCTAAGCCAGATCTTCATGTTTGCTATTCAAGGATTTAGGTTTTTCAATTGTCTTTTCTTTAAAAGTGGAGTAGCTCAGTCGTGTCCGACTCTTTGCGACCCCATGGACTGTAGCCTACTACGCTCCTCTGTCCATGGGATTTTCCAGGCAAGAGTACTGGAGTGGGTTGCCATTTCCTTCTCCAGAGGGTCTTCCTGACCCAGGGATTGAACCCAGGTCTCCCACACTGCAGGCAGATGCTTTACCATCTGAGCTACCAAGGAAGTCTTTTCTTTATGCATTGCCAAATACTTTTTATACTAATAAACAGAATTTAGTAGCCAATAAAAATATACATGGAAGCCCACTGCTTGGAGGGAGAGCACATTAAAATCATGTACATTTAAATCAAACCTCCTTTCTATCAGATATTTCAATTACACATTTGCTAGGAAATGAAACAATTGTTAGAATTTTATGGGCAGAAATATTCATACATTTTAAACTTTTTAATATAACTTGACAACAGTTATCAATATTCATTACACAAGATGGAAGAAGAATTTTAGATGAAGTGGGACAGAGGATGAGATGGTTGGATAGCATCACCAACTCAATGGACATGAGCCTGAGTAAGCTCCAGGAGTTGGTGATGGACAGAGAAGCCTGGCGTGCTCTAGTCCATGGGGTTGCAAAGAAGTCAGACATGACTGAAGGACTGAACTGAACTGAACTGAGGACATTTTCATCGGATTTAATTAAAATAATCTGGGGACTTAGTAATTTAGCAAGACAGATTCATTCTCAATGTTTAACTAAACTATATAATGCTTTAAAACTATGTCAATGACATTTATATCATAAAAGTAATATTAGAGATTCCTTGAAACAACTGGAAACAGAAAAAAATTAAAATTACACCTTGATTGGCAGTATTGTGATCTATGTTTTTGTTTCCTTTTTTCCATTTTTATACATGTATACTCACAAATAAACATAAACACCATCCTTTCTCACCCCTGCCTGGCACACCTGCAAACATGGACAAAATTGAAATCTTATGGAATATATTGAATATTTTGTTTTACAATGTGCTTTTTTTACTCCTGTTAGTCATATACATATTATGTCTTCTTATCATTTGTCAAAAAGTTTTTTCTTATACAATTGCTAAAGCATAATTGCTCGCACTGAAAAATATTTTCAAAAGCATTAAAATTATATTATCATTCTGAAAGGGCTATCAATATTTAAGAGTCTGCTTTCTGTTGTTTTCTTCTATATGTATAATTGCATTCATTTTATTGTCTGCTTATTTGAATGACTGGTGGTAGAACCCTTTAAAGTTTAAAGCAATTTAAAATTTAAAATAGCTTGTAAACCAATGTTTTATAAAGAAAACCAGGGATACAGCTTAGCTGCATTTACATGTTATTTGTGCATCCACGTGTCTCCAGTTTTTTGTCTAGAACAAAGATTTAAAAGTGTTCTTTTTTCCAAAAAGGCACAACTGTTTCCATCAAAACAGTACTTTTTGTATTGGGTTCCTGTATACCGTCTGTCACTCACAAACTAAATTGGATTGGTTTATTCTCCCAAAGATAACTATTTCTCAGTGAATCAATAAGCTCTCAACAATTTATGCATCTTAGGAGATTAATTTACTCTGTCAGAATGTGGGTTCAATATTTACTACACTAGAATAAAAATAATTTCATCATTTATGGAAAATTCCATTCTAGCTTATTCTATACTCTCATGCTCCCTGGACAAGAATACTACTTTGATGAAGCAAGAAAAATATTACTCTGTTAGAGAATGGTAGAATATTAAATGTGCAGATATACTGTTGTCACATTTAATAACACACTTCTCTCCTGAGGAGTCTTACTTTGTGTAAAAACAAAGATGTATTGGGTAACTCTGACTCATGAAGATGCCTGGATGTACCCACAGTGTCCTGTTGGTAGCCAGGGCGGTCCCCTTGGACTCTGTGATCCAAGCAGACTATTGAGGTGGAAACGATAATGCATACGTTTAAGTCTCTAATTGTTGTTAAATGTCAGCTCCTGCCCTTGACTCAAAAAGAACCACCCCACCCCCAGCTCCTACCATTCCAGATAATCAAAGGAAGCAGTCTGCACAGAACCCACAGTTTAGAACCCACAAACTGACCCTAGCGCTTGGGGTCCAGGCCTGCACTGGCTCCAGTTAATGCCTCAAGGGAAAGAGACAAGTCAATAGCAGCAACTCTGCTTATTCCTCATCAGACCCTCCCACTTTCTGCACCCAAACCCTCCCGGTCCCCTCACTTAGTATTCTCACCTCTGGGCCAGGGCACAGGGGTCTTTAAGGTCCTCAAATCAAAGCCAACCTCCTGCCAATCGCATTTTACATACTCAGTTTTGACTATGTTGCTTTATGTAAAACTTTGTATAAACTTGGGCACTTTCTTCCCACAAACATCAATGGTTTAAGGAAGCTTAGCACACCTGTTTTCTCTTGAGCTAGGAAGGAAAGTTATATGTTCTGTAATTATAATTTCCCCAGGAAGTAAAACTCTGTAGACATGCGTTCATTGACTGGATGGCTGAATTGTTTTCCATGGAAGTCAAGGCACATTTGGAATCTTACTTTTACTAACCCACTGTTACCAGGAATCACTAACTCGTTTTCATTGAACATTTCATACGCTTGACACTTTGGAAAATTTTCCATATGAGATCTTGTGGAATTGTCAGAATATATTTGGAGTTCACTGGAGAAGGCTCTTAGCAACTGTTTTATAATTAACACCTGGGTTTTACAGTTGGCAATTTTAGAATTGGGACAATGTGAAATAGGAAGGTGACTAAGTTAATATATGAATAGTGACCAGCACTGGTATTAACTAAAGTTTGCCAGCTCTTTAAATCACAGGTCACTATGCAAGTTAGAATTCAGGCAATATTCTCTGGGAGTCTCTACTGTACAAGATAATAGTTGTATTTCACATGATGATTTAGTAAAGAAGAAAGAGTAAATATAGGAAAAATGTCTGCAGTTATTAGTACATATGAACATCTATCAAATTAAATAACCTCCAACTACTAATATAACTCATGTTTAATGCTAATCTGGAATATACTAGAATACAGTACCTCTGATGACCTTCCATGCAGTAATTATGTTACTCTACTTACTTGCTCTGTTTTCATTTATTCTATTAGAGATATTATACTTTAGAGAAAAATAAAGGTTATATTCTACTTAGATTCTTAATTCTGACATATAGAGAAAATGCATTTCAGTTATTTTAAGTGTTGGATATAAGCAGACTATAATTATTAAGTCAGTGCGATAAAAACATGAATGAGGCTCGGTGCTGGAGTTTAAATCTGGATTCCACTTCATTTTATGCATCACTGAGCTTCAGTCTGGATGCCTGGTAAATGTTTGGTAAATATTACTCCCCTCTTCTTCCTCTCTTCTAATAATACCATTCTTCTTGGAAAACCCAAACAGACGTGTCCTACCTGGAGTCCTTTGCAGAGACCAAGTTTGGGAGTTCACAGGGCTCCAGGCTGGCACCACCTCATGGGTGCTGCAATAAGGCATCACTGATCTAGCCCAGTGTCATCAGCTTCCCTTCAATTTATAGACATTTGAGAGAAAATACTCATTTTGAAAACTATAGAAACTGTCTCTCAGTGACCACTCTGTCCATTACTGGTTTCAGTGGACATATGGAGATGAGCACAGGATAAAATATGCATCTGCCCAGCCTTCTCTCTATGTGTATGTTACCTCTTGTAGCCACTGTGCAGTCCCGCTTCTAGGCACTTAGGCTCAGGTTGAGTCAGTGAAGGACAGCTGATGTCCTTCTGAGTGGGCGTATCAGTCAGCTCTTTCTCGTTGATTAGCTTGGATTCTAATAGGATAAACATCCCAGTTTAGCCAGGATTCTGTTTGTTTCCAAGGTCATCTTTGTTGTAAAGTCTGTAATCATTTTAAAACTGGGTTTTCAGACTTCAAAAATACTCTTACAAAGTAAAACTAATTTTGGACATGGTGTCTGTTTAGATTGTGAGGAGAGCAAGGCAGCCTCCTGTTCTTTGTGACTTTGTGGATTGTGGTCAGTATTTCTCCTCCAGTAGCCCAAGTTCCTTACATCTGCCTGGACCATACCTCATTTTTATTTGAATTTTTCCCTTGCTCATACCAGGTGGCCTAGCATAAGTGCTGAGTAAAGCTTTCTCACATGAGACAAATTGGGTCAGGACACAACAGTAAACAGATCTAAACCCATTTCGAACTAATTGGTTCTAAGTGAGAGATCTAAATTATAAAAGGAAAATTAATGTTAGAAGAAAAATATAAAACTTGAATAAATTTGACCTTCTTTTTCCTTACCCTAAGACTTAGTCAGCACAAAAGAAGTGTGTACAAAAGATGCTTATGTTGGATGCAAACATTTTCAGAAGTAATTACCTTCTTTTTGCTGAAATCTCCTGTGTGGGAAATGCCAGTCTCTTACCAAGAGCAACATATTTTAGAAATTGTACATACATGTATATTTTCCGAAGTATCATATACTGTATGACACTCTAATCCCCTCTGCTGGCACAGCCTCCAGAACTATTTTTCCTCTGAAAAGACTGTGCTGAGGTTCTGAGGGGATGGTGGGGTGAGAGGAAATGCACCTAAAACCTCTTTCTTCCTCTGCTCCACACCCCCTCCAGTGTGATGCATTAATTTTACCTGTTTCAGTGAGAACCAAACCAAAATGATAACCATTTACTATGGTTCAGGCTATTTAGTAGTACCTTCAGTTTGCAAATAAGTGTTTTAAAAGTTATGTTTTTCACATTAATCAGTATGACATACACTGAATCTTGTTTCATCTCTTTTTCTGTTCAGATAGCAGGAGAGGCAGGTAGGTCTTTACCTACCATACAGGTGTCTTTTAGACAAATTCCTTTTTATACTTTGTAACAATCATGAAAATCCAAACGTATGAGTCTAATGACTGCTAAGTCACTTCAGTCGTGTCCGACTCTGTGTGACCCCATAGATGGCAGCCCACCAGGTTCCCCCGTCCCTGGGATCCTCCAGGCAAGAACAATGGAGTGGGTTGCCATTTCCTTCTCCAATGAATGAAAGTGAAAAGTGAAAGTGAAGTCACTGAGTTGTGTCCAACTCTCAGCGACCCCATGGACTGCAGCCTAACCAGGCTTCTCTGTCCATGGGATTCTCCAGGCAAGGGTACTGGAGTGGGGTGCCATTGCCTTCTCTGGAGTCTAATGACTAGGAGGAAAATAATGCTGTTTTTCCCTCTTTCTCACAAGACACTTTACTACAAATTTTTAAAAGAAAATATTTATCCCACTCTATGCATACAGAATATTTACACAATTGTCCAGGACATCAGAAAGCAGAAAGTAAAACATGCATGTACTTTTAAAAAATATTTTTTTTTTCTTACTAGTTAGAGGTATGTTCTCATTGGAGTAGGAAATTCAAAAGCAGTTTTCAATTTCACAAAATAGCGAATGCTAGTCACAATGGTGTAGAAAACATGAAATAAATTATGTCTGCACTTAAAGTTACAATTGAGCATCTACAACCTTTATAACTTATTGGTTCATTGTGTTCTATTTTCTTCAAGAAAGCAATTAACATTAAAGTCCACCAAATATGAGTAACATTCTTCTAAGTTTCTTGGGTGGGCTTTTTGAGGACTCCTTAAGAACGTGTAAAATGTCAGTATAAATGTTTGGTGGAATATGATCTAGTTTGTAGGCTCTTAACTAGCCACAATGCTCATTAAACTGCAATAAGCTGAACTGTAATTGTGAGGCCTGGTTGATTTAATAAGGTTAACATCTGCCGCTGTCCCTCGACTTAGTATTAAGACCCTATATAACAAGGTCTTATTACGCAGTGAATACAAACCAAATACCTTTGGAAATGTCAGTTCAGGGAGGCAGAGCAGGACACTCGCATGTCTACGTTTGTTCCTCTTGTGGTGAAACAGCTGGGAAGCTGCATCTGTCGAGCTCGTGTGCACGTTTGCCCGAGCAACAGAACTTGAGAATCCCAGAGATGCTCTTCCTTGGAGCAAGGTTTTCTGTCCTGTTTCCCATCCTTTGCTACATAACAAGAGGAGACCAAGGTGCCGCTGAAGTGTCTACAGCTGTCTGCGTCTGAGACTCTTCCTAGTGTTCTCCTCGGTACACCAGCCGAAAAATGACCCTTGTTGCAAAGATGTTATCCTGGATTTGAGCATTGAGACAGGCTATGCATTGATGGTGAACCTCACTGACAAGGCCAGGGCTGCAGGAACGAAACAGTATGTAGGGCTTTTCTCATCACCTGCCCCGCCTCTACATCCAACCTTCCTCATTTCAACCTCTTAATTCTTTTTATGTTCTGTAGCTATAGTTGGATTCTGTGGCTCCTTTTGTTTCCATTTTCCTTTCCCTAAGATCTTTGAAAATCAAAACCATATCTTCCTTTGCATTAAAAAGGAAGCAAAAGAAAACAGGAGATTGCCTTAAAGATAACCCTGCCTTCAGCTTGGGCGGGAACCTCACACCCTCAGTTTGAGATCAGAAGCTGAGCCCTGCCTCTAATTCCCTACCATTCTCTCCAAATGAATCCACAGGAAAGCTTTCTGGCATCTCACCTTTTCATTCTGCAGTTTCTAAAGAAAAGAAAATCATCTGTCCAAGGTAAAAAGATTGGCTGTAGCACCTTTTCAGGAGGTGTGTCTTACATGTGGGACAGTGGATTAAGCCAATTCATGGCATGGCTTTTTAACTTGAACTTCCCGAAAACAAGTTTGTTAAACAAGTTAATTCTAATTCATAAGAACAGAGTCAGGCATGGATAGCTTTAATTTTTAAAAGGGCCACAATCTAATGAGTGGTCAGGTTTGAAAAATATGGATTTAAACAAACACTTCTGCAGAATATCTTAAATGAGTAAAGTGCTAAGTCTGACATTTTAGGAAAGAGCCAAAGAAATGAGAGGGGCTTATCCTCTGCTTATTCCTATATTTTTAAAACCTTTGACATTTAAGAGAACTGTTTATTTAAAACTCAAAATGCAAAATTTATCCAGAGCCTAGAATTCATTATGAAAATCTCAACTTTGTTAATGTCTTTTTAAATAAATATGAGTGGGTGATGCTTTGAAAGGGACAAAGAGATTTAGCTAAAATTAGTGGTAAACCTTCCTTAGGTTTCTAGGCTTTCATGATATATCTAAGGAGAGGTGACAAAGAGGACAACTTTATTCCAGCAATCATATAACAAGTAAGATTTTCCCTTTGGTAATTAGCACTATGGTTAGTTAACACCTATAAGTAATATAATGTTGTACTGGAAATTTTTGCCAGTACATTTTAGGCTATTAATAAAGCTACTAAGAAGTGAACCAGTTTACTTGTATGCATTTAAATTTATTTTCTTCTGAATTTAATTAGGTTGTAAATATATATTAAACCTTAAAAAACATATCGCTTCTCTTAGGCACAAGTTTATATCAAATCTTGGCCCTTTCTCTGAAACCATCATCTCATAGAATATGTATAACTTGCTATCCTCACTAGCAGAGCAGTGACTTTGTAATGCTCCATCACTGCCTTTGTAGATATGTTTAGTATCTACAATACCCCCCAGAAACTGACCCCAAACAAAATTTTCTCAGAGCTGACTGCCAACAAACCAGTGTAAGAAAGCTTTGCTCTAACTGTAAAATAAATAAAAGCATTCAACAAAATATACTCTAATAGGGAAGCTATATGTTTTAGTTACACAAACTGTGTTCACATAAGATACCCTTCCTTTTAAAGACAAATTTAACACACTTTTTTTTTTTTTTTCCATTTTCTCATGTTGAGACCAACAAATCAGAGGGTCTTCTCTTTTGGCTCAGATGGTAAAGAATCTGCCTGCAATGCAGGAGACCTGGGTTCAATCCTCGGGTTGGAAAGATCCTCTGGAGGAGGGCATGGCAACCCACTCCAGTGTACTTGCCTGGGTAATCCCCATGGACAGAGGAGCTTGGTGGGCTATAGTCCATGGGGTTGCAAAGAGTCGGATATGACTAAGGAACAAATACACACACAATACGTCGGAACAGACAGACTGCCCGGTCCCTGCCAATTGCTGTGAGTCTCAGCACTCGGTTTGCAGGGTCCTGCCTGGAAAAATACCTGTGGTTGATCTCTCCTCTGCCCACTTCCCTCCGGGAGATGCTCTGGTGAGAAAAGAAGGGAAGGGCTGGGTGTCAGACCGGACTGCAGAGGTTAAGACTCTACTGAGTGTTCATGAAAGTGAAACAGGAAGGTCCTGAGCTCACCTCCTCCACAGATACAGCAAGCATACAGCCACCTGGGGGACAGTTTTCTCAGGCAGAGCCACCCCTCCACACCAGGTTTGCCAATAAGGACAAAAGCACATGGAAGGGAAAAGGAAACCTGAGATACAGTCTCACCGCAGACCCGCCTCTAGGTCACCCAGGCACTATCCGGAGGGAACTCAGAACCTGGGGCTGCTCCCCTGGAACAAAGGGTTCCTCCTCATACTGGGCACCCTGACCTTTAAGTCTGGCCCTGGGGAGATGAGCCCTGAGACATCTGGCTGGAAGACCAGCGGGGCCCTTGCCCACAGTATGTAGGGCTTTGGTGGACTGAGATGTGGTCTTACAGGGCACACGTGCAGATTCACCCGTGGTGCAGGAGTGGCCCCTCTGCAGAGCGCCCAGACTGTGAGAGAGGCTTGCCTATTCTGAGGCCCTGGCTTGAGGGTAGGGGCCTGCTGGGACAGTCTCTGGCTGTGGAGGCTGCAGGGGCCGCCTTGCTGCCCCCGCCCTCTGCCTTGCTAAAACCCGGGGCAGTGTGTGTTGCTGTTGTTTCTTGTTGTCTTTGTCCCCACTCCACCCCCTGCCCCCGGCTGCGGCCCACAGCACCACTCTCTCCCAGATGGGAGCTTCTGCATGTGGAAGGCACACTCGACTCTATGGCTGCTGACCTGGTTTCTGTGGCTGTGACCCAAACAAGGGGTTTTTGTTTGCCTAACTTTGTAAGCTTAGTTCCTGGGTCTCAGGGAGTCCCTGAGTAAGAATCAGAGAGAGTTATTTCTCAAGAGACCACCACTCAGCTGACACAAATTAGTGTAGATGGTCCATCCTCATTTATGTAGTCTAAGAGTCAATATCGGAGAAGGCAATGGCACCCCACTCCAGTACTCTTGCCTGGAAAATCCCATGGATGGAGGAGCCTGGAAGGCTGCAGTCCATGGGGTCACTGAGGGTCAGACACGACTGAGCGACTTCACTTTCACTTTTCACTTTTCACTTTTATGCGTTGAAGAAGGAAATGGCAACCCACTCCAGTGTTCTTGCCTGGAGAATCTCAGGGACGGGGGAGCCTGGTGGGTTGCCATCTATGGGGGTCACACAGAGTTAGACACGACTGAAGTGACTTAGCAGCAGCAGCAAAAATCAATATAGCTAAACTGTCCATGCATCCCAAAGCAATCAGTGAGTTCAGTACAACTCCTGTCAAAAGTTCAATGGTGTTTTTTACAGAAATAGAATAAACAATTCTAAAATGTTATACAACCACAAAAGACCCCAAATAGCCAAAGCAATATTGAAAAAGAAGGACAAAGCTAGAGGTCCCATGCCCCCTGATTTCAAACTGTATTATAAGGCTGAAGTAGTCAAAAAAGGCACACAGATCAATGGAATAAGATACAGAGCCCAGAAATAAACTGATGCATATATGGTCAATTAGTTTATGACAGGAGACTCAAGAATATCCAGGGAGAAAAGAATGACCTCTTCAATAAATGGTGTTGGGAAAATAAGACAGCCATGTACAAAGAATAAAACTCGACTTCCATCTTACACTAGATACAACGATTAACTCAAAAATAGATTAAAAGACTTGAATGGAGAAACAGAAATAGAAAACAGACTTATGAACATGGGGAAAGGGGAAGAGAGGGTGGGATGTATGGAGAGAGTAACATGGAAACTTACATAGCCATATGTAAAATAGGTAGCCAGTGGGAATTTATTGTATGTCTCAGGGAACTCAAAAAGGGGTGGGATGGGGAGGGGGATGGGGGAGGTTCAAGAGGGAGGAAACATATGTATACCTATGGCTGATTTATGTTAAGGTTTGGCAGAAAGCAACAAAATTCTGTAAAACAATTACCCTTCAATTGAAAAACAAAATTTTCGAAAAGCAACCTGAAACACTAAAATTCATAGAAGAAAACGTGCTGGTCAGTTCCTTGGCATTAGTCATGGGGATGACTTTGTGAATCTGACACCAAATCAAAGGCAAGAAAAGCAAAAATAATCAATAGGACTATGTCAAATCAAAAAGAAAAGCTTCTGGACAGAAAAGGAAACCATTAACAAAATGAACAAGCAACCTACTGAACTGGGGAGATGTTTGCAAATCATATAGTTGATGGGGGTTAATATCTAAAATATAGAAATAATTCATACAGCTCAATAGCAGGAAAACAATCCAATTAAAAAATACAGAATCTGAGTAAATATTTTCTCGAAGAAGACATGCTCAACATCTCTAATCATTAGGGAAATGCAAACCAAAACCACAAAGAGAAATCACCCCGTACCTGTGATACTGGTTGTCAAAAGGTAAGAAATAGAAAACACTGTTGAGAATGTGGAAGAAAGGCAACCTTTGTTGTGCCCTGTTTGTGTAAATATAAGTTGGTACAGCTGCTATGGAAAACAGTATGATGGTTCTTCAAAAAATTAAAATAGAGTTATCATATGGATCCAGCAATTCCACTTATGGGTATTTATCTGAAGGGGAACAAAAAAAAAAAAAAAAACAACTAACCCCAAAACCTACATGCACCCTCATGTGCATCGCAGTATTATTTACAATAGCCAGGATATGGAAACAACCTAAGTGCCCATCAGTGCATGAATGGATAAAAATGTCGCACACAATGGGATATTACCTTCACATAAAAAATGAAATCTTGCCATTTACAACACCATGGATAGACCTCAGCGGCATTATGACACGTGAAATAAGTCAGAAAGAGAAAGCCAAATACCATATGATATCACTTACATGTGGAATCTTAAACGACAAAGTCAGACAGAGAACAGACTGGTGGTTGCAGAGACGAGGGGAGGGAGAATGGGTAGAGGGTGTCAAAAGGTATTGACTTCCAGTTGCGAGCAAACCATGGGGATGTGATACACAACACGCTATCGTTCATACCGCTGTATTCTCTAATAGAAAATTAGATCTGAAGAGTCCTCACCGCATGAAAAAATGGTCTTTACTTACACGTGGTGATAGGTGTTAGCTAGACTCACTGTGGTGGTCACGTCGCAGCATATATACATACTGACTCATCATACTCTACACATGAAACTAGTATAATATATGTCAATTGTATGTCATTAGAGAAGAAAAAGAAATAAAAGAATCCAAATAAGAAAAGAAATAAAACTCTCGCTGTTTTCAGATGACATGCTACTCTTCATAGGAAACCCAAAAGATAGTATCAGAAAATTACCAGAGCTAATGATTGAATTCAGCAAAGTCATGGGATACAAGGTCCATACACAGAAGTCATTGGCATTCTTACATGCTAACAATGAAAAGTCAGGAAGAGAAATTAAGGTATCAATTCTGTTCATCATTGCAATGAAAAGAATAAAATATCTAGGAATAACCTACCTAAGGAGACAAAGAACTATATACAGAAAATTACAAGACAATGATGAAAGAAATCAAAGATGACATAAACATATGGAGACATAGTCTATGTTCCTGGGTAGGAAGAATCAATATTGTGAAAATGACTATACTACCAAATGTAATCTACAGATTAAATGTAATTCCTGTCAAATTACCAAAGGCATTTTTCACAGAACTAGAACAAAAAAAATCTCACAATTCATTTAGAGTCACAAAAGACCCTGCATAGCCATAGCAATCTTTTTTTTTTTTTTTTTTTTTTTGCTTTATTTTACTTTGCAATACTGTGTTGGTTTTGCCATACATTGACATGAATCCACTACGGGTATACAATATTGACATGAATCCACTACAGGTGTTCAATTAAAAAAAAAAAAGGTTTTTCCCTATCAATCCAGAGTTAAATATATGTCATTTTAGAAAAGGTTTTTTTTTCTGTCAATCCAGAGTTAAATTTGCACACAAGCACACGCACACTTTCTGCTTAGACGGTGATTTCTGTTTTAACATCTGTCCTCTTAACAGAGAGTTTTAGAGGGAAACAGTCATTCTGTCTGTATTTGTGCACAGACAGATACCTCTTTTATTAAAGAGGCAGTTGCTCATCAAGGGACACAGTTAAGCAAGATGAGTACATTGTGGAGCTGTATTGTTCAGGACTGTGACCACAGTTAACAACACTTTATTGTATATACAGAAGTCACTAAAAGCATATATCTTTTATAGAAGTGGCAGGCAAATGAGATCATGCTCAGTGCTAGGACCTTTTAAAAAGTATTCCATTTTAATAAAAGCAACAAAAACCCAAAGAACAAGAATATTAAAAAAAAAAAGTATAGCTGCTTTCAACATACTTTAATTACCACTTTTAACCTTGTTATTTCCTTTTCCTCATTTCAGTATCATCCACTTATATTGATGGATGATGAAATGGATGAGAGAACTTTGCATAGAGGATGTGCCTATGCACAAACCAGAAAAATATTCAGATGTAGGTGAATAATGGAATCCAGTTCCACATAACACTTGGTTTTAATGAAAGGATACAATTAATTCAGCAGCTCTTGGTTTTTACAGTTAGGACTGCTAATGTGGATGCCTACAGACACCTACATACTTCCTGCTACACTTCGCATGTGGAAAAAGCCCAGAGCATTCAGAGAAAAAGCATCACAGGACCAGGAAGGTTACGGTGGCCTGTGCATCAGAGCTTGTGTGGTGCCAGGCTGTCTTATCTGTATCTAATACCTTGATTTTCTTTTCCAGTTTCCATATTCTTTTCTCAGTAGCTTAGCTGAAATATAATTTAAAATATGCAATGCAATCTATAAATACTTTACCTTTTTCTATGTTTCTAATCACAGTGAGTGAAATAGGCAAGTTTAGAAAAAAAATACTGGATGCTGTAATTATTCAATCAAAACAGATAATTTTAATTTTGAAAAATTTGGATTTTTAAAAGTTACGTTAAACTAAAAAAATCAGTGGATGGTAAAACAGAACTGACAGTACATATTAAAGACATTTTAAGGTAAACTTTAACTATCATAATGAAGCAATATTATACCTATAGAATTATTTTGTAAACTTTTTTTGTCACCCACACTTCCCATCATTAGAAACATGTTAATTTCTAATTATACTTACATCCACACACATGCAGTGTTATTCAAACACATAAACATAAAATAAATATCTAACATATCATATATATATATAAAGTGCCATGAGAAACACTGGGCTGGATGGAGGAAGCACAAGCTGGAATCAAGATTGCTGGGAGAAATATCAATAACCTCAGATATGCAGATGACACCACCCTTATGGCAGAAAGTGAAGAAGAACTAAAGAGCCTCTTGATGAAAGTGAAAGAGGAGAATGAAAAAGTTGGCTTAAAGTTCAACATTCAGAAAACTAAGATCATGGTATCCGGTCCTATCACTTCATGGGAAATAGATGGAGAAACAGTGGAAACAGTGGCTGACTTTATTTTTCTGGGGTTCAAAATCACTGCAGATGGTAATTGCAGCCATGAAACAAGACACTTACTCCTTGGAAGGGAAGTTATGACCAACCTAGACAGCATATTCAAAAGCAGAGGCATTACTTTGTCAACAAAGGTCCGTCTAGTCAAAGCTATGGTTTTTCCAGTTGTCATGTATGATATGAGAGTTGGACTGTGAAGAAAGCTGAGCACCGAAGAATTGATGGTTTTGAACGGTGGTGTTGGAGAAGATTCTTGAGATTCCCTTAGACTGCAAGGAGATCCAACCAGTTCATCCTAAAGGAGATCAGTCCTGGGTGTTCTTTGGAAGGACTGATGTTGAAGCTGAAACTACAATACTTTGGCCACCTGATGAGAAGAGCTGACTCACTGGAAAAGACCCGGATGCTGGGAAAGATTGAGGGCAGGAGGAGAAGGGGACGACAGAAGATGAGATGGTTGGATGGCATCACCGACTCAATGGACATGGGTTTGCGTGGACTCTGGGAGTTGGTGATGGACAGGGAGGCCTGGCGTGCTGTGGTTCATGGGGTCACAAAAAGTTGGACATGACTGAGCGACTGAACTGAACTGATACAGACATATTATATATATATATATATATAATGTCATACACATACAAACACAGTGGTCTCAAGACCAATTTTCTTTCTGATAAGTAATGGTGAGTTTTTATTTAGTCTTTTAAATTTAAGCACAAATTTTTATAGTTTTTATATTATTCTTGGTGTTCTGACTCTACAAGATTAAATTCGAATTTTCTATTTTTCTTGTTAGGTGAGGATAAAAAATGTCTGTACTGAACAGCAATGCCCTTTCCTTTGCCATAGAATATCTGGATTGTTTTGTCCTAAATATGGCCAACATGATTTACTTTGTTACTCTGTGACACACTGCTTCCATTTATTTCACCTATTAGACTTATAAAAAGAAGAATCAACTTTTAACTATTAGAGACTGATGAAAATGAACACTCTAATGAATTTTAGCTTCACAATATTATAATAACCTCATCTTTTATTTGTAATGATTTCCACTGCCTATTTAAAAGCTGTAAAACTGAAACAAAATGGCCAGTGCTAACTTCTCATAAAAATAAAGGAAAGCAAAAGTAAAGTACTTTAAAGTAGGTTGATTTATATTGACATTAATTGCATTTATATATTTTTCTTTAATGCATTTCACCTACAAGTACAGGTCAATTAGTTCCAGTGATTTACATTATCGAAAATCAAGTGCTTTAAATAATTAACAAAATTATTTGGAAATCACCATGTTAGAACATGCATCAAAATATGAAACTAGAAGAAGAAAAGCAATCTGCCCACTAATGTAAAATACAATCAATATCTGAAGTATAATGTTTATTCATTCAACAGATATTTATAGCAGACACTATACTAGGTATATAGTAATAAATAAAACACAAAGGAAGACTCTGCTCTCATAGAGCTTCATTCTATCAGAATTTAATACAAGTAAAGTCCATACATTATGGTGAATGTCAATGAGAATTATATAGCAAGAGAGAAAATAGGAAACATTCATTGAGCAAGGGAGCAGAAGTTGCAATTTCAGTGTTAAAGCATAGAAAGGGAAATACATCATTGTATGTAACTGGTACTAAAAGCTTGTGTACATAGAATATGATTAAGGAAAAAGATACAAACATACTCCTTAAGGAATACACACACAAAATACATGTGGATCATTGGTTTCATGCAGAGGTAACCTGAGTGATAGGGGTCAGAGGTGAGATAGAAAGTTCTAACAGTATGTGGAAGTGCTATATCTCTGAAATTCTGTGGGTTGTGCAGGTAACATATATCTCAAAAATGAATAAAATTTAAATAAGAATCTATCAATGCAGATGCCTACCTATCCTGTAGGAACTTGGCCCCACCATGCTCTCTTGACCATATTCCAACTCAAAATGGATAGTTTCAATATAAATTCCCTTGTATATTCATACACACACACACATACACCTAATATTGGATTGCTCGTCATTTGACTCTAATCAAAATAAAATAGCATACACTGCACACACACACAGGTCTTTTGCTTTGTAAGTTGAGCTCTTCGGTCAGTATAGCAAAAGCTGAGTCAACATTCCCACTTACGTATCTATTGCTGTGAAGCAATTCCATCCCCAAAGTAGCAGCTTGAAACCGCACGCATTTGTTATCTCCTAGTTTCTGAGGGTCAGTAATCGGGAAGTGGCTAACCTGATTTTGCTTTGGGCTGTGTCACCAGACCACAGCAAAAGGGTCAGCAGGGGCTGAGGCCTCCCCAGGCTTGACCAGGGCAGGACTCTCTCCCACACTCTCTCACTCGGGCCCTCTGCACAAGGCCCCCTCGTGCTATGGAAACTGGCTCCACTTAGGGGAGTGACTCCAGAAAGAGAGGGGAGACAGAAACAGGCTTGTGTGCATGCGGGACACTGGGCTTTTATAAGCTGGTGTCTCAGAAGTGATGTCCCACCATTTCTGCCGTTCCCTGTGACTTAGCAAGTCCAGTCCACACTCACAGGGAGAAGATGGCGGGAGGTGTGGATACAGGAAGCAGGGTTCAGAATGTCTGTCTTCCCTGCTGCCTAGCCAGCCAGGTGCCTCTGCCCTCTTCTCTGGGGTTACTGCCCCTCCTTTCTTTTCATGTGGTTGGATTTCTCAGCATTTAAACTTGGTCTGGATATTTTTTGCCTTGGGGCCCCATCTTACCTCATCCTTCTTTGTGTGGATTCAAGAAGGAACACCTGGGACGTCCCTGGTGGCTCAGTGGCTAAGACCCCATGCTTTCAGTGCAGGGGCCCGGGTTTGACCCCTGGGCATGGAACTAGAGCCCACATGCCTCAACTAAGAGCTTGTCAGCCACAACTAAACATTCCACATGCCTCAACGAAGACTGAGGATGCCACCTGCTGCCTCAACTAAGAGCTTGTCAGCCACAGCTAAACATTCCACATGCCTCAACAAAGACTGAGGATGCTGCCTGCTGCCAACTGAGGCCCAGAGCAGCCAAATAAATAAGTAAAAGAAGGAACACCTTTATTATATATATATATAAAATATATATATAAAGAAGCCAAGCACTCGATCTTAAACCATTCCAAATTCTTCTCCAGTGAAAGCAGTTGTGATAAGATTAAAAAAAAAAAAAGAAAGGATTAATCACTAATTAGCCTGTTTCTCTCTTAATGTATGTTGTTTAAGACTATTTCAGTAGTGCTGGTGATCATGTATAAGTGTCCCTGTTACATTAGCCTGGGGGGCACCAGTGTCCAGAGCCGTGTAAACGGCCCCAGGTCTGCAGCTGCTCAGCTTGGACTTGAGCTTGAGTCCAGCACTTCCATCATCACTTAACCACTTGCAATTTCAGCCTCCCCGTGAAGCCAGCAGGATGTCTTGGGGTTGCAGTTGGGGCCACAAGAGACAGCACACGCAAAGCACAGAGCTCGCAGCTGTTGGGGGCAGATACACAGGGAACGCATGGGGTCCTTGCTGCCTGTGGGCGAAAGGTCACTGTTCTCTCAGAAAGTGTTTTTATTGAGAAACCTCTAATATTCTGAGGAACTGCCCAGTTTCTAAGGAAAGCTATCAGAACATGAGAAGACAAGGAGAAAATAAAATTCGCTTCATTACTAACATGAGTTAACAGGAATTGGAGTTTCACCATTTTGCCCCAGTAGATGATGAAAATCTTCACTATCCTTATTTTTCATATTCCTCAGTTCCCCTTCATGACAGGCTGTGGGCTTTCCTCCAGTGTAGGGCTCTTCTTCCCTCCCTTGTCTAGTCCGTCAAGCTTATAACTCCCCCAGAATCCCCTGTACCCTGTTTAAAAAGTAAGGCAAAATGAGTGACTCCTGCTTTTCTGATCCTGTACCGAGTGAAGTCGCTCAGTCGTGTCTGACTCTCTGCAACCCCGTGGACTGTAGCCTACCAGGCTCCTCAGTCCATGGAATTTTCCAGGCAAGAGTACTGGAGTGGGTTGCCATTTCCTTCTCCAGGGAATCTTCCCGACCCAGGGATTGAACTCGTGTCTCCCACATTGTAGGCAGACACTTTACTGTCTGAGCCACCAGGGAAGCCTTTCTGATCCTTATGATGACTCTTAAAATGAAGCCCTGATTACCATCAACAAATGAATGAGGCAGGTTAGGGTCTATAGGTGTAAATGTATTAACAAATTTCTTGGTTATCTGCTAATGATACTAGTAGTTGCATTCAATATTTCATACATAATTGGACAGTGAATGTTTCTAACCTATGCACATCCCTAAACAAGAATTTAATCTTCCAAAGAGTCAGACACGACTGAGCAACTGAACTAAACTGAACTGAATAGCAATACAATATTGTAAAGTAATTAACCTCCAATTAAAATAAATAAGTTTATATTTAAAAAATAAAATAATTAAATAAAAAAAGAAAATTTAGAGGAAATGAGGCTTTATGTATAAACATAATTAATATTAATATCTTCTTTGTTAGAGTAATTTTGGACATAATTAAATATCATAAATATAATGATTAACATTATATGAATAATTTTATATCTACACAAAGTGAAAGTGTTAGTTGCTCACAAAATCTGCACATGAATGTTAATTTCAGCTTTATTTGTAATTGCCAAAATCTGGAGGCAACAGAGATTGTCCTTCAGTTGGTGAATTGACAAATAAACTATAGCATACCAGATAATAGAATATTATTCATCACTAAAAAAAATAAGCTATCAAGCCATGAAAAGACGTGGAGGAATCTTAAATGAATAGTCTTTTAGGCAGCTATTTTTGAGGCAGAAGAGTATTTCTAATGAATGGATGTGTCCAAACTGTCAGATGCAGAGAGCAACAGATAGCACCTGTCATCTGAGCTCACAGGATAGATGGTCAGAAATATCCCTCAATTATAGACAAAAGGCGTGCAATTCCTTCAGGTTATAAAGGCTCCACTGAAACCAGGATAGCTTCTAATATGATTCATCACTGCCTAGAAATTAATTTCATAAAGTCTGCTTGATGACCAACATCGTAGCTCTGAAATATGGTTTATGACAAATGTGTTCTTCTGAATTATTTCTTATATTTTAGGACTATTTAAATATATTTGGAAAGTAAAGCAAAAAATACTTTATATGTCTCTAATTTTCTCCAAATTATAAAGTAGCTTTAATTAGTAAACATGAATTTATGTGCTTGAGTTTAAGTTGAGTAAAATTTCATAGGACAATGTACACTAAAATGTGGTAAACTAAATTCAGGACCCCAAAAAAAATCTATGGAAAAGTCCTTGAGTGTGGGCATTTCATATCTCTGGGTTTTTCTTATAACCTCACAGCTTTGAGATATTTTGTAGCAGGCGTTTTTTGTTGTTGTTGTTTTCTTTATTTTTCTTAATCTGCTCAAATAGCATTTACTGGGTAGGGGCTAACATTAAACAGACAAGCAAATACATGAACAAAATGAATGTTTTAGAGATTATAAATGTGATGAAGCAAACGAACAGAATGACATGATACAAAGTACCTGCAGCTACTGTGGTCAATATTTTTACTCATTTGCCTCATCCTGTAACATACATGGAATAGTTTGGAATTACTTCACCAATAGTACTGTCAACAAACCTCCTAAATAGGGTTCAAGATTTTTTTCCACCAAACTTTTGATTTAGCAAGTTTTCAGTTCAACAGAAGATTGCGCAAATAGTGAACACATGTCTTCTTCAGTGATAATCACCAGTTGTTAACATTTTGCCACATTTACGTGATATGTTGAAACTATCAATTCTCTCTCTACTTTGAAACATTTGAAAATTAGTTGCAGACATCACGATACGTCAGCCATAAGCATTTCAGCATTTATCTCATAAGAACAAAGCATTCTTGTACACACAATGTAATTACCACATTCAGGAGGCTTAACGATGACACGATATTATCTAATATGGATTTTGAAATGTTCATTTAAAAATTCTCCACTATTATTTGTAGGAAAGTTTTTAGGTTACTCAGTTAAAAACGTGTACATAAAGAGTGCCTGCTTAGAGAGTAGCACATTTTTAACAGCCTAAGCTAAAGCTTCCATACAGATAGAAATGGAGAATTTTAGAATTAACTTCTCAGAATCCTTGTGTGCTTATTAGCTCTCACACATAGCTCCACTTTTGTGTTCTTCTCTGATTTCTAGTTCCTTTGTTTAGTTCTGATTTCCTTAAAGTAGCCTAGCTTGCACACTGGGGCAATTTAATCCAAGCTTTCGGATCTCTTCCTGAATGGCTTCTTCAGGAGAAAAAAGCTGGAACACAGGATTTTTAGGGCGGGGAGACTGCACTGTGTGACATCAGAACGATCCATACACATCGTTATACAGTTGCCACATTCACAGGACGCACAGCACCTGGGGCAGACCCTGAGGAACAGGGCAGAATGTGGATGATGGTGACATGTCAGTGGAGGATCCATCAGTTGAACACATGTACCATCTGGTGGGGGTGTGGATAATGGGGAAGGCTCTGCATGAATGAGGGTAGGGCGTTATGGGAGACCTCTGTACCTTCCCCTCCATTTTGCTGTGAACCCCAAACTGCTTTTGAAAAATAAAATCATGAAAAAAATGAATATCTTCCAAAGTAGATACTATGATCCTGTAAGATTAGTTAGCACTCACCATGAATAGTTCCTGAATCTATATCATTATTATGAACAAGTGCCTGCTGTCTGAACAAATGAACAACTGCACTCAGTTAGAACAGAAGGTGTTACATTCTCCTTAGAAGGTGAAAGGCATGCTTGCAGACTTTTGCTCACTGTCGATTGCACCACAACCGATCTTTTTCCAGACTAGTAACTTTAGAAAATACTCCGCTTCTATTATCTCTCGTCTGCCTTTAAACAACTTTCATAGCAAGCATAACAGCCAGTAGGTTAGCCATCAGTTGTCACTTTACAGAAAAGAAAACTGCCACCCTCAATCAATAAACCTTTTCTGAAATTGACCCAGCTAAGTGACAGAGAAGATCTGGCCAGAATGCACAGTTTTGGATTTTCCAAGTCAGTGCTTTTCATGCTACCCCTCAGAATTTAAGACTCACTGTGGCAAATACTACTTTGGCCAAAAAGCTTGTCCAGGTTTTCTTATGGGAATGCTCCAGCAAACTTTTGGTCAACCCAATAGAAAGGAATGTTTCTCATATTATTTGATCTGCAGCATGGGATGAAATTCCCAATCTCCTCAAATATTTCCCTGAGACTTTACTGTTGAATCTTATCCCCTTTTCTGTGATGACTTAGAGGGATGGGATGAAAGGGTGGTGGGAGGGAGGTTCAAAGGGAGGGTGTATACATATATATTATATATATAATTATGAGTGATTTGTATTATTATATGGCAGAAAGCAACACAATATTGAAAAATAATTATCCTCCAATTAAAAACGTTAGCAGTTTGGAATTAGCAGATGCAAACTGCTATATATAAATAGATAAACAACAAGGTGTTACTGTATAGCACAGGGAAGTCTATTCAATATCCTATAATTATCCATAGTGGGAACAAGCATGAAAAAAAATATATATATATATATCAGAATCACTTCACTGTATGCCAAAAACTAACACAACATTGTAATAAAGCTATAGTCTAATAAAATAAAATTAGAGATGTAAACAAAAACAGACAAAGTCTTATCACCGTGGTGCTTTCCTGCCAGCAACTGTTACTCTGAAAAGGCCTATGACCATCCTTCCTGTGTCTTGTGGGTCTGGGTCTCACTCTTTGACAGAGGCACTGAGGAAGAGAGTGCTAAAGACGAAAGAAAGAAAGTGCCTCAAGAGAGTGGAAGAGAACCCCTGGACGGACCCCTGTAGCCCACCCCTTCCTCTTCACCTGGGGCCCGGGGATGTAGGCACTTCCCACTGAGCTGAGTTTCTCTGAGCCCCACGCCCGGCCATCAGCAGTCTCAAGTCACTGTGGCTGCCTCGCGGGCTGTTCCATTTTTAGACTTTTCATTTCAATCTATTTCATCCTGCTCCAGTGTCCATGACTGTCATTTAAATCATGTCATTTTCTTTCACTGTTCAGAAACCCACACCTTTCTTTCTTATCCATTTTTGAGAAGGTTGCTACTGTCTCTGTATTAGCTTTCATCTCTGATCACGCCCACCAAGTTGCACCTTCAGACAAGCCATAGCTCCCATCTCTCCTAACTGCTTTCCTTTGATCCCTCCTCTGGATGTTCACAGAGGACACCTACTTCTTCATGGCTTATCAGCTACCTCCCACGTATTTAAAGTGCAGCTCTAGTATTAAACCTTCTCAAATGTCACTCAGAGGCATCCGCCTCAATTGCCCTGGTGATCTCTAGCATTTGTAAACCATTTATGATTCACAGTCCAGGGAAGCTTAGTATGTTTATTCAGTTTTTTAAATTGGTGGTGGTGTGTATTTTTTATTTTTGTCAAATAACCTCTCTGGAAGCAGCGTGAGAAATTTAAGGACAGACACCATGACTTTCGCCTCCTCTGTTCTTGCCTGGGGCACTGAACGTCAGGATCCACATACAGACACCACTCCATCAATAGCAACGGAGTGACAGTGATGGGCCGCTTTAAACTGCAAACTTGTCTGGCCTTTGGAAGAGCTGTTACCCTCCGGATCTTCTCCCCAGACCTGGGTAAATGGGACCATGTGCACAGGTCTCCTGTCCCCCTCCAGACTCCCTGCCCACCGCAGGCACAGCAAGGTCTAAAGACTCGCTGTTCAATGGGGCCCTGCCTCACCAGCATCAACCTCACCTGGTGGCTTGTTAAAAATGCAGAATCCCACACCCACATCACCCCTAGAGAACTGGTACTGGTGTTTTCACATGATTCCTACCAGACAATTTTTTGGACTTTAAAACCTAAAAAGCCAGAAGTTTAAAGGGAGCGATTTTCTTCTCTTCTGGAAAATCCTGCCCTGTGTAACTGGGCTGATCATAGCCTGCAGCAGATTCCTTTCATATCCTGAATAGCAAAGATTTAAACCACTGTGCCTGGTCAGATGTTAAACCGAATAAGTATATGTCAACTAAATAAAATTCTTCTTGATCTCGAAGTTTCACCCATGCAGTTTCCTGAGTCACCTGATAGTCTGTACCCATGCTGTCTGCACTGAGCACTGGACCAGTATTGCTGCTGCTGCTACTGCTAAGTCGCTTCAGTCATGTCCGACTCTGTGAGACCCCACAGATAGCAGCCCACCAGGCTCCCCCGTCCCTGGGATTCTCCAGGCAAGAACACTGGAGTGGGTTACCATTTCCTTCTCCAATGCGTGAAAGTGAAAAGTGAAAGTGAAGTCCCTAAGTTGTGTCCGACTCTTTGCGACCCCTTGGACTGTAGCCTACCAGTCTCCTCCATCCATGAGATTTTCCAGGCAAGAGTACTGGAGTGGGGTGCCATTGCCTTCTCCAAGGATCAGTATTTATAACCATTAAATCAATAAATAGCTTTTCATCAGCTATTCTGTGTTTTGTGTTGTATTGTGTATTATGGGATTAAGATAAGTATTCCATATTCCTTCTCTGTTTGCAAAGGGCGTGCAACCAATTGGTTTATTTATTTATTTTGTCCTGCTATAATAGCAAATGACCTTTTCCCCATTTCCAAATGAGTGATTATTTCCATGACTATTTACAATATTCATCCTACAAGGAAAGGCTTTCTTGTATGTAAAGCTAGCAGCCCCCTCCCTTATTTGATGAGTGCATCCTCCAGGAACCAGCTGGTCACCCCCAAATCCAAGTAATAAATCTCTACAGAGACAACCGACTTGTCAGTAATTGTTCATTCTGAAGGTGAAGTTATCAACGATGGCCATTATTTTCTTAGTTTCTTTCAACCCTGCTTCTTTTCCGCAGATATCCTGAGTCAGTTTACCAACCAACTCTGACTTACTATTTATAATAACTTCCTACCTCTTCTCATCTCTCCTTATGTTCCACAACAAATGAAACCTTTGAATAGTTGGTTGCAACTATATGAAGCATTATGCTCATCATAGTTTTGAAATTTCTTTCCATTTACCTTTATGGAATCAATGAAACATGTCAGCTTGAACCCTATGACTCTGGGAACATTCTATTGCTTTTTCTCTACAAAAATGGCAATACTGCAGTGTTCAAATGAATACCTATTTCAATTTCAGACACTGAAAATGAAGATATTATTTTGGTTAATATGTAAAGAAGGTAAACTGTAATAATTCCCCACAGCTAAAAATGTTGCTCATTCAAGCTATCATTGAATATAACATTATGAAATTGACAAACAATTGTTATGAATTAACACATATTTTATGGAACAATTTTTCCCTTATTAGGAAAGAAGGCTATCTTAATAAGGCATGATTTGAAACAAAACTAGAATGAATAGTTAGGAAAACATACTAATAAAACACAAAGACATTTGAAATTCAATGGCAATTCAACCTAAAATGCCTATGGATTCCAACCTTCCTTTCCAGGTTCAGAACCCAAGTTGCTATAAAATAGTTATTTTAAAAATTGAGGTAGTATATGTTTACAGTGAAATGCATGTATCTTAATTGTATAGTTCACTTATTTTGAAGAAATGGTTCATGCCAACAGATGTAGCCAACACACTGGATGAAGGCATACATCACTTCCATCTCACATTGTTACTTTTTGCACCTTATATTCAGTTCTTACCCCCTCCCTCCATAGGCAACTTTTCTGATTTTTATTGTAAATTGACTTCATCTGGTCTTTCTGTAAATACAATTTTACATACACCTCTTATGTCTGGTGTCTGTCTCCCATATAATGTCTTAAAGATTCATTAATGTGTTGAACATATCAGTAACTCATTTTTATTGCTGGGTAGTATTCTATTGTATGAATATATTAACATATGTTTATCTGATTTTCCATTGAGGGACATTTGGGTTGTTTCAGTTTCAGGCTATATGAACAAGTTTATAATTCTTGTACAAAATGTTTGGACTTTTGTTTTCACTACAGATGGGGAAACAGCAAAGAGTGGAATTCCTGGGTAATAAGGTACATATATGTTTAACAAATGTTTATATTAAGGAACATTTTCCAAATGAAAGAACAATATAAAAAGTCAGAAAAAGAAGCTTAATAAAACAGAAATAAGTAATTCTCCTGATAAGATTAAAAATAAGTGTCATAAAATGATAATAGAACTAGGCAGAAACATTGATTAATAGTTAAAACTTTAACAAAGAGATATATCAATAAAATATCAGAAAGTACCAAATAGGAAAAAAAAAAAGATCACTGAAGAATAGAATAACTAAGCCTAAAAATACACAGGAGGGGTTCAACAGCACCCTACATGAAGCAGAAGAAAGGGTCAGTGATCTGGAAGACAGGGCAGTGGAAATGGCCCAAATAGAAGACCCAAAGAGAAAAAACTTTAGAAAGCATTCGTAGCTTACGGGACTTTTGGTACAGCATCAAGCAAACTAAAATTCCCAGTTAGGAGTCCAAAATGGAGAAAAGGAATGAAAGCAGCAGGAAACCTATGTAAATACACAGTGGCTGAAACTTTCCTAAACTGGGGAAGGAAGCAGATGTACAGATTCAGGGAACCCAGAGAGTTCCAAAGAAAATGAACCCCAAGAGACATGTACTGAGACATACTTAAGCTGTCAAAGACAAATGACTAATCTTAAAAGCAGCAAGAGAAAAATAACACATCACATACAAGGTAACCCCCAGAAGACTATAAGCAGATTTTCAACAGGATATCTGAGGCTGAAAGGCTGTGACATGATATATTCAAAGTGCTAAAAGGAAACAGACAATAAAACTGCTGACCAATAATAATCTACTTGGCCAAGTTATTATTCAGGATTGTAGAAATAAAGACTGTTTCCAGACAGCCAAAACTAAAAGAGTTCATCACCACTGAACTGCTTTAAGATATATGTTAAAAAGACTTCCGATGTAAATTTTATTTGGTTTGTATGCAATTTCAAAATTGCTAAAATGTGTTTGAGCTTTAGACTATAACATTTGTTGTAATAATTGCTAGGTTGAAGTTCACCATGTAAAAAAAAGGGGAGGCATGGATTTACATTGCAAAAGGTGTCCACAGTGTATTAGTGACATTCTTTCATTGACAGCTGACATAAATTCATTTGAGTGAAATATTTTAAGCCAAAAAAGAAAAATCCTCTTTTTAATAAAGGGGGTTTAAATATTGTTGGCATTCTTACGGTTCCTTTAAATACCCCTGGCTATTCCCAGAGGTTTTTCTTTCTATTTATTCTTTCCTTTTTCCTTTTTCTCATTTGAGTCTTAGCACCCATTTAAGTTATGGTGCTTTCAACCTTGATGGTTTGCAAGCTTGCCAAGAAATAAGACCACTATTGAACTACCACACAAGTATAAATGAATATTTTAATGCCACAATCTTTCCTGTTGCCTGTGGAGTCTGCTGAAATGAATCAGGATTCGAGCTCGAAGATGAGACAGTAAATGAAAGCGTGTTGTTTGCCAGGACACTGTGGGTTTATGTAGATGTGTAACAAGTTGATTTGGAACACTGGAATTTCATTCTTTTCTCTTTTTTTTTTTTGTAAAGGCAATTAATTAGCCCCAGGAAGGATACTTCAGTTACATAAAATCTTGCTTTATGAAATGTCATGGCTCCATTCATAATTTTGTCTTGTTCCAGTTGGTATATACAACTTCCAGAGCTCTTGTATTTGGAAAGCTGGAAGGGCCCAGACTTTGAAATAGTCTTGTTTTCACTGGTTTTTTTTTTTTTTTTTAACTAAAGCTATATAAAGCTTGTGGATTAAACAGAATAAATTTCTAAATTAAAAAAAAAAAAAGACTTCCTTAAGCTGCAAAGGGCACTAATTAGTAACAAGAGAACATATAAAGAAATAAACCTAACTGGTGAAGGTTAATATAAAACAGTGGATTCAACACCTATAAAGCGAGTGTGAAGGCCATTGAAAAAGTAGTATAAGTAACAATAATGATTAGGAAACATATCCACGATAAAAAGATGTAAACTGTTACATCAAAACCAAAGTGTAGGAAGGGCAGGATAAAAGTGCAGAGATCAAGAATATGTTCAAGTTAAGTTGCTATATGTTTAAAATTGACTGCTGTAAACTATAAGCACAGATAGTTTTGTGTAAGTCTCATGGCAAATACCAAGCAGAAACTTACAGTAGATACACAGAATATGATGAGAAAAAAAATCTAAGCAAACCATTACAGAAAGTCATCAGAGCACAAAGGTAGAAAGCAAGAGAAGAATGTAACAGAGGAACCGCAAAACCACCAAAAAACAATTAGCAAAATGACAGTAAGTACATACTTATCATTAATTTAATACAAATGGACTAAGTTTTCCGGTCAAAAGTTATAGGGTGGCTGAATGGATTAATTTTATTTTTTAAGACCCTTCTATATGCTGCCTACAAGAGAATCACATCAGATGTAAGGACATACTCAGGCTGAAAGTGTAGCAGTGAAAAAATATATTTTATGCAAATAACAGCCAAAAGAAAGTTGGAGTATCTGTATTTTTATCAAACAAAGTGAAAATGAAAGTCACTCAGTCATGTCCGACTATTTGTGATCCCATGGACTTCCAGGCAAGAATACTGGAGTTGGTAGCCTTTCCCTTCTCCAGTGGATCCTCCTGACCCAGGGATTGAACTGGGGTCTCCTCAATTGCAGGCAGATTCTTTACCAACTGAGCTATCAGGGAAACCCTTTATTAAACGAAATAGATTTTTTTTAAGTTTTTTATTTTTTAAATTTTAAAATCTTTAATTCTTACATGCGTTCCCAAACATGAACCCCCCCTCCCACCTCCCTCCCCATAACATCTCTCTGGGTCATCCCCATGCACCAGCCCCAAGCATGCTGTATCCTGCGTCAGACATAGACTGGCGATTCAATTCTTACATGATAGTATACATGTTAGAATGCCATTCTCCCAATTCATCCCACCCTCTCCCTCTCCCTCTGAGTCCAAAAGTCCGTTATACACATCTGTGTCTTTTTTCCTGTCTTGCATACAGGGTCGTCATTGCCATCTTCCTAAATTCCATATATATGTGTTAGTATACTATATTGGTGTTTTTTAAAATAAAAACTATAATAAGAGATGAAGAAAAGTGCTACATTATGATAAAGGAGACAGTCCAAAAGAAGATATAATCTGTGTAAATATTTATGTTCCCAGCATAGGAATAAAACCAGTTAATCCTAAAGGAAATCAACTTTGAATATTCATTGGAAGGACTAATGCTAAAACTGAAGCTCCAATGGAAAAGATCAATAAAACCAAAGCTAGTTCTATGAAAACAAAACGAAAACAAAACAAACAAACAAAAAAAACCTGACAAGTATTAACCTAGAATCACCACGAGAAAAAAGCATAAATAAACAAATTTAAAAATTCATTTCATTTCAGTTCAATCACTCAGTCATCTCAAACTCTTTGTGACCCCATGAATTGAAGCACTCCAGGCCTCCCTGTCCATCACCAACTCCCAGAGTTCACCCAAACTCATGCCCATCGAGTCGGTGATGCCATCCAACCATCTCATCCTCTGTCATCCCCTTCTCCTCCTGCCCCCAATCCTCCCAGCATCAGAGTCTTTTCCAGTGAGTCAGCTCTTCACATGAGGTGGCCGAAGTATTGGAGTTTCAGCTTTAGCATCAGTCCTTCCAAAGAACACCCAGGACTGGTCTCCTTTAGGATGGACTGGTTGGATCTCCTTGCAGTCCAAGGGACTCTCCAGAGTCTTCTCCAACACCACAGTTCAAAAGCATCAATTCTTCAGTGCTCAGCTTTCTTCATAGTCCAACTTCCACATCCATACATGACCACTGAAAAACCATAGCCTTGACTAGACGGACCTTTGTTGTCAAAGTAATGTCTCTGCTTTTTAATATGCTGTCTTTTAAAGAGATGTTATAATTGATACCACAGAATGCCATGGATCATAACAGATTAACTACAATATACTCGAATAAATTGAACATTACTAGAAATGAGCAACCTTCCATGACTGAATCATGAAGAAACAGAAAATTTGAATAGACCAATTACTAGTAGGGAGAGTCAATGTGTAATCAAAAACCTCCCCACAAAAGTCCAGAAGCAAAGACTTCGCTGGTGATTTCTACCAAACACTCAAAGAAGAATTAGTATCAGTTCTTCTCAAACTCTTCCAAAATGCAGAAAAAGAGGGAACACTTTCAAATTCATTTTATGACACCAGCATTTCCTTGGTACCAAAAGCAAAGACATCACAAGGAAAAAAAAAATTACATGTCAGTGCTCCTGATGAACATAGATACAAGTTACCCTAACAGAATATTAGGAAACCAAATTCAGCAATACGTCAGAGGATCATGCACTTGATACAGTGGAACGTATCTCTGGGATGAAAAGCTGGTTCAACATTTGCAGATCAATCAACATGATAAAAAAAATTCAACTAAATAAAGAATAAAAATCATACTATCTCAATAGATGAAGTAAAAGCATTTAACAAAATTCAACGATAATTTATGATAGAGAAACTCAGGAACATTAATATGGGGGAATGTACCTGAACCAAATAAAGGCCATATGGGATAACTCCACAGTTAACCTTATACTCGCTGTGAAAAGCTCTGCAACCCAGAACAATAAAATAATGCTTATTATCACCATTTTAATCCAATATAGTCTTGGAGTTCATAGCCACAGCAATTAAGGGAAAAATAAAAAGTCATCCTGATTGGAAAGGGAAAAGCAACACTTTCATTATTTGCATGTGACGTGATTTTATACACAGAAAACCTAAAAACTCCACCAAAGTCTGTCAGACTAATAAATAAGGTCTATAAAGTTACTGGATACAAACTCAATACGAAAAACCTATTGCATTTCTATACACTAATTATAAAGTATGAGAAATTAAGAAAACAATTTCATTCATAAATATATCAAAAGAACAGTGAAACTGGGAATAAATTTAACAAAGAAAGTAGAATACCAGCACATGAAAACTACAGAGATTTAACAAATTGGAGATAATGCAAATAAGTGGAAACATATCGCACAATCATGGGCTGGGTGAATTAATATCGTAAAATGTCCGTAATGTCATAAAAAAATCTGCAGTTTCAATACAATCTCTATCAAAATGTCGTTTTTCACAAAAGTAGAACAAACATGAAATTCTTATGGAACCATAAAAGACCCAGAATCACTAAAGCAATCTTGAGAAAAAAGAACAAACCTAGAGGCTTACCCTCCTGGATTTCCAACTATATTGCAAAGCTATAGTAATCAAAACAGTATGGTATTGACATAAAAACAGGCATAAAAATCACTGGACCCTAACAAAGAGCCCAGCAATAAACCTGTGCAAATATGGTAAATTAATTTAGGAAAAGAAGCCACAAATATAAAATGAGGTAAGGATAGTGTCTTAATCAGTGTTTGTTGGGAAAAGAGGAGAGCTGCATCAGTTCAGTTCAGTTCAGTCGCTCAGTCGTGTCCGACTCTTTGCAACCCCATGAATCGCAGCACGCCAGGCCTCCCTGTCCATCACCAACTCACAGAGTTCACTCAGACTCACATCCATCGAGTCAGTGATGCCATCCAGCCATCTCATCCTCAGTCATCCCCTTCTCCTCCTGCCCCCAATCCCTCCCAGCATCAGAGTCTTTTCCAGTGTGTCAACTCTTCACATGAGGTGGCCAAAGTACTGGAGTTTCAGCTTTAGCATCATTCCCTCCAAAGAAATCCCAGGGCTGATCTCCTTTAGGATGGACTGGTTGGATCTCCTTGCAGTCCAAGGGACTCTCCAGAGTCTTCTCCAACACCACAGTTCAAAAGCATCAATTCTTCGGCACTCAGCCTTCTTCACAATCCAACTCTCACATCCATACATGACCACTGGAAAAACCATAGCCTTGACTAGACATACAAAAGATTAAAACTAGATTCATACACCATACAACTTTACCGTACAAAAGTAACTCCAAACTAAGACCTGAAACCATAAAACTCTTAGGAGAATACAGGGGGAAAACTCCTTGAAATTGGTCTTGAGGTTGAATTTTTAGATCTGACTTCAAAAGCAAAGGAAACAAAGTAAACAAATGTGACTGCATCAAACTAGAGAAGTTTCTGCACACTGAAGGTAATTATCAACAACAGGAAAAAACATCCTACTGAATGGAGAAAATATTTGCCAAACATATATCTGATAAGGGATTAATATCCACACACACACACACACACACACACACATATACACACACACACACACACACACACACACACACAGCTCAACAGCGAGGAAAAAAAATAGAAACTGGTTAGAAGACCTGAATAGACATTTTTCCCAAATTCATACAGGTGGCCAACAGGTCTGTGAAAAGATGCTCAACATCCTTATTCATCAAGGAAAGGAAATTGAACCACAATGAAATGACATCCTGCCCCCATCTTTTAGAATAGCTATTCCCAGAAAACAAGAGTGAACAAGTGTTGGCAAGGATGTGGAGAAAAGGGAATTTTCTGTGCTTTCTTGGTAAAAGTAGCCATGATGGAAAGTAGTATAAAGATTCATTTTCAAATTAAAAATAGAATTACCATATGATCCAGTAATCCCACTTCTGGGTATTTATCTGAAGAAAATAAAACTAATTCAAAAACATATATGCACCCCAGGTAACTGCATCATTATTTTTAGCAGCCAAGTTATAGAAGCAACCTATGGGTCCGCTGATGAATAAATCAATAAGGAAGAAGTCACACACACACACACACACACACACACACACACGTACACCCATATGCTCTCACTCATGTGAGAAATTAAAAAAAAAACAAAAAACAGCAACAAAAAGCCAAACTTCTAGATACAGAGAAGAGGTTGATGGTTGCAAGAGATAAAGTATGGGAGAAATGAAGAGGGCCATAAGCTACAAATTTTAATCAAATAAGTGATATAATGTACAGCATGATGAGTACAGTTAATAATATTTCTCTCACAGTAGATCTTAGAAGTCCTCACTTAAAGTATTGTGATGGACATCAACTTATTTTAATGATCACAATGCAATATAAAAATGTGTTATTTGCCAATTATATTTCAATAAAAAAGAAATATTGAACAAATTATTTAACCTCAGTTTCATACTAGGTCAAAATATCAATGTTCTAGAGCTTTTCTGAGAAACAAAGACATCCTACAGAAGAAATTTGTCAGAAGTATTGACATATAATCACTCAAAAAATTCTCTTTCTACCAAACAGTGCTGTGAAAATTGGATATCCACATGCAAATAATGCATTTGGATTTCTGCCTCACAGACAGAAAAATTATCTCAGTAGACCACAGATATGAATGTAACAGCTAAAGTTACAGAATCTTGGAAGGAAAAAGAGAAGCAGATCATTTGTGATCTTAAGTTAGGCTATAATTTCTTAGATATGACACCAAAAGCAGAAGCAATAAAAAGGGACTAAATATTTGGGTTTCACGAAAATTGAAAGATTTTTGCCTACAAAGGATGCTACTGAGAAAGTGAAAAGACAAGCCACAGAATGGGAGAAAGTATTTGCAGTTGATAAATCTACTAAGTGTATACAGGATGCTTATAGCTCAACCACAACAAAACACAATTAAAAAGTGGGCAAAGCATACAAAGAGACATTTTTCCAAAGATAGATGGATGGCCAATAAGCACATGAAAATATGCTCAGTACTGCTTGGGAAAAGAATTTAACAACCACAATGAGATAGCAGTTCCTACCCTCTATGAGGGCTGTACTCAGAGACGATAACAGGTGTTGGCAAGTGTGGAGAGAGATTGGAACCTTTATATGTTGCTGGTGGGAATGTAAAACAGGACAGAAAATTTGGACTATATTTTTGGCAGTTATTCAGATGGTTAAGCAGTTTTACCATATGATCCAACAATTTCATCCCTAGGTTTTATACTCAAGAGACCTGGAAACATATATACACATAAAGCTACTCTTCTATTCGTAGCAGAGTTATTCGTAACACTCTAAATGTAAAATAGTTCAAGAGTCTGCCGACTGATGCTTGCATAAACAAGATGTGTCAAATACATTCAATGAAATATTATTGGTCAGTTAAAAGGAAAGGTGTAGAGATACAGGCTAAGACAATGACAGACCTCAGAATCATTCTGCTGAGTGAAGGAACTGGGACAAAAGACTACACACTGTCTGCTTTCATCTATTAATATTGAAGAGTGTAAGGGGAGGAACAGATAAAAAGTAGCTAAGGAGAACAGATTTCTTTGTGGGCTGATGAAAACACTCTAAAATTAGGTTAGGGTGACGGGTGTACAATGCTCTCAATATATTAAAGTCCATCATTTGCATACTTTAAGTGGAAAGAATTTAAAATATGTAAATTGTATGTCAATAAATCTGTTTTTAAAAGGCATAAATGAAAATATCCTTCAATGGTACAGCACTCCAAAATGGTCACCCTGATAACTGAGGAAGGCAATACAAGTTGACTTATGCTAACCTCGCAAAATCTAGTTGATCCTGAAAGATATACATCCTGGAGATATAAAATAAGCTTGGAGAGACTTCTATAGCAAGACTTCTAAAGAAGCTTTCCACTTTAAAAAGTCAGTGCCATTTTTTTCTAACAGTCCCCATTGTATATCTCTGTTTATGTCTGCATATGTATATTATTAAGATTTAGTATTGCATTTGAAAATCTTCATGTCATTACATGTTAAATCTTTTTTTTTCTATGAAAATTGGCGGCCTTATGCACAAGCATCTACATTATCCATGTGAAATTGATGTGAGGTCACTAGCTAGGCTCTATGGGGAGCATATTTAGCAGAATAAGTCTGCTACCTGTTTAAGGAGTGAAATACATACTCACTGCAGGATGTATTCACCAACTGTTTACATAATTGTAAGCTCTTAGTAATAAAGCAGTCATGAATCTGTCATTTGACTGCTTTAACCATGACACTTCAGAACTCAAAATCCTGCTCTCAAAAACTTCCTTTAATTTATTTTAATTAAAAGATATCCCAAGAGGGCAGTACAAATGCTTGAAAGTTTAAAGCTTTGTTCCCTTTGCTACAACTAAAGACATGTTCTCTTCCCTTCTCTATCAAATGAAGTGCACTTCTGAGATTCACAGTAGCAATTATGTGAGGTAGTCTTTTAAAAGAGTAGTTTGATACAACCAAACATAGCAGGAATTCTGGAAAGACTCACCAAAAATTTTAATATATATATATATAAATGATAATCTTCTAGTGTGAAGTTTGTTCTTATTTATTTTTGTTATAATGGAAAAATTCATAAGAATTCTTTTAAAAAGTTTAGGATGAAGAAAACTAGTACAAGCAGCATTTGAATCCATTTCTAACACAATGCAATGTTCATTCCAAAATGCTGCCTCCTTATAGATTAACTCGATTGACAATGCTTAGGGTGCACTGTCGCCTAGGCAGTGCGTGATCACCCGTTGATCATGGCAGAAACCCCAAGCCCTCATCTGAGAAGCTGACCTGGGGGAGGGCAGAGGAGGACACTGAGGGCTGGAGAGGAGCCCTGCATGGGGAAGGCTTACCTTAGTCACAGAAAGAGAAGGGAGCGGGCTCAGAGGATGTCCGTTTGGACCACGTGGGTTTAGAGGGAGGCCAGCATGGAGTCACACTGAGTTTTGTTAGTCAGGGTACAGACGCTGGATTTTATTCATCTTGAGACTGGAATCCTCTGATGAGTTTTGATGGGGTGGGACAGAATCTGATTTATAACTGAAAACCACCCTCCCTCTGCTCTGCTGTAAACATATCTCAGTGAGGGACCACGGTGAGTGTGGCCACAGGTTAGGATGCTGTGGTGGATGTGGGCTGGGTCTGAGCACCCACAGTGAGAATGAGGACAAATTAGGATGCTCTGTGTGCTAAGCCACTCAGTCGTGTCAACTCTGTGAAACCGCGTGGACTGTAGCCTACCAGACTCCTCTGTCCATGGGACTCTCCAGATAAGAATACTGAAGTGGACTGCCATGCCCTTCTCCAGGGGCTCTTCCCGACCTTGGGGTCTAAACTGCAGCCCTTACATCTCCTGCACTGGCAGGCCAGCTCTTTACCACTAGGGCCATCTGGGAAACCAGAAACCATTTACATTCTCCCACTACCTGAAATGCCCCCCTGGTGGCTCATATGTTAAAGAATCTGCCTGCAATGCAGGAGACCCAGGTTCAATCCTTGGGTCGGGAAGATCCCTGGATCCCCTGGAGAAGGGAATGGCATCCCACTCCAGTATTCTTGCCTGGAAGATCCCATAGACAGAGGAGCCTGAGGGACTACAGTCCCTGGGGTTGCAAAGAGTCAGATATGACTGAGCGAATAACACTTTCACTACCTAAAATATAAACTCAAAACATTTAAGTAACAGATTCACAATGCTAAAATAAAACTATTTTGCATTCTGAACGTACCTGAAATTCTAATGCATCACCAAAGAAGCAATATCAAAAATACGCAGTATGAATTAACTGGTTCCAATTAAAGAAACAGGAAGATATAAATCGAGTTTTCCAGAAAAATAAAAATTTATTTGCTTTTTTTCCTTAAACCTATATGCCAAAATATAATAGACTATGGAATAATGGGTTTGATCACTTTATTAATTCCAATGGTTATAAGTTAATTATTTATAATGTCATTTGCTGATGGAGATGAACAAAATGCAGCCAAAGCCCAGTTTCTCTTTTTAATGAAAATTGTATCATCTTTTTTCATTAAAAGTGTCACTTTATAGTAAAGTCACATATTATTCAAAATATAAATTAAAGAAAATAAAGAGGGATGTGATTAGAAAGGGAAATATATGCAAGTATTTCTAAAAAATTCTTTACTGCAATGGGCCATTGAACTTAACTTTGACTATTACAGCCAAGAAACAAAGAATATTTGTCTGGCCACGTCATTCTTACTCTCTGATATTACTAATCAAGACCATCAGATTTATAAAGAAAGGGTGGATTTATTTTCCTCACATAACATTATGGAAGAGTGGCATAGATAATCAAAGACGATAACTTAAAGTTTCTGTCTGGAAGTGAAGAAATGATTATTTTTTTCATCTCTGTGCCTGAGGCTCAGACAGACCTCAGAGATACTGTGGTTTTGGTTCCAGACCCTGAGATAAAATGAGTATCACAATAAAGTGAGTCACACAACCTTCTGGTTTCCCAGTGCACATAAATTAATAATAATAATAAAAACTAAAACAGAAAGTTATGTTTTCTCCACACTATGGTCTATCAAGTATATAATATCATTATGGCTAACAAACAAACAAAAATAACAGCATATATACATGAAGTTAAAGTACTCCATTGCTAAAAATACTAACCATCATCTGAGCCTTCAGCAAGTCCTAGCAGTATTATCAAAGACCCTACATCCCAGATCACCATAATGGAGATAATAATAATAAAAATGTTTCAAGTGTGAGAATTGCCAAAGTGTAACACAGGGACGTGAAGGGAGCAAATGCTGCCGGATAAATGGCACCGATAGACTTGCCCTACGCAGGGTTGCTGCACGCCTTCAAGCTGGAAAGCGTAAGCAGCATCTTCAAGGAGCAATGAAGTGGAGCACAATAAGACGAGGTGCCTGTTCAGTCATCTCCCCACTCAGGCCCTTGGTGTGGCCAGAACCGTTGCTGCAGAGAGCAGTCGCATGGTGGATATCATGGAGACAGCACAGTAGCTTTGATGGGTGGAAATGGGGCTGGAATTACCAGAATTTCCCCTAAGAAGCCAGAACTTCAAAGGAAGAAGCCAGGACAGTCATCACAAAGGAAAGAGACACTTTCTCACAGGACACCATCATCACCATCATCACAATGGAAGAAACCACCACCTCCCTTAGAACATCATCACCACCATCACAAGGAAAAGAGACACCATCTTTCTTGGGACACCATCATCACAATGGTTAATGGGGGCAGTTTCCTCCAGAACATCTTTGCCTAAAGGGAAACAGCCACCCGTTTCCCTAGGACCCCATCATCACAGGGGAAAAGCCCCAGTTACCCCCGAGACTCCATCATGACAAGGCAAGCAGTGGTGCCCTCCTGTCAGCCCTGAGGGGAGGCATGATGTCCACCTCCTCCCTGTGTGGCTTCTACCCCAGCTCCCCGTAGACTTCTGAGACAGCTCTCACTTTCAGAACACACTCCCTCTGCAGGGTAAGGCTATTTCCTTTCATTTTTGAGGAACAAGTGAGTCCTTTCTGAAGACAGTGGTGGGGTTTTCAAAGCAACCATCTCATCTTGGGGTGGAGTGGCTATTTGTACCAGAGTATCACTGCATTTGCTTCTTTCTTCTTTTTTTTTAAATTTATGAATGTCATTTATTTGTGCTACAGTTTGAATCCCTGTCTGCAGATAGGAATGGCAACCCATTCCAGTATTTTCCTGGAGAATCCCATGGACAGAGGAGCCTGGCGGGCTACAGTCCATGGGGTCGTAGTCGGACACACTCAGGGTTTGCGGTTGGTCTCACTGTGTTGGGGGAACACTTGAGCTTGGTCAGCTCCTTTCTGCCTGAATTTCTCCCAGCCTCAGTGTCCTGTGTTGCTTGTCTGATCTCTGCAGGTGGGCTTGTCCCCCAGCCAGCAACCAGTGTCTATTGCAGAAATCTTCCCTCTCCCCTTCCTGGGCAGGACTTTTGCTCAGACAGGTTGGGCATGACACATCTTTATTGCACACAAATTGGCTCAATAGTTACTAACTTGAATTGGGAAAAAATAAAACCAAGTGGTTTGGAGGTTTCCAGTGTACCTTTTGGTTTTAATACTTATTTATGAAGGCATTAAAACAACACAGCTCTACACAATGCATTCAATTACCTAAGAAGACTTGGGCCAACATGCTATAACAGACTGCTTCAGATTTTTCTCCCTTCAGACCCTGGAGTAAATACAGGTTATTTGAATTGAGGGTCAGAGGGTCAAGTTTCCATCCTTTCTGACTTACCACTCAGCTTAGGTCATTAGGGAATGGCTTTTTTTTTTTTTTTTTTAGGGAATAGCTTTTTTGCACACAAGTTTGAAAACAAAACTTAGCTGACTAATGCAGTCCTGAGACCATGGGACACCAAAACCTCGTGTGAAATGTAGAACATCTGAGTATAGCCCTGGCTCCACAGTCACTGATGCAAAGATGCCAGCTCCACACCAGCTGCACCAAGGGCACCAAGACAGCATCCTGTGCTCTGTATTCACACATGCATGTCAGAGATGTGTACCCCTGTGCTAAACACCTCCCCATAATGGGAAAAGCAATGCCCACCTCAATGGGTAAACTAGATTCAGTGTCATCTGTGTCAGTAATCTAAGCACTTTAATGAATTTATTTAATCTTCAAGACAGTTCAGAGATAGACAGTGTTACAATTTCTATTTTTGGGTTGGAGAAATTGAACTTTAGGTATGAAGTTAAGTACCTAGCAAAATGTTTTCTTAGAAATCTTAATTCCTAAACACTAGGTAAAACAGAGATTATCTAACCACACAATCCACTGGAAACCTCTTAATCTAGTAGCAGAGTAATAGTCATTATTTAGCCTAACTTAATCAAATGAGCCAACTCTTCACATGAGGTGGCCAAAGTATTGGAGTTTCAGCTTTAGCATCAATCCTTCCAAAGAAATCCCAGGGCTGATCTCCTTTAGAATGGACTGGTTGGATCTCCATGCAGTCCAAGGGACTCTCAAGAGTCTTCTCCAACACCACAGTTCAAAAGCATCAATTCTTCGGTGCTCAGCTTTCTTCACAGTCCAACTCTCACATCCATACACGACCACTGGAAAAACCATAGCCTTGACTAGACGGACCTTTGTTGCTGGGAGGGATTGGGGGCAGAAGGAGAAGGGGACGACAGAGGAGGAGATGGCTGGATGGCATCACCGACTCGATGGACATGAGTTTGAGTGAACTCCGGGAGTTGGTGATGGACAGGGAGGCCTGGCGTGCTGTAATTCATGGGGTCGCAAAGAGTTGGACACGACTGAGCAACTGAACTGAACTGAATCCAATAGTAGTGAGATACTTAATCTAGTTACCAGACAGGACAATAATCTACCTACCTAATCCGTTGACTTAATCTGACTGCTAGAGACCAGATAGAACATACCAGAGGATCAGGAAGTTTGTTACCCAGGCAGCTTGACTCCAGATCCCAGTAGCTTAACCATCACTCTGATGGCCTTGCTCACACACTTCAGAAAGGTTAAATCAAGGAGAAAGGGTATAATCCCTGTGGGAGGGCTTACCCTTTATTCACAACCTATAATTTTCTCCTGCACTGGAAATTTTCATGAAAAAGCCAGGACTGTGATAAACCCACATTTCAATCCCTAGTCATTTTCCTTTCTCGGTCAACAGAAAAGTTAAGGATTTATCCAGAATGAAAGCAAAATAAAATTTCCGTTTCGCTTGGCAAAAAGAAAAGTGGTAGAAAGTGATCCAGCTGGGAATATGACCAGGCCCTTTAGAGTAATTCAATACTGTGGTTAGCAGAGGATGTTTTCTTTCTTTCTTTTCTTTTTATGTGTAATGAAAGGCAAAGATCATTAAAGCAGAAATGTCAAGTTATTTCTGAAACATGAGCATGGTGTTACCAGTGCGAAGCTTAAATAGATACTAATGATATGTTAATTGGTTAATTATACATTTTAATAACATACTTACAAAGCCACCATTTCTTTATGTTTAAATGACATAATTGTGTGTCAGTTTTGTTTTCAGTAAACACGGAGATGCTTTCCTTCACCTACACATCTCTATATAATTGAGTTTGGCTTTTCTCCCTGAGCTACAGTTGATCTTAATGTCTTGATTAAACAGGAATCATCTTCAGTAGTCTACTTTTAGCCCCCTCTCTGAGATAGCCAAGTTGCCAATCAGGTTTTCAGAAAGGCAGACAGATCCTGGCTGGGGTGCCTGTCCATTTACAAATGACATTACTGTCCTCTCTGGCATCACAAAATCCAAAAGCAATCCCCCGTTTGTCAAGTAATCACACAGAAAAAAATCAGCTATAATTCTTGGTCCAATAAGATACGCAGCCCTATCCCCCTGTCATTTAAAATGCTTTACAGTCATCTCAAACTCAGGTTCTATTTTAAAATTGCCTTTTCTACAGAAGTTACAGCAGTTGGAGAAAATGGTTTGATTACCTGTTAGCTTTCAGTCATATCACTCTTGAATATGTCTCCCTGAAATCATCTAAATCCTCTTCAAAAATTAAAAAAAAAGTGACCTATAAAAGTTGTTTTTTCAGGACATGTTCACCATGAAATATACCAAGGGATGCATGATGCACAAAAGCTTTTATGATCACACACTAGGGGAAATGACCATGCTCTCTTTTTAAAAAAATTCTCATTCTTATATTACTTAAAACCTCTTAAGACAAATTTGGGGAGTCTGTGGACTTTGTATATAATCAGAAGGTTCACTGAAATATGAAACTATTATGAAAAGCAACTGTTATCTATTCAGCAAAAACTTATGACTCTTCAAAACCTGTTTCTCTCTTAAAAATTCTCTTCATTACAGACAAGGGTTAATAATATACAGCATCAGTTAATTTACACTCTGGGAACATCTCAATTGCCAGCACAGGCAGGATCCTTGTGGTTGGCAATAGAGGTACCACCCACTCACTATTCTCTTATTAAATTCTATTATTATCTATTCTCTTATTAAATTCTATTGCAACAGAGATAATTTTGAAGCTAAGGAGATTTAGGTCTATTTAATGAAAGAATCTTTCTGGTATTTAGCACTTCCTCTTTTGTTTAAATATTCTGCTCTCTTAATACCCTAGAACTGGATGGTAAGATTTTGAGAGCTGGTGTTCTGTAATTTATAATTCATCTCAGAATGGGAAATTTGTGGGAGGATCATGTTGCATTAGAACAAGCCTACTTATTTCCAAACAAAATATCCAGGCCTAATGCCCCAGTGCAAAATCTGAAATAACATTGGAGATGACAGATTTCCAGTCCCCTGGGGCAAGCTCCCATGCCAGGGCTATGGAAGAGTCATTCTATGGAGAAGGTTTGCCTCCAGGAATAGAGGACTCAGTGCTTAAGCAGGTGCAGGTTAGATGATCAGGAGGCGCAGAAAAGACAATGGGATACTCCTGGCCTTCAAACAGCCCCCGAAGAAACAGACAGCATATATGACGTGTGACAGCCTGCCTCTGGGCATGCTGTGTCCTCTCGTCAGCAAGGTGGAGTCACTGTATTTTCGTTTGACTCAGCCTCTATGTGCCCTGAGACTTCTGGATAGGAGAAGTAAGTGATCACAAAGGGTACAGCTGGTATCATCGTGTCAGCTGCTCCCACCTTGTAGCCCCTGAAACATGTATAAATGGTTGGAGGTTGCATTCTATAGGGATGCTCTGAAAAAGCGAGATGAGTCCCTGAAGGTCTGTGTAAGGCAGGTGAGGGCCTCTCCTAACTTGAATGGGATGAAGCACAGTATGGTGGTATAGAGATGCCCTGGCCACAGGACTACTGAAAGTGATAAACATGGCATTGCCCATGCCCTCCTCTCTGGGTCCAGGATGGCTTAGCCCTGAGGCTCTCTCTGCCCTAAAGGAGGTAGTGGTTATTGTCCAACCAGAGCACCAAAGGCTTGATGTTTTGAACTGTGGTGCTAGAGAAGACTCTTGAGAGTCCCTTGGACAGCAGGAAGATCAGACCAGTTAATCCTAAAGGAAATCAACCCTGAATATTCATTTGAAGGACAGATGCTGAAGCTGAAGCTCCAATACTTTGGCAATCTGATGCGAAGAGCTGATTCATTAGAAAATGCCTTGGCACAGAGAAAGATTGAGGGTAAGAAAAGAAGGAGATGACAGAGAATGAGATGCTTAAATGAAATCACTGACTCAGTGGACACGAGTTTGAGCAAACTTCTGGAGATAGTGAAGGACAGGGAAGCCTAGTGTGCTGCAGTCCATGGGGTCCCAAAGAGTTGGACACGACTGAGCAATTGAATGACAACTTTGGAAGTACTTGGGGTTGAGTCCTGCCTCTTTGCTCACTGGAGCCTGCCATATGCAATTCATGGGAACTCTCTTCATCTCAGTGTACTCAGCCATGTTCTGTGGAAGAGCAAGCCTAAGTCTGATCTGTGTCTGCTCTAAAGCAGTGCTTTCCAGAGCTCTCCTACGTGACAGCACATAAAATAAAATCCCAACTGGACAGCACACTGGGACACAGAGGAGCTTCTGTGGCTGGGACCAAGGACAACCGAGCTGTTTCAGGCCACCCCTAGCTGCCCAAAGGCTTGAGGGTGTCAGCCTCCAGGATTCTCAAACAAGGCAGTGAATTCTCAAGTACCGTGGCTCATCCACACACACACATGCACATGTGTAAATGAAGGCACACTGGTTAGAGCTCTTATTCAGATAATTATTTATGTAATTAGAGACCTCCATCTTACTCACTCGATTCTATTTTGTGGAGTCAAGTACTGTGACTCTTTGTCCATCTCTACATGGAAAGCAAATAGTTGTACAGCTTTCTAGGTATTTTACTTGGAAAGTGACAGCATTGGGTTATGTGGTCTATATATGTCTCTATGAGGTCTACGGGGTGTCCTTCAATGCATCATCCAAGAAATGAGTGGTTTTCAAACTTCTGCTACTTGAGAACCACCACATCTTAACCACTGGGGTAAGGCATGCATTACTGGGGCCAAAATGGCTGGTTCTGTCAGTCTCAGATGTTACTCCAAATTCTAACATGTTTCTGGGTGGTTCTGATACTGCTGGTCTGGGGACTGCTCTTGGAGAAGGCCATCATAAATCCAAGGGTCTCTACATAGGGCGGACTTTATAAGAGGGGTAGTGAGACAACAGAAAAGACTTGGGACTCGGAGATGCTGGGTAAGGGTGAGAAAATGCTGTTCCCACTTGGCCAACAAAGATCAGTATAGTCAACACTACGGTATTTCTAGTATTCATGTACGGATATGAGACCTGAACCATAAAGAAGGCTGAGCACCAAAGGATGCTTTTGAACTTGTACTGGAAAAGACTCCTGAGAGTCCCTTGGACAGCGAGGAGATCCAACCAGTCAATCCTAAGGTAAATCATCCCTGAATATTCATTGGAAGGACTGATGCTGAAGCCGAAGCTCCAATGCTTTGGCCACCTGATGCAAAGAGCCAGCTCATTGGAAAAGACCCTGATTCTGGGAAAGATTGACGGCAGAAGGAGAAGGGGCCAACAGAGGATGAGATGGTTAGATGGCATCACTGACTCAGTGGACATGAGTTTAAGCAAGCTCTGGGAGATAGTGAAGGACAGGGAAGCCTGGTGTACTGCAGTCCATGGGGCTGGAAAGAGTCGTGCATGACTGAGCAGCTGAGCAACAAAGGCTTTCAAACCTCACCTGTACCTATGATTCTTATTTGTTGAGATTCAAAGGCCATCTTACTGAACAGTTTACTTCACTCTGGACTCATCTGCAGGGGGTCGTCTGGTTTTCCCTTTGGAGGAGCCCATGCTCACACGCCCCTCTCCCCACAGGCAAGTGTCTGACGATGCTCTGGTCAGCAGTTCTCAGACTTTCCTTTGAGAACAGTCCTCTCAGTCAGTCGCTTCAGACCACACCCAGGTCCAGGCTAAGGGGAGACAACACCTGGACCACATCACACAATCCTGACTGTGACACTGGGCCCAGGACCCCAGCAAGACCATTCACTGCCATCATTGGCACCAAGAAATCAAGAGCAGCTGTTTGCTTTCTTACGACAGCAGTGAACTTTTTCTTGCTCTATTTGAAAGAGAGCAGGTACTAGGTTTGTTGCTGCATGCGGAGGAGAGAAGGAAACTTTTGAATAAAAGCTGAGCCAAAAAAATGAAGAAGCAAAGCTGGGACAGCATTGCTTGACCAACCATAAAGAAACCCTGTTAGCTCAGATGGTAAAGAACCTGTCTGCAATGCAGAAGACCCAGCTTCGATTTGGGGTAGGGAAGATCCCCTTGAGAAGGAAATGGCAACGCACTCCAGTATCCTTGCCTGGAAAAGTCCATATACAGAGGACACTGGTGGGCTTCAGTCCATGGGGTTGCAAAGTGTCAGACACAACTGAAGTGACTAACTCTCCCTTACTTAAAGAAACACCCAAGTATGGCCCTCTTCCTAGTATTTCCTGTTAACCGTCCCACACACTGTAAAGTTTTACTTAATCCAGGGTGGGGAGAGATTTTGATCATTTGAAGCCTAAACATTCTGAACAAAAGACGAAAGAGTCAAGGAAATGCTTTCAGAATTTGAGCTGCTTGGACCTTAATCCTAAGTCTCTGATCGATATCATTTTAGTAGATTGTTATGCTTAGTGGGGGGAAATTTTTTCCATGAAACAATTTCAAGATTTTTCAGTCACTAGGGTGAATTAGTGAAAACTTTGATAATTTCTTTAAAAAATACAACCAGAATGTTTATACTTATGTTCATATTCATTTGATATTTATGTCATTTATGTAGTGGATCATTTGGATACAAAGAAACAACACACACATAGTATTTGTCTTCTACATAGGAAATATAGGAAAAAGAAGTTCACAGAAGAAATGAAATAATATGTTCTTGTTGTCTTTGGAGGGAACATAATCTCATAGGGTTAATTTCTGAGCTTTGCATGCAGTAAGCACTGTGTGTCAGGCTGTTTTCTTAACTAATATGTGTGCCAGATGGTATGATACCTAAAGGAAAAATAAGTTGTCGTCACACTTAAATATTAACTAAAATGTCTCAGTGATGGGATGAGATTACAGTGTAATGTGTTCTCTTCATCACGGCTCATGGGTTTTCAGATCACTGAAACACTGATTTGTGGAAAACAGTTCAGAAGTTAAGCTGAGACTCAACTATACTTGAAATCTTGCTTATGAGGGAATAAATATTTAATCTATAAAGGGCCTGAATGGGAAATGCATTAACTAACCAATCTGCATACCAACCAGAGTGGAAAGGCAATAAAGGAAGAGACGGTGGAGACTGCAGAGGACATGAGAAGCAGGGTCCCCGTGGACCCCAGGAAACACCCCCTCCTTCGTCTTGCCTGTTTTAATTAACCGAGGGTCAATCAATAGTAGCCATGGAATTAACTGTCTTTCCTTTGAGGTTGCAAAGAGTTTTGAAGCATTCATTCCATCAGTTCCCCAATTAGTCAATGAGGACCAATTTAATGACATGCTGGTTCTTCTGTGGCCATGATAATGTGTTTTGTCCTTTTTGATAATGTCAGGTATCTATCATGGTAAAGGGAAGAGGCAGTACAATTTCTTGGGAGGAAATCTGGGGTTAACTCTTAGGTTACTTTAAGGAGTATAGTCACACCATTTAGAAATCAAGTTTTGCACAAAGGCTGGTATCAAAATGAAAACCTACTTTAACCTCAGTTTTGTTTTATTGACTAGATACTTTCAAATGTGTTCCCACTAAGATTCTAACACAACACATCTCTGGAATTCATGACATTTTAAATTCAATTTAATGTAATAACTAAAAAAAGGGCGGGGGGAGAAACTGTGATGTCATCATTAATACAACATGAAAAGTTTAAATATCTATAAATGTGCAAATACTTTTAATGACACAAGGGTGTAAGGTTATGTGATAAGATGACTAGGATCAGCTATCTCTGTACCTCAGCTGCCTTTGGTTATGCAAATGTTTAAAGTACACACATGCTTTGAGCCACTGAAGGAGGTGATATTTTCCTGAGTCCCATAGAGGCGTAATTTAAATTCATCCTATGATCACTGTGTTCAGTCACCTTGTGTGCTTTGCAATTTTGTTCTAAATTTTGAATTTAGAGGGGCCACTGTGAATGCAAAGATGGAACCTCTAACTTAATGAGGATCAATCAGTGCATTAGGTTGAGAGAACACCCCGGTATCACAGAATAGTATAGTGACTAGAACTTGGTTTAATAATTTCAAGATAATTTTCAGAAATAATTCTTCTTAATGTCTGTGACATACAGGGAAGATGACATATTACTTAAAAACAATTTTTCTAATGATTTAAAAGGCTAGTGCTTGCCAATTAAAAAAAAATTTAAATAAATTGTCCATTTCTGGGTGGTTAGAGAGAGGAAGGGCTTCCCAGGTGGCAGTAGTGCTAAAGAATCTGCCTGCTAGTGAAGGAAACACAAGAGATGCAGGTTGGATCCCCGGGTCGGGAAGATCCCCTGGAGAAGGAAATGGCAACCCACTGCAGTATTCTTGCCGGAATAACTCCATGGACAGAGGAGCCAGGTGGGCTACAGTCCATGAGGTCGCAGAAGAGCTGGACGGGGCTAAGCAACTGAGCATCTGAGCATGCATGCACACATTTGCATATATACATATTATATAGACATTTACGTGTTATATATAAAATATACATGCCCACTATATATACATGTATGTATATATAGTATATATAAATATGTACATATATATATTTCCTTCTTGGTGGTATTTCTATTTCCAGAGATGGGAATGATCTACCCGTCACTGAGTTAATTGACTTTTTTACATAAAACATAAATAATTATTTCTACCTTTCTCTTGAAATTGTATTTTGCAAATCTGAAAAAATATTCATTTAGCTTCCTGTGGTATTGGACACTTGCTTTATATGAAAAGGTTTCAAAGATCATGATGCATCTCATATTTTTCCCTAAAGCCCCCTTTCTTTAACCTTTTAAACTGAGCATAATCTTGTTTTTTATTCCCACCATTGGATAAAATTTGTCAATAGCTTCTTTCTAGAATTTACAGCAAGCTTTCAAAAGTATTAAGCTTGCCTGTCTCATATTTCATGAAAACTTGCTACATGTTCCACATGATGAATCTAGACCAAGCAGTAGTTGATTTAGGTATGTGTTGGCATTCTCAAATTTCTGTGTCATACTTTTTTCTAGCAACAGTTGTTTTTATTTGAAGCAGAGTCATGTTGCAATGTAATATTATGCCATGGTGGGTTTTTTTTTTTTTTTTTGCAAAATCAACAAAATTAACAATTTCCAATTTATTTAGAATAACAACCATCACCTGTAGAATGGTGTGCTGGGGGTGTGGGAGGAATTCCTGAAGCTCTGAAGTTAGCACTGTGGTCAGGAGAGAGAGGTGTCCAGGTCTGTCCACCACGTCTCACTGCTCAGGGTTTGGGGAACCAGACAAGAGCATTCCATACAGAACCATCCACTTAAGGAACAGATTTGAAAAATATATGTATAAAACATCTTTGGGGCTCACTAACCATATTTGTAATTCAGCACATTGCAAACTAGGAACTAAATAGTGAAAGGCTGTTGCTAAGCCGTGAAAGACACTGGGATTCTTGGCCTCCAGAGGAGAGGAGTTCAATCTGGGGCCAGTGACAAGGCTTGATCGCTCAGAACTTTTGTGTAATAAAGTTTTATTAAAATATAAAAGAGAAAGCTTCTGACATAGATGTCAGAAGGGGGCAGAAATAGTGCCCCTCTGCTAGCCTTTAGCAGTACATTATATACCCATCAGCAAGCTGTTAATTAGAGAAAGGAGATGTCTCAAACCTCAGAGTGGCACCAGGCCCCTCACCCACAACATGCATTTGAGATAACATTGGCACCAAGTGAGTCATCCCACACCAATGGAAGGATTGACATGACTCTTGAAGAAAGGAAGGTTTCCAAGTAAATATATAGTTTCATTAACGTCTGTCTAGTCAAGGCTATGGTTTTTCCTGTGGTCATGTATGGATGTGAGAGTTGGACTGTGAAGATTGAGCGCCAAAGAATTGATGCTTTTGAACTGTGGTGTTGGAGAAGACTCTTGAGAGTCCCTTGGTCTGCAAGGAGATCCAACCGGTCCATTCTGAAGGAGATCAGCCCTGGGATTTCTTTGGAAGGCATGATGCTAAAGCTGAAACTCCAATAATTTGGCCACCTCATGTGAAGAGTTGACTCATTGGAAAAGACTCTGATGCTGGGAGGGATTGGGGACAGGAGGAGAAGGGGATGACAGAGGATGAGATGGCTAGATGGCGTCAATGACCTGATGGACATGAGTCTGAGTGAACTCCGGGAGTTGGTGATGGACAGGGAGGCCTGGCATGCTGCAATTCATGGGGTTGCAAAGAGTCGGACACAACTGAGCGACTGAACTGAACTTGACATAGATTAGGAGAACAATGAATGAGTAAAACATATTGGTTTATTGAGCCCTTATTGGTTCTGAGTCTTAAGTGGAACCAACTTAAAGATCTAGGGTAAATACATATTTCATTAACATAGCTTAAGAAAAATATTTCCAAAGAAAAACACATTGGTTAACTCAAGGTTTGAGAAAAGTTAAATTCAGGTGAACCAGGTGTCATCATGGCAACACAGAATTTTAAAAGAAACCTCTTTCTAAATTTTTATAGAGAAAGGAGAGAAACATGACAGTTGTAGCTTGTTTTCTTCTGCTGCTTAAGAGAGGGATAAAAACATGTTGAATACTTGCAGCCTATTTCCTCCTTTTGGAGACCCCTAGCCTTCCTGCCTGTTAACTCTCAATAGTGAGAGATAAGATGGTTGGTGATTAAATTTGGTCCAAAGTCAAGAGAAAACCTTGCTCAGACCCAGGCATCAGGGCTTTATTGACTAGAGAGGAGGCACTTGAAGGGGTCTGGAGGAGGATGCCGCACAGTCCCAGTCCAGCTGTGAGGTGACTGACCGTACTATCCATGTGCACATGCGCTTGGATGACACAGAGGCCACTGAGTCAGACTCTCAAGGTGTGGTCCTCCCTGCACAGCCTGAGCACCGCCTGGGAGCCCATTGGCAACTCTCATCCTCAGCTGGACTGAATCAGAATGTCCGGGGCTTGGGGCTCTGGCTCTGTGCTTTAACAAGTCCTCCTACGGAGCCTGAAGAAGGCTGAGCACTGAGCATCCCTGGACCACAGATGCAGTGTGTCTTGTTTAGGGGAGATACAGACATCCTCCTAGCCTCTGGTGGGCATCGTGTCCCACTGCAGCGACTTGAAGCAACTGTCGACAGAGTGAAGCCACACCTCTGCTTACAGTTAAACTGAAAATCTCTAGAGACCTTTTGCCAGGTCATCAATACTATTTGTTATGCTGGATTTAAACTCACATGGTCAGATGTTTCTAGTCTTCTTTCTGCCTGGAGTGGACCTATTCCCCTCATTGTGCATTAAAAAGTACAATCTAAATGCATATATCTGAAAATGACTACGTGTATATAATATAATCTTGTTATCTATATACATATAATCACTTTGCTCAACGTCAGAAGCTAACACAACATTGTAAGCCAGCTATACTTCAACTAACAAATATAGTTGGTTTATAATGTTGTGTTGGTTTCTGATGTAGAGCAAACTGATTTTATATATACAAGTATATATATATATATGTGTGTGTGTGTGTATATATATATACACACATGATTTTATATATATACATATATTCCTGTGAGTGAAAAAATACATGTTATGGAGAAGGATAAGGCTGGGTTGTCCTTCATATGAAAATGCTGGTGATATGCTTACCTATTATTAATAATTATTTAAATAGAAGGACTCTTTCTTAATCTCTTACAAAATATCAAGGAAGCGGCTCTGGCTCCCTCACAGAGATTTAGGAAGATAGAGGCTAGTGGAAAAGTAAACGCAAAGAAAGTCAGTGTCCAGTACAAACGTTAGTTTAAGAATATTCTGTATATGCAACTGGTTACTTTTTTCATTGATGTAAAAGGTCAAGCGTTAAAAACATATTTTGAGTTGATTGAGGTCCTAGTTCTCCCAAGCGTGGTTCATAAAGGCAATATTAGCAACGCCAGCCAGCTTCTTACAAACGCTAAATCAAGCCCCCCCCCCGAATCTGCATTTTAATTAAGTCTTGGGACATTTGTAGACACTTTCAAGTTTGAAAAGCACTAGTGTATGCCCATTGTAATAACAAAAAATTAGCAAGTCTCCACACCACGTCTCTTGTTTTACTGAAACTGACTTTGATGACACTGTGCCGTAATGGAAGGGAGTCCCTTCCCAAAACTTGGACTCTCTTTGGGAAGGACAGATGATGCCGATCTGCATCAAAATTCAGCTCGTGTCGCACGCCCGGTGCTTTGATGGGAGGCTTAACTCTGGTTGCTGAGAAATGTGTGTGTGTGTGTGTGTATGTCATTTGCTCAGTCGTGTCTGACTCGTTTTGACCCCATGGACTGTAACCTGCCAGGCTCCTCTGTCCATGAAATTCTCCAGGCAAGAATACTGGAGTGGTGTTGCCATACCAATTAAAATAAATAAATTTATATTAAAACAAACATATTGCAGTACAAAAAAGGAATACTGGAGTGGGTTGCTATTTCCTTCTCCAGGGGATCTTCCTCACCCAGGAATCAAACCTGGGTATCCTGCATTGCAGGTAGTCTCAAAGTAATAATAAAGTTGAAAGTGAGAAACAGGATAAAACACCAGCAAATAGTGAATCTGGATATGAAAACCATACTTCTCTGATAACAATAACATCATTTAAGTGTTTCTTGATAATATGTGACTTACATGGTAATATCTTATTAATTGGAATACTATGGCCTGGGAAAGTTTACAATAATGGTGTAATAATTATGTAATGATCATTTTGGTAAACTCTGTGGTTTGAGTGGTCATTTCTGAACTTGACAGGTTATTTTTATCTTGAATATTCCAAAAAGATGAGGCTGAACAAAGCAGGAAATCTGTTACTGACCGGCTATAACAGGGGCCGAGGAGTGACTCTCAGAGGACCAGAGGCCCCAAGTCACACTAACGATAAGCAGATGGCCCAGGGTGCGACCTCGGAACAGCATGAGGAGCTTCCATGGGTGGCCCCAGAACACTTATAAGAGGCCCTCAGCCCAGTTAAGCAGACCAGCAGCCGCAGCCCTGACAGTTGGCAATGACCACACCCAGGTAGTGAGTGAAATGCCATGCTGGTAAAGGCAGAACTGTTCATTGCAAATCTCATGAGAATAAGGTGGTGAACGTTCACATGGTGAAAATCTACCATCATCCGGGGAGCTTCCAGCTCTGGTGGAAAACCCAGGGTACAGTAGATTGAGACAAGACTGATCAGGGCATGGGTGGATGGAGGAAGTCTGGATATGGCTATGTATTCACTATGTATCACTATGTATTCACTTGGATACTATGTATCCAAGATGGGCCACGCATTATATAATTTAAGATATATAGAATCTGGCAAAGTGGATAGTTTGATAGGAAAATTGTGCCTTAGAGAGACTGAATAATTGATTATGCATTTTTGCAAATAGGAAAGCCAAGATTCAACCCTGAACATCTTTCCTGGGTAGCGGTTTGAGTAACAGAAATTGATAGTAAGGTCAGGGAGGGAGGTGTGAGTAAACTGGTGGACCCTAGATAGAGCCACTTTGAACCCTGGGTATTGTACAGTAAAATAAAGTAAAATTAAAAAAGAAAAAACACAAAGAGGTTGACAATTTCCTGGAAAAGACAATAACACTGTAAGTACTGATTAATAGTAATACTGCTATAGGGCTTTCCAGGTGGCTCAATGGTAACGAATCCTCCTGCCACTGTAGGAGATGCACGTTTGATCCCTGTTTTGGGAAGATCCCCTGGAGAAGGAAATGGCAACCCACTCCGGTATTCTTGCCTGGGAAATGCCATGGACAAAGGAGCCTGTGGGGCTATAGTTCATTGGGTCGCAGAGAAGTTGAACATGACTTAGTAACTAAAACTACAACACACAATACTGCTACAGTCATTGAAAGTTGCTGTATAACTTCTGTCATACTAACATTATAACAATGAGCTCAGGCTGCTTTCAGGACACAAAGAGCCAGGAGTGTGACAATCTTATAGCTTGTACCAACCGTTGGGAGAGAAGAAGCACACAATATAAATAAATGCAGCACAGCGAGAGATGGCAGTCATGCTCCAAAGTCTCCAAGCCAGGCTTCAGCAGCACGTGAACCGTGAACTCCCAGATGTTCAAGCTGGTTTTAGAAAAGGCAGAGGAACCAGAGCTCAAATTGCCAACATCCACTGGATCCTCAAAAAAGCAAGAGAGTCCCAGGAAAACATCTATTTTTGATTTATTGACTATGTCAAAGCCTTTGAGTGTGTGGATCGCAATAAACTGTGGAAAATTCTTCAAGAGATGGGAATACCAGACCAGCTGACCTGCCTCTTGAGAAACCTGTATGCAGGTCAGGAAGCAACAGTTAGAACTGGACATGGAACAACAGACTGGTTCCAAATAGGAAAAGGAGTACGTCAAGGCTGTATATTGTCACCCTGCTTATTTAACTTATATGCAAAGTATATCATGAGAAACGTTGGGCTGGAAGAAGCACAAGCTGAAATCAAGATTTCCAGGAGAAATATCAATAACCTCAGATATACAGCTGACACCACCCTTATGGCAGAAAGTGAAGAGGAACTAAAAAGCCTCTTGATGAAAGTGAAAGAGGAAAGTGAAAAATTTGGCTTAAAGCTCAACATTTAGAAAACGAAGATCATGGCAGCCGGTCCCATCACTTCATGGGAAATAGATGGGGAAACAGTGGAAACAGTGTCAGAATTTTTTTTTTTTTTGCTCCAAAATCACTGCAGATGGTGACTGCAGCCATGAAATTAAAAGACATTTACTCCTTGGAAGAAAAGTTGTGACCAACCTAGATAGCATATTCAAAAGCAGAGACATTACTTTACCAACAAAGGTCCGTCTAGTCAAGGCTATGGTTTTTCCAGTGGTCATGTATGGATGTGACAGTTGGACTGTGAAGATTGAGCACCGAGGAATTGATGCTTTTGAACTGTGGTGTTGGAGAAGACTCTTGAGAGTCCCTTGGTCTGCAAGGAGATCCAACCAGTCCATTCTGAAGGAGATCAGCCCTGGGATTTCTTTGGAAGACATGATGCTAAAGCTGAAACTCCAGTACTTTGGCCACCTCATGTGAAGAGTTGACTCATTGGAAAAGACTCTGATGCTGGGAGGGATTGGGGATAGGAGAAGGGGATGACAGAGGATGAGATGGCTGGATGGCATCACTGACTTGATGGACATGAGTCTGAATGAACTCCGGGAGTTGGTGATGGACAGGGAGGCCTGGTGTGCTGCGATTCATGGGGCTGCAAAGAGTCAGACACGACTGAGCGACTGAACTGAACTGAGAGGTGACAGAATGGAGGAGCGGCCACTGAAAAGCAACACAAGGCTTTGAAACGCATTCACCGTCCCATTGCTTGTAGTCACAGGTTATCACGGGGCGTCTAAAACAACCTAATGGAAAAACCAGCCAAAAAGAGCAGAAGAAAGCCACGGAAATATTAAGACACAACAAGGAGTACTTGGGAACATCTGGAGAACATGATATAGTCCAACATGATGCCAGATGAGGTGGTTTGTCCACACCCTAGATCATCAGGCCTCGGCAAGGACAGGTGCTCAATTCTTTGTCGTTTCAGAATCCAATAGATTCACTGAACACCATCACATCCTACTTACCTAAATGAGAAACGTCAGAAACTGTTTCATTTCAGTTGTTTCCATGAAATTATCAAAGGATCTTCCCCAGTGGTCACTGAAAAGACACCACGTTGAATGAGCGAAGGCAACTGACAAGATTCTGTACATTTTCCAAAGGCTGATTTTCTTCATTTAGAATTGACAATGCATTACGAGATGTAGCTGGTGAAAAACAATTTAAAGTTTTGAGAATGATCTCAAACACAGGCTCTAGAAATGGTGAAGGACTGGTGAAAGGTTTCCATCCTCACTTGCAATCAAACTTCGAGAAAATGAAGGTTCATAGCAGCTCATGAGGGATGTGAGATAACACATGATGTTAATGACGTCCCCTGGCTTCCCTAGCAGCTCAGACAGTAAAGAATCTGCCTGTAATGCCAGAGACCCAGGTTCGATACCTGGGTCACGAAGATCCCCTGGAAAAGGAAACGGCAACCCGCTCCAGTATTCTTGCCTGGAGAATTCCGTGAACAGAGGAGCCTGGCGGGCTACAGTCCATGAAGTCACAAAGAGTCAGACATGACTGAGCGATGTTACCAGTGCAGCAAAGAAGAGGAAATGTCAAAGAAATCTTACTGACACTGGAAAAGAACATTGCTGAACTTTTGAAATAAAAATGTTATTGGGTAAGAAATGAGTAACCATCTTGCTGCTTCTGCATGGGGAGGATGTATTGATATAATTCTCAGCACATTCACAACTCTCCATAAAAGTGTATATGCTTTAAGCTTGAACTCTGGGTTAAAATTTATCTTTTTCCCCCAAGTTCTTAAAATTCTTCTCATTAAGAAAATAACAACAATAATGATAATTATATTAACAAGAGTTAACAATCTCCTGATGGCCCTTCTCTCCTGAGAAGTTTGCCCTGCAATCTCCATCACCAGGTTCCCCTCCAGGCTGCCTCTCAGCCCAACTCTCACAAAGCTTCTGTATATCCTCTGCTAGTTGTTTACCTGACTCCCACCCTACACTGTAAACCTTTATATCCCCAATGCATAATAATGTATCTGTTATTGTTGTTACTCAGTTGCTAAGTTGGGTCCCACTCTTTGTGATCCCATGGACTGCAGCACACCAACTTTCCCTTTCCTTCACTATCTCCTAGAGTTTGCTCAAACTCATGTCCATTGAGTTGGTGATGCCATCCAACCATCTCATCCTCTGTAGCCTCCTTCTCCTGCCCTCAATCTTTCCCAGCATCAGGATCTTTTCCAGTGACTTGGTTCTTCGCATAAGGTGGTCAGAGTATTGGAGCTTCAGCTTCAACATCAGTCCTTCCAAAGTATATTCAGGATTGATTTACTTTAGAATTGACTGGTTTGCTCTCCTTGGTGTCTAAGGACTCTCAAGAGTCTTCTCCAGCACCACAGTTCAAAAGCATCAGTTCTTCAGTGCTTAGCCTTCTTTATGGTCCAACTCTCACATCCACTAATGACTACAAGAAAAGCCATAGCTTTGACTATATGGACCTTTGTCATCAAAGTAATGTCTCTATTACTAGGTTTGTCTAGGTTTGTCATAACTTTCCTTCCAAGGAGCAAGAGTCTTTGAATTTCATGGCTGCAGTCACCATCCATGGTGATTTTGGTGCCCCCCAAATAAAATCTCTCACTGCTTCCACTTTTTCCCCATCTATTTGCCATGAAATAATGGGACTGGATGCCATGACCTCAGTGTTTCAGAATTTGCCAGACAGTATTTATTTTAAAGCAAAGATTAACCCCTCTCAGTTGAGTCTAGCTTTAACTGGCCTTTATCATTTTCTCTTCCTAAGGTTCCCCAACATTTACACCTTCCATTCACACATTTTAGTCCTGACAGATTCTAAACTGTTTGGTTCTGTTTGAGTTTTCATGTGAAGACCTCAGGGGCTGGTGTTCTAGAATAGAGTCAGAGAAGCTTCCATCACTGGATCCCTGGAGGGAGCCCAACAGAATATCGATCCATCGGTCCCACCCTGAGTGAAAAATAAATGCTTGATGATCTGTTGATTAAATTTAGACATTGTGTTAATGTCTTATGGAAAGATTTCTTTTTAATTTTGATGTCATGGTTTGATTTCAGCAAAGGATTCAGGTTGTTCTGCCCAAGATTTCACACCCTGTTTATTCTGAACTCTGAAGTACAGACAAATCAACAATTAACCAAAAAACACATGTGAATTCACAATGATGTATTGATGCAGCTTTGAATTTATAAACATTCAAGTTTATGCAATTTTCTAAATTTCTTTGTATTTTAGTTCAGTAAAGATTGATGTTTACATCACAGACCCAGAAATACTTTCTGGAACATTAAATTTAATACAGTTATAATGCTAAACTAAGGGGTTATTATTCAATTAGGTCTCAAATTAGGCATGCCATATATTTTAACTCATTATGTTGATCTTTGACCATTGGCACATCTTATTGTAAATAACAGACTATGGCACATAACAGATATTTAATTTATGTGCATTAAATAACATCTGATTGTTTTGGCATTTCTGTTTCTTAAAAGATGGATTATCATTTGTTCTCACGCCTTTTTAACTGAACTGTCTTCAATATACAGGGCTTCCCAGGTGACTCAGTAGTAAAAAATCCACTTGCAATGCAGGAGATGCAATTTCAGTCCCCAGGTCAGGAAGATCCCTTGGAGAAGGAAAGGGCTACCCACTCCAGTATTCTTGCCTGGGAAATGCTATAGACAGAGAAGCCTGGTTAGCTATAGTCCGTAGGGTCACAAAAGAGTCAGACATGACTGACCAGGTGAACACACACATATCTTCAATCTACAGTAGTCTTTTTCCATGTTTATAGGATGGTGGCTGGGTAGCTTGGAGGGGGTTGCCTTATGGCTGATTCTGTTCTGTCCCAGCTGGTAGAAAACGCTGGTACCCTGTGAGCAACTGGGGATCAGGATGACTGAGCTGTACTTCTCTATAGATGTTGCTTGTGAGCACCACTTAAATGGTGAGAAGAGCATTCTTGAAATGGGCTCTGAAGACCTCCTAGGGGGCCTCTGGTTCTCTGCAACTGGATTTTAATTTTGTGTTTTCATTTTATGATTATGCAACTCTTTGTGACCATATACTGTATTATCAGCATGACTGCCTTATTTGCATCGTGTTTAAGATTCCATAAGCTATAAGCAGACTCCTTTAATATCCTCAGGCTAATGAGTAAAAGATGCACATTAACTTGCACTGTGAATGGCAGATCAGGGCAAAGGAAGGCACATGATATCAACAGTGCTCCATATGAAAGAGATTTTGCTGTAACTTTAATAGGGCTTCATCAGAATACTATGGCCTAGTGAAAAATACTGATCGTAGTAGTAATAATTATTACTGTATTATTATTGGTGATCTTGATTTGTGTGAGAAAAGTTTTGAGTAACAATTTATTGCTACTAAAAATCAGCATATTAATGTTTATAAAGATTCTTGTTAAAAGTTTATTTTTAAGAAAAAGAAATATAGTTTTTTGTGCATTTGTTTTATATATAGTCATATGCAACCTATAAGCATTCCTAGTTTTACATTTACATGATTAAAAAGATCATAACTTTTTAAGAATTTTTCTATTGAAATGTAGTTGAAGAATTTTTTGTTGAAATGTAGTTGACTTCCAATTTCATGTAAGTTTCAGGCGTACATCACAGTGATTCATTTATATATACATATATATATATTATTTTTTTAGATTCTTTTCCCTTATAGCTTATTACATAATTCTGAGTATAATTTCCTGTGCTACAGAGTTGGTCCTAGTTGATTATCTATTTTACATATAGCAGTGTGTGTATGTTAATCCCAGACTCCTAAGTTATCCCTCCCCACTTTCACCTTTAGGATCTATAAAGTTGTTTGCTATGTCTGAGGGTCTGTTTCTGTTTTGCAGATAAGTTCATTTTTTTAAAGATTCCACATATAAGTGATAACAGTATTTGTCTTTGTCTAACTTACTTCACTTAATGTGATAATGTCTAGGTCCATCTGCATCACTGCAAATCACATTATTTCATTATTTTTATGACCAAATAATATTCCATATATATGATCCTATGACATATATTCAGTTCAGTTCAGTTCACTTTAGTCACCCAGTCGTGTCCGACTCTTTGTGACCCATGAATCGCAGCACTCCAGGACTCCCTGTTCATCACCAACTCCCGGAGTTCACTCAGACTCATATCCATCGAGTCAGTGATGCCATCCAGCCATCTCATCCTCTGTCGTCCCCTTCTCCTCCTGCCCCCAGTCCCTCCCAGCATCAGAGTCTTTTCCAATGAGTCAACTCTTCGCATGAGGTGGCCAAAGTACTGGAGTTTCAGCTTTAGCATCATTCCTTCCAAAGAAATCCCAGGGCTGATCTCCTTCAGAATGGACTGGTTGGATCTCCTTGCAGTCCAAGGGACTCTCAAGAGTCTTCTCCAACACCACAGTTCAAAAGCATCAATTCTTCGGCACTGACATATATTAGGATCATAATTTGAACGGAACCTAATCATTACAGGGATCCTTGTGAAATGTTTTGTTTTAGAAGAGGCTCATAGGTATCAAATTTATGAAACCCTTGTTAGAAGTGACTGGTTATAAGAGAAACCCAACCCGAGTATCTGACTGTCTCCACACACAGTTCTTATAATGCCAAGGTAATGAAAACTGCTAGTCATGTTGTGACTATTGTCTCCATAGGAAAGAATGATTATGGCATTTGAACTTTGTTTTGGAAACTTCCTGTACCAGCTTGTGCTAATCTTCGTCTCACTGAAATTTAGACCCCTGTTTTAAAAATACTGGCTGTTTTATCAGATCTTGGCAGTTTTGATGCTCTCATGAGTATACACAACATGGAAAGGTGCATTAGAAAAAAAATTTCAGTGTGCTGCTTCAGTTTAACAAATGAGGAAAATTAGATCCAGAGAGAGATTAAGTTGCTTGAGATCAGTGGGCACCTAGAACCACTGTCGGGGTGTCAAGCCATCATTAGTAATATGGACGAAGTTATTTATGAGAGAGCAGTTGGCTTCCCTAATGGCTCAGTGGTGAAGAATCTGCCTGCAATGCAGGAGATGTGGGTTTGCTTCCTGGGTCAGTAAGATCCCCTGGAGGAGGAAATAGCTACTCTTTCCAGTATTCTTGCCTGGGAAACCCCATGACAGAGGAGCCTGGTGGGCTACAGTCCATGGGGTTGCAAAAGAGTCAGACAGGATTTAAAAACTAAGCAACAACAACAGCTACATCAGAGAGCCCAACATCAAAATGAATTCACTGCCAGAGGTTCTTAGACCATCTGTTTGTTTTCTCCATCTATGTATTTCTGTGATTTTTAGTTTCTGGGTCTAGTTCTTTAAACTAGAAAATCTGGGTTCTAGATGATCTAGAACTTCAGTACATCATCTGATAATTTTTACATTAAATTTGCCTGCTGTTCTGCGTTCAGTGTTTCAGAATCTTTACCTGAGGGGTCTCTCCTGTGTAAAGAGATCACTTCCTTTAATATTTCTTTGGACTGTTAATTCTCAATGCATTGCTAATTCTGCAAAGAGGGTATATGAACTCCTGGAAATCGGTTTATGTGTTTATCCTGAGGATAGTTTAACTCATGGGCAGGTATGTTTGGAAACAACTGGTTCAAGAATCTTTGCTAACATCAAGAAGGCTGTAGAATTCAAAGGATTTTTCTCACAGATTTCAAGATAAGCTTTTACCTGTTTCTTAGGTATGTTATGCTTAGTCGCTCAGCTGTGTCCAGTTCTTTGCAATGCCATTGACTGTAGCCTGCCAGGTTCCTCTGTCCATGGGATTGTTCAGGCAAGAACACTGGAGTGGATTGCCATTTCCTTTTCCATAGGATCTTCCTGACCTACAAATCGAACCTGTGTCTTTTGTGTCTCCTGCACTGCAGGCAGGATTCTTTACCCACTGAGCTATCAAGAAAGCCCCTTCTGAAGTATTGCACAGACAAAATTAAATTGGGCTAAATCAACCAAACAAGCCAACTTCTGTGGTGCTGGTGCTGGTGCGTCAGGCAGCCTTGAACTGTAGCACGTCTGTCTACCTATCACCAGTCAGTCCACTGAGCTCTGGTAGTTTGTATGTTTTTCCGGGACCAAGTGCCCTGCCTTAAATGAGACGTGACAATTCAGGAGGCTGAGCTGCTCATCTTCCAGGGGCGTGGCCTGAAGTCCTGGATTCCCAATTTTGCTTCTCTATGAGGAATGCTGAGCAGTCAGGGGTACTGTGAAACTACAGGTTCTGGCTCAGCCCGTCTGGGTGACATCTGAGACTCCAAGTTCCTGATGTGGGGCTACTCTGTGGAAAGTAATTGTTGAAGAGTGGGTGGAGAAGGAGTAAATAAGTGAAAGAACAAACAAAAACTGAACAAGTTAGGAACCAAATGCAAAACCGTAACCTATAATAGGTGTATAAGACAGAGCGATTTTTAAATTTCACGTAGAATTCTTCCCATTTTTGAGAATTTAGCAGGACAGTGTCTAAAAGTGAGATAAACTTGGGCATTAGAAATGTAAGTCTCTGTGTACATAGCAAATGTATTTATGTCCTTTTAGGAAGATCTATGTTTCACAAGGATAAGTTCACTTAAATTGATTATAGGATGAATGATACTGATTTTGTATTTCTGTTTGATAAGATTTAAATTTTGTGTGTCTACAATACTATACAGTATTAACAAGAACAAAAGTAAACAGACTGATGCGCTTTTCCATTTAGTATATAAAATAAGGCATTCCCCTTGTGCTATAAATCTTCTCAGCTAGAATTTTAAGCATAAATCTACATTAATAAAGCAGTACATGGATTTATTTGATCAAACATAACTTAAATAGCACACAGCAGACATTCTGACTATATGCTGTAGTCAGCCACAAGTGTGAGGGAAAAAATCAATTATTTTAATTAAAACCCATTTTCTTAATATATAGGAAATATTTATCGATGTCTTTGAGTTTGTGATTTTTGAAGTGAAGCCAGCATCAAGGTGATCCATGAATTACATCTAATCAATTAGTGAGGAAGACGTTGAATATTTAATTATGATGACCATTGATTGTACTTTGCCCGAACAGCATTCGGCCTGTAAAAACCTCACAAATTGCCTCTGTTAGGCTGGTTTCAGGCCAAATGGGCATTTCACAATTGACTTTTTAATGACCCTTTTCATCATATTGGGAATTAAATAATCTGTATAGTAGAGGCTTGAAATCCACTAACACCAGTATAATTTTTTTAGGACTTATATGACAGGTATGAAAGTGAAAGAGGAGAGTGAAAAAGTTAGCTTAAAGCTCAACATTGAGTAAACTAAGATCATGGCATCCGGTCCCATCACTTCATGGCAAATAGATGGGGAAACAGTGGAAACAGTGGCTGACTTTATTTTTCTGGGCTCCAAAACCACTGCAGATGGTGATTGCAGCCATGAAGTTAAAAGATGCTTACTCCTTGGAAGGAAAGTTATGACCAACCTAGACAGCATATTAAAAAGCAGAGATTACTTTGCCAACAAAGGTCTGTCTAGTCAAGCCTATGGTCGTGTATGGATGTGAGCGTTGGACTATAAAGAAAGTTGAGCACTGAAGAATTGATGCTTTTGAACTGTGGTGTTGGAGAAGACTCTTGAGAGTCCCTTGGACTGCAAGGAGATCCAACCAGTCCATCCTAAAGGAGATCAGTGTTCATTGGAAGGACTGATGTTGAAGCTGAAATTCCAATACTTTGGGCACCTGATGTGAAGAGCTGACTTACTGGGAAAGACCCTGATGCTGGGAAAGATTGAGGGCAAGAGGAAAAGGGGATGACAGAGGATGAGATGGTTGGATGGCATCACCAACTTGATGGACATGGGTTTGGGTGGACTCCAGGAATTGGTGATGGACAGGGAGGCCTGGCATGCTGCAATTCATGGGATCACAGAGAGTCAGACATGACTGAGTGACTGAACTTAACTGAACTGACAGGTCTGAAAATAACACTCTAACAGAAGTAGAGGAAAACATTGTCACTGTATCCAAGTCAGGGCACGTACCTATTTCAAAGCCATGTGCACCTCCAGCGGGTGTTTGGAAGTCGATTTCCGGGGTGATTCTAGTTAATCAAGTACAACATTCCTATGACTGGAGGCAGTAAGAAGGATTTATACAGAATCTTTTCAGTTAGACTGTCTTGTCAGTATTAACTCTGGACTGTTACTGAGACCTCAGCACTGACCATCTAGTTTCCCTTTAAATAGCCCAATGCAGACAGCAAACTGACAGAAAGTGGGAAGAATATTTTAAGTGCATATTTTGGAGAAAAATGTCCTAGAGTTATATTTTTATTATATATTTTTTAACTAGGTAAATGGTAAAGCTAGCTGCACTTCTATCATGGAAGGCTCAGGCAGTGCAAAGTTGTTTCCTTTTAATTGGATAAACTTAAATATCTACTGATCTTTATGAATGTCAAAACCACAAGAGACATCTCTCCTATGACACTGTGATAGCCAGTTGCCACCAGAAGTGGAGAAAACCCAGAGCGAAACTTACAGAGGGTAGACCCAGGAAGGAAGCAAGATGGAATGCATTTGATTTTATAATATTCTTGAAGTTTGCTTGAATTGAAGGGCTGTATTATTTGGAACATGATAGCAAAATGTTCTAATAGTTTTCAGAGGCTGATCTAGGTTTTGGCAAGCCTAAGGGTAATATGCAGATGACACCACCCTTATGGCAGAAAGTGAAGAGGAAATAAAAAGCCTCTTTTTTTTTGAATTGAATTGAATTGAATTGAATTTTTTTTAATTTTAAAATGTTCATCACAGCACTGTTTATAATAGCCAGGACATGGAAACAACCTAGATGTCCATCAGCAGATGAATGGATAAGAAAGCTGTGGTACATATACACAATGGAGTATTACTCAGCCGTTAAAAAGAATTCATTTGAATCAGTTCTGATAAGATGGATGAAACTGGAGCCGATTATACAGAGTGAAGTAAGCCAGAAAGAAAAACACCAATACAGTATACTAACACATACATATGGAATTTAGAAAGATGGCAATGACGACCCTGTATGCAAGACAGGGAAAGAGACACAGATGTGTATAAAAAGCCTCTTGATCAAAGTGAAAGAGGAGAGTGAAAAGTTGGCTTAAAGCTCAACATTCAGAAAAAGAAGATCATGGCATCTGGTCCCATCACTTTATGGGAATAGATGGGGAAACAGTGAAAACAGTGTCAGACTTTATTTTTATTTTTTGCTCCAAAATCACTGCAAATGGTGACTGCAGCCATGAAATTAAAAGACGCTTACTCCTTGGAAGAAAAGTTATGACCAATCTAGATAGCATATTGAAAAGCAGAGATATTACTTTGCCAACAAAGGTCTGTTTAGTCAAGGCCATGGTTTTTCCAGTGGTCATGTATGGATGTGAGAGTTGGACTGTGAAGAAGGCTAAGTGCCGAAGAACTGATGCTTTTGAACTGTGGTGTTGTGGAAGACTCTGGAGAGTCCCTTGGACTGCAAGGAGATCCAACCAGTCCATTCTGAAGGAGTTCAGCCCTGGGATGTCTTTGGAAGGAATGATCCTAAAGCTGAAACTCCAGTACTTAGGCCACCCCATGCTAAGGGTTGACTCATTGGAAAAGACTCTGATGCTGGGAAGATTGGGGGCAGGAGGAGAAGGGGACGACAGAGGATGAGATGGCTGGATAGCATTACTGACTCGATGGACGTGAGTTTGAGTAAACTCCAGGAGTTGTTCATGGACAGGGAGTCCTGGCATGCTGCGATTCATGGGATCACAAAGAGTCGGACACGACTGAGCAACTGAACTGAACTGAACTGAAGGGTAATAATTTGGGGTCTCACCAATAAAAAGAGATACATTATATCGAACATGTAATGTTCATATATGACCAATATATTAAGTTTGAAAGTCAGCATTTTCTTTAAAATAAGACAGCTCTACAACTTATATATATATTTAGAAAGATAAATAATACTATAATCATCAGAAATGTCAGAAAAAAATCTGAAAACAAAATCCCTAGTCATTTATCCCCTGCACACCTGTAGCATGTATTCCCCTACAGCTTTGGGGAAATATTGAGTGGTTACTTTCCCTGTGAGCATATGATTTTGTACTTTTTTTCTATAGAGAGAATAGAAAGGTCATCTGGGCTTTTCTTAGTCAAATACTTTTGTAAACATGTTTTAAAAATAGCCCTACTATGGATGACTTGTATGTTGAAGTGAGGATTCATTTTGATGTCTCGTATATTTTTAGCATTGTGGTCTAACTTCAGAAAACTTCTATCAAGCATCTAGAGTCTAACTTTGTCCTTATCCATCAAACCTTGTCCCACTTCCACCGCCCACCCCCTGCCAGGGCTGGCACTTAAAACATGGTCCATAACACCCTTGTCTCAGCATCCAGTACTGTGACCCCCGCTGTGTTCACAGAGCCAACCACACACATTGCTTTGGAATGATGATTGATAATTAGTTATAAATAAACGTGATGGAAACTGTATATATAGGCTGACATAAGTGACCTTAAATTTCCCTTTAGACTGATCCCAAAAGCCCTACACCATGCCCAGAAGCAGTGCTGAAATATCCAGAGGGAGAATAGAGGATAGAATGGCCTTACCCAGTTGAACTTAAAATTATTATTGTTGCAAAATTCCCCAATCAGAGGACTATAGGCACATTCTAGGTCAGTTTCCAGAACCTCGATGCACCTGTGTGAAGGACAGGCTCTGAAGTTCCAGCTTCATTAGTTTTGGGGAAATAATCCTCTCCTAATCTGTGCAGGTGAATGCTAAGATATAAAAAGCATAGAATTTCCCCCTACACGTCTTCTGGAAAAGGGAGGCTGGAGACAGGTTTCCTTTTTAGCAATTATATGTGAGTGATGTGGAGCTGATGTGCCGGCTTATTGAATGTTCAGGTGTCTGAGTAAATGCTTGACCTCAACTATTTGGTTTAACCTTATAATATGTGGCCGCACATTTGAAGCAAGCTAGAGGCGTCGTGTATTTTGGGCTGTTACCTTTCACTCACTAATATTATCTTCGAATACACACACACACACACACACACACACACACACACACGTATTGCCTTCATGCAAAGAAGGATTTCAGCACATATGCAATGAAATGTTGCACAAACTTGACCTCCACTACTATTTTTTGCTGCTCCCATGTTACTAATATTTGTTGTTATCCAATTGCTAAGTCATGTCTGACTCTTGCAACCCCATGGACTATAATATGCCAGGTTTCCCTGTCCTTCACTATCTTCTGGAGTTTTCTCAAACTCATGACCACTGAGTCAGTGATACCATCCAACCATCTCATCCTCTGTCATCCCCTCTCCTCCTGCCTTCAATCTTTCCCAGCATCAGGGTCTTTTCCAATGAGTCAGCTCTTTGAACCAGGTGGCCAACATATTGGAGCTTCAGCCTCAGTATCAGTCTTCCCAATGAATATTCAAGGAGGATTTCCTTTAGGATTGACTGGCTTGGTCTCCTTGCAGTCCAGCTTTAGGAAAGTAGTTGGATATGTTCAACTACTTCTTAAGAATTTGGTATTCTGATAATTTTGTAAACCATATACATGAATAATAAGCGTATCAATAGCCAGCCTTTGGTGTGCACCTTGTACCAGGTTTACAGATGAGGGAAGCAAGGTTTACACGTATCACCTGCATCACCTTTACCCGCCTGGGCCCCCGGCAGCGTCCGTGGTCACTGCCTTTGGCCTTGGAAGCCTCTCCCTCATTAGAGTCACGTGTCTCCAAGGTGGGGTTCAGGAGGGGGTGTCCTTGAAGCCCAGGTGGATATTCCCTTTATATTTGTTTTCCACTTTCTAGCTGACAGTCTGCTCAGAAGTAAATGCTCAAGGAGAGTCTGTTAATGAATAAGCACAATTCTCCATTATTATAAAAACTTTCCCCAGTAGATTAAACTTAACAACGAGTAAGTAAACTGTCTGGTTTCTTTGCACATTCGGTCCATAATAACAAGGTCACCTGCCTTTTATTAAAAGTATATCCTTCTTAGGGAATGTGTGATGTCATAGTTCTCAGAATGCTCCAAAAGAAAGTATGATCCATGTATTATATGCTATACAAGTAGATGGTCACATTCCCCATTCACCCTGAAACCAGGCCACCCAAAATACAGTGATGATTTAGTGACTTGGAAAGATTTTTCGGAATTTCGGTGCCTTTGAGATTTGACTTTATGATCATAATAAGATAGTCAACAGAGAAATAAAGATTTCACAACAGAAGACCATCCACACCTTTATTTATGTCATTCATATGCTTAGAATGATACCACTGTGGGTAGTGGGACTGTGATCAACAGCCCATCGTCAGTTTCACGGGAAGTCTGGCTTGTTCTGATGTGGTGGTTCCACACTATAAGCAGTATCCAGTCCCTTTACGGACTTTCCATTGCATGAATTTATGGTCTAAAGGTGAATTTTTTTGATACCATTAAGGCTAGGAGTATCGTCAATTGGGAACATTCTACAACATGCTATTTTTTTAGCTAAGTAGTACTAGGGCTTCCATGGCAGTTCAGCTGGTAAAGAATCCGCCTGCAATGCAAGCAACCCCAGTTTGATTCCTGGGTCAGGAAGATCCACTGGGAAAGGAAACAGCTACTCACTCCAGTATTCTGGCCTGGAGAATCCCGTGGAATTAGTCCAGGGGAAGTAAGACTAACATTTTTAATAGCGTAAAACTTGGCAGATTTTTTTCTTAAAACCTTGAAATTAAGGACAATGTCTTTCTATAAAATCAACATTTACAATAAGAAACCTCTGGTGAACTCATTGTTCAATTGAACTGTTATGGTTTGTTGTTTTTATTTTTATGATGATTTCTAAACCAGTCTTGAAGAAATTTGAAACCTTAATATCAGTCTTCATTTTATTCTCCAGACCTTGAGGTTTATTTTATGAAATATTAGAAATCAACCTTCTAATTTATAGAATCCAATACATTGGTGATCAGGAGATAAAACATAATTAGTCTATTAAGCACCTTCTACAATTGTTTTATAGGATTACATTAAGTGTGGCAGTTGTATGGGTTTATAAGAAGGGTTGATCATAAGAGAACTCTCAAGAAGAATGCAATTAATGGCACTGAATTTATAAATACAAAAATAAATGCATGATAGAAATTATTGGTTGAAAACTGAATATTGAAATGGACATGCACAGGCCTTATTTCTAGAACAGTCTTTCTCAGCTGTGTTTAGAAGTGCTATTCATCTCCCTCTCGAAGTCGCACTCACCATCCTGGGGGCTGGCTCCAGCCAGCACGGGTGTCCCTCGGTCCCTTTCTCTCTTGGTGCACAATGAGATTAATGCGCTGCGTGATAGAGCACTTGACCTTGCTTCTGTCACAAAGATCTCGTTAGACTATGCAGCTGGGCCATTATTAGCTCAGTTTTCTCCAGCTGGGCACTTGATACAACAAGAGTCCTGGCAAGGTCAGCGGGTGGGGGGTGGGGGGGGGTTGGAGGGGGGTTTGGGGTGGGGCGGTGGGGGGGGATGCGTGAGCAGCACGCAGCATGCTTTATTCAAACTCGCTGATAATCATCTACTGAATGAAACTCCTTTTTAATTATGCATTTCGCACATGAACTTTGTATAAAGGTAAAAAAAGTGTGGAATGAAATAAGCTTCTCTATCAGCTTGTTGACAGTTCACCCAACTGAATAATCACCATCTTTTGAATCCAGATAGATATCTTTGCCTGGGAGCCCAGGTTATCAGGCTCCTGCTAACAAGGACTTGGTGTATGGGGCTGCTCATCACATCTTTCCACCCTAAATAAATCTTTAGGCTTTGAAGATTTTAGGTTAGATGTGGTGACATTTTTACAACATGGTAAGTGTACAAGTAACATAATTTATACATGTCACCCCATTCAGATAAAAGACCATTTATTTTTGATTTCATAGTATCAGAGAATAATAACTATACCTTATTTTCCAATTTATTCCAGCTCTCAATTTCGCTGCCAGAAATTAGGCTTATTTGATAGTCAGATAATAATCTTAACAAGCATTATATGTATATATACACTATCATTAAAAAGCACTATTTTCATAATTTGTAGTTTTTACCAAGTGAGTTCTCTTTATTTCACTCACCTTGCATAGAAGCACAGGACAGAGCTCATCTTTCTAATCCTTTTGTGCACATGAAGAGTCCAAAGCACATAGAAGCAAAATGCCTTTTCTAATAGTACACAGACATGTGTCCACTACAGGTGACATAAATCCCAGTCTTTCCATCCCAGATCAAAACTGAGGGTCTGGAACAGTGTTCTTAACTCCATATTCATGTTAGAATTACCTGGAAAGGTTAAAAAATGCAATCCCTTTGCCCAGTCCTACAGAGATTCTGATCTGATTGGCTTGGTGGGGAGTCTGGGCATTGTGGTCGGTCACACACTGCCAGGTGTTTCCGATGTGCAGCCAGGCCGGAGAGCCACAGGCGAGAACAGAGTCCACCCCAGCTCCGTGCGTACACAGCAGGCACGTAGGTTTCAGACCGAGTAGCTGCGGCCATATCCCTGGGCACATCCAGAAAGAACCTGTGCCTTGTCTTCTGTGTTTGTCTGTAAATATCCTCAGGGAAGAGTCAGCTGGCTGTGGAACGAGGCGTCCTGTGGCCCCTGGGGGGCTGTCTTAACTCTGCAGGGGAAGGACACTTGCCAGCAGCTCTTCCAAGCAGATGACACCACCTCTAGGAGTGGGAACAGTTTCAGTAGCTGAAAGTCTCTCCGCGAATGCCATCAGTTTCACCCGCTTGGCATAGTTTTGGTAAAAACCTTGAATTAAGATACTTGGCCTGAGTGGAATTTTGTCTTACACTAAGGTGATGATGGACTCGATGGACGTGAGTTTGAGTGAACTCTGGGAGTTGGTGATGGACATGGAGGCCTGGTGTGCTGTAATTCATGGGGTCGCAGAGTCGGACATGACTGAGCAACTGCACTGAACTGAACTGAAGCTGATGATTTGTGTAGGGTAGAGGTTGAAGGCTTCCTAAGTGTTCCAGAATGTTCTGTGCTTATTTATTTAGCCCTGTTGTGACTTAATAGCTTCACACCAGTCAGAATGGCTGTGTTCCAAAAGTCTACAAGCAATAAATGCTGGAGAGGGTATGGAGAAAAGGGAACCCTCTTACACTGTTGGTGGGAATGCAAACTAGTACAGCCACTATGGAGAACAGTGTGGAGATTCCTTTAAAAAACTGGAAATAGAACTGCCTTATGTCCCAGCAATCCCACTGTTGGGCATACACACCGAGAAACCAGAATTGAAAGAGCACGTGTACCCCAATGTTCATTGCAGCACTGTTTATAATAGCCAGGACATGGAAGCAACCTAGATGTCCATCAGCAGATGAATGGATAAGAAAGCTGTGGTACATATATACAATGGAGTATTACTCAGCCATTAAAAAGAATACATTTGAATCAGTTCTAATGAGGTGGATAAAACTGGAGCCTATTATACAGAGTGAAGTAAGCCAGAAAGAAAAACACCAATACAGTATACTAATGCATATATATGGAATTTAGAAAAATGGTAATGATAATTAACCCTGTATGCGAGATAGCAAAAGAGACACAGATGTGTAGAACAGACTTTTGGACTCTGTGAGAGAGGGAGAGGGTGAGATGATTTCGGAGAATGGCATTGAAACATGTATAATATCATATATGAAATGAATCGCCAGTCCAGGTTTGATGCATGATACTGGATGCTTGGGGCTGGTGCACTGAGATGACCCAGAGGGATGGTACAGGGAGGGAGGAGGGTGGGGGGTTCAGGATGGGGAACAGGTGTATACCTGTAGCAGATTCATGTTGATGTATGGCAAAACCAATACAATATTGTAAAATAATTAACCTCCAATTAAAATAAATAAACTTATATTAAAATTATAATTAATGACTGATTGATAGAGAAGCAACAAGCCTCATTCATGTTTATTTAATTATTTTAAATTTTATTGGAGTATAGTTGCTTTGCAGTGTTGTGTTTCCACTGTATACCAAAGTGTATCAGCCATATATATACAGATATACCCTCTTTTTTTTGGATTTCCTTCACATTTAGGTCACCAGAGATCATTAAGTAGACTTCCTGTGCTATGTGCTATGCAGTACGGCCTCATTAGTTATCCACTGTATATGTAGTATCAATAGTGTAAATGTGTCAATGTAAGTCTCCAAATTCATTCATATTTAGAAAAGTTCAAGTGAAAGAACAAATTGTCCCATAACAACATTGGCCAGGTCAGAAATAATTTTATTCTGTTACTGATTGCAGAAAACCAGCCTTCAGCCATAGATAAGGTTTATTAATGTATGGGGATTTCTGTCATGTGCAGGCACATTCATGAACTGACATATGTATTTCTATGAATTTAGGGAAGAAGGGGCAAGGACGTCTAGAGAACAGAAAACAAAGGAAAAGGTAATTAGTAGGTGGACTGAATGACAATGGAGCAGCTGATCACTGTGGCCAGTTCAGATGCTGGGTCTGCGTCTCTGCAGTTACAGCTCACGGGTGGAGTCACAGCCTTCCCTTCCTTCATCTGATGAGACAGCAGGCAAAGCAGAGAGTGTGCAGGAAGTTATTTTCATCTTTGAACAGTAGAAATCTGCACTTCTGCTTTGTTCAAGTGATTCATAGCATCCTGTGGTCGGATATTGTCCTTATAATGATTCCAATGGCAGCTTCAAGCTCTTATATTTTCATTTAACAATATAAATGTCACTAAGTGTGCCAATAAATACTGACAAAACCCCCCAAAAGGTCAGATTGATTCTATAACTCACACACCTGTCTGATTCTAATGGTTCTTCAGGATTTTCTGTGAACGCTATAAAATAAGCAGTCTCCTGTGAGGAAGCATCCATTTCTCCTGCCTGTGACCACCTCCTAATAAAGCTCAGCGCTTCTGTTAGCTGTATGCAGGAAACGCTTTGCTTTAGGAACTTGATGGATTCTTGGAAACCGCACATGTTTCCTAGCTTCCCTTAGGAGATTACAAGGTTACGTTTTGTCTGCTGTTTTTAAAGTAAGCTTTATCTATGGGCGTTTGTTAAAAGCTCTTTTCTGAACAACTGTAATCCGTTATCTGCTTCCCCAAAGGAGCTGGTCCCACAATAGCATCTGTTCCTACCAACCTCACTGGAGATCTAGTTTTCTTCTTTTCCCCTGGGGCACCCTTTGCAGGTGTTTTCTGAAACTCAGAGCCTGGCACATCACACAGCAGGCTCTTTGCCCTCAATGTGGGCTCTTCACTCCCTATTTGATCTGGTTCACTTGCCCACAGAGCAATTTCTTACTTCCCTCTCGTCCTTCTCCACGGCCACTCTCCATGACCAGGCTTGAGACCCTGATGTGATAGTTCGGGCCACAGCGCATGTTTGCTCCAAGGCCTCCACCCACCCCCTTTTTTAGCTCTAGAGGTTCCAATCCTGGCATTGAGCCTCCTACACCTGGTCTGTTTTCTCTTTCCTAGGTTGATTGTTCAGTTATCTTTATGGAAAGTATGCCAGGCCTTCAGAACTACTTTCTGCTGATATCCAAACTTATTTCCTCCCCCTTCACGGTGCCATCTTCATTCTCGAGGTCCTAAACCTTGTAGGTGCTCACCCTCCCAAACTGGAATGACATTTTTTTTCCAAATTGTAGTGGCGTTTATCCCACTGCATTGTAACTGCCCACTTTCTTGCTTATACTGTCCATCAGAAGGGCAAGTCCAGTTTCTGCACTGTCCACCTCTGTATTCTCAGGGTCTAAGTGGTATCTAGCACATACCAGACATCCAATACCTTGCTGAATGAATACCAGCATCCTTGGAACTGCAAGATAGGCAAGAGTTCTCCTCCAGGGACACTGTATACAACTAGCTCTCTGCATATGGGGTCCACCGCTCAGCATCCACTGCTCAGGGAGTGACTTCTGTTTACATTTCCAACATGGCCTCATTTAGTTTAACTAGTATTGGACCACAGATTCAAAGCTGATTGGTTATATATATATATATATATATATATATATATATATATATATATATATATTTGACTCCATGAAATTCTCATAGAAGCAAAACAAAATTCTCAAGATCAAAGTTTATTGGTTATAAACAGAACTTCAGTAGAGTAACTTCATGACTTATTACTTTAGTATCGAGGTGGTCATAAAAAATCATCATGTATGCACCTTCGGAAAGCACCAGGCAGATTTTCATGTAGCAAGTTTCCTGGCCTTGGCATTGTGATGTATACAAATGAGGGCAAGGCAGAGGACTTGGTCTATGTTGAAGCACAAAAAGAATGTTAGCGGAACTGGAATTATTGTTTACTCACAGATTTTATACAAGTTAAAGCCAAACATTGCAGACATTTTCCCAGATGAGTTGGATTGTTGTGCAAGTTATAATTTAAATAAGAATATTCATAATGTGCTGGTCAACATTAAAGAACACTTCTGTTTAACCAAGTCAGAACGAATTGATTGTCTTTTCATGTTATGTGAGCACAGACTCCCAGGACCATGTGTATCAGGGAATCTTGACTAGTGTCGGGGTATGGGAGAGACACAGTCAAGCGTGAAGTCATGCTAATACATGACCCTCAGCAGTGATGAACTCTGCTTTTGTTCTCTGGGATCCTGTCATATCCATGGAGCCCAAGACATCTGGTAGGCATGCCACTTGGAACAGCAGCGATGTATTTAACAGTTTTACAGGGAAAGACTTGTCTTCTTTTGTTGACATAGGTTTGTATAATTCAGGTCGTATCTTTTATGTAACAAATGAAAAAGGTGATGTTACATGGCAAATAGAAAGGAGTTTAGGCTCCTTACATCAGAGGGACGTAAAAGGAAAATTGGTGGCTTGTTCAATAAATTTATCTATTCAAAAAGCTAATTTTAAGCCACCTGAGTTTATTGCACATAAATATTTTTTTTTTTAGGGAAGCAGCAAAAACATTAAATTGACTTTGAATTTATTTCATTTTGCTATTGACGTTTATTTGACAACATCGTACAGAAACAAATGCTCTCTTTATTATGAGCTCTAAAATACTCAGTAAATTCTAACCTTTCAATGAGACTATATCACACTGATATATCAGTATATATGTATATGCATATATGGGCTTCCCTGGTAGCTAAGCTGGTAAAGAATCTGCCTGCAATGCAGGAGACCCCGATTTGGTTCCTGGATCAGGAAGACCCCCTGGAGAATGGATAGGCTACCCACTCCAGTATTCTTGGCTTTCCCTGGTGGCTCAGCTGGTAAAGAATCTGCCTGTAATGCAGAAGACCTGGATTCAATCCCTGGTTTGGGAAGACCCCCTGGAAGAGGGAATGGCAACCCCTCCAGTATTCTTGCCTGGAGAATCTCCAAGGACAGAGGAGCCTGGCAGGCTACAGTCCATGGGGTCACAAAGATTTGGACATGACTGAGTGACTAAGCACAGCACATCACATATGTGTATATATATATACACACATGTTTTTGTGTGTCCATATGTGTGTGTGTGTGTGTGTGTGTATTTCAATATATTTGTACTTTGCAATGGGCTTCCCTGGTGGCTCAGTGGTGAAGAGCCTGCCCGCCAAGCAGGGGACGAGGGTTAAATCTTTGAGTCAGGAAGATCCCCTGGAGAAGGAAATGGCTACCCACCCCAGTATTCTTGCTTGGGAAATCCCATGGACAGAGGAGCCTGGTGGGCTACAGCCCATGGGGTCGCAAAGAGTTGGACACAGCTTAGTGCCTAATGACGACAACAACATGCTTTACAATGGTCTTCCCTGGTGGCTGAACAGTCAGAAAATCTTTCTGCAATGCAGGAGAAGCAGGAGATGCTGGTTTGATCCTTGGACTGGGAAGGTCCCCTGGAGGAGGGCATGGCAACCCACTCCACTATTCTTGCCTGGAGAATCTCATGGACAGAGGAGCCTGGCGGGCTACAGTTCATGGGGTCGAAAGAGTTGGACACAGCTGAGCAAATGAACACAGCAGAGCAACATACTTTACAATAAATGTATTTATATATTTTAATATATATAAATATTTTAACGTAGAGGCCATTAGTTTCTTCTTATCTAATTATTGAAATTTATTTCTTCTGAGCAATACTTATAAAGGGAACTATATAACCTAATCTAAAAACTACTGCTTCCCTATGGATTTACAAGGATTGGTTTCAGTTGATCATTTCCAAATCATAAGAGATCGACCATATCATGATACACAGTACTTGACTGATAAACATCTGTGTGATAAACGATTCACAATAAATCATCAATTACTTGGGCTTTTGGAGACTTTTCCTTTAAAGCATTGGTTCAGTGTGATACAATGATGAAAAGGCATATTAATCTTCAGGATTTAATTATACTGGTAGTGGAATGATTATAATTTTATAGAGACCACATATATGCATATGCAAAAACTGCACATATATGCATGCACGCACACTGCATATAAACGTGCTGGGTAATAGTACCTGGGATATCACAAGCTTATTGACTTATTAAATGTTTTGGACACTAAATCTTCTGTTATCCATTCCGTGCTTACAAAAAAATTTACAAGGCAAAAATTTACAATGTAATTCCGTTTACAATGGAAATAATTTATTTCCATTTGTACTAAGAGAAAGACTAGAATGGTTACATAAATAGCTCAGTCATCTAGTAAGCCCCAGTTCCTGGATTTGAATCCAGAAATTTGACTCTGAGGACTGAGTTTTTAACAGTGACATTGTATTAGTTTTAATTCTTTATAACCTATCTTAAGAATTTAGAGAATTTCTTACAGAAGCAACATATCAGCTATTCTCAGATGTTTTCGGGCTTTCAATCAGTTCTGCAAAATAAGACATGTGTACAAAAATGTGTACATGCTGTAAGCTTAGAGATCAAAGTTTTCAGAAACTTAAAAATGTGTAGAACTTCAGCTCAGGGTCAAATAGCAACATTTCCCCCTAGGAGACCTTCACGAGCTCTTTGAGTCTTAAAGAGCAACTCACGAGTAAGCGTTCTCCTGCCTCCCAGCAGCACTGGTTAACCTGGCCTGTTTTGGCACATCATACACATGGTGAAACATAGATTTTGTGCTTGTGTTTCTGGCCCCTTTTACTTAAGATTGTGCAGGTGTTGTGTACATGTGTTCACTGTCATTCACTGAAAATTGTGTAGATGCTGTATGAACAGGTGTGCATTGTCATTCACTCAGGGCTGTGCTGGTGTGTGTATCTGTGTGCTCATTGTCATTGCAGTAGGGCGTTCTGTTTTGTGACTATGCCATAATCCATGCATCTCTTCTGATGGGCATCAGTGTAATTTCTTGTCTCTGATCGTTATGAACTGTGCCATTTTGCACCTTCCAGCATATGTCTTAGGTGAAGAAATGGACATGCATCCACTGAACACTGGCCAAGGAACAATGTGAATTCCATCCATGCAGAGTATGACTGTGTTCAGCTTACAGTCTGACAGTTGCAGAAAAAAGCCCTCATTATAGTTCTGAGCAGTGAAGAGGGGTCCCAGCCTACCCAGTGTTTGCTGTGTCCCATCTTTTTGAGTCGTTCTGGTCTGGCTGTGGAGCGTCTTCTCACTGAGGCTTTCCTTGTCGTTTCTTTGACTCACAGTTTTGATCACTTTTCATATTTGTTGTTTTGGCTCATCTAATATCTTTCTCTGAGAAGTGTCCGCTTAAGCTAAAGACCATTCTTTCCCCCGTGGGTTGTCCTTTTCTTTCTGAGAGCCTTCTTTATACTTTCTGTAAGTAAATCTTTGGTAATGTGATGATTATCTTTTCTCACCCTGGACAGTAACGTCTTTGGATGGATAGAGTTTCTCAAATTTGATATGACCTAACCTATTGCCTTTTCTTTTACTATGAATACCTTTTATGTTTGAAAAACAGTTGCCTCCTCAGAGGTTATGAATGAGTTCCCTGCTGTGTGACTTCAGCACACTTCATTTTGTGTCTAGATCTGAAGTCTCTCTGAAGCTGTAAAGGGTCCTAAGTGCACAAACTGCATCTGAATTTAAAATTGTCCCTCACACTCACATTTTAATATGTAGTCACCATAACAGTCTTGAGAGCTGGCAGTGTAAGACCCTGAGCTCTGCTCCTCAGAGTAAATCTTTATATACTTTGTGTTTGTGTTCAGTTGCTTAGTCACCTCTGACTTTTTGTGACCCCCATGGACTGCAGCACAGCAGCCTTCCCTGTCCTTCACCATCTCCTGGAGTTTACTCAAACTCATGTCCATTGAGTCTGTGATGCCATCCACCCATCTCATCCTCTGTCGTCCCCTTTTCCTTCTGCCTTCAATCTTTCCCAGCATCAGGGTCTTTTCCAATGTGTTGGCTCTTTGCATCAAGTGGCCAAATATTGAAGCTTCCGCTTCAGCATCAGTCCTTCCAGTAAATATTCAGGGTTGATTTCCTTTAAGATCGACTGGTTTGATCTCCTTGCTGCCCAAGGGACTCTCAACAGTCTTCAACACCACAATTCAAAAGCATCAATTCTTCCATGCTCAGCCATCTTTCATGGTCCAACTCCCACATCTGCACATAACTACTGGAAGAACAGTAGATGGACATTTGACTAGATGGACGCTTGTTGGCAAAGTGATGTCTTTACTTTCTAATATGCTGTTTAGGTTTGTCATAGCTTTCCTTTCGAGGAGCAAGTATCTTCTAATTTCATGGCTGAAGTCACTGTCTGAAGTTATTTCTGGAGCCCAAGAAAATAAAATCTATCACTGCTTCCACTTTTTCCTCTTTGATTTGCTATGAAGTGATGGGACCAGATGCCATGATCTTACTTTTTTGGATGTTGAGTTTTAACCTAGCATTTTTACTCTCCTCTTTCTCCTTCATCAAGAGGCTCTTTAGTTGCTCTTTTCTTTCTGCCATTGGGGTGATGTTATCTGCATGTCTGAGGTTTGCTGACATTTCTACTGGCAGTCTTAATTTCAGCTGGGGTTTCATCTAGCCTGGCATTTCACATGATGTACTCTGCATGTGTTAAATAAGCAGAGTGACAATATACAGTCTTGTCATATTTCTTGCACAATTTGGAACCAGTCTGTTTTTCCATGTCAGTTCTAATTGTTGCTTCTTGACCCACATACAGGTTTCTCAGGAGACAGATCTTTAAGAATTTTCTAAAGATTTTTGTGAACCACACAGTCAAAGGCTTAGCATAGTCAATGAAGCAGAAGTAGATGTTTTTTCCTGAAATTCTCTTTCTTTCTCCAGAATCCAACAAATGTTGGCAGTTTTATCTCTGGTTCCTCTGCCTTTTCTGAATCCAGCTTGTACATCTGGAAGTTTTCAGTTCATGCACTGTGGAACCTAGCTTGAAGGATTTTGAGTGTTACCTTGCTAGCATGTGAAATGAATGCAATTGTGTGGTAGTTTAAACATTCTTTGGCATGGCCCTTTTTGGGGATTGGAATGAAACGGACCTTTTCTATTCCTGTGGCCACTGCTGAGTTTTCCAAATTTGCTGACATATTGAGCGCAACACTTTCACAGCTTCATCTTTTAGGATTTGACAAAGGTCAACTGGAATTCCATCACCTCCACTAACTTTGTTCATAGTAATGCTTCCTAAGGCCCACTTGACTTTCTACTCCAGGATGTCTGACTCTAGGTGAGTGACCACACCATCATGGTTATCTGGGTCATTAACACCTTTTTGGTACAGTTCTTCTGTGTATTCTTGCCACCTCTTCTTAATCTCTTTTGCTTCTGTTAGGTCCTTATGGTTTCTGTCCTTTATCGTGTCCATCCTTGAATAAAACATTCCCTTGATATTTCCAGTTTTCTTGAAGAAATCTCAAGTCTTTCCCATTCTATTGTTTCTTAGTTCTTGTTGCTATTCTCTGGAACGCTGCATTCAGTTGGGTATATCTTTTCCTTTCTCCCTTCCCTTTATATATTTAGCCTTCCACATTTCTGTATAAATTTCAGAGTTGGCTTGTCAGTTTGTTACAAGAAAGAAATTCTGCTGATATTGGGCTAAGATTGGATTCAGCCCATTGATTTGTAGAGAACTGCTAGATTCAGAGACCATATTGTGTCTTTCTGTACATGAACATGATATCTATCTGCACATCTTAGGTCTCCTTTAATCTCACTCAGTAGTGTTCTAACAAGTCATTTCTTAAATTTACTCATAGAGATTTGAGATTATGCTGAGGTTTTTGGCACTGTTAAAAATTCCATTTTTCTGTTGCTAATATTTAAGAATACAAATGATTTTTGTTTATTGGCTTTGTATCCAATGTGAATATTTGCTAAATAAAATGGCATTTGCATTTAATGAGACACAAAGAACTGGAAAATTTGTTAGATATAGAGATATGCAAACATATACTAGTCATTAGAAGAATTATTCTGCTTATAATCAACCATCTAAAGGATACTGTTTTTCCTAAGGTTTTATTTTAGGATAAAGTGTCTTCAGGAAATGCTGTTTTCCCACTTATGTTGGTATCTGGAGCTGAGGATTTGTGAATCAAATCTTTGTGTGCAAAGCCTTCTTTCTCCTTGGTTTTTACATGACAGGTTAAGAAGTGCACATGCTATTGACTTGTAAGGTGAGATCTCAAAATATAGTACATTTTGGGATGATAATTGGCTATATATGACCCTACTCAGAAGTATTGAATGAAATCAGCTTGCCTGTGTTGCTCTGCAAAATCAAGGTTCATCCATAACTATAAGGAAAGACAACTAAATAGTGGGATATCTGGAAAATTTACATAGAAAAAAATACTCATACTGCAAACCTAAACTTCTTTGATCATATGGTACTTTATTTATATAGTAATTTGGAATATTTTCACTCAACTAACACTTAATAAAGAACTAAGGCTCAGTATTTTTGGAAGACTTCGAAAGCTGTAACCTAATGTCTATACATAGGGCAAGTGAATTTGAGCTCTAATGCATGCAAAGAGAAGGCAGTTCATATAGAACTGCACTTAAATTGCATTATTTCCCTTGACTGCTCCCCTTGGTCTCTTGAATCCAATTTCCTCTGTACCTTGATCAAATGTATTAGAAGTCATAGTTGAAATGCACGGCAGTAAATGAATTGAAGTAATAAGCTTGTTAGGTTATAGATATGCAGATGTAGAGAATGCGTGTGCGCACACGGCAGGGGCTGGACGGTGGGTGAACTGGGAAATTAGGATTGACATTCATGCTCTACCATGTGTAAAACAGAGCTGATGGGAACCTGCCGTACACTCAGCCAGCACATAGAGCTCAGCGTGATGCTCTGCGGTGACCTAGAGGGATGAAATGGGGGGTGGGAGGAAGGTGCAAAAGGGAGGGGACGTGTGCATGCACAGAGGTGATTTGCCTCTTTATAAGCAGAAACTAGCTCAACGTTGTAAAGCCGTTCAGTTCATTTCACTTCAGCTCAGTCGCTCAGTCGTGTCCGACTCCGGGCGACCCCATGAATCGCAGCACGCCAGGCCTCCCTGTCTATCACCAACTCCCGGAGTTCACCCAAACTCATGTGCATCGAGTCGGTGATGCCATCCAGCCATCTCATCCTCTGTCATCCCCTTCTCCTAATGCCCCCAATCCCTGCCAGCATCAGGGTCTTTTCCAAAGAGTCAACTCTACACATCAGGTGGCCAAAGTATGAGTCTCAGCCTCAGCATGATTCCTTCCAAAAAACATCCAGGGCTCATCTCCTTTAGAATGGACTGGTTGGACCTCCTTGCAGTCCAAGGGACTCTCAAGAGTCTTCTCCAACACCACAGTTCAAAAGCATCCATTCTTCGGCACTCAGCTCTCTTCACAGTCCAACTCTCACATCCATACGTGACCACTGGAACATGATAGCCTTGACTAGATGGACCTTTGTTGGCAAAGTAATCTCTGATTTTTAATATGCTGTCTAGGTTGATCATAACTTTCCTTCCAAGGAGTAAGCGTCTTTTAATTTCTTGGCTGCAATCACCATCTGCAGTGATTTTGGTGCCCCCCAAAATAAAGTCAGCCACTGTTTCCACTGTTTTCCCATCTATCTGCCATGAAGTGATGGGACCGGATGCCATGATCTTAGTTTTCTGAATGTTGAGCTTTAAGCCAACATTTTCACTCTCCTCTTTCACTTCCATCAAGAGGCTTTTTAGTCCCTCTTCACTTTCTGCCATAAGGGTGGTGTCATCTGCATATCTGAGGTTATTGATATTTCTTCCGGCAATCTTGATTCCAGCTTGTGCTTCTTCCAGCCCAGGGTTTATCATGATGTACTCTGCATATAAATTAAATAATCAGGGTGACAATATACAGCCTTGACATACTCATTTTCCTATTAGAGCCAGACATTCTAGAGTGTTAAGTCAGGTGGGCCTTAGAAAGCATCACTACAAACAAAGCTTGTGGAGGTAATGGAATTCCAGTTGAGCTATTTCAAGTCCTGAAAGATGATGCTGTGAAAGGGCTGCACTCAATATGCCAGCAAATTTGGAAAACTCAGCAGTGGCCACAGGACTGGAAAAGGTCCGTTTTCATTCCAATCCCAAAGAAAGGCAATGCCAAAGGATGCTCAAACTACCGCACAATTGCACTCATCTCACATGCTAGTAAAGTAATGATCAAAATTCTCCAAACCAGGCTTCAGCAATACATGAACCATGCACTTCCTGATGTTCAAGCTGGTTGTAGAAAAGGCAGAGGAACCAGAGATCAAGTTGACAACATCCTCTGGATCCTCGAAAAAGCAAGAGAGTTCCAGAAAAACATATTTCTTCTTTATTGACTATGCCAAAGCCTTTGACTGTGTGGATCACAATAAACTGTGGAAAATTCTGAAAGAGATGGGAATACCAGACTACCTGACCTGCCTCTTGAGAAACCTATATGCACGTCAGGAAGCAACAGTTAGGACTGGACATGGAACAACAGACTGGTTCCAAATAGGAAAAGGAATATGTCAAGGATGTAAATCAATTATACCCCGATAAAAAATCTTATAATCTTACAGATATGACACATTACAGTGGTCAGTGACTTTAATATAGAATCAACCTACCCATCCATCTTAAGAAAAGGTCTAATTCATTGGACAAATACATTAAGCTGCACCATGTACCTAGCACTGATAAGGATGTGAAGGTAAACAGACCACTGCTTGCCTGAGACTCTCACCCTCACCTCTAACGAAATAAGCCACAAATATCTGAATTTGAAGGCAGGGCTAATTCAGAGTGAAATGTGCCCTGTTCCATAGGCTACATTCTTTTCTTCATAGCATAGGAACTAGCCATTCATAGCCTCCTACAATCCATGCGATCTCTAAAAATTTGGATCTCTACACAGAAAGTCTGTGCTTTGTCACTCATGAAACCAGTGGATGGAAATGAATACATTTCTAATGCACGTGTGAGTTTTAAAGGGGCATCAATGGAAAATAACAAAACAGACCGTAGATGGGGGAGGGCCAGCTTCTTCTTCATCCTTACCTATCCTACTCTGTCACTTGAATACAGGCAGAGTCTACCTGAGAAACTGCCCTCAGTGACAGTAACCAGTTTCTTCCACATGTGTGGGCATTTGCTCCAGTGGATGGATGCTTTATATATATACAGACTATTGTTAGTTTACCCTAACACATCTATATTCATCTCAATTTAGATTTGACCACACAGTAATTTTTTTGAAGTGGTCAGTAAGATATTTATTTCATAATAAAGAATCTCATCTTTGGTCATAATAGTGGATTGGCCCAGAAGCTGACTTTTTAAAAATTTATTTTTAATTGAAGGATAATTGCTTAACATAATTTTGTTGGTTTCTGCAAACATCAGCATGAATCAGACATAGGGATACCTATATCCCCTCCCCTGTGAACCTTCCTCCCATCTCCCTCCCCACCCCACCCCTCTAGGTTGATACAGAGCCCCTGTTTGAGTCCCTTGAGTCATACCACAAATTCCCATTGGCTCTCTACTTTGCATGCGGTAATGTACATTTCTATGTTACTCTGTCCATGTATTTCACCCTCTCCTCCCCCCAGCCATGTCCATAAGTCTGTTCTCTATGTCTGTGACAACACAGTCTTTTTGACAAATTGACAAAAAATATACCATATACATGTAACAGGTACACAGGTCATGCATGCACTTTCCATGCAAAGAGAATTATAATTTTGCCACCTGGAAGATATTAAGTAACAGTAAATCATGACCTACAGTACCTCTATATCAAGAACACAACTAAATGCTGAGATATTCAAGGATCAGAAAAGATGATATTCCCATGGCTGGAGAGCTAGTGAAGGTAGCATTCTAGAAAAATAATGGCCCAAAAGTATGCATAATTTCCAGGACAGGTACATGGTATTCCCACGTTATGCTAGTCAAGCAGATTTTATTTAAGTGCCTGAATCATGATTTTGTTAAAAAAAAAAAAATTGGAGTTGATTTCGAATGTGTTAGTTTCTGCTGTACAGGAAAGCAAATCAGTTATACATACACATATATCCCCTCTTTTTTGGGTTCTTTCCTCACTACAGACTGTTACAGAGTATTGAGTAGAGTTCTGTGCTATACAGTAGGGAGCTCTACTCAATATTCTATAATGACCTATATGAGGAAAGAATCTAAAAAAATAAAATGGAAAGAGGGGATATATGTGTATATATAACTGATTCACTTTCCTGTACTATACTATTCACTTTTCCTGGACTATACAGTAGAAGGATTCCTGGTGGCTCAGACAGAAAAGAATCTGCCTGCAGTGATGACGATCCGATATGAAGGCAGCAAAAGAGACGCAGATGTAAAGAACAGACTTTTGGACTCTGTGGGAGAAGGCAAAGGTGGGATGACTTGAGAGAACAGCAGTAAACATGTAAAACAGATGACCAACGCAAGTTTGATGCATGAAGCATGGCAGTCAAAGCCAGGGCCCTGGGACAGCCCAGAGGGAGGGTGTGGAGAGGGAGCTGGGGAGGGGTTCAGGATGGTGGAGCCATGATGTACGCCCATGGCTGATTCACGTTGAGGTATGGCAGAAATCATCTCAATATTGTAAAGTAATTATCCTCCAATTAAAGTCAACTAATTTAAAAAAAGAAAAAAGAAGAGTAAAGCTATCCTAAAAAAATAAGAATCTGCCTGCAATGCAAGAGAACTAGGTTTAATCCCTGGGTTGTGAAGATCCCCTGGAGAAGGGAATGGTTACGCTCTCCACTATTCTTGCTTAGAGAATCCCATGGACAGAGGAATCTGGCAGGGGTACCTTGGAGGCTCAGATAGTAAAGAACCCACCTGCAATGTGGGAGACCTGGGTTCGATCCCTGGGTCACGAAGATCCTCTTGAAGAAGGCGTGGCAACCCACTCCAGTATTCTTGCCTGGAGAATTCCATGGAGAGAGGAGCCTGGTGGGCTATACAGTCCCTGGGGTCTCAAAGAGTTGGACATGACTGAGCAACTAAGCGCGTGCGCGCACGCGCACACACACATACACACACGCACACAGTAGGCCCTTGCTCGTTATCTGTTTTATATACAGTAGTGTGTATATGTCAGTCCCAGTCTCCCAACTCATCCCTCCCCACTCTTTGCCCTGGTAACTGTCAGTTTGTTTTCTACATCCATCACTCTATTTCTGTTTCGTTAATACATTCATTTGTACCATTTTTTCAGATTCCACTTATAAGCAACATCATAGGGTATTTGCTTTCTCTTTCTGACTTACTTCACTTAGTGTGACAGTCTCTAGGTTCATCCATGTTGCTGCAAACGGCATTATTTCATTTTTATGGCTGAGTAATATTCCCCTTTATGTAAGTACCACAACTTCTTCATCCATTCAACTGTCAGTAGACAAATAGGTTGCTTCAGTGTCTTGGCTATTGTAAATAGAGCTTCAGTGAACAATGGGGTGCATGAACCCTTTTGAATTATGTTTTTCTCCGAATATATGCCCAGGAGTGGGTTTGCTGGATCATATGTTAGCTTTGTATTCAGTTTGTTGTTGTTTTTTTTTTCTAATGCAGCTTCCATGCTATTCTTCATTATGAATCATTTTTAAAACCATAGATGAAGTTACTTTCCATTTAGATCCTCTCTCTCTGATCTGATAGCCCTTCTGATATCAGGGAAGATTTAAGTTCAAGTGACTTATCATCCTTTGTGTCTGGCCACAAGTAACAAAACATGAAAAAGGGAATTTGTCACAGTGACTATATCAATAGTTACTATGTCAGCTCAAAGTTGGAAGGGAGATGAACACCTAAACCACATAAGCCACTCCATGTAACAACTCGGACCCTCTGAACCTGGGTCTTTTAAACATTTTGCTCAGTAGGAATTATAGAGATACGGATATTTGAACAAATTCAAACATTGATTGCATATTTTCTTGCTTGTTTTATTTTCCATTTTTTTAAAGTAAACCAAGCTTAAACAAAAGAATCTCATGTTTTACTTAGCTTATATTTAAGTTTCTATTTGTCTTTCTAAGGTGTGGATAAAACTGGCATTTTTCTTGTTGCTACAGTGAAAGAGTTCCCATTTGTGGGGAAACTTATAGAAGCAATACAGGGTTTTCTCTGTATCATATGGAGAATATACACGTGCAGGAAAGTGAAGAAATAGTGCATAGCACCTTACATGCCTTGGGGGAGGTATAGAGTCTTCTTCTACTCCCATTCCTGGCAACTATGTGTAAGCTAGGAAATTATCATTTCCCTGTTTCACCACCTGGTATTTGTTCTATGTTTGAACTATCCAATCTGGAGTTGTCTACTTGAATCTTCCAAGCAAAGAAGATCCAGGGGCAAAGGGAGTGTGAACAGTGAGGGGAGAGAAGAGATTAGTCAAGAGGTAACAATGCGTGCTTCAGACACAGCAATCCAGTGTGAATTAACTGTTATATGTAATAATGTATCATCATCTCTGATAGAGGTTATCATTTGCATTCAGTTTAATTTGAAGACTTTTATCAGCTGTGATATAGTTTAAGCTTTAGATACTATCCAGGTCCTATAGCATTATTTTTTTTTTGCTTCTAATACTTTCCTTATGAATAATTTAATTATGTATATTTGTGGTTATTAGACAAAATTGAAATATTTCCTATGACTATACACTCTCCATGTGTTCTTGGTTACTTTAACATATCATGTTAAATCTAAGTCTCAAACTGAGTTATTAACAGTCAGACTGACGAAGTCTTTGCATCGCTAGATGTGAAAGTTATATAAAATACACAAACATGTACTTGGCTCCATTTTGGGGGCATATGAACTAGAGCGGAAGACATGGGCTCTCATCCTGGATGTAAGAGTTGGGACCCCAAGGAACTTGCTTTATATCTCTAGGTGGAGGGCTTGCCTGTTGACTCAGCAGGTAAAGAGACTGCCTGCAATGCAGCAGACCGGGTTTGATCCCTGGGTTGGGAAGATCCCCTCGAGGAGGAAATGGGAAACCACTCCAGTGTTCTTGTCAGGAGAATCCCTTGGATAGAGGAGCATGGTGGGCTAAAGTCCATGGGGTCAGAAGAGTTGGACACCCATTTTTAGGTGAAGTCTGAACTTCTGAAATCTGAAATGGGGAGTATTGAGCTCATCTATAAATAAACTTCTCTCTTTTCTATCCCAGTTACAATGCATAAAAAGAAAAGTAGGATCCACAGTGTTGCTCTAACCCACCTTGAATAACATCCCCTCTGATGCTTACAGCTGGGGTGTGGGTTGGGTCCACAGTTAACTGTGTTGCCATGACAGACCCCTTGTCACTCCATCCCTGACACAACTGGGCATGCACAGGACTCCCCACATGGGGCAGAAGCAGAGCATCCTCTCCCACGGGCAGGCAGATCCTAAGCAGGCGAAGGAAGCGCTGAGGGTGCACCCAGCTCTTGCATCCAAATGTTGCCTTTCCTCCCACAGGAAAGGAGGAGGAAGGGCGGGAGGGAGGGAGTGGGGTTTAACTAGCTCTCTTCACAGGGAACCGAGTTGCATGGGGCTAAAGACCCCTTTAGAGGACCCCAAGACTTTTAGGAGAGAAAAAGATGCTATTTTAATTAACATGTCAAATAGAAGTGCTCACATTTCACATGAAATTGTGCTATTGATTAAGACCCATGTTATGAATTCTGAATTATTTGTTATACTTCTAATAACTTGTGGGGTAAAAAAATGGGCTTATTTAAAACATATTGCCTCTTTTTGGAATTAGCATTTTTCTAGGAATAAGCAAAAGGGTAATTGTTTGGTGAATTAAATTGTATCAATGATTAAATTATATCAGTGTTTATATACTCCATAAATTCTGTGAGAGCCCTCCAGCAAGACACAGTAATGAAGAGTGGTGTCTTTAAGCCTCTAAGTACAAAACTTTTTATTACCGAAAAAAAAAAAAAAATGTAATAGATACCCAAGGACAATGATAAACAAAAGTAATAGAACAGTCATGCTGGGCTTTGAAATATGCCTCACTTTTTCCCAGGTTACTTCAGAAAATTCAAAGGGAATAAAATACTGCCTGAATGGATTTGATTTATAGCAAGTGTGACTTATGTGGTGTGAGATCAGGGCTTGGAAAAGAGCTTCCCCTCCTCTGTTCAAATGTGGCTCTCACCAAAGAAAACTTCTGCCAATGGTTTTCCAGTGGGGAACTGCTGTTTTCTTGGAACTATTAAATATTCTCTCCAGGAATAAAGTAAAGGTATAGAAGATAGAAAGATATCAAATTAAAATTCAAGGTCAAAGGATTAAAAAAAAAACAACTAAAATTAGAGCTATAGTTTGTGGGTGAAGATATAAGACATTCAGCCCTTCATGCTTTCACGACTAAACCAAACATTTGCTTTGAGTCTTGTGTTCCATGCACTCAGGAAAAGAAACGCGCTGTTTGCTTGGTCACCCCGACAGCGCCGCACGCCTGGCCAGTCCGTAGAGACCCGCCTCTTTGAACTCAGCACGCCCTCCTGCCGCCTCTGCTTTGTACTGAACCCTTCCCCTGAAGCATGTCCCTTGCTGTGCTGTCCTCACTTCCTCGGCCCCGTTTCCCCCTCTCCCCTCCGTCAAGCTCGGGTCCCAGGACCCTGGCTGGGCCCACCCCTCCCGGTCCTGGGCGGTAACTCCTGCAGCAGAGGCCCTGTCCCCGGGCCCCGCCGCTCTCAGAGCCAGGCTGACCCCTTCTGAAACAGGCCTCTCTCGCAGGCCTCACTCCGCACGTGGGCTGCTTCTCCTCTGCTTGGCCTCCCACCGAGCCTCCGCGCTCAGTTCTGGACTCTCCTTCACGCCCTCCCGTTAGCCTCGTCCAGAGACCTCCCATCTTCAGAGGACCCTCGTATCCCTGGGACATGATTCCAGCCCCTCATCCAGGATAACAGCGGGTCCAGTGAACCCTGAATCCTGAGTACAGGACAACCATCCATCTCCTCCTCCTCAGCTGTCTTCTGAATCCGAACCACCGGGATGCCGGCTGAGCCGCAGTCCTTTCCCCAGGGCTGGGCACCAGCCTAGTGCAATCCCCAAGCCCCTCACTGTGGGCTGGAAGTCACTACAGGATTTGGTCCCTATGAACTTCTCTGTCCTCCACACCTGGATTTCAGGTGGCCCAGGCTCACATCAGACTCCATTCCCCTGCGCAGTTTCTCAAGCCACGATGCTCTGGAGCCAGCTCTTCTCCTGCGCTCCTCAGGGTGGAAACTCTTGACTTAAATGTCCCTTCCCTGGGTCCTCGTCCCCAAGTCCCATCAAAACCGCTGGTGCCACCACCTGTCTGTCATTTTCTTAATGGTTTTGTTCATTCTGAAATGATCACTTTCTTTGTTTCTTGTCAACATCCCCACCAAAACCACTTCTTCATAAAAACAGACAAGCTGTTCTAACTTCTATCATCAGGGACCATGCCTGCTGCTTGCTTGCTGGGGGCTGAGTAACATTTGTTGTGTGAAGAAATGGCACAGTGCTTGTTATCTACAGGGAGAAACATGGTTCTTTTGGAAACCTAATTTTTTTTTTTTTTTTCTGAGCTAAGCCGATAATAAATTGCACAAGTGGGAATTAATGTATTGAACAAAGTTTCTAACCATATCTCTGGAGCAGATGTCATGGCGACTTCATAAGGCACTGCTTGTCCCTGCTCAGTGGAGGTGGGAGCAGGGGCTCTGGGAAACCTTGGACAGGAAACTGCAGGAGGCCAGGTGGCGGGGGCTGAGCTCTCTGGGGTCCCATCGCTTTGCCTGAGGGACTGTAGGAAGTAATGGAGGTGCGTCTTCAAACAGCTCCCCTGAAGCGTGATTTCTCCAAACTGCTTTTGACAAATGTTGGGCAGCTTGTTGTCACATCATGTAGGACTTGTAAATGTCTGGTGTACAGGGACCATGAGCCTTGTAGCTGTAAAGTGAGCATACTCACCTTCCCATTAAAATCGTAGGGCAGGGAGGATGCATCTCCATGGTGATGAGATGCTAAATAGTTTATACCTAAGGGATAGAGGGGTAGCTTACCGCATCATCCTGAGGGCAGGGCTGGGCTTCAATGAGCGGGTGATTAGGGGCCCAGTGGCAGACCATGCAGAGAGACTCCTAAATGGCAGAGATGTGGGGAAATGTGATATTTTGATTTATAAGGAATATTTTTGGGTCATATGAGCAATACATACTTATTTCTCATAGTTATTTGGTGTCTTTTCATTGCTCATGCTTTCTGACTCAACAGCAGCCCAAACCTTTGGAATTTCCTAAGTGAAGCAAACAACAAAGGTGCTTACCATATTAATGAGGTGACTTTTGCACCCCAGCAAAGGTTGGGGGTTGGTTGCCATGGGAACCAACCACATTATTAGAGGGTTAAACCTTTCAGTCCTACCCCTGATCCCTGGAGAGGGGAGAGAGGCCATGGAGGTTGGATCAGCCACCAATGGCCAATGGTTTAATCAACCATGCCTGTGTGATGAAACCTCCATAGAAATCACAAAGGACGGTTCAGGGAGCTTCTAGGTTAGTGAGCAGGTGGAGATTTGGAGAGAGTGGTGGGCCTGGAGAGGGCATCGGAGCTCTGTGCCCTTTCCCCACACCTGGTCCCATGCAGGTTTTCCATAGGGCCATTTCTGAGTTATAGCCCTTCATGACAAACCAGGGATCTCATAAGGAAAATGTTTCTCTGAGTTCTATGAGCTACTTGAGCAAATTAATCAATTTACAACCAACTGGTCAGACATGCAGATGACAGTCTGAACTTGCTATTGGCATCTGAAGCAGAAAATAGTCATATAGGACTGAGCCTGTGGGATCTGATGCTGTCTGTGGGTAGACAGTGTCAGAACTGAGTTCAGGACACCTGGCTGGTGCCTGGAGAATCCCTTAGTGTGGGAAACCCACCTCCCAACACACGCTCATGAAAATCAGGTCAAGAACCCTCATGAAAAGCCGTGCAAGTGGCGAACCAAGAGACCATGTGGTGTATCAGACACACTTGACATACCAACCCAGGCCCTGGGAGCACCATTCTGCTAGTGCCAGACTCCAAACTCTAATGTATCTGTTTCCAACACCAGACACGTACATGTACACAGACACAGACACCCCCCCATACAGACGTACCCATATAGACACACAGACACACACAGACATAGACGCACACACAGAGACACAGACACACGGAGGGACACACCCACAGCCCCTCCCCACAGACACACACTCACCCATAGACACACACTCACCCATAGACACACACACACATAGACACACACACAGACACACATGCACCCCGTAGCCAGCACATTGTAAAGGAACTTCTGTCTTCCTAACATCAGGAAGCTACAAAGTAGCAAAGTAGATGCCAGCCCTGATGGACTGCATGTCCCCAGAGGTCACCTAACAGTCACCACTTATGTGTTAATTTCTTACCTCTTAATAAATCAGGCCTCTTCCTCCCTGCACCAGGGGTCACTCTGATTGGTACTTTTCTTCTTTTCTGTATCCATAGTGCTGAGAATAAGTCATTACGTATAATAAGAGAAGCTGAATGAATAAAGGGCTGGAGGAATAGATGTTCAAGTGGATGAAGGGCTGATGAATAGATGCAGGAAATGGAGTTATGAACTGAGTGCTTTTCCACGGGCGCCCGTCAGGACATTCTGAAACAGCTAACCTCAATTCTTAAAAGCCATCGACTAAGTGACCTGGCAAAGTATTACCTAGTTAAGGCACCTAGGAACACATTTTCCCTCACTTTTCCCATAGCTGCTTCATTTGCAAAATGGGTTTGGAATAATGCTTGTTAACTAGTCAGTTCAGCGCAGGGTGTGATGAATAGAGCGGGAATAACTGAAGCATAAACATCTTGCCAACAGAGCGTCTGGCTTCCGGCCAGAGGGAACGCTGGTAGAATTGAAAATGAGTACAACACAGTTACTGAGTGACCTAGACACAATACATTCAGTTCACAGCTGGGCTCTCTTACCTAAAAAAAGCAAAGTAAAATATGAGATCTCAGAATGACATTAACCATTTTAATTTAGCTGAGCATCCTCTATGCATGGCAATGGCATGAAATGAGGGAAGCAATACATTTTTCTTTTAAGACAAAAACAGAGTTGACCTTTAGTAAGTTTTACTCTAAAATACCAATAGAATTTTTTCTAAGGTAAGGTATTGACCACCCAAGTGATTGCATTCACGTTTTACAGAACGTAGCCCAGGTTTCTGGATAGAAGAGTGTAAATCTTAGGCTTCATTTTTTCAGAAACTGTCATGGGCTATTTCTTTATTTTTAAATGTTTTGGTTGTTGTTGTTGTTGTTGCTATTCTTTTTAAGTAGGAAGTTCATGGCTAGTAAGACAATCATGAACTTCACACTTCACATCAATAACACTCATGCATAATACCTATGCTATCTACCATTGGAAGAAATATATCAGATATTAAAGAGTAGACTTTGCAAGCAAATAACATAAATTATGAGTTTGCCCAAAGGAAAATGATTGACCTTTATATGAATAGGATGCAAAATTGTGAGGTAAATGATAAGGTAAGAAATATATGCATCATATAAAATATGAATCTGAAGACTGATACCCCCAATAGGTAAAGAGCTTCTACAAATCAATAATAGTCTATGAGACTAAGAACAAATCAGGCACTCCTAGCGAGGGGGTTATAAATGGATAAATAAATAAAGGACATTCAACCTAACTAGTAAGCTGGGAAAATGCAAACTAAGAGAATTACATTAATATGTAAATAATCAGATGGTCAAAGATTGGGAATAGGATATTAGCAGAGATGGAAAGTGTATGATCTACATGTTAAATAATCATTAACATCTTGCTATCCAGGTAATAAAACATATACATAGAATTTTAATGAGTTTTACAGATGAAATAGTATCTATTTTTAAATTTTTAACTTTTTTTAGCTGATTTATTTTAATTTATACACACATGCACATCTAATTTATGTATAAATTTTGGAATATATTTCAAGAAAGATATACTCTTAAAAGGTGCTGAGAAATTGACACAGATTTTCTAGAGGGTCAACTGGCAGTGTCTACATGAAAATATAAATTTCCCTGAGATAGTAGCCTATTAATTACAACTGTAATAATTTATTCTGCAAAAATAAACATGCAAAGGCATGTATTTGACTATCCTCTACCATGCTGGGTATACAGATGAGAAATGGAGAGGTGTCCATGAGGAGGAGGTCATTCTGTCTCCACATAGCGGGTCACTACAGAGCCAATCAGAAGGTTTTGGATGTATAAACACAGAAAGACTAATAGTACATTTATGAAATTTATTCATAGTATCCTACTTTGAGAAAAATGTGTATATAACAGATTTTTTCTGACCTTCAGGAAAAGAATCTTCAGCCAAGGTTCAATTTGTGAAAAAAATGAGTATAGTCTTCTGTTTTGATAAACACGTTATAAGTATGTGTTCTTTGGAAGAATTACAACTCTTAAGTCAGTGTGTTTAGGCAGAAGCTCATAGTTAAATAATGAGACTCCACTGGTCTGACCAAGGGTGGTGTAGGCATGAGATATGCATGCAGTGCCAAACCCAGGAGGGGCGGGGGCACGTGGCCTGAGAATTGTGGGCTTCCTTCAGTGACATCAACAGCAATAAAGGACATGAAAAGACAGGGTCTAAGTCTCCAGGCAAAAAGTGGCGCTGATGCATTGGGTTCTGGTGATTAGGCTGGGGGAGATCAGCCAGTGGTCCAGTGTCCAATTCCAGAGCAGAAGTCTGTACTCTGTGGGTGGAGGTGGAAATCAGTTCTATTGTGTTTGTACAGGCTGCTTGCTGGCTCTTGGCAGAGGAAGGTTCCTCTGTTTATATAAGACGGTACTAGTAATGACCTGGTGAGGTAAGGTTTCTATAAGGCTGAATCTAGTTAGTGTACATAAAGAGCTTTGTAAGGGTCCCAGGTATCAAAATGTCTCACTGGAGGTGTCTTTCCAGGCTCACTTTCTCATGGACACTTTAGAACACACCTGTTCTCTTCTGCCACCATATTCAGCAGGCCACTGGTACCCTTCAGTTAGTGCTTTAACCTACAGCTCAGGAGGATGCACAGGTAAACCACTCCTGAATAAGAACCCTGAAAAGATAGGAGTGGAGAGAGATGCAGTGTGTCCAGTTCCCCAGAAGAAGTGTCCAGTGCAGCTCTAAGGGTGCCTGCTGTCCGTAGTATTAGGAGATTGATCATGGTGTCCCTCCTGCTCAAGTTCTGAAGCTTTTAACTGTATAATCTTGATTCTTAGGCTAGCTAGTTATCAGTTTGTTCATAAATCATTTCACTTTTTCATCCATGGATCCATCGGCACCAACCAGCTATCCTGTTGAGGTCACTAATTGATTGAAAAAAAAAAAAGATACCTAAAAAAGAGAATTTTAAAAGAATGAAATCAAAACGGTTGCAGTAATTTACTAGGAAAAAAAAAAGTTGGTAAAATGAAAACTAAATGGCATTTCTACAAACATATTGATCCACTCAGTTGAAAAGGTTGGCGGACTCACAACTGTAGTGCTTTCAAATCTCCATGTGGGCATATGCCTGTGAGAGCATCATAGCATTGCCATATATTTCCTGAGAGCAAGTTCTTGGAGCAGAATCCAGAATTAGAGTCCTCTCCTATAATTCTGGTAGCATGGAACTTTTAATTTGTCAACAACAAATTGGAGGAACTGCTTAAAGCTTAGGAATGGTTACCTACTAGAAACCAAGTGCTTAACGTGAAACAAAAGCCTTCTGCAGTTGGAGACATAACAGGAGCAAAAATCTTCACGTTAGGTAAGTTTGTAGCCATTGGCAGGGGATGGGGGTTCCCTTTGGCTTCATGATACCCAAGGTCTTTCTTACAAAGCAGCTTTGAGAAGAACTATACCCACACTGCTCCTGCAAGTTTATTTTGCCCTGTTGTTGTTCAGTCACCCAGTCATGTCCAATCCTTTGTGATCCCGTGGACTGCAGCCCGCCAGGCTCCTCTGTCCCTGGGATTTCCCAGGCAATAACACTGGAGTGGGTTGCCATTTCCTTCTGCAGGGAATCTTCCCGATCCAGGGATCAAATCACTGTCTCCTGCAGTGGCACGCAGATTCTTTACCACTGAGCCACCAGCATTCTGCTGGGAAGGCCCAGCATTCTTTCCAAACACTGACTTGCAGATAGAGACTGCATGATTTTCTCAGTGCTTGTGTCCTCCCCGTATCTAAAGGGTCATTTAAAGTCTGGGAACACACTCATTAGCAAGTGCTGCTCTGCCACCGCGGTACTCAGAGGAAAACCTATAACATGTTAACAGCACATGCAATTTCAAGAAGTCAGTTAAATAAAATTGAAAATGCCTGTTTACTAAAGAATCATACCAACTGAGCAACATAAGGAGAAACAAACATGTGATTCTGTATTCTATTAAAAGAACAGAATGTCAATCCTCAGGGCTCACTCAGCCTTCTTCAACAGTTTCCTTTTAAAATGCATTCATCACATCTGTGTCTTTTTTCCTGTCTTGCATACAGGGTCGTCATTGCCATCTTCCTAAATTCCATATATATGTGTTAGTATACTGTATTGGTGTTTTTCTTTCTGGCTTACTTCACTCTGTATAGTTGGCTCCAGTTTCATCCATCTCATCAGAACTGATTCAAATGAATTCTTTTTAATGGCTGAGTAATACTCCATTGTGTATATGTACCACAGCTTTCTTATCCATTCATCTGCTGATGGACATCTAGGTTGTTTCCATGTCCTGGCTATTATAAACAGTGCTGCGATGAACATTGGGGTACATGTGTCTCTTTCAATTCTGGTTTCCTCAGTGTGTATGCCCAGAAGTGGGATTGCTGGGTCATAAGGTAGTTCTATTTGCAATTTTTTAAGGAATCTGCATGGGGATGACCCAGAGAGATGTTGTGGGGAGGGAGGTGGGAGGGGGGTTCATGTTTGGGAACGCATGTAAGAATTAAAGATTTTAAAATTTAAAAAATAATTAGAAAAAAACACAATAAAGATGCAACAATTTCACTGAAAAAAAATTAAATGCATTCATCAAAAATGTTTATAGGTAATTGCAAATGATGTTCAAAAACTGTGGCTAAAGATTTGAATTAGGAATAATAGCTTACTCATTTAGGATTAAATGGGCATGCAGTCGGAAAGTGAAGGCTTAATGTAATAGCTTCTGTGTATTCATAAATATTTATCTATGGAATAGTATAATCCTTATTTGGCAGAACACTCATGAATTGAATTTTAAAATGTTTTCTTGTTTTTCAAAAGTATTACTAGATGATTTGGGGGAGATTTGTCTCACAAATGTGACTACAGATGCTTCTAAAATTCCTCTTTTTTTATCGTTTTGATTACGTTTCAAGATATGAGAGAGTCATGAGGGGTAGCATTGATGTCACTCATAAGTATTTTTGCAGTTCGATTTTAGTGTTCCATGTGTTTCCAGTTCAAATTTATCATGATAAAGGGACAGTTATCCAAAAATTTACGAATGGAGACATATTGTAAGGAAACATGAGGGGAACTTAGTTACCAGCATCCATCCATCTGCATGTGAGCTCTGTGAATGGAAATCTTGTCTGCTTTCTTTCCATGGAACCTAGAACAGAGCCTGGTACACAGTGGGGGCTTGCTGTCTTTTGTCAACGACGCCAAGAAATGTGACCAGTTCACAATGTGATTGTGACCTGGCCATTGAGTGGATCTAAATTTCTTTACCATTTCCCATTTTCCCCTCGTTTTCTATCTTTCCTTCACTGCCTGCCTTTCTTGCCTCTATTGTTCCTCTTTTCTGGTTTCCCAGATCTTCTTTCAAATCTGTTAGCAGCATTTATGATTCTCCCTCTTAGCCCACGCCTGCATAAGGCAAGATACCCAATGACTTGACAGGACTGTCTGCACTGGCCTCATCTGTGCACCCAGTGTTTGTCCAGCAAGAGTGTTTTGGAGCTTTGCTGTTGTTGCTGTTCAGTTGCTAAGCCATGTCCAGCTCTTTGTGACCCCATGGACTATGGCACACCAGGCCTCCTCTGTCCCCCACTATCTCCTGGAGTTTGCTCAAATTCACATCCATTGAGCCAGTGATGCTCTCTAACCATCTCATCTTCTACCACCCTCTTCTCTATTTGCCTTCAATCTTTCTCAGCATCAGGGTCTTTTCCAATGAGTCAGCTCTTTGCATCAGGTGGCCAAAGTATTAGAGCTTCAGCATCAGTCCTTCTAATGAATATTGAGGGTTTATTTCCTTTTCGGAAATAAAATTGGCTGGTTTGATTTCCTTGCAGTTCAAGGGACTCTCAAGAGCCTTCTCCAGCACCAAAATTTGAAAGCATTAATTCTTTGATGCTCAGCCCTCTTTATATCCACCTCTCACATCCATACATGACTACTGGAAAAACCATAGCTTTGATTATTCTGATCTTTGTTAGTTAAGTGATATCTCTACTTTTTATTATGCTATTGATGTTTGGCATAGCTTTCCTTCTGAGGAGCAAGTGTCTTTTAATTTCATGGCTGCAGTCACCATCCACAGTGATTTTGGAGCCCAAGAAAATAAAATCTGTCACTGCTTCCACTTTTTCCCCTTCTATTTGCCATACATTGATGGAACTGGATGCCATGATCTTAGGATTTTAAATGTTGAGTTTCAATCCATCTTTTTCACTCTGCTCCTCACCCTTATCAAGAACCTCTTTAGTTCTTCCCTTTCTGCCATTAGGGTGGTGTCATGTGTGTATTTGAGGTTGTTAATACTTCTCCCAGCGATCTTGATTCTAGCCTGGCATTTTTGTATGATGTATCTGCATATAATTTCTCTTGCAGAAATTTATGTGTCTGCAACTTTCTAAGGTTATTAATGCACTGTTTTTATCCAGCCCCAACACCACTCTCAGAGTAACAGCTTAACAGACTTGCTGAATTATCAAATTATTATTCTCATCAAGTTTGATTTTAACTGGGCAAATTATGGTGAGTTCTTGTGGACAAGAAATCTGAGTCATCATTTTTATCATGTAGCAGATTGCTTTCTTTCTTTTTAAATAAAATAATACATTTATTAAGAAATCCTTACCTTCTTTCTGTAAAGCAATTATCCTTCAATTTAAAATAAATTAATTAAAGAAAATTCTGATCAAATTTTAAAAAATTAAGAGCTTTAAAAATGAGGTTAAAATGGCATGTATTTAACTGAACAAGAAATTGAGCCATTTTCACATCTCCTCTCATTGAGTAACTTCTGAGATTTGCAAACCAGTTTTTTTTTTTTAATTCCATATGCATTTACTACCTGCTTAGAATGCAGCTACTGAAAGATAAAATAAAATCAGACCTAAACCTCTCGATGCAGGGTGGCTCCTCCCGGCCACCTCTAACCTCGGACGTGGGGTAGCTCCTCTCAGCCACGCTTAGTGCGCCGGTCGCAGCCGCCCATGCACTGGAGCCTTCTCCAGTGGAATGGCAAACCACTTCAGTATTCTTGCCTTGAGAACCCCATGAACATTATGAAAAGGCAAAATGATAGGATACTGAAAGAGGAACTCCCCAGGTCAGTAGGTGCCCAATATGCTACTGGAGATTGGTGAAGAAATAACTCCAAAAAGAATGAAGGGATGGAGCCAAAGCAAAAACAATACCCAGCTGTGGATGTGACTGCTGACAGAAGCAAGGTCCAATGCTGTAAAGAGCAATATTGCATAGGAACCTGGAATGTCAGGTCCATGAATCAAGGCAAATTGGAAGTAGTCAAACAAGAGAGAGCAAGAGTGAACGTTGACATTCTAGGAATCGGTGAACTAAAACGGACTGGAATGGGTGAATTTAACTCAGATGACCATTATATCTACTACTGTGGGCAGGAATCCCTCAAAAGAAATGGAGTAGCCATCATGGTCAACAAAAGAATCCAAAATGCAGTACTTGGATGCAATCTCAAAAACGACAGAATGATCTCTGTTCGTTTCCAAGGCAAACCATTCAATATCACGGTAATCCAAGTCTATGCCCCAACCAGTAATGCTGAAGAAGCTGAAGTTAAATGGTTCTATGAAGACCTACAAGACCTTTTAGAATGAACACCCAAAAAAGATGTCCTTTTCATTATAGGGGACTGGAATGCAAAAGTAGGAAGTCAAGAAACACCTGGAGTAACAGGCAAATTTGGCCTTGGAATGCAGAATGAAGCAGGGCAAAGACTAATAGAGTTTTGCCAAGAAAATGCACTGGTCATAGCAAACACCCTCTTCCAACAACACAAGAGAAGACTCTACACATGGACATCACCAGATGGTCAACACTGAAATCAGATTGATTATATTCTTTGCAGCCAGAGATGGAGAAGCTCTATACAGTCAGCCAAAACAAGACTGGGAGCTGACTGTGGCTCATTCATGAACTCCTTATTACCAAATTAGGACACAAATAGAAGAAAGTACCATTCAGGTATGACCTAAATCAAATCCCTTATGATTATACAGTGGAAGTGAGAAATAGATTTAAGGGCCTAGATCTGATAGAGTGCCTGATGAACTATGGACTGAGGTTCGTGACATTGTACAGGAGACAGGGATCAAGACCACCCCCATGGAAAAGAAATGCAAGAAAGCAAAATGGCTGTCTGGGGAGGCCTTACAAACAGCTATGAAAAGAAGAGAGGCGAAAAGCAAAGGAGAAAAGTAAAGATATAAGCGTCTGAATGCAGAGTTCTAAAGAATAGCAAAAAGAGATAAGAAAGCTTTCTTCAGCAATCAATGCAAAGAAATAGAGGAAAAGAACAGAATGGGAAAGACTAGAGATCTCTTCAAGAAAATTAGAGATACCAAGGGAACATTTCATGCCAAGATGGGCTCAATAAAGGACAGAAATGGTCTGGACCTAACAGAAGCAGAAGATATTAAGAAGAGGTGGCAAGAATACACAGAAAAACTGTACAAAAAAGATCTTCACGACCCAGATAATCATGAATGTGAAGTCAAGTGGGCCTTAGGAAGCATCACTATGAACAAAGCTAGTGGAGGTGATGGAATTCCAGTTGAGCTGTTTCAAATCCTGAAAGATGATGCTGTGAAAGTGCTGCACTCAATATGCCAGCAAATTTGGAAAACTCAGCAGTGGCCACAGGACTGGAAAAGGTCAGTTTTCATTCCAATCCCAAAGAAAGGCAATGCCAAAGAATGCTCAAACTACCGCACAATCGCAGTCAACTCACATGCTAATAAAGTAATGCTCAAAATTCTCCAAGCCAGGCTTCAGCAATACGTGAACCGTGAACTTCCTGATGTTCAAGCTGGTTTTAGAAAAGGCAGAGGAACCAGAGATCAAATTGCCAACATCTGCTGGATCATGGAGAAAGCAAGAGAGTTCCAGAAAAACATCTATTTCTGCTTTATGCCAAACCCTTTGACTGTGTGGATCACAATCAACTGTGGAAAATTCTGAAAGAGATGGGAATACCAGACCACCTAACCTGCCTCTTGAGAAATCTGTATGCAGGTCAGGAAGCAACAGTTAGAATTGGACATGGAACAACAGACTGGTTCCAAATAGGAAAAGGAGTCCATCAAGGGTGTATATTGTCACCCTGCTTATTTACCTTCTATGCAGAGTACATCATGAGAAACGGTGGGCTGGAAGAAACAAGCTGGAACCAAGATTGTTGGGAGAAATATCAATAACTTCAGATATGCAGATGACACCACCCTTATGGCAGAAAGTGAAGAGGAACTCAAAAGCCTCTTGATGAAAGTGAAAGAGGAGAGTGAAAAAGTTGGCTTAAAGCTCAACATTCAGAAAACGAAGATCATGGCATCCGGTCCCATCACTTCATGGCAAATAGATGGGGAAACAGTGGAAACAGTGTCAGACTTTATTTTGGGGGGCTCCCAAATCACTGCAGATGGTGATGGCAGCCATGAAATTAAAAGACACTTACTCCTTGGAAGAAAAGTAATGACCAACCTAGATAGCATATTCAAAAGCAGAGACATTACTTTGCAAACAAAGGTCTGCCTAGTCAAGGCTATGGTTTTTCCTGTGGTCATGTATGGATGTGAGAGTTGGACTGTGAAGTAGGCTGAGCGCCAAAGAATTGATGCTTTTGAACTGTGGTGTTGGAGAAGACTCTTGAGAGTCCCTTGGACTGCAAGGAGATCCAACCAGTCCATTCTGAAGGAGATCAGCCCTGGGTGTTCTTTGGAAGGAGTGATGCTAAAGCTGAAACTCCAGTATTTTGCCCACCTCATGTGAAGAGTTAACTCATTGAAAAAGACTCTGATGCTGGAGGGATTGGGGGCAGGAGGAGAAGGGGACGACAGAGGATGAGATGGCTGGATGGTATCACTGACTCGATGGACCTGAGTCTGAGTGAACTCCGGGAGTTGGTGATGGATGGGGAGGCCTGGCGTGCTGCAATTCATGGGGTTGCAAAGAGTCAGAAACAACTGAGCGACTGAACTGAACTCAACAGTGGAAAACGTGTAGTAGTAAACTCTTCTGGGTAGATTTTGACCTTCTATACGAAAGATTTCTTAATCGGAGACTATACACATTATTCAGTTTTTCATTCAGTACATAGAAGAAAGTACATGTGGTTTATGATGTTGAAATATAAAATATATCCACAAGGTATGGCGTCAACCTTAGAGAATATGCTTCCAAAAGTACATATGGTAGTAAAAGCCTGAAATTCACAACCAAAATATCTGGGTATTAATGCTAATTCTGCTACTAATGAAGGTGATGCTGCTGTGATAAGAAATTCAGTTCTCTGGGACGTAACATCCTCATATGTAAAAGGGAAATGCTATCCCCCCCTCAGTTCCCATTTTCAGTTTTGGAACTCACACGCGTCTCTACCCAGGAAAGGGATTTTCATCAAAACCAAGCAGTGGATGGTTTGGCTTACCTAATAACTTGAGTGCATTTGGAAGGTGATGCAGAAGCTAATACTTATTCTGGGAAAATGCACTGCAAACATAGGTGCTGAAAATTTCATGAGTAGGGTGAGTTTTATGATGCTCAGAAGTTGTAAGCTTTGAGAAAAGTGACCTGTGAGTTGTGGAGAAAGTCTCACATTGGAGTTATGAGAATGAGAAGAGGCAGGTCTTGCAGGAGAGGACAGTGAAAGACAAGTGAGAGGGATTCAGGGGAAGGAAGAAGAAGGCCTACAGCGAAGGATAAATCTGGGGAAGCAAATTGAGGTCCTTAGGTGGGAGTCATTCTGCGAATGCAGCCCTACAAGTGTGGGCATAGCCTGAAACGCGAATATAAGTCATCACAGTTTCTTAAGTGATATTAGGTGGGTAAAGGCAGGGATGTGGCAGCATGTGGAAAAGTTAGAAAAACCCAATATGATACAGTGCAGGCCCAAGGCCATAGAGAACTGGATTGAAGTCGAAGCAAGGGGAGCTGAAATGTTGAACGTGATGGCACACTTTAGCCAGTGGCACACAATGAGTCTGGGTAGGAGAACATAGATGTGGCGAGTGAGGAGAGCTGGGTTTAGATATGCGGTGTGACACACACACAGATCAACCCTCAGTGCCCAGAAGGACTTCCAGGAGCCATGGCGTCCTGGAGATGCAGGCATGTCGGGCGTGGAGACTGCCATTGTGAATCTGAGCCCCAACTAGACACTTACATATTTCTTTATTGGGATATAGTTGACGGGCTTCCTAGGTGGTGTCGTGGTAAAGGATCTGCCTGCCAATGCAGGAGACTCGGATTCAGTCTCTGGGGTTGGGAAGATCATCTGGAGAAGGAAATGGCAATCCACTCTAGTACTCTTGCCTGGAAAATTCCATGGACAGAGGAACCTGGCACATAGGGTTGCATGGGGCCACAAAGAGTTGGACATGACTGAGCAGACACATACACGCAATTGATTTACAATGTTGATTTCAGGAATAAGCAAAATAACGAATAAGCAGTGATTCACTTACATACCTACACACATACATACACATTTTCAGATTCTTTTCCCTTTTAGTTTACTACAAAATATTGAGTGTAGTTTTCTATGCTATATACGCTATATAATATATGTGCTATATACTATACTATATATAATTGGTTATCTATTTTATATATACTACTGTGTGTATGTTAATCCCAATCTTCTAATTTATCCCTCTGCCTGCCTTTCCCCTTTGGTAACCACAAGTTCTTCTATGTCTGTGGGTCTATTTCTGTTTTGTATATAATTTCACTGGTATTTTTTTAGACTCCACATAAAGATGATATCATTTGACACTTGTCTTTGTCTGACTTATTTCACTTAGTGTGATAATCTCGTGTTCATCCATGTTGCTACAAATGGTGTTATCTTATTTTTTATAGCTGAGTAACAGTCTATTACTCAACTAAATGTTTAGAAGCCCATACATTTGTCATTTGGAGAAGGAAATGGCAACCCACTCCAGTGTTCTTGCCTGGAGAGTCGCATGGACAGACGAGCTTGGTGGGCTACAGTCCATGGGGTGGGCAAGAGTTGGACACGACGGAAGCGACTTAGCGCATGTTTGTCATTCCGTTCACTTAGAAGGGTAGGAGACAGGGTCCTGAGTGCAGCACGCAGGGGACTACTTCCTGCTCACCAGTTAGCAGAGGGCTGTGGACATACTCAAGGGGACACAGTCCACACGTGTGGACAGGAAGTCACTCTGGCTTTGAAACCAGTGCTCCAGAGTAGCCCTCCCCGTGTGATACCTGCATAGGACGGAACCTCAGCCTAAAGACACAGCCCTCAAAAAAAAAAAAAAAAAAAGACACAGCCCTCAGAGAAGTCCCCAGCTGTGACTTCCTGACAGGCTTCGACAGACTCTTCCAGGTGACTGCAGTCAGGGGTTACGTGCTTGGTCTTATCAAGAAATAGGTGAAGAGCTGGGAAGGAACCAAGCCTGAAGTGGTCAAGTGTGGTGGCCTCTTCCTCTTGGTGCAGCATCTTGGAAGCTGGCATTAGAATGATACTGTAAGATGAAGAAGCATGTTAAGAACACTAGGTATTGCTTGGAAAATTCAGACACCTGTCATGCCTTTTAGGATCTGCCTTCAGTTAATGAAACCTCCCCTCATTTTGTACAAATTGAATCAAATAAAAATATATTAGAAAAAAAATATGTTGGTATAGAGTAGATTTCTGGTGCTAACCTAAGTTACAGTTACAGTAAACTTCATCCTCTTGAGAAACGGATTCCTTTCTTAAGGGATGCATGATTATTAATCAGGAAACTGTGTGTTAGCCATTGCAGGGTGAGATGGGTCTGTTCTCCATCATGCTGACCTGGGTTCAGACTTGGACTTTGCTATTAAAAAGTATTGCATTTAGCTCAGCTTTGAAAGTCAACAATCCTAACTTTCGCTCACCTTTTGTAAGACTCTGATGCTGGGAGGTATTGGGGGCAGGAGGAGAAGGGGACGACAGAGGATGAAATGGCTGGATGGCATCACAGACTCGATGGACATGAGTTTGAGTGAACTCTGGGAATTGGTGATGGACAGGGAGGCCTGGCATGCTGCAGTCCATGGGGTCACAAAGAGCTGGACACGACTGAGCGACTGAACTGTCCTGAACTAGGGGTTTCCACTAGCTCACTGTACCACTAGATGGCACAGTGGTATAGAACCCGCCTGCCAATGCAGGAGATGCAAGAGACGCAGGCTCGATCCCTGGGTCGGGAAGGCCCCCTGGGGGAGGGCATGGCAGCCCACTCCAGTATCCTTGCCTGGGGCATCCCATGGACAGAGGAGCCTGGCGGACTCTGAAGAGGATCCTGGCAGCCTCACAGTGGAAGCATCTTAGCAAGTGCACCTTACACTTACTGGGTGTGGGGCAGTTTTGGAAGACCTCTGTGTTTCTTGACATTGCTCCAGAGCACAGCATTCTCAGGATAGATCATTAACACTCAAACGGTCTGGCAGTAATGGAAAGTAGGTAGCTGGGACCACTTCCTGATGCTGTCACTGTTTTGAGAGATCTCAGCTGAATCACTCAGCTTGCCAAGAGCATGTAGCAAGTTCTAAGATTCAGATGGGATTCATGGGAATGTTGTGCTGCGTGAGTTTATCTGTCACCCAGAGTGAACCAAACTGCCGCATCCAAGGGCATGGTCCTCCCTGAGCCCATCCTCACCGCTGACCCCATCTGCAGGTGGGGGTCTCCCTCAACCACACGCGGGGTTGACCGTTCACTACAGGAGCTCACACTGAGCGTGTTGATCTCAGTTATGATCTATGACAGAGAACAGACACAGATTAAAATCCACTGAAGGGAGAGACACGAGGGCCCCGGAGGGCCCCACATGAAGCTCCTCCTGAGCCCCCTGTGGAGTCATCCTGCGCTTCCGTCCTGGCGCCTGTGAGTCACTGTTTGCACTAGAGTTCCCAGGCAAGAAAGCTTGTCTGAGCCAGTGTCCAGGGTTCTGGCTGGGGGTTCACTTCGTGGGCGTGACTGATTGATGCATTATTCAAATGACAGCTCAGTCTATGGGCCTACTGATCCCGTGCAACCCAAAGCCCCCACCACAAATCACAATGTTCTTTCTGCAGACTGTCAGGTGTGGCCATTACCCCAGAAAACAGGATACTTCCTTCAGCCCTGAAGAAGGTGACTTCCCAGAAACTAAGGGAAAATGCCAGACGTTTCTTCGGGCAAGATCAGGTTTTTTTAAAACAATACACCTAAAAATAAAACATGATATTCCCAAAGATACACACAAGAATCTTATTTCTGGATCTAAAATTTTGTAGACTAAAGAAACTGTATAAATGATGAGGGTGAATATAGGATGCCACAGGCAATGTAGAATGATTCAAATCCAACCCGGAATAATTTCTGTAAGTTGAAAAGTGGCTTTTGTTCCTTTACTCTTGAATTCAACAAACATTTTGAAAGGCCATTACATGTCGAGGACTGTGCTGTACATTTGTTGATCATGGGTGTGATCACTGTGTGCCTGGCGCTGATGGTGGTGTGTGCAAATGAGAGGACAGAAATCAATTCAGTAATGACAGACTGCACACAAGTTCACTTGCTATGAGGTCCCGAAGAAGGCTTACAGTTCTCTAAAGATGTTGAATAGGAGGGGTTTGCTTAGCCCTTATTTCTGCTTGCACTATCCAGACTGGCACCAACCCACTCTCAATCCAATGGTGAAATAGACAGACTTACGTACTTGAGAGGGGCTTCCCTGGTGGCTCATTTGGTAAAGAATCCTCCTGCAATGTGGGAGACCCGGGGTCCATCCCTGGGTTGAGAAGATCCCCTGGAAAAGGGAATAGCTACTCACTCCAGTATTCTTGTCTGGAGAATTCCATGGACAGAGGAGCCTGGTGGGCTATAGTCCATTGGGTTGCAAAGAGTTAGACACAACTGAGCGACTTTCACTTCCACGTACTTGAGATGAAGCTGCTCCACTAAAAAGTTCTACAGAAGAGAAAGTGCACAGACCTCATGTTATTTTCCAGTCACATAAGCAGGACTGCTTCACTCATTTCAGTCTTGTAGACGATCTGTGCATGATTGTAACTTACAAAGTAATGCTGAAAATCTATAACTTAGAAACTGTTTAGCATATAGCAAACAAGTCCCTTCTATGACAATCAGAACAGCATTGAACGCACAGGAAAAGTTATTGTTTAAAAACAGCTGTGGGCGTTTTGAAGACATTGACATACTCTTTCATATAGTTCATCTGTGTTTTATTAACACCTCACTCTGTAAATTATTATTCCTAATTTCTACCAATGGTTAGAATTACATAAAGATTTGTATTCTGAGGTGAAGTGCAAGATCAAACTGTTGAGAAAGAAAGAAGGTGATGGTATAGGTGCATTTTAAATTATTGTTGTAAAATTGAGGTCAAGCAAGGAACAGTTTTAAGTGCTTTCCTAAAAAGAAGAACCTTTAAAGTTTTTATTCATATTAATGAAATCTCTAGGGTTTGATAAAAATCCACCGTGATTCTGTGGATATATTTTGGAGAAAAACATTGTTTAACTTTCAGTTTGAATTATGATTTTAGGGAATGGAGATATTTAGGCTGTTTAAAAAACTTCACTCCACTGGCAAAAACCTGCTTCTATTTGTAATGAAAGATAGCTACCTAAAATCGAAGTGATTTGACTGTTATTAAAATTCAATTTGACAGTCATAAATTATATCTTCATAGAGGTAAGTATATTCTTTATATTTTAAATATCAAACTATAACTACGCATTTCTGCAGGAACACAAACGCAAAGGAATTTCATTCAGATAACACATGTTTTAAAATGTAGTTTAGGCTTTAGTTGATTGCAAGAACTGGCCAGTTTTAAAGACTGAGGAAATCTGTTTTATACCCTCTCAGTCAGTGAATGAGACTAGATATCTTATCAGAGAAGAAGCTCTTTCTTCCTGAGTTCTAATTTTGAGTTGGGATCAATGCTGAATTATTTTCCCCATGTGTCATCTCAACATTTTTGCCCTTAGATGTTGGAAACCGTCTCTGTAAATCCCTCCCCACACATGGTACTCGCAGATAAGGAAGAATCTAAGGAGCGTGTTAAAGTCCATTCGGGCTCGTCACCGTCTCGGTCCCATGACTTATGCTATCCTTGCCTGTCCCTCTGTGCAACTCACTTGTGCACCAGATGGACGCAGACCATCAGGTGTAAATCATCTCTGCCTTGCCCAGTGGTACAAGCTTGAGAGTCACCCGCCTCCTCTGGACCCAGGAGCCCTCATGCACAGAAGTGGGGTATCTGACGCAGGTTCTCCGAGGTCCTTACCTACTCTGATTTGTCTTCATGTCTGTATGCACTTGCAGCTCAATACAGGCCAGTCTGTGTGAAACCTATGGTCTTTTGCTGTGTGTGTGTGTGTGTGTGTGTGTGTGTGTGTGTGTGTGGTTTAAATTGTCATGCCCTTTTCACCTCCCTAATTAAAGCAGTCCTCCTGATATTAAAGCCCCAGGTTAATCACCACTTCGAGTGTGAATATTCCCTCCTCCTCAGGCACCCAGGTTGATCAGTCACTCCTTCCTGTACAATTTATCTTTAACTTTTTATTTTGTATTGGACTATAGCAGATTAACAGTGTGATAGATTCAGGTGAACAGCAAAGGAACTCAGTCATACATGTACATGTATCCATTCTCCTTCAAAGCCCCCTCCTATCCAGGCTGCCACATAACACTGAGCAGGGTGTATTTGGACTCTAAAAAGAAACGATACAAATGAACTTATGTTCAAAACAGAAATAGACTCGTAGACTTAGAGAAAGAACTTATGGTTGCCAGGGGGCAAATAGATAGTTTGGAATCAACAAGTATACGCTGCTGTATTTTAAGTGGATAACCAACAAGGTCCTACTGTACACGTCTGGTATGATTTTGGCACAGTGTTCACCAAGTTTATGTAATGATCTTGGTAGCTCATGTTGAATGGTGTCGGATCCATGATCTCCGAAGAAGAAGATTTAGCTTCGGGACCAGGGACCAGGCTTGATCGCTCAAGAGCTTTTGCATAGCAGAGTTTTATTAAAATGAAAAAAGGACAGAGAATGCTTTTGAGATAGACATCAGAAAGGGGTGGAGAGTGCCCCCTTGCTAGTGTTAGCAAGGGAGTTATATACTTTTTAAATTCATCATTGCAATAAATCAAAAGAATGTCTCAAGGTTGTAAAGATCTTACTAGACCCACTCCCACAATTTACATTTTAAGATGACAGGATTAGAACTAACCATAGGAGGATCTTACTAGACCCACTCCCATGAAATACATTTTAAAATAACAAGATTAAGTTAAATCCCTCCCTCAGTCCTGTCCAATACTGGAGTAGGTTGTCTTTTCCTTCTCCAGGGGATCGTCCCTGACCCAGGGATCGAACCCAGGTCTCCCACATTGCAGGCAGATGCTTTAACCTCTGAGCCACCAGGTGTACTCATAACTCATAGTCAGAATGTTTTCAAGAAGGACAAACTGTCCTCAAGCAGGATACACTGTTGTTATATAATCCTTAGTACAGAGATTAAGCTGAGGTGTGTTGACGCCTAATCAGTGATGTCACTAAGATGAAGGCATATAGAAGAAAAAAGAGACACTTGTCCTTTCCTCCTCCTTCAGAATTCCAGACCTCTGTCTCCTCCTCAGGGACCTTGGACTTCTTATCAACCCGCCTAGGAATTAACTCTCTCAATCCCATCTTTTGACACTTAGACAACCCTGAGGCAGGAACTGTATCCTTGTCATTTAACTCTTTTCCTGTAGGAAGGGAACACAGGGAGCTCTGCAAATACTTTTCTAATCATTAGCACTGAGGCCAAGAGCACCAGGCTGCAGCAGCACAGGAGCAGCCTGGAGGAGATGCCCCCGCCCAGGCCAGGGGCAGCGGCCAGGGGGAGCTACCCCGCCAGATGGTCCACACCAAATTCAGATTGATTATATTCTTTGCAGCCAAAGATGGAGAAGCTCTATACAGTCAGCAAAAACAAGACCAGGAGCTCACTGTGGCTCAGATCATGAGCTCCTTATTGCCAAATTCAGACTTAAATTGAAGAAAGTAGGGAAAACCACTAGACCATTCAGGTATGACCTAAATCAAATCCCTTATGATTATACAGTGGAAGTGAGAAACAGCTTCAAGGGACTAGATCTGATAGACAGACTGCCTGGTGAAATATGGACGGAGGTTCGTGACATTGTACAGGAGACAGGGATCAAGACCATCCCCATGGAAAAGAAATGCAAAAAAGCAAAATGGCTGTCTGGGGAGGCCTTACAGATAACTTTGAAAAGAAGAGAAGCAAAAAGAAAAGGAGAAAAGAAAAGATATAAGCATCTGAATGCAGAGTTCCAAAGAATAGCAAGAAGAGATAAGAAAGCCTTCCTCAGTGATCAATGCAAAGACATAGAGGAAAACAACAGAGATCTAGAGATCTCTTCAAGAAAATTAGAGATACCAAGGGAACATTTCATGCAAAGATGGGCTCAATAAAGGACAGAAATGGTAGAGACCTAACAGAAGCAGAAGATATTAAGAAGAGGTGGCAAAAATATACAGAAGAACTGTACAAAGAAGATCTTCACGACCCAGATAATCGTGAATGTGTGATCACTCACCTAGAGCCAGACATCTTGGAATGTGAAGTCAAGTGGGCCTTAGAAAGCATCACTATGAACAAAGCTAGTGGAGGTGATAGAATTCCAGTTGAGCTATTTCAAATCCTGAAAGATGATGCTGTGAAAGTGCTGCACTCAATTTGCCAGCAAATTTGGAAAACTCAGCAGTGGCCACAGGACTGGAAAAGGTCAGTTTTCATTCCAATCCCAAAGAAAGGCAATGCCAAAGAATGCTCAAACTACCACACAATTGCATTCATCTCACACGCTAGTAAAGTAATGCTCAAAATTCTCCAAGCCAGGCTTCAGTAATACGTGAACCGTGAACTTCAGATGCTCAAGCTGATTTTAGAAAAGGCATAGGAACCAGAGATCAAATTGCCAACATCTGCTGGATCATGGAGAAAGCAAGAGAGTTCCAGAAAAACATCTCTTTCTGCTTTATTGACTATGCCAAACCCTTTGACTGTGTGGATCACAATAAACTGTGGAAAATTCTGAAAGAGATGGGAATACCAGACCACATGACCTGCCTCTTGAAAAACCTATATGCAGGTCAGGAAGCAACAGTTAGAACTGGACATGGAATAACAGACTGGTTCCAAATAGGAAAAGGAGTCCATCAAGGCTGTGTATTGTCACCCTGCTTACTTAACTCATATGCAGAGTACATCATGAGAAATGCTGGACTGGAAGAAGCACAAGCTAGAATCAAGATTGCCGGGAGAAATCTCAATAACCTCAGATATGCAGATGACACCACCCTTATGGCAGAAAGTGAAGAGGAACTCAAAAGCCTCTCGATGAAAGTCAAAGAGGAGAGTGAAAAAGTTGGCTTAAAGCTCAACATTCAGAAAACGAAGATCATGGCATCTGGTCCCATCACTTCATGGCAAATAGATGGGGAAACAGTGGAAACAGTGTCAGACTTTATTTTTTGGGGCTCCCAAATCACTGCAGATGTTGACTGCAGCCATGAAATTAAAAGACTCTTACTCCTTGGAAGGAAAGTTATGATCAACCTAGATAACATATTCAAAAGCACAGACATTACTTCGTCCACAAATGTCCGTCTAGTCAAGGCTATGGTTTTTCCTGTGGTCATGTATGGATGTGAGATTTGGACTGTGAAGAAAGCTGAGCACCGAAGAATTGATGCTTTTGAACTATGGTGTTGCAGAAGACTCTTGAGAGTCCCTTGGACTGCAAGGCAATACAACCAGTCCATTCTAAAGGAGATTAGCCCTGGGATTTCTTTGGAAGGAATGATGCTAAAGCTGAAACTCCAGTACTTTGGCCTCCTCATGTGAAGAGTTGACTCATTGGAAAAGACTCTGATGCTGGGAGAGATTGAGGGCAGGAGGAGAAGGGGACGACAGAGGATGAGATGGCTGGATGGCATCACCGACTCGCTGGACATGAATTTAAGTGAATTCCAGGAGATGGTGATAGACAGGGAGGCCTGACGTGCTGTGATTCATGCGGTCGGAAAGAATCGGACATGACTGAGCGACTGAGCTGAACTGAATCATTACCACAACTTTAAAATAGACTTCTCTCCATGTAAAGAGAACACTTCTGAATACCACCTGATTCTTCATAGATCTCAGAACAGCTGGGGGATGCTGCATTAACAAACTGCCTCCATGTCCAGGTAGCTACAGGGGTTTCTCCCTGGATGTGTGTCTGTGTGGCTCAGCAGGGACTCTGTCCCCTCCTCTGTTCCCCGGCTTCCCTCAGAGGCCCGCCCAGTGGTGCAGCCTGGATCTGATGCGCTTGGTGTCCAAGTAGAGGGGAAGACAAGACAAGTCCAACTCTGGTGCTGAAAGACTGCTGGGAAACGCCATGCACTTTCTACCCATGTTTCATTACTCAGTAGGCATGCCTGAGTTTATCAATGCATAATTGTTTACTCTGCTGTGGAGAGGGACTTCAGAGGGAGGTCAGTTACCATACGGTTGATCACACTCACAGCCCCGTGACACAATCATCGGCTACTTCAGGGTCTGTAGTGGTGAAGTCACATTTGGTCTTGACGTGGTTCTCATCCTTACGCAGAAAGGACTGTTAGGACAGCATGTTAATAGGATGGTGGGAATGATGTAAATGTTGGAGAATGTTGAGTTGTCATGTCCCTGGGTATGTTCCAGCATCTCCTGATTTGTAGTCTGTGGGAACTTGAATAGAATCCATACCCTGCTGGTGAGTGAAAACTGCGTAAATCTTAATTATGTTGAATTGGTTCATAGTGTTTTCAGGTCAACTATACCCTTCTACTTTTCTATCTATTCATTCTATAATTTTTGATAGTTTGATATTAAAATTCTAACTAATTTATCTACTTAAAAATAATTGTAATGTACAGTGACACTATATGTAACTTTATTCTGTATTTTCCAAGTCTCTTGTAGATGTTTTATCATGCTTTCATAATTAACACACAAAAACAAGAAGGGAAAGACAATAGAAAGAAAGCAAAAATGGAAGAAGTATACACTTGTATTATGAACCTACTAAATAAAAAGATAGGTTCTATAGATGAGAAAGCCAGAAAACCAGACAACCTTTTCCAAAAGCAATAATAAATGGAGCTAAACTCTAAGAAAGTGAAGTCTTCATAAAGCACCATGAGGAAGCATTCTACAGAAAGCACAGCTGTGCTCCAGTTCAACAAACTGGAATTTAATACTGCATGAGCCATTAAGATGAGACCCTGTGATGAGAAGAAAATGGTCACATCATTATATGGTGCATAACAGTTATGACTAATGAAATCAGGAAAATTAAACTCATGTTTCAAACAGTAAACTATCATAAGAACTGGCATACTCAGTCATCTAGCATTACACCAATTAGAACTCAATTAATCAATACTTCTGTTAAACTCATTAATGTCTATATAGGCAAAATGGCAATTCAAAAATAAATTTCTCACCATGATAGCCTTACACTTCACAGCTAGTTCATAGCTCCCTGAAGACATAATTCCTAAGATTTAAATGTTAATTCTTCATACTGTATGCACTTATTTTGTTTTGCTTTCCAAACCAGCAAATAAAGGGTTGGGATATGACTGTTTCCCTCTTTCTCTCTCCCTTCATATAAATATCTATTTGTTATTGTTCAGTCACTAAGTCATGTCAAACTGTTTGAGACTCCATGGACTGCAGTGCACTAGGCTTTCCTTTCCTTTACTACCTCACAGAGTTTGCTCAAATTCATGTCTATTGAGTCAGTGATGCTATCTAACCATCTCATCCTCTGCTGCCCCTTTCTCCTCTTGTCCTAAATCTTATCCAGCATCAGAGTCTTTTCCATTGAGTTGACTCTTCGCATCAGGTGGCCAAAGATTTGGAGCTTCAGCTTCAGTCCTTCCAATGAATATTCAGGATTGATTTCCTTTAGAACTGACTGGTTTAATCTTGCGGTCCAAGGGAATCTCAAGAGTCTTCTCCAACACCACAGCTCAAAAGCTGCAGTTGTTTGGTGTTCAGCCTTCTTTCTGGTCCAACTCTCACATTTGTACATGACTGCTATTACACAGCCTTTACTGTATCAACCTTTGTTGGCAAAATGATGTCTTTGCTTTTTAATATGCTTTCTAGGTTTCTCATAGCTTTCCTTCCAAGGAACAAGCATCTTTTAATTCTGTGGCTGCAGTCACCATCTGCAGTGATTTTGGAGCCCAAGAAAATTTCCACTTTTCCCCATCTATTTGCATGAGGTGATGGGACTGGATGCCATGATCTTCATTTTTGAATGCTGACTTTTATTTTAAGTATCTGGACTTTAATTTTTGCAAATAAGGATTTTACTGTAACATAATAAATGATTATTATTTCTTCTTTTATAAATATTTTGCCATGCCCATTAGACCTTTTAAAATATTTTGCTTTATTGAAAATAATTCATTAGCAAAATTTTGAAAATAGAGATTATATTTTATTTTTTAATATAAATTTATTTATTTTAATTGGAGGTTAATTACTTTACAATATTGTATTGGTAAAAATAGAGCTTCCATGGTAGGTGATAAATACTCTTTACTTTTGAACTGTCCCATTTTTCTCCCTCTGAATATGTATGTGATTGTGTGTTTCCTTATAAATATCTAGGTATATGTATGACTGTATATTTTGTAGGAACTTGTGCTATTTTTTACTGGATATCACATTGTAAAGATTTCCGTTTTGGAAATATTTAGTGACTGTAATGGCTTTCCTGGTGGCTCAGATGGTAAAGAATCCGCCTGCAATGCAGGTGACCCAGCTTCAGTCCTTAAATCAGGAAGATCCCCTGGAGAAGGCAATGGCACCCACTCCAGTGTTCTTGCTTCAAGAAGCCCATGAACAGAGGAGCCTGGTGGTCTACAGTCCATGGATTCATAAAGAGTTGGACAAACTGAGTGACTAACACTAATGTCTATACAATTTCTCATCTTATGCTGGATCAGCATTTATTTAGCAACTCTGTGACTTCATTTTTTAAAATACCAATAATATAATGAACAGGGCTACCCTCGTGGCTCAGATGGTAAAGAATCTACCTGCAATACAAGAGATCTGAGTTCAATCCCCAGGCTGGGAAGATCCCCTGGAAAAGGAACTGGCACCCCACTCCAGTATTCTTGCCTGGAGAATTCTATGGACAGAGGAGCCTGGAAGGGTACAGTCCATGGGGTCACAAAGAGGTGGACACAACTGAGCAACTAACACTTTCTTACCTTCTAATATGATGAACAGCGTTGACCTGAACTTTGGTCTCCATCATGACAGCTCCTCTCCGCACTTCCCGCTACCTTTCTGGAATCTTCCTCTTCCTCCTCTGTCCTCTCCCCAGCCTGATACTTCTCTCTCTGTGCTCCTTGCCCCCACTCTGTCCCTCCTGGCTTCCTCTCTCCCACGTCCTCTCTTCTACTATGTCCAGATTCTGTATCTTAAAGTCTGAGGGTCTGACTCACAAACTTAGGGCAGAAAATTGTAGTGGAGGGAGGTTGAACAGCTCAGTGCAGAGGTGAAACTGCCATTAAAACTGAGAAGTGAAATGATGATGCCTTATCTGTATCTTAAAATTTGTGCAATTATGAATTCCACAAGTAATTTCAGAGTTTTACTATTTTGATAATCTTCAGTATCTGCATGAAAAGCCCCTAGAAATATGAGACTTTTATCCCTTAACTGCAATTTCAAGGCAAATTGAGGTATTCAAAGGAAAATCATTTATCTCAAAGAAAATTACAACAACAAAAAAAAGATGCAATATATCCTACTAAAGTTTTATTATAAAAGTATTATTGATCTAATGTTTTGAAGTTTTTAAGTGTTCCCAAGTATTAGCATTGCCTTCTTTTTTAATTTAGTTTTTTTTTCTAATTAGAGAAAATAATTTAATTGTTTTTACTTATGCTAGTTAATTTAAAATAAATTGATATTTGGCAGAGAAAATATTAAGGAAGATAAACATGAGAAAGATAAGGCTTTTCTTTGAAAATAAGTAAATACATAAGTAAGTGATCAAATATAGTTTATTCTCCTGATGTAACCAAGTTATTGAGTGAGACTGAATCATACTATGGGATTCCCTGGTGGTTCAGATGGTAAAGAGCTGGTTTAGACAAAGGTACTGCAGAAAACAATGTCGATTTCTTCCCATTGTCAGTTGACATGCTGCCTTTTCTTATATTTTCTGAAAATACAAAATTTATATAGTTGGGAGGACCAATTGAATGTGGTCAAGTTTTAGGAAGTGATGCTTATCAAAGTTTCTGAGGCTCTCACTGCCTACTTTGTAATCCACCAGGTCAGGGGAAGTCAGCCTGAAGTGTCCAAGAATGGTGTTCACAGTGGCCCTGTACCTCCTCCTTTGTGATAAGTGCCCTCTCCTTATCTCATTTTTACTCCTTCCTTCTGTAAATATTTTTTCAAAGTCTATTTAGTGAAAGTGTATAGTGTTTTTCATTTTATTTTTTGTCGACCTATCGTTGATTTATAATGTTAATCTTTGTTGTGAAATTGAAAGTTGCTCAGTCATGTCTGACTCTTTGTCACCCCATAGACTATACAGTCCATGGAATTCTCCAGGCCGGAATAATGGAGTGGGTACCCTTTCCCTTCTCCAGGGGGTCTTCCTAACCCAGAGACTGAACCCAGGTCTCCCGCATGGCAGGCGGATTCTTTACCAGCTGTGCCACAAGGGAAGCCCAAGAATACTGGAGTGGGTAGCCTATCCCTTCTCTAGAGGATCTTCCTGACCCAGGAATTGAACCAGGGTCTCCTCCATTGCAGGCAGATTCTTTATGAACCAAGTTGTACAACAAAGTAAACCAGTTATACACACATATACATTATATATTCTTTTTTATTTTATTCCATTATGATTTGTCACAGGATACTGAATACGCTAACAGTCCCCTGTGCTATACAGTAGGGCCTTGTTGTATATCCATTCTATGTATCATGGTTTGCATCTACTAATCCCAAACTCCCAGTCAACGCCTCCTCCTTGGCAACTGCAAGTCTGTTCTCTGTGTCTGTGAGTCTTTGAGTCTGTGTTTTGTAGATAAGTTCATTTTTGTCATATGTTAGCTTCTACATGTAAATGATATTATATAGTATCTGTCTTTCTCTTTTTGATTTACTTCACTTAGTGTGATAATGTCTAGGTCCACCCATGTTGCTGCACATGGCATTATTCCATTCCTTCTTATGGCTGAGCTATATTCATTGTATATTTGTTCCACATCTTCTTTATCCATTCCTCCACTGATGGACATTTAGGTTGTTTCTGTGTCTTGACAGTGTGACTAGTGCTGCTATGAACATGGGGTGCATGTATATTTTTGAATTATAATTTTGTCTGGATCTATGCACAGGAGTGGAATCGCTCCTTCCATAAATGTTGACTCTGCATCCATTTACCAGGCACAGATATTGATGGTTGGGAAAGATCAGTGAACAAAATAGACCAAGATCTTTACCATTGTTGAGGTGACATTTTCCATGGAGAAGATAGAAAGTAGATAGCTTAAATAAATCACATGTCAAGCTACAAGTAGTAGGTGTGATGTGAGAAGTAGTAGTAAGCAGGGCAGAAGAGATCAAGGAAAAGAGTGCTGTCTTATTCTTGAGCTTCAGGACTGAGCTCTTAAAAGGAAGGACTAGCAAAGAGAAAAAAAAATATATGTGAAAAAGAGAACCCACTAAAAAAGAAGGAAGCAAGCAGAGAAATATCCTTGAAGTTGAGGGACAAGGACACAACCACTGATCCCAAACATCCCAATAGATAAAGAATGATGAGGTCACAAAGATGAGCTTTGGGCTGAACGACGTGGAGATGGTTGATGCTGAGGAGAACGGTTTTATTAATAGTTGAATGGAGGGTGTGCGTGCCTGGCAGGTTGATGTGAGAGCCCCTGAAGGAGGCAGGGAGCACAGGACACTATTTGGGCAGTTTTCTGTAAAGGTGTGTGAAGAGATAAGGCAATACCTAGCAAGGAGACATGGCATAGAGAGAGATTTTAAATGAGAGGAATAAGATCCTGCATGGATGCTCAAAGGGGGCTTCCCAGGTGGCGCCGGTGGTAAAGAACTGGCCTATCAATGCAGGAGACGTAAGAGACGTGGGTTCAATCCCTGGATCAGGAAGATCCCTTGGAAGCGGACACAGTAACCCACTCCAGTATTCTTGCCTGGAGAATCCCATGGACAGAGGAGCCTGGTGAGCTATGGATCATAGGGTCTCAGAGAGTTGGACACGACTGAAGCGACTTAGCATGCGTGCCTGGATGCTCAAGGAGGAGCCACCAGGTGAGACTCAAGCCCTGATGGTCTGGAGAGAGTGGAGCAGCTGGAGCAGTTCCCTTGGAGGAGACAAAGCTGACAGTGTCCTGTGACCACTGCTTCACACCTACCGACTCACAGCCTCACCACCACCGTCAGGAACCCACCTGGACTAGCCTCATGCTCCTTACGGCCATCCAGTGACCTCCCTTAAGCAGGGGACTCTGTTGGCTCCTCACCCTCCTGATGCTCTGAGTACCCCCTGTTCTGTCTCCTGTGCTCACCCTTCTTCAGTCGCTGGGACTGTCTCCTGTGTTTTCTGGAATCCCTTGTCAGTTGTCTCCAGCATCTTCTATACCCCCTGTACCCTCCCATGTTCTGAGTCTCCTACTGCTTCCTGCTTAGCCCGTGGGGCCTCTCAGTGGTCCTCTGTCATCTCACTGTCCTCTGCGTGCCTGGAGGTGGGGCAGGTGTCCTCTCTGCCCCACATCCTGACCTCAGACCCTTCTCCTTCCCAAACAGCCCTCCCCTTGGCTTCCCAGGCCGCCAGCTTACAGCATCCACCGACTGCCGTGTCCTTGCTATCTATCAGCATCGGGCCCGTCCCGCCTCATCCTCAGTGAGTTGACCCTGGTGTAGAGACACATGCCATACTTCCCAGTTCTTGGTGACTTCAGTGGACATGTAGCTGACTTTCCCAAAAGCCATGCTGCCCAGCCTCCAGAACTCCTTTCCTACGATGGTCCTCCAGTTGGCCTCAGCCACCATCACTGCTGTCCCAGAGGACCTAACTCTGCAGTGGTTACCATCCTTCCATGGGCTAAACCTGATGAATTCTTCTCTTTGCTTTCTCTCCAGCTCACTGCTTCCTACCTGCCAGTTTTGACTCCGCTGATATCTCAGCCTTCGATGTGGCCAGATTTTCATGCTTTCGCTGACCCCACCCTCAGGATGCCCTCACTTTCATGCTCAGATATTATTCTTACACAATGTGATCACTTGCTTGTTTATTTCCTTGACTTTTGTCATCCTCTTGTTCTCTCTTCTTTATGTTTTAGTCTTTTCTCTTCCCTCTTCCTTTATAGTTCCACTATCACATAAAGCTTTATTTTCTACAGATGTTCTCCTGGTACAGAGCATGAAGTAGCCTGGAAACACTCTCCTTGCTTGGCTTACAATTAATTAATGATTGCTGTTCAGCACCTAGAGGATTACATTTCCAGGGAACAACTAACAAAATATAACCACAGTGTCCAGTAATCAGTTCTATTTTGTTGGTTTCTTTTTACCCTTAAGATAATGTGTTAGAGAGTGCAAATCAAGTGCATTATACATGTTGATTCAAAAAGAAACCGCTAAATAGTGGTGGTTTTTGGTAGGTGGGGTGAAAATTTGAAATTTTCTACTTTTTATGTCTGTATTATCAGTAAAAAAAGAAAAAGCCAGCCATTAAAGAGATTTCAGGATAAAATGGTGCATACTATTGTTGAGAAACAAAACTGTCGCTTCACTTCAAATATTCTCCCTTATAAAATAATGACCAGGTTCATCTTATGAAAATTAAATATCATAATACTTCTTATTATAAATTAGTTCCCCAGAAATCTTATTGTAAATGGAAAATATTCATCTTTAATGAAATCCATAATTGTACCTAAATACCTAAATTTTCTTTCTGTGTTAATTTCTGTAAATCATAATTACCATGGTAACACAAATGAAGCAAGATTCATTGATATTAAGTTGAAGCATATTCCTTTTACTATACTCATTTGTTATTTAAGAAATAACTAAAGTAAATTTCTTTTTCTTTGGGATATACTCTATTTTATAGGTATACTCTATTTGCTTTTGAAAACAATGTATTGATAAATAGTGAAATAATATATTCATTTTTCAAATCTAAAGAGTATCTTTGACATTAATTTCATGATACAACTTTTTATTCTTTCATAAGGTTTGAGATCTGTTTTATTTAGTTGGTCTTTTTACAAATTATTAAATGATGCTCTTAGGATGCATGCTCATAGGCCAATACTTTGGACACCTGATGTAAGGAGACAACTCATTGGAAAAGTCCCTAATGATGGGAAAGATTGAGGGCAAAAGGAGAAGGGGGCAACCGAGGATGAGATGGTTGGATGGTATCACCGACTCAATGGACATGAGTTTGAGCACATTCCAGGAGATAGTAAAGAATAGGGGAGTCTGGCGTGCTATCATCCATGGGGTTGTAAAGAGTCTGAAATAACTTAGCAAATGAACAACAACAATAGCAGGCCTATGAACATGATTTTTTAAACAGTCAGTGTAAGTGACCATGTTGAGAGAAAGCATGGTCAAAGGTGACAAACAGGAGAGAGTAAGACAGCACATGGAAAAACAGCTTTGCAAACCAAAACAGAGTACATTAAATCTGTAACTGACTCTATCCTATTTTTTCGTTCTTTTATTTGGAGCCTTTGTGAAGAAAAGTGTAAACGCCTACATAATTTACCTGTAGAGTACACCTTGAAATTTATGACCTGAGAACATAAGAATCCGAGATATATTGACACTGTTACAGAACATAATCTCTTTCATTAAAGTATGTCTTAAAAAATACTATCCTTCACAAATATTTTTATAAGAGCTGCAGAAAACTTGCTCTGAAGCCCTGTGTTGCTTATCCAGGTCCTCCGGTCACCAGTTCACAGCCTCACTAGAGCCGATCTCTCTCCAGGACTTTCCTGGTAAGCCAAGTCAACTGCCTTGACTTGCAGATGGCAGGCAGTCTCAGGGGTCACTTTTCTTTTTCCACGTGGAACATTAAATGAACTCCTCTGCATCGCAGATAGGAATGTCTGCCAAAGCCATCATCCTAACCTTTGAGCTGCGCCTTTACTTATTGTATGGACTATGATGTAGATGAGAGTAAACCGCCAGTTACCATGACTGTGCTCTAGTCTTTAACAAGGGCTCTGCCCATTGCACACTCTTCCTTTGATGTCATTCTGCTGCATTGCACCTCTTTCCACTTGATATACCAACATCTCTACAGAGTGTCCACTCTCAGTTGGCCTCCACTCTGCTGTGTATGGACATCCTCTGCTTCTGTTTTCTTGTGCTTTTCTATCTTTTTCTCGCTGACCATTCCCTGTCTTATTCTTCCTTTAAGTGAATTTAATCTCTCATCTTCTAAAAGAAACCTCTTTACTAGTCTAGGTTTTTCTGCCCCTTACTTAATCCTCAGTTATATTGTGCATTTAGCTGGTAAACTTGCTCCTCTATGTTAAAGGCTAAGACCACATGCCACCAAGTTTATCTTAAGGGACTGGATGAAAGGAGGGTTCAAGTCCATTATCATAGATCAGCTAGGACTGCTACTTCCCGTTAAAATGAGGAAAGAGAGCTGCCATCACATACCAGGATGCTAAGTCCTGCACTGAGAAAGAATGGGGGACAGGGAAAAAGAAATACCTTCAAATTATAAAAACAAACAGAGCATATAAGAGGGGCGCAAGGAAGTAGGAGTGAAACTCCAAGTTGAAGTGGAAGTTTCTAGAATTTGTTTTACTCAAGGCAGATTTTAACCTGCAATAGAAGTGGGGAAAGCACACTGTAGAGACACAAAGAGAAAATGGTGATAGGCATTTGGTCAAAAATATCTGTGAGAGGCACTTAGTTGGTCTGCTAATATTTGCCAGGCTAATGAAGATTCTGAGTCTCATGAAAAACCCAAAGAGCAAATTCTGAAATATGTGAAATTACATGGAAATGATTGGCAAAGTCAGATTTTATGACAAATGATTGGGAGCCCAGAATAAACTCAATGGGGAAAAGTGACAGAGCTTTCAATTCATAGCCTTCTAAGAAACACGCAAATCCTAAAATAGGCATGTCCTGCAGAGACCATCCTGGAGAAGAAATGGCAGCCCGCTGCCCTCCTCTCTGTTCTACTGTCCTGTTAGCCTGCGCGGAGCCCTTCTGGAGTTCTGACCCATGGCAACTGACTCAGGAGTTGCTGCATGTCAGCGGAGCTGTAGATGACCCAGAAGAACCTTAGCTTTGTGGTAGTTATGTAGCCATGGTCCCTGTTCATGTTCAGAACTACTGATACGTGCCTAAGAGTAAACTGAATGTGAGTCATTTAATATTGTTTTCTGCTCTCAAAAAATTATTTTACCTAATTCCATTTCTGCCTTATGAACATGTTATATTAAAAAAAAGATTTGGGTTGAAATATGTATTAAAAATTAGTCTTCAAAAATTATAGTACATGTTGCATTCAAAGCTGCTGTGTGCTTAGTCACTCAGTTGTGTCCGACTCTTTGCGACCCCATGGAGTGTAGCCCACCAGGCTCCCCTGTCCATGGGATTTCCCAGACAAGAATACTGGAGTGGGTTGCCATTTCCTTCTCAGTGGGATCTTCCCAACCCAAGGATCAAACCCAAGTCTCCTGCATTGCAGGCAGATTCTTTACCTTCTGAGGTACCAGGGAAGCCCATAAATGCAAATAATGAAGTTCAAAATGATTAACCTCCATTACCTATGAAAAAATTGTTTTGATCAGTTTACTAAAATTCAAATTTTCAGTGACCTGATTTTTCCTATTAATGACTCTGGTCACCATTTCCTATATGGTGGAACCCTCCCACCTATATCTAGTCTAAACAATTCTCCAACACTACGATGTCCTACAATTTGACTCAACTCCTACACTGTCTACATGGAGACAGCATCAGATCCCACAGGTTGAGGGCTCAGTCCTCCAAGAGAGGCCCCCACCCTATCTCTTTAGACACCAATAGCAAGTCCAGGCTGTCTCCTGATCTTCTGGTGGGCTATAGATCAGAGGTTTCCATGACTCTGTCCTTGGGTTTGATTGATTTGCTAGAACAGCTTACAGAGCTTAAACATTTTGCTTATTGGTTTACCAGTTTATTGTAAAAAGAATAGGACTTGGCAACAACCAGATGGAAGAATGAGAAGGGCAGGGTATAGGGAAAGTACAGGGAGCTTGCATGGCCTCTCTGGGGCTTCTCTCTCAGCAGCCCCCATGCTCACCAACAAGGAAACTCTCTGGATCCTGTTCTCTTGGATTTTCACAGAGGCTTCACTGTATTAATGTGATTGATTTTAATTATTGGTGATTGACTCAGCCCCTCTGCACTCCAGGTCAGGGGGTAGGACTGAAAGGTCCAACCCTCTAATCACATGACTGGTCCTCTGGCAACCAGCCCCCAACCTTAGGTGTGTTCCATAGCAACTCCATTAATATAAACAAAAGACATCTTTATTGCAATCATTATGTAGGAAATTCCAAAGGCTTTAGGAGCTTTGTCTCAGAAATAGGAATGACCAAATATTTTTTATGACTATACCTATTTATGAATCACAGCTATTTACATAGTCATAGCATTTTCACTTTTACTGAAAGGATACAAAAGTATGTTGTTCAGTTGCTCAGTTGTGTCCAGTTCTTTGCCACCCCATGGACTGCAGCATGCCAGGCTTCCCCATCCTTCACCATCTCCTGGAGCTTGCTGAAACTCATGTCCATTGCATGGATGATAACATCCAACCACCTCATCCTCTGTTGCCCCCTTCTCCTTCTCTCAACCTTTCCCAGCATCAGGGTCATTTACATATCTTCACACTGGGTGGCCAAACTATTTGAGCTTCAGCTTCAGCATCAGTCCTTCCAAAGAATATTCAGAGTTGTTTTTCTTCAAGATTGAGTGGTTTGATCTCCTTTCTTTCCAAGGGACTCTCAAGAACCTTCTCCAGCACCACAGTTTGAAAGCATCAGTTTTTCAGCACTCTGCCTTCTTTATTGTCCAGCTCTCACATCTGTACATGACTGCTAGAAAGATCATAGCTTTGACTAAACCCACATTTGTTGGCAAAGTGATGTCTTGCTTTTTAACACTGTTTAGGTTTTTCATAGCTTTCCTGCCAAGGAGCATTCATAATTTTCCATTCTCTTCTTTCTTGGCTATTTGTAAAGATAATCCTCAGACAATCACTTGGTCTTCTTGCATTTCATTTTCTTGGGGATGGTTTTGTTCACTGTCTCCTGTACTGTGTTACAAACCTCTGCCCATAGTTCTTCAGACACCCTGTTTACTTGACCTAATTCCATAAATCTACTCATCACCTCCGCTGTATATTCATAGGGGATTTGACTTAGGTCATACCTGAGTTGCCTAGTAGTTTTCCCCATTTTCTTTAGTTTAAGCCTGAGTTTTGCTATAAGAGATGGATGACCTGACCACAGTCAGCTCCAGGTCGTATTTATGCTGACTGTATACAGCTTCTCCATCTTTGGCTACAAAGAATGTAATCAATCTGATTCCGGTATTAACCATTTGCTGATGTCCATGTTTAAAATCATCTCTTGTATTGTGGAAAAGGGTGTTTACTACAACCAGTGTGCTCTCTTGATAGAATTCTATTAGCCTTTGCCCTGCTTCATTTTGTACTCCAAGGCCAGACTTGCCTTTTATTCCAGGTATCTCTTGACTTCCTACTTTTTCATTCTAATCCCCTGTGATGAATACAATATCTTTTTTTGGTATTAGTTCTAGAAACTCTTGTATGTCTTCATAGAACTGATCAAATTCAGATTCTTCAGCATTGGTGATTGGGACATAGACTTGGATTACTGTGATGCTGAATGGTTTGCTTTGGAAACGAAGAGAGGTCATTCTGTCATTTTTGAGGTTGCACCCAAGTACTGCATGTTGGACTCTTTTGTTAACTCTGGGGGCTACTCCATTTCTTCTACAGGATCCTTGCCTACAGTAGTAGATATAATGATCATCTGAGTTAAATTCACTCATTCCCATCCATTTTAGTTCACTGATTGCTAAGATGTCAGTGTTTACTCTAGCCATCTCCTGCTTGACCACATCCAACTTATTCTGATTCATGGACCTAACATTTCAGGTTCCTATGCAAAACTGTTCTTTCCAGCATCAGCTTTTACGTTCATCACCAGGCAGATCCGCAACTGAGCACCATTTCTTCTTTGGCCCGGCCACTTCGTTCTGGGGCTGTTAGTAGTTGTTCTCCATTCTTCCCCAGTAACATTTTGGACAACTTCCAACCTAAGGGGTGGGATGGGACGGGGGCCTCATCTTTCAGTGTCATGTCTTTTTGCCTTTTTTATACAGTTCATGGGATTCTCACAACTAATATACTGGAGTGGTTGGCCATTCCCTCCTCTGGTGGATCACATTTTGTATGACCACATTATAACCAGGTATATATCATGGGTGACATAGTTTCAGATTTTTTGTTTTGATTGCTTTTAGAATCTTGCTAACTACTTAGCAAATGTTTGTATTAAAATTTAAATGTGTGCTCAGAGTATATTACTTTAAGTTCACTATTTAATGCTTTCTAATTTAGATTGCACTACTTGTAACACAAGGTTCTGGAATCTTAATACTGGTCTCTTCTCTCTTTTCTTTGTTGTTGTTGTTTTTTTTTTTCTTTCTTTCCCCTAATATCTGTAAGACAATCTCATGCAGGACAAACTCAATAGCTGAACCATTCTACCTAAGGGGCCCTTGGGCACAGAGGTCTTTTTGTCCCTTTTCTTGTAGGCAAGGCTCCGGCCTCTATGACCTCCCCTGAGTTCCAAAGGGTGGTTTTAAACAGTTGCCAAACAGCAGAGGAGCCACCGAGAAACCACCCAAGGCAAAATTAAAAAGGATCAGAGAAGGTCCTCAAAATTAGGAGATAGACCACCCTCCTTGATCGAGTCAGACCCCACATTTGAGCCACCGTTATAAAAACCCTCATCGAGTTCTCTGGGGTCGAGACACACAGTTTTCAAGGCAGAAACCCAGTGTGGCTCCCTTTGCCTTGCAAAGCAATGAAGCTGCCCTTTACTGTTTCACCCAAAACTCTACCTCTGGGATTTGATTCTGCATCTGAATATAGAGGGGCTTCCCAGGTGGTGCTAATGGTAAAGGACCTGCCTGCCAATGCAAGAGCCGTGGGTTCGATCCCTAGACCAGGAAGATCCCCTGTACGAGTCATGGCAGCTCCAGTATCCTTGCCAGGAAAATCCCACGGACAGAGGAGCCTGGTGGGCTGCAGCCCATAGGGTCACAAAGAGTTGAACACAACTGACATGACTTAGCAGGGACATGTACTGTATACAGAGAGGTCGAGCTTTCAAAAACACTTTGTCCATTTTTCTCTTGAAATCTTATTCATCAGTTAAGCCTTTGATTGAATTTATATTCTTGATAGTGTTGTATCCTTCTGTTTTGATTCTGAAAACTTCAGTCTTCTAACTGGAACTCTCCTTCCTGCAGTTAGATCCTCTCTGTACACACAGTATTATTTTTGCAGGAGTCTATATGCTGTTTGTTACTATATCATATTTCTGGACCCCCTCAAAGAAAATAATACATATTTTTTTGAAGATTTTCTTTTTAAAAGTGCCACCTTTTTTGGCAAAATTACTGCTACTAAATTACCCTGCTAAATATTTGATAGCTATAATTAGATACACATAGCTCAGAAGTACCTAATATGCCATTTTATTTTCTGATAGCAAGTCACAGAATTTTCAAGCAGCATAATATGAACTGAAATTAAAATACCTGCTTTAAAATTAAACTCCATCTATTATTTGTACATTAAATGATGAAGGAAGTTGAGCATTATGAAACATCTCAAAGTGTATATCTATAAGGAATAGTGTTCAAAGCTAACTGAAGTACTACTGAATAAGTTAAGCAAGTAACTCCTGACTTTCACTATAAAATAAGAGTTAAATAATTCCAGATCACTTAATTGAATAGAAAAAGTTCAAGAGTACTTAAATTGTTAGGAATTGAAGTAACTCCTAAATGCCTAAAACATCAAGCGTATGTCTAGAGAACGTAGAAGAAACATGAGCCTTCTTCTAGGTGCTATGTTGCATCAGATTGTTGAGTTCGTCCTGTCTCCTGATTCAGGAGCTCTGCAGATACAGGTGTTGCAGGCTAGGAGAACTCCTTTGAAATGGTCTGGGTTTCCTTGGCATCAGTTTTTGCCAGTGGAGAAAATATCAACTTATTATCAATCCCAAGTGGTAATCACAGCAAAGCAAAATTCAGGATGACACATTAAATAAACACGTGTGTGTCTGTCTATAGAGAATTTGTGTGTGTTGTGGGGAGATCACTGGCATGGCTTTAAAAATGTGGAGAAAATAATGAAAGGAGAGATGATCCTTCAATATACACAACACAGTGGGAAAATTACCCTTGGTTATTTCAAACACAAGGAAGCACCCTTTTATTCAAAAAGGTGGATTAAAAAAAATAACTGATGCTGAAAAGTGAAAGTGGAACAAGACACACGTGAGATTAAGTACATCTAAACCGTCAATGGCAACCCACTCCAGTATTCTTGCCTGGAAAATCCCATGGAAGGGGGAGCCTGGTAGGCTGCGGTGCATGGGGTCACGAAGAGTCAGACATGACTAAGCGACTTCACTTTCACTTTTCACTTTCATGCATTGGAGAAGGAAACGGCAACCCACTCCAGTGTTCTTGCCTGGAGAATCCCAGGGACAGGGGAGCCTGGTGGGCTGCTGTCTATGGGGTCGTACAGAGTTAGACACGACTGAAGTGACTTTGTAGCAGCAGCAGCAGCAGCAGTCAGCCACTGTTCTTTGCTCACTGAAGCTGATGTGCAAATATCAGGACCCAACTGCATTTCATAATCACTTGTGTTGGACAGGAAAATGAGTTCAAGATGTACCCTCGGGGTTAGGCTTGACTTCAGGAAGCCTTCTGTATTTGTCTTCTGATGCTGTATGACAGGTCACCATGCCCTTGGCAGGTACAGAGCTCAGGTTTCCTGGAGCAGGAGGCTTGGCAAGACTCTGCCGGGTCCCACAGTCCCCACAACACAGGGCTCCCCTGGCCCCTGTGGGTGTGAGATCTCACCTGAAGCTCTAGGTCCTCCTCAAAACTGTTGCTGGCAGATTTCTGTTCCTTGTGTTTGCTTTGGTCCTTCTGGTTGTACCCAAGCCTCAACTTCCTGACAGCTGCCCATGGCCCAAGCCACATGGGCCCCCCACCACAAGGCAGTGCCACCCCCCGTCCCCCCGCCACAGAGCCAGCAGGGCAGCACAGTTGCTGCTGCTTTCTGTAACCAGAACAGCTCAGCAGAGAGGTCATGCTGCCCAGAGCTGATTCCTTGCGATCACCTCAAGTCAATTCATTGAGGATCTTCAGTGCACCCGCAAACGCCCCCTCCCTTGCATGTGACACTGCATCATCTCAGGAGTGACAGCAGCATTGTCAGTTAGAAGTGGCCTATGCGTCCTGACTCCCCTGGTGGCTCAGACGGTACAGCGTCTGCCTACAATGCGGGAGACCCGGGTTCCGTCCCTGGGTCGGGAAGATCTCCTGGAGAAGGAAATGGCAACCCACTCCAGTATTCTTGCCTGGAAAACTCCATGGACAGAGGAGCCTGGTAGGCTACAGTCCACAGGGTCACAAAGAGTTGGACACAACTGACCGACTTCACCTTCATGCGTCCTGCCCACACTCGAGGGACAGAGGTTCTACCAGGCATGGGGGTCACAGTGGCATTCTGGCACCACGTGTTCCAGCAGGCTTCTGAACGTGGGACTAGAGCACTAGGAGAAATGAAGTGATCTTGGTGGAGTGGGGAAGATTGTGTTTGCAAAGTAAGTTATTTGATCGCCTGGGGACCAGAAGGGTATTGGCATTGCTGTTTAGTTGCTACAAGGTGTCTGACTACCTGAGACCCCGCGGACTGCAGCCCACCAGCCTCCACTGTCCATGGGATTTCTCAGGCAAGAGTACTGGAGTGGATTGCCATCTCCTCCTCCAGGGGATCTTCCAGACCCAGGGACTGAACCTGGGTCTCCTGCATTGCAGGCAGATTCTTTACCAACTGAGCCACCAGAGGAGTGTCTAGAAAGATTATCAAAGTGCACAAGGCAATGTTTAAGGGTGGTGGTTATATTCATTATCTTGACTGAAGGGGTTTCATATATATATATACACACATATATATATATGTGTTATACATATATGTGTGTTATATATATATGTGTGTGTGTGTAAGAGAGAGACAGAGACATAGTTTTGTCTGGCTTTTCTCACTCTCCATAATTATTTGGAGATTCTTTTATGTGTGTGTGCTTCAGTAGTTAATTCCTTTTCTATTGCAGAGTAATAGTCCATTGTGTGAATGTACTACCATTTATCCATTCATCTGTTGATAGACATTTGAGTTGTTTCCAGTTTTTGGCTAGTAAAGATAAAGCTCCTAGCTACATGAAAAAATAATAAGTTTATTGGCTAAAGAAGAAATGGAGTGTGTTAATAATAGTAGTTAATGTTTCTGGATATTTATCTTAAATGTCAAGCTATGGAAGTTGAGTGCTTAATGAACACTAACCCAGTCAATCCACACAATCCTATGAAATAGATTTTACTGTTATCCTAGTTTTACATATGAAGAAACAGAGAGGAAAGTAGCTTAGGAGCTCATCTGAGTCATCTAGTTGGTTAGTTGAAGCTAAGCAAGGTGTACATTTATTTAGTTCACATGTATTTTTCCTAGCCATACGTGGTATTTTTAGAAACTCTCCTCCTGGCTTCAAATCAGGGTCCGTAGATTTGCCTTATGCTCGCTTCTTTCCAAGTAGACCTGTGCATTCTCAATACGAAAGTGCATTCCCCAGAGTCCTTCATACTGAGCTTTTACTGGTTTTAGCGTTAAACTTGACATATATTCACGTTACTTATCTAAAATTGTAACTGAAACTAATTGAACTACAGTCACAGTTTTTAAATGCATAGAGCATTACTGATGAGAAGTTCAGGAAGAGTTACTACTTCAACCAGCTTTACCCTTGAAGAGATCTTTTTTCTTCGAAACAAAACAAAACAGAATCATTCTGATTGTTCTAGGAGGTAGACGATATTTCACTTAGCTGTTGCTAAGGTCATGAAACCTCATTGCCAATGAAAATCTGTATCCCTGTCTGTTGGAAATAAAGCTAGGAGGGCTTCAGTTCCTGACAATGATGAATTCAAACACGGAGTTCCCAGATGCTTGCTCAGAGGAATCTGTGGAGATGGGGTCTCCTAGTGAACCACTTTAAATGACATTGGTCTCTAGTTATTACTTTCTTAAAAATCCAATTTTTTCCCTGTGACAATTCTGCTAAAAATATGATAAAGTTACAGTTAGTGACATGACCAAACAGATTGCACTCCCTGAGCACATAAATCAGCTCTCTCTTGCTCCCACCATGGATCAGAGTTGAGTCCTAAAAGATCACTCTTTGTCAATCGTTTGCCTGGAAAGTGAAGCATGCACACACATAGCCAACAGAGCTTCTGGGGCTTTCTGCAAGTACTTGTCATTCCCTTCCACCAAGGGCTTGAGTTGATCTGCCAAAATCGTTATTAATTTCTCTGATTCACTGAAGATTGCCCATTCACTGGTGACAAGGAGGCCTTGCCTGAGTTCTGAGTCACCAGCCAGACCTGCTCCCTTAAACCTCCTTCTTCACGAGAAGAAATACAAATAGACTTTTCCTAAATTAAAAAAAAAAAAAAGATCTTGTTTTAGTCCTAAAGGACTGTTATTTTATATATAATAATGAAGGTGGAGGAGGGCAGGTTTAGACAGCCTTGTTGAGAATGAGATGGGAATTTAATTATCCTACAAGTCATGCCATTGTAATAATTAAGTCCCTGGAGTGCTGAGTGCCAGAAGGCCGGCCAAGCGCTTCGAGTCTGCTTTCTTGGTTCATCGTCATGGTTCTCACATCATCTCGTTGGGATGCAGTGGAAAGTTCTGTTCAGCCAGTGTAAATTAAACTACTCTGATTTTTACTCTGTGTGTGTCCTCTCTAGTTTTCAAGGGCACATTCTAAAACAAGGCTCCAAAGTGAGCATTCCTCTCACTTCCATTTTACAGAGAGTGAATCCGAGACTCCTGTAGATGAAGGTATGACATGTGGGCTCTTTTTAGTAACTTTGTTTCTGCTATTTTTTAAGTGCATTCCATTATATCCTATTATAAGTTATTATTACTGATTTTTCTACTGTTCAAATATTGGTTTGCAACTTTGCATTAACTAAGAAGTCTTTGTTATTTATGCTGCTAAGCTGCTTCAGTCCTGTCCAACTCTGTGCAACCCCATAGACGGCAGCCCACCAGGCTCCCCCATCCCTGGGATTTTCCAGGCAAGAACGCTAGAGTGGGTTGCCGTTTCCTTCTCCAATGCGTGAAAGTGAAAAGTGAAGGTGAAGTCGCTCAGTCATGTCCAACCCTCAGCGACCCCATGGACTGCAGCCTTCCAGGCTCCTCTGTCCATGGGATTTTCCAGGCAAGAGTACTGGAGTGGGGTGCCATTGCCTTCTCTGTTATTTATAGTTCAATTTTTTTTTTCAAAACCAATAAACTAAATAGTAATTTAACTTGATATGACTATCGTTTACCAGTTTAAAATCTTTCATATAATTTCCTATTTTTGTCATATGTGTTAGGTTTCATGTGCACAGAGTATGGGCATAATTTGCCGGTTTCATCCCTGGATTGCCATTATTTTTAATTACTCTGAAAGAAACAAACACTTGGTTTAAATTTATTTAAATATATTGTATGCATACAGTTGGACATAGTAGGCATTAAAAAATACTTAAGAAACAATGCCCTTAAAGGATTTCCCTCATTTTAAGGAAAAAATATTATTAAAAGAATTTTTAACAAGTCACAAAGGTACTGTCAGCAGAGCAGACTATTTTGTATTGATCGCAGAGAACAGGAAAACAAGACTTCCAAATAAAGTAGAAATTTACAGGCCACCAGAGTGAATAATTGAAAGTTGATGCCATTAGAAAATGCCATATTAATCACCTCTTTAACTTTTGTGATTATAAAAATTTAAAAATGCTGAAATGAGAAATCACCACAACATTCATCTACAGAATGTGAATAGTGATCCTTGTGGCTGAGGGTTGTTTTAGAAAGCTGAGTAAACTCATGTCATTTATGGATGTTCTTTTTTTTTTTAATTTTTGTTTTTACTTTATTTTACTTTACAACACTGTATTGGTTTTGCCATACATTGACATGAATCCACCACGGGTGTACATGAGTTCCCAATCCTGAACCCCCCTCCCACCTCCCACCCCATATCATCTCTCTGGATCATCCCTGTGCACCAGCCCCAAGCATCCTGTATCGAACATAGACTGGCAATTCATTTCTTACATGATAGTATACATGTTTCAGTGCCATTCTCCCAAATCATCCCACCCTCTACCTCTCCCACAGAGTCCAAAAGTCCATTCTATACATCTGTGTCTCTTTTGCTGTCTCGCATACAGGGTTATCCGTACCATCTTTCTAAATTCCATATATATGTGTCAGTATACTGTATTGGTGTTTTTCTTTCTGGCTTACTTCACTCTGTATAATTGTCTCCAGTTTCATCCATCTCATTAGAACTGATTCAAATGTATTCTTTTAAATGGCTGAGTAATACTCCATTGTGTATATGTTCTAAGTAATAGAAGTTATAGTCATTAATATCACCTTTATGTACATTCCATTCAGGTAGGAAATGTGTGTGTTATTTTTACTACTGTGTCACTAGGATCTTCAACAATCTCTGCCAGATTTAAGATTAGAACCCAGTTCTTCCTATAATTGAAGTTAAAAAAATAATTGATATTAGCAATGTACAATGAGGAGACAGAGTTTGACATCTGTTTAACACTGAGCAATCAGGATGTTAGTAACATCAACCAACCATAGGGGGGATTTTTTTGTTTCATTTTAATGTCAACTAGTAGTAATATTGACATGATATTTCCAAAATTGAACTTAGGATGGGTGTACTGATAGAATGTTCTAGAATGAGAAGTGGACCGTCTCATGGCAAGATCTGAAATTAGTTTTGAATCTATTAGAGAGATTGGCAAACCAGATGCTCTTGCAACAGAAGCTTAAATAAGGATGATGCTTAGAATCCTACCTTACAGAAAAGTTTAAAAGAAACCACGAGGAGTTTTTCATCAAAGGAGAAAATTTGAGTCGATTTGGGCAGCGTTGGGTGAAAAAGTTGGGGTTGTAGTCTGTGTTTCAAATGTAGGAACCAGGAGCAAAATATGTGAGTTAGAGGGAGAGATATTTTTAGCTCAATATAAAGATTAATGATGCCAAAAATTTAAAGGTCTATTTTTGAAAAACAGTGGCTTCTCCCTGCTTTTGAAGCATAAGCTGAGGCAGGATGGAGACTTAATGGAGAAAAGGCATGGCTGTGGCCGGGGCAGCTAGTCCAGGACCGAGGCCCCGCGGAATGCTGCTGGATGTTCAGGCTCACAGAGCATCGCAGTGCTGCAGACACAGATCCTGAGCGAGCTGCACATGTCTGCAAATTGTGACTGCTATATGTTGTTAACACAATGTGCTTAAAGCTCAGAGTGAATAGGTGTCCTTTGTTGTTATGTATTTTAACCAATGGATATCTAAATTAGAATTATGATTGTGGGTTTAAAAGAAAAAAACAGAATTTCTAAAAATGACAGACCTGAAAAATTGGAAACCAACTCTTATACCCCTTTTTCTAACGCTAAGATCTGGTGTTTTTGTGACAAGCAATTTAATTGATGTATGAACTATGTGAAGATTTAGAAGAGTATAGAAATGCCTGCAAAACACAGGATAATGAAAAAGTAATGGGTAAATACAGTATTTGCTCTTTAACTCTAAAAGAATGTCAAAGGTTTGCCTTTGTGTTTTGTTTTTCGTTAATCAAAAATGTTAGCTTTAGACTGGGAGCCAAATAGTGGAAGTCTGGTTAAATTAGTCAGAATATACACGCTATGACAGTTTAATTTGCTGACTGATTTGTTTTTAATTTAATAGTGAGGATAGTTCAGAGTCAAGTTCATGAGATATTTAAAACCACAATATAAAATTTCTCCAGAAAAAAGTTTATTGAAATTCTATTCTGTTTATTGTATTTGTTTCCCATTTCAGCCATTGATACATTCTCTCATTAGAGTGATAAAGAGTAACATGTTAGCTCAGGGAAGTCCCTTTTAATACCTGGTTTCATATCAACTATTAAAAATTAGCATTTGTCCTAGAAAATTAAAAAAGATAAAGTGAAAGTGTTAGTCACTCAGTCATGTCCAGCTCTTTGGGACTGCATGAACTGTAGCTTACATGGCTCCTCTGTCCATGGAATTCTTCAGGCAAGATTACTGGAGAGGGTAGCCATTCCTTTCTCCAGGGGATATTCCTGACCCAGGGATTGAACCTGCATTTCAGGCGGATTCTTCACAATCTGACCCACCAGGGAAGCCTGCAATGTCACCCTAATTCTCATGAACTAAAGAACTGGGGTCACCATTTAGTAAATACACACATACACACTTTACCCTGAAACAATGAGGCAATGTGCATTTTGATTCATATGCTTGCATTTCATCCCTCCTTTTTTTTTTGCATGTATGTAATTGGTTTTCATTCACTCAACAATTTGAATGCCTGCTATGTTCTAGAAAATCATTCTTATTATTAAGATAACATCAAATACAACTTTATGTTGCTTATTCATAAACTATTGTTTCCTTCAAACTATCTGTGCAGTACAGTTCTCAAGGATATTTTCGTTAAAGGGACAATAAGATGCTATTTGGCACTTTAACCATCTCCTTGGGCACTGCCATTCTGGAACATCTGTCTCACCATTTGGCTAATAGATGCTGGGTCTTTTTTTCCCCCAAGATTCAAAGTTGCAGAAGCATTAGTTACTTCACGAAGCCTCTTTGATGGCTTAGGCATGTTGAGAAAACATTAAGTAAAGGGAAAGCAAGCTGTTCATAAGAGGTCTTTTTAACAGTGAGGAAAATGTTCATAAAAAATGTCTATAGAGTGGTAATATCTAAGAAGCTCAGGGTGCCTGGGAGCATAGCTTCAAATGACCCTGAAATGCATGTCTTTCAATGTCTCACCCCGTGTTTCCATCTACGAGTATCCGTTAGAGACAACGATCACTGCAATTGTGCTTGCAAACTCCACTCTGGCACTTAGTTCCTCGCAAGGCTCATCTGGTCCTTAGAAACGTCTTCCATAGATGATTCAAAAATATCTGTGTCCTTTTACTCCTTAGATGCAGTTTTGCCCCCAGACTATCTCAGAACAAATAGAATCATCCATAAAAACAGCAGCATGCGTGTGCTTAAAAGCAAACAAAGTGCTTTAGAGTCACCTTAGATTCAATCCTAAAAAAAGAAAAAAATAATAATTTCCAGATAAAGACAAGTAAGAGACTGAGGAAAAGAGCAATAGTAGTTCTAGACAGGCAGTGACCTCATGGTGTGAGCCCAGATACGGTGTCAAAATTAAGTCGTGTGGTTTAATAACTACATTGGTATCTGTTTCTGATGTTACTAAAAATTTCAAAATTAATGAATTTAGTTGGTCATCTCTGTGCCATTCAGCTTTTTAAGCACTAGTTCTCATGGAGGTTTGTTTTTAAGGGAAGGTAGTAAAATCAAGGGCTTCTCAGATGGCCTGGTGGTTAAGGAGCTGCCTGCCATGCAGGAGACACAGGAGAGGTGGGTTCGTCCCCTGGGTCGGGAAAATCCCCTGGAGGAGGAAGTGGCAGCCCACTCCAGTGTTCTTGCCTGGAGAATCCCATGGACAGAGGAGCCTGGTTAATAATCCACGGGATCAGAAAGAGTTGGACATTACTGAGCACGCATGCGTACACACACACGTAAAGTCAAGAAACCAGATATGGTAACAGAAGTGAGCATGGATGCTGGGACTGTGAGGGAACCAGTGTAAATGGGGTTGATCTCTGGGGTGATGTAGCTTGATTTCAAGAAGAAGCCATCTTAAAACAACCTGGAGCGCAGGGTTGGGGGGTGGAGGTCGCGTCCTGAGAGGGACCAGCTCCTGCAGGGGCCCTGAGGGCGAACTCATCAAGGGACTACACACACACACACACACACACATGCACGCACGCACGCACGTACACACACACACACACACACACACTCTCTCTCTCTCTCTCTCTCTCTCTCTCTCCTGTGATGTGTGTGGAGTATGGATCAGTCAGAACTGGAGGAACTCATGGGAGGAGATATAAGACCAGAGCACATATTTATAGAAAACTCTCCTGGTTCCCTCATCTGATATAAAAATAATTCCCCCCAAAAGGGTAAGAAAATCATGTGAGGTCACAAATCTAATCTGCGGATCATGCATGATTCTCTCACTAAATAACTTCTCCCACTCGATCGTGAGCAACGAAGACAATGACCAGTCTGGTTTTCCCGTCACTGCGTATCTTCAGCTGTTAGCCGAGAGTCTTGGTCAGCAGGGTTCAACGTGTATTTACCCGTGGTGGATTCATGTCAATGTATGGCAAAACCAATACAGTATTGTAAAGTAAAATAAAGTAAAAATAGAAATTAAAAACATAAAATAAAATAGATTAATGGATAAATAAATAATGCTTATTTAAATTTTAGTCTTTAAAGTGTTTGACAGCCACCAATCTGTTCTGTTTCTCTGGGTCTGGCATTTTCAGATTGCACAGAAGAGAGACCATACAGTCTCCGTCTTCTGTCTGATCTACTTCACTTAACATAATGCCCTCAGGATTCACTCATTTTGTCATAAATGACATGGTTTCTGTCTTTTGTGTGGCTGAGTACAGATGGATGGTTGCTGAAGGTGGGAGTAGGGGGTGGGGAATATGGGTGAAAGAAGTCAGGAAGTACAAACTTCTGGTTATGTAAGTTCTGAGGATGTGATGGACACCATGGTGACTATAGTTAATAACACTGTATGATATATTTGGAGGCTGATATGACAGTAGATCTTGAAAGCTGTCATCACTACAAAAATGGTTTATATCATGTGAGGCAATGGATATTAACTAAATTTACTGTCATAATCATTAGCAGTGTGTGTGTATCATCAGATCAGCATGTTGTATACCATCAGCTAATGTAGTCCTAATCCCCTAGTGCCTTAGAATGTGATCCAAATGGCAACCCACTCCAGTATTCTTGCCTGGAGAATCCCATGGGTGGAAAGGCTTGGTGGGCTACAGTCCATGGGTCGCAAACAGTCGGATACGACTGAGCAACTTCACTTTCACTTTCACTTTGGTACTGGAAATAGGGTTTGAAGAAAGGTCATTAAGGTAAAGTGAGGTCATCTGGAGAAGGGGTTCTATCCAAAAAGACTGGGGTCCTTTATTATTTTTATTGAAGTATGGTTGATTAACAATGTTGTGTTAATTTCCTCTGTGCATCAAAGTGACTTGGAGATATATATATATATATGTATATATATGTGTGTGTATGTATATGTATGTGTGTGTGTCTATACATGTATTCTCTATTTAATTTTCTGTTCCATTATGGTTTATTACAGGATATTGAACTTAGTTCCCTATGCTGTACAGTAGGACCTTGTTGTTTGTATATAATAGTTTGCATCTGCTAATCCCAAATTCCCATTCCTTCTCTCCTCTACCTCCCTCCCCCTTGGCAACCATAGCCTGTTCTCTATATCTATGAACCTGTTTTTCTTTTGTGGGTATGTTGATTTGTCTTGTAGCTTAGATTCCACATATAAGTGGTAATATGGTATTTGTCTTTCTCTTTCTGATTTGATTTCACTTAGGGTGATAATCTCTAGGTCCATCCATCTTGCTGCAAATGGCAATATTTCATTCTTTTGATGGCTGATCATATTCCTGTGTGTGTGTGTGTGTGTGTGTGTGTGTGACATCTGTATCCATTCATCTGCCGATGGACATTTAGATCGACTCCGTGTCTTGGCTGACGCGAATAGTGCTGCTGTGAATACCGGGGTGCGTGTATTTTTTTGGATTACGACTTTCTCTGCATTTATGTCCAGGAGCGGGCTGCTGTGTCACACCGTAGCCCTGGTTTCAGTTTTTTGAGAAGCCTGCATTCTGTTTTCCATCACGGCTGCACTAACTTACATTCCGAACTGGCGTCGTTTTATAAGAAGGAGATCAGGACACACACACACACGGACCATGAGGAAAAACAGGGAGACAGAGCAAGGAGAGAGGCCTGAGGAGACACTAACCTTGCTGGCATCCTCATCTCTGCCTTCTAGAACTCGAAGGAAATATGTTTCTGCTGTTTTAGCCATCCAGCTCTTTGTTGTCGCAACCCTAGGAGGCTAGTACATGTGTCTCTCAGAACGATGCGACGGTGACTCCATATGCTCTAAGCCCCATTACTAGTGAGATCATTACTAGCAAGAGCATCACACACAGTTCTCGGGATGTCAGGCATGGTGTCAGTTTGGAACACATAATGCTTATTCTTTCTTTTGTGATGTAGTCATTTATTCTTCCAAAGCATGATTGTATTCATTTTCTTTTTTCATTCCCAATGCCCTTCACATGCCCCAGAACACTGTAGACTGTTAGCTTACAAACTTTCCTTTGCATAATCAATGGAAACTTGTCTCTGAATGAAATCACATCTGGAATCTCAAATATGAAAGTTAATAGTAATAATAAATCAAAAGCAGGTCTGTTTGAAGAAGGAGTGATGTAAAACCTATATTGTGTTGTATTATTCAGGATCCTCTGGGAGAAGAGCCAACGAGTTGTGTGTGTGTCGAAAGAGATGAATTTGAAGGGACTGGCTTCCATGATTGTGCAGGCTTGGTAAGTCCAAGCCTGCAGAGAGCGCCAGCTGTCTGGAGACTCAGGGGAGAGAGGCTTTTTGAGGAGGAGGAAGGGGAAGTGCAAGGCACTAATTATCGATAGCAACACTATAAGAGTGGCAATAACAAGTATGCAATGTCACCGGCTTGGTATATTCATTCAAGGAACTGGATACCCATCTATGCATATGCATCTCCCAAGTGGCAGAAAATCTAACCCCTGGTTACACAAGGTTAGGATAGAGCCCATGGCCACAGAACTTCTTGCAGCAGCAGGGAAGCAAGCTGTGGTTTCCTAGCCTGGGAAGGATATAGTCCCGGAGGGTGGAGACAGAGCTGAGAGGCTGGAGAAGACCGTGCAGAACTCTCAGGAGACACACACCCACTCCTCCAGCTCAAACACAGGCATTCCTGTGTCTACATCTGCTAGCATTTTCTCTCAATCTGCAGAAAAGCCCACAAGCCCTCGAATATCAAGGCTTTTAAACTATCTTGCCAAGCATTTCAAACATCACTCTTTGTAATGTCATCTTGGGGGCCTGCCACGTCGTTTCTTCATTCTTCCTGCGTTGCTAGGGCCTCAAGTCACGTCTCTGCCGTCAGCATGAGACCCGGGGGCGCTTCTGTGCACAAATCGAAGGGCTTGTCAGTCGGGGAAGAGACAGTCATTTGCCATCAGTGTTCCTGCTACTTCAATACGTCTCAGACCCTCCAGTAGCTTAATATAGCTCCAGCCTAGGGCTCAGACGCAGACACAAGTGCTGCGTGCAATTTAATTTTCTGCTGCTGCTGAAAAGATTCATTTATATGATGAAAGGATATTTCCAAGGGTTGAATACGTTTTATGTCGATGCACATCTATCCTGGAATAACTGGCCAGTGTTTTCCTTCACTTCAGCCCGTGACACTGATGTGAGAGAATTCTTTCCCTTAATGACTCTTCCTTCACTGTGTGTATTTGATACAGAATGGGACACTGTTAAATGCTGACTCCATGTTAAAAAATGCTCCTGGATATAAATTCACCCAACCTGGCCTGTAAGAAGGGGAAAAGTTCATTTAAAGTAACTGATTAAGGACTTGACAACGGTTAGATTTTCCCTTATAGAAATTTATTTGTGCTGATGTTAGCAGATTGGGACTTAAGGTGGTATCTCATGAAAGAAATCCTTAAGGTACCGATTTAGTCAACTTATAGAATAGTTAAAATTAAATATAAATATTTAAAATTTTGCTTATGAAACTAAGCAACCTAATAAAATCTGTGAACTCCTTAGACCTGAGCTGTGAAAAGTATTTCAGTATTATTTCTGGGTTACGAGATGATGAGACTTCAGTCACCCAGCCGGCGTGATGTATTAGTGACAATGGCAACTGTCCTTCTGAAATCTAATAGGGTTTTGCATCACCTGTGAGTGAAAATATCCCAAATTGTCATGCATGGCACTATCAATCCGAGAACAGTATTTAGAAACTTATTTCTCTTTCAGTGGTCAATGCATTAGCATTCTAAACATATCCCATGCCAGCTGAGATTTTAATTTGTTAGAGACTCAATTTGAAGGAAACCCATAAGCAGCGCAGTGAAAATGGTACAAAAATAAAGACATCTGAATTTTTTATTTCTATAGTGAGCACAGAGGAGGATTAAAATAACATTTTCCTTCTGTCTGCTCTCTAAAATCAATTTTTTTAGGAGCTGCATTGTGTGCTTTGCTACCTTAAGAAGACACTGACGAAGAATCACCTGGGTCTTTCCTATGGGATTCTCATGTGGCTCTGGTCACTGTGAGGGTAATCCCAAGAATCACTGTCTAGATCGGGAAGATGAGCCTGCAAGTGTGGTTAATAATTCCAGGGCAGGACAGGCGGTGCCAACGGAGCAAACATGCCTCTGCTCGCCACGGCCAGTTCCTCCGAGAAGCAGGAGTAACTAACTTCTCGCAAAACTTCCTTTTAATTTAGCTTTTCATATGCTTTTGTGAAAACCTGTCGCTCATCACTGCTCAGTCTCCAGGGAAACTGATTTTCTTGTTTTCTTAATTGTGAAAGCACTTGAGAAGTAATGCCTAAGTACTCCTCCTCAATGGTCTTGGCCATTTGATACTTGCCTTTTTTCCTGATGGTCCCTCACCTGGCTCTTGGTTACCTACCAGCTCCCTTCAGGGTGAATAGGTGAAAAAAAAAAGTCAGTGAGAGACATGTTTCCCATTTGTTGACTATTGTTATATAAACTCTCCTCCAGAAGAGCTTTAAGAGCTAGCAATTTCAGAGAGAGGGAAGATACAGATTTCATTAACATAGAAAACCTCAATGAAGACATTCAAAAATTGTCCCTGGGCTTCACGAAAGGTAAGCTTACCAACCCCTAAATATGTTATTTCAATTTGCATTTGTATTGGTGGCCAAGTCCACTCATCTCAAGAATACAGGATTTTAAATGATGAGTATATTTGAATAAACATACGATAGGGCAGAATATGGAGGCATTTTTAGACTCATGTATCTCTCATCTTAATACGAATTGCTATCAACATTGATGTTGGTCATGCTAGGGAACAAAATGGTTATTTTCATCAAAGTTTCTGCAACTGCTAATTGAGTACCTGCTACTTGCCAGGAACTCTTTTACTTATTAAGGGTGTGAGAGTCCTCACAATACTGTAAGTGCATGTGCACAGAACTCAGAGGTTAGAGAAGGAAGCTGACATGTAAAGGCACAGAAGTCAGTGATACTTACGCTGCAAAGGGAGCAGGAGGAGGAGGTGATCGAGAGAAGCTCTGGTCTCATTGGAGTTAGGGAGACAGGTAAGCTAGGCTTAGGGAAAAGACCTCCAAACTGAGGTCTGAAGGGCTAGTGGCCGGTCACCAAGCTTGCAGAGCTGAAGGTTCAGCTGGTCGAGAAGACAGGCTCCCTACTCAGAGGCCGCTGTGCGCACTTTGCTTTAACCCTGTATTGTCAATTTTATAACATTTCTCCTCATTTGACTGCAAACTGTCCCTGAGCCACTTGATTATTTGGCTTGATGGAAGTGAAGCTCTTAAAACATGGGATCAGGTAAAAGCATGAGAGCATTTTATCTCATTTATTTTTTATTATTGTTGTTGTTCATTCTCTAAGTTGTGGTCTGACTCTTGGTAACCCCTTGGACAGCGGCACACCAGGCTCCTCTGTCCTCTAGTATCTCCCATAGCTTGCTCAGATTCATGTCCTTAGAGTTGGAGGTGCTTCCTAACTATCTCATCCTCAGCTGCTCCCTTCTCCTTTTGCCTTCAGTCTTTCCCACCATCAGGGAGTCTGCTTTTCCTGAGTCGGCTTTTCTCATCAAGTGGCCAAAGCACTGGAGATTCAGCTTTAGCATGAGTCTTTCCAATGAATATTCAGGACTGATTTCCTTTAGAATGGACTGATTTGATGTCCTGCTGTCCAAGGGACTCTCCAGAGTCTTCTTCAACACCACAGTTCAAAACATCAGTTCTTCAGCACTCAGTTTTCCTGATGATCCAACTCTCACACCCCTACGTGACTACTGGAAAAACCACAGCTTTGACTATAAATATGGACTTTTGTCAGCAAAGTGATGTCTCCGCTTTTTTAGTATGTTGTCTAGGTTTGTCATAGCTTTCCGTCTAAGGAGCAAATGTCTTCTAATTTTGTGACTGCAGTCACCATCTGCAGTGATTTTGGAGCCCAATAAAATAAAATCTGTCACTGCTTCCATATTTTCCTCTTCAATTTGCCGTGAAGTGATGGGACCAGATGCCATGATCTTAGTTTTCTGAATGTTGAGATTTAAGCCAGGTTTTCCACTCTCCTTTTTCACCCTCATCAAGAGGCTCTTCAGTTCCTCATCACTTTCTGCCATTTGAGTGATATCATCTGCATATTTGAGGTTGTTGATATTTCTCCCAGCAATCTTGATTCCAGCCCGGCATTTCACATGATGTACTCTGCATATATGTTAAATAAGCAGGGTAACAATATACAGCCTTGACATATTCCTTTTTCAATTTTGAACCAGTCAGTTGTTCCATGTCCAGTTCTAACTATTTCTTCTTGACCCATGTACAGATTTCTCAGGAGACAGGCAAGGTGGTCTGATATTCCCACCTCTTTAAGAGTTTTCCACAGTTTGTTGTGATCCACACAAAGGCTTTAATGTAATCAATGAAGCAAAAGTAGATGTTTTTCTGGAACTTTCTTGTTTTCTCCATGATCCAACAAATTTTGGCAATTTTATCTCTCTCTCTTTTTTTTTTTTTTTTTTTTTTGCCTTTTCTAAACCCAGCATGTACATCTGGAAGTTCCTAGTTCAGGTATATTTGAAGCCTAGCTTGAAGGATTTTGTACATAACTTTGTTAGCATGTGAAATCAGTTCAATTGTATGGTAATTTGAACATTCTTTGGCAATGACCTTCTTTAGGATTGGAATGAAAACTGACCTTTTCCAGTCCTGTGGCCACTGCTGAGTTTTCCAAGTCTGCTGGCATATTAAGTGTAGCGCTTTAACAGCATCATCTTTTAAGATTTGAAACAGCTCAGTTGGAATTCCATCACCTCCACTAGCTTTGTTCCTAGTGATGATTCCTAAGGCCCACTTGACCTCTCACTCCAGGATGTCTGGCTCTAGGTGAGTGACCACACCTTTGTAGTTATCTGGGTCATAAGATCTTTTTGGTTTAGTTCTTCTGTGTATTCTTGCCACTTCTTCTTAATCTCTTCTACTTCTTTTAGGTCCTTGCAGTTTCTGTCCTTTATTGTTCCCATCTTGCATGAAATGTTCCCTTGGTATCTCCAATTTCTTAAAGAGATCTCTAATCTTTCCCATACTATTGTTTTTCTCTATCTCTTTGCATTGTTCATTGAAGAAGGCCTTCTTATCTCTCCTTGCTGTTCTCTGGAGCATTCAGTTGGGTATATCTTTCCCTTTCTCCTTTGCCTTTCACTTCTCTTCTTTTCTCAGCTTATTTGCAAAGCTTCTTCAGATAACCACTTTGCCTTCTAGCCTTTCTTTTTCTTTGGGATGGTTTTGCTCACTGCCCTCTGGGACAGTGTTATGAATCCCCATCCATGCTTCTTCAGGCTCTCTCTCTACCACATCTGGTCCCCTGAATCTGTTCACTGTGTCACCTCCACTGTATAATTGTAAGGGATTTGATTTAGGTAAAACCTGAATGGCCTAGTGGTTTTCCCTACTTTCTTCAATTTAAGCCTGATTGTTGCAATAAGGGGCTCATGATCTGAGGCACAGTCAGGTCCCGGTTTTGTTTGCTGACTATATAGAGCTTCTCCATCTTTGGCTGCAAAGAACATAATCAATCTGATTTTGGTATTGATCATCTGGTGATGTCCAGGTGTAGAGTCATCACTTGGGTTGTTGGAAAAGCGTGTTTGCTATGACCAGTGTGTTCTCTTAGGAAAACTCTGTTAGCCACTATTGGAGTATAATTGCTTACAATGCTCTCTCATTTAAAAATTGAGGAAATGGGCACAGAAAATTAAACTGATCTGTTGAAAGTCAATACAAATAATTTTTAGCAGAATTAGACTTGGACTCCAGTTGTCTTGGTGAAAAGGAAAAGCAAGCAAAATTAGCAAACATTAATAAAACTTTCATTTTCCCTTGCACAGATTTTTTTTTTAAGCAGAAAACTCTTCACATTCTCAATTGGTCTGTGTAAATAGAGGTGCACACATCAGTGTCTCTTAAATTGATTATTCATTGTCTGATATGTTCCTTATAAAGAAATTATCCTGTGATGAACTAAGTTTTGGAAACCACTTATTCAATATTCCTGTCTTGGAGACATGACATAATTACATTAGAGTAAAAATTCTTAGGGATACTACAAAAGAGTTGACGTTTTACCCTAATATTTAATGAGCCTGTTTGATTCCACTTTATGCTTTCTTGGGTACCATGAATTCTTCATTCTACACATACTTACTAACCATGTGTGAGTTGCTATTCTGAACACCTGAGATTACAGCAAGGAAAATGTTGACAATCCCTAACTTTATGTAATCATAATGTAGAGCAGGCTGGAAGTGCACAACACAGATGAGAAAGGACATCAGGATGGCACAAGTCTTCTGCAGAGAACCCAGATTCCTAGATGAGATAGGCATTGACCTGTCTCAGCTGGCTATCAAATCAAAGGCCATGCAAGGCCTCTCTGCATGGACGACATTTAGACTGGGTTTTGAGTAACAAGAAGGACCTGGTTATGCAAGATCATTGCAGACAGAGGAGACTTTAGAAAATAAACTCTTAGGAGAGGGGCTTTCCACTCAAGAAACAGGAAACCAGTGGGGTGAGCTAATGGGTGAGGTCACGGCTGCTGCTCATGTCAGTGATGTGAAACAGGATCAGAGACAAGGCAAGATCTCAGAGGGCTTTGTAATCAGGAGAGAGGGATTTGCTTTTAACCCAAGGAAGCTGTGCAGTGGTGCTCAGGAGGATGGCAGTAGCATCTCACTTGTGTTAAACAGGACCCCTCTGGCTTTGTGGAGAAAGAGTAACTGGATGATAAATGCAGGGAGACCAGAAAGAAATACCTTCACACAGGTCCACAGCAAGGTGGCCGGGGCTTGGAGCAGGGCTGAGATGCAGGCTGGGGAGACTGTGTGGTCGGGATGGAGGAGAGGGAAGGGGGGTGGTTTGCAGGAAGAGTAAGACTTGTTATCTAAGACATGGGAGGTTGCAGAAGAGGAGAATGAAAGATAACTAGGGTTTGAGAAACTCTGATTAAAATCACATTCTTTTCTGTGTTCCTGTGGTGTTTATTTATTTAGCATTATTGTTGGTTTACAATATTATATTCAGCTGTACAACAGAGCGATTCAGTACTTTTATGGATTATACTCCATCATGTCATTAGAAGATAGTGACTATAATTTCCTATTCTGTACAGTATGTTCTTGCGGTTGATCTCTTTTATACATAGTAGGGTATATCTCTTAATCCCATACCCTTACTTGCTCCTACTCCTCTCCTTTCTCCTTTAGTAACCAGTAGACAGCTTTCTGAGCCTGTGACTCGGTTTCTTTTGTGTGTAAACATTAACTTGTATTATTTTTTATATTCTGCCTTTAAGTGGTGTCATACAGTACTTGCCTTTCTCCGCTTCTGACATTTTACTGAGCATAAAATCCTCTTAGTCCATCTGCGTTGCTGCAAATGGCAGGATTTCATTCTTTTTATGCCTCACCATTGCTAATTATAAGAGAAATGCAAATCAGAGCAATGAGGTATCACCTCACACCTCTCAGATGACTAGTATCAAAAAATCTCCGAATAACAAAAGCTGGCAAGGATGTGGAGAAAAGGGAACCCTCCTACACTGTTGGTGGGAATGTAAGCCTGTGCAGCCACTATGGAGAACAGTATGGAGGTTCCTCAAATTAAAAATAAAATTACCATATGATCCAGGGATCCTACTCCTGGGTATATATCTGGAAAAAAACACTAATCTAAGAAGATACACGCACCCAAGTGTTCACAGGAGCACTCACTATTTACAGCAGCCTAAAATGAAAGCAACCCAAATGCCCAGCAACAGGCAAGCTGATAAAGATGTGGGATGTATACAGAATGCGATTTATTTGCTTTTTATTATGTTTTAAATTCCTAGTCAGAGGCTGTGGGAATCAGACAATATGCTAACACAATCCTCTCAAAACTCGATACTCTATGAAAATCCTAACAGATTCTTAATTATAGATGCAGTATAACTCAGTGAAGGCTGTGACAGGTGTTCAGAACTGAACGCAAGCATGCTGGGAAGAGCCGTGAGGACTTATGTAGCATTACAATTTATTTCTCCTGAAAGCAAGGGTGTGTTTTCTAGCCAGGAATGTCAGCAATGGTGTCCCAGTTAAACTTGGATTGTCTTTGTAAATACTAAGTGACTTTCAATTAGGACATTCCCAGGCACTGCCATATGGGCTGGTAGCATGCTGTATAGGAGGTAATTAAGCACTTTGTGGCATCACTTTTTGCCTGTTGATGTGAGCAAATTCAGAGTTGTAAAGTCTTGCCAAGCATGAGGGTGTTACTCTGTATACTAGGATTCCAATTTGTGTAGCAGTGTCAAGAGAGATGCTTTATTTTCTGCTTTTAAATTGTACTTTCTGTATTGTTCACTTTGGGACCTCCTGGGAATAGAGCTTCATGAGAACTACTCTTCTATAACAGGCACGTAAGTAATTAGCGGGCCAACTTTACAGCCATACGTTTGTATAACTGTTGACAATTTATAGAATAGCCTCCCCCCACTGCCTCGACTATTCATTGTTGTATATTGGAGCAGTACAAGGATGTTGACAACACATATCCAGACAAAATTCACAACCAAATCCATAGATAGGGTTTATCTGCTTTTCAAAAACGATGTTTCTAGTTGAAGTGGTTTTTATAGAAAAATGAGTTCCATATAAATAGTTCATTTCATTGATGTAATTGAAATTTTATCTTGAGCTTTAATCTTGCAGAGAACATTTCAGGAAGATGACAGTTCCTTGGGGAAATCTAGATGCCACAGAGGAATTACAAGCTAAAAATCATATCCTGAAAGACATGTTTTGAACTGCTAAAATAATAGTTTAATAAAATGTGTTTTTTTTTTTTCAACCACATACATATGATCTCTAAATACAGGTGCAACTGAACAGGTTGCCTTTTAAATTATTGTTTTTAATTATTTGTGATTAATTATTTCTATTTATATAAAGCCTTTGATTCCCAATCACCTGTGGTTCAAATATAACTTTCAAGGATACATGCAGTTCATTTTGGCTCCTGACAGAATATTCAGGACTGTCTTGTCTTTTCAGGCTACTGTGACAAAGGACACAAGGATAAACAACTGGCTTATAAACAACAAGAATCTATTCCTCAGAGTTCCAGAAGCTAATGTGCAAGGTCAGAGTACCAGTGGGGGGCCTCTTGCCTGGGTGAAGATGGGTGACTTCTCCTTTGTCCTTTGCCCTCACTTAATGGGAGTGAAGGAGCACTCTGGGGTCTTTTAAAAGGCACTAATCTCGTTCATGGAAACTCTACTCTCATTACCTAACCACCTCCCAAAGTCCCCACCTCTTATAAAACACCATCACCTTGAGGGTTAGCATTTCCACATATGAATTTAGGCACAGCATGAGCATTGAATAAAGGCAACATTTTAGGAACATAAGGAAAGCATTACATTAAGGGTCAGAACTATCTCAGCAGATGTAGGCTTTCTTTTATAACTGGTGCATCGAATGTAGATGCTGCTGCTGCTGCTAAGTCACTTCAGTCATGTCCAGCTCTGTGCGACCCCCTAGATGGCAGCCCACCAGGCTCCCCCGTCCCTGGTATTCTCCAGGCAAGAACACTGGAGTGGGTTGCCATTTCCTTCTCCAATGCATGAAAGTGAAAAGTGAAAGTGAAGTTGCTCAGTCATGTCCGGCTCTTAGCGACCCCATGGACTGCAGCCTACTGGATTCCTCCTTCCATGGGATTTTCCAAGCAAGAATACCGGAGTGGGGTGCCATCTCCTCTGGAATGTAGATGAGATAATGTCAAAATGCAGTTACATTCATGATTCGGTTCTCCTAATATTAAGTCCTGACTTACTGGATTGGCCGAAAAGTTCCTTTGGAGTTTTCTATAATGTCTCATAGAAAAAGCTGAACAAACTTTGGCTAACCTAATACATTTAAAAATAAATTATGGAGGACCATGTCAGAGGTCACTCATCAAGACCCAAGTGTGAGCTGCAGTGAGTGAGACACAGGACTCAGATGTAAGATATAGGATTCCAAGGAATGAAAAAGATGAAAAAAGGTTGATTGAGCAGAAGTAGATCTTGCCCCCCTGCAGTAGGGGGAGGGTTCCAGTCAGCCTAGAGGATGTTTCATAAAGCCCATGTTAAAACCTTGGGATGGGCTTCTCCGGTTGCTCAGTGGTAAAGAATTTGCCGGCTAATGCAGAAGACACCGTCCCGGGAGATCAATCCCTGGTCCTGGGAGATCCTACGGGCCATGAAGCAACTAAGCCCACGCGCCACAACTACTGAGCCTGCACTCTAGAGCCTGAGGCCGTAACTACTGAGCCCACGTGCCGCATCTGCTGAAGCCTGCATTCCAGAGGTTGTGCTCTGCAGCAAGAGAAGCTGCCACAGTGAGATGGCCACGTATCATGAGAGTAGCCCCAACTTGCTGCAGCTAGAGAAGGTTTGCCTGCAGCAACAAAGACCCATCAGAGTCAAAATAAGTGAATACGCAAATTAATTTTTAAAAAACTTGGGAGACAAAGCAACTGAGATGCTGGGTCTGGGATAACTTTATGGTCCCCTGACCCTAAAGTCTTAGAAGGACTGGGCAAAACAGAGCCCACCGCTTAGAAAGGGCTGTCTTCCTCTTAAGTCGTATCGGATTGCTGTGTTCTTCCATCGGCAGTGCGTTTCCTCGGGAACTTTCTCAACTTGTGTTTTAGGCTAATTTCCAGCAAGAACAATTGTAACTCATTTCAAGCCTTCCCATGCATACCATCTCAAATGTCTCTGAAACCTGGAGTGTATATCTTTGTATGACCTTGCCTGGCTGACCAGAAGGGACATTAAGTCTCCGGAAAACATGCCCAGCCCTACCTGCTACAAAGCTCTAAGAGGAAGCCATTCCACATCACAGAAGAAAGTGAAGTTTCTCAGTCGTGTCTAACTCTTTGTGACCCTAAGGATTGTAGCCCACCAGGCTCCTCAGCCCAGGATTTTCAGGCAAGAATACTAGAATGGGTTCCCAGTTCCTTCTCCAGGGGATCTTCCTGAACCAAGTATCAAACTTAGGTGTCCCACATTACAGGCAGACCCTTTAGGTCTGAGCCACCTGGGAATCCCCTTCACATGGTTATATTAATTCTCCTTGCAAGCTCCTGCTGACTGCAGACTTGCCTCTGTCTAGCTTGCATGTTACAAAAGTGTCTATGTGGGTCAACAGATGAGAAACAAATTGTCAACATTTAAAAAAGATGGAGATAAGTGACAAAGGTTCTAATACTGCAGGTCTAGTTAAAATGATAGAGTTAATCTTCCTCAGAATCCATCAAAGTGAATTCCTACTTGTGAGTTTGGTTTTGTTGCTTGGTCTTGATTTCTGATATTGCCCTACTGAACATGAGTATGATTATAGAAGCCTAGTTCACATCCAAATTGTAAAGCCTTCAAACTCTAGCATTCTGGATTAAGCCTGAAAATGGTGACTGTTTCAACAGTTTGTGGGGCCCCAGCTGCCTCCTCTGCTTAAGAGGTTACTTTCCAAAACCAGCTTTTGCGTCTTTGAGAGACAGCAGTTGATTCTCTGTGTAGCAGACTTGCTCCTCAGAACTTTTTGGGACTCTGTGTTTTAAGTTCCAAGTGTGAACTGTGCCCTCAGCCAGGCAATATAGTCCCACCATCGACACCTTAGCCATATCCACTCCACTTCCCTCTGAGGACTTCTCCAATCTCCCCCTGTGACTTTTTATTCATTTACTTTCACTGCTCAATCAATGACTAAACACTTTAAAATCATACTCACAGGTCCTGCTAATGAGAATTAGGTACCTCCCAGATAATTCCTTCTGAAAGACCTTCTTCAGAAATGCCTGGCCTGGAAGAATAAAATACACCCACGGGCCCCCATCACAATGGATGAACGAAGAGCAGTATTTTCACTACTACATTCACTGATTTAAAACCTATAGAAAAAAATCCCATCAGTATTAAATAATGATTTTAAAAATCAGATCCATCCTAGTGGTGACTTTTATAGCTCTGGTATAACAGCACTAAACTCTTCAGAATTCTTCTGATTAAACCCTGTGTCCCTGGCACCAGTGATTCCATTGGCTGGTCCATCAGTTTAGGCCTGAGAGTGATGTTGCCCAGTACAATGTGAGCTGCAGTCACCATTTTAATTTTCCTAGCAGCCAAATTAAAGGCAAAGACAAGAGACAAATGAAATTAATTTCAGTGGAAATTTTATTAACCCAATACATATGAAATATTTAACATGTGATAGAAAAATATATTACTGAAATATTTTACATTATTACTATTGGTTCATTGAAATCCGTTCTGTGTTTTAATCCGTATCAAGTGACACATCTCAGGTGCTACTGGCCCTGTGGGGCCCTCGGCTGCCCCTGAACACTGCAGGTCTAGGGGAGTGTCGACTAAAACGATACACAGCTTGACAGTTGTGAGTTAAGTTTTATTGGGGGCAAAATGAGGACTGCAGCCGGGAGGCAGCACCTCAGAGAGCTCTGAAAGACAGCTCCAAGGCGGCAGTGGGAGAAGGTCAATATACAAGGTTTTGGTGAAGGAGGAAGCACTCATTTTACAAAAGGTTTTTTGTTAGTCATGAGGATCTGAGGTCACCATGAAGAGATCGAGTGCTTCTCTAGGTGTGTAAGGAGGAGATGCAAGGCTTGAGATCAGAAAAACCTGTTCTTGAACGCATCCAACTGTCCAAAGACCTGTCCCACCAGATTCCCTGGAGCACAGAGTGCCTCACTCCACCCTGAACTCTCTCAGGGGGTGTTGAAGGGCAACAGTATGGGGTTCAGTCTCCGTAGAGACAGATGGCAAAGGCCTTTGTTGTTCACTTGGCAATGCTCTTGGTAAGTGCCAATTTGTAGCTGGCAGGAGGAAAAAGGCCCGTAAGATGAGAATGTGTATTTATATTCCTACAGCAGGTTTTACAGCTCTGAGTCTTGGGAGGGAGACTGCTTGCTGTGTTTTGAAAAACACTGTCCAGGGTACCTGGAAACCTCTCAGTATTCATGGGCCTTTGTGGCGCCCATTTGCTAAAACATAATTAAGGAAAGGAGTCGTCAGTAGGGTTTTTAGAATTCCTCTTTCAGATAATCAACAACTCTGTCAGACTAAATTAGGCAGTCTCGCAAGCTGCAGATAATTCATTTGGAATATTTTATTCTTCTGCTAAAGGAGCCTTTTCTTCAGGAATACAGCACGTGAGAAGACTGGTTTCACAGTCACACTTTAATCCACACAAACTACTCGGAAGCAAAAGTACTCCTTGGAGGAAGGCTGAGCTCAGTGGCCTTTCATAGGGGACCGAAATTGCTGAGCTTAAAAAAATTAGGTCATTTGAGGTGTTTGTATAAAATTAGTAGAAATTAAAAGATACAAAAAATAAATATTTTCCACATTAAACCTGAGGATTACAAGGATAAACTAAATTAAAGAAATTTAAAGTCTTAAGCCTGGAGGAGGAAATGGCTGGAAAAATCCCATGGATAGAGGAGCTTGGTGGGCTATAATCCATGGGGTCACAAAGAGTTGGACACAACTAAGTGGCTGAGCACACAGCAGAGAATTTTAAAGAATTAAAATCTCTATGATCAGAATCATGCTTAACAAGTTTAACTGATCAAGACTGACAAAGTATCTTAGAGGAATAAATATGAGTATACTACACACATTATAAAAATAACAATTCAAAAATGAGTCACATGGTTTAAAATATATTAACTGTATAAGAGGCATAAAGATATTATACTTCTTGAAATGTCTGCATAAGAAATACCACCCTTCTTCCTGAAATCAGATTTTTAACTCCTCATTAATTAATGTAACCAAGATTATGAATTAAAGCACTGAGTTTCTATTACACATATAAAGCAGGGTTTGTAGGAGTAAGAGATTCTGGACATTTTCTGGTAAAACTGAAACATTTTGAAACTCTGGACTATTTTATATAATTCCTTACCTCAACCAAGAACTCATATCAGAATTATGAACTGTGACTGACCTTATGCAGCAAAGATAAATAAAAGGCTATGAAATCTCAGGCGACAGCTTACATCGTTGGGCTAAGTACCATTCGCATGAAAGCCTCATGAGATTAGAGGTAACGGATTCCTCTTGAAAGCTATTCCATGACCATGGAAGTCATAGAATATTGATTCTGAATTATTTCTTCAGCTGGCTCAGTCTTTGGAACCAAAGGTCACGTAAGAAAACATAACAAAATGTTGGCCAGGCAACAGAGTATCCACATGTGTTTACCTGCCCTCTGCAGTGAGCTAGTCTAGTTCAAATTCAGATATATTATTTCTATACACCATCGTATAACTTATTTTTATGAGATTATTCTAAGACAAAGGCTTCCCAGGTGGCTCAGTGGTAAAGAATCCGCCTGCCAATGCAGGAGACGCAGGTTTGATCCCTGGGTCGGGAAGACCCCCTGGAGAAGGAAATGGCAACCCACTCCAGCATTCTTGCCTGGCAGGCTACAGTCCATTGGGTTGCAAAGAGTCAGACAAAACTTAGAAACTAAACAACAGCAACCCTAAGATAAACCTGTAGTGTTATTTTGTGAAGAAGCCATCTCTGTCCTCTGTGCTGTAGTCACTTTGTCCTCTACAAGCCCATATTCTAAGTTTGGTACCAAACTGAACCTGAAGGATTTTAAGATGCCACTTCCTTAGCAGGAAGTTGTGGGACCAAGGAGAGAAAACAAAGATGCTGATGTAACTTAGTAAAGCAGGAAAGGGCAGTGGGTAAAAGAAAGTGGGTGCCTAGAGGAGACAGTCTGGCTAAGCGTGTGAGCTGACTGAGGGAGAGGTAGTTAGCTGCTGGAAGAAGGTGGGAGGTGGAGGAAACCCAGTCAATGTTCTGTTTTTAGTGTGTGTAACACCAAAACGCTTTGTATTAACAATGCTGTGATAGTTTCAGGTGAACAGTGAAGGGACTCAGTCATACATATGCATGCATCCATTCTCTCCCATCCAGGCTGGCACATAACACTGAGTAGAGTCCCATGTGCTATGCAATAGGTTTTTGTGAGATTACCCATTTTAAATACAGCAGGATGTACATTACGTTCCCAAACTCTGTAACTATCCCTCCCCCTGGCAATCATGAGTTTGTTGCTAAGTCTATGAGTTTCTGTTTTGTAAGTTCATTTGTATCATTTCTTTTTTTTTTTTATTTGTTTTTTTATTTTTTATTGTATTGGTTTTGCCATTCATCAACATGAATCCTCCACAGGTATACACGTGTTCCCCATCCTGAACCCCCCTCCCTCCTCGCTCCCTGTACGATCCCTCTGGGTCATTTCAGTGCACCAACCCCAAGCATCCAGTGTCATGCATTGAAACTGGACTGGCGATTCACTTCATTTCTTTTCATATTCCACATATAAGGGATTTCTTCTTCTCTATCTGATTTCACTCAGTGTGACGCTCTCTAGGTCCATCCATGTTGCTACAAATGGCCTTATCTCATTTCTTAATGGCTGAGTAATATTCCACTGTATCTACATACTGCCGCTTCTTTATCTGTTCCTCTGTCATTGGACGTTTAGCTTGTTTCCATATCTTGGCCATTGTAAACAGTACTGCGATGAATATTGGGGTGCATCTATCTTTTCAGGCCATGAAAACCAGATAATGTTTATGGGTACCTAGCAGTTCTTTTATGTAATGTGTATTCTATAATTACATTTACGAATACCTATAGTATTTTGGACATTGTCCTTTTCTAGATACTCAAACTAAAAATATTAACAATTAAAATAAATAAATTTATATTTAAAAAACAAACAAATAAAACTATTAATGATTCATATCCTTTCTACTTCCTCCTAACTACAGGAAATTTAATTATTGTAATAGATTTGGTGTTATGATTTTAAAGTTATTTAAGACACATGACCTTCCTTGTTGAAGTGCACTTTTAAAGGGAACAAACATTGTACAGGGGGTGGTGACCAAAATCATCCCCAAGAAAAAGAAATGCAAAAAGGCAAAATGATTGTCTGAGGAGGACTTACAAATAGCTGGGAAAAGAAGAGAAGTGAAAGGCAAAGGAGAAAAGGAAACATACCCATCAGAATTCACAGTTCCAAAGAATAGCAAGGAGAGATAAGAAAGTTTCCTAAGTGAACAGTGCAAAGAAACTGAGGAAAACAACAGAATGGGAAAGACTAGAGATCTCTTCAAGAAAATTACAGATACCAACGGAAAATTGCATGCAAAGGTGGGCACAATAAAAGACAAAAATAGTATAGGCCTAACCTGATGGTCAACACCGAAATCAGATTGATTATATTCTTTGCAGCCAAAGATGGAGAAGCTCTTTACAGTCAAGAAAAACAAGACCAGGAGCTGACTGTGGCTCAGACCATGAACTCCTTATTGCCAACTTCAGACTTAAACTGAAGAAAGTAGGGAAAACCACTAGACCATTCAGGTGTGACCTAAATCAAATCCCTTATGATTATACAGTGGAAGTGAGAAATAGATTTAAGGGCCTAGATCTGATAGATAGAGTGCCTGATGAACTACGGACAGAGCTTCCTGACATTGTACAAGAGACAGGGATCAAGACCATCCCCATGGAAAAGAAATGCAAAAAAGCAAAATGATTGTCTGGGGAGGCCTTACAAATAGCTGTGAAAAGAAGAGAAGTTAAAAGCAAAGGAGAAAAGGAAAGATATAAGCATGTGAATACAGAGTTCCAAAGAATAGCAAGAAGAGATAAGAAAGCCTTCCTCAGCAATCAGTGCAGACATAGAGGAAAACAACAGAATGGGAAAGACTAGAGATCTCTTCAAGAAAATTAGAGATACCAAGGGACTATTTAATAAAGGACAGAAATGGTATGGACCTAACAGAAGCAGAAGATATTAAGAAGAGGTGGCAAGAATACACAGAAGAACTGTACAAAAAAGATCTTCAAGACCCAGATAATCATGATGGTGTGATCACTGACCTAGAGCCAGACATCCTGGAATGTGAAGTCAAGGGGGCCTTAGAAAGCATCACTACAAACAAAACTAGTGAAAGTGATGGAGTTCCAATTGAGCTATTTCAAATCCTGAAAGATGATGCTGTGAAAGTGCTGCACTCAATATGCCAGCAAATTTGGAAAACTCAGGAGTGGCCAAACGATGGGAAAAGGTCAGTTTTCATTCCAACCCCAAAGAAAGGCAATACCAAAGAATGCTCAAACCAGCTCACAATTGCACTCATCTCACATGCTAGTAAAGTAATGCTCAAAATTCTTCAAGTCAGGCTTCAGCAATACATGGACCATTAACTTCCAGATGTTCAAGCTGGTTTTAGAAAAGGCAGAGGAACCAGAGATCAAATTGCCAACATCCGCTGGATCCTTGAAAAAGCAGGAGAGTCTCAGAAAAAATACCCATTTCTGCTTTATTGACTATGCCAAAGCCTTTGACTGTGTGGATCACAATAAACTGTGGAAAATTCTGAAAGAGATAGGAATACCAGACCACCTGACCTGCCTCTTGAGAAATCTGTATGCAGGTCAGGAAGCAACAATTAGAGCTGGACATGGAACAACAGACTGGTTTCAAATAGGAAAAGGAGTACGTCAAGGCTGTATATTGTCACCCTGCTTATTTAACTTCTAGGCAGAGTACGTTATGAGAAACGCTGGTCTGGAAGAAGCACAAGCTGGAACCAAGATTGTTGGGAGAAATATCAATAACCTCAGATATGCATATGACACCACCTTTATGGCAGAAAGTGAAGAGGAACTAAAAAGCCTCTTGAGGAAAGTGAAAGAAGAGAGTGAAAAGGTTGGCTTAAAGCTCGACATTCATAAAATGAAGATCATGGCATCTGGTCCCATCACTTCATGGGAGATAGAAGGGAAAACAGTGGAAATAGTGTGAGACTTTATTTGGGGGGGGGCTCCAAAATCACTGCAGATGGCAATTGCAGCCATGAAATTAAAAGACGTTTACTCCTTGGAAGGAAAGTTATGACCAACCTAGATAGCATATTGAAAAGATGAGACATTACTTTGACAACAAAGGTCCATCTAGTCAAGGCTATTGTTTTTCCAGGGATCATGTATAGATGTGAGAGTTGGACTGTGAAGAAAGCTGAGCACCGAAGAATTGATGCTTTTGAACTGTGGTGTTGGAGAAGACTCTTGAGAGTCCTTTGGACTGCAAGGAGATCCAACCAGTCCATTCTAAAGGAGATCAGTCCTGGGTGTTCTTTGGAAGAAATGATGCTAAAGCTGAAACTCCAATACTTTGGCTACCTCATGTGAAGAGTTGACTCATTGGAAAAGACTCTGATGCTGGGAGGGATTGGGGGCAGGAGGAAAAAGGGATGACAGAAGATGAGATGGCTGCATGGCATCACCCTCTCGCTGGACATGAATTTGAGTAAACTCTGGGATATGGTGATGGACAGGGAGGCCTGGCGTGCTGCAATTCATGGGGTCGTAAAGAGTTAGACACTACTGAGCGACTGAACTGAACTGAACAGAAGCAGAAGATATGAAGAAGAGACAGCAAGAATACACAGAAGAACTATACAAAAAAGGTCTTAATGACCCAGATAACCACGAAGGTGTGATCACTCACCTAGAGTCAGATATCCTGGAATGCAAATTCAAGTGGGCCTTTAGAAGCATCACTGCGAACAAAGCTAGCAGAGGTGATGGAATTCCAGCTGAGCTATTTCAAATCCTAAAAGATGATGCTGTTAAAGTACTGCACTAAATATGCCAGCAAATCTGGAAAACTCAGCAGTGGCCACAGGACTGGAAAAGATCAGTTTTCATTCCAACCTCAAAGAAAGGCAATGCCAAAGAATGTTCAAACTACTGCACAGTTGCACTCAGTTCGCATGCTGGCAAAGTAATGCTCAAAATTCTCCAAGTTATGCTTCCAAAGTACATTAACTGAGAACTTTCAGATGTTTAAGCTGGATTTTAAAAAGGCAGAGGAACCAGAGATCAAATTGCCAGCATGCGTTGGCTCATAGAAAAAGCAAGAGAATTCCAGAAATACATCTACTACTGTTTCATTGACTATGTTAAAGCCTTTGACGATGTGGATCACAGCAAACTAAGGAAAAATTTTCAAGAGATGGGAATGCCAGACCACCTGATCTGCCTCCTGAGAGACCTGTATGTAGATCAAGAAGCAACAATTAGAACTGGACATGGGACAGTTGACTGGTTCCAAGTGGCTCAGAGGTTAAAGCGTCTGCCTCCAATGCAGGAGACCTGGGTTCAATCCCTGGGTTGGGAAGATCCCTTGGAGAAGGAAATGGCAACCCACTCCAGTATTCTTGCCTGGAGAATCCCATGGACGGAGAAGCCTGGTAGGCTAAAGTCCACGGGGTTCCAAAGAATTGGACACGACTGAGCAACTTCACCTCACCTCAAGTTGGGAAAGGAGTACATCAAGAATGTATATTGTCACCCCGCTTATTTAACTTATATGCAGAGGACATCATGCAAAATGCTGGGCTGGATGAAGCAGAAGCAGGAATCAAGATTGCCAGGAGAAATATCAATAACCTCAGATATGCAAATAATACCACCCTTATGGCAGAAAGTGAAGAGGAACTAAAGAGCCTCTTGATAAAGGTGAAAGAGAGTGAAAAAACTGGCTTAGACTCAACATTCAAATAAAAAAAAAAAAGAAGATCATAGTATCTATTCCCATCTCTTCATGGCAAATAGATGGGGAAACAATGGGAATAGTGACAGACTTTATTTTCTTGGGCTCCAAAATCACTGCAGTTGGTGACTGCAACCATGAAATTAAAAAACACTTGCTCCTTGGAAGAACAACTATGACAAAACTATTAAAAAGGATATTAAAAAGGACAGCTGTTACTTTGCTGTCAAAGGTCCATATAGTTAAAGCTATGGTTTTTCCAGTAGTCATGTATGGATATGAGAGTTGGACCGTAAAGAAAGCTGAGCACCGAAGAATTGATGCTTCTGAACTGTGGTGTTGGAGAAGATGAGAGTCCCTTGAATAGCAAGGAGATCAAACAAGTCAATCCTAGAGGAAATCAGTCCTAAATATTTCAGGAAGGACTGACTGAATATTGAAAGGACTGAGGCTGAAGCTGAAGCTTCAATACTTTGGCCAGTTGATGCAAAGAACTGATTCATCGGAAAAGACCCTGATGCTGGGAAAGACTGAAGGCAGGAGGAGAAGGGGATGACAGTGGATGAGATGGTTGGATGGCATCACTAACTTAATAGAAATGAGTTTGAGCTAACTCCAGGAGATGGTACAGGAGAGGGAAGCCTGGTGTGCTGCAGCCCATGGGGTCGCAAAGATATGGACGTGACCGACCAAATGAACAACAGCACATAATCAGGTAACAGGTAAATAATAGAGACGGGCACATGCCACAGAGTCTACTCAAGGAATGAAGGGATGGACTTGGTAAAATAATTCCAATCCTGTTTCAGAAGGGAGAGATTTCGAGCATATCCCTTTAAGGAGAAAACTTGTGTGAGAAAACCCCTGGGGATGACATAAGCTATTTCAGGCAGAGTGAACAGCACAAGGCAAGGTGCAGGCATGTGAAGGGAGGCCGGTAAGAGCTGTAGCTGTGACTGACTGGAGAGGGGATGTGGGGTCCAGGAAGAATCTGGGCAGGGAGGAAAACCATCTGTTTGTCCTCTCCACCCATAGCTCAAGGCTTTTCACTTCCTGCAGCCCCGGTCCTGGCTTCCAGCTGCTGGGTGTGCCTTTTTCACCATCCTGTCACCGGCTGACTCCTCCTCTCTGTACTCCTCAGTCCACACCCGACCTACTCTCGGTGCTCCGTGAATGGGCGTTTCCTCTTTGGAGTCACATAACACACCATGCATTTCTACTTTCCCAGGTGCCACACTGCCTGGCAGTTATGTCTGCGTGTCTGTCTTCTAACATTAAACGAAACGGCCCTTGACGTCCGGGCCCGTCATATCCATCCTAACACTGGAAGCACCCGGAACTTTGCAGAGCATATTGAAAGGTGCTTAAACTGAGCCAATGAGCGTTGGGCCAAAGAGCATTACCACGCTACAGTTCTTCAGCGACACGGGCTTGAACTGCGTGGGTGCACAGGGGGAAGCACACGGCACTGTGATCCCTGGCTGGCTGAATCCGAGGATACTGAAGAGTGTATTCGGAGAAACCGCTGATGAGGAGGGCCAGCTGTCAGCTGCACGTGGGTTTCCCACTCCATGTAGAGGATTGGAGCCCCTAAGCCTGGCCCACACTCGTCCCATGGTGGTCAAGATCAACTGTGTGTTGCCTTTTTCTGAAGAAATGCAGGAGCCACTGAAAGTCCTAAGTAGAGAAGTCATCTGGTCATAGTTTTATGTTTGCAGAGGAAGACTGATGTCCAAGTGGAAGAGACTGTGAGTCTGGAGACAAGCATTTTATATATATATATATATTATATATATATATATAAAATAATGACCTGTCCAACAGAAAGATGGTGCTGCGTCAACTCTAATGCTGTCTGCCTCTGTGATACAATTCTGGGTTGGGGTGTGTCTTTTTTGTTTGACTTTCAATATTCTTTGGAGAGTAGAAAGAGCAGGGGCACTGGGAATGAGTTTTTAAGTCCACACTCCCTCTACCATATTAAATACTTAAACTTCACTTTCTTCAGCAGAACAAAGAGGGTGACTACAAGGATGAGGAGTGTGGCTATCACTGTGGTCTCTTAAAAAAATGTGAGTGGCTTTTTCAAAACAGGTTTATTTAGGTATAACTAATACTTAGAACCCTGCATGTATTTTTCAGGATCCAGTGAATGTTATATATGTGTAATCCCGTGAGAGCATCACTACAGGCAAGCAATAGACACATCCACCGCTTCCTCAAGTGTCCTTAGTCCCTTTGTGTTTGTGACAAGTGCTAGGACTTGTCCTCGGCAAACTTTAAGTGCACGGTACAGTATTGTTAGGCTTGCCAGGTGGCTCAGTGGTAAAGAATCCACCTGCAGAGCAGGAGACTCGAGTTCAGTCTCTGGGTCAGGAAGATCCGCTGGAGGAGGAAATGGCCAACCACTCCAGTATTCTTGTCTGGGAAATCCCATGGACCGAGGAGCAAAGACTCAGCCGTGACTGAGCACCGAGCATGCGTACACAGTACTGTTAACTACGGGCTCTGTGTCCTGCAGCGAGTCTCTCGGAAGTTTTCATCTTTCACAATGGAAGTAGTAGCAGCGGTGTACCGAGCCACATTGCGTGTGTTCAGTTGCTCAGTCGTGGCCAACTCTCTGTGACCCCATGAACGAAACACGCCAGGCTTCACTGCCATAGCAGCAACCTTCTGCCAACGGAGCAACCGCTCTGCCCTTCCCCTCGCAGCAGCCCCAGAAGCCCCCACTCTACTCTGCTTCTCCAAGCTGACTGTTTTAGAGCCTTTGCATAAACAGTCATAGACATATAGTGTTTGTTCTTCTGCGACTAGCTTTTCACTTAGAAGTCCTCTGGGTTCATTTGTTTTCACAAACGGCAGTATTTCCTCCTTATTTTAAGGCTGAGCAATACCTTGTTTTATGCATATACCGCATTTCCTTTACCCGTTCATTCATCAGTGGATATTGCATTGTCTCCATTTCCTGGTGACTGGCAATAATGCTATAATGAACACCAGAGGACAGATGTTTCTTTGGGGGTCTTTATTTTGTTGACTTTGGATATATACCCAGAAGCAGGATTTCTGGATCAAATCCTAGTTCTGTTTTTAGTTTTTTGAAGACTCTCTGCACTGATTTTCATAGAGACTGTACCATTTTACATTCCTACCAGCAGTGCTGAGGGCTCCAGTTTCTCCACACAGTTTCTCTCCAGTTTTGCCCAAACTTACCTTTAAAAAATAGCCATTCTAGCAGGTGAGAGGTGATAATTTTTTATAGTCTTGATCTGCATTTCTCTGATTAGTGATGTTGAACAACTTTTCTTTTATTTAATTTCTTAAATGTTTTTAATATAAATTTATTGATTTTAATTGGAGGTTAATTACTTTACAATATTGTATTGGTTTTGCCAAATTAACTTTTGACCATTTGCATGTCTCCTATGGAGAAATTTCTGTTTAAGTCCTCTGCTAATTTTTCAGCTGGGTGTTTCTTTTTTCTTTTTAACTTTGTTATTGAGTTGTAGGCGTTCCTTCTGTGTGTTACTTTTCCATCTCTGATCACGTGTATGGTGTGGAAATATTGCCTTCCATTCTGTAAGTTGCCTGTTCATTGTGATATGTTTGCTTTGCAGAAGCTTTGCTGTGCCGTGCAGTCCCATCTGTCTAATGTTACTTTTGTTACTTGCGCCTTTGGCTGATATCCAAGAAATTATCACCAAGTCCAGTGCAGTGAAGTGTTTCCCTTGTGTTTTATTCCAAAAGTTTTGCAGTTTCAGTTTTAAGTCTTTTTATTTAGGGCATAAGGTAAAGGGTCCAACTTCAGTCTCTTCATGCGGATACCTAGTTTTCCCAGCAGTATCTGTCCTTCCCACATTGAGTGTTTTGGGCGCCTCGTCAAAGGCCAGTTCTCTGCAGCTATGTGGGTGTATTTCTGGGTCCTCTGCTCTGTTCCTTTGGTCTACATGTCTGGTTTCTTTTTTAATTTAAGTTTATTTATTTTCATTGGAGGCTAATTACAATATGGAATTGGTTTTGGATACACCAACATGAATCTGCCATGGGTGTACATGTTACTCAGCCATTAAAAAGAATACATTTGAATCAGTTCTAATGAGGTGGATGAAACTGGAGATACATGTCTATTTTTATGACAGCACCAGAGAGTTTTAACTAATACAGCAATTTGTTTGAGAGAATATAAGTTCCTCATGATAAAAGGTTTAGAGCCAAGGTTCTTGCCTGAAACAAAAGGAGATCCTGGAGGTAAGATTAGCCTGGGGGATGTGAGGGCTGGAGTCTGATGAGCTCTGGTCCTTTCCCGCCCACACCGGCCCCTGCCTCCACTCCATTCCCTCCTCTGCCTCTTGCTTTTTCTGCAGCATTAATTCTGCGTCTTTTTCCTACAACCAGTGTTACTCTCAACAATGATGTCTAACTGGGACTGATAAAGCGTAGTTCCTGGCCACTGTTGTCCCTCTTGTAAAACCTGTAAACTACCAAATCGCAGTCAGAAGGGTGAGTGTGTGCAGTGTCTCTGCTGTCTTCACATTTACACAAACTGTGAGCAAGAGCGTTACATCATGCCAGGGACTTCGCCATTGGTAACGGTTGCACGGCGGGCTTAGAGGGCGAGACGGACAGGCGGAGGGCTTGGGGTCGGGCTGGCCTGCTCTAAAACACCTGTGTCTCTTGTGCCACAGTCGCTCCATTGCACGTGCCCCTCGCCTGCCGTCCTTAATGTACTGGCAGGTCATCGCTGTTCTCAGATGTGGCGAGGCCCCCACAGTGCGGTGTCTGCACCCCGCTCTCCCCCTCACAGCTGTGCTTTGCTGGCATCTCCGTGCCCTGTGGCTCTGGCCCCTTCTTAAGGGGGAAGCTCTGCACTGTCCAGCGTGCTGCTCTTCCCCTACCCCGCCTGAGAGTACTTGGTGCCTACAGTGAACTTAATTAATAGGTGGCCCATGACTTACTATTTTATTTTTCTTCTTCTTCTGAAACTACACCCTCTAAGCATAGACTTCTGGAAGTTTCTGTTAGGAAAGGCTTTTGCTCTTTCTTAAACCACGTAAACGAATCTCAGCTCTGCTGCCTCTTGTGACTCTTGAGTCAGTGGGGTGCGCAGTCTTTGGGGTCTGGGCCCAGGAGCTGCCTCCACAGTGAGCTATGTACTTCCCTAGAGGAGCAGGGCTAGAAAGGGTGAGTCAGAGGACATGCCACCTGTGCCTGAAACTCTGGTTTTTAAAGCAGGCTCCTAAGGTTCTATGGGCTTCCCAGGTGGTTCAGCAGTAAAGAATTCTCTGCCTGCCAACACAGATGATGCAGGTTTGATCCCTGAGTCGGGAAGACCCCCTGGAGGAGGAAATGGCAACCCACTCCATTTTTCTTGCCTGAAAAATCCCATGGACAGAGGAGCCTGGTGGGCTGCAGTCCACGGGGTCACAATGAGTCGGACACGGCTGAGCGACTGGCGCATACACACACAGTAAGCTTCTGCTGGTGTCCTCAGGGGATAAAGTGCAGCCAGACCGCCGAGGTCTGGACCTGCAGCCCCTGGACTGGGGCAAGACACGGACTTGGGCTTCCCTGGTCAATTTTGAACTGCTTATTTTTTCCCCTTTGGACATAAGTAGCAATCCAAACCACGTCAGAAAAATCCACTTGTCTAATTACTGGCTTCTGGTCTTACAGTCAATCAGGCTGATGCCTAAAGGTTAGCTTTATCGCATTGAGTGAGAAGCTGTGAGGTGTGTGTTCAAGACCTATATTGAAACCTGGGTTAGGCAGGGTCAGTTCAGTTCAGTCACTCAGTCTTGTCCAACTCTTTGCAACCCCATGAATCGCAGCACGCCAGGCCTCCCTGTCCATCACCAACTCCCGGAGTTCACTCAGACTCACATCCATCAAGCCGGTGATGCCATCCAACCATCTCATCCTCTGTCACCCCCTTCTCCTCCTGCCCTTAATCTTTCCCAGCATCAGGGTCTTTTCCAATGGGTCAGCTCTTCACGTCAGGTGGCCAGTGTATTGGAGCTTCAGCTTCAGCATCAGTCCTTCAACAGATATTCAGGATTGATTTCCTTTAGAATTGACTCATTTGATCTCCATGCTGTCCAAGGGGCTCTCAAAAGTTTACTCTAGCACCACAGTTCAAACTCACCAGTTCTTCAGTACTCGACCTTTTCTTTTTTAAAGATTTATTTCGAAATCTTTTTTTAAAATATAAATTTATTTATTTTAATTGTAGATTAATTACTTTATAATATTGTATTGGTTTTTCCATACATCAACATGAATCTGCCACAGGTATACACGTGTTCCCCATCCTGAACCCCCCTCCCTCCTCCCTCCTCATACCATCCCTCTGGGTCGTCTTAGTGCACCAGCCCCAAGCATCTAGTATCATACATCGAACCTGGACTGGCGATTCGTTTCACATATGATATTATACATGTTTCAATGCCATTCTACCAATACAGTATACTAGCACTCAGCCTTCTTGATGGTTCAACTCTCACATCTGTACATGACTACTGGAAAAATAAACCAACTTTGACTACAGACCTTTGTTGGCAAAGTGATGTCTCTGCTTTTTAATATGCTGTCTAGGTTTGTCATAGCTTTTGCTACAAAACTCTTCCTAAGGGCACAGGTGTTCACACTAGTCTTTCACGTGAAAGTGCTTCTCTGTGATGCCACATCTACTACATTTTGTGGCTCTGGATTCACGTGATTTGGCAGCTTTGGCCCATGGATCCAATGAGCTGAATGTCTCTCCATCCTAGAAATGGAGGTCCCTTTCTCACACCCCATCTCAGAAGAACCTCCTCCTCCATCCTGCTTCTCCTTTCCTCTTGTAACTTTCCAGTCTCATCTTGCATAGCACGAGGCATGTTTTGAGTCTCTGTGTGTGTATTTGCTGGTTTATCCTGCTCTTGGCTCAAGGCCAGAAAGGAGGAGGGTCATACAGAGATTAGACAGAGATGGTGAAACAGAGCTTAATTTGGGGGAAATAAATTGACAACAACCATAATCAAATCTATTATTTCCCCTGCTGTGTAGATTTACAATGCTTCCTGATTCAGATATGAAAGAGGAATAATATTTGAATTGTATTTTCTTAGATTTTGAGCCTGGGTTTTTCATGTTAAAGGAACAGAAACCTAAAGATGGACTCAGCGTCAAAGTGGAATAGCAGGCTGCACATGGCACTGTTTTACTAAGCACTTATCCAGACATTGTTTAGAAAGAGTCCTAGGATACACTTTTGTTAATTGATTTCTTGAAACAATTGTTATGTGGCAATGGAAACAATTAGATGCTAATTATATTAATATGCTCTTTTTTTTTTATTATTGAAGAACCCTGAAATGCAAACCCTAGCATCTATTCTAATAATCACCACTGTTTATAATTTGGGGAGGGGGATGGATTCCTGACAGTCAGTCATCTTTGACTATGTGAGCTCGTTATGCCACTTCTTCCAAAATATGGACCTAGGTTGTAATTGCTATTATTTAAATTTAGCCCAAGGGATAGTAGGAAAAATAAAACATGCAAGTTAATCAGGAGGGCAAGGGTCCTGAAGAGAGATGACCCAATGAAACCTCACAAAGCAGATAATATCTACCTGACCTTTCCACGTTTGATTCTATAATGCTTTTATCAAGCAAACCTTTCGGAGGAATAAATGGAATTTCTTGCCCAATAAATTATTTCTCTTTTTCCTCTTAATTTTGATGGTAATTTAGTTTAATAAGTGCAGAGTAAATCTGCCTTTAATTCCACTGCCACGTGCTGGGATTCAAAGGGCAGAATCCAGGCTCCTGAGACAGGTTCATCAACTTTCTACCACAGATCAAAAGAACAATGGGCTGTCACGACCTTCCACAATCTGTGTGTGAGAATCTCTTAGTTCAAAGAACCAGAGGCAGTGTCTGATGAATCCTGAATATGGAAAAGCCACCATCTTTGATAAGAGGCTGAAAGCCTAAATCTTGGTGGTTATTTTGTTAAAACATGATTTCTAAATCGATTATCGACTCAAGACCTCTATGAGTCACATTGATTCTTACATAATTTCAAAACATTTTAGTTTTTCTAAAAGCAGATTTTATTTCCTCTAATTTCTTTTGATGAAATGTTTAAACATGACTGTACACATATAGTTTACCCTTCATATTTATACAGAAATCCAAGGGACTGGCAAAAGACCTGTCAGTGTCAATTATATACACTATAAGCATAATTAATAATGCATTTAAATTTACCATTTTGTAAGTTTGATGTATGATTGTGAGAACTGGACTGTAAAGAAGGCAGAAGGCCAAAAAAAAAAAAAAAATGATGCTTTCAAACTGTGGTACTGGAGAAGATTCCTGAAAGCCCCTTGGACAGCAAAAAGATGGAACAAGTCAATCTTAAGGAAGATCAACCCTGAATATTCACTGGAAGGACTGAGGCTGAAGCTGAAGCTCCAGTATTTTGGTCATCTATTGCAAACAGATGGCTTATTAGGAAAGTTCCTGATGCTGGGAAAGACTGAGGGCAGGAGAAGAGGGCATCAGAGGATGAGATGGCTGGATGGCATCATCGATGCAATGAGCACGAACTTGGGCAAATTCTGGGAGATGGTGAGGGGCGGACAGGGAAGCCTGGCATGCTGCAGTCCATGGGGCCATCCAGCATCTCATCCTCCAACGCCCTCTTCTCCTGCCCTCAGCCTTTCTGGACCCCTGGTGGGCACACAAAATTTGAGGTTCCCTCCAGGAATGGGTCAATAGGGAACCTTATTCATTATTCTTTTACCCATTTTCAGGGACAATCACATATCTTCAGACATTTCCTCCAGATTTTACAGTTTCTATATTCCTATAAAACTGAATAGGAGAGGCAAAGAAATGTAAGAGCTACACACTGTTCTATCTGGGGGAAATGCTAAGAAAAATATCCTTTTTTGAATCATTTTCCAGAAAATGTCTTGCTCAAATAGCAGGGGCCACTTCAGTACCTTTGTTTGTCCACTGTTGCTTATTGTAGTTTAGTAAGGATACTGTGTAACCACTTTTATTTTATGTTTATGTTTTTACTTGTGTGGACCATTGTGTTTTCAAAGACCATTTTTGTTTGACAACTGGCTTCAGAAATCATGAAATTTTTGTTTTGTCTATAGTTTTGAATAATTAACCCAAATGCCTAATAACAGATTCTTTTTGAAATAGTGTGAAACAACCACATAATTACAAAACGCAGAAAAATTTTGGAACAGTAGACTGCAAATGTTAGTTGTAGGCTCATGTGGGAGATAACCACTTCCAGTTCCCAGAGACTGCAGGGTCACCGCGCTCCCCAGTCTCATTACTACTGACAGAGGGCCTGGATGATCTTTGCTCCTGGGGTCCCTGTATCTCATCTGCTGTTTATCTGCATCTTCGGCCTCAACCACCAAACACCAAGGGTGTCTACTCACACACAGCCACCAAAGCCCTCTCTAGACGGAGCCAAGCGGGCCCTGAGAGAGGGCCTGCGGGACCAGCCACAGCTGAAAACCACCGGCCTCAGGAGCAGCGCAGAGCTCTGGGCAGATCCCATCATCGTTTGCCACTGCTTCTGTCGCTCTGGCCATTTCAGAGTGTCAACATCAAAGCTGAGTCTCTGAAACAGTACGTAAAAGGGAGAGCCACCCCGAGCTCACAGTGTCCTTGATCAGATCAACACCTTCTGAAATTTGCAGGAACAGGGCAGAAAGACCTGATGAATCAGGGTTCACATGCAGAATTTTAGAACTCAGTCTCAGCAAAACCCATTTCTGCTCAGATTGCAAAGAAAGGATGTGCTGGGAGCTCTGTATCCATGCCGTGCAGCCTTAGTGTTGTCAGAACATGGGCAATAACAACCTCGTGGCCAAAACACTGGACTGTAACAAGCACTGGCCCTGACCTGTGGTTCATCCTTCAGCACATCTGCAAGCACATTTTACAGGATAATAATTCTTACCCCAATTGTGCAGCTGCTTTTCTGTTGTGCAAGTCTGTTAAACTGCTGTCATTGTTACTTAGGTAAAGATTCTGCCTATCAAATCTTCAAGAGATTTGTCATAAAGGGCTCCAAGAGCAGAAACTTACTAAGTAAGAATAGCAAAAAGAGGAGTGATCACATTTTCCTCTGCTTCTTTTAAGTTATCTCAATGAAAGCATACATTTCCAAGCTTTAAAGAAGACACACACACTCCAAGTGTGGTCAGTAATGGGGGGCCGGGGGGGGCATTACTGGAAACGTCATTTTCTCTTGCCTGCCTCTTTCTCTATGTTGTGTGTACTCAGTCATATCTGACTCTTTGTGATCCCATGTACTGTAGCCCACCAGGCTCCTCTGTCGATGGGGATTCTCCAGGCAAGAATACAGGAGTGGGTTGCCATGTCCTCCTCCAGGGGATCCTCCCAACCCAGTGATGGAACCCATATCTCTTTTGTCTCCTGCATTGGCGGGTGGCTCCTTTGCCACTGGCACCAGGGGGGTCATATAGCTGTTCAATGTGTCTTTGCTTCATGTGTAAGAAATGCCCCAGCCAAGGGTGAGGTACCAGGGGCTATGGCTGATGCCTGGCACAGGCCACCATCATGAGCTAAGGTGCACTGACGGAAGTGCCCCCCCGTAACTGGTACTAGGAAAGACGGAGGGCAGCTTTTGCGAGAGGTGTGGACCTCAGTCCATTCCTGTCGAAGGAATGCACATGAAGGACCCTACGTGTGGCCAGTCAGCATCAGCTAGATTGTTAGAATTCATTCTTTGTTGTTGTTGATAAGCAGCCTAAGATGTAATAGCCCCCGCATAGTCCCTCTGATTATCAACCCTGTGTTCTAGTATTAAAGCAGATAACCTTTCTTCCTGAGAGCATTGCTGGAGTTCTTGCCTCTGAGAAGAGCATTTATTATTGTGAATTTTTATTATGGGTTTCTGTGTGTGCAGAAAGCACAGTGATTTCCTGGGGCCTGAAAGGAACTTTGACGCGTTCATGATCTCTTACCACTAGAAGGACACTGGAGTTTAAGTTGTGATAGGAGGTAAAATCTCACCCTCAGCTTTGGACTCACTGGGGGTCAGAGCCCTCAGTGTCCACTGACTTGTGGACCCCTCTGCGAATAGCAGAAGAGAACCACCACAAGCCTACACTTGTGGACCACTGACAACACCAGGCTGAATGCTGAGCATGTCAGTCCACCGCTTCATTTATAACACAGTTAGGAGAAGACAGGAGAAAACTGAGCTTTAGATGAGCTAAGAAATTGGCTCAAGCTTGTGGAAGTTGTGAATGGAACAGTAGAGATACAGAAAACAAAAAAACAGTCTCTCCTTCACAGCCTTGCTTACCCACCCACCCCCAGTGGGAGTGGTTGATGCTACAGAAATCTGTCCATGGAAATTGAAGCCGGAATGTCTGCCTGGGATTTCTGGGTGTTTGCAGATGCTCTGAGCTTCTGGGATCCGATGTCTCTGAATAAAAACTCCTGCCCTAAGGGAAACACTTTTTGTGGCTGTAAGCCTCACATAACCTCTCTCTCTGTGTTCTGAGCCCTGAATATGCTTCATAAAGTTCTCTCAAAAAAAAATTATAAAATTTGCTCTGCTGAGTCAGTTCTAGCAGCATGAATCAACTCTGCTGAAGCAATAACTTAATAGCAGTGCAGAGGTCTCGTAGATATTATTGATGTAACTTTTCTGAAGGTGCCAAGCTTTCTTATAGGCATTAGGACGGATTCTGGTTCTTACTTATTATTTGAAAACAGCATCCACAGGTAAGGACCGGCAGCCTTTAGACATCTCAAATATCACTCTCGGATGTAATATAATAATAATACATCTCCCCTAAGAGAAAAATCACTCTCATCCCATCTGCATTGCTCTGTAAAGCCTGGTAGGCAATCAAGTTCAAAGTTAATGTTATTTTAGTAGGCTTGTCCTTCCTTCTTGAAAGGAAGAAAGCATCTAAGAACATCTCTGGGGGGTTCTAGGGAACAGTTGTGCCAGGCTGGGAAGACATGGAGCCGTGTGTTTGGAGACTGCCAGGACTCTCAGGACCTGGCTGAGATGTTGGTGTGACAGATGAGAAAGCTGGTCTTTGAACCTCGTCTGCACACAGAAAGCCCTATTGATCTGCAGCTGTGCTTATGTGTGGAGGCACTTCTTCTAACGATAGTCTTCACCTCCTGTGATGATTCCCTGGAGCAACCATGGCAGTGAAGGGCTGTTCTAACTCCTGTTCGTAAATAGGAATCTGGGCCCACAGATGGGATGAGCTGATGGTGCCCAGGGCAGGACAGGGGGGAAGAAGATGGTTCCTCTGCTCCTGGGATGGCACCAGGCTGAGGTCAGAGTGTCCTGTTTAGTTGCCTCAGCAGGGACGCTGCAGCCACTTCTCTGCAGGTGCATCCACACTCCGTGGGGGTTTAGCTCTTGCTGCCTTAAAGGGCACACTCTGAAGGCCGCTGTGTGTCCAGGTACATGCCTGTCACTGCTGGGGCAGGTGAAGATCCATCTGGCTGTCTCAGACCCTCTCTGGACCTGAGGGTTCCTTTCCAAATTTCCTAGGGAACAGCCTAACTGCTTAGTTTTACCAGTAGAAGCAAAAGTAGGAGTCAGAAGAGGTTCTTGACTCTGGAGTTGATATGAACTTTGTGAATAGGTTTCATTGCCAGTTTTGACAGTAATCGTAATAAAATGCTGTTGGATAATACTTGAAGGAATGGGTACAAAAACTTTAAAAGATGAATCCCTATATCAGAGCTAAGTGGATGCTATTTAGATAAGAAAGAAAATTGCTTTATGACTTGTATGAAGACAAAAGTGGAGAACTGAGAACAAAAATGTCTCCTCAATGTTTTCCTATATTTTACTCCTAAATAGAGGCATCACTAGAACAGAGGTGAGGTGCTAATAAGGGGCTGGGAAAGAAGAAACTGAATAAAAAATAAGGACAATCACAGCATGTGTTTGAAGTCTTACTTTGGACACACTGGTTATATTGGGGGAAAAAAGAGCTCAATAATGAATGCACATGAAATAATTTTCATGAAATAAGTCCTGCACATTTTCACATGGAAATGAAGACAGGTCAGGAGTCGGCCTGGTGTCCAGTGCTCAAGTACCCCACAACAATGTTAAAAAATATAATAGAAGTGGGATCATGCCTTTTCCTGCAATTAACTGCAGTGGTATGCAAAGCATCAAGATCACTGGGTGAATCATGAATGCTTCTGATGGAGTTTTGTTTCCTTGATGGCCATGAGGACTGGAAGTCCTCTTACAAAGTCATGAAATCCAAGTTTACTAATTTTTGATACATATTTTTAAAGTGTGAACCAAATAAACACAATACCAACTTTGCCAAGAAGTAGGATTCCAGCAACAGATTCAATATAATTTGAGCAGGCATTCTTATGGATGTATTATTGTTAGGACTCTAACACAGCAGAAGATGGATGATTTTAATATACAGCTATTATGCTTCAGAAAAAAACAGACCAAGATTGCTAATTGTGTAGTTTATTTTTCTCCTTTGCTATTTGGATATGCTTTTTCAAACCAATAAGGGCGTAAAAACTCAAATGTGGTGCCACCTTAGAGACAGCACTGACTTACCCCCAGAGGACACTCTTATGAATATAAGTTGTTATTGGGAAGTACATATAACAGGCTAAATCTCTACCTAAATTCTACCTTTCTTAGATGAAATAAATTTCAAGAGAAATAGAAAAATAAGTGCTTCCCAAACGCCGTCTACACAGTATTGCTACTTTCGTCATTGGTAACGATTGTTAGTATGTTCCCGGGCTTATTTCTGTAGTTTTTTCAAGGCACGCATGCTCAGCCAAGTCCTGCTTATCCAGACTCTGCCCAGATAGCCCTTTGGGGACATGCCAGTGCTCTCGAAACCTGAAATGACGAGGGTATCCTGTCAAATTGCCTTGGCAACAGTGGGTTACTGGACAGGATGTGGATCTCAGGACTCAAAGAGCCCCCAGAAAGTCACATCATGCAGGCACCTGTGTCCAGACAGGTCTCTAGGGGCTGAGATGCCAGAGGCTCACTTGAAAGCTTATCCAGGATTAACTCACACCATTCTTCAGGTCCTTTTTCTTATGTTTCACCATAATCCCTATTACTGTAGATTCTGGGGCCCCCCTTCTCAGTACAGGGCCACATAACAGAAGCTGGACCTCTTTCCAGCTTGTTCCCCATCCAGTCCCATTAACAACTAGAAGGCCTCTCTAGCCAGCGCTTCCACGCTGCACTGCTTCTCAGAACAGCCACACCCGCTCCAGGACCCTCATAGTGGCCTTAAGCTGCTCACCAGCTCCCTAGAGCTTCTGCTACCAAATCTCTCCCCACCTTTTAGGCTTCATTTCTCAATACACTGAAAGCTGTCCTTTCTGTCCACATAAACTCATTTGTTTTGCCTGCCACAAACACAACATGCTATTTCTCATCTCTTTTTCCCATGAATTTCACCAGAGGGTGGTGGTTTAGTTGCTACGTTGCGTCTAACTCTTGTGACCGCATAGACTGTAGCCCACCAGGCTGCTCTGTCCGTGGGCTTTCCCCGGCTAGAATACTGGAGTGGGTTGCCATTCCCTTTTCCAAGGGATCTTCCTGACCCAGGGATCGAGTCTTGGACTCTTGCGTTGGCAGACGGGTTCTTTACCACTGAGCCCTCACCAGAAGGGCTTCCCTCTATCACCTTTTCTCATCATCACTTTCAGAATGATTCTCCTCCATGTCATTTCTGCATATAGTCATCTTATATCTTCACAAATCTTACAGATTTGATAAAAAATATACCTTAAAATTATTTGAGAGATATATATACACATATGTGCGTTTGTGTGTGTATGTGCATTGCATTCTACGTATATTGCATTCTATATATACAGAATGCGACATAAAGTCATTCAGTGCTCATCACTAGATGGGTGATTTTAAAACTGCCTTTCCTGCAGGGTGTGGGATGGTGTTTTGGTGAGGATGGTGTTAAGAGTGAGTTAAGATCAACCAGCCACAGCGGTCACAGTGGTAAGAGAACACAGTGGGCTAGGAATGGGAGTGGCCATGGGGCTGAAGGGAAATGGCCAAATATGAGGATGATATCAGAAACCTGCTGATTCAGTAAATATAAACAGTGACTAAGAGAGGATCATCAGGACCTGAGCAACCAGGTCCACGGTGGTGTCTTAGAAGACAGCCTACACTGGAAACAGAGTGTGTGTGTGTATATGTGTGTGTGTGTGTGTGTGTGTGTATGTGTGTGTGTGTGTGTGTGTGTGTGTAGTGAAGTGAAGGAAAAAGAAATTTCAAAGTAGATGGAGGGAAGCTAAGGCAATGAATAAAGTGATAACCAAATTCCAGTGACTTTGGCAAGAGAAATATCAGTACCTCCTTAGTGAGAGTAACCCAGTAGTGGAAGGCTGGTGATTAGGGAACTGAAAGAGCAAAGACACACACTTTTCAAGGTATTTAAATGTAAGCAATGGGCAAGGCATTAGCTGGTGAATGAGTCTGGTGAATGAGTTGTTTCTAATGTGAGTCCACATGAAGAAGTGGAGTTGGGTTAAAGATGTCAGTAGATGGGCAGTGCCTCTTGGAGGTGGACGGAGAGTAGCCAGAGCATGGGAGAGGTCAGGATCCAGGGCCCACTGAAGGTCACAGCGACCTGGACAGACACAGGGACACATGGTACGGGGAGAGGGTATTGGGGGTAGAAGGAAGTGGAGAAATCCTCAGCCTAGGGCCTCTGCTTCTAACGTGTTTCATCAGGTGAGATCCTGTCTTGAGAAAGGAGGGGAATGTGTATTACAAATAAACAGTGTAATACTGGTAACTAGTTGCTGCAGTGAAATTCCCACTGTTGAATGGGCTTTCCCTCCTTGCGGTAAAGTAAGAGAAGGAGAAGAGGGAACCTTCTGGGCTGCTGGGGGTCCAGCCCTCTTTCTCCCGAATGCTCAGCTAACACATGAGCCTACACGTTCATCTGGTCGTCAGCGTGACGGATGTCTTTATTTTCTTAGGTTCCTTTTCATTTTCAGCTCCTCTGACACTTGTCTGCTATCAGTTCATTATTCACTCATGAATGATTTGTCCCCTCAACAGAGATTTATTGAGCATCTATGCTACCATGTGTCCTATTAGACTTTAAATTCTTCAAGGGCACAGACTTACAGTGTTTTTAATATAAATTTATTTATTTTAATTGGAGGTTAATTACTTTACAATATTGTATTGGTTTTGCCATACATCAACATGAATCTGCCGCAGGTATACATGTGTTCCCCATCCTGAACCCCCCTCCCTCCTCCCTCCCCGTACCATCCCCCTGGGTCGTCCCAGACCTACAGGTTTTAGTTTTGTGCTGCTTCAGTCTCATAGGATAACCATTTGTTGAGCTGAAAACGGTAGCAACACCTATCAGTACGGTGATGCAATGAGGGAGAAAGAGGTTTCATGAACACAGGAATGTTCGTGATGATTGGATTATTCACTGGCATCAAGAGATGCGGAAAGGAAATAACCACTGAATTGGTCCTAGAAAATCCCTGCCAATGGGGAGAGAAGTCCATTAGTACAGCAGGTTCAGAAGGCCAACCTCCAGGACTCCAGAAAAGAAAGAAATGACAGAGAACCAGGCATGATTACACCTTATCTATCATTCAATCAGATTCTAAAATAAGGCTTTTATGGAATGAATAATCATGTAACTCTCCAAATATTCAACAGAATTATGACTAAAGCATTTGAAAAACTTACATCTGATTGCATTTAATTTTAATATAACTACTATGTTTAATAACATTAACATAACTGATTATGTAGAACTCCACATTCCTTATAATTTATAGGTTGGACATTAATGTAGTTAGCAGTTCAAATTATGAACTCTCAATTTCTATTACATCTGCTCCTAAGAATTTAACATCAATGTTATTATATTTATGTAGCTTACTTTTCAAGGTTTAAGATTTCACATATCACCTTAACTAGATACTTTCACTTATTTTGAAATTAAAGTAAAATGAAACATTATATGAACAGTCTTCCCTAGTTATTTGAAACAGACACTACGTGAACTGGCTCGAAAATTGAGGTAAAGGGATTGAAAGCATTTTAATGAGTTTCACAAAATTGATATAATGCAATTAGGTGGGAAATGTCACTGCAGACAGAAGACAAATGAGCAACATAATACTTTGCTTTCAAAGGATCTGCTCAGGAAATGTCTTTGACTCAATGATTCTGTCAAACATGGTAAGATACCCGTAAATTTCAGTGGAAACATAACACCAAACACTCTATTCTACAAAAAAAAAAAAATGAAGACAACAATACAATGATGAAATCATGACTTCCAGACATCACCAACAAAGTCATCTCCATAGGGCGATGGACCCAGATACACAAGAACCCATGAGACTTTCTGTAGAAAACACCATGGAATGTCACAGATCCCTCAGAGCTGCTCTGGATGTTGATACCACAAATGGCATGGCTGAATATCACTCCTCTATGCATACTAGTTAATTCTATGATAAAATATTTCCCAATTTCTAAAATTGCTTTAAGACTATTTTTCTAATATAGTTTGGAAAGAAAAAAGTGAAAGGGTTAGTCGCTCAGTTGTATGTGACTCTTTGCAATTGATTCCATGGACTGTACCCTGCCAGGCTCTTCTGTCCATGGGATTCTCCAGGCAAGAATACTGGAGTGGGTTGCCATTTCCTTCTCCAAGGGATCTTCCCAACCCAGGGGTCAAACCCGGGTCTCCCCATGGCAGGCAGATTCTTCACCATCTGAGCCACCAGAGAAGTAACAAACCTGAGAGGAAGTAGAGAAATTCCCCCATGTACCCCCTGGCTCCACACACACATAGTTCCCCCGATGTCAACACCCCCACCAGGTAGTTAAAATCGTGAACCTGCACTGACACATCACACCATCCAGAGCCCACAGCTTACAACAGGGCACACTCCTCGTGGTGTACATCCTATGGGTTTGGACAAATGTACAGTAAGTATCCATCATTACAGCACCACACAGAATGATTTTCCTGCCCTAAAAATCTGTTTTCTGCCTATTCGTACTCCTTCCCGCCACTTCACCCACCAGCCCCTGGCAACCACTGGTCTCTTTACTGTATCTATAGTTTTTGCCTTCTCCAGAATGTCATACACTCAGCACCAAACAGCATGTATCCTTTTCAGAGTTGCTCTTTCCCTTGGTAATACACATCACTCAGGACTCTGACACTTTCAGATTTATTCATGACCTTCTTGTTTCTAAAAACCCAAACTCACTTTCTAAAATCCCAAATTCACTCACAGGCCAGTTCAGTTCAGAAGCTCAGTCGTGTCCAACTCTTTGTGACCCCCTGGACTGTAGCACACCAGGCTTTCCTGTCCATCACCAACTCCCGCAGCTTGCTCAAACTCATATCCATTGAGTCGGTGATGCCATCCAACCATCTCATCCTCTGTCTTCCTCTTCTCCTCCTGCCTTCAATCTTTCCCAGCATAAGGGCCTTTTCCAATGAGTTAGCTCTTTGCATCAGGTGACCAAAGTATTGGAGCTTCAATATCAGTCCTTCCAATGAATATTCAGGACTGATTTCCTTTAGAATGGACTGGTTTGATCTCCTTGCAGTCCAAGGGACTCTCAAAAGTCTTCTCGTGCATACCTGTGGTAGATTCATGTTAATGTATGGCAAAACCAATACAATATTGTAAAGTAATTAACTACCAATTAAAACAAATTTGTATTTAAAAATAAAAATAAATAAACAACCAAAAAAAGATAATCTTATGGAGGCTTTTGGCAAAATCTGGAGTAAGGGAGCTTATGGAAATATCAAATAAAGTTTGTTTTTAAAATCTAAACAAACAAAAAAAAGTCTTCTCCAAACCAATATCATCAATTCTGTACTCAGCTTTCTTTATGGTCCAACTCTCACATCCATACATGACTACTGGGAAAACCATAGCTTTGATTATACAGACCTTTGTCAGCAAAGTAATGTCTCTGCTTTTTAATATGCTGTCTAGGTTGATCATAGCTTTTCTTCCAAGGAGCAAGTGTCTTTTAATTTCATGGCTGCAGTCACCATCTGCAGTGATTTTGGAGCCCAAGAAAATAAAGTCTCACTGTTTCCATTGTTTCCCCATCTATTTGCTATGAAGTGATCGGACCAGATGCCATGATCTTTGTTTTTTGAATGTTGAGTGTTACGCCAGCTTTTTCACTCTCCTCTTTCACTTTCATCAATAGGCTCTTTAGTTTCTCTTCACTTTTGCCATAAGGGTGGTGTCATCTGCATAAACCCACTTTATTTAGTAGTTATTTTCAACGGCCATGATTCTTGAAAGTAAGATAGTTGAATGTTTTCCTTCAAAGATACCTAGATATCAGATTAAAACAAACTCAACTGTCAAAAATTCATAATACCTCTGTTTAATAGCCTCAAATAAATGTTTTCTGGGTTATTGTTGGGCTTCCCTATTAGCTCAGCTGGTGAAGAATCCACTTGCAATGTAGGAGACCCCAGTTCGATTCTAAGTTGGACAGATCCCCTGGAGAAGGGATCGGCTACCCAATCCAGTATTCTTGGGCTTCTCTGATGACTTAGATGGTAAAGAATCTGCCTGCAATGGGGAAACCTGTGTTCAATCCCTGGGTGGGGAAGATCCCCTGGAGGAGGACGTGGCAACCCACTGCAGTATTCTTACCTGGAAAATCCCATGGACAGAGGTGCCTGGCAGGCTACTGTCCATGTGGTTGCAAAGAGTCAGACACAACTGGGCAACTAAGCACAGCACAGGCTATTTATATTATTATTGATAGATTGAGCGTTGCAATGTGTTTTTATACTGCAATGCAGAAACATAAAAAGTCCTCACTTTATGTTGCGCTCTGAGTGTCTTAATCATCACTATCATCACTGTTATTTATCATCATCACTACATTTTTGAAGGTAAAGCTGATAGGTACACAACATGTTTTATGTTTTAGTTGTATAGATGTGCGTTTGCTCCAGGTTCTGTGGCATTTATCCACAAGTACCTCAGAGTTCTGCCCATAGACATGGATTTATAACATGGCAGGTGAGCTAAGGCAATCTAAATTTTTTATGTTTTAAAATAACAGTAAGTAGTTCTCTGATACTTTCTTTTAATATACTAACAATGTGCCTTCAATGGTATCATGTAAATACTTCCATTGTTATTAACCATGGCTATGGTAACATTTTTGATGAATACTAAATAGAAAAAGACATACATGCCTTATTGGAAAATTTTGTTTTCACTATTTTACTCTGTAAAGAATTTACGTGAAGATTAACAGAGTCATTCAGTATCTTGAATTAGATGTGCTTGTTTAGAAAATGACTGAAAAAGTCAAGATAGGGCAAGATATAGAAGCAACCTAACTGCCCATTCATTGGCAAAATGAATAAAGATGTGGCCTGTATGCACAATGTAATATTACTCAGCCATAGAAAAGAATGAAATAATGCCATTTTGTGACAATATGGATGAACCTAGAATATCTTGTCGAAGTGAAATAAGTCAGAAAAAAGCAGACAAATATATGATTTCACTTATGAAAAACAAAATAATGCACAAACAGAACAGAACAGACTTACAGAGGACAAACAGGTCATTACTAAAGGGTACGGGGGTTGAAGGGGGTAATAGGTGAGAGAGATTAAGAGGTTCAGACTTCCAGTGGCTAAACAAATGAGTCACATGTATGAAATGCACAGTGTGGGGTGTGTAGTTAAAGATTATGCAAAATTGTTATATGATGCATGGTAACTGGACTATTAAGGGGAAAAAAAAACTCACCAAGAAGGAAACCTGCTATAAATCAGTTATGTTTAAATGCAAGATGACTTGTCTATTTTCAAACAATTGATCCATATCTCTGATAAATTTTTAACACTATATGAGTCCTCTATGGGTTTGAGAGTTGGACCATAAAGAAGGCTAAGCAGTGAAGAACTGATGCTTTTGAATTGTGGGGTGCTGGAGAAGACTCTTGAGAGTCCCCTGAACAGCACGGAGATCAAACCCGTCAACTCTAAAGGAAAGTGAAAGTGAAGTCACTCAGTCATGTCTGACTCTTTGCGACCCCATGGACTGAAGCCTACCAGGCTCCTCCGTCCATGGGATTTTCCCAGGCAAAGGTGCTGGAGTGGGTTGCCATTTCCTTCTCCAGGAAATCAACCCTGAATATTCACTGGAAGGACTGATGCTGAAGCTGAAGCTCCAATACTTTGGCCACTTGATGTAAAGAGCTGACTCGTGGAAAAGACCCTGATGCTGGGAAAGATTGAGGGCAGGAGGAGAAGAGAACAACAGAGGATGAGATGGTTGATGGCATCACTGACTCAATGGACATGAGTTTGAGCAAACTCCAGGAGATGGTGAAGGACAGGGAGGCCTGGCGTACTGCAGTCCATGGGGTCTCAGAGAGTTGGATATGACTTAGCAACTGAACAATAACAGCAACATGATTTCATATCCAGCTCTCAAGAATATTTTAAAGAAAATTTTAGTGCTAAGAGCTAGAGTGGGACCCACGAGTCCCCCAGTGAAGGCTCTGACATGACAGGTAGGCTCTCTCACTCAGTGTGTGAAGTGGAGACCTCAGCCCAAGACCATCTCTCTTTTCCCTGTAACTGAAAACAATAGCTCTCAGCTCAGGGTGCAAGGTCGTTACAAACCCACACAAGGGCCTCTTTCTTCCCTTCTGTTTTTCACCACTTTGCAATACTTTGATTTTTGTAAAATAGGATGATTCTGTCACATCCAAGTACCGCTTTGTATAAAACAGGATGGTCTTATCACATTCTAGAACATTCAAAGTACCAAAAAGTTCTCACTGCCCTCAGCTCCTATTGTAAGAGTTCCAACTTTCTCATATAGTGCCTGTATTTGCCTTACAGATATAATACAGATTCCTAGTCACCTGAAAGCTCAAAATAATTTATAAGCAATATTAAATTGAAGTTACTAGGCTGCCTTATTTCTCCTTGGAATAAACATAATTACACAGCTATAATTGTTGTAACAATTATGTCTTTAATTAAAGTACCTGGAAAAATCTGTATCTTCTCATATAGTCATGGGTATTAATATTATCTTAATTGCTATTAATCTCTTATGATAAGCTGCTGTTTTACTTCATTAATCATTATTTTGTTTTTCACATGAACAGTTGTAAGTTATTTAGAAAATTAATTGAAATTCATGTGTTTCCCACAACATGTGAGGATCATGTTTTTCTGCTTATTTGATGTATTGGGAAAGTAAAATGACATCAACTTGGAGCTGCTTTTTCCACAGGCTTCAGATTAAAAGGCCTGTAAGACATTAATTATCTTGTAAAATTGGTCATAACTCTTTTTTTTCTCTCTTTTTACAACCCATAACCTTTTCAAAATATTTTCCTTCATTTTCTTTAATGGAGGAATGTCAAATTCTCAATTTTTTTTCTTTTTCCAGGAGTTGATAGTCGTGTGATTACATGTCTGGTAACTTTTTCCTGGTTACATTTCCTTCTGAGCCATACTATTATAATTGAGTGCGCTTTAACATTCTGAACTCAGAATGAGTACAGTTATTAGCATACAGAAGGTGCTTAATAAAAGCAGGCATCTGACTGATCCCCGCCTCCCAAGCCCTCCTCCAGTCCGAGTTGTACGTATCTCAGGCTATGACACTGATCCCTCCCCGCCAAGCCCTCCTCCAGTCCGGGTAGGATGTGTCTCAGGCTGTGACATCTCAGTTCAGTCAGTTCAGTCACTCAGTCGTGTCCGACTCTTTGCGACCCCATGAATCGCAGCACGCCAGGCCTCCCTGTCCATCACCAACTCCCGGAGTTCACTCAGACTCATGTCCATCGAGTCCGTGATGCCATCCAGCCATCTCATCCTCTGTTGTCCCCTTCTTCTCCTGCCCCCAATCCCTCCCAGCATCAGAGTCTTTTCCAATCAGTCAGCTCTTCGCATGAGGTGGCCAAAGTACTGGAGCTTCAGCTTTAGCATCATTCCTTCCAAAGAAATCCCAGGGCTGATCTTCAGAATGGATTGGTTGTTTCTCCTTGCAGTCCAAGGGACTCTCAAGAGTCTTCTCCAACACCACAGTTCAAAAGCATCAATTCTTTGGCACTCAGCCTACTTCTCAGTCCAACTCTCACATCCATACATGACCACTGGAAAAACCATAGCCTAGACTAGATGGACCTTAGTCGGCAAATTAATGACATCTCAGTCTATGACATTGTTTTCTCTCTCCCAAGCCCTCTTCCAGTCTGGAAGTGTTCTTGCCTAGAGAATCCCAGGGATGGGGAAGCCTGGTGGGCTGTCATCTGTGGGGTCACACAGAGTCGGACACGACTGACGTGACTTAGCAGCAGCAGCAGCAGCAGGCTATGACATTAACCCCTCCCCGCAAGCCCTCCTCCAGTCCGAGTTGGATGTACGTCAGGCTCAGAGCTCGGCAGAGGTTTCCTTCAGCTCCTCTGCTCTCCATCCTCGTATCCCAGGCTCGCGTGGCTCTGAGTGTGTCCATGCTTCGGACATTCTCCCCTCTAGTCTGGCTTCTGTGCGCAGTCTTTCATTGCCTCTTTACTCCCGCTTCTCCCTCCTGGTGAGCATGTCCTTTCTCACCTTCCAGGCCCCCAGGCAGCCTGCATCCTCTTCCTCTCACTCAGTGGTCCCTACCTGAGGTGGCCAAGCCCAAGGCGTCAGTTCCCTTCAGTTTCCTCCTCCTTCTAGACAGAATCCACGATTTCTGTCTCCAGTTCTCACTCTCTTCTCATCTCCATGCCACGCCCATATCCATGACACAGCTCAGGGACGTCTCCATCTCAACATGGCCAAGATGATGATACCTACGATCTCCCGTCTGGCCCTGTCCCTGGCCCTGGTCCTTTAGGGTCCGCTCTCATGGTGAATAACCCTCCATTCACCTGCTTGTGCAAACCCCAGGCCCACGGATCACCCTGACTTCACTGATTCGCCCTCCTAAACATCAGCACATCATGGTTGTCCCTTTGCTGCCTCCACCCCCAGTGCCACCACCCAAGTCCACGTGACCCCACATCTTGGGTGTAATGAAACAGCTCCAGCTCCTCTCTCAGTGCCCTACAGTGCCTCTCAGGGAGACCTTTTTGAAATCTCCATGTGATCATGGCATACCATCCACACTTCTCTCTGTTCTCTCTCCAACTCTTTATGAATTTAAAAAAGAGAGAGCAACATCATGGACTCTGCCTATGAGGTGTTCATTCCACAGCCTGACCCTACTGTTTTCCAGGTTCCTGAGACCCCACAGGCCCCTGCTCTTGGCACCCAGAGCCCTGGGCCTGGCTCTTAGTCATGCCAGGGTGGCTTCCTATGTACCCACCTTAAAGGCAATGTCCCACCCAAGCTGGAGCTCCTAGTCCTGGCCCATCTCAGCACCTGTCGGTCTGAGCTCCCAGAAGGCCATCACAGCCAGCCTTTGGCCCTTGCAGGTGTGTTAGCCACATCAGCCCAGGACACGTGGACCAGCCTGTCTGGGTCATCCCTGTGGTCATCCCGGGAACAAACGATACATTGGCTGTGGCTCTGCTTACAGAGCTGCACAGGATTTGAATAATCCATTTTCTCCATAAGTCCAATTATTTTTAATGCTCAGTTTTGTTCAGAACACGAGGTTTTTCAGGAGTATGTGCTGTGCCACAAGTGCACCAATGCTCCACCACCAGCCTCCTTATGTTGTTAGAGGGTGTGGGATCATCACTGCCCATGAATAAGAGAGAGCAATGAATAAACAAATACAGCGAGGGAAAAATGATAAAACTGCCATTGTCAAAAATAACCATCGTTGACTAAATAAGAAATTAGAAGGGTGGTTGCCAGGGACTGGAGGAAGGGCATGGGGGAAGTTTCTGCTCAAAAGATTAAAGCTTTGCTCATCAGAGAGGGCAAAGTTCTAGAGACACGAGGCACATCTCTGTGCTTGTATTGGTAGTTACCCGGTTGTACGGTAGTTTTATTCCTATTCTGAGGAGTCTCCATACTACTCTCCACGGTGGTTGGACTGGTTTGCACTCCCATTAACAGTATAAGAGGGCTCCTGTTTCTCCACACCCTCTGCAGCGTAATTGTTTGTAGGCTTTTTGATGATGGCCATTCTGCCTGATATGGGATGATACCTCACTGTGGTTTTGATTTGCATTTCTCTAATAAGGAGAGATGTTGAATATCATGTTGCACTACACACTCAGACATGCAGTAAGAGCAAGGATCTCATGTGCTTTTTTACCACAATTTAGAAATGAAATCACCTGCTTTCATGAAGTCTTATCCGGGTATTACAGGAAGTCTCCTACACGAATCATTTTCGCTGCCCTGAATTAAAGTTCTTGGCAGAGAAGATATTCATTCATGGACTAGATTTTAGTTTACAATGATCATTCATGTAAAAAAACTGACTTATTAAAGTTTCTTTTTTGGGTGTTTCTATAAGTCAACTGTTTCATAAAAACAGTTAGTATTAAAATGTATAAGCTTGTTATAGTTTACAAAAATAGACTAGGTAAATAGTTTGTTTTTTTCCTAGTGATTCCAGCCAGAATGTAAGAATTTAAATGGAGACATATTAGAATCCCTAGAGAAATGTGAATTAATTATAGGTCATTGACTGCTTTATTTTTCATTTCATATTTGTTTATGTATTCAAAAATCTGAAGGATATGTATTTGTGGGATACATATTGCTGCACATGTATATATTTATTTGTATGCTTCATATTTATTACATAGCCTATATTATAGTGAGAGGCAGTGAAGAGGATACTATATTAGACTTTCAAAAAACACATGCAAAGAAAATTCTGTCTTTACAAAGTTAAAGAAAAATTTGAATCTCTTGCTGCTACATCAGTTAGATAAAATTCAACATATATATATATATATGTGTGGGTGTGTGTGTGTGTTAGTAAATGATTATCCTTAATTTAAGAACAAACACTGAGTTGGGACTCGAATGACCTATCCTATCAGTTTAGTTCAGTTCAGTTGCTCAGTCACATCCGACTCTTTGCGACCCCATGAATCACAGCACGCCAGGCCTCCCTGTCCATCACCATCTCCCGGAGTTCACTCAGACTCATGTCCATCAAGTCGGTGATACCATCCAGCCATCTCCTGCTGTGCTGTCCCCTTCTCCTCCTGCCAACAATCCCTCCAAGCATCAGAGTTTTTTCCAATCAGTCAGCTCTTCGCATGAGGTGGACAAAGTAGTGGAGTTTCAGCTTTAGCATCAGTCCTTCCAATGAATACCCAGGACTGATCTCCTTTAGGATGGACTGATTGGATCTCCTTGTAGTCCAAGGGATTCTCAAGAATCTTCTCCAATACCACAGTTCAAAAGGATCAATTCTTCAGCTCTCAGCTTTCTTCACAGTCCAACTCTCACATCCATACATGACCACTGGAAAAACCATAGCCTTGACTAAACGGACCTTTGTTGGCAAAGTAATATCTCTGCTTTGCAATATGCTATCTAGGTTGGTCATAACTTCCCTTCCAAGGAGTAAGTGTCTTTTAATTTCATGGCTGCAATCGCCATCTGCAGTGATTTTGGAGCCCCCAAAAATAAAGTCTGACACTGTTTCCACTGTTTCTCCACTTATTTCCCATGAAGTAATGGGACCAGATGCCATAATCTTAGTTTTCTGAATGTTGAGCTTTAAGCCAACTGTTTCACTTTCCACTTTCACTTTCATCAAGAGGCTTTTTAGTTCTTCTTCACTTTCTGCCATAAGGGTGGTGTCATCTGCATGTCTGAGGTTATTGATATTTCTCCCGGCAGTCTTGGTTCTGGCTTGTGCTTCTTCCAGCCCAGCGTTTCTCATGATGTACTCTGCATAGAAGTTAAATAAGCAGGGTGACAGTATACGGCCTTGACATACTCCTTTTCCTATTTGGAACCAGTCTGTTGTTCCATGTCCAGTTCTAACTGTTGCTTCCTGACCTGCATACAGATTTCTCAAGAGGCAGGTCAGGTTGTTTGGTATTCCCATCTCTTTCAGAATTTTCCATAGTTTATTGTGACCCACACAGTCAAAGGCTTTGGCATAGTCAATAAATATTCCATCCTATACAACATTATAAATTTGCTTTTCATATGATATGAACCTCTTTAGAATCAGATTCTTCCTTTTTTTAAGGGAAAAGGATCATACAACTACTCAATTATTTAAGATTCCCTCCAGTGGTCATGTATGGATGTGAGAGCTGGACTGTGAAGAAAGCTGAGCACCGAAGAATTGATTCCTTTGAACTGTGGTATTGGAGAAGACTCTTGAGAGTCCCTTGGACTGCAAGGAGATCCAACCAGTCCATCTGAAGGAGATCAGCCCTGGGATTTCTTTGGAAGGAATGATGCTAAAGCTGAAACTCCAGTACTTTGGCCACCTCATGCGAAGGGTTGACTCATTGGAAAAGACTCTGATGCTGGGAGGGATTGGGGGCAGGAGGAGAAGGGGACAACAGAGGATGAGATGGCTGGGTGGCATCACTGACTCGATGGACATGAGTCTGAGTGAACTCCGGGAGTTGATGATGGACAGGGAGGCCTGGCGTGCTGCGATTCATGGGGGCACAAAGAGTCGGACACAACTGAACTGAACTGAATTTTATTTTTCAACTCATCAATATTCCCTACAAAACACTTACTAGGTTGACAGAAAGACAGATTCATTGGTAGACACTGTTCAATTATACCTTAAAAAGTCAGAATGTCTCTATATTGTCACTCCTACTATAACCACTTACACATTTTTAATGAAATTGGTGGTTGAGATGATGTTTGCATGTTTAGTTGCTCAGTCGTGTCCAGCTCTTTGCTACCCTGTACACTGTAGCCCACCAGGCTCCTCTGAGCATGGGATTTCCCAGGCAAGCCCAGGCAAGAATACTGGAGTGGGTTGCCATTTTCTCCTCCAGGAGATCATCCCAACCCAGGGATCAATTCTGGGTCTCCTGTGCCTCTAACTATAGCAGGTGGGTTCTTTACCACTGAGCCACCTGGGAAGCCCCCGAAGGAGATGTGTGCATGTTTATTTGAAATGATAGTTCTTATCAAATGACTCTGTTAAAAGTAGATAACTAACTTAGGTGAGAAAATGTGATGGGAGAGAGTCTGCTGATGAAGTAGATCTAAGAAGCACGCAGACTTTTTAGTGGGGGACATAGTACATATTCAGTAATATGTCTTCATCATGTAGGCAGCACCTCGATATCACCATCGTCTTTGCAGTCACCCGACGGAGAGCTCCACAGGCTGGGAACCAGATGGAACTCTGACGGAATGTCAAGGGCAGAGACAGCTGGGGACGTAGTTCTTCCTAAGTACCTTCCATTCCCACCACGTGGCCCCCGTGTATACTTTGTGTTTCCTGACTGCATGCGAGGCTGCGGGAGGACATTTCTTGGAGCGTTCTCTTGTGAGCAGTAGTATACGGGCGGATAGGCCACATAAGCATATCATCCATCATGCCCCCTGGCTCAGGGACCACCACACAGCCCCAGAGGGTCTACCCATCCATCACCCGGATGAAGGCCCCTCCCAGGTGGCACAGGTCTCAGCTTGCTCAGCTGCTGCTGCTAAGTCGCTTCAGTCATTTCCAACTCTGTGCAACCCCATAGACGAGAGCCCACCAGGCTCCGCCATCCCTGGGATTCTCCAGGCAAGAACACTGGCGTGGGTTGCCATTTCCTTCTCCAATGCATGAAAGTGAAAAGTGAAAGTGAAGTTGCTCAGTCATGTCCGACTCTTCACAACCCCATGGACTGCAGCCTACCAGCCTCCTCCATCCATGGGATTTTCCAGGCAAGAGTACTGGAGTGGGTGCCATCGCCCAGTACACATCAATTCCGTATAACTCAGCTGATGGAATAAAGCGCACAGAACAGAGGAGGGAATACCATGCAGACTGAATCCTAACCTGGCTAAGTGAACAGAGACCAAAAACTAAGTGCATGAGTCAGCATTTCACTGCTATTGCACATTTTACTTCACAGACATGACCAGTTGTAAGAATTCCCAGAATGCTGCTCCAATTATTAACCCAGAGTATGTGTGCGTGCTAAGTCACTTTAATCGCGCCCAACTCTTTGCGACCCAATGGACTGTAGTCCCCCAGGCTCCTCTGTTCATGAGATTCTCCGGGCAAGAACGCTGGAGTGGGTTACCATGCCTTTCTCCAGGGGATCTTCCTGACCCAGGGATCAAACCCGCATCTCTTATGTCTCCTGCATTGACAGGCAAGTTCTTTACCACTAGTGCCACCTGGGAAGCCCATTAACCTAGTACTTTTAGGTTAAATAATCGGAAACTTTGTCTAGTTTCACCAGTTTAAGTTAGTGAACTCCCAGAAGCTGCGTTTCTTTCTCAGTCCAGTCTGTGGTGCCCTGTCTTCAACAGGATCATACTATTTGCTGCTTTGCTTACCCTTGATTTGATTTAAATTTCCCTTATGAAATGCTTTATTCCAGGCAGTCAAACCAAATGTCACAGCTATTTTGGGTGCAAAAATCCTCCTCGCATTTAGAAAGCTGTAATCTTATGTAAATTCTCCAGCGCTTCCCACACCCTTTTCCACACTCTGCTAACCTTAAAATATCCCATCAACAGAAAAAACCATCGAGGAAATTGTTCTGAGGAAAACATGAGGCCCAGCTGATTGAATTCCTTTCTTTTAGATAGATGTGTGTGTAACAGTGTCACCAAAGAGATTAAATCAGCCTTGTCTGAAAAGCACCTGGATGGCATACATCAGGTCGCCTTCTGCCTGTTGCCAACTAAAGTTGACGCTAACACATCAGACACTTTCTGATAAGCTCCAGGAGCCAGAAGCAGGTCCAGATTGGTGTCCGTTTTAGCGACCTGTTGGATACATTTTAGTATCTGTGCATTTGATGATAGTCGTTTGTGAGTGTTTATTCCTCGTACAATTCAATCTCACCACCAAAACTGGCTTCATGGAATGGTTTCTGGTACTCATTTCAGGAGGTAATTTTGAAGCATTAAGGTGGTGAGATCCACTTTTCCTCGTGAGTCAGCAGTTTAAAATGTATACTTAAAGGGGCAATTAAGGGCCAGGAAGCCTCTCAGTTGTTTGAGGAGCTTCCGAAATTTCATTCTGATGAACAACTGTTATTTCGGTCTCCTCATTTGAGGAATAGAGAGTACTCATTTAGCCTCATCTGCGGTGTTTTCTGAGCAAGAAAGGGCTAGACGATGCTGATTTGATTAATCCTGATGTATTTACATAGGGAGATAAAAGATGCTATTTACTTTGAACCTTTGATATTTGATTTGTGCATTTAATCTTTTATCCAGATGGCACAGGTTTATATAAGACCAATCCTAATTATTTAATTCAGAGTGGTAAGGCAAAAGGATTCAAAATGATACAGAAAATGTTTTCTGCAAAAGTGAAGTGGGGCTTGGTGAATGCCAGCAGCCTGTTTTGCATTCAGAAAGAGGAGTTTGGAAGTTAACATTCTTTGGGGTGAAAAACTAATTAAGATTTCTTAGTTTTCGTGTATTTAAAGTTCTGGAAAATATGAACTCTCAAAATCTTCAAGAACATCTTGAGGAACCATTTTTCTAGCTCTCTGCTAAATCTATCTCACCGTATGACTACTTAAATTGTCAGGCCATTAATCTTCCTTCTGGAAAGAGCATGAAGATTTAGCTGAAGAGAGTTTTCAAATACCTTCAATACAATTTTGCCTTCTGCCTATGCATGTATTAGATCATCTTATTCTGCCCATTTCCCCATATTTCAAGTCATACCATGACATATGCATTACCTAAAAATTAACCCTGCTATCATCTATATTTTATTAAAGTACCAGCTTACTCACCAACATAATTGCTTTTGGCTATCTGAGCATAATTCACTGCTAATTTGCATGGCTCGTTTAGTGGGGTAATTTTACATCAAGTATGGAATGAAATCAATGATAATAAAAAAAAATAAAAATGACAATTTAGACAATCTATCGCTATGCTCCTAAGTGGCATTCATCCATTACAGGTTTTCTGAAGCCCCTTCTCTATGGTGGATCGTTACAATTTATAGCCATGCTGATACTTTAAAACAAGGAACACATTAAAAAATCAATAGGAAATCTGAAGTCTTGTTCCCTAAAAGCTTGAGCAGGTAGACGTCACTCTTATTTTCATTACATGTTAGGAAGTATAATGTCAGCTCTGGTTCATGGACCCTCTCATACACTTTACAAAAATGTAATGAAAATATTTTATTTCTCTGAAAACTAGGTTTAAAGAGCTTTAAACTTAGTTACATTTGGAGGAGGAAAAGAAGGGCAATTTGTTACAAACGTATTGATCCTGCAATCATTCTGGTGCCCAGAAAAAAGTGCTGTGAATGGCAAGCATAAGACTCACCAACCCCCAGAAGCAACATTTTTAGGAGGCTTCCTAATCAGGGAAGCCCTGCCCCACTTTTCCTACAAACGTCCACAAGCTGCGTGTTTTCTCAACTGTGGATTCAGTGAGAAATCAGAAACACGCGGGGCGGTCACGAGAAACCATAAAACACTAGTGCTCGGAGTGTAAAACAAGCTCTGTGACACTGGAGCGCAAGCTTCATCCCATTTTCACACATTTCGAGAAAAGCCAGGGGCTTCTGGGGAGCTGAGATCCGGGCTGACGTCCAGAGGCAGCCAGGGCGAGGACAGCACGGGAGGATGGGGCCCTGGCTGGGGCAGTCAGGACGCTGGCGTCTTTCCTGCCCCCCACGCACTGGGGAAGTGGGGTCTGGGAGAGAGTGGCCATCCCCAGTGCGTCTGGCTGGTGCAGAGGGCCAGAGACAGAGCTGCAAGGTGGAGGGCCTAGTAAGTGTGTGCAGGTGGAACAATGTAACTCAGGTGCTGAGCTCCCTGTGTCTGTCTCTGCCCCTACCTCATTACAAAGTGAGCTCAGGCAAGTGGCCTCTGCACACGCCCCACAAATAGAAAGAGGTACCAACAGAATACTTTGGCCACCTGATGCAGAGAGCCAATTCTTTGGAAAAGACCCTGATGCTGAGAAAGATTGAGAGCAAGAGGAGAAGGGGATGACAGAGGATGAGATGGTTGGATGGCATCACCGACACAGTGGGCTTGAATCTGAGCAAACTCCAGGGGATAGTAAAGGACAGGAAGCCTGGCATGCTGCAGTCCATGGTGTCAGAAAGAGCGATATCACTTTATGTGCCAGGAAGAAATCAGACAAAATCCCCCCTTCAAGGAGCTCATATTTTATAAAGGAAGACAAATTTTTAAAATTAAATAACAAGCAAGGCACACACATGTATACAAATATGTATATGTGTATAGTTGTGAACATGTGTGTGTATATGGATATACATAAACGTGTATATAAAAATGTACATAAATATATACAAACTAAAAGGCCAATATCTTTATCTACTATCTCTCTATCTGCCCGTGCACTTCTCTAAAATCAGTGCTGCTAAGCTCCTTGGAGGAAATGAGGAAGAGGAGGTGAAACAGGACAGGATATCAGTACTACAATGTCATGAGGTTTGACCAAAGTCCGAGAGGAGGAAAGAAAGGCCACTTTGATCATATCTGAAATTCTAGGCAGAGGGCAGAGCAGGTTCAGAGGTCCTGGCATGTTCAAGAGGGCAAGAAGCCAGTGTCTCCAGGGCTGAGCCTGTGATGGGACGTGGCAGGGGTGGGCTCCAGGAAGAACGGGTAGAAAGGTGTGGGTCCCCGCAGAAAACCTTTAAATTCTAGCTGTAATCCCAGTGAGTTTTGCTCAAAGCTGGGATATGGTCTAATTTGTGTTTGAATGGTCTGGATGCTGTGATGAGAAAAGAATACAGGGGCCAGTGATAGAGGCCAGGAAGCTTCACAGGAGGCCATGGGTCCAGATGACCTGCTGAGAAGTGGTCAGACCCAGATGGGCTTTGAACACGGAATTGTGGGTTATGCTGATAAACAGAGCATGAGAAGGAGAAAGGAAGAGGGGCAGGACAGGAAGGAATTTGCATAGAAAGACCTGCTGGGCAGGGAGGCGGGTCTGCTCTGAGTAGGCTGCTGAAACAGGTGGGGGAGGAGGGCATGTGGGCCAGGGCCCCAGGATAGCGGTCCAGCTAGCATCTGTCAACACCAGCATCGTCCGCCCGCAGGCAGCGTCGCAAGCCACGAGCCTGAATGGACTCTCTGGGAGGGTGATCACAGGATAGGGAAGAGGCCCCAGGACTGACCAGGGGTCAGCCCTGCCCCCAGCCGGATGCCATCAACCCCGCAGTGGAGTAAGGACATAGAATGAATTTGCAATGCAAGTCATGTGGTAATTGAACCACAGAGCCTATTTCAGTGACATCGTGGTTCCCACCCCACCACCGAATCCCTCATGACTGTCACTGAACCTTGACATTAGGGACACACGTCTACACAAGGAGACATTCTAAGATGCCTTCTTTTAAAAGTTCTCCTCACTTTCCTTGGCAGGATGCTATTGGTGATAGTACTCATGACCTCAAACAGGGTCCTTTCCATGGCACTCATGGATCTGTGGCACGCTTTTTAGTCCCCAACACATGGTTGGCTTTCAGCCAGTGTGCAGGTACCTACCCTGACCCACCCCCACCCCCACCCCATTCTGGATGCTCAAAGGTCCGGAACTAAACATGGGGATGCAATCTGCCATAGCCTCCATCCTGGCTCACCTTGTCTTATTTTTCCTTTAAGTCTTATCTTGGCTTTAGGTCTTCCAGTGTTTAACAAGCATCTTTGTTTTTAACTTGTTTTGCAAAGTGTTATCTAAACCTTTCAAACCCCTCTTTTTGGACTTAAGTTTTGTGTAAATTAATGAATTCTACTTTACACATGGACCCTGCATCACCCTCATTGTACTGATTAGAATAGTATGCATAAATCTCTTCAGCAAAATTTAAGTCTAATTAACAGAAATCAAGATGTTTTTCTTTTTAACCTGAGCACCAATCACAATGACTTTTTCAATAGTCTCAGCTGTGTGTTCCATAGTTCAAAAAGGGTGGTGAAAATCTGAAATAAGTTCAAATTTGAAGAAGATTAATGAGCCAAAAGCAGAAGAAGAAGAAAAAAAAAACAGCATTCTGACAGCTAAAGAAGGAAATGAAAGATTAATACTGATTCAAGTCTGTGACATTCATCTGTTTGTTTATTCGGCCTCCCCAGTGCCCCATGAGCACAGGCTGTGTGTGTGTGTGTGTGTGTGTGTGTGTGTGTGTGTGTGTGTGTGTGTGTGTGTCACAGAGCACCTGCCTTCAAAAATTCACATATTGCCTCCTGGGGAGACGACAGACACTCAGCAACTAGTGATGCTATAAGACCTAAGGCACTATCCACTCTCCAAAAATGCCAACACTGTGGGAATGCAGAGAAATTCCATCCTGGTTGGGGGACTCCTCAAGAAATTAGAGAAAAAGTAGTCTTTGAGCCAAGTCTTGATGGATAAGAAACAGAAAAATAAGATTGGAAGATCGTAGGTGACAGTCTAAGGAGGGTAAACCCACTCTCAGGGCCTAAGACGAAACGGACAGGGAATGTTAGACAGGGAGTGTCAGGACTGCAGCTTACTTTGGGAAAATAGTGAAAGCACAGAGTTAAAAAGTATACCTGTGGTGGCTTCATGTTGATGTATGGCAAAACCAATACAATATTGTAGAGTAATTAACCTCCAATTAAAATAAATAAATTTATATTAAAAAAAAAGTTAGTTTGGGTAGAGAAGCGACTCCATGGTAAAGAGTTAAGAGAGAATGGGTGTGGATTCTTTCACAGGTTCTTGCTAGCTTTGTAACAAATTCCTGAACTTCACAGATCCCCAATTTTATATGTAAAATTAAAATAATACCAGTGTATAGAGCAGATCTAGTTACTACGTTCTGAGAAAGCATATGAAAGGGGCCGACAGTTGAATAATACTTATTCGTGGGTTAGCTATTATTTCCCATTATCATCATTACCGATTTTAGAGAGTAAGTGATCAATTAAGATGTTGTGCTATAATCTGGTAAAGAAACAGTAAGTCGAAAATCTAATAAACCTGCAAAAAGTATTTAACTTGCACTTACTTTATCTTTGCTAACAGTATGTAAGGCAAGTGCCCGCATCCCCAAGTTACAGAAGAGAACCTGAGGCTCAGGCCAATTGCATGCTCTGGTGATGCATCAGATAGGACATGGCGCAGAGGAGGGCTTGTCGAGCTGCCAGAAGGTGCCTCCAGCAGTCACGCACGTGTTGTGCAGGAGACCATGATAGTGGCTGTCACAGACCTGGGGGGCCAAGCGTCCACCCATCATTGTTGAATGGGTTATGCTTTGTATATTCTCCCTTCTGAGGAGGATGCAAGCGGAAAAGGAAACACCCATGTGGGGCTAGAGGACTCACATAAGAGCATCTGATGCCCACTGCCTCGACAGAGGAGGCAGGAGTCTGCACCCCACTCCCCTCCTCAGGTCCATGAAACTGGGGGGCAGACCATCAGCAGTCCAGCCCTGGCTGAACACTGTAATTTCCCTGTGCCAGTGAATTTTACACGGCCTGTTGAGTCACCTCCTGGCTTATTGTTGTTGTTCAGTCACTCAGTCATTTCTGACTCTTTGTGACCCTATGGACTGCAGCACGCCAGGCTTCCCTGCCCCTTTACCATCTCCTGGAGTTTGCTGAACTCATGTCCAGCCCAACCATCTCATCCCCTGTTGTCCGCTTCTCCTCCTGCCTTCAATCTTTCCCCACATCAGGATCTTTTTCAATGAGTCGGCTCTTCGCATCAGGTGGCCAAAAGTATTGGAGCTTCAGCTTCAGCATCAATCAATCTTTCCAGTGAATATTCAGGGTTGATTTCCTTTAGGATGGACTGGTTTGATCTCCTTGCAGTCCAGGGGACTTTCAAGAGCTTTCCCCAACACCACAACTTGAAAGCATCAATCCTTCGACACTCAGCCTTCTTTATGGTCCAACTCTCACATCCATACGTGACTACTGGAAAAACCATAGATTTGATAGATGGACTTTTGTTGGCAGAGTAATGTCACTGCGTTTCAATACACTGTCTAGGTTTGTCATAGCTTTTCTTCCAAGGAGCAATTGTCTTTTAATTTACGTTGGCTATTTTCATCCTATTCATATCTGGGTCAGATCAGGGTGGCGGCAGCTTCAAAAATTGGCAGACAAGTGTGAGGAGAGGCCATGTAAGAATATTCTCAACTAATCCCTTTACTCAGAGCAAAGAGTTCCCAGAGCACTTCGGGAAAGAACAGGTGGGCCAGGCTGGATACCACTAGAGCCAGCCTGCAATTTCCCCTTCACCTTGGGTCCTCAGCCCCCCATGCCCCTGCTCACCTCCAGCCCTGCTGAGTCCTCGGAGGAGTGGGTAGGGGTGGCCCTGCCCTGAAGCCCCTCCCCACCCCCGCTCCCTGGCTGCAGGACTGTGATTCTGCCCCACTGCTGTTGTTCATCACCCATGTTAGCAGAAGTGTAAAAGCCCAGACCTGTTGAGTTTGGGGAAGTCTGTGAACCCCCAGGTTCTGCTTGCTTCTTCCAGCCAGCCAGAAAAAGAGTCTCACTTTGTGCAAAAAGACTCTACTCTGTGTGGAAAGTGCTCTGAATGAAAATTCTCCCTTTCAAGCTGCTTGGGCAGAGCCTGCAGAAAAGCACCCTGAATTTCAACGTGTTCCTCCATGTCTAGGATCCAGGCGTGCAGCCCCACAGGAAGGACAGTTTGAAACCAGGCTCCCAGCAGCCACGAGGGGAGGCCTGGACCGATTCATAGACCTGAGGTGTCAAGGGATCCAGACAAACATGACTGACTTCCAGAACCAAAAGAGGCTGACCCGGAAACAGGCATGTTCTCTGTTTCAAACGCTAAGCTGGGTGCTCAGTCACTTAGTCATGTCTGACTCTGCGACCCCTTGGACTTTAGCCACCAGGCTCCTCTGTCCATGAGATTCTCTAGGTAAGAATACTGGAGTGGGTTGCCATGCCCTCCTCCAGAGGATATTCCCAACCCAGGGACTGAACCTGTGTCTCCTGCATTGAAGGTGGATTATTTATCACTGAGCCACCTCGGAAGCTGTACCAGCTAGCAATCAGCACGTGTTTATTTTGTTTTGTTTTTTCCTTGTTGTCACAATTTGGAGACCATTTTTCAAGATCCTAAGAATTCAACACCCTAGCCATCCCATGTCTGTACAGACATGTGTGAAATGCACACTCTGCCCAAATTGAAGAATCATGGGGGTTTACCTCCCAGCAGAACAGGAAACTCACCAGGCAATCTGAAAACAGTGAATTTTGTCCTAAAAGTATTTTGAGACTAAATAATGAGTAACATCATGGAGGTGTCACAGTCATAGGGACATAAGTTCCAATTTTATGAAACATGGATGACAAGGGCTTAGGGAGGTGCAGTTAGTCATAACAGAAAAAAAAGTTAGGAGCCCCTTAACGCTTCCAAAGATTTCCTCTGTATCAAGGAAAAGACGCAACTGCATACAGAGGGGACTCAAACTCATAAAGCATATTCTGTGGCCTCAGGTAGTTTTTAATCTCACAGTGGGAACAGAGGTGGTGATGGTATTGACATGAGAAAGAACACGGAGCAATGCAATGAGAAACACGTGTGCTCAAGGCTCAGCAAAAAGGTGGCAGTTAAATTGGATCTAAAATAAAGGAACTGATAGGTTATCGAATATATTCATGGAGCAGCTTTGAAAGGCTTCTTCTCAAAGCTTTTTTTTTTTTTAAGAGAGAAAAAATGCTTTTTTAAAAAAAAGTCTTAAAAAGATGCATCACTTTTGACCCATAAATTTGACTTCTAGGAATTGGTCCTAAGGCAATAAGGCAATACATGCTACTCATTATAATGTGGTTTATTATGAAATTTATTGAGATATCACAAGTAGCATCACGTAACTACACTAGGGCACTGGTTAAACAAGTAATGGCGTATTAATTGGATGGGGTAGTACATAAAATTCACAAATTAATATGTATTGATGTAGAAAGAGTTAGAAGGTTCTCTCAAAGAGAAAAGATAGATTTCCTAAATGGTATGCAAATTGGCATGCCATTTTTAATATCTACCTACCCATGTCTCTATGGGAAAATATTTAAAATATTAGATGCATGTTGTGTCTAATATTAATTTCCCTCATCTTTTTTTCCCCTTATTTATTATTTACTCATTAATTGTAGAAGAAAAAATAACCCAGAATATCAGTTTGAGCTACATCTCTCTGGAATGTCCTTTTCTGCCAGGGAATGTTTTTAAATATAATATTTAGTGGATTTTATCCAATTTGGTACTAATGTTTCTTAACAAAATTTCACTCCTCTAGTTCTTTATAAAGATAATTTTTTTTCATGAGAGTACTGTGTCTTTATTTACCTGCCTCTTATCTTTCCTTCATCTCTTGATTGGCTATTCCTTGCCAAGAGGAATTGTGAGTTAGATAGGGATTTCAAAGTCTCACGCCTGGTGTCAGGGGAAATGCTTTCAAATATTACCATGAAGCATTTGACTATAGTTATTGTTACTGACTTATAGAGAAGGAGAACAGGTGAAAATTCAAATTAATTAGAATAATTCCCTCCAAGTGGTTGAAGTTCCACTAGCATCTCTGTAGATGCTGAAAGTTTATAGAAAAAAGGCAAAAGGAAAAGTAAAAGCCCTCTTTGTTTTTTAATCCATTTAGCTGGAATATGAAGTAAAGTGGGCCTTAGAAAGCATCATTATGAACAAAGCTAGTGGAGGTGATGGAATTCCAGTAGAGCTATTTCAAATCCTGAAAGATGATGCTGTGAAAGTGCTGCACTCAGCATGCCAGCAAATTTGGAAAACTCAGCAGTTTTCAGGCCACAGGACTGGAAAAGGTCAGTTTTCATTCCAATTCCAAAGAAAGGCAATGCCAAAGAATGCTCAAACTACTGCACAATTGCACTCATCTCACACGCTAGTAAAGTAATGCTCAAAATTCTCCAAGCCAGGCTTCAGCAATACGTGAACCATGAACTCCCTGATGTTCAAGCTGGTTTTAGAAAAGGCAGAGGAACCAGAGATCAAATTTCCAACATCCACTGGATCATGGAAAAAGCAAGAGAGTTCCAGAAAACGATCTATTTCTGCTTTATTGACTATGCCAAAGCCTTTGACTGTGTGGATCACAATAGACTGTGGAAAATTCTGAAAGAGATGGGAATACCAGACTACCTGACCTGCCTCTTGAGAAACCTATATGCAGGTCAGGAAGCAACAGTTAGAACTGGACATGGAACAACAGACTGGTTCCAAATAGGAAAAGGAGTATGTCAAGGCTGCATACTGTCACCCTGCTTATTTAACTTCTATGCAGAGTACATCATGAGAAACGCTGGGCTGGAAGAAGCACAAGCTGGAATCAAGATTGCCGGGAGAAATCTCAATAACCTCAGATATGCAGAGGACACCACCCTTATGGCAGAAAGTGAAGAAAACCTAAAAAGCCTCTTGATGAAAGTGAAAGAAGAGAGTGAAAAGGTTGGCTTAAATCTCAACATTCAGAAAACTAAGATCATGGCATCTGGTCCCCATCGCTTCATGGGAACTACATGGGGAAAACAGTGGAAACAGTGTCAGACTTTATTTTTTTTGGGCTCCAAAATCACTGCAGATGGCGATTGCAGCCATGAAATTAAAAGACGCTTACTCCTTGGAAGGGAAGTTATGACCAACCTAGATAGCATATTCAAAAGCAGAGACATTACTTTGTCCACGGAAGTCCGTCTAGTCAAGGCTATGGTTTTTCCTGTGGTCATGTATGGATGTGAGAGTTGGACTGTGAAGAAAGCTGAGCTCCGAAGAATTGATGGTTTTGAACTGTGGTGTTGGAGAAGACTCTTGAGAGTCCCTTGGACTGCAAGGAGATCCAACCAGCCCACTCTAAAGGAGATCAGTCCTGGGTGTTCTTTGGAAGGACTGATGCTAAAGCTGAAATTCCAGTACTTTGGCCACCTCATGCGAAGAGTTGATTCATTGGAAAAGACTCTGATGCTGGGAGGGCTTGGGGGCAGGAGGAGAAGGGGACGACAGAGGATGAGATGGCTGGATGGCATCACTGACTCAATGGACATGAGTCTGAGTGAACTCTGGGAGTTGGTGATAGACAGGGAGGCCTGGCGTGCTGCGATTCATGGGGTCGCAAAAAGTCGGACACGATTGAGCGACTGAACTGAACTGAACCCCATAGTTATAAATAAGGAAAATCATAAGCAACCAGAATACCTAGGAAGCCACCGGAGCTGTTTATCATCTATCAACACAAACATATTATTGAAAAGCAACAAGCACTCAGCAGCCTCTCCTTGGATAGCATGCTCTATATATACACATGGATATGAGGGTTAGACCATGAAGAAGGCTGAGAGCCAAAGAATTGATGTTTACAAACTATGGTGCTGGAGAAGGCTCTTGAGAATCTCTTGGGCCGCAAGGAGATCAAACCAGTCGATCCAAAAGGAAATTGATCCTGAATATTCATTGGAAGGACTGATGCTGAAGCTGAAGCTCCAATACTTTGGCCACCTAATGCAAAAAGCGACTAATTATAAAAGACCCTGAAGCTGAGAAAGATTGAAAGCGGGAGGAAAAGGGGACAACAGAAGATGAGATGGTTGGATGGCCTCACTGACTCAATGGGCATGAGTTTGAGTAAGCTCCAGGAGATGGTGAAGGTCAGGGAAGTCTGGTGTGTTACAGTCCATGGGGTTGCAAAGAGTGGGACACGACTTTGCGACTGAACAACAGCAACATACGCAAACACTCACACACACATATATGTACAAACTCAGCCCCAGAAGCTATAAAACAAAGCAGTCCTGCCATTCACAGCTCTGTGGAACTCCCTCATGGAACTTGTGCTAGCAGCCTGGATACAGGCTCACACTTCTCAGTATGCTTTGATAGCTGAGTGGCTTAAACAAGACATTCAACCCTACCTGCAGAAGGACCACCTGACAAGCAGGAGCAGTGAAAGCCTGCAGCCCTGACTTGGATCAAGGGCAGAGTGGCATCTGCAGGTCATCGACCGCGTAGGAGGCTCTCTCCAGACTCCCCAGCAGTGGGTCCTCCTAGGCTCTCCAAGAGACCCACCTGTTTTCCATCTCACCTGGGCTTCTGCACATTTCCAGGAGGCATCCAGGATTCACAAGCCAGGGGGAGGTCAGCTCATGGGCAAAGAGGTATAGTCTGGGATGGGAGTCGGCCCCCACCAGCCCTCATAGTCCTGCAGACTTGCACTGGTGCGCGCTTTCGAGATCTAAAAGGCAGTAAGTTCAAGATTCAGTATAAATGAAATGAATTTACCTGTCATGTGCTGTAGGCTGAATCTGTAAGGCTTAGTTCTATGTTTGTAAAATGGGAAAAATAATTTCTCTTCAAAGTAAAACAGATGGCAAAACAAGAAAACCTAGAGGCCTGAATGGCCACTGCCCACCGCTCTGACACTGAGAGGGATAGACCTGGCACAGAGGACAGCATGCTGAGAAAAATAAGCCAGACACGATGAATGTGCATGATCTCACTTATAATCTAAACAAATCACACACAGAGAAAGAGAGAGGCTACCAGGGGCTGAGGACTGGAAAATGGGAAGATGCTGGCCAAAGGTACAAGCCTCCCTTTGTTAGATCAGTAATTTTGGAAATCAGTGTACAAAATGGGGACTCTAGTGAACAACACTGGATTACTGGATTGCATGCTTGATACTGTATTACACACTTGATACTGTATTACATACTTTAAATTTGCTAAGAAGGTAGATCTGAAATGTTCTCACCGCACACACACACACAAAGGTAACTGAGGTAATGGTCATGGTAGTTAGCTTGATTGTGGTCATCATTTCACCATGTATAACATGTATAAACTCATCACACTTCACACACTACATATATACAAAATTTTTCTGTAAATTATGCCTCAATAAAGCTAGAAAAAAATAAAGTGTAAATAGAATTAATAGTTTAAAAAGAGAGGCTAAACCGTATACAGTTCTCTCTTGTTGTCTCGCGGCTCTGTAGGTTGGACGTCTGAGATCAAGGTGAGGCTAGGCTTCCTGCTTCTCACGGCTGTGGAGCAGGATCTGCTCCAGGCCTGTGTGTTCAATGTGCGCACGGCCGTCTTCCCCTGGGTCCTCACATGGCCCTTGCTCCGCACGTGTCTGTGTGCTAATCTCCTCTTCTTATAAGGACACCAGCCAAATGGATTTGGTGCCCCCCTCATGACCTCAGTTTTCTCTAATTATGCCCTTAAAGATGATGTCTCCGCAAGTTAGCTCCTAACACCTTCAATCAGACTGACCGTATACCATGTGAAATCATGGACAAGGGCATATTCCACTTCATATTGCTGGTGAGTTGCACCAGCTTGGGCACACAGAAGGTCATAAATACATTTGAAAAACTGAGGCAATATCATCTTCATCAATCTGAAGTGGAAAATTGTTTATATTTTTGGAAAATTTGTATGATGATACATGCTTTGTGTATATCTTATATAATGCCTCACTATCACAATATGTGTCAAATATCATATACATACCTTGCATAGAGATGAGTGTTTATTGCATGTATAGATTGTTATTCAGTCACTAAGTCATGTCCGACTCTGCAACCCTATGGACTGTAGCACACCAGGTTTCCCTGTGTTTACCGTCTCCCAGAGCTTGCTCAAACTCATATCCAGTGAGTCAGTGATACCATCCAACCATCTCATCCTGTCACCCCCTTCTCTTCCTGACTCCAATCTCCCCTAGCATCAGGGTCTTTTCTAATGAGTTGGCTCTTCACATCAGATGGTCAAAATATCAGAGCTTCAGCTCTAGCAACAGTCCTTCCAATGAGTATTCAGGACTGATTTCCTTTAGAATGGACTGGTTGGATCTCCTTGCAGTCCAAGGGACTCTCAAGAGTCTTCTCCGACATCACAGTTCAAAAGCATCAATTCTCTGGCTCTCAGCTTTCTTTATAGTCCAACTCTCACATCTATACATGACTACTGGAAAAACCATAGCTTTTACTATATGAAGCTCTGTCTGCAAAATGATGTCTTTGCTTTTTAAGATGCTGTCTAGGCTTGTCATAGCTTTCCTTCCAAGGAGAAAGCATCTTTAAATTTCATGACCGCAGTCACTGTTCACAGTGATTTGGGACCACAAGAAAATAAAATTCATCACTGCTTCCCCTCTTCCCCTATCTATTTGATGGGACCAGATGCTATGATCTTCGTTTTTTGAATGTTAAGTTTTAAGCCAGGTTTTTCACTCTCCTCTTTAACCCTCATCAAGAGGCTCTTTAGTTCCTCTTTGCTTTCTGCCATTAGAGTGCTATCATCTGCTTATCGAGGTTGCTGGTATTTCTCCTTGATTCCAGCTTGTGGTTCATCCAGCCCAGCATTTTGCATGATGTACTCTGCATATAAGTTAAATAAGCAGGGTGACAATATATAGCCTTGACATACTCCTTTCCCAATTCTGAACCAGTCCATTGTTCCATGTCCAGGTATATATGGAGAAGCCCAGAAAGCAGTCATCTTTCCCTGAGTCTCATTGCTGCTAGGGTAGAAGTGCATTTTAAAACAAAAATTGAATCTTTTTAGGATGGGAAGATGTCCACAGGGTAGGACACTTGCGAGGTGACCAGGAGTGTCCAGGGCACAGTGTGTGTGTGTGTGTGTGACTTTTCACAAACAGGAGTCTGTGGGTCCAAGAGAGTCAGTGCAGAGGTGACCCAGCTGGGAGAGGTTCAAATGCAGGTGGGAGTGCCTCCGAAGTCTGCATTTGTGATGACTAGAGGACCGTAGGGTCTGCCCATGAGGGAGAAAGCCTGGGTCAGCCTCGTGAGGCTCCAGCAGCTTGGGGCCTCCTTGCAGAGCCATGGGTGGAGGGAGGGAGCTTGCTGTGATGGCACTCGTGGCCTGAAGGTGACAAGTGGCACATGCGACCAGCTGGGAAGAGCAGCCACAGACTGATCCCAAAGGCCGCGTGTCCCTGTGTGAAGGGTAAGCAGGTTTGCAGCAGCCAGACCATGGCCCAGCTGTGTCCTGGTCGATGTGGCCCAGATTCCAATGACTGCAAGAGTCAGGGCTGTGCCCTGGCCCCCCCGTGATTAGGGACAGCTCACCTCCTACCCTCTTGTACCCTCAAGAGGTGTGTGCATCTCCCCAGCTGGTTACATAAGAAAACATCATTATGTCAAGTGTGGGAAAAAGTTTCCTAAAAAAAGAGTAGACTCATTTAAAACCATTGAAATGCACAAGGCCAAGACTCATCTGACCCTGAGATTAACTGGAAAATCTTTTTTTGTAGTCTCTTAATATATATTGCTAAAAATAACATCAAAGAGGAAATGGTGAGTGATCCAGAAATTCAATGTCGTGTTTTTTTTAAACTGTTTTTTAGTCTTAGAGTATTGCCTATGTGCATTTATTATAAGAATCTTTAAATAATGTGTTTTTTAATAATCAGCAAATCATATGGACATGCACCCATTCCTACAGCCAACTGCTAGCTGTTCTGAAAGTCTGGGTGATCCAGGAGGCAAAGAACATTGTTTCCTGTTGGCCCACCTGACACCTGTCTTTTCAGGTGGTGTTAAATAACCTGCCAGAATGTTAGATGGAGCTGGGGGTTATACTGAAGGTTTCATTCCCCAAGTGGCTGACTCAGGCCCAGACTAGTTTTCTGCAGCTGGGACGTTTGGTACTGATGTGGCCTCCTGTCCCCTGCACACCAGATCCCCTACACTGTGCAGGTTTCCAACAGGAGGAATCACCCTTAGGCCGGGAAAGGAGAGCTCACCCCTAGGCTGCAGCTGCCCTGCTGGCCTCCTTCCTCGGTCACTGGGGTGGACGAGAGGACCACAGGACCTTCTGCTGATTCGCTGTCAGAGCCCTGTCTCTTAACTATCTTTCTCAGTAAACAGCAAGAGCTGTCTGCCTGGGCCATTTTCCAGGCTTCAGTCTAAGTGGGTCCCTGATAATTTAGTCTTTAAGCTTTGGAGGACAGGCTGTTCTCTGCCTGACCTTTGGCTTAATGCCTGCTGCCTGATTTGCTGAAGCCCTGCACACATTTACGACCTGCTCCTGCCTCCTTCCTGTCTGGGCTGGGCTCATCTGCCCCATCTCTAACAGGGTCCATTGTCCACCTCCTCCTGCTCCCTTGAAACAGATAAACATTCTCACTGGCTTCAGTGAGGTGCCTGTCACTGCTCTGGGCCCCTAGAGTGTCACAGACGGAACAAGAAGAAGATGTCAGAGCTGACTGATTTGGAGTTCATACGTGGCAGATAATGGTGCTGATGAGACATTGCTGTGTATGAGAAGACAGGAATGGCCTTCTCCTAATGATCTTAACTTTTTACCATCTTAAATTGTGCTGCTATTTCAGGAGCTCACACTATGAGCAAAAACAAAAGTATAGAAAAAATTTAAAAGGGATTTATTTAGAGACTCCCAGGTGTGCAGAGCAGAGCAAGGATGAGGGAAATTAACATGGTGCCAGCTGTACCCTCAACGGGCTCACAGTTCATTCCAGGAACCAGACATCCACTCGGCCCCCAAAAGCATAAGGTGGACACTCACAGTTTCCATAGAACGTTATGGGGCATGTATGAAAGGATTCTGAATGCAGAACTGGTTAGCTGTGCCTGAAATAATAAGAGAAAGATTTGTGGATAAAGTATCTCTTGCAAAAGTTTTGAAAACTGAGAAGAACTGAGACAAGCAAATATCATAGGGTGGATAAAATTAGCAAGAGGGAAGGGTGTAGCCATGGGAGTCTCTTAATGATAGAATCTTCGGAAGAGAGACAGAGAGAGAAAGAGATTGTTGTCCAGGAGGGAGACCTTTGTCTTAGGAGTGTGAATGCCATGAGAGAGGAAGAAAAAAAAAAGCCTGACAGAAAGCATCAACTCGATGAGAGGAAGTACTGTCTGATGGAGAGGCCTTCCCCTTTTTAATAGGTGGTGAGTGTTCTTGTTTTGCTGTGGTAGTTGCTTTTCCAAGAGGGTATTTGTGTATGTGAGAAGCCTTGGGAATAACTATCTAGAAATATTTGTATCTAAATATGGGAGTATTACATGTGTATATATACATGTATATATAGCTGTGTGTATATGTACACACATGTACACACATACATATGTACATGTGTATGTAGCTGGTCTACATATGCACTCAATATGCCAGCAAGTTTGGAAAACTCAGCAGTGGCCACAGGACTGGAAAAGGTCAGTTTTCATTCCAATCCCAAAGAAAGGCAATGCTAAAGAATGCTCAAACTACTGCACAATTGCACTCATCTCACATGCTAGTAAAGTAATGCTCAAAATTCTCCAAGCCAGGCTTCAGCAATATGTGAACCGTGAACTCCCTGATGTTCAAGCTGGTTTTAGAAAAGGCAGAGGAATCAGAGATCAAATTGCCAACACCCGCTGGATCCTTGAAAAAGCAAGAGAGTTCCAGAAAAACATCTATTTCTGCTTTATTGACTATGCCAAAGCCTTTGACTGTGTGGATCACAATCAGCTGTGGAAAATTCTGAAAGAGATGGGAATACCAGACCACCTAACCTGCCTCTTGAGAAATCTGTATGCAGATCAGGAAGCAACAGTTAGAACTGGACATGGAACAACAGACTGGTTCCAAATAGGAAAAGGAGTCCATCAAGGCTGTATATTGTCACCCTGCTTATTTAACTTCTATGCAGAGTACATCATGAGAAATGCTGGGCTGGAAGAAGCACAAGCTGGAATCAAGATTGCCGGGAGAAATCTCAATAACCTCAGATATGCAGAGGACACCACCCTTATGGCAGAAAGTGAAGAAGAACTAAAAAGCCTCTGGATGAAAGTGAAAGAGGAGAGTGAAAAAGTTGGCTTAAATCTCAACATTCAGAAAACAAAGATCATGGCATCTGGTCCCATCACTTCATGGGAAATAGATGGGGAAACAGTGGAAACAGTGTCAGACTTTATTTTGGGGGGCTCCAAAATCACTGCAGATGGTGACTGCAGCCATGAAATTAAAAGACCCTTACTCCTTGGAAGAAGAGTAATGACCAACCTAGATAGTATATTCAAAAGCAGAGACATCACTTTGCCAACTAAGGTCCGTCTAGTCAAGGCTCTGGTTTTTCCTGTGGTCATGTGTGGATGTGAGAGTTGGCCTGTGAAGAAGGCTGAGCACCGAAGAATTGATGCGTTTGAACTGTGGTGTTGGAGAAGACTCTTGAGTGCCCCTTGGACTGCAAGGAGATCTAACCAGTCCATTCTGAAGGAGATCAACCCTAGGATTTCTTTGGAAGGAATGATGCTAAAGCTGAAGCTCCAGTACTTTGGCCACCTCATGGGAAGAGTTGACTCATTGGAAAAGACTCTGATGCTGGGAGGGATTGGGGGCAGGAGGAGAAGGGGATGACAGAGGATGAGATGGCTGGATGGCATCATGGACTCGATGGACATGAGTCTGAGTGAACTCTGGGAGATGGTGATGGACAGGGAGGCCTGGCATGCTGCAATTCATGGGGTTGCAAAGAGTCGGACACGACTGAGTGACTGAACTGAACTGATATATATTAGTATGCATACACACACTTTGATGCTTTCGAACCATCGTGCTGAAGAGGATTCTTGAGATTCCCTTGGACTGCAAGGAGATCAGACCAGTCAGTTCTAAAGGAAATCAGTCCTGAATATTCATTGGAAGGACTGATGCTGAAGCTGAAGCCCCAGTCCTTTGGCCACCTGATGGGAAGAGCTGACCCATTGGAAAAAACAATGATACTGGGAAAGATTGAGAGCAGGAGGACAAGAGGGCAACAGAGGATGAGATTGTCCTCTGGATGGCATCATCCAGATTGAAGGGCATAACTGACTCAGTGGACATGAGTTTGAGTAAACTCCCACAGATAGTGAAGGACAGGGAAGCCTGGCATGCTACAGTCCATGGGCTTGCAAAGAGTTAGACATCACTTTGTGACTAAACAACCAAAATAAAAGTGCGCTTATAATGCATAGCTCTTTTTTTCATTGTTATTACTATTCTTCCTAGATAAGGACTACATTTTACTTCCATTGTTACCTTCTTCAGTGCCCCAAATAAGGCTTAGGGTGGCAGCATTAGAAACTCAATATAAATACATATACAAATTTGTGTGTGTGTGTGTGTGTATGTGTTCATAAGACAGCAGATATAACTAGTAATATGGTGAATAACACCCAATTAGAACCATGGAATTTCAGGAACACTTCATTTGCTTGGATTATTCTAGTTAACTTTGACAGAACAGAGATAAAGGAAACATCACTCTCTGAATCATGTCAATTAAGCGTTCACAAGAGCTCAGAAATAACACAGCTTCCAGATGACTTTTTTCCCAGCCTGACAAGCAGCCCATCTCTTGGAAGTAGTAGGTGTATGGAATTCCTTAGTCTCCTTAGGGAGGCTTGGTAATTTTCAGGCCGTGTGGATAGTATTTGTGCTTTCTGTCTTCTTAGTCATTGCCATTAAAGAGGTTTAACCACCAAGGAACACCCCGTGTGATGATCTTCTAAAGCATGAGAAAACTGGCTTAACGTCAGAAGAGTGCTCACACAGAGCGCTCTGGGAAAAAAGACTTTAGCATTTCCAAATGCATTTCAGAAAGTTATCTTGGCAAGTTGACTCTACAGCTTCCAAGTTACATAAGTGAACACATGAGTCACAGATGCAGGGTGCGATGTTTGGCAACAGTGTGCTCACCTTTTACCATGCGGACAGGGAAAGAGGAGCTGATGGAGGTTCAGTGGAAAAAGAGACGTGATGGATACATTATAAATAGAACCCCAGAATTTATGGTAAAGCTATTTGGAGAAAATGGAACAGCCTGGACAGTTCTATTTTGGCTCAAAGACAGTCATCGTAACTTTAAGGATCCCAGGAGCCCTTTGTTCATTTATTTTTACTGTTGGCAGAAGCGAAACCTTGAAAGAAATGAATTTAACAATGGATTAAATTGCTTAATTTGGCCTTCTTGAATAGAATTTTTAGAACTACCGATTCCGTTAGCTGTATCTGTAGGGACTGCTCAGTGTCCTCACTGTTGGGCTTCATGAGGTTTCTGACCTGGTTTGAGGTGCTGCAGAAATGGAACACATTTACCAGCTCCTGCAGAAACACCATTCCCTGGCTGATTGCATTGGGGTGTTCTTTTCCCCCTCACCGTCATCCTTTTTAAGTCCGGACATCTTTGATCCACTTGATTTTACCAGGTCCTTTGTTTCTATAGGTTCAAAATAAAGCTGTTAGTATATTGTAAGCTAACAGATAAAGACCTTCTAATGCAATCATTTCCTCTTTTCCCTATAAAGTGGGTCTGTTGTATCTTGTACTAACCACATCAAGTTCACTATCAACCCATAATTTACGTCTCACTTCCCAAACTACTGATTTGTTAGAAAACCAATTCCAGCAGATTTAACAGAAATACAGCTAAGAATTGTAGGGGATTTGCAGGAGATCTCACTGCAACAAAAACAGATGTACAGTCACTGATAATTACTGGCAGGGTTTAAGCAGCACTGGTTCTCAAAGGTTATTAACAGGCGTAGAGGGACGACACGTCCTCCCCTATATCCTCTCTTTCAGGACTGCTTCAGACCGAAAAGTAGGGTACACGCGTTAAAAGGCTGTCATTCTTTCCCATTACCACTGTAACAAGTTAACGCAGACTTGAGGCCTAAAACCAAGACAAATGTTTTACCTTATGGTTCTGCAGGTCACAGGTCTTACACAGCTTTTGCTGGAATGAAATCAAAGTGTCAAGGGCTGTGCCCCACCTGGAGGCTCTCGGGGAGGATGCACGTGCTTGCCTTTTCCATCCTCTAGGGGGTCACCCTCCTGCCTTGGTCCAGGACCCTTTCCTCATCAATGACCACCCATGGAGTTCTCACACACCTGGCTCTGACCCAGTTTCTCAGACGCATCTCTCTCAAACTCACTCATTCTGTCTCCATCTTCCACACTTACAGATATTTCTGATTACACTGGGCCACCGTATCGCCCAGGGTAACCTGTGACACCATCACATTGTCATGGTGCCCCTTTCCCCTGTAAGCTAACAGTCCCAGGTTGTGGAGATTAACATGTAGGCACTTGGGAGCTGTGACCACAAAGGTATTCAGTTTCAATTCTTTACTTCTAAAAATCCTCTGGTTACCCAGGACCTTAGTAAGTCAACGGCATCATCTGCTGGCTTGCGTATTAATCAACTTTCCTTAAATTAGCTTGTAATGAAGGAATGACTGACTTTGTAATACGATCTTTGTGTTAAATGGCAGCTCCAAGCTGAGCCCCTGCCCCAGCAATTACAAGAATAGGTCTTGTATGGAATCACCACCTGCCCCTACAGTCCCCTCCCCATAAAGAGGATGTATTTGTCGAATTCACACAGCTGAGTCAAGAAATTCATGCATGTTAATTCACCCTGGAGTATGATTCGCTTGCCTGGTTTAGCTCCAACCACAGAGAACAAATGATATAATTGTTACTAAATCCTCACCTTTGATTCTGCATAAAAGAACTCTGCACAGGATTTATGCATTTGTGAATGCATACAGTGGTTTGATATATATCATGTAACTATCTTCCTGCGTCATATTTTACAATCTGATGCATACATAATAAAGCAGGAATCAAATCTGGCCCATAAGCTGAGAATGATTGTTACATTGTTAAGTGGCTTTAAAAAAATTAAATGAATAATATTTTCTTTGGAGAAAAATCACATGAAACTTAAATGTCGTGTCTGGAAGTAAGGTGGTTGAGACATGGGGGTAGCTTTGGTCCTTCAAGGGCAGAGGTGAACAGTTGCAGCAGAGGCATTATGACTCATAAACCCTAAAATATTTCTGCCTGACCCTTTCTTGTCGAAGTTTGTCCATTAACTCAAAACTGACATTTCTATGGGTAAATATTTGCAAGATATGGGGGTGACAATGGGATTTGTTTATGGCATTGTTAATGTTGACATGCAACTAATGGGTAATTCAACCTAGCTTTTGAGATCAGAATTCCACTCAAAGAGAATCTAATTAAGAATAAGCAACATTTTTTAAGCAACAGCACAACAAATGTGGATTTCCGTTATAAAAATTTCAGTGAGTAGATGTAGGTGAGTGGGATGGATGTGGGTTTCTGAATCCAGAATTCACTTCTCTTAGGCATTGTCACTAATAGGCAAAGAGGTAGGTGACCTGTTTCAAATAAAATTTGTAATGTAGTCTGACCAGGAAAAAAAAAAAGTGAGGGAGGGAGCCTTCAAACAAAATATTCCAGTGATTAAATGTCCCCTGGAATGGGTCATATCCAGCATCACTAGTCAGTACCACACAAATCCTAGCAAAGAGGCAGATCTGAGTAGTGAATTGCCTCTTACAGGAGATTCTTTCAAATAGCGACATAAATACTGTTGCGATTGGTTCCAGTCAAGGTTTGGCTTTTCACTTTGAATGGATGCTGTGGGTTTGTAAGCCTGAGAGCTGAAATAGAGTACCCTGACATCAAAAAGCTCGCCTGTATATTTCACTGGACGCAGCTTTTCCTCAAGGTAGCAGAGCTAGCAGGGATATGCTCTACATAGCCAGACTGAAATTCTGGGAATAGAATACGGTTTCCAGCTCAAGCCGGCAGCGGTGGGCGCTCCAGCCCCAAAAGGGCCCTGCCAACTTTAGCTGCGAGGCAGTTTGTTCACCTCTGACATATCATCTGCATGAATAAGCATCACTTTGAAAATAGATTTGCAGCTGAGATGCAAAGTAACTCTGTGATACATAACCACATGCAAGTAACATCAAAATGCTTTGGGAACATTTACACTGTTCCCAAAGAGCATCTGTATTGTCTCTTTAAAAACCTTAATATAGGTCTTTTCAAGTCCAGTTTACAGACTGGAAAACTGGGGTTCAGAAAGGATAACCCAAGGATATAATGTCTCAGTCAGTACAAGTGGAGGCAACACACATCCATCCATCCATCTGAAGCACCCAGTCCAGTGGTGGTCAGGCCACGGGCCAGAGTGGAACATGTTACATCATTTCTAACCAGCCTGAAACATCCTTTACTCCATAATGACACAAAGCTGTCAACAGTTGGAAGTAAATTACTCATTTTTTCTGACAGCCAGAGTCCACCTTGGAAGTGGACTGGCTATTTTAAACAGCTTAACCGGAGACTGAGTGTGTCTTACTTTTGAAACATTTAATTTTGTCTAATATACTAACTGATACACGCACGAGGCATTTTGAACCTTTCTGACAGTTCTTGTCGCTGATTTCATAAACACCCTTCTTCTCTACTTCAGAAGGAAGGGCCCGGGTTGTGACTCTGCAGATGGACCCTGGTGACACTGGATGTTATCAGTTGTTTGAGTCACTTCAGGTGAAACAGAATGGCCAAGTGATCAAATACTGAAGGGTAGAATTGTATCATTTACGTATTTCTGTTCTTTGGTAATTCATTATGATCCTGGTCCTGATAAGAAGAAATAAGAGCTCAAAAATATCAGCTCACTTAGCCATCCTTAATGAAGAAGAATCAAAATGTCCAATACTTGTGAAAGCCTTCATTCTATCAAGGATGAATGTGGCTTTTGTCTGAAGGCACAGGTGAAATCACCTGCAGCGCTTCAGGGTGGAGCGCAGCTAACGAATGTGTCTGTTTCAGGCAACTCAGCATGCAGACGGCTGGCGCTCACTTGTGAAGGTGGGTTTGAGATGGGGCATTTGTGAGGCTGGTTTACAAGGGAGCTGTTTTCATTCTCTCTTATAGGCTGACCGGCATGAACCTCCCTTCTCCTGTCATCAGCAGCAAGAACTGGTTGCGCCTCCATTTCACATCTGACAGCAACCACCGACGGAAAGGATTTAACGCTCAGTTTCAAGGTAAGAAGGCTTTATCTTATATGACAAAAAATAGCGGAAGATACTCTGGTCCTCTGGCAATGCTGAAATTTTAGGACTCTCTTGCTGAAGATGAAACAAGAGTTATAAACTTGAATGAAAATGGCTTCTATCTCTCATATGAACCGTTTACTTTGGAACAATTAGCAGCTTCTTAGTAAAGTTTTACTGTGGTGACAGTATGCTGTATATTTTATGGTTTTGCTGGAATTATTGCTAAGTTTCAACCAGTAAGTCAATGAACATATAATAGCACTCATTTCAATCACTATGCACCTACCCAGTAAGTAAGAGTTTCTGATTATTTTCTTTATCTGCTTACTAAGAGGGATGTAGCATATGGGTTGTATGAAAGTGCATAAATGCATCATCTTATCACTTTCAGTCCTAAGATGTATGCACACTCCACAAATGCAGCTACCTAATGATTAGTGGTTTACACACAGCTGTCCAGTGTCGTGCTTAATTGTTTAGTTGTGTGTGACTCTTTGCGACCCCTGTACCATAGCCTGCCAGGATCCTTTGTCCATGGGGAGTCTCCAGGCAAGAATACTGGAGTGGGTTGCTGTGCCCTCCTCCGGGGGATCTTCCCCACCCAGGGATTGAACCCAAGTCTCTTGCATTACAGGCAGATTCTTTACTGTCTGAGCCACCACGGAAGCTCAGGAATACTGGAGTGGGTAGCCTGTCCCTTCTCCAGGGGATCTTCCCAACCCAAGAATTGAACCAGGGTCTCCTGCATTGCAGGTGGATTCTTTACCAGCTGAGCTAGCAAGGAAGCCCAGGGGACTGCAAAACAAAAACACCAGATTGTTTGTAGTTGGGTGAAACAGAGAGCTTGCCATCAATAGTATATTGGATTGATTTTAAATCTTTTTGTATCTAATTCTAGATACAAAAAAAAAAAAAAAAAAACCTCACCTGGATAGCATGTTATCATTTCCTACATGTTTCCAATAGTCAATAATTGTTATCAATACTATGAAAAAGGCAATAGAAACTGTTACACATGCATCTGAAAATAAAGCGAACTAGGATGGCTCTGTCAGAAAGCTAGATGCTTTCTCAAGCAAACTTCTCCAGCTTTCCCCAAACTGTGGCCAGTTCAGTGAAGGCAGAATTCCCTGAACATTTGGCACACGCAAGCTAGAACCCTAAAATGAGGAAATGACAAAACCCCCATGCTCCAGAAACTCGCGAATCACAAGGACAGTGTGCAGACAACTCTGTCTATGAAGGATAGAACATAAAGTCATAGACGCCACTGAGCGAGGTTTTAGCAATGTTCCAGCCGGTGAGTCTGAATGCCACCTATCTGAAACACATTTATTTTCTTTTTATAAATTTTATTGGAGTATAGTTGATTCACAATGTTGCATTTGTTTTGAAACACATTTTGAAATCCATAATGCCCTTACTGTGTCCTTTTGGGCAAGAAGTTAAAAAAAAAAAAAAACCTAAGAGTGATTTTCAGGGTTTTAAATATAGATGATGCTGAGGAGGGTGCCTGTGGTAGGTTTTACCTGCCACTGGTCCACAGGCACATGGACCCTCACAGCACGTGCCTGACTTGGAGGCCAGGGACAATTTTGTCTTGCCTAAATGCATTTTATCTATAAGGAGCATTGTCCGTCTCTCAGTTTCTTCTGATGCTGCCAGAAAATTCTCAGACTGCAAATATACTGTCTTGAACTTGAGGAGATTCACACCAATTTGTTTTCATTAATCCCGGGACCCAGGCAAGGCCACTGTTTTTCTTCTCAGACCAGCCTCAATGTGCCTTGATTTTCCAAGGGCATGTATTCTAACCGCAGTTATAGGAGAGCAGGCCTGGAAAGTGCAGGCCAATGGGAGCTGGGGTCTCATGGGGATATAATGAGGGGAGCTGAGGAATACCCCACTCAGTCTTGGAGGAAATTCTGAGTTTTCTCCATATGATTTCCCATCAACAGATACATCTGTCTCTGATTTAAGACCCTCATAGAGCACTATTTAGAATCACAATTGACTGATCAGTTGGTGCATTATATAGTTATTGCTAAACTGGTGACCAATCTTCTCCGAAAGTCCTACTTAGTTGATGCGTATGGAAATACAGAAACATTTCCAGGTGTCATCCTCTCAACCTGATCATTGAGTCTGGCACCTGGACCAGTGACTGAAAGATGAAATATAGAATATCGAGTTTGAAGATGCTCCAAATCGGTAGATACAAGAAGCAACTGCAATATTGCAACACCACATATCAGCCATGGGTTTTGTATGTATACCACGTATAACATGTTCATATATATTTGTATATATATAAAAGTGATGATTAGAAAAATTTCATATGTAATTGGCCAGGCTCCTCTACCCATGAGATTCTCCAAGCAAGGATACTGGAGTGGGTTGCCGTGCCCTCCTCCAGGGGATCTTCCCAACCCAGGGATCAAACCCACATCTGTTATGTCTCCTGCATCTGCAGGCAGGTTCTTTACCTGCCACCTGGGAAGCCCATATGAAAATATATTTGTATATATAAAAGTGATGATTAGAAAGATTTGTGCATAAAACCAAAGAGCTGAAAAGACGTGAGAATACAAGGAGGGGTAAACATGGCTCAGCAGTGATGTGTAAGAAAACCTCTTCAGGCTAATGAAGCTCACGTCCAGGAATGCAGGGTGGCAGGGGCTGCCCTTTCTTCACTGGCTGCGGGCCTTATATCACAGGAAGGGTCATGACATCACGACTAAGGCCAGATCTCAGCTGACCATCCATGGACAGTCAGATTCAGCACTGGATGTCATCCTTTTGAAAGCAAAGGTTACAAAACAGAGGGGACCAGGATGATAGTAAGAAATGTTCCAAAACAGGAACTGAGGACACTGAGAAGGAGCCTGGTGAATGCCAGGCAGGAAGGCATCACGAGGGTTTTCTGGCTCCTGGGGGTAGAACTGTCACTCGTGAACAAGAGCCACAGGTGGACTTTCCTGCCAACCCCAGAACTAGCCTGCGGGCAGCAGAAGGCAGGACACAGAGCACCGGCCTGGGCGGGCCTCTGGGAGCCCCTGGCTGCCCCGCTGACATCCCCACTGGACACAGGGCTGCCTGGACGCTGCAGGGAGGCCTCAGTATTTTCACTCTGAGGACAGATACTTCCTGTCTTAGAGGAAGGTATACTGTTCTTGTAAATTTTCTGTTTTCTTTTCTACCTAGACTGAACAGCAGGAAGCCCCAATTTATACTGTACTATATTTCAACTAAACAAATTCAAGGAGAAAAACAAGAATGCTGTTGTTATTACCTCCACACTTGCTAAGAAGAAATCAAAGTAGAAGAGCAATCTAGCAAACCAGCAAGAACAACAATAATAGTGAAAACAGTGTCTAGTGAAAGCTAGTTTAAAATCTATGTAAATAGTCTCTCAAAGAATCTGAATCTTGGGGTATTTGGTGGAGAAGGGGAACATGAGAAAACACATTTCTGTGCTCACTGCTTTCAACATTATTGTAGTCACATTTATCATTTGCAGTCACTCTTATGACTATAAAATTTCCATCAGTGTTACGCAGAGTGAATGAGAAAGCAGATTCTGTGAGATTCCTGTGAAAACTCTTTTTGTTCCTAAGCTGCCAACGTGGCCCCCTGCTGGCATCTCTGTCATCGAATCTGCCCCTCTGATGGGAGAATGAAGCCTGCAGAGATTTTTACAACTTCTAAAAACAAAGAATCCATTCCTTTTAACTTGGGGCTTTTCTTGGTCAGATAAACAGCCATCCACCAGCGCAGCATGGTCTTTCTTGTGTTCCTTGATGTTTCCACCTTTCATCCCTGTGTCCTCCTTTCTCTGAACCCTGCACTTGATTCTTTGGCTTTTCTCTCTTCGATCATGCCATCAAGTTATGCCAAAAGTAGAAGTAAGGTTGATTGACAGGTGAAACCACTCTGTAGTTGCTAAATATATTCACCTTTAAAATAGCATTATGAGCAAAAAACTGTGGCAAATTCAATAAGAGCTACTTGATAGATTTGCAATATCACGTGTCTCTTATGGGCCCTCACAGAATGACAGATTTATGTAGGACATGCTATTCTTTAAATCAACTGAAAATTGAGCCCATTCTTTATATGTTGCCTCCATCATTAATTATAATTAAATAAGTGCCTTCTTAGCACAATCCATCATGTAGACATTTCTGATGTCTAAAAGATGAATTTTTTTAAAAGATATATTAACCTTGAACCATAAGTGCCTCTCCAGTATGAAGTAGCTATATATGTGTCAAGCTCCAGTTTTACGTACATTTATCTGACTATTTGTAAAAATACAGTTTTCACAAAATGAAATTCCCATTGATTTCTGTAATTGATCAATCATGTGGAAAGTATTTTAATAAAGTTCCAGTTTATACAGAGAATACTCTATCTTTTAAATCAAGGGAAAACCTGACTGGATTTAAATTTTGCATTGACACAAATAACTGGCATTCTTTTTATTTTATTTCATTCTCTACAACTCTTGGGTTTTCCTCTTTATTAAAAATGAAGAACTTTGTATGAAATGAAGACTTTTCTGTTGTTAAACACGTTTGGGGGCTTCCCTGGTGGCTTGGTGGTAAAGAATCTGCCGGCGCAGAAGACATGGGCCTGATCCCTCATTGGGGAAGATCCCGCATGCTTTGGAGCAACTAAGTCTGGGGGCCACAAATACTGAGCCTGTGTTCCAGAGCCCGTGTGCCCTAGGGTGCGTGTTCCAGGGCGGGAGAAGCCACCGCGATGAGAAACCCACACCCGCACCTGCAGAGCAGCCCTCACCCACCCGCAACTAGAGAAAGCCTGCGCAGCAGCAACAATGGCACAGCCAGAAATAAATGAACAAAACATGTTTTGGAAAATTGGAAGCTTCACCTTTTGAGATTAATTCAAATTGAGGTAGAAATCACGCATTCTCCCTTCATCGTGCAGGGCTCCCCTTCTCTGTAACCTGAAATACATCCAGTCCCAGAGGCTCTGCCTCCGAGGTCAAGGGCCTGAATCCCGAGGCCCTTTGTATCTGTGTCTCTGTCTAGGACAGTAAACAGTAAGGACCATAAACTAGAACCTGGAAGGGGCTCAGTTGTCATATGTATTAAAGAAATGAAGGAAACCAAGAGCGCTTCTTCTTCCCGGGGTTTCTGGACCACTGGTCTGCAGAAGCAGTGAGGAACCCCTAGGTGGCGCTCCGGCTCATTTCTGTGGCCTTGGGCACCGTGCACCCTTCCACTGAGAGGCGCTTTCAAGTTTCCTGGGTGTTTTTTTTTTTTTTTTAAACTTTATTTTCTTTACAATACTGTATTGATTTTGCCATACATTGACATGAATCAGCCACGGGTGTATGAGTTCCCAATCCTGAACCCCCCTCCCTTTCAATAAAAATAAACGAGTGAAACCTTATCTTATAACCTCTAAGTAATTCTTGCTGTTTAGTAGCTAATTCGTGTCGGATTCTTTGCAATCCCATGGACTGTAGCCCCCCAGGCTCCTCTGTCCATGGGATTCTCCAGGCAAGAATACTGTAGTGGGTTGTCATTTCCTTCTCCAGGGGATCTTCCCAACCCAGGGATCAAATCTGGGTCTCCTGCACTGTTAGGCATATTGTGTACCAATGAGCCACCAGGGAAACCATGCAATTCTTAAAACCTCAAAAAGGAAAAAAGAGTTTTTAATACATATAAATTCACTAAAATCAGAAATACATACCACTTTCCTTAAATATATACTTTAACTTCTCTCAGAACCAGAGATTCCCGCAACTCTAGGACTTTCAATAATTCACAAAAGATGCCCATCTCTGTGTTTCCAGCTGCTGACTCTTGTCCTCTCCTTTTTCATTAAGTACTTTTTATTAGCCAATATCCTTTCTGCCTTGTGTATCTCACTATCTTAGTCTACAAAATGAGAATAATAATATCTGCCTCCCCATATCATCATGAGTAGCAAATAAAATGAAAAGCAAGTGTGATGAGCGCTTTGTAAACAGCACTGAGATGTCAGAGCATTCATCACCCATCAGTAACTTTCCTCAAGCTTAGCGTCTTCCTCATCAAATTAACTAAAACAAGGAGTTTGTTCTTCAGCATTTTAAGGGATATTTTAAAACTTATAGAACAGACCGACCGTTGCCTTACATTGTTGGCAGTAGTTTGGACAGGCACAGACCCTCTGGACAGCTGTTTCAAGGTAAAATTGGACCCCTGTCTCCTCTAGACCTGGCAATTCCACTCTGGGTGCATGCCCACCAGAAATGAGCACAGGAGTGCAAAAGGACGGAGCCATGCGCTGAAGATTCACCCATGATTGTCAGACACTGCATCAAAGCTGAATGTCCAGCCACAGTAGAGCACAGGAAGAAAGGGGCATTCATCCAGCGGAACACTAAATAAAAATGAAAAAAGACAAACTCCCTCTACAAGTAACAACATGTGGAATCTCACAGACACACTGTGGAGTGAATGGACCCAGACCCAGACACGTGCACCCTGCACGGTCCATTTACCTGACATCTGGGGATCTGCAAATTCATGGTTTACAGTGGTTGTTATTGATGTTCAGTCACTCTGTCATGTCTGACTCTTTGTGACCACGTGGACTGCAGCATGCCAGGCTTCTCTGTCCTGTGCTGTCTCCTGGATTTGCTCAAAATCATGTCCATTGAGTTGGTGATGCCATCCAATCCAACCATGTCATCCTCTGTTGCCCCCTTCTCCTCCTGCCTTCAATCTTTCCCAGCATCAGGGTCTTTTCTAAGGAGTCAGTTCTTCATATCAGGTGGCCACAGTATGGGAGCTGCAGCCTCAGCATCAGTCCTTCCAGTGAATGTCCAGGGCTGATTTCCTTTGGGATGGACTGGTTGGACTTCCTTGCAGTCCAAGGACTTATTGCTAAAGAACAGCACCATGCTTTTTGCTTGTTTACATTTCAGTTTAAAAAGGGTCAGAACAATCCCCTTCCTCCAAAATGTGAATTTCTATAGAATTTTCTTACAAATAGGTGCAGGCGAAAATACCTAGAGTTCCCCAACTCAATGTCATGATGCTGTCAAAGGTCACCATTAGGAAGGGGCTCCCACCACACAGCAGAGAAGGGGACACTAAGCGGTCGCCACATTACGCAGCTTGTAAATACATGGCAGCACCAGGCCATCAGCAGAACCCTCTGTGTTCTCTGTTCATTGTCATCCTCTCAACTCTATTTCCTCCATAGTCTTGCTGCACTGCTTCCTTTGTTGCCAATCAGAACATCTTTCTTTGGGGAGCAGCGATTTATTTTGGTGAAAAGGAAATCCCAAAGAAAAGAGTGTCACTATAAGACAAACTATAAGCAAGTGACAGCTTTATCCATTTTCACCTCTGCTGATGTCGGAGGGAGCAGAAGGGCTGTTGGAGACAGTTTCCCAGAGGAAGGACCACCTGGGTGTGTCCAGGGCATCCAGGAAGGAGGAGGGGAGGGATCTGAGTAAAGGAGCATCAAACGCAGAGGGGCGTTCGGGCTCCTACAAACACAGCCCATCAGTCCTGGGGTCAGGGGGGAGACAGAAAAAGAGAGAGAGGCGAGGGATGCAGGGGAAAGGGAGGATTTATGCTACCCTTAAAAACTGTAACTGGGGGTAAACGGAGGATCTCCGGAGCGTTTGAGGAGTAGGATGGGAGAGCAGTGCACGCAACTCTATTGCCAAGGCTGCAGGGTGGTCCCTTTTGATAGCTCTTGGGGGCTGGGGGGCGGACAGCCTGGGGCATCTCAGGAAGAAGGGCTGCTGGGGGGACCCTCTGAGACACTGAGCACAGGAACAGGGACTGACCCTGAGTCATCATATTTAACAAAGAGGAAAATATGTGGCTTAGACATAAGATGCCCTTCATCCCAAGGCTCAGCCAAGGGCTTCCTGGGTAAAGAACCAGCTGGTAAAGAACCCGCATGCTGGCGCGGGTGACGCGGGGAACATGAGTACAGTCCCTGGGTCAGGAAGGTCCCCTGGAGGAGGATGGCAGCCTACTCCAGCGTTCCTGCCTGGAGAATTCCATGGGCGCAGGAGCCTGGTGGGCTACCGTCCATGGGTCGCAAAGAGACCTGAGCATGCGCATCACCCAAGGCTCAGCCACCACCACATTTAAAGCATCAGTATATTTGAGAGAGACCATGTGCATCAGAGGGGAAGGTGTGTGTGCGCGTGCACGTGCAGTGGTGATCATGGTAGATGCAAGCAGCGGCAGCCTGTGCTCTTCAGAGCCCAGCGAACCAGAGCTGGACAAGAGACACGGAATAGATTCCAGGCTCAGTAAGCAGTGGCCTGGCTGTGACCCGCTTCCTCCAGGGAACGCACGTGGGATGGAGCTTGTGTTAATTAGCACCTCATCAGATACTTGTGGAGAGCCCACTGTGTGCCCACAACACCTCCATCTGTGCTGGGAAAGCCCCATTTCGCATGGAGCTGGCCTCCTGGGGAGGGAGACAGAAATCCATCAGACAAGTTGAGTGCATGCTGGTGGGAGAAACATTAGGGTCTCGGTCAAGAAAGGCCCTTCAGAGGGAACAGTGTCTGAGCCGAGATCCCAGTGACTTGTGACGGTTAGGAAAAGAGCTACGTGGGCAGTGAAAAAGGAGGAGAGACCGAGGAAGAACACAGGACGCTGCGGGGTGATAACTGCAGAGAGAGGTCAGGGGACAGTCCCGTGGGGCCCTGTGGGGTCTGCAGGGGCCGGTCAGGCTTATTTGATTTATAAGGCAAGGTTCTGGAATGTCTGGAAAGTGAGGAGGTAGGTGTGAGATCTGAGCCCATCATTTGAGCTTGTCTGTAGAGAAAGCCCCTCTGTGAACCATTATCCTGTCCCCTCCAAGGGCGATAGGGAGTCTTCTACATGAATAGATGGCCCTGTCTTCTCTCTCATCTGGGTTCCTGGGCCCCAGTCCTGAGATACAGGTCATGTCACAGCACTGGCAAATTGTGCTTTCTCGTCTGCAGGGTGGAGTGCGCAGCTGAGCTCAGGTGATGGGCTGGGGCAACACACCTGGGGTTACCTGCCTGCAGGCCTCTTGTCCTGGCCCAAGTGACATACCCCTCACCTGCTTCCACCAACCCAAATTCCAGCCCCACTGCATAGCTTCATGTGGGCCGACTGTACATAACGTATTAGACCCACCCACTTAATCTTTGTAAAAGAGCGGAAGCGGGTGTGATTGTGTGAGTGTGTGCCAGGACATTCACAGACTGCAAGGTAAAAACCCATCATGAACAGGACAGGACGAAGACAATGTGCCTAGATTCAAGAGCGTTAATAACAGCTTCGACCAGACTTCGGGCACAGGTTCTTACTAATGTTGGAAAAGAGAACATATTTCTTAAGGAAAGTGCATGGTTTTACGCATTAGAGATGTTAAATTAATAGATAGAAGGCTCACCTGGAGATGGCCTAATGGAGTAAATGAACTTTTGAGTCCGTTCCAGACTTTTGATTTTAGTCAGTGCATCTTCATGTATTGATCAATTTAAAACTTGTATTTGAAATATTCATGCACAGTAAATCATAGCCATTCCACATAAAAGCACTTAAACTAAAGCCTCCTTTTCCCTAAACTCCTAAGTGTGGTTCCCACTGGGCAATTGGGAACCAACAGAGTTATTCAGTAAATCACAGCTCTTTAGAATACATTAATATGTGAGCACAGGTAGATGTTAACATTCTTATGCTTGGTGACTATAAAAGCTTCGGGTGGTTATTACTCCCCCAGTAAACTGTCTTTCCACAATTTTTATTTACATGCCGTTAGATGGAAATTATTCTGGTTTTTGGTTTGTCGGTGCCTAACTGTGCTCTCTTCACGCTTTCGCTCTCTAAGCTGGCAGTTTAATCAGTCCAATCTGGAGGCTGTGTTTAGAGGTTTTTTTTTTTTTTTTTTTTTTTTTTTTTTAGCTAAATGTGCATGTCCATTTCTCATAAGGGACTCAGTGCTTTGAAAGATAAGGCATCATGGTGTACTTGGCCCGTGTCACGGGGCTGCCAGTATTTCCACTGAGAAGCCCTTGCAGTCGTCACCGTGTGGAGTTTCTTCACTGTCCCCGCCCTGATGCTGATACGGCAGGGAGGTGCTGGAGTTGCGGCTTACCCGAGGTAGCTGCTGCTCAGAGCTGTAGGGACATGGATGGTCAGTCAGAGCTGTGTGGAAGCCGGGAAGCTTGAAAAGGCACAAGCCATGTCACTTGCTCTCTTAATCGCCAGTCAGATGACTCAGATTGTGCAATGACTCTTTTGCTTGATGCAGCACAGATTTTAGGATGAGCCCAGGGAGGTTATCCCAGAGGTTGCCTCGTTTAAGCTAGAGCTTCACACCCCTCATGAAAGGATGGTACAGTCACTTCTGAGGATAAACACAAGGTTTAACTCTTGTGTTGAGATGCAGCTCAGATCCACATGTGGGTTGAAAATGGGTTTTGAAGCAACATAGAGCAAAAGCTTATTTCTGGGCACCTGTGGAATCTGGTTTTCTCAAATTGCATCAGCATGCTTTGACTTGCATGAAGAACACCTATACTCTCCTAATGGTGTTTCTTTCTGTGTTATTGAGTCATAATTGACTAATAAACTTGTACATATTCAAAGTGTACACATGACAATTTGATATACACAAGGGATATAGGATTCTCACTATCGAGTTAATAAACACACGCATCACATTACATATTTACCCTTTATTTTTGGTGAGAACATGTGAATTCTCTTCTCTTTGGAAATTTCGCCTGTTGTCACCATGGTGCACATTAGGCCCGCAAACCTTGGTCATCTGATTACTGAAAGCTTGTTCCTTTCACCAGCCTCTACCTGTTTCCCCCAGCTCCTACCCCTGGCTGCCACTTGTCTGTTTTCTAATTGACTCAAGTTCAAGACCTTAACCAAGTCAAAATTAGAGGTTTACTTCTAGAAATGGTTATAAAGACCAGTGTCTCTTGCCTTCCTTAACCCAGATATTACCTGCCCCAGCTACAAAACTGCGACACTTAAGAGCTTTTAAAAAGCACTCTGAGATTGCGATTTGTTGATTTAAGATGAGGACCAACATTGGTATTTTTTTAAGGCTTTCTAGATTATTCTCATCTAGAGCCAGAGTTAACAAAATGATGGAAACTATCTGTAAGTGCTCTGATATTTAATTTTACAATTTATACCACCAGTGATAATCTTCACTGCTCTAAAATTAAAAATGGTGACTCAGCTCAGTTCAGTCACTCAGTTGTGTCCGACTCTTTGTGACCCCATGAACCGCAGCACACCAGGCCTCTCTGTCCATCACCAGCTCCCAGAGTCCACCTAAACCCAATGTCTATTGTGTCCATGATGCCATCCAACCATCTCATCCTCTATCTCCAGTAGCATATTGGGCACCTACTGACTTGGGGAGTTCATCTTTCAGTGTCCTATCTTTTTGCCTTTTCATACGTTTCATGGGGTTCTCGAGGCAAGAATACTGAAGTGGTTTGCCATTCCTGTCTCCAGTGGACCACATTCTGTCAAAAGTGATGACTATTGCTTAATATTTTGAAATTCAAGATTTAATTCCTTTTTGGATCTTCTACATAAAAAAAATCATATGTTGGAAATTACCCTGGAGTGTATCATAATGAATACACAAAAACAAATCTGTTGTGATAGTAAGAAGTGAGATATTTATCTCTTATTTTAGTTAATAGTCTATAGAATTGTAAAGCACAGAACATGCTATGTATTTATAAATGTGTTTAATTGATATCTTTTGTAGGGAATTCAGTCTAGTCTTATAAGCTCTAATATCTTCGTTATTTTAATGTTTAGTCTTTAAAATGACTTAAAACATAACAGAATATATTTGTTAATTCAACTTTCAATACAAAGGTATGGAATTTGGCCTTTTGCTCAAAGCATTTTTGAGAATATTCTTTTCTTTGTTTGAAGTAATTTATCTTTTCTGTTCAGAGTAATATTTAGGCAATTCCAAACACGGAGACCAAAGTTTCTACAGTGTGTTACGTTGCTTAATGCCAGTGTTAACTTTAGACCTGTATTGATTGCTATTGGTATTAAATGATAACATTGATTTAAAATTTAACTAGAACAAAATTCTTCTGTCATATGTTGATTTCCGTTAATTATATTAACCTGAGATGTATTGAACACCTACTACTAGCAAGACATTGCAACATTTAATATGAGATTGCAGTAAAGAGCATACATCTCCTGCCTGAAGTACTTTTTGGAACAACAGGAAAGACCAGGCTTGCTTACTTCTGCTTTTGTGATTCTCATGTATTTTTTAATCTGTGTTTTTTGGGGATTGTTACCTCTGATCTTGGAATTGGACAGGATGGGCTCAAATTTAAAATATTAATATCAACTTTACCAATTTATTTCTTGAAGGGAAAGGTAATTATTAATTTTAACACAACCTTTATTTATTTTTTAATTAAATATAATCATAAAAATAGGTAGTGGTAGAATACTAACGCATGGTAGCTATAAGTTTTCTCAATGTTGTATCAACCAATAATAATACATATTTTAAAGAATATATGAATTACATGATATATTAGGAATATATGAATCATAGTCGCAGGCATATTGTAAGCATTGGATATGAGAAAGTGGTTAATAATTCACTGTCACCACTTTCAGGAGTTTATAATTTAATCGGTAGCTCGCAATATATATTTGGGTCAGTTTCCCCATTGAAAATGTCATCTCTCCAGGCAGACTTCATGCATATAAACAAGCTTTTATTTATGTATTTTTGAACTTCATGTTTGCCTGAAATCCTAGGTTACAAGTAGACTTCAGGTAGAACATTCTGTCTAATCATAGAGAATACAGAGCTAGGATGATTGCTTCCAGTTATCGGTGGGCCGTAGAAGACTCACTTTATACACAGAAGGCAGATACAGACAGGTATTCGATACAGAGACAGGTCAACGAATGGACAGATGGACAGGACTTCCGATGGGGATGGGAGCAGAGGACGCAAAGTGTGAAGTGGACAAAGACATGCTTGAGTGAGTGTGAGGCTGAGAAGAATGGGGGGAAATCCAGACTGAAAGGACAATTTGAGAAGTACCAAAAACAAAACAAACAAAAAAAACAAAACAAGCATTCCTGGACAAAGTTTAATTCAATTTGACATCTGTGGAAGATCATGATTGAAAAGTATGCTTGGGCCAGAATGTGACTGATGCTATAAGGAACCCAAAGAGCTGTGTGTGGACACCAGGAGCTTCCTGAAGTTCACCTAGGCCGGCCTGACCTTCGAGGCTGGATGATAAAAGGTTCAGAGAAATCAGCGTGTCATTGCCACAAGGAACTCAGACTGTTGTAGGGCATGTGGTTCTTTCTAAACTTGCCTACACATTCAGAGAACAGAAATGTGGCATAGTGTCCATTTCCCAATGAGATGCTTAGACAGTCCTTATTATTGACAAATTTTTATCATGCCAGAGGGGATCCATCTGCACTGTTTACACTGAATAATTCAGGTTCTAACGAAAAGTTAATCCCAAAGTCAAACAATGCATATCACAGGCATGCAGAAATAAGTCTGCCTACTGCAAACTCTAGAGCCAACGGAAATTGGATCACATTTTATTTACTGAGATCCTGGGTAAAAAGAGCATCATGTCTGTCATGAGATGTGCATAGTATGGTGATTAACTAGCAAGTCTGGACTAGACAATCTCACCTTATAAACCCTCTTGTGACACCATCTCCTTTCCCGTCTTTCACTGTAAAACCTCTTGAAAGGATGCCCTACAGAGCATCCTAACCCCCTGGCATTCTGCCTTGTGGTCCAGAACCTCTGAACTGCCAAGCCCTGTCTCATTCACATGTGACTTCTCCCACTTCTTGATAACCCACACACGAAGAACCTGGATTAGGTTTTGCCCTCATCCTGCTCTGTGCTCCTTGTATGGGGCAGCATCTCCCTCCTGAGCCTTGGGAGCGGATGCTCAGATTGGGACACAGGAACCACTTGCTCCTCCTTCCTTACTTCCTTTTGCACCTTCCTTGGGCACGGATCCCTGTGATCATTCCACCCCTCTTCCCTGCTACATGTCATGGAGTTTACATCCAGATTCCCTTCACTTGTCTCTGCACCATTGCATCAGATCCCAACATCGCAACACCCACTGCTCCTTGTGTCTTTACTGTGCAGACACCCTTCCCCCTCCTCTCCATCCATAAACCACACCATCCTTCTCGGTGTGCCACCCACTTCTGAGAGCTCCTTCTTATGCTTCTCTACCTGTCACATAGTTCTTGAATTGTATTGTAGTTCAGTCACCAAGTCGTGTCAGACTATTTGTGACCCCATGGACTGCAACACACAAGGACTCCCAGTCTCTCACCACCTTCTGGAGTTTGCCCAAATGCATGTCCACTGAATCAGTGATGCCATCCAACCATCTCATCCTCTGTCACCCTCTTCTTTTGCCTTCAATCTTTCCCAGCATCAGGGTCTGTTAATTAGTCTTTAAGTTTGTGCTGATCAGTAAGGTAGCCATTGGCCACATGTGAGCGCTCAACAGTTAAAATGTGGCTGTTTCAGAGATGAGCTGTAAGTATTAAAGGCCTTGGATTTCAGTGGCAATGTGAAAAAAAAAAAATGGCTAAGACATTACAAGTTGAAAAGATGATGTCTTTTTATCATTTTAAGTATTTTTAAACTTTTTGATGTGTCTATCAGAAAATTTTAAATTGCATAAGCGGTCACATATGTGGCCCACACTATTTTACCAGGCAGCTCTGGTGTAAGATTAGGAGTCAAATATTTAAAATATCAACCTTGCCAATTTCTTCCAGAAAAGGGTAATTATTATCTTTAATATCTACCTTTATATTTCTTTCCTTTTTAAAATAAATGTAATTATGTAAAAATAGGCAACACCTGGTAGGAAATTAATACATGATAGCTGTAATTTTTTGATAGTTACCAACCAATAATAATAGATTTTTTTTTAATTTTTTCTTTCATTAATTTGTATTTATTAACTGTTTTTTACTTCTTATTTTTTCTTTTTATTTATTTATTATTTGTTTATTTATTTTACTTTACAATACTGTATTGGTTTTGCCATACATCAACATGAATCTGCCACGGGTGTACACGTGTTCCCCATTCTGAACCCCCATCCCACCGCCCTCCCCATACCATCCCTCTGGGTCAGTCCAGTGCACCAGCCCAGAGCATCCTGTATCATGCATCAAACCTGGACTGGTGATTCATTTCACATATGATATTACACATGATTCAATGCCATTCTCCCAAATCATCCCACCCTCTCCCTCTCCCATAGAGTCCAAAAGACTGTTCTATACATCTGTGTCTCTTCTGCTGTCTCACATAAAGGATTATCATTACCATCTTTCTAAATTCCATATATATGCATTAGTATACTGTATTGGTGTTTTTCTTTCTGGCTTACTTCACTCTGTATAATAAGCTCCAGTTTCATCCACCTCATTAGAACTGATGTATTCTTTTTAATGGCTGAGTAATACTCCATTGTATATATGTACCATAGCTTTCTCATCCATTCATCTGCTGATGGACATCTAGGTTGCTTCCATGTCCTGGCTATTATAAACAGTGCTGTGATGAACAATGGGGTACACGTGTCTCTTTCAATTCTGGTTTTCTCGGTGTGCATGCCCCACAGTGGGATTGCTGGGTCATAAGGCAGTTCTGTTTCCAGTTTTTTAAGGAATCTCTACACTGTTCTCCATAGTGGCTGTACTAGTTTGCATTCCCACCAACAGTGTAAGAGGGTTCCCTTCCCTTTTCTCCACACCCTCTCCAGCATTTATTGCTTGTAGACTTTTGGACGCAGCCATTCTGACTGGTGTGAAATGGTACCTCATTGTGGTTTTGATTTGCATTTCTCTGATAATGAGTGATGTTGAGCATCTTTTCATGTGTTTGTAAGCCATCTGTATGTCTTCTTGGGAGAAATGTCTATTTAGTTCTTTGGCCCATTTTTTGATTGGCCTGTTCATTTTTGTGGAATTGAGCTACAGGAGTTGCTTCTATATTTTTAAGATTAGTTCTTTGTCAGTTGCTTCATTTGCTATTATTTTCTCCCATTCTGAAGGCCGTCTTTTCACTTTTCTTGGAGTTTCCTTTGTTGTGCAGAAGTTTTTAATTAGGTCCCATTTGTTTATTTTTGCTTTTATTTCCAATATTCTGGGAGGTCATAGAGGATCCTGCTGTGATTTATGTCGGAGAGTGTTTTGCCTAAAACCTAGGAGTTTGATAGTTTCTGGTCTTATGTTTCGATCTTTAATCCATTTTGAGTTCATTTTTGTGTATGATGTCAGAAAGTGTTTTAGTTTCATTCTTTTACAAGTGGTTGACCCGTTTTCCCAGCACCACTTGTTAAAGAGATTGTCTTTAATCCATTGTATATTCTTGCCTCATTTGTCAAAGATAAGGTGTCCATAGGTGCATGGATTTATCTCTGGGCTTTCTGTTTTGTTCCATTGATCTATATTTCTGTCTTTGTGCCAGTACCATACTGTCTTGATGACTGTGGCTTTGTAGTAGAGCCTGAAGTCAGGGAGGTTGATTCCTCCAGTTCCATTCTTCTTTCTCAAGATTGCTTTGGCTATTCAAGGTTTTTTGTATTTCCATACAAATTGTGAAATTATTTGTTCTAGCTCTGTGAAAAATACCGTTGGTAGCTTGATAAGGATTGCATTGAATCTATAAGTTGCTTTGGGTAGTATACTCATTTTCACTAAATTGATTCTTCCGATCCATGAACGCAGTATATTTCTCCATCTATTAGTGTCCTCTTTGATTTCTTTCACCAGTGTTTTATAATTTTCTATATACAGGTCTTTAGTTTCTTTAGGTAGATATATTCCTAAGTATTTTATTCTTTTTGTTGCAATGGTGAATGGAATTGTTTCCTTAATTTCTCTTTCTATTTTCTCATTATTAGTGTATAGGAATGCAAGGGATTTCTGTGTGTTGATGTTATATCCTGCAACTTTACTATATTCATTGATTAGCTCTAGTAATTTTCTGGTGGAGTCTTTAGGGTTTTCTATGTAAAGGATCATGTCATGTGCAAATAGTGAGAGTTTTACTTCTTCTTTTCCAATTTGGATTCCTTTTATTTCTTTTTCTGCTCTGATTGCTGTGGCCAAAACTTCCAAAACTATGTTGAATAGTAGTTGTGAGAGTGGGCACCCTTGTCTTGTTCCTGACTTGAGGGGAAATGCTTTCAATTTTTCACCATTGAGGATAATGTTTGCTGTGGGTTTGTCATATATAGCTTTTATTATGTTGAGGTATGTTCCTTCTATTCCTACTTTCTGTAGAGTTTTTATCATAAATGGATGTTGAATTTTGTCAAAGGCTTTCTCTGCATCTATTGAGATAATCATATGGTTTTTATTTTTCAGTTTGTTAATGTGGTGTATTGCATTGATTGATTTGTGGATATTGAAGAATCCTTGCATCCCTGGGATAAAGCCCACTTAGTCATAGTGTATGATCTTTTTAATGTGTTGTTGGATTCTGATTGCTAGCATTTTGTTAAGGATTTTTGCATCTATAATAGATATTTTAAAGAATATATTAATTACATGATATTTTAAGAATATATAAATCATATGTAGCGGACATACCAATTACTACTGTCTGAAATCTTCATACTAAACCTACATCTTGGTTTAAAGTTTTAGTTTAAAAATTTAATAAACCAAAATCTGTAAGAATTCAAAGTATATGCTTTACTACCATTTATTCTTCAATCTGAATGAGTAGGTTTTTTTTTTTTTTTTCCCCCTTGGAAGTGAACAAAAGATAGGGATTATATGACTCTCCCAGTGATTGAGAAAGAATTATACTATAAAACAGAAAATGAAGAAAAGAATATTTTTTTAAAAAAGAGGAAAAGTATTTTAAGCAAAAAAGGGAGAAGAAAGAGTAAACAAATGTGGACTCTTTTAAGTTCTCTAGATTGCTATGGACCAACCTTTGATATCCTGATTAAAACTGGAGTGTATGCTCCCAAGAGGCCTCTGTGCTGCTCAGTAGGGGAACTCTGAGCTCCGTCCTTGTCTTTAGTCTCCAGGACAAGGGCCAACAAATGTCCCAGATCCCACAATGGTGATAAAATGTCCATGTCACACATGAGCAGCTCCACTCATTATGACCTTGGCCTGAAGGAAGCTAAATCAGCTAATGTGCCCCACACATTAGTCCTGACCTAATAATAAGTGACATCATGAGTTTTATTGGAATTATAAGTTTTTTTTTTTTAATTTTTATTTTTACTTTATTTTACTTTACAATACTGTATTGGTTTTGCCATACATTGACATGTATCCACCACGGGTGTACATGAGTTCCCAAACATGAACCCCCCTCCCACCTCCCACCCCATATCATCTCTCTGGATCATCCCCGTGCACCAGCCCCAAGCATCCTGTATCCTGCATCAAACATAGACTGGCGATTTGTTTCTTACATGATAGTATACCTGTTTCAATGCCATTCTCCCAAATCATCCCACCCTCTCCCTCTCCCTCAGAGTCCAAAAGTCCTGGAATTTAGAAAGATGGTAATGATGATCTGGTATGCAAGACAGTATAAGTTTATTTTTTAAAACTTCCTGTTTAAACATTTCCTGGAAAACCCCACTTGGATTACAATTTGCTTAATTGACAAAAATTCTCACAACCTGCATGTGAAGCAAGTGCTCTGTTGATATAATTAAAATTATTATTTGCAGTTATTGAAAAAGCAGTGACTGTGGAGAACTATAATAATGCAGAATTTAAATTCAGTGAAATTAATACCTTAATACCTTGGATTTTCATTCTGTGAAAAGGTGGTTCTATATTTTTCAAATTCCTTTATATTTAATTGATTCATTCAGTGACACCAGGAGAGTCCAGGAGAATTTTAATTACAAGTATACTGAAGATGAAAGAGAGTTCTGGCATTATTTTTTCCCTAATGTTTAGAGAGAAGGTCATCTCTGCTTAAAGACTTCTGTTAGCATTGTATACTTCTTAAAGTTCTTCTATTTACCTGCTTCTCTGAATGGCCACTAAGTTAAAATGTCTGCATCAGTTATTGCTAAAAAATTGGAAAAAAATTAGTCAATCCCATTCTATCTCCACTGGTTATGAAATCTATTGCTTTTGTCTTGATAAGGGTGGATCAATAATTTGGTATTTAATAATACTCTTTGTGTCCTTCAGACTCCTTTCAGAAGCAGGAGGCTTAAGTCAATATTCCTTTTTTAATTCCTTTATAGGATTAGCAATTTGCAAATTGTATTTTCAGTCTTTTCTTATGAAATAAAGTTATAGCTCAGATGACCCTTTAAGGATTATTTCTTTATGGATTATTATCCTTTAGGCTTTATTTCATTAGCTAATTTAAATCTAATTATTTCTAGACAGGAAGCTTATAGTTTTGCCTGTTCCTATGATTTTCTTAGCAACAGGTACTCAAGAAATGAGTAGATGTGATCCTTTGTGCATTTTTGACTAGTTAAAGTTTAAATGTTAGGTATTAAAACTTAAAAAAAAAGAAGCCTCATTGAACTTCTAAAAATCTCACTCTTTCTAGCTCTGTTGAAAAACCCAAACTGTCTTCTTTCTTCCTCTATAAATTGTCATGTCTTATAGACAATGAACAGAAAATTTCTTCAGAGCAAATTTAAAGTCATGCTCAAAACAGATTAGCCTAAAAAACAGCTCTGGGAAAACACATCTGTAATAAATCCTAATTCAAATAGCTTCAGTAAAATATATTTCTATGCAAAAAATACAAAGCCTTCCTCCCGTTCCATAGTTGAGTTACACACACACACACACACACACACACACACACACACACACACACACATGGGGTCAGGAAGATGCCCTGGAGGAGGAAATGGCAACACATTCCAGTATTCGTGCCTGGAAAATCCCATGGACAGAGGAGACTTGGAGGGCTACAGTCCATGGGGTTGCAAAGAGTTGGACCCGACTGAGCAACTAACACTGTCACCTCGCTTTCACATGTTATTAAACTGAATCCAACATAAGAACGTTTTCACATTTTATTTTATTTTTTTTGCTTTTATTATTTTTTATTTATTTTTTTTTAATTGTAAAATCTTTAATTCTTACATGACTCCAAACGGAGGATTAGGTATTTGGCAGTGTTTTGTCATGGTCCTTTTTCAGTGGTGTATACGATAACTCTGCATCCTAGTCGGTGATGTCTCAGATGTGATGGGATTCTCTAACAGGGCATGATCTGATTGTAGGCACTTCTATTTTCTAGAAATTGAGACTCTTGTGATACAACTCTGTCCCATGTCTTGCTCACCACTCCGTCCCAGGGCCCTGCTGCACATGCAGAGTTCTAGAAGCTTCTCCTATCTCTACATGTGACTGTCCTGAGGGGAGGAACAAAAAGAATAGGAAGAAAGGGAAAGGAGAAATACTTGAGTCTTGGGAGAGTTATAATTGGTATTAATTAAATTTGTAATAATAATATAAACAAGAAATCATCTAAAATTAATATCATACCATATGGTACAACCTTACAATATAAGAGTTTAAGCATTATTATATTTAACTATGGACTGCTATGTCCATAGTTAACTATGCAGTGCAGAAGACCCTGGTTTGATTCCTGGGTCAGGAATATCTGCTGGAGAAGGGATAGGCTACCCACTCCAGTATTCTTGTGCTTCCCTTTCAGCTCAGCTGGTAAAGAATCAGCCTGCAATGTGGGATACCCAGTTTGATCCCTGAGTTGGGAAGATCTCCTGGAGAAGGGAAAGGCTACCCACTCCAGTATTCTGGCCTGGGGATTTCCATGGGCTGTATAGTCCATGGAGTCACAAAGAGTTGGACACAACTCAATGACTTTCACTTTGACTTTCATGGACTGCAAGTAATCAGCAAACATATTCACTTTGAAACACTTCAATATGTTAATTGACAGAAAGCTGAGTGTCACACACTGATTCCTTATTTGTGAAGACAATGTCAGAACTTGGCCATAATATATGGCTGCTGGGGGAAAGGATGGGGGAAGGGATAGTTACGGACTTTGGGATGGACATGTACATATGACTCTGTTTAAAATGGATAACCAATAGGGACCCACGTGAGTAGCACATGGAACTCTGCTCAATGTTATGTGGCAGCCTGGATGAGATGGGGGTTTGGGGGAGAATGGATGTGTGTTTATATATGGCTGAGTCTCTTTGCAGTGAACCTAAAATTACCACAACATTGTTAATTGGCTATACCCCAGTACAATATAAAAAAGTTTAATTTCTTTTTAAAAATGATAAGAAGATAAGACTGTCTAGAGGGAAAGGTGAGGGAAAGGGAGATGACATTCCTTATGGATCCAGCACCATATGCTTTAACTACACATACAGTTTAAAGCTGAAAACTGAAAAGTCTTTGTCACCAAAGTGTCAGGGGAGGAGATCCAGGCATCCATCCCCTAACAAAATCAATAACATACAATTATTTGTGAGCAAATATAGTTCTGGGTGTGCTCAGTGGAGCAAAAAGTCCAGGAATAACCACACAGGAGGGGTAGGGAGAAGTTCTATATTGCCTGCATTATCCCACCCCCAGTCAGGCACTGCCTGGTGCAGGGAGTGAACTCTCACCAGAAGGTTCTTCTCAGGCACAGGAGAGCCTTTCCAGGCATGACATGAAGGGGGTGCCCCACCCTGGAGAAGCCAATATCCGGCAGACCCACAGTGACCCACCCACCCCTGTGCAACATTTGCTCCCAGCGCCCCGTGGATTTTTTTCTTTGCAGGCTCCGGCTGTCTGAGTTGCAAGCCCTCTGTTCCGGTTGCTGGGGCCAGAGCTGCATGGGGACCCCAGCCCTGGCACCCCGAGCAGATAGAACACCACATGCAAGGCTGCAGCTAGCCCAGCCCTGTCTCAGCCCTCACCACCTCAGGTGTGCGACAGTCAGCTCTTGCCACCTTGCACACACTGGCAGTGGTCTCTGCTGTCACAGGCACACTCATGACCAGTCACCATCACCATTGGCCTCTGTCCCTTACTGCTGGACCCCGAGGTCTGCTGAGGACCCACCAGCTCCCACAGCCACCAGAGGCATCCTCAAGTTCCCAGCACTAAGGACCACAGGGCTGGTGACCTCACAGACCACAGCTATTAACAGAGCTGAGGCCCAGCCCCACAGCCCCGCTATGTGCCCTGCACCACCTGACCCAGGGCACAGCACGTTCTAGCATGACCCCCTCTACCATGCGGAGGTCTTTCTCACTGAAATTAGTTTGTAACATCTGGAAGAGGTGACACCTTCTTCAATGCACAGCTGCTGTATAAGAAAGTTATAGGGACCACAAAAACATCAGGGAAACATGTCACCGTCAATCGGATGCAGTACATGCCCAGTCAACGGCACCAGTGGAATGGAGGCCCATGAACTGACTGGCAAAGAATTCAAACTGATTGTTCTAAAAAAGCTCAGTGAGCTACAAAAAAACACGGATAAACCATCTAATGAAATCAGGAAAATGATACCCCCCAAAAATGAGAAGTTCAATGAAGAAGAAGAGGTATAAAACATTAAAAAATAAATCAAACAGAAATTTCAGAGCTGGTGAATACAATGAATGAACTAAAACACTCAACAAAGAGCTTTGACAGAAGACCAAATCAAGAATCAGAAGTTTTCAGAAGACATCCATACAACTGGTACATACATAGATTGATCCTCAGCCTTACCAAACACCAGGGCAATCAAGTCACACCACGGTGAGATATCCTGACACCTATGCATGGTCTAAATGATGTGTGGAAACTGAAAAAAAAGAAGTCAAAGTCATAGCCACAGAGTGGAATGGTGGTTGCCAGAGGCTAGGAACAGAAAGGGCACGAACTTTCAGTTATAACATGACTAAGTTCTGGAAGCATGATGTACAGTATGGTGACTGTAGTTAATAATAATGTGCTTCATACTTGAAATTTGGTAAACTAGTAAATCTTAGTATTGTTAGTCAATCAGTTATATCCAGTTTTTGTGACCCTTTGGACTGTTGCCCACCAGGCTCCTCTGTCCATGGGAGTTCCCCGGCAAGGGAGTGGGTTGCCATGCCCTTCTCCAGGAGATCTTCCCAACCCAGGGATCCAACTCGAATTTCCCACATTGAAGGCCAATTCTTTACAACTTGAGCCACCAGGGAACCCCAGTAGATCTTAAATGTTCTCACCAGAAAAAAAAAAAAAAGTAACTATCTCAGGTGACATCAGTGTTAATTAGCTTATTGTGGTCATTTCACATTGTGTATACGTATCAAAACATTGATTATACACCTTAAATACGTTCAGTTTTTATCTGTCATCATAGCTCAAAAAAGCTGAGGGAAAAGACTTTGATTTTTACCTAAAAGCAAAACCAATACAATATTGTAAAGTAATTAACCTCCAATTAAAATAAATAAAAAAAATTTTTTTAAGTAACTTTATAGAATGCACGCATGTTAAGTCGCTTCAGTCATGTCTGACTCTATGAGATGCTATGGACAGCAGGCCACCAGGCTCCTCTGTCCACCGGATTCTCTAGGCAAGAATACTGGAGTGGGTTGCCATTTCCATCTCTGAAAACTTTATAGAATAAACCCTCACTATTCTAATATTAAACCTACAATAAGTGAAAAAATGCATCCGTATATATGGGCTTCCCTGGTGGCTCAGTAGTAAAGAATCTGCCTGCAGTACCAGAGATGGAATTTTGATCCCTGAGTCAGGAATATCCTCTGGAAAAGGAAATGGCAACCCACTCCAGTATTCATGCCTGAAAAATCCAATGGACAGAAGAGCCTGGTGGGCTACAGTCCCTGGGGTCAAAAAGTCAGGCACTACTTAGCAACTAAACCAGCAACAACATAAAAGATGAAAAAAGGAATACATATTAACATATATAGTGAATATATATATATATATATATAGGAAAGACAAAGTTACATTATAATGAAATATACCTTTAGAAACTGTTAGTCTTAGCAAGCTTTAAGAAGCCTTTAGTTAATGCTTATATATCCACTAATCAAGGGCAGAAAAAAGATTACAGAGGTTTCCCTGGTGGCTCAGTTGGTAAAGAATCTGCCTGTAATGCCGGAGACCTGGGTTCGATCCCTGGGTTGGGAAGATCCCCTGGAGAAGGGAAGAGCTATCTATCCCAGTATTCTGGCCTGGAGAATTCCATGGACTTTATTGTCCATGGGATTGCAAAGAGTCAGACACGACAGAGTGACTTCCATTTCACTTCAGGTCTTTAAAACCTGAAGTATTAATGTGGCAAACTGTCAAGGAATAAGTGTCATTTGTCAATATCTCTTTTGAATAATGAGAAAATAAACACCTTGCATAATAGCAGATCTGCAGGGTTTTCCAACATCCACACCATTTTCATGCATTACCGTGTTTAACGCCACCTGATGACTCTGTCTTTGGAATTAGGGCTGATGACCAGCCTGGCACCTCTTTTGAATCATCATCTGAGTTCAGCAGGAAGATCTTGCTGTGCCATAGTGTGGTTCTCTAAGGCCTGTTTTCTCTTAGTTGATGCTGCAGGTGCTTAGTACCATCTGAGGGTACTTTGCTGTTTCCTGTGACTGGAGCTGACAGCCCAAGAAAGAGCAGGATCACTTCTGGCTGATCACTTGCATTTCTGACCATCATGATCAAACTTCAAATGTAAATAATGTATGAGCTACAGGTGTCAGCTTGAAGTATGATTTCTACCCAGTTTTGAAAGAAATATAATGTGTGATAGCCATCATGCACATTTTATGAAAAGAATGTAAAGTAATAGTTATTAAAGCCCAGGCCTTGTGTGTATATATTGCGAGAGGTATTGAAATATGCACAATGCATATAAAAATACCTAACACTGTTCTCTACTTGCTAATGTGGCGTTTATTTTTCTTCCTGGTGCTCTTGCTCTCTGTTTTCTAAATACTTGATTATTTTGGAGTTGTTTTAGGTTAATAGCAAAATTCAGAAGGTACACAGATTTCCTGGACACCCCCTGCCCCCACACAGGCGTAACACCCCTCCCCCATTATCAGCATCCCTACCAGATGATATGTCTATTATGACATATCATTATCACCCAGAGTCCACAGCTTACGCTGTGGTTTACTAATGGTGTTTTACATTCTGTGGGTTTGTAGACATGCATAATGACCTGTCCATCATGATGGTATCATACCCCTAAAATATCTTGCTCTCTAAAATATCTTGACCTCTCTTGCTGTTTTAAACATTGTAAAACACACAACTTCTTTGAATGTGTTTATATATGTGTTGAACATGGAAAACAGATGATTCAGTTTGCTCACACATATCTACTAAATGTACTTAATAAATGAATGTGTACATTAGAGTCTATATAATGATTCTGGAAAAAGCCCATAGAGATGACTGACTTTAAAGCTGGAAGCACATGAACACCAGCAAGGGAGACGTGGTTCACTCCCGCTTCAATAGTCACAGTCTTCTACAACCTCTCGCAGGTAATTTAGCTGTTTCTTATAGAAATTTCCCTTGACAGTCATCTACTTATACAAAGAAAGTCAGAGTTCAAGGAAATTGTCACTCCATAAAGATTAAATAAAGGCTGGCTTAACATGAAATTGATCATGTTTCTGTAGCTTTAAAGACTACCATCCTGGCTTTTTGTGATTTTTCTCCTTTGATTTCAAACAATTGCATGCAAAAATAGGAGCTCAAGTGAATGCTGGCAGAGAATCTTTAATTAAATATCACTGCCTAAATTTGAAGTCTGAAACCTGGAGAGAAAAAGCTGTAATTGATTTTCCTGGACAGAGTATAGAGCTTGTTGGGGGGATCCAAAGTAGCTTAAGAAAAGCTTAGTAACCGAGAGGGTGCTTTCTGTTGGCAGAGTCTTGAGTCAACTTAAGAGCAAATGCACAGCCCTCCGCAAGGAGGTTGGAAAGAAGAAACCTGTAACACTGCAAGTAAAAGATGTCACAATCAATAAAGGGAGTTTGGCCACAGACTGAGCAAAATGATTCCATTTAAAAAGTTATTTTAGTACAACCCTTTAAGTCTGAAACACTTTTGACTTCTTCATTTCTAAAAGAATTCTAGAAATTAAAAAATAAAATCTTCCTTATAAAATCTTCCACAAGGACTGAGATTCAGAAGGTTGAAATGGGAAAATGAGGTACCTTTTACTCCTGAATGAAAAATCATTTTGATCTACCTTAACACAGTAAACACACAGGTCGTTGCAACTAATCAGCTTATCTCCAGAGAGCAAGCATCCATGCTGGTTTCTCTAGATGGCCATTGTCCATGATGAAGTAAAGGAAACACAGTTTTATTAAAGCAACAGTTCTTATTCTCAACCATGAAAGTTCTAAATCTAACATGTGACAACAGTAGTTACATGGTTACTTTAAATAAACTGATGCTGACTGTTGGTTTCAGTTAAAGCACTTTGAAAGCACAGTAAATATTCCACAGTTGAGTGTTGCATGCCATCTGTGAATCAGGTCCTGGGAGGACTTATCTAGGATGATGATCTCATACTGAGAACAAACACCCTGATGGGACTTTGGGTACCTTCTCCATGTTGGAACTGTGTTTTCCCATGTTTATGTAGACAGATGGAACTCTCACCATCCATGGGTCACAGCCTTGTCATGGCGAAGGGGTGGTGGCCTGCTGCAAGGCTGGGGCACTGAGCATGTGCATGCATGGGGCCTTTTGAAGGAGGTTGCCATTATCTTCACTACGTCCACCATAGTTTGGTCTCAGGTCAAACAACAGGGGAGGAACACAGCCTCACCCACCAACAGAAAATTGGATTAAAAATTTACTGTACATGGCCCCACCCATCAGAATAAGACCCAGTTTCCCCCACAATCACTTAATGACAGACAGAATGATGTCTGTTATTTTTCCAAGGCAAACCATTCAGTGGAGTCATCACAGTAATCCAAGTCTATGCCCCAACTAATAATGCTGAAAGAAGCATGAAAGAATGAAAAAAAAAAAAAAGATGAAAAAAAAGCTGAAGTTGAATGATTCTATGAAGACCTACAAGACCTTCTATGAGAACTTAACAGGGCTAAAAAAGATCTCCATCATAGGGGGACTGGGAATGGCAAAAGAAGAAGGAAGTCAAGAGACAATCTGGAGTAATAGAAAAAATTTGGGCCTTGGAATAACAGAAAATGAAAGCAGAGAAAAAAGACAAAGAGTTTAAAAAAAAAAAAAAAAAAAAAAAAAAAAAAAAAAAAAAAAAAAAAAAAAAAAAAAAAAAAAAAAAAAAAAAAAAAAAAAAATACAGAATGAAGCAGGGCAAAGGCTAATAGAGTTTTTCCAAGAGAACACACTGGTCATAGCAAACACCCTCTTCCAACAACACAAGAGAAGACTCTACACATGGACATCACCAGATGGTCAATACTGAAATCAGATTGATTATATTCTTTGCAGCCAAATATGGAGAAGCTCTATAGAGTCAGCAAAAACAAAACCAGGAGCTGACTATGGCGCTGATCATGAACTCCTTATTGCCGAATTCAGACTTAAATTGAAGAAAGTATGTAAACCCACTAGACCATTCAGGCATGACCTAAATCAAATCCCTAACAATTATACAGTGGAAGTGGCAAATAGATTCAAGGGATTATATCTGATAGATAAAATACCTGAAGAACTATGGACAGAGGTTTGTCACATTGTACAGGAAACAGTGATCAAGACCATCCCCAAGAAAAAGAAATGCAAAAAGGCAAAATGGTTGTCTGAGAAGGCCTTACAAATAGCTAAGAAAATAAGACAAGTGAAAGGCAAAGGAGAAAAAGAAAGTTATGCCCACGGGAATGGAGAGTTCCAAAGAATAGCAAGGAAATATAAGAAAGACTTCCTCAGTGATCAATGCAAAGAAATAGAGGAAAACAATAGAATGAGAAAGACTAGAGATATTGTCAAGAAAATTAGAGATACCAAGGGAACACTTCATGCAAAGATGGGCACAATAAAGGAGAGAAATGGTGTGGACCTAACAGAAGCTGAAGATATTAAGAAGAGATGGCAAGAATACACAGAACTATACAAAAAGATCTGCATGACCCAAATAATCATGATGGTGTGATCACTCATCTAGAGCCAGACATCCTGGAATGCCAAGTCAAGTGAGCCTTAGGAAGCATCACTGCGAACGAAGCTAGTGGAGGTGATGGAATTCTAGCTGAGCTATTTCAAATCCTAAAAGATGATGCTGTGAAAGTGTTGCATTCAATATGCCAGCAAATTTGGAAAACTCAGCAGTGGCCACAGGACTGGAAAAGGTCAGTTTTCATTCCAGTTCAAAAGAAAGGTAATGCCAAAGAATGCTCAAACTACCACACAACGGCACTCACCTCATATGCTAGCAAAGCAGTGCTCAAAATTTTCCAAGCCAGGCTTCAACAATACATGAACCATGAACTTCCAGATGTTCAAGCTGGATTTAGAAAAGGCAGAGGAACCAGAGATCAAATTGCCAAAATCTTTTGGATCATAGAGAAATCAAGGGAATTCCAGGAAAACATTCCCTTCTGCTTCATTAACTGCTAAAGCTTTGATTGTTTGAATTACAGCAAACTGTGGGAAATTCTTCAAGAAATGGGAGAACCAGACCACCTTACCTGTCTCCTGAGAAACTTGTATTTGGGTCAAAAGCAACAGTTAGAACAAGACATGGAACAATGGGCTGCTTCCAAATTGGGAAAGGAGTACATCAAAGCTCTATGGCGTCACCCTGGTTATTTAGCTTATATGGGGAGTACATCATGCAAAATGCCAGGCTGGATGAATCACAAGCTGGAATAAAGGCTTCCAGGAGAAATGCCATCAAACCCAGATATATAGATGATATCACTCTAATGGCAGAAAGTGAAGAGGAACTAAAGAGACTCTTGATGAGGTTGAAAGATGAAAGTGAAAAAGCTGGTTTAAAGATCATGGCATCCAGTCCCATCACTTCATGGCAAATAGATGGGGGGAAAATGGAAACAGTGACAGATTTTATTTCCTTAGGCTCCAAGATCACTGCAGATGGTGACTGCAACCATAAAATTAAGACACTTGCTCCTTGGAAGAAAAGCAACAAGAAACCTAGACAGTGTATTAAAAAACAGAAACACCATTTTGCTGACAAAGTCCGTATAGTCAAGACTATGTTTTTTTCCAGTAATCATGTGCGCATGTGAGAGTTGGACTATAAAGAAGGCTGAGCGCTGAAGAATTCATACTTTTGAATTGTTGTACTGGAGAAAACTCTTGAGACTCCCTTGGACTGCATGGAGATCAAACCAGTCAATCCAAAGAAATGAACCCTGAATATTCATTGGTAGGGCTGATGCTGAAGTTGAAGCTCCAATACTGTGGACACCTTATACAAAGAGCCCACTCACTGGAAAATACACTGATGCTGGGAAAGATTGAAGACAATAGGAGACAGGGGTGGCAGAAGATGAGATGGTTAGATAGCATGATCAACTCAATGGACATGAATCTGAGCAAACTCCAGGAGATGGTGGAGGACATGGAAGCCTGGTATGTTATGGTTCATGGGGTCACAAAGGGTTGGGCATCACTTAGCAACTGAACAACAACAGTGGAACTCTCACTGCCATCTCATGAAGCAGTCTGGTCACAGTCTTTCCTCCTGGCAGATGGAGAATTTATAGGTAAGGTCAAGTGGAGACATCTGCTCACAGTCTCCACTAGGTGCTGGTCATGAGTTGACCAGGTGTGGCGGACAGTTCCTGTATCCACAGTTTCACTCAGGCTCACCACAAGGTCACGGGGTAGGAGAAGGGTTCCTGTGCGAGTCTTGCAGTGGGTGGTCTGGAGATGACCAGACCCAGGGCCTGGGATGGAGATTGGTAGGAAGTAGACATGTCGAATGTAAGATGCTACTCAGACTTTTAAGGACAAGGAATATGTCTACATCGTTACTCTTAACTGCTGGGTAATCGTCCGTTTTTTGAATTAAGCATTCTTTATTCTCCCAGTCCTTTCACTGAGGAATGCTCCTGATTTTTGTTTCCTCAAAATGTTGGCTGAAAAGCAAGTTGTGTTAGTATACATAATTTAGTTAAAGGAAACCATTACAACTTGTTATTTTATGAATATGTACAGATTCAGTGATGTGAGGAGATTGTTTCAAGTATTAAAGTGATCTGTGTGTGTGCTCAGTTGCCCAGTCATGTCTGACTCTTTGCGACCCCATGGACTGTAGCCCACCAGGCTCCTCTTCCATGGAATTCTCCAGCAAGAATACTGGAGTGTGTTGCCATTTCCTCCTCCAGGGGATCTTCCTGACTCAGGGATTGAACCCATGACTCACATCTCCTGCTTTGGCAGGCAGGTTCTTTTCCACTAGTCCCATCTGGGAAGCCCTAAAATGATTATAAAATGCTTATAATAGTGTTTGACCATAGAGTTTGTATTATTGCCCTGATTTCACACCCAACTGTTGAAATACAAAGAGTATTTCTCTTTTTATTTTTTACCCCAAAATACTATTCTCACTGAAAACCTATACATTCTACCCATTTACTTTTCTTTATTCCTCTTCTTATCCTGGAAGGAATTCTATAAAAAATCAAATTTTTGTCATTTGTTTACAACTATATGTCTAGAACTTACAGCAATGTCAGATACAGATTAAGCAATCAGTATTTAGTTTTAGTAAGAGTAGTGATAGAAAATATCACTATAAACAATTGGCAAGGGTAGCAAGGAGCTTGCATTTTGTATATAATAATATCAGGAAGGATGACTATGTGCCCTGCCTTGTCCTACATGCTTTCTGTCATCCATGTACTTGGACAAGCCTGGTCATGAGGTAGCCCATGCGTGTAGACTGGACCAGGGCACCATGGCCAAAGCATGCCCTTGGAAAGGGGTCAATAATGAGTGAGTCAGGAGCTAAAGTGGTCCATTCTGACTCATATGAAAGAAGCAGTGTAAGAATTATCTGTTATTTGTAAAGCGCAGGGCTTGTTTCTGTTACATCGTTGTTCAGTCACTAGCTTGTGTCTCTTTGCAACACCATGGACTGACTGCAGTATGCCAGGCTTCCCTGTCCTCCACTGTCTCCCTAGTTTTGCTCAAACTCATGTCCATTGAGTCGGCGATGCCATCCAACTATCTCATCCCCATCACCCCCTCCTCCTCTTGCCATCAAGCTTGATGAAATCATGCACCTGTGCACACATGAACATGCTCGTATTGACACAGATGCAGACTTTTAAAAACAAAATGTTTTGGTCTTTGTATAATATATTTGTCAGGTTCTCCAGAGAACTAGAACCAAAAGGGGGTACATAATAGATAGGCAGTTAGATGATGAATAGATTGATAGACGGATGATGGTTAGATAGATGATTATAGGAATTGGCTCACATGATCCTGAAGCCTGAGAAGTCCCAAGCTCTGCCATTTTCAAGCTGGAAAATCAGGAAAACCAGAGTATCCAGAGGCTTGGAACAAGGAGTGCTGGTATCTGAGGGCAGGAGAAGATGGACAGAAAATGGACACTGCGTCTCAAGTAGAGGCAGCCCTCCCTTCACACTTGCGGAGGGTGAGGCCCCATATAGACTGGTTGATGCCCTCCATATCCACATTGGAGATAAAATCTTTGCTCCTTCTGTCTATTCAGATGCTGACCTCTCTCAAAAACACTCTGACAGATACATCCAGAAATAGCATTTAACCAACTTTCTGGGCATCCCTCAGCCTGGTCAAGTGGACACGTGAAATTAACCATCGCATGTAAGTGTGAACTAGATGGATTCTGGAATCAAATTGCAAGATGACCAAGTCACTAACCATTGTAATCAGGCAAAAAAGAAAAAAAAGAAGAAGAAGATACTACAGAAACTTTGTTCCCCACTGGGGGGAACTCAGACCTGGGAATGTGTGGAGGGATGCTCTTTACTGACAAGAGTTTTGCAGGTGGCTGTATCTACATGGGCTTCCCAGGTGCCTCAGTGGGTGAAGAAGCCCCTACAATGCAGAAGACTTTGGTTTGATCCCTGGAGAAGGAAATGACAACCCTCTCCAGTGTTCTCACCTCGAGAATCCCATGGACAGTGGAGCCTGGTGGGCTATAGCCCATGGGCTTACAAAGAGTCGGACATGACGAAAGCAGCTGATGCATGCACACGCCTGGATCCACAGGGCCACTGTTGCTGGCTTATTTCCTCTCTTTCTCTACATTCATACCCATACCAGCTATTCTGAGAAGTAAACACATAATTTCCCTCCTCCTCCCCATATTACACACCACCGGGGAGCAACTGTTGTTCTTGGAAGGAGAACAGAGGTTATTCTGCAGGGCTCAGCAAAGAACTAGAAGAGGTATCTCTCTAACTGCAAATATAAAATTGCCCACTATTGCATTACTGTTATTGTAGCAGCAGCTGCTTTAGCCGCGTTTTCATCGCGGTACCAGGGGCAATGCATTGTTGTAAATATTGCCTCATCTCCCGTCTAGTGCCCTGGGAGAGCTGATTACACAATGAGCACCTGCCAACGTACCTGAGTTACTATAGAAAACACATTTACATTGAACAGCATCGCCTGCGTTTGCTGTCAGAGTCAAACCTCTTCTTACGTTATGATGTCCAAAGGCCTTTATCAGCAGATTGAGTATCAGTGATACAGGGAATAGGCTGTAATGTGGCAGACTCGATATGTGAACACCCAGGGGAGAAGGTAGGAATTAAGATACCCAGTTATGAGCGGAACATGAAGTCAGAGGCAGCAGTTCTTACCGTGAAATGCAGCCTTCCAATTACACACATCAATTGAATGGTTTTAAGGTAGTATATCACTAGAATACTAATCTTAAATAATTAAGGGCCTTTATTAAATATTAATTTAGTGTGCTAGAACTCATACATTTAGTTTTAAATTCTTCATATTTTAAAGAACTTGTATGTATTTCTGTTCCTGGGGTTCTCTCAGCAAGGACACTGGAGTGATTTGCTATTTCCTCCTCCAGGAAATAATTAAGCAGCATCACAGACTCATTGGACATGAATGTGAGCAAATTCTGGGAGATGTTGAAGGACAGGGAACCTGGGGTGCTGCAGTCCACAGAGCTGTGAAGATTTGGACATGACTGAACAATAATAATGTATGTCTCAGTTTATTCACTATCCCAAAGCGAAAACAACACCCAGTTGTGGATATGACTGGTGATAGAAGCAAGGTCGGATGCTGTAAAGAGCAATATTGCGTAAGAACCCGGAATGTTTGGTGCATGAATCAAGGCAAATTGGAAGTTATCAAACAGGAGATGGCAAGAGTGAATGTTGACAGTTTAGGAATCAGTGAACTAAAATGGATGGAAATGGGTAAATTTAACTCAGATGACCATTATATCTACTACTGTGGGCAAGAATCCCTTAAAAGAAATGGAGTAGCCATCATATGCAACGAAAGAGTCCAAAATGCAGTACTTGAAGGCAATCTCAAAGATGGCAGAATGATCTCTGTTCGTTTCCAAGGCAAACAATTCAATATGGTAATCCAAGTCTATGCCCTGAGCAGTAATGCTGAAGAAGCTGAAGTGAATAGTTCTATGAAGACCTACAAGACCTTTTAGAATGAACACCCCCAAATAGATGTCGTTTTCATTATAAGGGACTGGAATGCGAAAGTAGGAAGTCAAAAACCACCTAGAGTAACAGGCAAATTTGGCCTTGGAGTACAGAATGAAGCAGGGCAAAGGTGAATAGAGTTTTGCCAAGAGAACGTACTGGTCATAGCAAACACCCTCTTCCAACAACACAAGAAAAGACTACACATGGACATCACCAGATGGCCAACACCCAAATCAGATTAATTATATTATTTGCAGCCAAAGACGGAGAAGCTCTATACAGGCAGCAAAAACAAGACAGGGAGCTGACTATGGCTCAGATCATGAACTCCTTATTGCCAAATTCAGACTTACATTGAAGAAAGTGGGGAAATGGCCACTAGGCCATTCAGGTATGACCTAAATCAAATCCCTTATGATTATACAGTGGAAGTGAGAAATAGATTTAAGGGACAAGATCTGATAGAGTGCCTGGTGAAGTATGGATGGAGGTTTGTGACATTGTACAGGAGACAGAGATCAAGACCATCCCAAGAAAAAGAAATGCAGAAAAGCAAAATGGCTGTCTGGGGAGGCCTTACAAATAGTTGTGAAAAGAAGAGAAGCAAAAAGCAAAGGAAAAAAGGAAAGATATACCCATTTGAATGCAGAATTTCAAAGAATAGCAAGGAGAGATAAGAAAGCCTTCCTCAGTGATCAATGAATAAAATAGAGGAAAACAATAAAATGGGAAAAACTAGAGATCTCTTAAAGAAAATTAGAGATACCAAAGGAACATTTCATGCAAAGATGGGCTCAATAAAGGACAGAAGTGGTATGGACCTAACAGAAACAGAAAATATTAAGAAGTGGCAAGAACACACAGAAGAACTGTACAAAAAAGATATTCATGACCCAGATAATCACGATGGTATGATCACTCACCTAGAGCCAGACATCCTGGAATACCAAGCCAAATCAAGAAGCATCACTACAATCAGAGCTAATGGAGGTGATGAAATTCCAGTTGAGCTATTTCAAATCCTAAAAGATGATGCTGTGAAAGTGCTGCACTCAATATGCCAGCAAATTTGGAAAACTCAGCAGTGGCCACAGGACTGGAAAAGGTCAGTTTTCATTCCAATCCCAAAGAAAGGCAATGCCAAAGAATCCTCAAACTACCGCACAATTGCACTCATCTCACACGCTAGCAAAGTAATGCTCAAAATACTCCAAGCCAGGCTTCAGCAATACATGAACTGTGAACTTCCAGATATTCAAGCTGGTTTTAGAAAAGGCAGTGGAACCAGAGATCAAATTGCCAACATCTGCTGGATCATCAAAAAAGCAGGAGAGTTTCAGAAAAACTTCTATTTCTGCTTTATAGACTATGCCAAAGCCTTTGACTGTGTGGATCACAATAAACTGGAAAATTCTGAAAGAGATGGAACTACCAGACCACCTGACCTGCCTCTTGAGAAATCTGTATGCAGGTCAGGAAGCAACAGTTAGAACTGAACATGGAACAACAGACTGATTCCAAATAGGAAAAGGAGTACGTCAAGGCTGTATATTGTCGCTCTGCTTTTTTATTTATTTATTTTTTGGATGCATTTAAATTTTATTTTATTTTTTAATATAAATTTATTTATTTTCATTGGAGGTTAATTACTTTACAATATTGTATTGGTTTTGCCATATATCAACATGAATCCACCACAGGTATACACGTGTTCCCCATCCTGAACCCTCCTCCCTCCTCCCTCCCCATATCATCCCTCTGGGTCATCCCAGTGCCCAGCCCCAAGCATCCAGTATTATGCATCAAACCTGGACTGGCGATTCGTTTCATATATGATATTATACATGTTTCAATGCCATTCTCCCAAATCATCCCACCCTTTCCCTCTCCCACAGAGTCCAAAAGCCTGTTCTATACATCTGTGTCTCTTTTGCTGTCTCACATACAGGGTTATCATTACCATCTTTCTAAATTACATATATATGCATTAGTATACTGTATTGGTGTTTTTCTTTCTGGCTTACTTCACTCTCTATAATAGGCTCCAGTTTCATCCATCTCATTAGAACTGATGCAAATGAATTCTTTTTAATGGCTGAGTAATACCCATCACTTCATGGCAAATAGAAGGGGAAACAGTGAAAACAGTGGTTGACTTTATTTTTGGGGGTTCCAAAATCACTGCAGATGGTGACTGCAGCCATGAAATTAAAAGACACTTACTCCTTGGAAGGAAAGTTATGACAATCTAGATAGCATATTAAAAAGCAGAGACATTACTCTGCCAACAAAGGTCCATCTGGTCAAGGCTATGGTTTCTCCAGTGGTCATGTATGGATGGATGTGAAAGTTGGACTTTAAATAAATCTGAGCACCAAAGAATTTATGCTTTGAACTGTGGTATTGGAGAAGACTCTTGAGAGTTCCTTGGACTGCAAGGAGATCCAACCAGTCATTCCTAAAGGAGATCAGTCCTGAATATACATTGGAAGGACTGATGTTGAAGCTGAAACTCTAATACTTTGGTCACTTGATGTGAAGAACTGAATCATTTGAAAAGACCAGGATACTGGGAAAGGTTGAAGGCAGGAGGAAAAGGAGATGACAGAGGATGAGATGGTTGGATGGCATCACTGACTCAATGGACATGAGTTTGGGTAAACTCCAGAAGTTGATGTTGGACAGGGAGGCCTGGCATGCTGGTCCATGGGGTCACAAAGAGCAGGACGCAACTGAGCGACTGAACTGAACTGATGCATGTATATGTGCATATAAACAGATGCATACTCATACATACAGACACAGGCTCACACACTTAATCAGAAATATGTTTTAAAAAATTTCCCACCAGCTGAACCAGGTCATGAGTAAATACAAAAATTCTATTATCCATTATGTATTTCTCAGTTTACAGTAAAATTGCATATATAAATAAATTTGGATCACTTTATTGATCAACATCTGAGATGAGGCAGGATGAGATTGAATAGAAGTTTCTCTTACAATCCCTGGGACTCAGAATTTCAACCATAATGATTCAGTTTTTGTGTTTTCAATTTTTATTCCTAAAGACTCCAGTCATCTGGGAAGCTTTTGTATCTTTTTGTTTCTGTATTAAAAAAAAATTTTATTGAGGACTTAACTTTGCTCAGAGAAGCAAACAAACTGGAAAGAGAAGCATCTCTGAAACAAAATCTTCATGGTGAGTTGCCCAAGCATAAAATCCAAGTCCTTTATTGAATAATCCAAGAAGATACATGGATATTCAGTAAATATTTTCTACTTCTCACTGTTGGGTTTATGAGTCTCTTTGTTGTCTTGGTTAAATGGATATCCTGAGAAATGACTTGATCCAGTAGAACTTGCTGGCTTTTAATTTCATCAAAAATAGCTGAAAAAGTCCTTCAAGAGACAACTCCTTGGCTTACTGATGGTGAGGACAGATTCTGAAAAGGTAAAATGACTAACTCAAGTTATCTCTGATGTAAACTTTTAGGCGCTCTTCAGAGTGCAGACTGCTGTCTAGTTCTGGCCCTGTGAGGTGGCCCTGGATAAAACTGCCGAATTGATAGCTAGCTGTCTCCTGAATGCTTTTGTTCCCAAGGCAACCACCCAGTGGCCCCTACTCAGAGTTTGCCTGAGCTCCTGCAAAGAATTCGCCCCTCCCTGGCCCTCTTTCCCTGGTCATATTCATTCCTCTTAAGTTCTTCTGGTTCCACAATGGGAACTCATACAACAACCTCAAGAAAACAGAGGGTTCTACAGGAACTGGTGCCATTTATCCAAAATTAATTGAGAGAGGGATATTCTGCCCCTCCCATAATATGGCTACAGCTCTTCAACCATCCACAAGCCACTAGAGTTAAGGGTATGCAGGAGAAGGCAACGGCACCCACTCCAGTCCTCTTGCCTGGCAAATCCCATGGACAGAGGAGCCTGGTAGGCTGAAGTCCATGGGGTTTCTAGAGTCGGACACAACTGAGCAACTTCTCTTTCATTTTTGACTTTCACGCATTGGAGAAGGAAATCGCAACCCACTCCAGTGTTTTTGCCTGGAGAATCCCAGGGACAGGGGAGCCTGGTGTGCTGCCGTCTATGGGGTCACACAGAGTCAGACACAACTGAAGCGACTTAGCAGCAGCAGCAGCAGTCAGCCACCTGGTTTCAAAGCTCAGCTCTTCAAGAGTGGAGCTGAATACCTCTGGACAAATCATCTAGGCACTCTAAGCCTTAGTTTTTTTCATTTGCAAAAATACACAGCTAACAATGGACACCTACTCATAGGTTGGGAGAAATAAATGAAACCTTGCATGTCCAAAATAAAAGCACTCCTTATATCTTATTGCTGTTATTGTTATTATTAGGGATCACTTATTCAATCTCTACCCAGTATATGTAAATTCTGTACCTCATAACTGCTGCCCATTCCTAATTTCTGCTTCCTCACTTTTTGCTAGCCTAGTGATACTAAGGTGGAGAAGGCAATGGCACCCCACTCCGGTACTCTTGCCTGGAAAATCCCATGGATGAAGGAGCCTGGTAGGCTGCAGTCCATGGGGTCGCCAAGAGTCGGACACGACTGAGCGACTTCACTTTCACTTTTCACTTTCATGTGTTGGAGAAGGAAACGGCAACCCACTCCAGTGTTCTTGCCTGGAGAATCCCAGGGACGGGGGAGCCTGGTGGGCTGCTGTCTATGGGGTCGCACGGAGTCGGACACGACTGAAGTGACTTAGCAGCAGTAGCAGTGATACTAAGGCTAACTTCTAATTCCATTCAATGTATCTTTAAGCTTTAGGTTTTCTTCCTAAAGTTCATATTTTTAATAGCCTATATTAAATTCTGAAGTGCAATCAGATCAACCAGCTCTATTAGCTGTATTGCACAAGTGCTTGTTCCTGATTTATTCATTGTGATCGGTTTTGGTTGGTAGGCATTATTATTACTGTATCTGCTAGAGAATCCTGAACATTGACCAAGACCTCAACATTCCTCTCTATGCAGGACTGTATTTCTACTGAAATGGATTTTCCATTATCAGCTTCCTTCAAAGGCAGGCATTCAGCAGAAATCTTTATGTGGAGATAAATCCTTAGATACAGATTGCAGACTGGTGGTGCCAGAGGCTAGGGAGGGCAGAGGGCAGATGGAGGAACTCCTCCATGGGCATAAGGAGTTTTACTTGGAAATGATGGAAATGTTTTGAAACTAGACAGATATGGTGATTGAAGAACATTGTGAACACACTAAATGCGGTTGATTTTTTCACTTCTGAGTGGTCACTTTTATGTTATGTGAATTTCAACTCAGTGCTTAAAAAAACTATACAAAAAATTCTATATTTTTACAAAAACCTTTTGTAAAAAAAGGACTAGAAAGACCCTTCCATATACTCTCACCCAAAGAAAAACTGTTCTTCTAAGTGACATAACAGCATGGTGATGTAGATAGAACTAGTAGATAGCATGATAAATACAGCTACTTGTTGGGGGAAGAAAGTCCCTTCCACCCTCTTATATTCTGTGATGGAGCCTGTTAATTAAAATCACAGGAGACAGATTAATTGGAGAAAAGCACACAGATTATACTTCATATTTTTACCTGCCCATTGGAGCCTCAATGGGAAAAATGAAGACCAAAAAAAGTGGTTATGACCAAGAACTTATATACCTTTAAAAAAATGTGTAAAGAAGTGAGAAGACAAAGGAAAAGGGATCTAATAAATTTGTAATTAAAAATAAAGAATTCCTTACATTTATTGCTAGCAATAAAAGGGAAAAGGATTTAAGACCTGAAATGATAGCAAAGTGATGAAAATGTACAGGGGAAGCTAATGGGAGGTGAGCAGCATTTCAGTGGGTTTGTCTGCCCAGCCCCATTCCAACCCTGACCCCCATCTCTGGTGACAAAACTGTTCTCTCCTCCTGGTGCTGGGTGAGTGCCTTTCTCAGGGGAAACTCCATGACCTGCTTTCAGGTGGGAAGGAGGAAGGCACGGGCCCCTCCTGCAGCTGCTGTTTCTCAAGTGTCTTCCCCACAAAATAACCAACATGCCAAAGCAGTGTGTTTGGGGTGGCATGTTCTGAACCTGTTCATACACGAGACACTGTGGCAGTCAAGCTGGAGCTCACCTCTCCCCCAGGCCAGGAGCCAGGGCATCACTCCACACGCGTGTAGAAGTCCTTGCCGGTGCCCACAGGCACCCTCAGCCTGCCTCTGAATTTGCTGCAGCTGGGCCAGTGGTCCCATCCTCACCCCCCTCTACTCTCTGCATCTCTGCCTAAGGACTCCTTGCTGTGGGAGCCCCTTCGGCACAGAGCAGCCTGGAAGTGCCAGGAGCATAAAGACCCGTCAACCAAGGTGAGGCAGGAGTTGGCGGGTAAGCCTGTCCACTTTTCTCCCCCAAATGTTGGTTCTACATGGTTCCCTGGAAAGAACCCTGGGTGGACTGAGACCCAGGTGCCCAAATCAGCGCCCCAGTCATCAGTGAATACATTTTCCCTTTCTCCTTTCACTTCCCTATTCCCAGGACCGCTCTCAGATAAATTTCATGCATCCATGTCTTTGTTTCAGTGTTGACTGGCCTTTGATCAGACAAAAACTAAGTCAATGCATTATCTCATAGAGTCTTGCAGAAGCCTTTGGAGGTGGATGCAAATATTATACCATTTTGCCTTCAAATGCTAAGAGTAATAGAAATTTTAAGTGCTTTGCCCAAGGACCTGCAATTATTAAGTGACAGAACCAAAATTTAATATTGATCTGTGTAACTCCCAAGCTCATATTCATAAGCCCGACGCTGTATTTTATATAATTGAATCAAGTTGTAATAATATCTAGCTTGGCTAGAGGAAGAGTATCAGCATGTACTGATAACGGACCTGGAGAACTGTCATCTATAGCTCCTGAAACCACAGAAAGAAAGGCAAACCTTTCTTCCTGTTAGAGATACAAAACATTCCTATGAGGAATTCTCACTAGGAAATTAAACCTGAATCTTACCAGGGCTCTATCTGGATGACGATTTACAGACAGTCAAAGGACAGAGAAGAATGCAAAACATCTTCCCAGTGATACGATGAACAAAATCTACCAGCAGGAGTCTCTCTAAAACACTGCTCATTGTGTGCAAGTAATAAATTGTTGTGTGCGGGAGTGAGAGAAAAAACTGAAAGAGAAACTATAGAATTTTAAAAGAGATTTCAGGGACACATCAGCCAATAACAACATCAACACCTTATTTGAATCCTAAATAGATATTTAATTTTTATAATGAGATAACTAGGGGGATTTGAATCCTGCCTGGATGTTTGATGATCTCAAGGGATTACTGTGAGTGTATTTACATAAAATAATAGTATCCTAGACATTCCTTTTAAGAAGCATCTTAATCTTTTAGAGATGTATACTGAAATATTTATGGAGGTCTGAATTTATGGTCTGGTGTTTGCTTTAAAACAACCTGGGTATGGAGGGACATTTGGAAGGCTATAGATTTAAAAATAATAAACAATAGATACGAGTTGGTAATTATTGCCGTTGAATGGTGGGAGTATGTGCATTCTGTATGCCTTCATCTGTAGTTTTGTTTATGCTGGAAATATTATTTTCATACTGAAAAGTTAAAGAACACAGCAACCATTGGCAAGAAACAAGACATTGAAGCAGTAAATTATTCTACCTATTATAATAGCTAAGCAGTTTTTCTTTATCACCTCTAACACATTTTTTTTAATATCTGGCATAATATAAATTGTATTGTGTTTGAGCCTGTCGTAATATTGGGTTAAGAGCTTCATCACTGAGTGAGTTCCTGGCTGCTCCCATCAACCTGGAACAGTGGATGGTTTTAGGTCCATAAAGTGAAATAAAGACAGTGTCCTTGGTGAGGATAAATGCCAAGGTCAGTCCCTTAGAAGGAAATCTCAACTTTTTTGATGGTGGGGGTAGCAGAAGGTACAGTTGTAGGTACTAAGAGCATAAAATATATAAAATTCACTGGTGGTTGCAAGTTGTCAAGTCAAATCGATCCCTACCATTAATGTACAGCCGGAACAGACATCAGGCGATTGAGGGAGACTGGGTCTGAGAGGCCATCACTGGTGGAATTCTTTGCTCTGAACACCCAGAGATTTGCTCTGTCAAATGCGATAGTGCTCAGGTCCAGGGAACCTGAATCCCATGGATTACGGTTGCCTCGGAGCCTGAGGAAACTCATGATGCTCCCGTAACTGTACAGAGAGAAATAATTATCAGGGGCTGTGAATGCCAGGGAGTCCAAATATTTCTCCCTCTAATCTAACCTCTTGGGGAGCCAAAAATATCAGCTGGAAAACACATCATCCCCTCTCTGGTGGAATCACTGTTTCAGGGGATGGAATTTCCAGAAGCCATCATGGTGCCCGCACGGTCTCCTCCTAAGTAGACACACTTGCAAACAGAAAAGTGTCTGATGGATGAAGAAAGAATCGAAGCTTGAGGGTCTCAGGGCCTTGGGCACAAACCCTTGAATCCCCCAAATCCAAAGACCTCCCCGCTGAGCTTTGATGACAGGATCCTGAGAGAGGGATTTAGGAAAGTGCTCCCCTCTGCCGCACCCAACCTTCTGCACCAAGGTTCACTAGTGACTTAAACCAATCAGCGTGTTGCTTTATAAAGCTGCTGTGCTCTCTCTCCCTCCGTCTCCTCTCTCTCTCTTTCCATCTCTCCTCTCTCTCCTCTCTCTCTCTCTATCTCTCTCTCTCTGTCTCTCTCTCCATGCTTATTCTACAGAAAGCTTTGCTGAGGATAACCCATTGCTCCTCTTTGTAAGTGTATGACGGCCATTTACACTACCTGCAAATGTTATTTCTGTTTTAAGATGCAGATAACTGGACCTAAGGACTTATTAAGGATCACTGATCTTGGGGCCAGCAAGTAGTGGCAGAATGAGCTTAGAAGGGTCCTGCTCTGAGGCCCACCAGGAAACATTGCCTACTTCCATGTCTCATGGATGCCAGTGGGTTAAAACATTCCCCCAGTGAACACTGCATCATTTGGCACAGGGAACAGTGAGCCTTCCTAACCTGAACTGGTTTTAAGACAGCAGTTATATCTTAAATGCAATAAATCTTGTCATGAAAGAGTTTGCCAGATAACCAACAACATGATTTTCTGAATGCATCCATGTTAGCTCTCAAAGTGCATTTTTCTGGTTGACTTGCTTAGATTACTTGCAGAATTATTAGTGCCAGACCTTGAATTAGAGGTTTTGCTGGTTGATTTTCAGATCAAGCCCAAAGCACAGGCATCTCATATTCCGTGACATTATATTTGCATGACATCATACAGGGGCTTCCCAGGTTGCACTAGTGGTAAAGAACCCACCTGCCAATGAAGGAGACACAAGAGACATGGTTCAGTCCCTGGGTCGGGAAGATACCTTCAAGGAGGGCATGGCAACCCACTCCAGCATTCTTGCCTGGAGAGTCTCCATGGACAAAGGAGCCTGGTGGGCTACAGTCTCATGGGGGTCAAAAAGAGTCAGACACAACTGAGTGACTTAGCACGCACGCACATGACATCACACACAGTCATTGTATTGTAAAGTAAAAAAAAATAAGAAAAAAAAATAAAACTGTTGGTTTACTAAGTTAGATTTTCCACATCGTTGGTGTCAATATCTAAAAAACTGTACAGTATCTTTAAAATATCACATGTGTTAATATCACTACCCGTGTACTCAGAAAAAAATCTTGAATTATTAGGAGATTTAAAAATTACAGAGACAGATGGGAGTTTTCCATAATGCTGATATTTACTTAAAAACTCAAATGTCATCATCAGAAAAAATATTATCCAATTACTTTTCCAGAAACAGCTGACTGTTTATTTTTAGGTAAGAAACAGCAAATACCCCAATGTGAAAATCTGAATATCTCAAGATGATAAGCAGAGTTCTAAAATGACCCTGGTGACCCTTGACCTTTTCTGGTGCTCTGACTTTGAGTGATATGTGATGTCCCTCCTGATATTTGGCTATATTATAGGGCACAGTTGACTTTAAGAAAAAGACATTGTCTTGGGAATCCCCTCATAGTCCAGTGGCTAACACTCCAGGCTCCCGGTGTAGGGGACCAGTGTTTGACTCCTGTTCAGGGGACTAGAACCCATATGCCGCAACTAAGACCTGGCACAGCCAAATAAACAAATAACTACTAAGAAAGAAAGAAAAGAAAAATACAGTCTTCAGTGGCCTGGACCTAATAAAATGAGCCCTGCCAAGGAGCTCTTCCTGAAGAGTTTGTGTGTATGAGATTCAACACGAATCTCTGCATTTCATTGATGATGCATGGGTCACATGGCAAGGAAAGGGGGGCTGGCCTCCAGGAACTGAGAGTAATCCCAGGTCATCAGCCTGCAAGGAGGTGGGGACCCCAGTCCAAAACCCAACAACCTGATTGAACCTGGGGGAAGATTATTCCAGGGCCCCCAGGGAAAGGGTCAACTTGGCCAATTCCTTGTGTGTTAGCGCCAGGCCAGGGCACCCAGGTGGGCTGTACTGGATATCTGACCTACACAATCGTGAGACAATACATTCGTGCTGTTTTACGTCCTGTTGGTGGCACAGTGGTCCCTATACCTGTGGGGGGTAGATTCCAAGACCCCTTACGATACCGAAATCTTTGGATGATCAAGTCCCTTTTATAAAATGGCTTGTAGTATCTGCATATAAACTATGCATGTCTTCCCATATACTTAAATTCATCTCTAGATTTCTTATAACACTTAATCCAAGGTAAATGCTATGAAAATAGTTGCCAGCACATCACAAGTTCAAAATTTTGCTTTTTGGAACTTTCTGGAAATTCAGAAAATATATATTTCCAACCTGTGATTGCTTGAATTGAAGGATGTGGAGATTGCAGATACGGAGAGCCAACTAAGTACACTCAACGTGACTTCTTAGTTTTTCTTTTACGTAAAAGCAGTACTGAGAAAAAGCAGCTAGTTCATCTCTGAAGTCAAAGCATTGCATAAGCATTTCTCCTCAAGATGAACACCATTCTTTTTCGTGCAGCCGAAAGGCTATAAAAGGACTTCCCATTTCATAAGAAGAACATTAAAAAGTCATGCACTGAAGGCTGAGACCTCATAAAATTAGTTGTTTCCATTGCTGCATCCTTGGAATTCTTCACTAAAGCACCACGAGGAACAGGATGACTCTGGTGCCCTTGGTGCCCTGCCTTGATTCAGGCTGAGGCTCCAGCAGGCTCTGTCCCCTGCCACTACCTTTTTTTTTTTTTTTAATTGGACTATAGTTGCTTTGCTGTTGTTATTCAGTTGCTAAGTCATGTCTGACTGCGATCCCATGGGCTGCAGCATGCTAAGCTTCCCTGTCCTTCATCATATCCCAGAGTTTGCTCAAACTCATGTCCATTGAGTTGGTGACTCCATCTAGTCATCTCCTCCTCTGTCACCCCCTTCTCCTCCTGCCCTCAATCTTTCCCAACATCAGGGTCTTTTCAAATGAGTCAGCTCTTTGCATCAGGTGACCAAAGTATTGGAGCTTCAGCTTCAGCATCAGCCCTTTCTCATGAATATTCAGGGTTGGTTTCCTTTAGGATTGACTGGTTTGATCTCCTTGATCTCAAGAGTCTTCTCCAGTGCCACAATTTTAAAGCATCAGTTTTTTGGTGCTCAGCTTTCTTGGAGTCCAACTCTCACCTCCATACTTGGCTACTAGAAAAACCGTATATGGACCTTTGTCAGCAAAGTGGTCTCTCTGCTATATAGTTGTTTTACAATATGTTATTTTCTTCTGTGCAGCAAAGTGAATCAGCTATATGGATACACATATCCACTCTTTTTTGGATTTTTTTCCCATTTAGGTCGATACAGAGCACTGAGTTAGGCTCCCTGTGCTACACAGCATGTTCTCATTAGTTATCTGGTTTATACACAGTGTGTATACATGTCGATCCCAGTCTCCCAGTTCATGCCACCCACCCTTCCCCCCACAACCTTGGTGTCTATATGTCTGTTCTCTACATTTGAGTCTCTATTTCTGCCCCACAAATAGGTTCATCTGTACCATTTTTCTAGATTCCACATATATGCATTATTACACAGTATTTGTTTTTCTCTTTCTGACTTACTTCACTCTGAATGACAATCTCTAGGTCCATCTATAAGTGAAACAAGCCAAGAATATCTTGATGAGTATGAAAGCAGTTCAGACCTAATAGGGCCCCCAGAAGGTCTTGGAGCCTTGGCATATGCAATAATCTTTGAGAACCGCTAGGAAAACTGATATCATCTGTTTCCAGCCTTGCAGTTGCATCTATAAGCTGAGAATTCCCCAATGCAAATCTCTAACCCCAGTCTCCCCCCTGTTCAGGCACATGTAGCCAAATTCTTAGCTCCATGTCTAATAATGGACATACTGAACTCAGCACACACAAAACCACATCTTACTTCCTATATAGTCTAATTCTTTCCAGACCATCATATCACAGTGTGTGCAGGATGGTCTAATTAGAACACCTAACCTGAAAGGACTTCAGTTTATAATCGAGAATCCAGAAAAAGCAATTTCTGAGCAATTCACAGAATACTATGTTACAACACATGCATTTCATGCCTGCACAGAAAAGTTCATGCCTTCTTTGCTAAGGTGAAATTAATAAAGTATTAGTAGGGATATATTGGTAATATCAACAACACGTAAGGTTTACAAATCAAATTTCAGAGAGAACAGCAGATTCTTTTCATGAAAGAATGGTCAGATCTCTTTTAGGTCAAGGCAAACACTGTCTTATGTTTAGTCAGGATCAGAAGCTTAAACTATGTGCTGATTCCTTAGCTCTGAGGCTTTAAACTATTAAAGTCACTCTCAAGTTCATCTGAACTTAAATATTTTCTATCAGAAACTGTCAGCCGCTTAATGGCCCCTCAGTCTCTGCTGTCCAGTCCTTCCTCCAGCATCTCTTAAAAAATACTGTATTGTGAAGTAATTAACCTCCAATTAAAATAAATAAATTTATATTTTTAAAAAAGTATATAAAAAAAGAAAATGCACTGTAATTAATTTCTCAAAGTGGCTTCTGACAATTCATTCAGAGAGAAATTTTATTATTCCCATGTAAAGAGTTTACATTTTTGTCCCTTTTGTTCAGCACATTAAGTTTGATTTAATATACCAGTTAATAAAATTAATGAGGCTTTCCAAAACCATTGGGGGAAAACAGCAAAATAATAATACTTACAAAGTCATAATAATTGAAGTAAAAGTGGGGAAGAAGCAAATACTCTTCAATCAAAAATACTGTTCGAATTCAGAAACAAAAAAAATCCAAAAGTCTGTTTCTTTCTCGTTCCACACATTGGAATACCACAAGCTGCCTCATTACCAGCAACTGGTGGGAAAATGATGAATTCAGCCCCTTGTGGGCCAGTTAACTTTTTGGTGCTCACGGTGTAAACCTGGTGCATCATCCGGCAGGCCTGATTATACAAAGCTGAGCTAGAGAGCTTGCGGAATGAGCTCCCATCGGCCCTCACTACTGAGAATCTGCAGCCCTAGACCCACAGATGCACGTATTACAGTGCACACACAGGTCCCCCGTCCAGGGCGGAGCTGCTGCTGACAGCAGGAACAGTGACTGGACTCATGAGTGTCACCAGTGAAACAGCGTCTCTTTGAGAACCGCACAGAGGCTACAGAAAGAAATCGATGTGTGTGTATGTGTGTGTGTGTGTGTGTGTGTGTGTGTGTGCGCGCAGCCGGTCCTGCGGTTGTTCAAAAGCGCACTGTCAGAGCCTCATGCCTTGTAGGGCTGCTGTGAACAGGGTCAGCGTCTGAAGGCTTTACAACTCTGCCCCCTAAAATCAGTTTCCTGGGGCTCGGTTCACATGCCTGCCACTAGACAGCATTTGAGCTTCCCCAGGGTCACAGATGAGAAACATGCTTCTATTCTTTGCATGAAAGAATAAAGACTGGGGCCACGGTTATTATGATGAGTTATCGCCCACTGTGAAGTGCCACCACTGCTGGAGAGTGTCAGGCAGTGAATACAATACACCTGTGAGGGGCATTGAATAGCTTACTTCTGCATAAAAGCCATGAGGGCCCTGGAATGTATTGTCAACAGTTCATCTCCTCAGCCAACAGGACACATGTACTGTCCTGGAGCTTATATTGCTTATGCAAACATTTTACATCAAGTTAACCATAATGAGGGCTTCCCTGGAGACTCAGCAGTAAAGTATTTGCCTGCAATGCAGGAGACGGGTTCAATACCTGGGTCAGGAAGATCCACTGGAGAAGGAAGTGACAACCCACTCCAGTATTCTTGCCTGCAGAATCCCAATGGACAGAGGACAGAGGTCGGTGACAGTACCTGGGGTCGCAAAGAATTGGAAATGACTAAGCAACTATGCACACACAAGCAGCTCCTGTACAAAGTATTCTTCCAGCTCTTTGCACACCTTTGATGGACAGACATCACATATCAGGGCTTTTGCTTGTTATCTCACTCACTCTTCCCAGCTGCTCTGGGACATTGTCTTTATCAAACAGACCCGGGACCTGAGGTTTGGGGACATGATTAACCTGTCAGAGTGACATCTCCAATGAGCCACAGGATGATGACTGCATCTCACATTGAACCCCCAAAGCAAAGCTATGCATGTGTGAGCCTTTTCCTACTGAAAGATGCAAGACATGGGTAAACGTTCAACTGGAACTTCTCTCAAAAGGAGAAGGGTGCAGCAGACGATGAGATGTTTGGATGGCGTCACTGACTGAATGGACATGAGTTTGAGCAAACTCCAGGAGATGGTGAAGGGAGGCCTGGAGTGCTGCATTCCATGGGGTCACAGTGAGTGGCATGTAACTGAGTGACTGAACAACAGCTGCCCCCAGTGTACGTCCTAAACTGTTTGAGCTACTATAGCAAATTCTGTCAACTGGGTGGCTTAGAAACAAGAGACATTTGTTTTTCTTATCGTTCTGGAGGCTAGAAGTCTAAGGTCAAGGCCCAGCAGGTCTGGAATATGGTGAGGGCCTCCAGAGTCATAGACAGCATTTCTCTTACTGTGTCCTCACCTGGCAGAGATGGATGGAGCTCTCTGGGGCCCCTTTTATCAGGGCACCAATCCCTCATGAAGGCTCCACACTCATGACCTCGTCACCTCCCCAAAGGCCCCACCCCCTAACGCCATCACAGAGGGGGCCAGGTTTCAACGTATGAACTTTGACGGACACACCCATTCTGACTGTAGTGAAACAGGAGGGACTGAAAGGCAGTGTGAGGTGGTAGAAAGTGCATACATTGGTTTCCGTCCTGGTTCCTGGCACAGAGCTCCTAAAACCCTTACACAGTCCTATAAGATGAGCACTTGGAGGATCTTTTGTTCCATGGAGGTGACTCTGGCTGGGCTGGGGACCTGGAAAGGCGCTGATCAGCAGAAAGACCAAGTCATGATTAAAAGCTTGGCATTTTCAATCCCACTCCATGGCAAGATCCCCCGGAAGAGTGTATGGAAATCCACTCCATTATTCTTGCCTGAAGAATCCCATGGACAGAGGAGCCTGGTGGGCTACAGTCCGTGGAGTCACAAAGAGTCAGACAGGACTGAAGTGACTAGCACTCCACACGCCCACAGATGGAAAGAGGGCTAGAAATCGATAACAGGCCCATCGTGCCGGCCTGTGCACGCATGCTCAGGCTCTTCAGTCGTGCCCAGCTCTTTGCAGCCCCGTGGACGGTAGCCCACCAGGCTCCTCCCTCCATGGGATTCTCCAAGCAAGAGTACTGGAGTGGGTTGCCATGTCCTTCTCCAACCTGAATAAGCCTCTATTAAAACCTCAGTGTTACAGGGTTCGGAGAGCTCCTAGATGGGCAAACACCCACACCTGGAGTGTTACCCCAAGTCCATGGGTACAGAGGTCCCTCCCAGACCTCACTCTGTGTATCTCTTCATCTGTATGCATGGCCTTTAATGACCTGGTGACTTGAGTAGGCATTTCTCTGAGTTCTGAAAACCACTCTAGCAAATTAACCAAACCCAAGGATGGGAGATTTAGAGGCTCTGATCTACCATTGTTTGTTCAGGAGCACAGAGGACAACCTGAACCTGGGACTGACATGTGATATGTGTGTGGGGGCGGGAGCAGTCCTACAGGACTGAACCCTTCACCAGCAGACTCAGACACGGTCTCCAGGAAGACGGCGTCAGAGCTGACTGAAATCCTAGGACACCCAGCTGCTTTCCCTGCATCGGTGACCAGAAGTGATGAGCTTTGAGTGAGAAAGGCAGGAGCCCGGACAAAAGCTAGGACATTGCTTCACAGCCAGCGACATGTGTTTAATGCATACTGTTTGTCCAGTTTGAGGACCAGGGTGTGTTCTGTGTGAACAATGGACATACAGCCTTCCCTGCCAGCCCTGCCCAGAAGCTCTCTGCACTGTGCACTCAGTGTCTTGTGCATTCCCAGCAATGATCCTGCAAGTCTCCTTACATTTCAGAAGAAACAGCTGAAGTTAATTCTCTCAGCATCTGCCTTGTCACAAAGCAGAGAGGGAAGATTGGAACTCTGCTCTGAATTAAGTACTGACTTTCCTTCTTTCTGCAGGATCTGCCTGGAATAAGAATGAGAAAACAGAATATCAGGCACCTTAAAATTCTAGCCCTTTAACTTAATCCATGAGACAGAAAGCAAAGCTGTGGCTCAAGAGTTCAGGAAATTTTAAGAGTGAGACTGGGGGCTCAGATTTCCAGGCTTGCTGGACAGCATCCCTCCCCACTCCCGCTGAACCTGACCTTGTTTATGAAACAGTTCCCCAGCCTGATAGCTCAGTCAGTAAAGAATCTGCCTGCAATTCAGGAGACCCTGGTTCAGTTCCTGGGTCAGGAAGATCTGCTAGAGAAGGGACAGGCTACCTACTCCAATGTTCTTGGGCATCCCTTGTGGCTCAGCTAGTAAAGAATCTGCCTGCAATGTGGGAGACCTGGGTTCGATCCCTGGGTTGGGAAGATCCCCTGAAGAAAGGAAAGGCTACCCACTCCAGTTTTCTGACCTGGAGAATTTCATGGACTATACAGTCCATGGGGTCGTAAACAGTCAGACACGACTGAACAACTTTCACTTTCACTTTCCCCAGCCTGAAGGATGGAATGCTTTCTGGTAGCTGGACTGGGAAAATTGGGGAACTTTGGTAGGAAATCTTTTCACACAAGAGATTCAGGCAAGAAGAGTGTGTTTAAGGGAAAAACATACACGATCTTTATTGGGAGTGTGTCAACTATCTAAGATAATTCTACCCACAAGCCTCTGCTACTTCCTGGACCTCAACAGAAGACAGTGAAGGGGAAAGGCTGTTTTGGGGGCAGCTCACCTCACCACTGTGTTCCCCTTCTCCCTCTCCCCCAAGTTTCACCTCTCGTTTCTTGGTGCCCTCCACCACCACCACCCATTTTGGAGGAAAGTGCCTGAAATAAATTGTGTAGAGTAACCCAACAAGTGATTGCAAGCTAAGTAAATCTTTTCTCCCAATGCGTTCCAAGTTAAATCCTGGTGGTCCTCATTGACAAGGTGAAACACAGGGAAGCATATTGTTTCTCTCAAGTCCATGATCTCTTGACCATGTGGGAATAATGAAGTTAATTGCCTTCCTTCCAATAAAGAATTTTACTGTAATTGCACTTTAAATTAGTAATGAATGCAGTAACCAAGTGTTTGGGTGTGTCCACGCCAGTCCTTCAGACATATTATTTGTGGTTTTAAATCTCCACGTATAAAAGTGTCTTCTTTTAATTTGAAAGTGCTGTTCAGTGACATTTGACGAAAAGGTTCTGATACCCCATGACAAGGAGTATCAGCAACTTAATATCCTGAAGCACAGTTAACACCTACCTGTGACTTTGCAGATGCAAACAATCTCTTCTTAACACCAAACTGCAAGAGGACAACTTTCCCAGCCGAAGAAGGGACAACTGGCTGATTTAAGAATAAAAATGAAGTTTGAGAATCCAATTCCTAAAACTTGGTCGTCAGTTTCTCTCAAGGGTCCATGTTCTAGACAACATAAAAGCTCACAAAAACTGTAGGAATTCTGAGTAAGGCTAGGCTAATAAGGGAGCTGCGGGCATGAAATAAGGTACAACAGCCCCACACCCCCCAATCCACAACCCACTGTTTCACGTTCCCAAATTTCAGTTGTCTGAGGTCAACCTTGGTCCAAAAACACCACATGGAAAAATTCCAGAAGTAAACAATTCAGAAGCTTTAAACATTGCTGTGGTCTGAGTCCAGTGAGGAAATCACACAAGCTCAGCTCTGCCAGCGCCACCGATGAGACTGATCATGTGTCTGGCGGGTCGACCTTTGGTCCCGCAGCAATGGCTCCTTTGTCAGAGGGGCTATTGGGCTGTCAGGTGACACTCGTTTTACTGAACAATGACCTTCCGAAGTGCCCGATGTGATGGTGTTGGCTGATCGTGAAAGAGACACCAGTGACCCTGGAGGAGTGACGCTGGCAACTGGAATGTACTGGAGAGAAGCCAGATGGCATCTCCTCTGGGAACGTTCTTGAAGGAGGAAAGGAAGCAATGGCCTGTGGAGCTGGCTGAGGGCTGTGGTGAGGGCTCCTCGTCTCCTGTAAACTGACTGAGGAGCTCGGGCTGCTTCTGCTGTCGCTCCTCGGAGGGCCGGAGTTCCGCCTCTACAGGTGCTCAGTTAGGAGGGAAGGAGGTGGGAGGGGGGTGCAGGGGAACACATGTACACCTGTGGCTGATTCATGTTGGTGAACCGGAAAAAACACCACAATACTGTAAAGAAAGTGAAAGTGAAGTGACTCAGTCATGTCTGACTCTTTGCAACCCCATGGACTGTAGCCCACCAGGCTCCTCCGTCCATGGGATTCTCCAGGCAAGAATACTGGAGTGGGTTGCCATTTCTTCCTCCAGGGGATCTTCTCGACCCAGAGATCAAACCCAGGTCTCCCACATTGCGGGCAGAGGCTTTAACCTCTGAGCCACCAGGGAAGCCTGATTTGAGCCGGGTTCAATCCCTGGGTCAGGAAGATCTCCTGGAGAAGGGAATGGCAACCCACTCCAGTATTCTTGCCTCCCTACCCCCCTCCACCCAAAAGAGGGCCTCAAAGACACAATACTGTAACGTAGCCTCCAATTAAAGTAAATTAATTTTTTAAAAAGAGAGGGAAACAGCAGTGTTAGAATAAGATGGTATGGGAGCCAGAGCGGACTCCTCACATGACCGGGTCACAGCAGCATGCTATCCTGTTCTTATTATGCATCATTATCATGGCTCTCTGACTGCACCCAATTTGATATTTCAGTTCTGTTGCAGGTGTGTGTGTGTGTGTGTGTGTGTGTGTGTGTGTGTGTGTGTGTGTGTGTGTGTGTGTAGGAGGGAGTGTTCTTTTTCTAAGATTCCATCCACCTGCAGCTCCAGGCAGCCCGGGGGGTTATGGGACACATCCCCTCTGGATGGGTGGGAGATATATAGACCATGAGAAAATAACAGGAGAATTTATCTCACAGAGTAAATGAATATGCACAATAATTGTTTAGAATGCAAATACAAATGAGATAGCATTTTAAAATTAACAAATTGGTGAATATTTTCTTTTCTATGCTATATAAAATAGATAATGAAGAAGGACCTACTTACTGTATGGTAACTGGACTCAATATTTTGTAATAACTTATAAGGATAAAGAACCTGGAAATATACGTATTTCTGAATCACTTTGCTGTGCACCTGAAACAAACACCACAATGTAAATCAGTTATGTGCATTTGTGCTCCGTTGTGTCTGACTGTTTGAAACCCTATGGACTCTACGGCTCTTCTGTCCATGGGATTTTCCAGGAAGAATATTGGAGTGGATTGCCATTTCTTCCTCCAAGGGATTTTCCCAACTTACGGATTGAACCTGTGTCTCCTACATTAGCAGGCAGGTTCTTTACCACTGAGCCAACTGGGAAGCCCCTAAGTCAACGTGACTCAGTACATACCTTTTGTTTTAACAGGATTAATATTAATCGATGTTGAACCTTGTTTAAGGAACTAACATACCAGTTCATTCAAAGATTTCTTAGATAACACTTTGAAGAGTCAATCAGATCATGATTTTGAAAACTTCAGTTTGATAATGCATGTTTACTAATATATAATTACTTAAATATTGCCTTGTGTAATGCAATAACTGTACTTAAAAAGAAAACTTAAATGTGAAATGTGGTTAAAACACGGAGAAGGCAATGGCAACACACTCCAGTACTCTTGCCTGGAAAATCCCATGGACGGAGGAGCCTGGTAGGCTGCAGTCCATGAGGTCGCTAAGAGTCGGACACGACTGAGCGACTTCACTTTCACTTTTCACTTTCATGCATTGGAGAAGGAAACGGCAACCCATTCCAGTGTTCTTGCATGGAGAATCCCAGGGACGGGGGAGCCTGGTGGGCTGCCGTCTCTGGGGTCGCACAGAGTCGGACATGACTGAAGCGATTTAGCAGTAGCAGCAGCAGTAGTTAAAACAAGTTGCATGGTTTATGAAGGAAACAGCAGCTCCTGGTAAACCAAAAAGTTCTAGAATCAGACCAGCAGCTCCAGGACAGTGCTATCCTCACAAACCCTAAGCTTGTGTGCTTACTAAGTAGGTTTAGTGGTGTCTGACTCTGTGACCCAATGAACTATAGTCAGGCTCTTCTTTCCATGGGATTCTCCAGGCAAGAATAATGGAGTTGGTTGCCATGCCCTGCTCCAGAGAATCTTCCTGACTCAGGGATCAAACTCATGCAGTCTCTTTTGTCTCCTACATTGGCAGGTGGGTTCTTTGCCACTAGCACTACTTGGGAATCCCCCACAAACTCTATCAATTTAGTCGCTCAGTCGTGTCCGACTCTTTGTGACCCCATGAATCGCAGCATGCCAGGCCTCCCTGTCCATCACCATCTCCTGGAGTTCACTCAGACTCACGTCCATCGAGTCAGTGATGCTATCCAGCCATCTCATCCTCTGTCATCCCCTTCTCCTCCTGCCCCCAATCCCTCCCAGCATCAGAGTCTTTTCCAATGAGTCAACTCTTCACATGAGGTGGCCAAAGTACTGGAGTTTCAGCTTTAGCATCATTCCTTCCAAAGAAATCCCAGGGTCGGTCTCCTTCAGAATGGACTGGTTGGATCTCCTTGCAGTCAAAGGGACTCTCAAGAGTCTTCTCCAACGCCACAGTTCAAAACCATCAATTCTTCGGCGCTCAGCCTTCTTCACAGTCCAACTCTCACATCCATACATGACTACTGGAAAAAGCATAGCCTTGACTAGATGGACCTTAGTCGGCAAACTAATGTCTCTGCTTTTGAATATGCAATCTAGGTTGGTCATAACTCTTCTTCCAAGGAGTAAGCGTCTTTTCATTTCATGGCTGCAGTCACCATCTGCAGTGATTTTGAAGCCAAAAAAATAAAGTCTGACACTGTTTCCACTGTTTCCCCATCTATTTCCCATGCAGTGATGGAACCGGATGCCATGATCTTCGTTTTCTGAATGTTGAGCTTTAAGCCAACTTTTTCACTTTCCTCTTTCACTTTCATCAAGAGGCTTTTTAGCTCCTCTTCACTTTCTGCCATAAGGGTGGTGTCATCTGCATATCTGAGTTATTGATATTTCTCCTGGCAATCTTGATTCCAGCTTGTGTTTCTTCCAGTCCAGCGTTTCTCATGATGTACTCTGCATAGAAGTTAAATAAGCAGGGTGACAATATATAGCCTTGACGTACTCCTTTTCCTATTTAGAACCAGTCTCTTGTTCCATGTCCATTTCTAACTGTTGCTTCCTGACCTGCATACAGATTTCTCAAGAGGCAGGTCAGGTGGTCTGGTATTCCCATCTCTTTCAGAATTTTCCAGTTTATTGTGATCCACACAGCCCCAAGGCTTTGGCATAGTCAATAAAGCAGAAATCGATGTTTTTCTGGAACTCTCTTGCTTTTTCCATGATCCAGTGGATGTTGGCGATTTGATCTCTGGTTCCTCTGCCTCTTCTAAAACCAGCTTGAACATCAGGGAGTTCACGGTTCACGTATTGCTGAAGCCTGGCTTGGAGAATTTTGAGCATTACTTTGCTAGCATGTGAGATGAGTGCAATTGTGCATTAATTTGAGCCTTATTTGGCATTGCCTTTCTTAGGAATTGGAATGAAAACTGACCTTTTCCAGTCCTGTGGCCACTGGTGAGTTTTCCAAATTTGCTGGCATATTGAGTGGAGCACTTTCACAGCATCATCTTTCAGGATTTGAAACAGGTCAACTGGAATTCCATCACCTCCACTAGCTTTGTTCATAGTGATGCTTTCTAAGGCCCACTTGACTTCACATTCCAGGATGTCTGGCTCTAGATGAGTGATCACACCATCATGATTATCTGGGTCATGTAGATCTTTTTTGTACAGTTCTTCTTTGTATTCTTGCCTTATAACCTACAATATATTATTTAACTTCTTTGTAACTCAGTTTTTCTCTGTAATAAACAGCATAAATCTTATAAATTTGTGGTAAAATTAAGCAAGATGTTTAAAAGCACTTAGCACTTAGCGGAGTGTCAAATCTTCCTGTCCAACTCTGATGGTTAAGAATCTTCCTGCAATGCAGGAGATCCAGGTTCAAACCCTGGATCAGAAGATCCCCTGGAAAAAGGAATGGCTACCCACTCCTGTCAGTATTCTTGCCTGGATGAATCCCATGGACAAGGGAGCCTGGCAGGCTACCGTCCATGAAGTTGCAGAGTCAGACAAGACTGAGTGTCATTAACACTTTAAAAGTTATTACTCAATAAGAATATCATAATGCTAATAATATTTAATTAGGTGTTACAATATTTCTAGTGGATTCAAGGGAGTACATGAAAAGTTTAAAAATATACTAATAAATACCAATGCATCACATGGCAACATTCAGACTTATGAACAAGGAATGACCACTGAATTAGAGGAGAGCTGGAGAGTGTGGGATCTGGAAATGGGGGTAGGGAAGTGACATCACAGGCAAGGAGGAGCTGGAGAACTGACCACAGGAGGCAGCAACAGGCAGGGTGGTGACCGCTGTCTTTGATAATGGGCTGTGTTCAGGTTAGGAGAGAATGGGGAGAGGTGAAAAGAAGATGATTCCCAGGAGGTGTTTCCCCTCTCTGCTCCAGGACAGGAGAGAAAAGGGCCAGGCAGTGCTGGGGGCTGTGGACCAGACGGCGTTTTGTCTAGTTGTTCTCTGCTTGCATGCTTGCTTTTTTGCTCATTTGCTTTGTCTCGGTTCATAAAGATGGAAAGTGAAACAACATGTTTGTGTAATAATGGAATCGATCAAGCAGAGAAAAGAAAAATGGTTATGCAGAAGGAGGAAAAATAATGGCACTGAAGAGATGAGCCCTAGTGCAGATTTGAAGGCTCTGGTCATAGATGGAAAATGACTTCACCATCTGTGATAACAGCCGTAAGATCCTGGGATTACACAGACTTTTACCAGCATCAACATGAACTTTGCATTTATAATAATTAACATAGAATAGGAAAGTGGATCCAGATTCAAATATTTAGTAATTAAGTTATATAACTACAGTGATACTTTGATAAAGTTTTAAAAAATGTGTTTAAAATATAAAGTGATTTGAATTTTGTTGATACTTCCTTAATGTAAAACACAAAATCTAATGGAGAAATGTGAAACAGTTTGGATAAGGGGTGATATAATTGGATATATTAAAGAAGCAAATTAATATTTTGAAAGTGTTTCTAAAATATGATGGTATACACGCTTAGAAAAAGAAGTGAGCCTAACAGCAAGTGAAAGAATGCAAATCACTGGGATTCCACAAAATATATTGTTTTTAAATCACTTATTTTTCTCTTGAGAATAAGAAAGATTAACAGAAATCTCTGAGGTAATCCAAAAGTTTAGATTCTTCCCCAATAATAAAGGAAAACAAAAAATTTTCCGGGTAGCCTATAAACCAAGAATATTTTTCTGAACAACTCCTACTTTTCCCAATTCAAGAATAAGTGAAGGCCCTGAAGAGCGTATGCTCTAGAATGTGATCTGGTGCTTCTCCATTCTTCTGTCAGAGAACAAAGCTTTCCTTTGCTTCTGAAGTGAGCTCAGTCCTGTTCTATTGGCTCCAAGGACACCAAGCAGAAGGACTGTTCTTGAGAAATGACTCAGGAGGGTTCATAAGGAAAGTCCTTGACTTAATAAGCAAAGTAAAATTTTATGCTGCAGTTCCTAAAGATCTCCGATTGAAGTTTAAACAAAGAAAGCTTCTTTGAAAGGCCCAAATAAGAAATGCCAAGCTAAGGAGGATGGAAATGGCCTGGGAGCTCTGTGCGTTATCAGCTCTCCTCATGGTGGTGGCAATGGCTGAAGCCTGAAGACCTCAGCCCCGGAGCTTGGACCCCGACAAGCCTGCAGAAACTCCATGAAGTTGGAAGGACCCAAGACTGGTGGGGTCTGGGGAGAACTGAACTGAGTTTCTCAAGCTGGTCAGTGTGAGGGAAGTGCAGAGATCAAGCCCTGAGCTTGTGGACTGGGAACACTGACTCCAAGACCCTAGACTACCACAGAACTAACCCTAGGGAGTATCAGATAGTAAGAACTCACACAAAGGAAGCCACTTGAATACAAAACCTGGCATCACCCAACCACCAGTAGCACCCTGTGCAGGACGCCTCATTCAGCAGCAAACAAAACAAAAATACAAACCCCATCATCAGCAGACAGGATTATCACCTCAGCCTTGCCCATCAGAGGAAAAACAAACAAAACTCAGCATAAGTCTCACCCTATAGGAAGCTTACACAAACCACTGGACCAACCTTAGGAGAGCAGAAACCAAAAGGAAGAAAGAATTCAACCTTGAAGCCTGGGAAAAGGAGACCGCAAACATGATAAGTTAAAAAACAATAATGAAAAGGCAGAGAAATACTACACAAATGAAGGAACAAGCTAGAAACACATAAGTTCAAATAAATAAACTACCTGAAAAAGAATTCAGAATAATGATAGTAAAGATGATCAAAAACCTTGAAAACAACATGAGGAAAATGCAAGAATCAATTAACAAAGACCTAGAAGAATTAAAGAATAAACATACAGAGACAAATAAAATAATTACTGAAATTAAAAGTACTCTAGAAAGAATAAATAGCAGAATGTCTGAAGCAAAAGAACAAATCAGAGAGCTGAAAGATAAAATGGTGGAAATAATTTCTGAAGAGCAGAATATACTTCTGAATAAACTAAAAGAATGCCAAGAACTGAGGATAGTATCAGAGACCTCTGGGACAATATCAAACACACCAACATTCAAATTATAGGGATTCCAGAAGAAGAGAGAAACAAAGGGTATGAAACAGTATTTGAAGAGATTATAGTTGAAAATTTCCCCAACATGGAAAAGGAAATGGTCAATCAAGTCCAAGAGGCACAAAGAGTCCCATACAGGATAAACCCAAGGAGAAGCACACCAAGACACATACTAACCAAACTAACAAAGACTAAACACAAAGAATATTAAAAGCAGCAAGGGAGAAGCAACCAGTAACATACTAGGGAAATCCCACATGCTTAACAACTGATCTTTCAGCAGAAACTATGCAGGCCATAGGGAATGGCAGGATATATTTAGAGTATTGAAAGGGAAAAATCTACAACCAAGATTACTGTACCTGGCAAGGGTCTCATTCAAAATTGATGGAGAACTAAAAAGCTTTTCAGACAAGCAAAAGTTAAGAGAATTCAGTACCAGCAAACCAGCTTTACAACAAATGTTAAAGGGACTTATACGGTCAAGAAATACAAGAGAAGAAAAAGATAAACAAAATCAATCCCAAACAATTAAGAAAATGCCAATAGGTATACATATATATATATAGCTACTTTAAATGTAAATGGATTAAATGCTCCAACCCAAAGACACAAACTGGATGAATGGATATGAAAACAAGACCCACATATATGCTGTCTACAAGAGACCCACTTCAGACCTAAATAGACTGAGAGTGAGAAGATAGAAAAATATATTCCTTGCAAATGGGAAGCATAAGAAAGCTGGAGTAGCAATCCTCATATCAGACAACATGGACCTTAAAATAGAGAAGATTGCAGTAGATAAGGAAGGACAATACATAATGATCAAGGGATCAATCCATGAGGAAGACATAACAATTGTAAATATCTATGCACCCAACATAGGAGACCTCAATACATAAGACAAACACTAACAGACGTAAAAGGAGAAATTGACAGTAACACAATAATAGTAGGAGAACTTTAACACACCCCACTCACACTAATGGACAGATCTTCAAAACAAAATTAATAAAGGAAACACAAGTCTTAAATGGTACATTAGATGAGATGGATCTCATTGATATCTTCAGGATATACACCTTCTCAAGTATATGTGGAACATTCTCCAAGATAGACCACATCTTGGGTCACAAATCAAACCTCAGTAAATTTAAGAAAATTGAAATTATATCAGGCATCTTCTGTGACCACAATGCTATGAGGCTAGATATCAATTAAATGAAAAAATAAAACTGTAAGAAACACAAACACATGGAGATTAAACCACACATTTCTAAATAACCAACAGGTTACTGAAGAAATCAAAAGGGAAATCAAAATTTTATAGAAACAAATGACATGGAAACATGATAATTCAAAACCTATGGGAAGCAGCAAAAGCAGTTCTAAGTTCTATTGCTTAGAGCAATACAGTCCTACCTCTAGAAACAAGAAAAACATCAAATAGACAACCTAACTTTATACCTAAAACAGTGAAAAAAGAAGAATAACAACAACAACAAAAACCCAAAATTAGTAGAAAGAAATAAATCATAAAGATCCAAGCAGAAATAAATGAAAAAGAAATGAGAGAAACAATAGTAATGATTACTAAAACTAAAAGCTGATTCTTACAAAATTGACAAGCCTTTAGCTAGAACCATCAAGAAAAAAAGAGAAAAGAATCAAGTCAATAAAATTAGAAATGAAAGAGGAGCAGTTACAACAAACAATGCAGAAATATAAAGGATTATAAGAGATTTTATGAACAACTATATGGCAATAAAATGGATAACCTGGACAGATTCTTAGAAAAGTTCCATCTTCCAAGACTAAACCAGGAAGAAATAGAAATTATGAAAAAGCCAATTATAAGCACTGAAATTGAAGCTGTGATCAGAAAGAAACTAAAAAAAAGTGAAGTTGCTCAGTCATGTCCAAGTCTTTGTGACCCCGTGGACTGTAGCCTTCCATGCTCCTCCGTCCATGGGATTTTCCAGGCAAGAGTACTGGAGTGGGTTGCCATCTCCTTCTCCAGAGGATCTTCCCAACCCAGAGATTGAACCCGTGTTTCCTGCATTGTAGGCAGATGCATTACCGTCTGAGCCACCAGGGAAGCCTGACCAAAAATCTCCCTAAAAACAAAAGCCCAGGACCAGATGGCTTCACAGGAAAATTCTATCAAACATTTAGAGAAGAGACAATGCCTATCCTTCTAAAACTTTCAAAAAATTGCAGAGGAAGGAACACTTCCAAACTCATTCTATGAGGCTACCATCACCCTGATACCAAAACCAGACAAAAACAACACAAAAATGGAGCTACAGGCCAATATCACTGATGAACATGGATGCAAAAATCCTCAAAAAAATTTTAGCAAACAGAATTTAGCAACACATCAAAAAGCTCATACACCATGAGTAAGTTGAGTTTATTCCAGGGATGCAAGGATTCTTCAGTATATGCAAATCAATCAATGTGATACACCATAATAACAAATTTAAAGATAAAAACCATATGATAATCTCTATAGATGCAGAAAAAGCTTTTGAAAAAATTCAGCACCGATTTATGATTAAAACTCCAAAAAATGGGCATAGAAGGAACCTACCTCAACATAGTAAAGGCCACATGTGATAAGCCTACAGAAAACATTATTCTCAATGGTGAAAAACTGAAAGCATTCCCCATTAGATCAGGGACAAGACAAGGGTGTCCTCTTTCACCACTGTTATTCAGCATAGTTGTGGAAGTCCTAGCTATAGCAATCAGAGAAGAAAAAGCAAGAAAAGGAATGCAGATCAGAAAAGAAGTTAAGCTGTCACTGTTTGCAGATGACATGATACTGTACATAGAAAACCCTAAAGATAGTATCAGAAAATTGCTACAGCTAATCAGTTAATTTAGCGAAGTTTCAGGATCAATACACAGAAATCACTTGCAGTTTTACATACTAACAAATGAAAAATCAGAAACAAATTAAGGAATCAATCCCATTCACCATTGTGACAAAAAGAATTAACTATCTAGGAATAAACTTACCTAAGGAGACCAAAAAAAAAAAAAAAAACAACCTGTACATAGAAAATGTTAAGATGTTAGTGAAATAAAGATGACATAAACAAATGGAGAGATATTCCATGTTCCTGGGTAGGCAGAATCAATATTGTGAAAATGACTATCCTACCAAATGCAATCTACAGATTCAATGTGATCTCTATTAAATTACCAATGGCCTTGTTCACAGAACTAGAAACAAAAATTTCACAATTCATATGGAAACACAAAATACCCCAAATAGCCAAAGCAGTCTTGAGAAAGAAGAATGGAGCTGGAAGAATCAACCTTCCTGACTTCAGATTATACTACAAAGCTACAGTCTTCAAGACAGTATGGTTCTGGCACACACACACACAAATATAGACCAATGGAACAAGATAGAAAGCCTGGAAATAAACCCATGCACCTATGGGAACCTTATTTTTGACAAAGGAGGCAAGAATATACAATGGGGGCAAAGACAGCCTCTTCAGTAAATGGTGCTGGGAAAACTGGAGAGCTACATGTAAAGGAATGAAATTAGAACACTTCCTAATACCATACATAAAGATAAACTCAAAATGGACTGTAGACATAAGCTAAGACCAGAAACTATAAAAATCTTAAAGGAAAACATAGGTAGAACACTCAATGACATAAATCAAAACAAGATCCTCTATGACCCACCTCCTAGAATAATAGAAATAAAAACAAAAGTAAACAAGTGGGATCTGATTAAGCTTAAAATCTGTGGCACAGCAAAGCAAGCTGTAAGCAAAGTGAAAGGACAACCCTCAGAATGGGAGAAAATAATAGCAAATGAAACAACTGACAAACGATTAATTTCCAAAATGTACAAGCAGCTCAGATAACTCAATGCCAGGAAAACAAACAACCTAATCTAAAAATGGGAGAAGGACCTAAACAGACTTTTCTCCAAGGAAGACATACAGATGGCTAACAAACACATGAAAATATGTTCAACATTGCTCATTATTAGAGAAGTGCAAATCAAAACTACAATGAGATATCACCTCAGACCAGTCACTATGGCCATCATCAAAAAGTCTACAAACAAATGCTGGAGAGGATGTGGAGAAAAGGGAATGCTCTTGCAGTGTTGCTGGGAATGTAAATTGATACAGCCACTATGGTAGATGGTATGGAGATTCCTTAAAAAACCACCATATGACCCAGGAAGCCCACTCTTAGGTATATACACTCAGAAAACCAGGGTTGAAAAAGACACATGTATCCCACTGTTTACTGCACCACTGTTTACAATAGGTAGAGCGTGGAAGCAACCTAGAGATGCTCATCGACAGATGAGGGGATGAAGAAGTTGTGGTACATATACTCAAAGGAATATTATTCAGCCATAAAAATGAATGCTTTTGAGTCAGTTCTAATGAGATGGATGAACCTAGAACCTATTATACAGAGTGACATAAGTCAGAAAGAAATAAAGTCATATTCTAATGCATATAGACGGAATCTAGAAAAATGGTCCTGAAGAATTTATTTACAAGGCAGCAACGGAGAAACAGACATAGAGAATAGACTTATGGACATGGGGAGAGGGGAGGAGAGGGTGAGATGTATGGAGAGAGTAACATGGAAACTTAGATTACCATGTATAAAATAGATAGCCAACAGGAATTTGCTGTATGGCTCAGGAAATTCAAACAGGGGCTCTGTATCAACCTAGAGGTGGTGGGATGGGGAGGGAGGTTCAAAAGGAATGGGGTAAATGTATACCTATGGCTGACTCATGTTGAGATTTCACAGAAAACAAACAAACAAAAAATAATACCCCCACAAAAAAAGAAGTTAACATAAATAATGGAGTTTGAAATGTCATAGCTAGTAACGTGATAATATAAAAAGACAATGTAAATATAAAAGATAAATAGCTTATGGACTATAATTGCTTACTTATCAAGTGTAATAGAAAGCTTTGGTTAAATAATTATAAGGCAAATGTTAGATAACAAGAACATTTCTAACCATAAGAAAGCTCAATAGATTAATTTATGTACTTTATATACATAAATATTTTAGACTCTTTTATAAAATAAATGTGTAAAATATTTAATTGTGCAATAATAATATATAAACATGTACATATATGAGTACATAGTATATAATATATATATATAACATAAATTATATAATATGAAACATAAATGTGAAAGTGTGTGTGTGTATGTAGTGAGCTCTTGCAATGCAAAGCCTTTCCAAGGATTAGTGAATATTCTTTTGATTAGCCACTTGATGGAATTTTTTAGCCTGAAGAAATTTTAGTAAAATTACGATAATGCTCTGAGTTAATAATATGACCAATAAACAGGGGTTATATTTTTAATTCCAAACCATGGCTTCTTTAGATTTATCAGCAGTTGATATATATATTTGAAACAGTTTCCTCCATAGTTTGTGAGGTTTCTCAATGACTTCTGCCTCTGTGTTTAGTAACTTAGGATTTTTATGACTCAGGAAGAGTGTTTTACCACTGTTTCCAAACTTTGAGAACCAGTTGTGTAGGCACTCATGGGAAAGAACAGGGCGATGGAGGAATTTGTCCTGGGTCACTGGTCTTTCTGAGGATGCTACTGCCTGAGCTACCCTCTCCCTCACGGCTGCTGCTTTCTGTGAAAGTGGAGATCTCTCTCTCCTGAGGGGTAGGGAGGGAGGAGGAATCTGGTGGACGACGGGAGGGGCCTCAGGGGGTGATGAGGGGGGAAACCCTTTGAAGAGGGTCTTTTCCATTTCTTTATGACATTGCCAAGAACCAGGACTGTCCAGTAAGAGGATGTATTAAAACCAGCCAGAAATCAGAGGAGGGGAGCAAGTACAGCAGTCTCCATCACACTGGAAAACAAAACCAAAAACAAAAAAACTTCCCTGGTGAATTCCCTAGCTTCACTCAGCTACATGCAGTTACTTGCAAGATTACAAAATTGATTAGACTCTCGCTAAAGTCATATATTCAGATACTTTTATTGCATCCTGAAGGCTATTCATTTTTTTTTCTGAAAGCATCAAGTCTTGTTTGTTTTATCTGTTTATTTTGGGTGACATTTGTTTTGAGTTTTCTGCTCTTTATTATCTTGCATCGATTGCCGCATTCCTTACTTATTGTGCGTTTGTCTTCTCTCTCCTGAGTAACTTCAAGATAGCTTTGTTTCAGCACAGAAGTTGGGTGTCATGGGAGAGACATCAAGGCTTGCTGGTTCAGAGCAAGGCCCTGCTCTGGGGAGACCTGATGTGGAGACCATGGCTCCTCAGCGGGGATAGTGGGCTCCTGATGCGGCTTCCGTTTGCTGTGCTATCTGTTTCCAGGACATGTCGATGCGGATGAGAATGAAAGGCAGACGTGGCGGGAGCAGGGAGATGAATGGTTCTCTGGAAGGGTGTCCTGAGTGGACGGGAGCTGGGGATGCCCACCAGGGAGCATCCTGTGCGGTGACTCCTGTGGACGGGAGGAGACGAAGCAGCAGGGCCAGAGAGAGCCAGGGGGCTGCGCGGGGGTTCATCCAGATGGCCTCAGTGACGCCAGGGCCCTTGGAAACAGTTCTGGAACTATGGAGTACCCCATCCCAGGGACCATGGGGTGGTCCCTGACATGATCTGTCCCTGAAGACGTGGGCCCCGGCAGTCTGTCCCTGAGAGTCCCCTGAGGGGCTGGCAGCAAGCAGCCACCACTGGCCACTCCTTCCATGTGGGGCCATCAGTGAGGGAGCACCGCATATCTGCCAGGAGTGCTGTCCATTCCAGGAGTCCCGCGGTCTAGCCATGGTGCTGGTCAGAATGATCAGTTAGGACCACATTACCACACAGGACTAACTTCCTCAGTGAGCCCTCCAAGGTGTGTAAAGTCCCTTCACTGTTCCGATTTCCCTGGTGAATGCGTAGCAGAAGAACGCATGGTCGTGTGCAAAGATTTGACAGCCCACATACACAACGTTTAAACGTTTTGTCAGGCCACATGACTAGATGAATGGGACCAGGATTCAAAATCCAAGGCCAGACCCTGTTGTATTATGTGAAGAAGGAAACATTCCGCTCATCACTCCTGGGTTCAGCTAAACATGCAGAGCCATGGAAACAAAGAGATCATGCAAATAAGAATATTTGTAAAAAATCAAGGATACTTTAAGTTTCTTTGACATTAATTTCTCATTTAAATGCTTTCTTCTCTGCAATCATCATCTGTGTTTTTTCACTCTTTTAACCTTCTTGAGGCTTTCAATGGCTAAGTCAAAGATCTCTCTTGATAAATGTTGCACTGCACTTGAAAATATGTGAGATCTTTTCAAACATCATTTTATACTGATTTCTAACATCAGTTCAGTTCAGTCGCTCAGTCATGTCCAACTCTTTGTAACCCCATGGACTGCAGCACGCCAGGCCTCCCTGTCCATCACCAACTCTCAGAGCTTGCTCCAACTCATGGCCATTGAGTTGGTGATGCCATCCAACCATCTCATCCTCTGTTGTCCCCTTCTCCTCCTATCATCAATGTTTCCCAGCATCAGGGTCAGTTGTTCGCATCAGGTGGCCAAAGTATTGGAGCTTCAGCTTCAGCATCGGTCCTTCCAATCAATACTCAGGACTGATTTCCTTTAGGATGGACTGGTTGGACCTCCTTGTTGTCCAAGGAACTATCAAGAGTCTTCTCCAACACCACAGTTCAAAAGCATCAGCTTTTCAGCTCAGATTTCTTTATAGTCCAACTTTCACATCAATACGTGACTACGGGAAAAACCATAGTTTTGACTAGACAGACCCTTTGTTAGCAAAGTAATGTCTTTGCTTTTTAATATGCTGTCTAGGTTGATCATAACTTTTCTTCCAAGGAGCAAGCATGCTTTAATTACATGGCTTCAGTCAGCATCTGCAGTGATTTTGGAGCCCCTCAAAATAAAGTCTGTCATTGTTTCCACTGTTTCCCCCTCTATTTGCCATGAAGTGATGGGACCAGATGCCGTGATCTTAGTTTTCTGAAAGTCGAGATATAAGCCAAATTTTTCACTCTCCTCTTTCTCTTTCATCGAGAGGCACTTTAGTTGTTCTTTGCTTTCTGCCATAAGGGTGGTGTCACCTGCATATCTGAGGTTATTGATATTTCTCCCTTCAATCTTGATTCCACCTTGTGCTTCATCCAGCCCAGCATTTCTCATGATGTACTGATTTCTAACATAGTTCCACAGTGATAAGAGAAAAGAGTACATGATTTCAGCCCCTTTAGACCATGAAATTTTTAGACTCTGTTTTATGTGTCTAGATATGTTCCAATATCTCCTGGTTTATAGTATATGGGAGCTTGAATAGAACTTGTACCCTGATGTTGTGTGGACATTGTATAAATCTTAATCATGTTGAATTGGTTCATAATGCTTTTCAGGTCTATTGTATCCTTCTACTTCTCTCTGTTTCATACTGTTAAATTTTTAGAGTTTGATATAGAAACTCCAACTAAAAACCTTAATTTATCTACTGAAAAAAATAATTGTAGTATATTGCAGAACTATCTGTAATTTTGTTCTGCATTTTCCAAGTCTCCTACAAATATGTTATTATGTTTTCATAATTTAGAAAAAATAAAAATTAGAAAAAATATTTTGAAAAATAATCCAGTGGTCTTTTAGGTAGAAATAATGCCAGCTTGGGCTTCCCTGATAGCTCAGTTGGTAAAGAATCTGCCTGCAATGCAGGAGACCCTAGTTTAATCCCTTGGTTTGGAAGATTCAGTGAACAAGGGTTAGGCTGCCCACTCCAGTATTCTTGGGCTTCTCCTGTGGCTCAGCTGGTAAAGAATCCACCTGTAATACAGGAGACTCGTGTTCAATCCCTGGGTTGGGAAGATCCCCTGGAGAAGGGAAAGGCTACCCACTCCAGTGTTCTGGACTGTACAGTCCATGGGGTTGCAAAGAGTCAGACACGATTGAGCCACTTTCACTTTCAATACCAGCTTGCCATTATGCTTGCATAATGGTTATGAATTGGCTCCAAAGCAAAGAGCATAACCCAGGATGAAGGCAGTCAGGCAGGAAGAATTACATCCTGCTCAGGAAAGTGTCAGTGCTGTGTTCTATTCAGATCTTCAGCTGATTAGATGAGATCCAGCCACCTGGAGAGGGGCAAGCCACTCTACTCAGTCTGTGGATTTAATACTTACTCTCTTGCCAAAACCACCTTCACAGAAACATCCAGGAAAACATTTGACAAGGTATCTGGGCACTCTGTGCCCTAGTCAAGTTGACATATCAACTAACTATCACACCCCTTTTACAGATAAATTGACAAGCTCTGAGTTAACTTACACAGGCAACGTAGATACCAGGTTGTGAGCAAAGATTTGAACCCAGAGCTTCATGGTACTCTAGGTCCATATATGTAAATCATATGTAAGCATGTAAATCATAAATATTTGCTGTTTTTAATTCAATAAAATATAAATTTGATGTTTAAAGCAAATTATTTCATATTAAAATTTCATTTTCTAGTTTCATCCCACAAATGACTTCCCACATTTTTTCCCCTCAGAAATGACCAGAGAAGTAGAATTTCATAAAATGTTTGATGTAGGACTTAGAAAAATCAAGAAATATTTTCAGTTGAGAACTGTAATTTTAGAAATCAATACCATATATGTATTTTTATATTGCCTGTTGGTTATGAGAGTCTGGAAGTACTGGTGTCCTCTTATTTAGCATTTTATTCCAAGCACTCAGAACAGGATTTCCTCATACTAGCTCCCCACCAATGAATATTTGTTAAATTTTGAGTGATTAAATGACTAGAAGAATAAACAAATAACTTTTATCTGTCCTCAAAATTTTTCATGAATGTAACAGAATTAGAAAGTGGTGGTAAGCAGGTTTGGATATAGATGATAATCTCACCACATATTATTTTTGCTTCCAGCACTGTGATTGTAAGATATGATCTTGCTGGCGGATAGCCTTGCATTAATTATTCACAAGCTCTTGTACTTGGTTTACTTTGCATCATTCACCCCTTAGAACATGTTCCATATTCCAGGGGTTGGTAAGAAAGCAGTTATGACTGGAGACGCTGTGAAGATAAAATGCAGTTTCACGATACTGCTCTGAGTCTTAGCTAATAATTTTTCTTTTGTTTCTTCCAGTGAAAAAGGCGATTGAATTGAAGTCAAGAGGAGTCAAGGTGATGCCCAGCAAGGACAGCAGCCATAAGAACTCTGTCTGTAAGTCACCCTCTCTCTGTATGAGGATGGATGTGTCCATTAGAGGGGAGCGCTTCTGCAGAAATGCTTCTCTAAACTGCCCTCCCCACGGCATCTCGTTCTGCTTTCCTACCGTCAAAAGTATTTTCTGGGAGAGAGCGTCTGCACTCACTTCACTCTATTTGGGGAGAGCATGTGTTCATCTTAAGTCTAAATGTATCTCACGCCTGCCTGTCCCCTCTGCCCTCATGGGCCACTGTCTGAGACCGGACCTTCCAGAGTTCTCTGTTAAGCAGCTGTTCCACCCTCAGGTGTTTTGATCCCAGTTTCTCTTTCCATTCCAGTATATACTCAAGTATATACTCCCTGTTTGATAATTATGGGCAGCATTATTCAAATTGAACTGGGCTTAATGAAGGAAGAAAACTACCGGAGGACAAGAAGAAAGCAAGTAATTATTTCAAAATGAAGGTTTAGTATTTTGCTGTTGTTAGTTTTTAGTTCAGAATGTTTCCTAAAACGGGGGATGTGGTATTTATAATTATTTTGCAGTTGATTTTTTTTAATGGATAAAAACCTTGCAGAAGCAGCCCATAGGAACATAGAACTATGTATTGAGTGAACCCTTCCATCAAATTGACATGAGGTCTGAGGCCAGAACAGGCAGACATCAAATGCATCTCTTAGTGCCACATTCAAGCTTGAATGTGAAAAAGAAAATAAGTATGTCTGGGTCCTTATCTGAATACAAATTGAGAAATGAGTCATAACTCAGTGGTATTAGAAAGTGTTCCATCCTATCTCTCAACAGTATTATGCCACGTTTTTTGTTAGGCTTGAAAATTAATCATTAGAGGAAATGAGGAATTGAGGAAACTGCAAGCCTTCTAAGATCAGCCTTGTAATAAATGGTAGTATGTTATTCACGCAGAAGGTGTGTCTGAGGAAACTAAATTAAGTGCTTCAGAGAAAAGAGGACACAGACTTTGAAGCTGCAGAGACAAGGATTCAATAGCTGTGAGAGTGTTGATTGTATTCAAGTCTAAGTTGCATCATTTATAAAAGTAAAATGGTAATGATTCTTGTGAGTAGATGAAGCATCGTGTTTATAACTGCCTGTTCCAGTATAGGGCAGGGAGCGGGCATTCTGCAACCACACCCACTAGGAATTTGCTGTACATAAAGAGAAGAAGGAACGATTGTATGTAGTAGGTCAGCCAAGAATTCAAACAACCTGGATCTTACTTGCCAGAGAAGGAGGTAGGGCCCAGAGCGCTGACCTTGTTTTCTAAGATCTTAGGAAATAGTTTGACTCCTCACAAGAAGTGAGCCCAGGACACAGAGCCTCTAAAGCCCCATCCAGGATACAACCTTTTCCTGGGAAGCAGTGACCCCCTTCCCATTGTGATGGGGTAGAAGGGGGCACACGAAGGTGATACATGCATTTTATAGATATGGTGAGGCTTGCTGCAGGCATGTCAGTTGCTGACACTCTTATTAAGTCATTTATATACAGATTATCTGATTTATTTACATTCAGTATTTATATTAAACATTGTGTCTTTCATACTTGTCTCATTATTTTTTCAAGCCATTCAATAAGCCACGGTCTCTGTATTTCTGGGCTTCCCTGGTGGTTCAGAGGGTGAAGACTCTGCCTCCAGTGCTGGAGATCCAAGTTTGATCACTGGATCGGGAAGATCCCCTGGAGAAGGGAATGGCAACCCACTCCAGTATTCTTGCCTGGAGAATTACATGGACAGAGGAGCCTGGCAGGCTACGGTCCATGGGATTTAAAGAGTCAGACATGACTAAGGGACTAACACTTAACTTTCACTTTTCTTCTCTTGTGGTTTACCCTGAGTGTGGGATTTTTCTTGGAGACGACTGCCTCTGATGTTCTTGAGGTTAAATCTAAGTATAGAGCCCTCTTGGGCACAGAGAACATAGCTCACTCTGGACCTCAATTCCTTCCCCCTGAGGATTTGGGAAAGGATGTAAGGAAATACAGAAATACTTAGCATGGGATCTGCCAGCTATGGTTCGCTGTTGGTCCACCTCATCTGTGTCGACCTCTATTTTGGTAGTTTTCTTTCCACCTGGACGTTTTTGTTTATGAGTCTGTCTTCTTCCCAAGACTCCTCACAGAGTAAGAAATGGGACAGCAGAGGCTCTGTGATTATCCATTGACCGCCCCCTCCCCCTGCCCACCCCCTGATCAAAGCCTGCACCTGCTGCCCATCACAGGTGCAGAGCTAGTTTGCTTGCAGAATGACAGGACTGACTGACAAGAGCAGCTGTCCTCCTACTCCGAATGCTTACTTTGTATTAGAGTATAGTCAACTGACAATATTGTTAGTGTCAGGTGTAGTCCAAAGTGATCACATTATGCATATACATGGATCTATTTTTTTCAAATTCTTTTCCTTTTTGTGCAGAGTTCCCTGGTCTATACAATAGGCCTTTGTTGGTTATCTATTTTAAATACAGTAATGTGTACGACTCAATTCAAACCTCCCCATCTATCCCCCCTCCATCGCTTTTGCAATAGCCAGCACATGGAAACAACCTAAATGTTGACATATGAATAGATAAAGAAGTGGCATTTGTTTTTGTTGTTCAGTTGCTAAGTCATGTCCAACTCTTTGCGACCCCATGGATGGTAACTTGCCAGGCTTCTCTGTCCTCTACTGTCTCTCAGAGTTTGCTCAAGAAGTGGTTGTGCGTACACAATGGGGATCTGGGGTGGCTCAGTGTTAAAGAATCTGCCTGCCAATGCAGGATATGCAGGTTCATTCTTGGGTGGAGAAGATGCCCTGGAGAAGGGAATGGCAACCCAGTCCAGTATTCTTGCCTGGAAAGTCCCATAGACAGAGGAGCCTGGTGGGCTACAGTCCATAGGGTTGCAGAGTCGAGCATGACTTAGCAACTAACACACACATACACACACCATAGAATATATATTAAATGGAATATAACCCAAGCTAACAAGCACTTAGCAAGTGTTTGATGATTAAATAAATGAAGAAGGAAAAATATCCATGTTGTGGAGCAAAAGCCCTACATATTTTCTCTTTTATGCCTCTCAATGAAATCTGATGAATCATTTGTGGATTTTGCCCTGAAATCACTAAGTCAATTTGTTCCTCCATCCGGCCCTGACTTCATGTTACCAATTAAACTTCAGCAATTCACTCTAATCCTTAACATGCATCAATTTAACCATGTAAGGTGGAGTGACCTGAAAGGCTGTGTAGATATTTCAACTCATCTATATAGTGAAGGCCATTTTCTACAACATCTCTTAGAATGAAATGACTTACAAATTTAGTTTTTCACCAATTTCATTAATTATTGACTAACAATATTTGCAGAAAACCTCAAAGAGAATCAAGGTATTAATTCTGCAGAATGCTGTAAGTGTCTAGTTTATTAAAGCTTTAAAGGATCCCAGCATTACTGGGCAGCACACAGCAAGAAAGGGTACCTGGAATAACTCAGTCGGGGGCTCCTCTTTATTCTGGGGTTGGAAGCGCTCGGTACCAAAGGATTCTTAAATTCTTTCCCTTTTTACACGGTGGTAGCTGTAGACTTCAGAGAAGGCAGTGGCACCCCACTCCAGTACTCTTGCCTGGAAAATCCCATGGACGGAGGAGCCTGATAAGCTGCAGTCCATGGGGTCGCTAAGAGTTTGACACAAGTGAGCGACTTCACTTTCACTTTTCACCCTCTTGCATTGGAGAAAGAAATGGCAACCCACTCCAGTGTTCTTGCCTGGAGAATCCCTGGGACAGAGGAGCCTGGTGGGCTGCCGTCTATGGGGTTGCACAGAGTTGGACACGACTGAAGCGACTTAGCAGCAGCAGCAGCTGTAGACATATTTCCCTCTTCCTTTCCTTCTTGCCATTCTTGTCTACAGAATACAGTGTAACAGAATACAGTGTTAGCAGCCCTAAGTGTGAGAGTCAGGAGGGTAGGTTATCCATTACTGCCCTTCTAACTCAAAAATGTAAAACTCTGTAGGGAGAAGGACAAACAAAAGCCTTGATTGTTATTTTTCAGCTAGAGATTGTTCTCTCTGTGTAAAGTTAAAGACAAACGACTTTACAAATCCAATATTGATTTGTTGTAACTCACTCAGAAGAATTGATGGCACATGCTGTGTATTAAGCATCTGCAGTTACAACAGTTTATACCCAAGCAGGATAGGACATTTGGTTCAGAGCCATTATTTAATGTAAAGCTGATTGAAACATGGTGGAAAAATGGGAAAATATAATGCATTGTATTATAAACCCTTGGAAAAAAATAACAACAGCATACTATGAAATAAATGACCCTAAAATTCTTATACTTTTGACTATAAGCCATTTATTTCATTGCCTTTGTTACCATGGGCAATCAATTTTCTTCTACCTCTGAAAAAATATCTGAAGTGAAACAGAATGATATTTATTCAAAATTGCCAAATAGTCCTGTTAATGAAAGGCAATTGATCAAATATTGTCTTTTATAATATATTGTCTTTCTCTTTTGCCTCAGACACAGTTATTTGGAAGGGCACATTTCACCAGTTTTGTAGTTCCATTTTTTGGGCAACAGTGTAAATGATGCCTTAGCTACATTGTACAGTTAAAGATGCAGTTGTAACAATGTAATGTTTGATTTAGCTTCTTAACATGGTGTGGCTCATTAATCCACTTTCTAAAATACGTCCTTATAAATGACCTCCCTAGCTGTGCTGGGTCACACTGTGTTATCCACTCATCACTAAAATTGCTACATTCAGTCCTTGTCTTCTTATGTTTGGGATAATTTAAGAGCAAATGGCATATATTAGTATGTAATATTCCATTTTTACTTACATTCCAGGGTGTTAAATGGAAAAAAAAAGTTAATCTTGTCTTTCATAATTTCTTCCATTCGGCAGCCTCCACACTTAGCAACATAATCACACGCAAAAATGAACTCCACCCAGAAAAAGACTCTCCTTTCAATCCTCTCTCTGTAAACAGGGATTAGTGCAAGCTGAGGAATGGGAAAAAAAGAAACCATTAATCCCTTTTTGATAGGGGTAAAACGAGAGATAAAGACAGGCAAAGCATCTCAATAATAGTCACCATTTGGAAAGCAGTTTCAGTGTGATCCACTGCTGGAGCAGAATGGAGCATCTCTGATTAATGGCCCTAGACCTCTCTGTCCATTTCCACAGTGGTGCATCCAGCTGCCCACCCAACATTTGCACACGCAAGTGTGATAAGCGTCTCTTTCCCTCTGAACAAAGGCCAGTGCTCTTTGCTGTTGAGGACCCAGAGCCTGGCGCCATCCCTGCCCCGGACACCAGCCAGCCTGCTGCCCCAGCTGCGTCAGAAGCCAACCTCATCTCTTCAGCCCAAACCGCCACTGTTTTCCAGGGCATTACTCACCAGTCTCACCCCAGATCCCTGTCTCCACCCATTTCCCTGTGGTCGAGACCCCGCACTTCATCCAGAGTGATCTGTGGAATCTCATCACTCTTCTGCTAAGAACCCTTTGAAGCTTTCCCATCACCGCCCAAGTGAGTCCACGTCCCTTACAGAGACGCACAGGACCGCCTCACCCCTGCTCCCCGTCTGTTCTCCCCCAGCCCTTGTCCACTAGCTTTGGGGCTGGTTCTTAAAGTTCCCGCCTCAGTCTTCGTTCCTCTGTCTCCTCAGTCTGAGGTGGTTTCCCCAAGGCGCTTGTCTCTCCCTTCTTCACATCATTTCTCAGAGCTTACCTGCTCCCGAGGCTCTCACTGGTCACCCTGCGTACCTTTTGCAAACCCTGCCCAGGCATCACTTTACCCCTCTGGTTGCCTGTTCTGCTTTTCTCTGTATCATTTATCACAGTATGTCATACATGTGAGCTTCCAGGTCGTGCAGTGGTAAAGAATCTGTCAGCCAGTGCAGGAGACGTGGGTTCAATCCCTGGGTCAGGAAGACCCCCTGGAGAAGGGAATGGCCATTCCACTCCAGTATTCTTGCCTGGAAATCCCATGGACAGAGGAGCCTGGTGGGCTACAACCCATAGAGTTGCAAACAGTTGGACGTGACTGGGCACACACACACACCTCATACATATCAGCCTTATTTTCATGTGTTTATATGTGCGTATTTAGCATATGCATTTATATGAATATGTGGAGGTGTATGTGAGGAATATTATATATTATATAATATTGATATATAATATGTATATTCTACATTGTGTATAAATTATATATAAATATATTAAATATGATATAATATAACATGTATATTATATAATATATAATTATAATAGTATATTAAATACATATACATTATCATTTGCTTCCTCTCTCTTCCAATCCCCCCGTTAGAACTGACTCTTTGAAGGAGGATATTTTTGTCTGCTGTCTTCACTGAGACTTACCAAGTGCCCAGCAGAGAGGCTCAGGCACACAGCAGTTGCTCAATAAACACTTGTCCATTGAATGACTGAGTTTCCTAGTGTGTGGAGGCCTGAAGGAGCATGGCAAGGTGACGTCACACTCTCCTTCAGTGAGGTCTTTGTGCCCCATGTCATCTTCATGCCTTCAGCATGAAAACCTTGAGGGAAGACCAACAGCTGTCATGGAGATGTTTAAAAATACATTCTTTTCCTAGAGGAAATTAGTCTCCTGGTCATTCAAGTCATGTAAATGTTTATCAGACCAGGAGAGTTATAAGAAAGATAGCAACACTTATTGAGCACTGAGTAAAAATAGAAATTTATCAGCTTTCAGAATAGTAGTAAGTCAACCCATAAAAATGTAAGAATCCATAGACAGGATGTTAAACAACATTAAATTAGGTCCTTTGCAAGTCAAGACAGCATGTTTTCTAAGACACTCTGTTTTCTATGTTGCACCTTGTCAATGACTGATTCCCTCGAATCTGTCATTTATAGACATGTGCTTGGCAATGGTTAAGAGAAAATCATTCTTATTACCAAAATTATATGTAGTATATGAGTGAGGCACAACTAATTAAATAACTGGTCAATTAAAATACCATAGTCTTAGAATCCCTATACCTTCTGCATGGAAGGAAACATTAAAACCATGAGGAGTTAGTCTTTTTCAAGTTTTTGTAACAAGGTGACAGCGTCTGGTAGTAAAACCTCATTGTCAGCCTGGATTCTGTGCTCTAGTAGGTTAGAAAATACAACAGTCTAATTTTCCACTATGCCACTGCTGGATGAATCCATTTGTTACTGAGTTGATGACTAGGACATGCTGGCTTTCAGAAAGGGCATTTGAAGAACCACAGAGAAAGCTAGCCCTGCCACTCTCCAGGTGCTTCTCTGGATTTGGAGCTTGAAGAGGGCTGTGGTCATGAGGGAGATGGGATGAGGGGAGGAGAATGGAGTGAGGCTGTTAAGAAACTCGAGTGACTCCCTTAATAGGGCTGCTAAGACAGGCTTCTCAAGGAGCAGAAGTCACACTACGACCCTCAATATCATCAGCTATAGGTGATGCTTTGTGTGGTTTCCACCTCGGAAACTTTATTCTAGAAATAACTTGCAGCCAGCATTTTCATCAGACCACACTTCTCCAGGTAACTGGATACATTATTGTTTTATGAATCCCCGTGAGAATCATCTTCAAAAATTAACAGGATTTGCTTTATCCAGCTACAAGAAAGAGCACACGTTTAGATTTACAATAATATTTTTATAGTCACTAAGCTTGTACTACACTGCTGGAAATGTCACCCATCATCAGGTTTTGTTTTTTAGGGGACTTTATTGCTCTGGTATTAATGGGTGATTTATTTGAATGGTGGTAGACCAAAGTGATTTGTAAAACTGCTAAAACAAGGCACATCTGCTGTGCTCTGTGCTGGATTTCTGGCACTGAGTGCTCTTGATCTTGCTTTAAAGCAGGTTTTGACAGTGGAAAAAATAATAGCTCCATTAACCTCTAACAGTTCTATCAAGGTTTAATAAAACACAAAGGATAATTGCCCCTATCTGCTTTGTTTCATCATAAAATGCAACAATATGAAGTTTTGCAATTGTTAAAGAACCTTGTTTTCTTAACAAAGATCCATTCCCATCTAGCATGAATATAGTAGGTTGTACAAATTGCTTCATAAATCAGGTAAGTAAATTATGCTTGCAGTTTCTAAATAGGCCTTTGTCACTGCAGGAGCTAAAATATCTTTTAAAATGCCAAGGAAAAACTTGCTGGGAAGAGAACTGCTATCTAGATACATTGGGAAGAATGGCAGCACTGGTAACTAGAAGCAAAGCTAGGCGGTTCATCAATTATTTATCACATCATTTACATATGTAATTTCTTAAGTAACCAGAAAAACAGAATCTGTTTCAATATGGGAAGCAAGATATAGCTTGGTTCAGTTGTGCTGTAAACCCAACAGGAAGTAAAACCCTTTATAAATGGGTTCAGCATATAGTTACAGAGCATAATCAATTAACTAAAGGGAGGTACTCACTCTGCAAAATGACTACAGGTCTGTCCTTTTATTTCAAAAAGTGAATGGGAAACACCCTACAGATTATAGCAGACTTGAAAGAACAGTATATATCTTAGCAGTTTCATCACTTACCTTTTAGAAGCCCAACATATTACACACATTTTTATTAAACTTTATAAAATAACTTAATCTTCCCATATAATTGGATAAAATACACTCTGAAACTGTAGAGAATTGTGGGACTGTTGGTGTTTGTGTGTCAACACAGGTACCTAATTCCAGTAGCTGTTAGGAGAGTAAATTGCTATTACGATTTCATCGTAATTTAATTATCTTATATGATCAAATGTTTGCTACTGAGCAACTTCAGTCAGAAGCGCTAAAGATTAAACTAATTAATCATGGTAGCTCCTTTATGAATTAAATTAAAACCTTCCATTCTATACACAAGGCAACTAAGTCAGCCAGTTAAATTAATTAGCCCTGATATAAAGATAGATAGGGAAGTCTGGACGTAAAAACCAAGAAGTACTCAGAACATCAAGGGGAACTCAGAAAAGACTCACATTCCTTAAGCCTCATCATTTTATTTCAAACACATTTTTAAAGGTGTGGGGAGAATACTGAAAATATTTTCAGATTAAGTCCTTTCATAGAATCACAGAATTGTAAAATTGAACTTGACTTTCAGCTTTCAGGGTGACAGTCTGTCCAGATTGATAACCCTGCCTCATTGAATTTCTCACAAGAAGAAATTCAGAGATAAATGAACTGACACTGATCAAATGGTGATAATGCTGATAATTTATGTTGATTTTAAGGGAAGTAGTTAGTGTGTTCATGGAAAAGGTAAGAAGAAGCTTGGTTTCTGCCTGTTTATTTCGACTGAGGGAGGAGGGGAGATGCCCGTCTTCATTCCGTTACTCAGGGAACTCTCAAGCACTCAGGTTCAGGTAGGAAGCTGATGTACTCACACCTACCTGCATCACAGGTGACCCTCTAAAGACTGGCACACCTATCGTGTATCCTCCACATTGTCTCTGGGTTGCCAGTCTCTTTTTTAACAAGAACAGCAACAACAACAAAAAGAAACTTTATTTTGAAATGATCATAGATTTTCAGGAAACTAGTTAAATCTACAAGGAGGCCTTGTACCTTCACCCAATTTCCCTAATTGTGGGATAATCTCAAAACTGGAGAAATGACTTTTGGACAGTCCACAGAGCTTATTCAAACTTCACCAGTTTTACCTGGGTGCTCTCGTGTGTGTGTGTGTGTGTGTGTGTGTGTGTGTGCGCGCATGCGTGTACGTCTGCACACTTGCGTCACCTGCATGGAGTCCTACAGTCGATGCACAGAGCAGTGCCCCCTGCGAGGCTGCCTGCACTGCCCTCCTGGGCTAGTCTTCACTCGGTCAGTTTGTTGTTTCAAGAGTACCACACGCTTGGAACCGTACACCGTGTTGCCTCTTGTGACCGGCTTTTCCCCTTAGCACGACTCCTCTGTGAACCATCCGAGTGGTTGTGTGTATCAGGACTTGGTTCTTTTTCATTGCCATAGGATTCTCCACAGCAGGGATGTATCACTGTTTAACCACTGGCCTGTTGAATGACATTGGGTGTGCTTCCAATTTTTGCTCTTAAGAAAAAAACTGTTATTGCCATTGTGATATGAAGAGTTTTCCCGTGAATATGGGTTTTCATTTCTCTTGAATAAAGTCCTGGGAGAGTAATTGCTGGATCATATGATAGCATGTCAGTGTTATAAGAAACTGTCAAACAGATTTCCGGAGCATCTGTACCATCTTATGTCCCCAAAACAGCATAGGCGTGATGCAGTTTCTCAGCATGCTTGCCAGCGTTTGGTGTTAAGGCTTTTTTTTTAATGAGCTATTTTGATAAGTAGCCATTGATATCTTATTATGGTCTTAAATTGCATTTCCTTAATGGCCAATGATGGTAAATATTGTTTTACCTGCTCATTTGCCATTTGTGTTAAATCTTCTCCAGTGAAATGTTAGTTTACGTATTTTGACCATTTTCTTTTTCTTTTTCTTCCTGTTGAGTTGTGAACATTTGTTCTGTAGTCTAGATACTAATCTTTTGTTGGGTATGTGGTTTGAAAATATTTTCTATCCATCTGTAGCTTGTCTTTTCATCCTCTTCAAAGGGTCTTTGGTAGAGCCAATCTCCTTTTTAGCTCATAGATTTCCATGTAGAAAACATAGATTCTAGTTTCTTTTAAAAGCATGAAGGCTTGACAATGCTAGGTCTGCAGTCATGCCTGACATCTGCAGGGAAAGCTGGCTGGTGGCTGCCCTGTGCAGAAGAGGAGTGGGGAGGGTGGTGGGAGGGGAGTTCTGGGTTGGGAACTCATGTACACCTGTGGTGGATTCATGTCAATGTATGGCAAAACCAGTACAGTATTATAAAGTAAAAAAAATTAAAAATTTTAAAAAAAAGAAGAAGAGGAGTGAACCCCATTGACCAGAACTCTATGACCTGCTTACCTCCTGCAGGCCATTTCAGTTTATAATCATAAGTCTTAAATCTTGACTACTTATGTGGCCTGTATATAGAAGGCAAAGAAACTGTGAAAATGTTCTCATTCATAATCTCAGGATTTATAAGATTTTTATGGGAATTCAAATGAGCTGTATTAATCATGACATAGGGGAATTCAAATTATGGAAATAAAGCTTAATTCAAATGATAAAGAATGAAAGAAACGTTTTTTACAAATTCTTGTTTTTTCTAAGATTCTTAATCTTTTCTTTCTGATTTAGCATACATTTTTAGGTTTATAATGGACGATTTTGTTTCCCTTACTTACTCTCTTGTCTTGAATGCAAAATGGAACAGCCTTAGTATAAATCATCAATGATATATAATGATGATATTTAATTTCAGAAGTATTCACCAATTTTTTAAACTAATCTCTCCAAATCAATTGCTGCACTAATTGGATTAAATTAGATAATTTAATTACAGCAAATGATTCTGTTTATTTGTTATAGTACTTATTTGGTCACATCCCTTGGATTCAATGCATTTCCATTATTTTCATAAAGAGGAAGCAGATGGAGAGAATTACTAACTAGTTGTTTATGCCAGAAAGAAAAGCAAGTTATGTTTTAAAATAAGTGAAAAATATATGGAAAGTCAAGGAGATAAGCTGAGATTAATTAGTAAAGTGCTTTGGAAATGGAAAGCACCATATTTTGTGAGCACTGTATATTGCAATTATTCCTATAATACTTTACAGGGACTTCAATTTTTCTGTTTAAATCACCTATTTTGTAGTTTGAATTGTCAGTCTGAAAGGCACATAAAAGTGTACACCATGCAAGTATCCAAGCAAGATACTTTAATCATATATCTGGGAATGTCATAGCTTTAAGTAAAAATAAAAGTTTATGTAAGAAATTCTCCACAGACACCTCCCCGCCAGCCCCAAGAAAATCTTTACAGCTTTGTCGTGCAGATGTACATATAAAAATTATTTCACAACTCTTTGTAGGTTTCTGAAATTGGAAAAAGTTATCTCATATAGTTATGTGTACTTTTTGTAAGGGCTAATCCATATGTTATTTTTTTAAGATCTGTAAGAATTAGAAGATCTTACTTGCATTAAGTTAATATATCATGTAAAGAATACAGTGGTTCTGCCAATACAATATTGTAAAGTGATTAGCCTCCAATTAAAATAAATAAATTTAAATAGAAAAAAAAAAGAATACGGTGGTAATTTCTGTGAGTGACCCCATGGACTGTAGCCTGCCAGGCTCCTCTGTCCATGGGATTCTCCAGGCAAGAACCCTGGAGTGAGTCGCTACACCCTCCTCTGAGGATCATCCCGACCCAGGGATCAAATCCCTGTCTCTTCTGCTTCCTGCACGGGCAGGCAGGTTCGTTACCACCGGCGCCACTTGGGAAGCCTGTGAAGTAAACAGTGTCCTCTGATAAACTGTAGAGGAATTTGCTGATCGATCTACTGTTTACATCCGCGTCATCACGCATTCAGTCCACTAAGAACAGGGTTCAGCAGTCTGCAGTCTAACCTTCCAGCCAAGCAAACAGCCAGCCTTTCTTCAGGTACAATTTTCTAGAATCCATAAAAAAGTCATTTATGACTTGTTCTGACCCAATTTTAGTTTTATGTGACATGCTATTTACATCACAATGGCATATTTAAGATTGCTCTAGTTGAAGGAATAACTTCACTTCTGTTTTTCACTCCTTTTAGCAATGAAAATGACAAACGAAAAATCTCTTCTCTGGATGTTCTTGTAAAATATGTGAACATTTTTCTCCGGTACTATCATCCTTTAAAATAATAATTTTCTTTTATCTGGTAGAAGACAAATAAATAGATACCCTGTTAATGTTTGCTTATATATCTGTGATATACTCTAATCATAATATTCTCATGATTTTTATGTTACTATTCAGTCTATTACGAGGATTAATTGGAGTGTATTTTGCTAAAATGAAGCTTAGTGTATGAGACAATCTGAGTAATTCCTTTTTTTGTTGTTAACTCAGCATATCGTATTGGACGTGAAGTGTGTTTGGTATAGGACATTAATTTGCAAATTCTTCATTATAGCTCTACAATTTTAATCCTTTCACCCTTGTTTCAAAGACTCCAGAGATTTCTTGTGCCTCAAATCTTCCTTCTGACAACATCCTGAAGGCTCTCTGTGGTCTGGTCCTCCTGTACTTCCCCAGCATCACTGCCTTGCACTACAACAACAACCACACACGCATGCAGGCACTCACACACGCGTGCACACACACTCCCTTTCCGATCCCCTTCTTTTAAGTCTCCCTGCGTTTCCCTCAGGAAAGTTCCTTCTGAGGACTCTTTGGGCGGGTGGGATGAGGTCCACGGGAGCTGACGAGCGCCTTGAAGAGTGCGCGCTATGAGTCACGCCCGTGGGGATGTGAGAGTCAGAGCCACAGGGCTGCTGGTGAGACCTCAGAGGCGGGCTCCAGCGGCCTTGGCCCAAACAACTGAACCCCGCTGTTACTGTTATGAAGAGGGAAAACAGGAACCAACAGATGTTGCAATTATTGATCATACCTCTCTCAGAGAGTCGCATAATGAATTACAAAGTTAATTTGAGGTCTGCTCCAGACAGAGAAGATTGTAAGTTATGGCTCTGCTAATAATGAGACTGGAACCCAGGCATCCCAGCTTATGATCTGGGTGAAGACCGGCCTCCCAGAGAAATGAAAGAACAACAGAGTCAAGATAATCCCAGAGTGTATTGATCTTGAAGCCATATAAATTATAGATTCAAATTCCTTCTGACAATATTCAAGTTATATAGTCTCTTTAGCCATTGTTTCAATCACTATAACTGCCTCCTACCTTTTTTAAAATTAAGAGGAATTAGTGACCAAATGAAATAGTGTTAAACTTTAATTCCTAATATCTGAAATACTAATGACAATATCTACCTTCTAGGGTTGTTTTATTCACTTATTACAGTTCACATAAAACAGCCCAGGGCCCAAAGTGCACAGAGACACTTAACAGCAATATTCATTGTAATTATTTATTTTTGTTAAGACAGAAAATATGCAGACCTTTATCACAGTTACATATAAGATGAAGCCACCACTTCATTCAGGGGGACGGTGAACATTTTGTTTTGAAATGTCAGTTTTTAAATGCTTATTTATATTCAAAGGGAAATTATAAACTAGATTGCACACCAGAAGTTTCTAACCTCTCCCCATTGGGACTGATACGGTGGGTGAGACAGAACAGCCACAGAAGTACCATGGCGCTGAGGACGGCCCTTCAGCACCCTGCGCATGTGCACACGTGCACACACGCACACGCGCACATACGCACACACGCGCACACATGCACACACTCACATGCACACACGCGCACATACACACACGCGCACACATGCACGCACGCGCACATACTCACACACGCACACACATGCACACATGCACACATGTGTGCACACACTCACATGCACACACGCGCACACATGCACATGCGTGCACACACTCACATACACACACGCACACATACGCACACATGCGCACACATGCACACACGCGTGCACACACTCACATGCACACACGCGCACATACGCACACATGCACACACATGCACACACGCACACACATGCACACACGCGTGCACACACATGCACCGACAATGTAGCTGACTGTGATTTTATGAAAATGTGATAATCATTTTTAAAAATTAATGTATTCAGATAAGTCACCCACTTTAAAACCTCAACATTTGATAATTTATAAAATAAAAATACAGTTATCCATTTTTTTTTTAAGAATTTGAATTGCATCACATAGCAGGAAAGCATATTAAAGGCTGCTTTGTACAAGCCCTAGCAAAGATAAAATCAGCTTTGGGGTACTATGTGTAATTTTCTTCACCTCCCTACAAAGGTATTCATCCCTTAATAAAACCAAATAAAATGAGATTTTGAGAGTGGCAGTGATGTTTTCATAGAATAACCTTAAATCAAGTCTAGTTAATACTGAACTTTGCAAATATTAGTTAACTTACAGGTGTTTGATTACAAAAACCTATTTGGAACATGCCCCCCCGCCACAGCTGACTGAGACATCCACTGGACTGCCCCCTCCCATTTGAAAACCCCTCCACAGAACTGTATTTACCCACATGCAATGCAAAGCACTCTCCAGTATTTTGTCCAAGGCTAGCAAATTTGAGATTTCTGTTTTAAGTTTATTATCATTTTATTTCCTAATGCAAGAGATCTATTAATCCACAGCCCACCATGTAAAATCCTACATATAGTGTGGGAAGTTGCTCATTATTGACATTTTATAACATTCTCATTATCTTTAAGTTTTGACAGTTATGAATAAAGTGGCTATAAATACCCACGTGCAGGTTTCTGTGTGGACGTAAGTTTTCAGCTCCTTTGGGTAAACAGCAAGAAGTGTGATTGCTGGGTCATATGGGGAGAGTGGGTTTAGTTTTGTAAGAAACCACCAAATGATCTTCCAAAGTGGCGGTGCCAACCTGCATTTCCACCAGCAACAAATGAGTTTCTGTTGCTCCGCATATTCGCCAGCATTTGGTGTTGCCCATGGTTTGAGTTTTCGCCATGTTAGTAGGTGTGCAGCGGTGTCTCGCTGTCTAATCTGCATTCCCCGGATGACTTAGGGAGCATAGTGTCTTTCCACATGCCTGCTTGTCATCTGTATATTTCCCTTTGGGAAGTGTCTGTCCAAATGTCTAACGCATTTTACTTGAGTGTTTTGATTTTCCTACAGTTGAGGTTTTTTTTTGGGGGGGGAAGATTTTATTCTTATTTTTTTTTAATTTAAACTTATTTAGTTTTAAGAGTTCTTTGTATGCTTTGGATAATAGTTCTTTATCAGATGTATCATTTGTAAATATTTCCTTCACATCTGTGGCTTAGTTTCTTATTCTCATGTTATAGAGCAGAATTTTTAAATCTTAATGAAGTTCAACATCTCAACGTTTTACAGATTATTCTTTTTCATTTATATTTAAAAAATCATTGACAAACCCTAGGTCATTTAGGTTGACTCCTCTTACCTTCTAGGAGTTGTATAGTTTGGCATTTTACATTGAGGTCTTTGGTCCATTTTGAGCTAATTTTTTTGTGAAGAATGTAAGATCTGTGTGTAGGTTAATTTTTTTGCATGTGGATGTCCATTTGTTCCAGCACCATCTGTGGAAATGTCAGTCTTTTCTCCATTGTATTGCCTTTGCTCCTTTGTCAGAAAAGATCAGTTGGCTATAATATTTGTTTGGGTCTATTTCTAGACTTCCTATTATGCTGCATCCCTCTATTTGTATATTTTACCACTTCCCAAAGGCTTGATGATTATAGCTTTAAGGTATTATTCGTTCTTTACAGTATGTCAGAATTTGTATCATGCTATAGTTTCACCTGGAACTTATACAATGTTAAGTGTTTTTTTGTTTGTTTGTTTATTTGTTTTTTTAAATTGAGGAGGAAAGAAAATTCAGAGTGGCTTAGAGAAATCTTGCAGAAGGGAAACTAAATTTCAGTTCTCTTGAAACCTAGAATTTACATACTTTTCTCAGCAGTTTTTTCCCACCATTTCATTTTACATATAATAATTATAAATAGTTGCAAAATTTATCAGGCATACACATTGTAAGAAAGTTTTACACATATAAGAAAGAGTAATTTTTACAATCCATCTAAGAAATTACTATGTCTATTTTACATTATGGAACTGAGACTCACAGCGGGGTACCTAGGTTCACAAAGCAAATACCAAGTCTGGTATCTGAATGGTAAATTCCTCTCTGTAATAATTACCTTATCTTTCTAAATATTGCTGGAAGATCAATCTTTCTAATGGAATTTTGAAAAAAAAAAACTTGAAGACTTAACCACATTTAAACTTGGTGCTCTACATTTCTGTTATATTCCATTTCCAAACAAAAGAGACAATATTTCTGATTTTTGATAAAAATACTGTTGTACTCACTCACTTATCCATGCAACAAATATTCACTGTGCTCAGCTGATGCCTTTTTATGTCCTTTTACTTAATCTCAACATGAAGGTGCTGCAGTTACTTTAGAGCAGTTACACAGACTCAGTGTTCTGGGTCGCAACACACTGAAACCTTTGTAAACAGATTTAGTGAGCAAAGAAATACTTTTGGGTTTTACTAAAAATTTCAGAATCCCCACCCCTGTTGGGCTACTGTCCATGGGGTCACAAAGAGTCAGATATGACTGAGCAATACGGCACAGCACAAAACTTTTAAGATATAAAAAGGAGAAGTACTAAAGTTCGGGTAAGCAATGAGAATGACCAGAAAGGAGGAATAAGGATTAGTGAAAGGAGGGGAATGGAATTGACCCCAAGGTCTATTGGTCTCTCATCACCATGGTAATGGAGACATCTGTCCTAGTGGACAGAGGACCAAGATGGATGGCCAAAGCTCCACCAGCTCCTCCTCTCTTGTAGAGCCTTAAGTGGAGCAGAAGTCAAGTGTTTTTACAGGTTGGACTTTACTATAACTCAAGGTCCTGCTGTCTTCAAGACAGCTGTTTGTTTGCAGAGGCCATCAGCCATTAATCAGAGAGACGGGGCCGAAGTTGCTGCTGGCCCAGCAGGCCCAGCATGTGGCTTTCAGAGCAAACCACCAAGTAAACAATACTGTGAAGTGGCTGAGCTCCTCAAAGCATTACCTAGAGACCAGTCTATTTAAGCCGGAAGAAAAATAGCACTTCTGCAGAGAATATCTGCAAGAAAAGTAGAGAAAATAAAAGCAGAAAAATTTCCCATTGTAAATGTCTTCAGTTTTATAGCTTTCTCAATAAGGACCCTGCTTTCATCATTTATTTTAAAGGTAATATTCATTAGGCTTCAAATAGAAGCAGAATTGATTCCCCCTTAAATATAGCTCCCCTGTTCTTCATCAGCTATGATAGTTGCTGTCTTGTCTTACCCATCTACAAACAGGAGACAGCCGCTGACAGTTCCTTCATCTGCTGTCCAAGGGTAACCATATACTTTATTCTCCAAACCTGGGACTTTTTTTGCTTGCTATAATTGTTAGACTGGACATAACAACAGCAGGTCTAAATTGGGACAGTTCCCAGGCACACCAGGACGTAAGGCCCCCTACACCGTACACAGTTACTTCAAGGAGAGAAGTGTGATTAGGTCACATTTGTAGTCACTGCTTTAAACCTAAATGGGATCCTGTATTTTTATTGGACTCAAATGGATATTTTATATTGTAATGTGCTTCAGTATAATTCTTTAGCCCTTCACCCACATTTCGCTGATTAATCTACTGTTCATACATTTGAATACATTTCTGCAAAATATGGAAAAGACACTTACATTAAAAATTCCTCAGTATGCCACCAGATAGAAAGAACCAGGCCAGAAAGCAATGTTATAATTTATGTGGTCTTTCCACCTGTTTTGCAAAAGTAAAAACAAACTAAGGGACATCGAGTCTCTTCCCTAAGGTCACATTGCTACCTACAAAAGACAGACCTTTTATGAGTACCTTTCCAAAGCATACTCCAAGCCACTGTCATTATCCATGAAACCCAGAACTCAAACAGATGAGCCACAGCCGACTCTATGGAAACAAACCCAAACTTAGCACCAAATGGTAGTGTCACAATGGTAGAATTTCTACCCTGCAAAAGACAATTAGACTGCTGAGGCATTCAGTTCAACACAATGAGTGAAATTAGCCCCCAGACAACTTATTTTGTACCCATCTTTTAGCTAAAAAATAAGAATGATGGCTTCACTTATCGAGCTTGGAATCAGATTTTATCAGTCATATTAAATGTCTCTGAAAAAATGTCATCAAAAGACTGGCTCCCAAAATTCATCTACATTTTCTGTAATGAACCTAACAAATTAATTTATAATGAATAGATGTCTTATTTTTACTTCAGAAAGCAGGCTTGATTTATGTTGATCTTTCTTTCCATATTTATTCAGATATAATTGACATATGATGATGTACAAATACAAGATAGTGATTTGCTGTAGGCGTATTTTGCAAAATGATTACCAGTATAATGTTAGTTAATACGTCCATGTTGTTGTTGTTCATTCGCTAAGTCACTTCCAACTCTTTGTGACCCTGCGGACTGTAGCATGCCAGGCTCCTCTGTCTTTCACTATCTCCCAGAGTTTGCTCAAAATCAGTCCACTGAGTTGGTGATGCCATCCAGCCATCTCATCCTCTGTCACCCCCTTCTTCTTCTACCTTCAATCCTTTCCAGTGTCAGGGTCTTTTCCAAAGAGTTGGCTCTTGGCATCAGATGGTCAAGTATCAGAGCTTCAGTCCTTCCAGTGAATATTCAGGGTTTATTTTCATAAGGAATGACTGGTTTGATCTCCTTGTAGTCCAAGGTACTCTCAAAAGTCTTATCCAGCACCACAGCTTGAAAGCATCAGTGTTTTGGCACTCAGCATTTTTATGGTCCAACACCCACAACCTTACATGACTACTGGAAGAAACATAGCTTTGACTATACAGACCTTTGCTGGCAAAATAATGTCTCTTTCTTAATATGCTGTCTAGGTTTGTCATAGCTTTCCTTCCAAGAAGAAAGCGCCTTTTTAATTTCATGCCTGCAGTCACTGTCCATAGTGATTTTTTAGCCCAAGAAAATAAAACCTGTCACTCTTCTACTTTTCCCCTTATGTTTGCCATGAAGTGATAGGACTAGATGCCCTGGAGTTAGTTTTTCAATGTTGAGTTTTAGGTCAGCTTTTTCACTCTCCTCCTTCACCTTCATCAAGAGGCTCTTTAGTTCCTCTTTGTTGTCTGCCATTAGGATGGTATCATCTGTATATTTGATGTTGCTGATATTTCTCCTGGAAATCTCGGTTCCAGTTTGTGATATATCTAGCCTGGCATTCCTCATGATGTACTCTGCATAGAAGTTAAATAAGCAGGGTCATAATATACAGCTTTGATGAGTTCCTTTCCCAGTTTTGAGCCAGTCCATTGTTCCAGGTGAGGTCCTAACTGTTGCTTCTTAATCTGCATAGGTTTCTCAGGAGGCAAGTAAGGTAGTCTAGTATTTCCATCTCTTTAAGACTTTTCCACAGTTTGTTGTGATCCACACAGTGAGAGGCTTTAATGGAGTCAATGAAGCACAAATAGATGTTTATTTCTGGAATTCCCTAGCTTTCTCTTTTATCCAGTGAATGTCAGCAATTTGATCTCTGGTTCCTCTGTGCATCTGGAGGTCTTTGGTTCACATACTGTTAGAGCCTAGCTTGTAGTGTTTTGAGCATTACCTTTCTTGCATGAGAACAATTGTACAGTAGCTTGAACATTCTTCGGCACTTTCCTTCTTTGGTATTGGAATGAAAACTGACCTTTTTCAGTCCTGTGTCCACTGCTGAGTTTTCCAAATTTGCTGATATATTGAATACAACACTTTAACAATATCATCTTTTAGGATTTTATATAGTTCAGCTAGAATTTCCTTACTTGCACTAGCTTTGTTTGTAGTAATGCTTCGTAAGGCCCACTTGACTTCACACTCTAGGATATCTTGCTCTACGTGACCACACCATTATGGTTATCATTATCATTAAGACTCTTTTTGTACAGTTCTTCTTTGCATTCTTGCCACATCTTCTTAATCTCTTCTGCCTATGTTAGCTCCTATTTCTGTCCTTTATCATGCACATCTTTGCAGGAAATTTTCCCTTGGTATCTCTAATTTTCTTGAAGATATTTCTAGTCTTTCCCATTCTATTGTATTCCTCTATTTCTTTGCATTATTCATTGAAGAAGGCTTTCTTTTCTGTCCTTGTTATTCTCTGGAAATCTTTCTTCAGTTGGGTATATATTTCCCATTTCCCCTTGCTTTTCACTTCTTTTCTTTTCTCAGTTATTTGTAAAGCCTCCTTAGATAACCATGTTGCCTTCTTATATTTCTTTTTCTGGGGGATGGTTTTGGTCACCACCTCCTGTGCAGTGTTAAGAATCTCCATCCATAGTTTTTCAGACATTCTGTCTACCAGATCTAATCCCTTGAATATATTGGTCACCTACACCACATAGTCAGAAGGGATTTGATTTAGCTCATATCTGAATGGTCTACTATTTTCCAACACTTTCCTCAATTTAAGCCTGAATTTTGCAATAAGGAGCTCATGATCTGAGCCACAGTCAGCTCCTGGTCTTGTTTTTGCTGACTATATAGAGCTTCTCCATCTTCAACTCAAAGAATATAATCAATCTTATTTTAGTATTTACCATCTGGTGATGTCCATGTATAGAGCTGTCTCTTGTGTTGTTGGAAAAGGTGTTTTTTATGACCAGTGAGTGCTCTTGACAAAACTCTGTTAGCTTTTGCCCTGCTTTATTTTGCAGTCCAAGGCCAGACTCGCCTGTTAACTCCAGGTGTCTCTTGGTTTCCTGCTTTTGCCTTCCCATCCCCTGTGTTGAAAAAGACATCATTTTGTGGTGTTAATTTTAGAAGGTCTTATAGGTCTTCATAGACCCGGTCTGCTTGAGCTTCTTTGGCATCAGTGGTTAGAGCATAGACTTAGATTACTGTGCTATTGAATGGTTTGCCTTGGAAATGAACCGAGATCAGTCTGTTGGAGATTGCACCCAAGTACTGCATTTCATACTCCTGTTGACTATGAGGCCTACTCCAAGTCTTCTAAGGGATCCTTGCCCACAGTAGTAGATATAATAGTCATCTAAATTAAATTTGTTTCATTTAGTTCACTGATTGCTAAGATGTCAATGTTCACTCTTGCCATCTCCTGCCTGACCATGTCCAATTTGCCTTGATTCGTGGACCTCGCATTCTAGGTTCCTTGGCAATACTGTTCTTTATAGCACTGGACTTTACTTTCATCACAAGACACATCCACAACTGAGAGTCTTTTCAGCTTCGGCCCAGCCACTCCATTCTTTCTGAAGCTATTAGTACTTACCCGCACTCTTTCCCCGTTGGACACCTTCTGACCTGGGGGCTCATCTTCCATATCTTTTTGCCTTTCACTCTGTTCATGGGGCTCTCCTGGCAAGAATACTGGAGTGGTTTGCCTTTCCTTTATACAGCGGACCATGTTGTGTCAACCCTATCACTTCACACACTTACTGTCATTTTTGTGGTGAGAATTTTGGAGATCTCCTTTGGGCTTCCCTGGTAGCTCAGAGGTTAAAGCGTCTGCCTGCAGTGCGGGAGACCTAGGTTTGATCCCTGGGTCGGGAAGATCCACTGGAGAAGGAAATGTCAACCCACTCAAGTATTCTTGCCTGGAAAATCCATGGACGGAGGAGCCTAGGGGGCTACAGTCCACCGGGTCCCAAAGAGTCAGACATGACTGAGCAACTTCATTTTCACTTTCACTTTCTCAACAACTTTCAAATATACATTGTTGTTAGGCGCAGTCCCCATGCACACTGTACCCTCACTTTTTTTTTTCTTTATCCATTCATTTCCATGTCTTGGTCGTTGTGAATAGTGCTGCAGTGAGCACGGCAGTGCAGATTTACGTGAGTTCACTTCCTTGGGATGTGCACGCAGAATTGGGACTGCTGGATCATGTGGTTCTATTTTTATATTTTTGAGGAACCTCCATACAGATTTTTCTGTGGCAGCTGCATCAGTTTACATGCTCACCATATGTTGATCCTTTTAAGTGAAGTCTGCCTGAATCTAGAAATGTTAGTTCCAAAAATGAACTGGCTTATTGCACTTTATTCCAAAGGTAGTTTAAGGATAAAATTTGGCCGAGTTCTTCTCTCCCTTGCTTTGAATCCAAATAAAGAATCTGAAACTGCTTAAAGTATATAGAAATAGTGAATGTAATAAATGTTTTGATGGAAATCCTAGAGTCAGCATGAAATATGATCTGTGTTATTGAGAATGAGGGTGGCTCTGCTTAGCTGCACTAATGTTATGACTCTACCATCTGTGCCATTATCCAAAACTGGACTTGAAAGAGATCAAAATATAGGAATAGGATAGTGCAGTCTGAGTTTGGATGGCAAGTAAGAGGATAGAATATATGCACATCATTTGCCAAGAAAGGGAAAACTCCAAAATGTACATTTAGATACGAATAAGTATGAAAGAGTCACTAAGAAGAGAAAATATATAATTTTAAAGTTATTTGTTTCTATATTTAGGACAAGTCATCATTAAGATAAAATAGAGTAAACTTCAGGCTATTATTTCAAGCATGTTCATATGAGATTAGACCATGGTTTTCAATCACGTGAAACCAAACTTTACATTTTTCTAAATTTTCTAAAACACAGCATCCTAGTACTATCTGTTGCATATTAACTCAATAAATAGTATCAAATAAAATGAAGCAAACTTCTAGCTTAGTTCAGTTCAGTTCATTTCAGTCGCTCAGTTGTGTCCAACTCTTTGTGACCCCATGAATCGCAGCACGCCAGGCCTCCCTGTCCATCACCCACTCCCGGAGTTCACTCAGACTCACATCCATCGAGTCCGTGATGCCATCCAGCCATCTCATCCTTGGTCGTCCCCTTCTCCTCCTGCCCCCAATCCCTCCCAGCATCAGAGTCTTTTCCAATGAGTCAGCTCTTCCCATGAGGTGGACAAAGTACTGGAGTTTCAGCTTTAGCATCATTCCCTCCAAAGAAATCCCAGGACTAATCTCCTCTAGAATGGACTGGTTGGATCTCCTTGCAGTCAAAGGGATTCTCAAGAGTGTTCTCCAACACCACAGTTCAAAAGCATCAATTCTTCGGCACTCAGCCTTCTTCACAGTCCAACTCTCACATCCATACATGACCACTGGGAAAACCATAGCCTTAACTAGATGGACCTTTGTTGGCAAAGTAATGTCTCTGCTTTTGAATATGCTATCTAGGTTGGTCACAACTTTTCTTCCAAGGAGTAAGTGTCTTTTAATTTCACGGCTGTGATCACCATCTGCAGTGATTTTGGAGCCCCAAAAAACAAAATCAGCCACTGTTTCCACCGTTTCACCGTGTATTTGCTATGAAGTGAAGGGACCAGATGCCATGATCTTCATTTTCTGAATGTTGAGCTTTAAGCCAACTTTTTCACTCTCCACTTTCAATTTCATCAAGAGGCTTTTTTAGTTCCTCTTCAGCTTAAATTCAATGGATATCCTGTACATATTAAGATTTGGGGCAAAATATTTTGATATCCAGCTAAGTAAAGCAGATATAATTTATTTGAGGAAAAACAAACAAACAATAAATCGGAAGTCCGAAGTCCTGGCTTTGAATCTAATTTATGTGTTGTGTGTTTTTTGGTAATTTATCAGACTTCTTGCTCAATAATCTCAAGGAAAAATGATGACAATCTCACAAAATAATTATATATATATTAGAGTAAGAGTATAAAAACATTTTCATTAGAAGAAAGACAAAGCACAAAATTGATATTAAAAAAATGCTTTAAACTATTTAATCTTTCTTTCAATCCTTTGACACAGTGCTCAAATGCCCCCCGATCTGGAAGAACACTGACACTTACATATGAGTACTCGTGGAAGAGGTGGCGTTAGAATTTTCAGTTTCCTTCAGGCAGATAGTTTCACACCATTACATGCAATTGCTTTAGAAAAGAAGCAGTAATGATGCAGTCCCTAGAATGAACAGCTCACTTGTGATTTTGTGAAAGACTCAGTAAAAGAACAAAATGAAAGAGCTCTGTCTCTGCTGATCCATGCCTGTCTGGGTCCACGTCCCAGGGATTACCATTATTAACTATGCACGGATGCTTTAGAGAGAGGTGTGTGCCCAGTAATCTGGTGTATCGATGCAGCTTTCCTGCTTCTCAAACGCATTCCCATCTTCTTTCATCCAGTAAAGAGTGTTCCTTTAGGGGAAGATATTTGATAATAGAAGAAAAAGATGGAGTGGGTAAATCAAAGTTGTTCTGAAGTAGAGAATTTAATTGACATACAAGTTTTGCGTTATCTACAAAAGGATAAAGATAAAGGATATTTATCTGCATAAGGATAAAGAAGAGAAAAAATAATTGACTCTCCTTGGAGTGGAGTGGCTGGTAAAGTCTTCTTGAAAGTGAAAACTATGGAACTGATTCTGGAACTGGAGTGGGTGTTTTCTTTAGTTCTCTTAAACTCAGTTGTATGCTGGTAAACGGTTAATAGCCAGTTGGGTAGAAGAGCTTAATTTATAGCATTCTCTAATCTGCTTGGTCTAAACTCTTCCACGCTGACCAATGCCTAGCTATCCACATAGAGTCACTGGATATGACATTGGGAAGAGATGGGCATTAGTGCTCTCTTTGTAATATTTCCACCAGGCAATACTTTGGGAGTGCAGAAGAATGCCAAATACAGTAAAATAATTAGGAATGTATGAGATCTGAGTAGTTATTACCTCTATTTTTAATATAGTTGCTTTAATTTTAAGTTTACATAATTTAACCACTAATATTGACTATTTTTAGCAACCAGCTTGCAACTTTCCTGAGTATTTAGCATTGGTTTCTCACATTCAATTTTTCACACTCTTTCAGAGATATGGTAACCAGAATGTAAGGGCATATTCTAAATGCTGACACATGCTATAATTTAAAGAGCAGAAGATAATTATTTGCCAGCCCTTGAGGGCAAGAGTTATTAGGAAGACCTTAAGATTCTCCCTGTATTCTTGAGGTATGGTTTGAAATCCTTTAATTGATAGATAAAGTTTGGGTTTTGGAGAAGGGAATGGCAAACCTCTTCAGTATTGTTGCCTTGAGAACCCCATGAACATTATGAAAAGGCAAAAAAAAAAAAAATGACACTGAAAGATGAACTCCCCAGGTCAATAGGTGCCCAAGATGCTACTGCAGAAGAGTGGAAAAATAGCTCCAGAAAAAACAAAGAGGCTGAACCAAAGCAAAACGACTCAAAGTTGTGGACATGACTGATGATGGAAATCCAATGCTGTAAAGAACAATATTGCATAGGAACCTGGAATATTAGGCCCATGAATCAAGGTAAAATGGAAGTGGTCAAGCAGGAGATGGCAAGAGTGAACATTGACATTTTAGCAATCAGTGAACTAAAATGGACCAGAATGAGCTAATTTAATTTAGATAACTGTTATATCTATGACTGTGGGCAAGAATCCCTTAGACAAAATAGAGTAGCCATCAGAGTCAACAAAAGAGTATGAAATGCAGTACTTGAGTGCAATCTAAAAAAGACAGAATGATCTCAGTTCGTTTCCAAGGCAAACCATTCAATATCACAGTAATCCAAGACTATGCCCCAACCACTAAGAAGCAGAAGTTGAACAGTTCTATGAAGAGCTTCAAGACCTTCTAGAACTAACACCAAAAAAGATGCCCTTTTAATCATAGGGCACTAGATGGAAAAAGTAGGAAGTCAAGAGATACCTGGAGTAAATAACAGGCACGTTTTGCCTTGGGGTACAAAATGAAGCAGGGCAAAGGCTAACAGAGTTTTGCCAAGAGAACACACTTGTCATAGCAAACATCCTCTTCCAAAAACACAAGAGACGACTTTACACATGACATCACCAGATGGTCAATACTGAAATCATATTGATCATATTCTTTGTAGCCAAAGATAGAGAAGCTCTATAGAGTCAGCAAAAACAAGATCAGGAGCTGCCTGTGACTCAGATCGTGAATTCCTTATTGCCAAATTCACGTGAACTGAAGAAAGTAGGGAAAACCACTAGACCATCCAGGTATGACCTAAATCAAATCCCTTATGATTATAGAGTGGAAGTGACAAATAGATCCAAGGGATTAGATTTGATAGCCTGCCTAAAGAACTGTGGAGAGAGTTACAATGACAGTTGTAACAAAGTTACAAACTGTACAATGCCAGTAGTGCAAAATTGTACAAAGTACAATTGTACAAAGATGTACAAAGACAGATGTACAAAGTACAGTGACAGTTCTACAAAGGTACAGTCGCAGAGTTACAATGACAAAGCTATTTACAAAGACAGTTGTACGCTATGTAGAACTATGACAGAGTTACAATGACAGTTGTAACAAAGTTACAAACCGTACAATGACAGTTGTATAAAGCTGTAAAAAGTACAACTGTACAAAGGTGTACAAAAGTACCACGAAGTTGTGCAAAGTACAACAAAGTTGTACAAAGCTGTCTTTGTACAAAGACAGTTGTACAAAGTACAATAACAGTTGTACAAAGTCAGGCAGATAGACTGCCTGAAGAACCATGGACAGAGTTACAATGACAGTTTGTACAAAAGTACAAACTGTACACTGACAGTTGTACAAAGTTGCAACCATGTAACATTGTACAGGAGGCAGCGATCAAAGCCATCCCCAAGAAAAAGAAATGCAAAAAGGCAAAATGGTTGTCTGAGGGGGCCTCACAAATAGTTGAGAAAAGAAGAGAAGTGAAAGGCAAAGAAGAAAAGGAAAAATATATTCATCTGAATGCAGAGTTCCAAAGAATAGCCAGGAGAGATAAGAAAGCCTTCCTAAGTGATCAATGCAAAGAAATAGAGGGAAACAATAGAATGGGGGAAATTAGAGATCTCTTCAGGAAAATTAGAGATACCAAGGGAACACTTCCTGCAAAGATGGGCAAAATAAAGGATAGGAATCATATGGAACCAACAGAAGCAGAAGATGTTAAGAAGAGGTGGCAGGAATACACAGAAGAACTATACGAAAAAGTTCTTAATGGCCTGGATAACCCATGATGGTATGATCACACACCTAGAGCCCGACATCCTGGAGTGCAAAGTCAAGTGGACCTTAGGAAGTATCACTACAAACAAAGCTAGTGGAAGTGATGAAATTTCAGTTGACCTATTTCAAATACTAAAAGATGATACTGTGAAAGTGCTGGCACTTGGTATCCCAGCAAATATGGAAAACTCAGCAGTGGCCATGGGATTGGGAAAGGTTCATTTTCATTTCAATCCCAAAGAAAGGCAATGACAAAGAATGTTCAAACTACCACACAATTTCACTAATCTCACATGCTAGTAAAGTAATGCTCAAAATTCTCCCAGCTAGGCTTCAACAGTACATGAACCGTGAACTTCCAGATGTTCAAGCTGGATTTAGAAAAGTTAGAGGAACCAGAGACCAAGTTGACAACATCCGCTGGATCACTGAAAAAGCAAGAGTTCCAGAATACATCATATGAAATGCCGGAATGGATGAAGCACAAGCTGGAATCAAGATAGAAGGGAGAAATATCAATAACCTCAGATATGCAGATGACACCATGCCTATGGCAGAAAGTGAAGAGAAACTAAAGAGCTTCTTGATGAAGGTGAAATAGGAGAGTGGAAAAGCTGGTTTGAAATTCTACCTTCAAAAAACTAAGATCATGGCATCCAGTCCCATCAGTTTATGGCAAATAGATGGGGGAAAAGTAGAAACAGTGATAGACTTTATTTTCTTGGTCTCCAAAATCACTACAGATGGTGACTGTAGCCATGAAATTAAAAGACACTTGCTCCTTGGAAGAAAAGCTATGATGAACCTAGACAGCATATTTTAAAGCAGAAATATTACTTTACTGATAAAGGTCCATATAGTCAAAGTTATGGTTTTTGCAGTAGTCATGTGTAGATGTGAGAGTTGGACCATAAAGAAAGCTGAGTGCCAAAGAATTGATGCTTTTGAATTCTGGTTCTGGAGAGAAGATTCTTGAGAGTCCCTTGGACTGCAAGGAGATCAAACCAGTCAATCCTAAAGGAAATCAGTTTTGAATGTTCATTGGAAGGACTGGTACTGAAGCTGAAGCTCCAAAGCTTTGGTCACCTGATGTGATGAACTGACTCATTGGAAAAGACCCTGATGCTGGGAAAGATTGAAGGCAGGAGGAGATGGGGATGACAGAGGATGAGATGGTTGGATGCCGTCACTAACTCAACGGACAAGAGTTTGAGCAAGCTCTGGGATTTGGCGATGGACAGGGAAGCCTGGCATGCTGCAGTCCATGGGGTCTCAAAGAGTCTGACACACCTGAGCGACTGAACTGAACAGATGAACGTTATGTAAATTTTATGAACTTATCTTCTGGAATCAAGATTCCCAGGAGAAATATCAGAACCTCAGATATGCGGATGACCAACTCAGTGGACGTAAATTGAGTGAACTATGGGAGACAGTGAAGGACAGGGAAGCCTGGCATGCTGCAGTCCATGGGGGAAACAAAGACTTGCTTAGAAACTGAACAACAACCACACGGACACATCAGGATCTTTTCTGTCTGTTTTCTGTCAGTTTCTACAAACATTGTAAGAAATCTTGTCCTTAGTAAAATATATTCTAGATTGAGATTTTTTTTAATACATATTTGATTGCAATGCTTATTGAATAATAAAAATCACTGAAAAAAGTTTTCCTTATCATTTTTTTCTGGTTTTATTTAACCAATTGTATTTTTATTGTTGAATTATTGTAGTTTCAGTCTCATCAAAAACACAGTGAAGCTAAAAATGTATCATCATAAAATTTCTGGTGTAATTGGTGCCATAAGAAAAGAATGAAAATAAATCATTTATACAAGCTGAAAACTTTGTTTTATATACACAAAGTAAAAATTTATGATTTCAAAAGCACCAGAAAAAGATAGTTAGAATGCTTTGTAAATGCCCAAAACTAGAATGCAACATCCTGTACAAGCTGGCCGTGTGTTGTAACACAGCATTTAAAATGGAAGGTCCCATCTTCTGAGGTGTAGGAGACACAGCCCAACATCAGTAGACAAAGCTGTGTATGTGCTGATGTTTGGACAGAGACTGACACAGCAAATGCTCTCTTCTCTATGGCTCTTACTTTGTGGAAACTATGGTTTAAGATCTGTGTAAGGTTATTCTCTTCCCCAGTGCCATCTTTCAGGTTGAAATGCAAAAGAAAATAATAGTAATAGTAATAGTGCTTACTGTCAACCTTGCATTGATTTCAGTCCATTTATGAGCAAGTTATTTTCCTGACAAGCATGGCTCTCTAAGAAATGAGAATAAACTAAAGAGGAATGCACAGAGAAGGACGGCAGGAAGCCTGCGCTCTTTTTATGGCCTTCAGCACTTAACCCGGCCCTGGCCTGATTGAAACACATTTCTTCTAAATAAAGTACCTGATACAATTTTAGGAAAATATGTAAGTGCATCTGTTTTTTCCTTTTAGAAGATTCAGAACCTTGCTATGTTTTGAGAAAATACTAGATATAAAGAAAGACTCATAAAACTAAAATTTTACAACAATTTGAACTATTCATTCTGATGAAATAAAAATCCTAGGAGAGTTTTAGAAGCTGATTATTCTTGTCAGTGCTGATCCTTGTAATTTTCATGGAATAACTATATCATACCTGAGATTTTGTGAAATGTTGTTGTGCCTACAGCTGCTTGGCATCCTGGAAAACTTGTCATGTAATGTAGGGAGGGTGCCATTATTGTTTCCATTTGCCCTGGAGGAAACTGAGGCTCAGGATTTCAACTATTTTTATTCACCTGGACATTCATTCATTTACTCAACAGATAGATAAGCTGATAATCATGCACCTTATTTATTTATTTTTTTGCTGAATATATTAGATAACAGTCTAGGCATCACGTCAGACTTTCCCACCTGGGGATCTGGCAAAGGAACTGGGAACTCCCAGGGAATCTGAATTTTGAGGACAGTGAGATTTGGTTACAGAACTTCTACAGGACTGGGGAAACAGAGACTCTTGGAGGGCACAGACAAAACCATGTGTGTACCAGGACCCACAGGAAAGGAGCGGTGACCCCACAAGACACTGAGCTAGACCTGCTTGTCAGTTTCCTGTGGAGGTGTGGGCTGGCAGTGGCCTGCTGCAGGGACAGAAACAGCAGTCCTGGGAGGTGTGTGTTGGCACACGCCATCTTGCAGGTCGCCAGTAGCCCTGCCATAGAGCCTATAGAGGGAAGGAGCACAGCCCCACCCATCAGCAGACAATTGGATTAAAGGTTTATTTAAAAAAAAAAAAAAAAAAAAAGGTTTATTGAGCAGAACCCTGACCAGCAGAGCAAGATCCAACTGTCCCCACAGCCAGCCCCTCCTATCAGGAAGTCTATACAAGCTTCATCCCCCTCCATCAGTGGGCAGACAGAAAAAACACAAAGTAGAATCCATAGGGTCTAGAATAAAACCACAATCAGAGAGAGCTAACCAAAATGATCACATGGCCTTATATAACTCAATAAAGCAACACGCCCTACCATGCTGGGCCACCAAAGATGGACAGGTCATGGTGGAGAGTTCTGGCAAAACATGGACCACTGGAGAAGTAAATGGGAAACCACTCCAATATTCTTACCTTGAGAATTCCATGAACAGTATGAAAAGGCAAAAAGGATATAACACTGAAAATGAGCCCCCCAGGTCAGTAGGTGTCCAATATGCTACTAGGGAAGATCAGAGAAATAGCTCCAGAAAGAATGGTGAGGCCGAGCCAAAGCAGAAACTACACTCAGCTGTGGATGCATCTGGTAGTGAAAATGAAGTCCTATCCTGGACTTTACCCTAGTCTGTACCCCAACCACCAATGCCAAAGAAACGGAAGTGGACCAGGTCTATGAAGACCTATAAGACCTTCTAGAACTAACACCACAAAAATATGCTGTTTTTATCATACAGGATAGGAGTGGAAAATGTAGGAATTCAAGAGACCTGAAGTAACGGCAAATTTGGCTTTGGAGTACAAAATAAAGCAGGGCAAAGGCTAACAGAGTTTTGTCAAGAGAACCCACTGGTCATAGCAGACACCCTCTTCCAACAACACAAGAGAAGACTCTACACATGGACATCACCAGATGGTCAATACTGAAATCAGATAGATTATATTCTTTACAGCTGAATATGGAGAAGCTCTATACACTCCAGCAAAAGCAACACCTGGTGCTGAGCAGGTTCAGATCATGAGCTCCTTATTGCAAAATTCAGGCTTAAATGGAAGAAAGCAGGGAAAACCAGTAGACCATTCAGATATGACCTAAATCAAATCTCTTATGACTATGCAGTGGAGATGACTAATTGATTCAAGGGTTTAGATCTGGTAGATAGAGTGCCTGAAGAACTACAGATGGAGGTTCATAACATTGTAAAGAGGTGGTGACCAAAATCATCCCAAAGGAAAAGAGATGCAAGAAGGCAAAGTGGTTGTCTGAGGAGGCCTTACAAATAGCTGAGAAAAGAAGAGAAGAAAAATGCAAAGGAAAAAGGGAAAGAGATACACCCATCTGAAGGCAGAGTTCCAGGGAATAGCAAGGAGAGATAAGAGAGCCTTCTTAAGTGAAAAATGCAAAGAAATAGAAGAAAACAGTAGAATGGGAAAGTCTAGAGATCTCTCCAAGAATATTGGAGACACCAAGGGAACATTTTATGCAAAGAGGGGCACAATAAAGGACAGGAAAAGCAAGGGCCTAGCAGAAGCAGAAGAGATTAAGAAAAGGTAGCAAGACTACACAGAAGAGCTATACAAAAAAAGTCTTAATGACCCTGAAAACCATGAGGGTGTATTCACTCACCCAGGGTCAGACATCCTGGAATGTGAAGTCAAGTGAGCCTTAGGAAGCATTAGCAGGAATAAAGCTAGTGGAGATGATGAAATTCCAGCTGAGGTATTTCATATCCTAAAAGATAATGGTGTTAAATTGCTGGACTCAATGTACCGGCAAGTTTGGAAATTTGAGCAGTGGCCACAGGACTAGAAATGATCAGTTTTCATTCCAATCCCAAAGAAGGGCAATGGCAAAGAATGTTCAAACTACTGCACAGTTGTAATCATTTCACATGCTAGTTATGTAATGCTCAAAATCCTTCAAGCTAGGTTTCAACAGTATGTGAATAAAGGACCTGAAGATGTACAAGCTGGATTTAGAATAGAAACGGGAACCAGAAATCAAATTGTCAACAGCCGTTGGATCGTTGGAAAAACAAGAGAATTCCAGAAAGACATTTACTTCTGCTTAATTGAGACCATGCTAAAGCCTTTGATTGTGTGGATCACAACAAACTGTTGAAAATTCTTAGAGATGTGCCTGTCAGACCACCTTACCTGTCTCTTGAGGAACCTGTATGCACGTCAAGAAGCAACAGTTAAAAACTTACATGGAACAAGGGACTGGTTCGAAATTGGGAAAGGAGTATGTTAAGGCTGTACATTGTCACTCTGCTTATTTAACTTCTATGCAGTGTATATCATATGAAATCCTGGGCTGGATGAATCACAAGCTGGAATCAAGATTACCAGGAGAAAGATGAACAACCTCAGGTATGCACATGATACCACACTAATGGCAGAAAGTGAAGAGGAACTAAAGAACCTCTTGATGAAGGTGAAAGAAGAGAATGAAAAGCTGGCTTAAAACTCAGCATTCAAAAGACTAAGATCATGACATTCTGTCCCATCTGTTAAGTCACTTCAGTCATGTCCAACTCTGTGTGACCCCAGAGATGGCAGCCCACCAGGCTCCCCCGTCCCTGGGATTCTCCAGGCAAGAACACTGGAGTGGGTTGCCATTTCCTTCTCCAATGCATGAAAGTGAAGTCACTCAGTCGTGTCCAACCCTCAGCGATCCTATGGACTGCAGCCCACCAGGCTCCTCCATCCATGGGATTTTCCAGGCAAGAGTACTGGAGTGGGGTGCCATTGCCTTCTCCATCACTTCATGGAAAAAATGGGGAAAAAGTGAAAACAATGACAGACTGTTTTCTTGGGCTCCAAAATCACTGCAGATGGTGACTGCAGACATGAACTTAAAAGACACTTACTCCTTGGAAGAAAAGCTGTGACAAGCCTAACAGCATATTAAAAAACAGAGACCTAAATTTTCCATCAAAGGTTCATATAATCAAAGCTATTTTTCCAAATAGTCATGTATAGATGTGAGTGTTGGACCATAGAAATGACTGAGAGCTTAAGAATTGATGCTTTTGAATTGTGATACTGGAGAATATTGTTGAGAGTCCTTTGGACAGCAAGGAGATCAAGCCAGTCAATCCTGAAGGAAATCAGCCCTGAATATTCATTTAAAGGCTAATACTGAAGCAAGCTTCAATAATTTTCCCAGCTTATGTGAAGAACCAACCCATTGGAAAAGACCTTGAACCTGGCAAAGATTGAGGGCAGGAGAAGAAGGGGGTGACAGGATGAGATGGTTAGATGGCAACCCTGACTCAATGGACATGAGTTTGAGCAAACTCTGGAGATAGTGAAGGACAGGGAAGCCTGGTGTGCTGCAGTACATTGGTTCACAAAGATTCACACTTGACTTAGAGACTAAACAACAACAAATATTTGACATAAATATGAAACACCTCATGAATTTGAACATCATCCATTTTTAGGGTCCATGCTAACCTTCTCTGTCATTTGAATTTCAGTGTCTGCATTACTAAACCAGCACCAATATATACTTTTATATGAACAGATATTTCATTGACATAATTTAATGGTTTTTGAGGCATATTCTTCAATCTGTTCTTACGAGGATGAGAGAGAGGAGTGAAGAGAATGATTCTAAAGAAAGGAGAGTAGGGTATAGAGGCAGGAGCTCTTTCCAGCATGCTGAATAAAACAAAAGTAAAAAGCAAACCCTCAGAATCTCAACACTGAATTCATAGATTAGAGAGAAGCTGAGTCTCTGCCTGATTTTCACATTTCTAGGGTTGCTCTAAGGGACATTTAGGATATCAAGCTGCTTCCTTCGATAAATACCTCGTTGTACCTCAGTGCTTACTTTAATTCATTTTAGATAAGATCTATAGCCTTGTTTCCACACACCCTGAGACTTTGTGTTTATTCCATTTAAGTGATTTTTCACAATATTTCCCCCAGGGGTTATTTAGAACCCTGTTGAGTCAATTATTTGATTAAAATTAAGTTTGGTAACAAACAAGATACTGATTATTTCCCTAACAAATTATATCTTATTTGGTCAAGACAATGCATAAGTAAAGGATACACACAAACTAATATTCTTGCAGTAATTTTAAGTACAATTATTAGTATTCAGGATGTTAAATTTCAAACCAAGTAGAAAATTATTTCTCTAAGTGTTGTTAACCCCTTAGATTGTATATGTTCCTTGGATGTAATTAAAAAATATCAGATGGGTAACTTTATACACATGTTTATGTGTGTGTGTGTGGGGGGGGGTGCTTCCCTGCCGTCTCAGTCAGTAAAGAATCTGTCTATAATGCAGGAGACCTGAGTTTGATCCCTGGGTTGGGAAGATCCCCCGGAGGAGGGCATGGCAACCCACTCCAGTATTCTTGCCTAGAGAGTCCCATGGACAGAGGAGCCTGGCAGGCTACCATCCATAGGGTCACGAAGAGTTGGATATGACTGAGTGACTAAGCACAGCCCTATATGTATGGGTACAGATATGTGTGTTGGGGTAGTGTGTGTATATTCATCTGCATGTGTTTGTATATATTAATATCCCAAATAAACACAAATAGAAAAGGTATCTTTAAAAAAAAAAGACTGAATTCTTTGATGCATAGATAGACAAAATAAAATCCTGATTAAATATAGTATTTTATTTTTTAATCCTTTTTTAAAAGTTTTTATTGGCATATAGTTACTTTCCCTGGTGGCTCAGATTGTAAAGAATCTGACGGCAATGTGGTTTGATCTCTGGGTTGGTAAGATCCCCTGAAGAAGAGAATGGCAACCCACTCCAGTATTTTTGCCTGGAGAATCCCATGGACAGAGAAGCCTGGTGGGCTACAGCCTATGGGGTCATAAAGAGTTGGACACAACTGAACAACTTTCACTCCCTATATTTGCTTTACAAATATAGTGTTGTTTATTGGTAAGTTTGTATAAAGTTGTGTATATAGTTATGTTAGTTTCAACTATACAGCTATTTGTATACATATACTCCCTCTATTTTGGATTTCCTTCCCTTTTAAGTTAAATATAATATTTTTGTGGACTTTTAGTCATGGAAATTTAGTCTTCAGAGTGTGTGTTGTGTTGCCTTCATGACAAGCTCTTGCGTACTTTGACCCTGACTTTTTCCATAAGCTTTGTGGACAGTTCTAATGATGCTAGAATCAGGCTCCCTATTTTCCTTCTGAATCTGGGTATCTTAGTTAGAAATCTATATTTAGCACTGTGGTGAGATGAAGGTCCAGCCATTCCTCATATAAAGATAATACAGAAAATGGTCTTGATTTTTCTATTTTCATTGAACTGGTGTAGTGGCAGGTAAAATAATACAAGGCAGGTAAAAATCAGATTTCTTACCTTAGTTGATTTTTCCTCATGGGGAAAAAAACTCAGTGCTGTTGACCACCATCAACATGACCCCAGTAAGATATTTTGCAAATCTTATCCTAAGGAATATTAAGCCATCTGTACTTTCTGACTGGTTTCCATTTTGTACAGACTATCGCAGTTTTGGAAGAGAATTGATTCAAGTAATTAACATGGAACTGGAGGGGAAAGCCTTCTTTGTATAAAGGTATTTTAATTTTGAGATATAAACTTTGATTCCTTGACCCATCTGATGGCTGGAGATTTTCAATCAGCGTCAGTGAAGTTTAAACGAAGCTTTATCTCAGTGGCATCAAAGGCATGGCTGAATCCCATCCTTTCTGTGGAGCCCTAGCCATGTGTCTTATAACTGCTTACAGAAAACTTCTGCTTCAGGGTCTCTTAATAAAGTCAGACTTGGCTGATCCCAGACTGAATGGCTGAGCTTCACCTTGCAGACAGCCTGGTGTACTAAAAGTCTCTCCTGGAGTCTTAACAAATGAACAGTAACCACGAGAGACCAGATTCATAGAGCACTTGTGGGGTGTCAGGCGCCATACAGATTGCTAGTATGTTTAATGTCCTTAATAATCCCCTGAAGTTGACATTAGGACCATGCTGTCCTATGAATGAGCTAACAGACAAACTCAGAGGTAAAGGAATGTGTACAGCATCCCATGGCTCATGTATATCCGAGGAGAATTTGATCTTAAATATTCCGACTCCAGAGCCCAAACTCCCAACCACTACCTGAGACTCGCCTTGTGTTATTAAATCAAAGAATACAGATGAAGGTATTTACAGATGAGCTGTAAAATGTCAGGTAGGTATGTTGATAATATAGCTTATTTCCAGGGGCACATTGATGAGCATACAGTCAGTCCTGAATAAAACTTGATTATTAGTGTATTGTTCAAAATGAACACCGTGTGAGTTGGTTTTGCTCTTACCAGTTTGAAATTATTGCTATTCTTTCAGATTACACAATCAAGACAGGCTCTGACTTGGAAATTTTATTTTCATATTTTAGATTCACATGACACTGTTTCTCTAAAGAAGTTAACATTTTATAGTCCACTTGGGAATGTTATTTTATGCTGTATGATTTTTCTCCCTATTTCTATTGCATATTGGTAACTCAAGATATTTACTGATATTTTTTATGAGAGTGTTAAGGGAATTAATCTAATAGAGTTTGTAATTGATTTGCACTTGTTTGAAAAGCCCACGCTGTTAATAAAAACAGCACTGCTTTCCTGTTATCTGTTTTATCATGTGAGCATTGCCTTTCTCCTGCAGTGGGAGATCCAAAGGGATTGATTCATGGTTTATTCCTCATTGCAAAGAAGGAAAAATTGGGTTACCCAGGAGTGGTTGGTAAAGAGAAAACCTACTAACTGTGTTTCAAAGATTTGAATGCTACATGGAGTTCCAGATAACCATAGGGCAAGTGACCTATTTCCCAAATTAACAACAACAACAAAAAATGTCAGGGTAATGTACTAGACTAGAGCCCAATATTATATTATTTTTGTCACAGCACCTACACAAGAAATCAACAAAGAAAGGTCCTCTCTGTAATAGTCTTCATTATCCACTTCTCACTTCTCCAACAGCTATAGGAGAAAATAGAAATCGTTTTAGTTCCCTGAACTTCCTTGCTATGCCACAGAAATCTGTTGCTATGAATATTTAGCACTGAGTTCCTAGAACTGGAACAACTTGCATGTTATTTCAAGAATTGTGTGCTATTTATATAAATTGTTCCTGAATGCTTATATTAGCATTTAGGAAATTAGACTAATTTAAAGGAGATGTTACCACTCCATGTTCAGTTTAATGACAATGTTCTGAAGACCTAAAACTAAGAGAATAAGCTATTTATATTAGATTATCTGCCGTATGAGAGGGCTTCCCTGGTGGCTCAGACAGTAGAGAATCTGCCTGTAATGCAGGAGACCTGAGTTTGATCCCTGGGTTGAGAAGATCCCCTGGAGAAGGAAATGACAACCCACTTTAGTATTCTTGCTGGGAGAATCCCATGGACAGAGTAGCCTGGAGGGCTACAGTCCATGGGGCCACAAAGAGCTGGACACGACTGGGTGACTAACACTTTCCACCATATGAAGTATATACATTTAATATACATTACTTCATAAGTCTAGAATGGCATTGTTAATACAAACAGCAAAACAAGTGGCACATAAAACAATTCCTTCAGGATTAATAGGAAATCCTTAAATTGCAGGCACAAATTCAAATAAATTTATTGAAAAGATTTAATTAAAAAAACTGTTATGAATGCATACTCATATCAAGATGACTGAAATTCACTTTAAGGTCAAAATGATGCAAAAAAATATTTAGAATAATTTCCACTAAGGAAAGTTATATAGAATAGTTATGGTTGTAAATCTGTGCATGAGATCAATCTTTCATACACTGAAATGCAATCATCAATAAGACAGAAGTTCTTTCCTCTCCAATATTTCACACACTGACCATTTGATTTTAATGAAATAAATATCATCTTCAAACTAAGCTTACATGCAATTTGGTTTTGGTGTTATATTGTGAGAGAAATAACCTACTGAAGGTTTTGAACCCCTCTTTTATTTGAATAGGACCCTGGTGGTTCAGATGGTAAAGCTTCTGCCTGTAATTTGGGAGACCCGCGTTCAATCCCTAGGTTAGGAAGATCCTCTGGAGAAGGAAATGGCAACCCATTCCAGTATCCTTGCCTGGAAAATCCCATGGACAGAGAGCCTGATAGGCTATAGTCCACGGGGTCGCAAAGAGTCCGACAGACTAAGCAACTTCACTTTCACTTCCTTTTAATAACAATAAGGTCATTATTGTTATAATATCACTATGACTTACCATTACACTACCTCTGTGTTAGTTTGGATCTGGGTATTTCTAGGTAGGAAAGTCATTATTCTTGTTCCTAATCCAAAATTTTTCACTGTATAATGTATAATGTATATATTTACCACTAATCAAAAATTGAGAGAGAGAAAGAAGAGAGGATGGAAGGAAGGAAAGAAGGGAGAGAGGGGGAAATAAGGAGGGAAAATTCCCTGTGACTATAAAGGAAATTTTCTTTATTGTTGGTGCCGCTGCGTTTCTACACTTTAGCATCCCCAGGTGACCTATTCCTATTGATGTTTGTGTCCTTCTCATCTCATCAAGAGGCTTTGCTACAATTCCTGAGAAACAGCCTATGAAAGTTCCTTTGATTCATCTTCAATGCTCCTGGCTTTGTCTAGCTTCAGAGCCTCAGCGTGTCCTGTACCTGAGGCTGAGTAGGGCTTCAGTTTGGGTTATAAATCACTGGGTGGCTACATTAGGGGTTGAGGTGGTTTAGGTGGGTGACCCACTAGAACGCTGGTAGGAATATCAGCCACCTGAAATTCCCTTCCTGTGTTTGTACTGTACTGTGAAAGTTGCTCAGCCATGTCTGACTCTCTGCGACCCCATGGACTATACAGTCCATGGAATTCTCCAGGCCAGAATACTGGAGTGGGTAGCTGTTCCCCTCTCCAGGGGATCATCCCAACCCAGGGATCACACCCAGGTCTCCCTCATTGCAGGCAGATTCTTTACCAGCTGAGCCACCAGGGAAGCCCAAGAATACTGGAGTGGGTAGCCCATCCCATTTCCAGCGGATCTTCCCAACCCAGGAATCAAATGGGGGTCTGCTACATTGCAGGTGGATTCTTTACCAGCTGCGCTACATGGGAAGCCCTTCCTGTGCTTGGAAGTTCCCCAGATCTATTATTTGAACCCAGTTTCTTTAGTGTTTAAGGATATTTCTGTCCTTACTAAGTGCTCAGTAAATAATTTAAACGAATGGGTAACTTTTACAAAGCATTCACGAACTTGTCTTCTAAAATTGTCTGCTATTTTATGTCCAATATGCTTTTCAGCATATTAGATAAGTATTAGATAAGCGTGAACCAGGCTCATAAAATTAGTGTTTACTCTACTTAGTAGGATAACCTAGTTGAAATGTTTTATCTTTGTAGTACCTTGTAAGAATATAATACTCTGGTAGGGGGAGCATTTTGCATTAAACATTTTAAATTCCATTCTGATGTTTTATTTTCTATTTATTTACATTTCTAAAGAGCCTTTTCAGAGAACCTATTGCATATTCATTCCTGAGGCTGAAAATGTGTTTGTGTGCTTTATGATGTGTACATAAGAAAACTGATAACAGTATTTGTAGTTCTTAATCCCTTTCAGCTAAAGTATTATTATTATAACACAACTAGTTTTTTAAAGTGAAATAGAAGTTTGAACAATTTTTAATTTTCTCTGTGTTGCAAAGCACAGTGATTTTGAGGGCAGGCAGAAAAGTGTGGCTCAGAGGGAGGGCAGAGGTGGACAGGAGACAGTGGGGGCTGTGGTCGCCTCGCTTCCATATGACGCCTGCACAGGTGGTGTGTGTGTGAGTCACAGCATCCAGGGAGGGTGAGGAAGCTAAGAGAGGATGAAATGCAGAGAGCAATAAGATGGCATGCGGGAAAATCACATTACAAACATTAAGGAAGGGGAGAGATAAGCAAGGCAAAGTGTTAAAAGTGCCAAGTACCAGAGGGTCAGCTGTGTCCACTGAGAAGAGGGCCACAGATTTGGTATTAATGAGAAAAGGACAGATGCAAACTTTGAACCAAAATGACATTTCTCCTTTGAACTCCACTTTCTCACTTTTCATTGTTCTTTGAGTCTCTTCACCAGAAGAAAGTACTTCTTGATGTTCCAAACTCCTTTTTTTTTTTTCTTTGCTTGCAAGTGGGTTTAAGTTGCATCCATTTTGAAAGAACTCGGCATTAAAATTCTGAGCCTATAAGATGCCAGTCAATATGCCTGCTTTCCAGATTACTATTGAAGGGAATATCCAGTTTTCAGAAGGACCTCACTTGTTTATTTAAAAACAAAAACAAACAAACAAAAATGGTTATCACAAGTGAAGTGTTTAAATAGTGACCTGAATTGTCTTAAATATGTTAATTTTAAAAAATTGTTGGTCATACAAATGTTTAGTGTTGTGTAGACCCTTCCTGGATGTGAATGATTTTGCCATTTACAATTGATTTTAATGCATTTTGAGCGAGCATGGAAGAGAAGAAGTCCATGAATGAAAACAGGACCACAGCGTAGTTGCTGGCATTATCATCAACCAGCAGCTCAACCAGTTTGGAAACCAGCTCACGTTCAGGTGACCTCAGGGCACATTACTGCAAGAAAGGGTCATCTTAACCCCAGAACACCAGAAATGGAAACCCCAGAAATGGAAAAGATGAGATTTATAACAGGAAAGCAAACACACACACGCAACAATTGTGCAGCCCCAGAAACTGGGTTGCTATGATTATCTGACCTACTTAAAACTGTTTTCCCTTCTTTCGTTGGCTGGTATCCTAAGGCATAAGAGAACTAATTCGCCTGAAGCAGGAGCTACCTTCAGGAATTATGTTTACTTTTTGGTGGTCAAACACTAGGGTTAGAATTGTCTGTTCTTATAAAATCACATCTCCAGAAATTTTTGTATAAGCCTGAAGGCAAATTTCTCCGCTCAGTACACAAATGTCAAATGGTTTTATTCTAGCCTGTGGCACACTTATACTTATTAATTATGTCTTTTCCTTTCTTTGGAAGATTTATGTATTTACTTCATATGAATCCATATGATGCAGATTTCGTCATATATTTCATATTTTTTACATAAGAATAAAGCTACAAAACAAACAAAAAGTCAACACTATATTCCAAACAGATGAAAACATGAGAAGAAAAGGAAGAAGCAGAATACTTAGACCTTTGAACATTTGCTCTAAAAGTAGCCATACTTATTGCCAGTTTGAGGAGGGCTTCGCAGGTGGTGCTAGTGGTAAAGAACCCACCTGCCAATGCAAGAGACATAAGGGATGCGGGTTTAGTTTACCCTGGGTTGGGAAGATCCCCTGAAGGATGACGTGACAACCTACTCAAGTATTCTTTCCTGGAGAATCCCCTGCACAGGAGAGCCTGGTGGGCTACAGTCCATGGGGTCACAAAGAGTTGGACATGGCTGAGCAACTGAACACTCACAGGAGGAGGGTGACTCCAGATTCAGAACATGCTGCTTCTCTCTTCTGGGTGGTTTCCATTGGTGGTGGGTAGGCCCAGGAGGGAAGACCTCTGGCGTGACCTCTGAGATGACACCTGTCTGGCTCCAGCCCCCTCAGTACCTTCACCCAAAGACGCGTATCAAGTTGCTGGACTCAGGCATGTTAATGCCCAGTCTGACAACCTGGTGAGTGAGTCTTCCTGGACACACTTGGTGTGCTTGCTCACTAAATTATGTCTGACTTTGGGACCCCATGGACCCTCCAGACTCCTCTGACCATGGGATTCTCCAGGCAAGAATAGTGGAGTGGGTTGCCATTTCCTCCTCCAGGTGATCTTCGCGGCTCAGGGATTGCTCCTAGTCTCCTGTTGTGTCTCCTGTATTATAGGCAGGTTCTTACCCCGGGCCACCTGCAGGCCTCTGCAAGATACAAGGGTTTAACTTGGCCATCAGCATGGATTGGGCCCAGGCTTAGCTAGGAATTCCGCTACCATCTGTGAAACACACAGTCCTACCCTGCAAATTCCTTGTCCTCTCTACCCAGTATTTTTTGTTTTTCCCCCATAGCACTTACCCGGATCTGGCAAATTCAACTTTGGCTTGTTTATGTGTGTGCCACCCACCTCTCTCTAGTAGATCACAAGAGATGGATATTGTGCACCACAGTCGCTGAGGCACCACCCCAGGTCAGCAGCAGCAGCTCAGTCTTCAATAAGGACGTGTCTGCTAGACTGATTTTATAGCTGAAAGTGCCTTGGCCTGCATTTGGGTTCTGGATTTGAACTTTATACAAACCGAGACATCTTTTCCACCAGCCTTCTTGGGGGTGATGAAGAGACTGCTTCTGAAGGCCGATTTTCAATACATTCAAATGTGAATCCATTCCTCTTCATCAAACCGTTATTCATGGTGAAACACAAATGCTTCTGAATTTGAGCAGTGATATCCCAGTACACATTTTACAGACACATCTTTTTTTATTACCTATTATCTCCTCATTCAAAAATACAATAAAGGCACTAAGATTAAAATAAGACACTGACAAAACTAATTCAAGTGATATTTCACTGTTTCCCATATTGTATTTACATATATGTTTGGAATATGCCTCACGGTACTTTCATGACCCTTTACCAAATCCAGCATTACTTTAAAATCATATAGATTTATATCATGCATGTGAAAAGAATCTGTTTCATTACATAAAATATTAGCAGAAGACAGGTTGCTCTTTTTAAAATCATAATAGTTAATGTCATGTTGGCCTCATTTTAAACTAAACATGGCATAAAATGTTTAAACAATAGTGTGATAGCAGCTCCCCTTTATCTTATTCGTTACATCTACTTTGGTCAAATTCTTTATCACCACAAAAGATCACAGAATAAGCAGGCTCACACACACAGAAAATTTCTTTCTGAGGCAAGAAAAATAACCACATCACATAACACCATGCACCACAAAATTTCTGCTATTGTCAGCAAAAGCATGCAGCTCAAATTCTCGGCAATGTTTGCTTGAAACAAAAATGTCACATTGACCTCAAGGCTAGAAACTCTAAGAACTGGAAAAAGGAAATCTAAAAAATAACACCTTTATCCAGTGTTCACCAAATTTAGTTTTTAAAGTTTATTTTAAATTGTCCGAGAAAGTGTTTTTCACTGTAAATTTTAATTGCAGAAAAGCAAAAATATATTATTTTCTGAAGTGTTTTTCAACAATGTGTGTGTATGTGTATATATATATATATATGTACACATATATGAATATGTATGCACCCCCTTCAATTTCAGTCCATCCCCACACTCCCAGGTGTGACCTCTGATGACAAGGTAGTGCTGATTGTTCCACATCTAGGACAGATTCATTGGCCGCATTTGTGTTTTATATTTTTTGATCCTTCGTCCTAATGACCGCTTTCTATTGCTCACTCCAGGCCCTCATTAAGGTGCTACTCTTATTTATACGTTCCCTTGTATTGTGCTGCGTTAGGAGTGACTCTAAATGTTAAGATGGTTGTAAATATGTTCTTGGGAGTGAAGTGCCCGAGGTCCTTATATGGTTTCTGTTTCTGAGCTCCCATTCATGGGCCTGTCTGGGCTGTCTTCTGAATACTACATTTCCGGTGTCTGTGTTAATGGCCTATTTCTTCTTCATTTTTATGCTGTCAGAGTTAGGAGTTTCCTGCTGAAAGTAGCAGAATATTTGAGTGAAAGTGGCTGAAACCACAGCGTTTTGTTTCTCTCAATGTCAGGAAGTGTGAAGATAGGGATCCAGTGTTGTTATAATAGCTCAGTCAATCCCCTAGCCTCCCGGGCGAGGCATAAACGCAGTGGAGAGAGGGAGCAGAGCACTGTCTCCCCCAGAAATGCCACACACACCTTCCCCACGTCTTACTGGCTACGATTAGGTCATGTGTGTGCACATGCTCAGTCATGCCTGACTCTTTGCCACCCCACCCCTTGAACAGTAGCCCTCCCGGCTCTTCTGTCCATGAGATTTCCCAGGCAAGAATACTGGAGTGGGTTGCCATTCCTTTCTCCAGGGATCTTGCCTCCCGACCCACGGATTGAACTTGTGTCTCCTGCATCGGCAGGTGGATTCTTTACCAATACCGCCACCTGGGAAGACGATATTAAGGTATATCAGTCAATCAGGTCAGTCGCTCAGTCATGTCCAACTCTTTGCGGCCTCATGGACTGCAGCACGCCAAGCTTCCCCATCCATCACTAACTCCCAGAGCTTGCTCAAACTCATGTCCATCGAGGCGGCGATGCCATCCAACCATCTTGTCCTCTGTCCTCTTCTCCTCCTGCCTTTGATCTTTCCCAGCATCAGGGTCTTTTCCAATGAGTCAGTTCTTCACATCAGGTGGCCAAAGTATTGGAGTTTCAGCTTCAGCATCAGTCCTTCCAATGAATATTAAGGACTGATTTCCTTTTGGATTCACTAGTTTGATCTCCTTACAGTCCAAGGGGCTCTCGAGAGCCTTCTCCAACATATAGTCACCCCTTAAACACTGCTGACTGGCAGGTAAAGTGAGTCTCCAATGCTTAAAGTCATTCTTACAGAAAAATAACTATGTTAACAATGAAGAAAGGAGAGAAAAAAGGCTCCTTGGAGCAACCCAAACTCTCCACCCTCTATTCCTACTTGAACATGTAAGATTGTTTTGGAGATTAAAAGATTGAAGCTTGCATCGTTGCCTAGTAAACACTTCCAGTGCAAATTTTTCTCCACTGAAGACTTCGTTTTACTCATGGAGATCTGAATCATTATGTGTAAGTCATCCTCAGACAGGGAGAAAGAAACAAGGAAGAGCACAGACCATGTATAAAGGGAAGGCTACTGCTTAGAAAGGTTTTCTGAGAAAGCACTGCTGTACTTTTGTGACTGGAGCCTCATGACCCTTGGCCATTTGGGGGGATGTTTTAGACTGAGTGCACTCTGGCTTTTCCCTTCCCCTTCCTGATCTCAGTGGTGACCCACATTCTCTCCCTCACTAACTGTGGGAGGGAACAGTCCCACTTGGGCTGTAGGCATCGCCTTCCTCAAGAGACCTTCCCACCCTCCACCCACTCTGTGCTGAACCCATCCACCCCCAAATCTGGGAGTACTTGTGTTCATGGCAGGGAGATTTGAACATGGGTTCAAATACATCACATTCATATTTCCCAGAGAGATTTCCAATTTAAGTTTTTGTTTTAATGACAGAATAAAAGTTCTTTACCAACCCTGCAAGGAAAGGGGTTCTGGACTTGGTGGAGTCACTGTCAGAGTACCTGGGGCACCTGGTCCTTGTTCTGGGGTGCAACCTAGATCTTGTTCCTGGCATCTCAGGGAGAAGATGATGCCTGACTTTTCTCTAGTGAAGTGAAGTCTGGAGCACCTTCCATGTGTCTCTGTTGGTTCAGTCTTGAAAATTTGAAGACTTTATCTTCTTTTGTGCTTTTAGAGCCATCCTTTCTTGTTTTCTTACATAATAGCCAGCTGCCTGACCGCAACTTTATGTGAAGTTATAAATGATTCAGAACAGACATAGAGTAGAAATGTGTGTGTGTTTCCACAAAAGACACTTAACTTGTAGGATTAACTGGCTCTTTTAATGATTCCTGATGGAGGCACCTGGCTGGCTAGCTGTCATCACTAGGGGGTTCCACCTAGTACTTTGCAAGGTTGGGCTCCCCAGCAGGTGTGATGTGTGTGCATACAGAATTTGGTTGTGTATTTGTGTCAAAACTATTTCTGTCAGTTTATTTGACATCATAATAATGTAATTTAATAAAATCTCAGATAAATCAATGGTACATGAGTTTTCAAAAAGGGAATAATCCTGTCTATAGAAAAATAGCTAGAAATGAAAATTGCTACCAAATTACCAGTAGGGAAGATGACTGAAAAACTTGTGGGGAAGAACTTTTAATATTGTAAAAGTAATTAACCTCCAATTAAAACGAATAAAATTATATTTAAAAAAAAGAATAGAAGGATTATGCACTCAGATATCCTTCAGGGGTCCTGAGTTCTTACTTTACTTTATAGTCACCAAACACTGAAAGTTTCAGATCATCACTGATGAGTTTAGTTTAGTTCGTTCAGTCACTCAGTCATGTCCAATTCTTTGCGACCCCATGGACTGCAGCACGCCAGGCTTCACTGTCCCATCCCAACTCCCAGAGCTTACTCTAACTCATGTCCATCAAGTCGGTGGTGCCATCCAAACATTTCATCCTCTGTCATCCCCTTCTTCTCCCACCTTCAATCTTTCCCAGCATCAGGGTCTTTTCAAATGAGTCAGTTCTTCGCATCAGGTGGCCAAAGTATTGGAGTTTCAGCTTTAGCATCAGTCCTTCCAATGAATATTGAGGGTTGATCTCCTTTAGGATGGACTGGTCTCCTTGCAGTCCAAGGGACTCTCAAGAGTCTTCTCCAACACCACAGTTCAGAAGCATAAATTCTTCGACGCTCAACTTTCTTTATAGTCCAACTCTCACATTCATACATGACCACTGGAAAGACCATAGCCTTGACTATACGGACCCTTGTTGGCAAAGCGATGTCTCTGCTTTTTAATATACTGTCTGCTGCTGCTGCTGCTAAGTCGCTTCAGTCATGTCCAACTCTGCACAAGCCCATAGACGGCAGCCCACCAGGCTCCCCTGTCCCTGGGATTCTCCAGGCAAGAACATTGGAGTGGGTTTCCATTTCCTTCTCCAATGCATGAAAGTGGAAAGTGAAAGTGAAGTCACTCAGTTGTGTCCAATTCTTCATGACCCCATGGACTGCAGCCTACCAGTCTCCTCCATCCATGGGATTTTCCAGGCAAGAGTACTGGAGTGGGGTGCCATTGCCTTCTCTGAATATGCTGTCTAGGTTGATCATAACTTTTCTTCCAGGGAGAAAGCATCTTTTAATTTCATGTCAGCAGTCATCATCTACAGTGATTTTGGAGCCCAAGAAAATAAAGTCAGTCCTGTTTCCATTGTTTCCCCATCTGTTTGCCATGAAGTGATAGGAACAGATGCCATGATCTTAGTTTTCTGAATGTTGAGTTTTAAGCCAGCTTTTTCACTCTCCTCTTTCACTTTCATCAAGAGGCTCTTTAGTTCTTCCTCTCTTTCTGCCATAATGGTGGTGCCATCTGCATATCTGAGGTTATTGATATTTCTCCTGGTAGTCTTGATTCCAGCTTGTGCTTCATCTAGCCCAGCAGTTCTCATGATGTACTCTGCATGTAAGTTAAATAAGTAGGGTGACAATATACAGCCTTGACATACTCCTTTTCCTATTTGGAACCAGTCCGTTGTTCCATGTCTAGTTCTAACTCTTGCTTGTTGACCTGCATGCAGATTTCTCAGGAGGCATGTCAGGTGAGCTGGTATTCCAGTCTCTTTAAGAATTTTTCAGTTTCTTGTGACCCACACAGTCAAAGGCTTTGGTGTAGTCAGTGAAGCAAAAGTAGATGTTTTTCTCTCTTGCCTTTTCTATGATCCAGGGAATGTTGGCAATTTTATCTCTGGTTCCTCTGCCTTTTCTAAATACAGTTTGAACATCTAGAAGTTCTCGGTTCACATACTGTGGAAATCTGACTTGGAGAGTTTTGAGCATTACTTTGTTAGTGTGTGAGATGAGTGCAATTGTGTAGTAGTTTGAGCATTCTTTGTCACTGCCTTTTTTGGGGATTGCAAAGGCAATCCTGGAAACCTTTTCCAGCCCTGTGGCCACACTAGTGAGTTTTTCAAATTTGCTGGCATATTGAATGCAGCACTTTCACAGCATCATCTTTTAAGATTTGAAATAGCTCAACTGGAATTCCATCACCTCCACTAGCTTTGTTCATAGTGATGCTTCCTAAGGCCCACTTGACTTTGCAATTCAGGCTGCCTGGCTCTAGGTGAGTGATCACACCATCGTGGTTATCTGGGTCATGAAGATCTTTTTAGTATAGTTCTTCAGTGTGTTCTTGCCAACTCTTCTTAATATTTTCTGCTTCTCTTAGGTCCGTACCATTTCTATCCTTTATTGTACCCATCTTTGCATGAAATGTTCCCTTGGAATCTCTAATATTCTTGAAGAGATCTCCAGTCTTTCCCATTCTATTTTTTCCTCTATTTCTTTGCATTGATCACTAAGAAGGCTTTCTTTTCTCTCCTGGCTATTCTTTGGAACTCTGCATTCTAATGTGTATATCTTTCCTTTTCTCCTTTGCCTTTTGCGTCTTTTCTTTTCTCAGCAATTTATAAGGCCTCCTTGGACAACCATTTTGCCTTTTTCCATTTTTCCCCCCTTGGGGATGGTCTTGATCACTGCTTCCTGTACAATGTGGTGAACATCTGTCCTTAGTTCTTCAGGTACTCTATCAGATCTGATCCCTTGAATCTATTTGTCACTTTCACTGTATAATCGTAAGTTGTTTGATTTAGGTCATCCCTGAATGGTTTAGTGGTTTTCCTTACTTTCTTCAATGTAAGTCTGAATTGGGCAATAAGGAGTTCATGGTCTGAGCCACAGTCAGCTCCTGGTCTTGTCTTTGCTGACTGAATAGAGCTTCTCCATCTTTGGCTGCAAAGAATATAATCAATCTGATTTCAGTGTTGACCATCTGGTGATGTCCATGTGTAGAGTCTTCTCTTGTGTTGCTGGAAGAGAGTTTTTGCCATGACCAGTGTGTTCTCTTGGCAAAACTCTATTAGCCTTTGACCTGCTTCATTTTGTACCCCGAAGTCCAAATTTGCCTGTTACTCCAGGTGTTTCTTGACTTCCTACTTTTGCATTCCAATTCCCTATACTGAAGAGGACATCTTTTTGGGGTGTTAGTTCTAGAAGGTCTTGTAGGTCTTCATAGAACCGTTCAACTTCAGCTTCTTCAGAATTACTCATCCGGTCATAGGCTTGGATTACTGTGAATCCAAGTATTGGAAGGTTTGCCTTGGAAACTCTGATGAGTTAGTATTGCAGAAAACACACACACACACACACACACACACACACACACACAAACACTGTGTTGCCTATGGACCAGTATTGGAAAGAAAATGTGTTAGCTCTAGAGCTGACATTTGGGAAATTGATGTACATTTTCACACTTGGAATTTAAATAGCCTGGTTGAAAGAAGCTAGGGCATTTTTTAAAATAGTTCCCCTCTTTAACTGATTGTTTTAATTAAATAAAAATATAAAGAAAGATTTTCCTGTATCATTCTCCCTACTCATGGCATTTTGTGCTGCAGAATCTTGAAGACCCACATGGCAGCAAGTGCCAGACGAGAAGCTCATGCCATACCGTGTAGAGGCCAGCTCATGTCTCCTGGTCCAGCACAGAGCCCGTCCTTTCTCCAAGTCTTGTGGATGTGTTGGAGCAGGTGATGAGACACCTGGTGGTGCCCTATGGAGTCTGGCACCCCTGATAGCCACTGAACCAACTGGTAGACCCAGTGGAGGTGCTGTGTGTTGAGTCTATTCATTTGGGCTCCAGGCCCAGAGCTCTGTTACCTGCATAGATGCTCAGAGCCCTCTCTGTCAGCTCTAGCCTGAGATTCAGGCAGTCCTGCTTAGGTTTCCCCAGATAGTCTCTCAAGCCCAGCAAAGGAAAGGCCAGCTTAAGAATTAAAGATTTTAAAATTAAAAAAAAAAAATAAAATAAAATAAATAAATTAAAAAAAAAAAAAAGAAAATACTATGCAGGTTCTCTGAGTTTACACAGAAACTGAGTTCCTCTTCAACACTCTCCACTTGTGTATGTGTGTGGTCCAACTCTGTGACCCCATGGATTACAGCCCTTGAGGATCCTCTGTCCATGGGATTCCCCTGGCAAGAATATTGGAGTGGGTTGCCATTTCCTCCTCCTGGAGATCTTTCTGACCCAGGGATCAAACCCGGGTCTCCCACATTGCAGGCAGAGTCTTTATTGTCTGAACCGCCAGGGAAGCCCATACATTCCATGTAGTCGTGGAAAATTCCTATTTTCAAATTTAATTTCCTTCACCTTGCAGATTTAGACTTTTGTTTCCTCTTTATTTTCTGAATGCTATGTACCCTGTTTCCAATAATTTCTTTTCCTTAAACACATATCATGCAGCCACCCACACCTTCTTTTACACACACATCTAACACTTGCACTTGGTCTAAGACAAAAAGGTTTCAGCTGGCCATCAAATATGTATCTTTCCATATTCTACCATAAATTCTTGCATTATTTCACAAAGCTTTGCATTTTGATGGTATCTAAATTCTGACTAACAATGTCATTTTCAATCAGTCTCTACAAAGCACAGTTCAGTCAAGCTGGAGGTAAATACTAAAACATCCTTGCATAGTAGGCTGCTCTTCAGTGGTGTGTGAGTGTGTGGGTGGTAAAAAGAGGGTGGGTGGTAGCACTGTTTCCTTCAAACACCTGCAACTCTAACACAAATAAGACACCGTTATGATTATAGTGATTTCTGCCTAGCCAGATGCTGTGTACTCAGCCCATCTTGGCAATACTGGACTTTTCACAACAGTAATCCAAGTTCACATCATACTTTCTTATATGACAACTGTAGGTTGTCGTGGGTGAAATGAAACTGTCAGTTTCAGACGTGAGAGCAAGTGCTGATTTTTTAACACTGATGCTGTCAGAATCAAGACTGGCGTTTCTGGGTTTAAGAATGCAGAGAAATATATAATTACATCTTTGAAATATGTGTTGGCTACTAAATGTGTTATTCTTTAGAGACAAGTCATTTCAGCACTCTCGTGGAGCAGCAGTGAGGAGTGGCAGGCCCTTACTGGGGTCTTCATAGCTGGAATTCTGCAGCTGATGTCTAGGGGTTGGTAGACAGCTGGCTGCCCCAGGCTGGAGGGTGGGGGGGGGTGGTAGATAGAGAAATACTTGGAATCACTCCACATCATTCTTTTTAAACCATTTCCAATGTAGCTCCCTTCTACCTGCATGAGACACAACTGAATAAGGAAGCTCTGGTAATAGACTGATTTAAATACATATATATATATATACATATATATATATATAGTCTTAAATTTTGAAATATGTGACTCTACAGTGCTTTCAGTTGGTCAAGCCTAAATACATGCATGGCAAAATGAAGCTTTCCATGGATGAATGAATCTTAGCCAAGAGCTGTTTTCTGATAAAAAAGTATTTTTAAGTGCCTTTTATTGACTTTTAATCAAATTTGAGTGTTATTCATAGCACCAAGAGAGCTAATTATGCTTTTATGTAGTTAAAATAAAGGGGGCTTCCATCTTCAGTGGTGTTAATTTATCCCTTCAATGAATATTTATCAAGTTCTGACTATGCACCACACTGTTTGAGGTTCTGAGAATGCAACAGTGAACAAAACTGATAAAACATCCCTGTCCTCGGAGAGTTTACATTCCAGTACAGGGGAGATGGGGGGAATGGCAGAAAACAAGCAAGGAAAGATACAGTGTATCAGATGAGAGTAACCTCTCTGGGGGGAAAATGAAGCCGAGCAGGGGAGTGCCGAGGTTCAGTGCTGGTCCAAGTATTTTATACACAGCGGTCAGCAAAGACCTCATTTTCCATAAGGTGACCCTGAGGAGAGTCCTGAGTGGATGAAGTTAGGGACCTGCTGTGCACCTCAGCAGAGGAAGCATGTTCCAGGCAGAGGGACAGAATGTGCAAAGGCCCCGAGGCATTAGGTCCCAGGCAAGTTCAGTGTACACCAAGAGGGGCAGAGACGCATACTGGTGGAATCAGAGGGAGACTCAAGATCAAGGGGACCTCTGCTGAGTGGGAAGGACTAGATCATTTTCAGTCTTGTGGGTGACTGTAAGGATTTGGGCTTTGTCTCCAAGTAATAGGGGAATCGTTATGAGAATTTGGGGAGGGAGTGACATGCCTTGCCTTACCCATTTAAAGGAGCTCACTGGCTCTGTTGGGAATGCTGTCTAGGGAATAGCAGGAGGCAAAGAAAAAGTAGAAAAAGCAGCAAGGGAGCTACAGCAGTAATCAAGAGAGTAGTGGAGTGTGGCGGTGGATGGTGAGGTGGGGCCGTGTTATCCATGCATTTTGAGATAGAGCCAACAGCATTTTCCCATGGGTGAGCTATAGGAGGAAATGAGGCAAAGCTGACTCAAAGATTTGGGGTCTAAAGATGGAAGGATGGAGCACTTACTGGAGAGAAAATGTATGGTGGGAGCAGCTTGGAGGTAGAAGTGGAAGATTAGAAGTCTGATGACCAAGATGTTCAAAAGGAGACAAGGACGGGACTCCCTGTGGTCCAGCGGTTAGGACTCAGCGCTTTCATGCCGAGGGTGCAGGTTTAGTCCCTGGTCAGGGAACTAAATATTATAAAATCATTTTCTAATGATAACTGTAAAAGCTTGAATCTCTCTCATCAAACGAGGTTCATAGATTTTTAAAGGTAAGAGAATAACTGAGTAGAATATACAATTAAATGTTGGATGAGCATGTCACCAGCAGAGAAAGGGGGTATATTCACAGATTGTTTCTATTGCCTGTCAAACACAAAGTGACACTGCCCACTTTTAAAGGAGGCAAATGGGCTGCAGAGTCTGTGCACTCATTCCGCTGAATTCACGAGAAATCAAAGAAAGGAGACGGGAATGTGAAGAACAGAGAAAGACAAGCTGGGGTAGTCAGGAGTGAAATCACAGTTTCCAGGGGTGGAAGCAGAGACCCAGAGCAAAGCTGGGAATCCCATTCTTGGTAGAAACCTACTTGCAGGGAAATCGTATCACACCTCTGTCCTCTGCCTCCAGCCATGCGCTACGTCTGGCTTATTGATCAGCTGCCCAGCAAATAGGAGAATGTTTGGCCTCCTTGCAAAGCACCGCTGTTTACAATAGGTTTTAATACTTTATGAAGTATTAAAACTTTATATTTTTCTGCAAACAAACCAAGTATAACATTTTACTTTGAAATTATTCCCAACTTACAGAATAGTTACAAGACTAATACAAAGCATTCTTCTCTCAGATTCACCAGCCTTACGCATTTTACACTTGTTCTTCAATTTTTTTCCCTCTCTCTCTCCCTCTTTCTCTCTCTCTCTTCCCCCCAAACAATACTTTAATACTTATTTCCCAAGAACAAAATCAACATCTGACAATAACACCACTATAATTTTCAAATTCAAGAAATTTAACCTAGCACTTTTATCAAATACCATTGTATCAAATTTCAAATATCGCCAGAAGTTCCAACAACGAACGTTATGGTATTCCTTCCTGACCTGAAATCCATCCCGGCTCAGCCGTGGCATTGGATGGATCCTTTAATTAGGGACAGTTTCTTCCCCTCGATGCTTTTGAGGAGTTCAGGCCATCTTAGGACCCTGTCTGCAGTCCCACGCATGAGTTCACATAAACATGGTCACTCTCCTCAGCCTCATCTCTCATCCCAGTGGTGTTAGTATATCAAGGGCTGGACGCAACTTCCACTCCAGAGAGGATGTCAGCCTTGCTCCCATGTGTACCAAACCTTCTCCATAAGAGGAAGGATAAAGATGCTGAATCACTGTGAAAAACTCACATTTGAAAGTGAAAGCATCAGTCACTCAGCTGCAACCGACTCTTTGCAACCCCGTGGGCTATAGCCTGCCAGGTTCTGTCCATGGAATTTTCCAGGCAAGAGTAGTGGGCCAGATTGCCATTCCTTTCTCCAGGGGATCTTCTCAGCCCAGGGATCGACCTGTGAGTTGAGAATAATTAGAAATGATGATGTACAGTTATCCAGATATGAATATGATTTCTTATCTGCTGTACCCACCCTACCCCCAAGGCAGGGACACACACACCAAATTAAGTCAGAGGGGAGTGAAGCCAGCCTGTGGGAAGGGCGGGCAGGCCGGCAGGGCTGGATCAATAAAGAGAAGACTGATGACAGTGGTTCATATCCACGGAAAACATCCTCCCCCTCCTGCCAGGTTAAAAGCTCTGTTTAAAAGAAGTGCTAATGAGGTATGAAAACCAGGCAAATCCGGCCCTTTGAGTATGCCTTTGGCAGGAACCTAGAAAGTTACTCATTTTTAGTGGTTTCCTAACTGCTATTTTGGACAGTCCTACTGAGTCTCAGGGAAACAAATTCATACGTTAGGAAATGTTACTTCTCCCCTGAATCCCAACTACTAATCTGCCAGATTCTTATTTACATTTCAAAAGGAAATGATTATTTTCTTAATAGATGCAATTTTCCCTTATTTTCAAACAAGTTACTTAATTTTTTTTAATTGAAAAGAGACTTTTGTTTTGATTTCTTATTACAAAGCAATGCAGGCGTAGACAAAAATTGGATAATGCAAAGGAAAAAGCAAACCTTTTAATAAAAATCTCTATTTTTAAATGCAAAAGAGTATGCAGTTAACATCTGGGCATATAACCTTGCTTTTTATGTATGTATATATGTTTTTTCCCAACATGACAGAATTTTCCATAACAGTTTTTGTTTTTCATTTCATATGTTATAAATATTTTTTTTCTTTAATAAAATCATTTCATTTATTTAGCTGCACTGGGTCTTAGTTGCGGCATATGGGATCTAGTTCCCTGACCAGGGATCGAACTTGGGTCCCCTGCATTGGAAGCAAGGAGTCTTAGCCAGTGGACCACCAGGGAAGGCCCTGTGAATATTTTTCTATATTGATAAACATTCTTCCAAATATATTTTACTGGCTGAAGAGTTTCCCATTTTGCAGCTGTGCCACAGTTAATTTAATCCATCTCCTTTTGTTGGGAGTTTAGAATGTTTTCAACACTTTTAATATTACTATATGGAAATTGTTATAAATAGTATTATTGCCAGTAATTTTTAAAGAAGTTTTCTTAAATATTCCCTTTAGGATACATTTTAGTGGGCTTCCCAGGTAGCTCAGTGGATAAAGAATCTGCCTGCAATGTAGGAGACTCAGATTTGATTCCTGGGCTGGGAAAATCCCCTGGAGAAAGGCATGGCAACCCACTCCAGTATTCCTGCCTGGAGAATTCCATGGACAGAGGAGCCTGGCAGGCTACAGTCCATAGGATTGCAAAGAGCAGACACAACTGAGCGACTGAGCTTGCACAGGATACATTTTGTTACAAAGAATTTAGTCAAGAAGTTAAGGAAGGCATATTTCCAAGACAACTGTATTCATGCTAAAATTGCCCGATACATGCTTGGTGGTGGTGGTGGTTTAGTCGCTAAGTTGTGTCTGACTCTTGAGACCCCATAGACAGTAGCCTGCCAGGCTCCTCTGTCCATGGGATTCTCCAGGCAAGAATACTGGAGTGGGTTGCCATTTCCTTCTCCAGGGGATCTTCCCAGCCCAGGAATTGAACCCAGGTCTCCTGCATGGCAGGCAGATTCTTTACCAGCTGAGCTATGAGGGAAGCCCTCATACATCCGCTAAACATTGCAGTTAATCCTCTCTTGTGCCTTTGTGCGCTTTGACATGTCTGACGCTTTGACTCTTTGTGACCCAACCAAGCTCCTTTATCCATGGGATTTCCCAGGCAAGATTACTGCAGCAGTAACAGACTTCTTTCTTTCAGTATGTATTTAATTTTTTTCTTAAAACAACATAGCTCTGTCTCTGTAATCTTAGGCAAGAAGAAGCCTCCATCTCTTTTGCAAATTAAAATAAAGCTCTCAAGATCCAGCCGCACATCCTTTTGACTGTCTGAGGTCTCACTGAGGTGTCTGCATTTGCAGGGGGCTCCCCAGGAGAAACAGGTTTGATCCCTGGGTCGGGAAGATCCCCTGGAGAAGGAAATGGCAACCCACTCCAGTACTCTTGCGTGGAGAATCCCATGGAGAGAGGAGCCTAGTAGGCTACAGTCCATGGGGTCACAAAGAGTCGGACACAACTTCACTTTCACTTTCCCCTTCTCAGCATGGCCTCTGTCTCCCCTGGGACCACCCTCCTCTCCCATCGAAGGCCAGTCAGGGTCTCCCTTCATCTCTTGCCAGCCCTTCCCTTCCTGTGAGAGCAGAAGGCAGAGATGCCTGACGCCCAGCTTCTACCAGCCTGGCTGTCAAAGCCTTTTCCTCAGTAAGGAAGGGTGTTTCCTCCAAGGCCTTCGCTCCGGCCTCTGAGAGAACACCTGTGTGTTCACCTGCGCTCTTTGTGCTGGAACTTCCAGAGGCAAATGCGTTGCGCTGATCATTGCTGGCCTGGGAGAGCTTCTGACTCTTGCTGACGTTGATTCTGTGCTCTTTCCCTGACCAAGCAGAGCAGGAAGCCAACTCGGGCACTTCCGTGTCCCGTTGTTATAGATCTCAGGATTCAGACTGGTCCATGCCTTCAGGACGGAAGCTTTGCAACTCTTTGTTGTCACAAGTTGCTGGCGTTCCCCGAGCCGCATGAAGAGACGTGAGGAGACAGGGAGGAGCACAGACAGGGCTATGATAAGTGATTGCCTTTCCCTTTAGAGGCTGAGCATCAGAAAACCCGCAGTTCCCAGGAAACAGCTATCCTAAGGATGTTTTCCCTCTGTCCACCCTCACCTTTACTTCTTCTTTGTGCCTCTCATAGCCTGTGATCCTCCAGTTCAATCCTAACCTTTCATTTTTACCTGCTTGCCCTTTCTTCAGTGCCTTTTGCTGACGAGAAGAGAAGCATGGTCATCCAAAGGAAAATTGCCTGGTTTATCTCTTATCTTCTTACCGCCCTATTTTAAGATGAGGAAAATGCAGCTGCAGTTATCAGACCCTCATCTGCCTCTCATCTCAGCCATCATCTGTGTGTTTCTGGAGCTCTCAACACAACTCGAAGCCAGGAAGCTTCACACCCTACGCTTCCCGCAACACACTGATCACAGAGGATTGCTGCTGCTGCTGTTGTTTAAATTCCCCGAGAGGAACAGGGCTGGAATTTCACCTGCATCAGACCCACCTGGAGAGTTTACTAGGACTCGGGTTGCTAGACCCAGCCCTGGAAGTCCGGGTGCAGTAGGTCTGGGTGGGGTCTGAACTTTCGAGAATGTGTATTTCTGAGCTCCCAGGTGATGCTGCTGATGCTGGTTCAGAGCTCATCCTTAGAGAAAAGTCAGATGCTCTGATGCCACCAGCACTTTCTTTTTTTAATATACTTTTTTTTTAAATTTTGTATTAGGCTATAGCCAATTAACATTGTTGTGACAGTTTCAGGTGGGCAGCAAAGGGACTTAACTATATATATACACATGTGTCCATCCTCCCCCAGACTCCCTTCCCATCCAGGGTACCACATAACATTGGCTCCCTGTGCTCTTCAGTAGGTCCTTGTTGGTTATCCATTTTAAATTTGGCAGTGTGCACATGTCCATTCCAAACTCCCTAACTATCCTTTCCTCCCTCCCTTTCCTGCCAGCAAAGGTAAGTTCCTTCTCGACCTCTGTCTCTCTGTTTTGCAAAGAAGTTCATTTGCATCAGTAGTTTCCAGTGTTTGTGTCCAGTTGTTTTTGAAACAAAGCCCCTTTGATGTGTGTCTCCTCTGTCGGGGACCTCATTGCTGCCTCCTTCCTGGAACCAAACAGGCAGGCCTTAGGGCTTGCGGATCCCATGCCCAGACGCCAGATCCAGGTGATCTGAGTCGCTTAGCTTAGCCGCTCTCCAATGAAAATTAACTGATTAGGTTGATTGGCCCAGTGATTAACTTAGTCCCCTGAATGCCACGAGGGCTACCCCTTCCTCTCTGTGGTCGGTGGGAGAACAGTGCAGAAAAGGGCCCCAGGGGCTTCTGCCAGCTGGTGTGGAAGAAGCTGAAGGGTCAAAAGGGGTCCTCAGCCAGTGAACCCCATCCTGAGTGCTCTGGCCTCACCCTTCTCTCCCCTGCCCCCACTGCAGACCTTTCACTGTTGAAAGATCCTCTCCTCGTCTCTACTGTTCGGCTGACCTGCCCTGAGGGTGTGGATCTCACACCCCGTAGCTGTAACCATTGCATCTTCCTGACTTTGAGGCCGTCTCCTGAGACTCCAGGACGGCCTGTGCAGATCTTCTCATCCTCTCCCTTGTGCCCTTAGACTTTCATGTCCACCAGCTCTTATTATTTTTCACTCTGTGCCAAGTTCTGAGTATCTTCTTAAGGTCTATTGTTGCATGTGTTAATTTTGGTTTCTGCCAGTCCTAATCTTTAGGTTATAGCAACACAGAGTGTGTTCTTAATGTACGTGTTTGGTTTCCAGAGGCTCTCCTGGGTCAGTCTATAGCCTCTTAGGGACTGTCTGCTCCTCCTGGTCCTTGGTCACATGGTCAGTCTTTCTCTGACCTGCAGAGACACTGAACAGGCATCCACCCCAGAGGCTCTGTAAGTCCACTTCCTGGAGTCTGGACTCTCCCGGTCTGTGCTCACTAAATCCTCATCTGATGTTGTACTTGTCTTATTTATGGTGAACTCATGTTCCCTGGATCACTGGGGGCTCTTTGAGGCTCTGATGAAAGCCCTGCTCCCCGACACAGGACTTGTGTTTGCTTCTGACAATTTTCAGTGGTCACTGCTAAAGAATATCCTTGAATTCTGGTTCCACCTTGAGAGTTGTAGGGACGCATGGGTTCTATAAATTTAGGTTATGAACCCATATGAATGCTCACTTAGAGTCATAAATTCTTGGCAATGATTTCTTCTTCTTCTGCACTGAACCAAGGCTGAAAAGGGCAAGTTGTATTTTGTTTTATAATTTGTTTTCCAACCCTTTTTCATGGTGGGTTTATTCCTTGTCAAATCTTTCACTGTGAGTGACTCTCTAGGGGTGAGGTATCACAGAGTTGTATCTATACCTATATCTATATTATGTATAAAGAACAAAAATATACTTAAATAGAAATAATACATATAATACTATATATCATATATAATAAACTATTATGTATGATGTAAGTTACATTCTTAGTATAATATATTGGGCTTTCCTAGTGACTCAGCAGTAAATAACCCACCTGCCATGCAGGAGACCCGGATTTGATTCCTGGGTTGGGAAGATCCCCAGGAGAAGGGAATGGCAACCCACTCTAGTATTCTTGCTTGGAGAGTCACATGGATAGAATTCCATGGATAGTATTCTTGCTTGGAGAATCCCATAGGATAGTCCTATAGTCCATGGGATCACAAAGATTCAGACACAACTTAGCAACTAAACTACCACCACCCATATAGTATATTTTGTGTAATACGTATCAACTGTGATATATATGTTTATGAAAGTAGAAAGTGAAAATTGTGTCTGACTCTTTGTGACCCCATGGACTAAGCTCACCAGGCTCCTCTATCCATAGAATTCTTGAAGCAAGAATACTTGAGTGAGTTGCCATTCCCTTCTCTTAGGGATCTTCCCAACCCAGGAACTGAAGCCGAGTCTCCTGCATTGCAGGCAGATTCTTTACCATCTGAACCACAGGAGAAACCCATATTTGTGTGTATAATACACAGACACACAGATATATATATGCAGATGTATATGTATATATGCAAATAGAAACAATGCATATATTATCATATATGTATAATATTTATGCAACTAATATTTGCATATATACAGATTATACATATATATACAAATATGTATTACATTATACAAATAATACATAGGTCTATGGATCTGTCTAGGTTGAGAATTCCCCCACTCGGTGGACCCAGGCTTTATTCCTATCTCCTGGGTCCTGAATGTAGTTACAAAGAGGGGGTTCCAGGCAGCCAGGCTTTGCAGCTCCTGTTAGGGAGACTCCTGTCTTCTGGGACTGCCTGTGTCCCAGGATTTCTGATCTCACCTCCTCGTGCAGGAATTCATTCGGCATTTATGTTTCTTCTTCACCTTAATGCAAGCTTATCTGCGCACACTGCCTATATCCTGAGACTTGACTGCAGTGAGCTCTGCCCAGAACAGGGCAGTCAGGGCACTTTGCAGGGGGAGCTTCGCAGGGTGCACGTGGCTGTAGGGCTGTGACTCATCTGGCAGTTGTGTGGCGGCAGTGGCCGGAGCCCTGATGGTGGATGTTATGCCCGAAGTCCGAGTCCCCAAAACTGAGAGAAATAAGACGTCCAGGCAATGCAAAAGCATAAAGGGGTTTATTGCTAGCTCGAGCTAGGGCTCCCACCCGCACCGACACAGCGGCTATAGGGAGGGAGCCCCGAGTCTTGGGCTGCACTGCTTTTATAGGGAATTTATTCAGGTAAAAGGGTACAAAAGGGGGTGTTCAGGCAAGAGGACAACTGATTGGACACTTTAGGGGTTGTTTAAGTTGACAGATAACTAGTTAGTTACTTCCATCCGTAGGATTTGTGTGTAGATTCTTGATTGGTTTTTACTTCCAAGGTAATCACAAGCTCCTGAACGTGTCAGAAGGTTTAGCCTAGGGGCCGATTGGCTCGTGTACAGTGGGGCTAGGTTAGGTAATCTGAGGGTTGATTGGCTATGGGTAGTGGGCTCAGGTTGGGTAATGTCCAAAGTTCTTTTGCCCAGGACCTTGCAGGATGGAATTCTTTTACAAGATGGAGTAGCTCAGGCCCTTCATCCTAGGGTGAGTGGGACCCTCCTAGGGGGTAGTCTCCCGGAATCATGACCCAGGTTTACAAGAATTCAAAACCTAGGCCTAGTGCAACCTGTCGAGCCTGCCATGGCTCCGGTCTGGTTCCCCAACAGTGGAGAGGGAAATGCTGGTCTCCTGGTTTCAGTTTAGCCTGGAATCTGTCCCAAGGTATGCCTCCCTTTTACAAGCAGAAGATACACCAGGGATTCTTACATGAGCCTAAGGATTCATATCGTCTCAGGAATCTCGGGATGGCTTATGGAGGCATCAGAAGTGTTTCATAACAGAGATAAAATCGTGTTTTGTTTTGTTTTTCCTTTTTTAAAGGATTTCCTCCGTGTTCTGTGCTCCTTCACTTTGTACTGCGATAACAATGTTTACCCAAATGACCAACTTATTGTCTAGTCTAACGAGTGTCTGCACATCCTGCCAAACAAAGCAGAATCACACGGAGCCACTTAATAATAATAAAGTTAGGAATCTGTGCACTTCCAGAAGAACCAGATCTTCATCCTGCTTCTGAGATCTGCTCGGTCTGAAGTCATTACTGGAGGCAGTGAATGAAATGCCCCCACTGGGGTTCTGGGTGCTATTGTTAGCAACTCATTGTCTCTCCATCTGGAGGAGAGAGCTAGTAATTGCTAGCACTTACTACCCTGGATTTGCGTGGGGATTAATGACTCACACAGAAGAATCCAAATGTAAAGTCTGAAAGAGGCAATTTACTCCAGCAAAGCGATTACCCATTCCCTGTTAAATGTGTGATTCTGAGCATCAATCCATCTGCAATAGCCAAGTCCACAGGCCTGGGGAGGCCGATTAATGACAATCTGTAAGGTCACGATTCACACGCACACACAAACACTACACACACACAACTGAAGGAACATGAAAACAAAACAAAGAATTTTCAAAGGTGATACAAGTTTCACAAATCTTATTTAATGTATGATGGTGTTGCCTTTCTTTTTCTTCATGGACAAGGAAGGATCAAGCAACCATGGTTAATAGTAAACATAAAGCCTGAGAGCACATGCATTTTCTAAAATTAGTTTGGAATGTGGTTTGGGGTCTCCAATACAGGCCTCAGGTCCAACAACCCCCTGGATGGACTCACAAAGCTGTTCTACACACAGTTATGGTTTATTTCAGAAAACAGAGTGGATCATGGTCAGAACAAGGAAAGGACGCTGGGGCAGAGTCCAGGGGAGACCAGGAGCCAGCCCGCAGTGTCGGCTCCCAGGGGAGCTCCGGTCTCCGAGCAATAGCCTGTGGCGACACGTCTGCAGTCCTGCCAGCGGGGGAGTTCCCGAGCCTGGGGGGGCAGGGGTTTGATGGGGTCAGTTGTGGGGCGTGTCTCTCCATAGTCTCCAGCCCCTGCAGAGCTTCAGCTGCCTGGGCTCCCACCATCACCACGCTGAAGCTTAGCCTCCCTGCTCTGGTCCAAAGGCCCCCAGATCATCAAAGACAGTCTTATTTATCAGGCAGAGCTTAAGGATGGATCTTTTGCTATGCAGATGGGAACACCCCAGACATGCTGCCTCCACAGAAATGGTGATAAAATCATAGGAAAACTATTGAAATGTTTTCAGTGAGGGACACACATATTCATCATCGTATTTTATACTGAAGTCTCTTGAGATGGAATAATTCAATGCTAAGTGTTTTAAATATGTAGAGAGTTCTGAATGAATGTATCTGTTTTCTTTGTTTCGCTGCTCTTTCACCACACTGTATTTTATTTTTTTAATTTTTTTCTGTATATTTGAAATATTTTATTTAGAAGCAAAGTAACATGTATCTAAGTATGGGCCCATTTGCAGTAATTTTTCAGGAACTAAAATGAATCACTTCAACTGACATTTAGAGATTTTTTTTCAGTTCAGGGATTCTTTCTTCAATTATATTTTTCATTGCTATATTTTTTCAGACACTCTAAGCTCTTCCTTAGGAATATCTATCAATTGCGGACAGCATCTCTGTTGTCTGCTCTTTTTAGTGTTGTCCTCTTTCTCATTTTAAAGTCCTTTCAGTCTTTCTTTACATCATTCAGATCCCTTTTCATTGCAACATATTGTCTTTATAACTTACTGTGTTGTCTTTTTATCTGCATATTATCTCTTCATGACTTTTTTTCTCCCGTTTAAGAGAAGTCATAAAATCTTACACTTTATTGATAATTAATACTTTAAAAATATCTCCTGGTTAGATGCTGCTGCTGCTGCTGCTAAGTCGCTTCAGTCATGTCCAACTCTATGCGACCCCATAGACGGCAGCCCACCAGGCTCCCCCGTCCCTGGGATTCTCCAGGCAAGAACACTGGAATGGGTTGCCATTTCTTTCTCCAATGCATGAAAGTGAAAAGTGAAAGTGAAGTCACTCAGTCGTGTCCGACTCTTACCGACCCCATGGACTGCAGCCCACCGGGCTCCTCCGTCCATGGGATTTTCCAGGCAAGAATACTGGAGTGGGATGCCATTGCCTTCTCCATAACCACACAGTATTTTAAAGCGTGTAGCTGTTTGTGTGCTCTGGGTCAAGTAGATCCTAGAGAAATAGGATCTAGTGGTTACACCACGATGCTACATGGTTGCTGTAAGCAGAGTAAATGTCTCACATGAGGTTTCAATTTTTATTTTAAGTGCAATTGAAGTTTTTCAAATGGATATGCAGTATTTTTATCCAAGTTTGGAAAATGTATACCTTTAATATTTGGCTCAGATGGTAAAGAATCAATCTATCGTATGGGAGACTCAGGTTTGATCCCTCCAGGGGAAGATACTCTGGACTAGGAAATGGCAACCCACCCCAGTATTCTTCCCTGGAGAATTCCATGGACAAAGGAGCTTGTCAGGCTACAGTCCATGGGGTCACAAAGAGTCGGAAAAAACTGAATGACTAACACCAACCAACACCAATTAGGAAATATACGTACAACTTTTCAAGGTTAGAATGGTTATCCGTGTCTTAGAATGAATATGATTTCCACATGAAGGGACAACCGGTGCAATTCTCTACTTTATTTTGATCCCATTACATTGGTTTCTGATTATGAATTGGGAACAGGCTTAGATTTACAGATGTCAAATTTTATTTGCATCATACAGGGGGAAGAAACACCCATTCACTGTCAAGTGTCACCTAGTTTTCCATTTTGTCTGTCTGAAAGAAAATATGGCATTGCCGATGATACTTTTTAAGCAATGTGTCTCTGCATCTCTCTACCTCTGGACTTCCAGGCTATAGATATAAACATACACCGGGGTGGCATATTTCACTGTCATTATAATTTATATTATACTTTACATAGACTTTTTAAGTTGTGTTTTATGAGAAGTGTTCTTTATAAGCTGTCTTCAGGAATATATTAATCTGTAATTTCTTTAGTTGGTGTCATGCTGTTAACCTTTGCCCTGAGTTTTGCTAACCAGTTTAGCCAAGAGTACACAATGGTTATAGCAAACAACCTCTTCCAACAACACAAGAGACGACTCTACACATGGACATCACCAGATGTCAATTCCAAAATGAAACTGATTATATTCTTTGCAGCTGAAGATAGAGAAGCTATATACAGTCAGCAAAAATAAGACCAGGAGCTGACTGTGGCTCAGATCATGAGCTCCTTATTGCAAAATTCAGGCTTAAATTGAAGAAAGTAGGGAAAACCACTAGATCATTCAGGTATTACCTGAATCAAATCCCTTATGATTATACAATGGAGGACAAATCTATTCAAGAGATCTGGTAGAAAGAGTGCCTGAAGAACAATGGAAGGGGGTTCGTAACTTTGCATAGGAGGCGATGACCAAAATCATCCCAAAGAAAAAGAAATGCAAGAAGTCAAAGTTGTTGTCTGAGGAGGCCTTACAAATAGCTGAGAAAAGAAGAGAAGCAAAAGGCAAAGGAGATACGGAAAGATACACCCATCTAAACACAGAGTTTCAGAGAATAGCAAGTAGTGATTTAAAAAGCCTTTTTAAGGGACAATGCAAAGAAATAGAGAAAAACAATAGAATGGGAAAGACTAGAGATTACTTGAAGAAAATTGGAGATACCTAGGGAACATTTAACAGAGAAGGCAGTGGCACCCCACTCCAGTGTTCTTGCCTGGAGAATCCCAGGGACGGGGGAGCCTGGTGGGCTGCCGTCTATGGGGTCGCACAGAGTCGGACACGATTGAAGCGACTTAGCAGCAGCAGCAGGGAACATTTACAACCTCAGATATGCAGATAACACCACTCTGATGGCAGAAAGTAAAGAAGAACTAAAGAGCTGCTTGGTGAAGGTGAAAGAGGAGAGTGAAAAAAGCTGGCTTAAAACTCATCATTCAAAAATCTAAGATCATGGCATCGGTCCCATCACTTCATGGCAAATAGATGGGGAAAAAGTGAAAACAGTGACAAATTTTATTTTCTTGGGCTCCAAAATCACTGCAGACAGTGACTGTAACCATGAAATTAAAAAACACTTACTCCTTGGATGGAAAACTATGGCAAATCTAATCAGAGTATTGAAAAGCAGAGACATCACTTTTCTGACTATAGTCAAAGCTATGTTTTCTCCAGTAATCATATAGAGATGTCAGAGTTGGGCCATAAAGAAGACTGATTGCTGGATAATTGATGCTTTCGAACTGTGGTGCTGGAGAAGACTCTTGAGAGTCCCCTGGCCTGCAAGGAGATCAAACCAGTCAATCCTAAAGGAAATCAAACTTGAATCTTCATTGGAAGGACTGATGCTGAAGCTGATGTTCCAATACTTTGGCCATGTGATATAAGAGCTGACTCAATGGAAAAGACCTTGATACTGGGAAAGACTGAAGGCTGGAGGAGAAGAGGGCAACAGAGGATGAGATTGGTGAATGGCATTACTGACTCAGTGGACAGGAGTTTGAGCAAACTTAGGAGATGGTGAAGGATAGGGAAGCCTGCAGTTCATGGGATCACAAAGAGATCACAAAGGGGTCATGACATAGCAACTGCACAACAACAATTTCTTTAGTAATAGAAACTCAGAAGAAGATAGGAAAAATATAAGCAACTATTAAATAAATTAGTGGTTTGGCACAACAGGGCACAGGATTTAAAACTGAATGGACAGAGGAGCCTGGCAGACTATGGTCCATAGGGTCGCAAAGAGTCAGAAATGACTGAAGTGGCTTTGCACGCACCAGATGATAGGATATTCACTAAGGAAAGATAGTGCTGGCATTTGAAAGAACACACTTTTCAAAGCTTCTTTTTTCCTTTTAAAGTAAAATTTGTACTTCTGAAATGATAATTGCATTTTCTAAAGCCTCTTGCTTCATTTCATCATCTGCCCCTCTCTGAGAGCTTTCTCCTTGAAGCGGGTTACTGTGGAGCAGTACAGCCACTAAGGGGGGAGGACATTAGACAGAGCCCTCTTTGTACCCTAAAAGCGAAAGCAGAGAGGGGTGCAGAGGAGTGACAGGAGACTTGATCTTACCTGTGTTTCTTGCCTTTTTAATTGAAATCATTTCCAGGTTTAAATATCCTGGAAATTAGTCATTTGCATTAAAATCATTTTAGTTATTTTTTTAAAGAAATTCCAAGAGATTCAGAATCAACTGAATGTTTCATGCATTGAAAAGAGGCATCATCCTACTTGCCCTAATCCATCTGCAACCCCCATCAAAAGGTGAGAATTAATCACTGCAGCTTGACTGAGATATATCTAGAAGTTTCTGCTACTTCTTGTTTTTAATTGCTAAGTCATGTCCTACTCTTTGCAACCCCATGAACTGTAGCCCTCCAGTCTCCTCTCTCCATGGGATTCTCTAGTCAAGAATACTGGAGCAAGTTACCATTTCCTTCTCCAGGGGATCTTCTCGACTCAGGGATAGAACTCAAGTCTCTTGCATTGCAGGCGGATTCTGTACCATTGATCCATCAAGGAAGACCTTTTGGTATTATCTCTCACTAACATAATCTCTTATTAAGATGGAAATACCCCAGGAGCAGTCTTTAGTTTGGGTCCAGTAACTCAGTGAGGGTAAATAGGGAGTGACTGGTCAGGAATGAAGTCCAAGGTGCAAAGTGGGGCTCTAACTGATGAGATGAAGATGCCTCCAGCCAGCTCTGCTGACCTAGGTCTTGACCTTTCCATGATAAAATGGCTATATCACCATATACTTAAAAGCTAGCACTGCATATCATAGCCTTTTCAAATCACCTGAGTACCTTTCATCTTGGGATATCTTTTTGCATTTCTATTAGATTAGTTTTCTGTGCTGAGAACTTTAAAGAAAAAGCTTATTACTTTTCTCCTGGTAATGAAGAAAACTGTAACAAGATCTGAAGGAGAAATATTTGCATTCTTATATAAAAAATGAGAAAATGGACAGTGCATTCACTCACAGTGATAGAATCTATATTCTCTAAGTGTGCAGTCAGTAACTTTAGGGTGACTGAGATGCAGTGCGGAAGGCCGTGAAGAGGCATCTCGCTCTGAGTGCTACAATTTTGGCCTACTGTATGTGAAGTCAGATTATCTCTGGACAATTCAAGTTTTTTTTTTTTTTTTTATTTATTTATTTATTTATTTATTTTTATTTTTTTTTTAAATTTTAAAATCTTTAATTCTTACATGCGTTCTCAAGTTTTAAAGAGAGGCTAAATTTTAAAGATAGGTCAGTTATTTAACTGTTAGTGTCTAAGGCAGAAAAATCTCCACTTTCTTCAAGATAAATCCTTTGAGAATCTTTTGTTTTCTCATGAGCTGTAACTAGAACATTTTCTTTTTTGAACTGTTAACCTCCTCCTTCCATCTGAGGTCTTTAGTCTTTCTTTATTCAACTCATATTGAATTTGCTAAAATCACTAATAACCTCCAGTGTTGCCAAATCAGTGAATATGTTTTAACTTCCTGTTTACTTGGCTTCTTAATATTGTTTCAAACCATTTTCATCTGGGAATTTCTCTTACCTTGGCTTCCACATGGTATGGCCTGCCTCCTTACCTGCTCCTCCTCAGTTCCTTGGTTGTTTAATCTGCCTGTTCTTGACCTCAAGATGTTAAAACTACTGTAGACTCAGCTGGGGACTGGCTTCTTGAATTTCTCACATCAGTCTTCAGCTAACCTAAATTGTTTTCCTACCGTGTGCTGGTCTCTACAGATTCTGGGGATAGACTAATGAATAATATAGAAAATGATCTACCAAAAGGGGCTTGCATTATGTAAGAAGGGGTCCCGAATAAATAACTGGTATCAATTCTGATAACATTAGTTGCTTTCAAGAAAATAAAATGAACAGTAAGATAGAGAAGACTCTTGAGAGTCCCTTGAACTGCAAAGAGATCAAACCAGTCAATCTTAAAGGAAATCATCCTTGAATATTCATTGGAAGGGCTGATAATGAAGTGAAGCTCTAATACTTTGACCACCTGATTCGAAGAGCTGACGCATTGGAAAAGACTCTGATGCTGGGAAAGATTAAAGGCGGGAAGAAAAGGGGACCACAGAGGATGAGATGGTTGGATAGCATCACTGACTCAGTGGACATGAGATTGAGTAAACTCTAGAAGATAATGGAACCCAGATGTGGCTGTAGTGTTGCAGTCCATGGGGTTGCAAAGAGTTGGACACAACTTAGAGACTGAAAGACAGCAACTAGGATAGAGAACAGTGTGGACAGGCTGCTGGTTTAGCTGAGGTGTTCACAGAAGGCTCCTCAGGGGAGACCTCGGGCTTATCTCCTTGTGCCAAGAAGGCAGTAATACAAAGATGTGGCTCAAGGGCATTTTAGGCAGAAGGAAAAGCACATGCCAGGAAACGTGCTTGAATTGTTCCAGGGCAAGACGGTGATCACATCTCATTGAAGATCTGTCAGTGATGCCCTTGATCGTCAATACCACCTGCATGACAAGTCCCGTGCTCCTGTAAAATGCCATGTCTCCTGATCCAGCAGACTAGCTGACCTGCCCACTGGGCTTGTCTATTGGCATCTTCAGTGTAACAGTTCAAAAGGGAATGTTTCCCCTTCCGAGCTTAATCCGTTCTCCTCTTGCTTTCCACGCCCCTGAAATGACGGGTTCCTTGAGACAGATAACTCCCTGTCTCCCAGGCCTTCTGACCTAGCCGGCCACAGAGTCGCTTCCATTTCATCTCCAGCACAGTGAGGCTCTGTAGACTGCACTCCATCTCCCGGTCGCCTGCCGGTCCAAGCCCCCATCATCCTTTATGTGGACAGCGTCTACAGCCTCCTCCCTCTCTCTGCCCAGTTCTCTAGTGTAAGTCAGACCTTCTCACCTGAGCATCTTCAGTGGTTTCCTGTTTGGTTATCACTTCTCGAGCTGCACTAAGATGGGTGACTGGGCCTTCATTTCTCGGTTCTGTATCTTCCCGTCGGAGAAGCTTGACTTCTGTGTTTTACTGAGCAGGGGGCTAATTCTGTTCACCCTGCCCTTCGCTGACGCCACTGCCCCTTTAAGTGCCAGCAGAGGCCAGTGCCGCCCCCATCCTAGATGTGGTCTTCGCCCCCTCTGTCCCTTACTTTCTAATGCCATTCTGTTCTTCTCTCCGCAGCACCTTTCAGTTGTGATGGCGACTGATGCTCTGGGGTTGTATCATCTGATGCTTTCTCTGTGAGGTCTTCTCCCTAAACCTCCTGGAGGCTAACCCAGAGGACGCCCTGTACTGGGCGTTCAATCAATACTTTGCTGAGTGGATAGTAAATAACTAAATGGGATTGGCCGCAATTAACTTGCTATTTCTATTTCCAAGTGTTATTTCCATGGTGATTTTGATTACTCAAAATATCAAAAAATCATTTGAATTGTTTGCTTCTTATGAATAAAAATGCAGAGTTTGTTCAAAAATAATGTTAACATCTATTGTGGGCTTTTAAATGTATCACAATAGCACTGCAAGAAACAAGTGTAAATACTGTGAAAACAAAATTTCAAATCCACTTACTGCTAAGTTGAAAGGCACAATTTCCAACACAACCAGTTTGTTTGAGAGACACTAAGACCTGTATTCTTGAATGACAGTTCCATTTGTGTCTCTTGGCCTCTGGTTGTACTATTTCAAGTCATGTCTTTCTCTTTCTTTTTTTACTTTATGAAAGCTTTTTTTTTTTTTTAATGTTGCTTTCAGTAGAATATCATTTTACCTGCATTGTTTCTGTGTCTCTCATGGGATATTTTCCATTTCCTTAGTCTTTTATAAAATAAACTTGTGTTATAACAACCCTCAATGAAATTTCACTGAGGATGGAAATTACAGAGACAGACTCATGGAATATTAGAGTTGAAAGAAAACACAGAAATAATTTAGCCCAAGGAGTTTACAGCAAAAAAAGAGAGAGGAGCAAATACTGGTAGAAGTATTCTTTTTATTAAGAATTGCTTGGCATACTGCAAAGCTAAGACATTAAAGCCTCACAATAATGCTTCATGGCAGATATTTCAGGTGAGAAGATGGAGGTTCATAAAGGCTCAACAGCAAGCCTGCCCAAGATTCCACTGGCATTAAAGCATCTGTGTTTGACCCCAGCTCTACCACCCACCACACCTTGAAAGTCACTTAACCTTTCTGGGTTTTACTCTCCAGAATGAAAAGTGAAGGACTTGGCTACTTTTTTTTTTTTTTTTTTTAATTTTCATCACTAAATTTCCGTGATTTTTCTGAGACAAAACTTCCATCTTATTTTTCAGTTTACATCCTATAATAATGATGCCTGTCTGTTTTCCCTTTTCTTAATCCCAAATTATGTTTGTTTCAGCATGAAAGATGTTGCCAAATTAGCCTAAATGCTATTCTTTTCCCATTTACCATTTGTAAGAAAATGTAAAATGTTGATTAAGTGTACTCTTGTGGTATTTACTATTTAAGAAAGTGAAAAGTCCAGAGTTCAAAGAAAACATTTCAAAGTCAATACTTTTGACTAACTGTATACAAATCTTCCTTGACAGACAATGGGGTCATGTCCTGATAAACTCATCATAATTTGAAAATATGGTTAACTAGAAATGCATTTGGTGCACCTAACCTACTCAACTTCGTGGCTTAACCCAGCCTACCTTCAACATGCCCTGGACACTAGCCTTGGGTAAAATCATCCAAAACAAAGCTTATTTTACAGTGAAGTGTCGAATGTGTGTGCTAAGTCACTTCAGTCACGCCTGACTCTTTGCGACCCCATGGACGGTAGCCCACCAGGATCCATGGGAGTCTCCAGGCAAGAATATTGAGGAGGTTGCCATTTTCTCCTTCCGGGGAAATCTTCTCAACCCAGGGCTGGAACCCACATCTCTTATATCTCCTGCATTGGCAGGCAGGCTAGCACCACCTGGGAGCCCATGTCGTTTGTTGAAAAGGGCACTTAAAGAAAAAAACAGAACAGCTGCTGGATCCAGGCTCTCTAAGTATATGGGCACTTGACTCTCATGATTGTGTGGCTGATGGGAAACAAGCTGCTGCTGCTGCCAACCAGCATCACAAGAGCTGAACTGACCACACATTGATTAACATGTATCTCTTCACACCACTATAAAGTCAAAGCATTTTAAGTCAAGTCAGTTGTGAGGTGGGGACCATCTGTAGTTCATACACATTTTAGGTTTCAGATTATCAGCACATGTAACTAAACACATCCACATGTACATACACACGATGAGGAAGAGATCGGAATGCCGTGTGGCATGCATACATGAAGTAAGTGAGACTCCTCCTCAGAGGGGAGTTTGGAGGAGAGTGGGTACATGTGTACGTATGACTGAGTACCTTCGCTATTCACCTGAAACTAGCACAATATTATCTGTTAACCTGCTTTATCATTGCTGTTCAGTCGCCAAGTCACATCCAATTCTGTAGCCCATGGACTTCAGCTCACCAAGCTCCTCTGTCCTCCACTGTCTCTGGAAGTTTGCTCAAATTCATGTGTATTTAGCCAGTAAGTGGGCTCTACTCCAATACAAAATAAAAAGGTTTTTCAAAAAAAAATCTATAGTGGAAAAGAATCTAATTTGAATCACTTTCCTCTATACCTGAAATGAACATAACAGTGTGAATCAGCTATACTTCAATATTTCTCTTTTTTTTTGGAAATGAGGCATCTCAGTCAAACGCATTTTCACGGTTTGACATCTGCCTCAGTTCTGGACTTGGGTTCTCTGTATTTCTGAGTCCTCCATGTCTTTGCTCACATGTTCCCTTGCCTGGTGTCCCCCCTCCCGACCAGCCCCTCCACTTCTCCAAAATAACTTGAGGCTGTGTGTGTTTTCAAATGACCGTTACTATTCTGTAAGAAATGTTCTATAGCAGTCAAAAAAATACTGCTGTTTCTTAATTTTACATTTGCAAAACATCTGATTAAGGTTCAGAGTGAAATTACACATATAAATTTCTGAGATAGTGAGAATTTTAGGAGTGACCAAACTAGTTTGATTTACCAATATATTAATGCTAAACTCTACGTTTCAAAAAATTATCAGAGAATTTGAGTTCTGCCTGCCTAGAATTCATAAAGATATTCTAAGCATTCTCTTATTATATAGTATTATTGTAAATACACACTAATAATGTTATATAGTAGATTATAAAAATATATGGCAGATAAATCATTTGTATTAAATATTAATTAAATATTGTCAATATTTATATATTTAACTATTTTATGTAAGCAAATATGAGTTATTAACATATATTTGACTGAATATTATATCTATTTAATATTTAATTAATTTAAAATTAGTAACATGAAAGCATATATATGCATAAGTGAAAACTAAGTAATTCATAAAATGTATGATACATGCTGATACCATTTACATTTACTGTATTAGTATTTACTTATATACAAGCTTCTAAAATCACTTATACTCCACTATGAGAAAGAAACTTTCTATGGGTGCTCATTACTAGGTAATTAATATTTCCTATTTTTTAAACCTAGTAATTGACAAATAAGGTCTTACAATTTAAATGTATTACCTTTAATATAAAACATTTAAATACCTGTATTTAAATGTAAATATCAGTTCAGTTCAGTCGCTCAATCGTGTCCGACTCTTTGTGATCCCATGAATCGCAGCATGCCAGGCCTCCCTGTTCATCACCATCTCCCGGAGTTCACTCAGACTCACGTCCATCGAGTCTGTGATGCCATCCAGCCATCTCATCCTCAGTCATCCCCTTCTTATCCTGCCCCCAATCCCTCCCAGCATCAGAGTCTTTTCCAATGAGTCAACTCTTTTATATATTTTATATATTCATATATATGTATGTATATAGTCCTGAAATATATATATATATAGTCCTGAAATCAATTATACTGTACATTGACTTAGAGCTTTTTCCCCCTTTTCTCTCATATTTCAGGTTTATTATGCTAGTATTTTAGATGCTATGCAAAATAGTAATATTAATCGACCTGGTCACATGCTATCTTTCCTGTTAGAAGACCAGCAATGATTAGGTATCCTATAAGACATCTCTGAGTAGGCCCTAAACATTGTTCATGAGTCCTAAGTCCAGAGTGCTTACATTTTCACAAAGACCAGCACAGAAGTGACAGGCAGGAGACTCTAGGCTAAGGCAGCTCGGTCCTCAGGTGAGGGTCACTCTGCACCTGTGGGGCTAGAGGAGGTCTCTTGTGGGGGCCAGTGGAGGTCTGAGACAGCTCCTCTGGGTGCTGCCAGGATACATCCTAATAAAAATCTTGGAGGATGCTGTGGAATTGTACAGAGATGAGGACCACTCTCAGGGATCTTATAAAAGCTTCAATGCTGTTAATTTGTACCAATTTTGTACTAGCATATTATTATATTTATTTTTATTTGAATAGCAAATAAACACCTTGGTTTAACTTGAAAATGCATAAATGAAATAATCCCTCTCTGAATATTTATTGGCTGCCATAGTGATTATAGCAGTTGGAGGATAATTTTTAACATTATATCACATATAAGAAATTGACTTGGTCTTCCTTCTGTCAGAAAAGCAATTACTTGAAGTGATAAATGTTCAATGTTAAAGAGAAATAAAAGCTTAACAGTGAGAGAATTTGGAGTATCTAAGATCACCTGGAACATCAGATCCTTGCAGGTGGTAGTTGGAATAATATTAGAAAGACAGAAGGTTTTGAATGCTGGCCAAATAGTCTATACATATTGTACAATAGAAAGCAGATAAACATTGCTTGAAAGAGCTTCTCAATAATACATTTATTATATTAGCATAGTTTATTACAGTATGATATAGAAATAAATTACAGTAAACCAAGAGAGAGTTTAAGATAATGGCCTTAACTGGAAATAAGAGAACTCAGGTAAAATCAAAACATAAAAATTATGCTAGTGGACATTCAATTTCAGTGTTTTAAAAGTGAAAGAATTAAAGTATGCCGTGATGAAAGAGAGAGAGCACCCAGGTAAATATGTCCGACGTGTTAAATTAAACACCTTGAAAATACAGCCAAGATGCTCACAGATAAAGGCAGTTGTACGTGGGTGTTTCATTCAGTTCAGTTGCTCAGTCACGTTTAACTCTTTGAGACCCCATGGACTGCAGCACGCCAGGCCTCCTTTTCCATCACCCACTCCTGGAGTCCACTCAAACTCATATCCATTGAGTCAGTGATGCCATCCAACCATCTCATACTCTGTCATCACCTTCTCTTCCCACCTTCAATCTTTCCCAGCATCAGGGTCTATTCAAATGAGTCAGCTCTTCACATCAGGTGGCCAAAGTATTGGAATTTCAGCTTCAATATCAGTCTTTCCAATGAATATTCAGGACTGATCTCCTTCAGGATGGAGTGGTTGGATATCTTGCAGTCCAAGAGACTCTCAAGAGTCTTCTCCAACATCACAGTTCAAAAGCATCAATTATTTGGTGCTCAGCTTTCTGTGTATGCCAACTCTCACATGCATACATGACCACTGGAAAAACCATAGCCTTGACTACACGGACATTTGTTGCCAAGTTTGGTCATAACTTTTCTCCCAAGGAGTAAGCATCTTTGAATTTCATGGCTGCAGTCACCATCTGCAGTGATTTGGGAGCCCCCCCAAAATAAAGTCTGCTGCTGTTTCCACTCTTTCCCCATCTATTTGCTATGAAGTGATGGGACTGGATGCCTTGGTCTTTGTTTTCTGAATGTTGGGCTTTAAGCCAACGTTTTCACTCTCCTCTTTGACTTTCATCAACAGGCTCTTTAGTTCTTCTTCACTTTCATGGCCATGAGGGTGGTGCCATCTGCATATGGGAGGTTTTTGATGCTTTTTCTGGGTTCTTGATTCCAGCTTGTGCTTCATCCAACCCAGCATTTCTCATGATGTACTCTGCATATTATAAGTTAAATAAACAGGGTGACAATATACAGCCTTTTCCTAGTTGGAACCAGTCTGTTGTTCCATGTCCAGTTCTAACTGTTGTTTCCTGACCTGCATACAGATTTCTCAGGAGGCAGGTCAGGTGGTCCTGTATTCCCATCTCTTTCAGAATTTTCCACAGTTTGTTGTGATCCACACAGTCAAAGGCTTTGGCATAGTCAATAAAGCTCATTCGTGTCCGACTCTTTGCAACCCCATGGACTGTAGCCTATCAGGCTCCTCTATCCATGGGATTTTCCAGGCAAGAGTGCTGGAGTGGATTGTCATTTCCTTCTGCAGGGGATCTTCCTGATCCAGGAATAGAACCTGGGTCTCCCACATTGCAGGCAGACGCTTTGCCATCTGAGCTACCAGGGAAGCCCCTAACACAGCAGAGGTGGGTGTTTTTCTGGAACTCCCTTGTTTTTTCAATGATCCAGAGAATGTTGGCAATTTTATATCTGGTTTCTCTTCCTCTTCTAAATCCAACTTAAACATCTGGAAGTTCACAGTTCACATATTGTTGGAGCCTGGCTTGGAAAATTTTGAGCATTACTTTACTAGCATGTGAGAGGAGTACAAATGTACGGTAGTTTGAGCATTTTTCGGCATTGCCTTTGTTAGGGATTGGAAAGAAAACTGGCCTTTTCCAGTCCTGTGGCCACTGCTGAGTTTTACAAATTTGCTGACATATAGAGTGCAGCACTTTCACAGCATCATCTTTTAGGATTTGAAATAGTGCAACTGGAATTCCATCACCTCCACCAGCTTTGTTCATAGTGATGCTTCCTGAGGTCCACTTGACTTCACCTTCTAGAATGCCTGGTTCTAGGTGAGTGATCACACCATCGTGATTATCTGAGCCATGAAGATCTTTTTTCTATGCTTCTTCTGTGTATTCTTGCCACCTCTTCTTATTATCTTCTGCTTCTGTTAGGTCCAGACCATTTCTGTCCTTTATTGCGCCCATCTTTGCATGAAATGTTCCCTTGATGTCTCTAATTTTCTTGAAGAGATCTCTAGTCTTTCCCATTCTGTTGTTTTCCTCTATTTCTTTGCACTGATCACTGAGGAAGGCTTTCTTATGTCTCCTTGCTATTCTTTGGAAATCTGCATTCAAATGGGCATATCTTTCCTTTTCACCTTTGCTTTTTGCTTCTCTTCTTTTCGCAACTATTTGTAAGGCTTCCTCAGACAGTCATTTTGCTATTTTGCATTTCTTTTTCTTGGTGATGGTCTTGATCACTGTCTCCTGTGCAATGTCACATACCCCCATCCATAGTTCATCAGGTACTCTGTCTATCACATCTAGTCCCTTAAATCTATTTCTCACTTCCTCTGTATAATTGTTAGGGATTTGATTTAGTTCATACTTGAATGGTCTAGTGTTTTTCCCAACTTTCTTCAATTTAAATCTGAATTTGGCAATAAGAAGTTCATGATCTGAGCCACAGTCAGCTCCTTGTCTTGCTTTTGCTGACTGTATAGAGCTTCTCCATCTTTAGCAGCAAATAATATAATCAGTCTGATTTCAGTGTTGACCATCTGGTGATGTCCATGTGTAGAGTCTTCTTTTGTGTTGTTGGAAGAGGGTGTTTGATATGACCAGTGTGTTCTCTTGGCAAAACTCTATTAGCCTTTGCCCTACTTCATTCTGTATTCCAAGGTGAAATTTGCCTGTTACTCCAGGTGTTTCTTGACTTCCTACTTTTGCATTCCAGTCCCCTTTAAAGAAAAGGACATCTTTTGGGGTGTTAGTCCTAGAAGGTCTTGTAGGTCTTCATAGAACCATTCAACTTCAGCTTCTTCAGCATTACTGGTCGGAGCATAGACTCGGATTACCATGATATTGAATGGTTTGCCTTGAAACAAACAGAGATCATTCTGTCATTTTTGAGATTGCATCCAAGTACTGCATTTGGGCTCTTTTGTTGACTGTGATGGCTAATCCATTTCTTCTAAGGGATTCCTGGCCATAGTAGTAGATGTAATGGTCATCTGTGTTAAATCCACCCAGTCCAGTCCATCTTAATTCACTGATTCCTAGAATGTTGACGTTCACTCTTGCCATCTCTTGTTTGATCACTTCCAATTTGCCTTGATTCATGGACCTAACATTCCAGGTTCCTATGCAATATTGCTCTTTATAGCATCAGACCTTGCTTCCGTCACCAGTCCCATCCACAACTGGGTATTGTTTTTGCTTTGGCTCCATCTCTTTATTCTTTCTGGAGTTATTTCTCCACTGATCTCCAGTAGCATATTGGGCACCTATTGACCTGGGGAGTTCCTCTTTCAGTATCCTATCATTTTGCCTTTTCATACTGTTCATGGTTATTTCACTATCCATCCATTAATCTGAGGTCCAAAATACTTCAGATCAAAGCAATGTGTTTCTGACAACTTATTTCTATGTAAACTATACATTTGAAACCCTAACGTTGTGATAAAAAGAATTTGTTATCAAAAATGACAGCAATTCTTGTTTCACCTATTTCTATGTTGTTCTTCAGTCACTCAGTCATGTCCGAATCATTGTGACCCCTTGGACACAAAGTCGTGTCCAAATCTTTGTGTCTTTCACCATCTCCTGAAGCTTGCTCAGACTCACGTCTCTTGAGTCAGTGATGCCATCCAACCATCTCATCCTCTGTTGGCCCCTTCTCCTCCTGCCTTCAGTCTTACCCAGCATCAGGGTATTTTCCAATGAGTTGGCTCTTCAAATCAGGTGACCAAAGTATTGGAACTTCAGCTTCAGCATCAGCCTTTCCAATGAATATTCAGGATTGATTTCCTTTAGGATTGACTAGTTTGATCTCCTTGCAGCCGAAGGGACTCTCAAGGGTCTTCTTCAACACCACAGTTCAAAAGCATATAATCTTTGGTGCTCAGCCTTCTTAGTGGTCCAACTCTCACACCATACATAACTATTTGAAAAACCATAGCTTTGACTACATGGACTTTTGTTGGCAAAGGAATGTCTCTGCTTTTTAATACACTGTCTAGATTTGTCATAGTTTTTGTTCCAAGGAGCAAGTGTCTTTTAATTTCATGGCTGCAGTCAGCATCCACAATGATTTTGGAGCCCACCAAAATAAATAAAGTCTGTCGCTGTTTCCATTTTTTCCCCATCTATTTGCCATGAAGTGATGGGACTGGATGCCATGATCTGAGTTTTTTGAATGTTGAGGTTTTAGCCAGTTTTTTACTCTTTTATTTCACCTTCATCAAGAAGCTCTTAGTTTCTATGAAGCTTGTCAGTATATGTTTATCATTCTGGGATCAAAACTGACAGCTGGTAGAGAAGGTGCATATATTCAGTAGAAAGAAAAAAATATCAAAAATTCTATTATGCATATGAAAATGTCCCATGTGATGCTGTTTAAGTGAAAACAACCCTGTTATAGCTAAATGAAGGAAATTACTATAATATGAAATATTGTTGAAATGAACTTTTAATCAAGGTATTGGCTTTTGAGGAAAGAGTAATACGGATGCTTCATTCTTACTGTGATACAGCATCTTGCAAATCAAAAAAGGGAAGTGCCTTAAAAAGTAAAGCCTGAATCCATTAAATGTGAAAGAACAAATGTCAGTGTTGACTTATTCAACCTGATTATCGCAGAAAAGCCTGAGGTTCACACTACCCCACAAACACACATGCCTAGCATGGGGTTTTTGACATATAAAGGTCATTGATACAGTGGAGATATTGCTACCTGAGGAATTTCAACTAGAATGTGTTTTGTGTAACAAGGTTCTTGATTGTTATGCAACTAGAAACATATGTCACCTCTCTGAAAGTTTAAAATGTTTAGAATTAGTCTCAAAATTAATCCGGCTGAAATATGTCTTTAAGTTTCTGAAGAAATAAATATCAACAATAAAAATATGCTATAATAAGTCACAGGAGCAATATCACTAAAAAGTGTGAGTTGACTTAAATGACTTTATTTTGGATTATTAATCCAAAGATCTATTAATATAAACCAAATTTTAACTTTGAAAAATGGCATCTTACATGAAGGTTTAATATTCCAGTCAATTCGTTGTTCTAGTGCTCTGAAGGTGGCTAATGGTCTCATGTGGAAAGCCTGTGGATCTGGTCTTTTTTACTGCAGGAAAATTGCCACCAGATGGCATTTGAACTAAAGCCTCGTGGTTGGGACCATATGGCTTCCCATGTGTATGCTTGACTGGGAGATAACACATGAATACACCTTTCTCCTTTACTTTTTGGTTCATTTTTACAATAAAATGAATTTTATTATTAAGAATTTAAAAATTATTTTAAAAGCCTCACTTTAATTCACAAAGGCCTTTAATATGCACTATCTCACTAGCTCAGTGGAGCAAATGTAAGAAAATAAACCTGGATCTATAATCAATTGAGCGGTAACTCTGTCCTCAGTTCTTTCTTGGAAAATGGGTTTGACATTGTCTCCTCATGGAATGATTGTAAGGATTCAGTTTTAAATGTGTATAAATGATACTTATAGTTTCTAGCCAAGATTAAATTGGCTTTAATTTAATGTTAAGTAAAGTTTAATTTTACATTATCATCATCATCATTCGTAGTACTTTATTTCTAATTACTTCTGATTGTTTCACTAATCTAAATCTTGTCTATGCCAGTTTATTTGTTTATGATATCCTTTTTCATAGAAGCAATTTGTGCATACTTCTTTTGTGTTGATTGCTTCCTTTACTAGGGCACCAATCTAGCTATATAATTTGTTCAGAAAACAAATCTGTGTTGAATTTGAATTGACGATCACAAGACATGTCCTCAAAGACCAGGATAATTTTCACTACTGAACAAATCTTCTGTCCACTCACCCATATGAGGTAAAGCCAAACTATTGACACTGTGTTGTGGTGAAGGAGAGTGTAGCATTTATTGCTGGTGCCAAGCAAGGAGTCCTGATTGCTAGTGCTTAAAAGGCCTGAACTCCCCGAAGTCTTTCGTGAAAAGGTTTTTAAAGACAAGGGGAGGGGAGCGGGGTTTCTGGGTGTGTGATCAACTCATGGACATTCTTCTGGTTGGTTGGTGGTGAAGTAATTGGGAGTCAGCATCATCAGCCTTCTTGTTCCAACCAGTATGTGCTTGTGGTCAGGATGCAGTTAACCTCTTCCCTCTGGTGGGTGGGGCTTTCAGTATCTTCAAAGCAGCTCAAAGGACATGGCTCCAAATGTTATCTGTCTCTTAGGAGGAACTGAAGGTCCTTGACTTTGTTTAATGGCTAAAGTATTATAATTTTGTCTTGCTTGACTGTTTTCCTTTCTTTCTACATTTTCTCACTTCTCTAATTTAGTTTATTATTTTGAGCTTGGGGAAGAATTAAGAGGCTCAAGTATTCTATGGACAAGAAGAAAGCAGAGGACATGGAGAAATCTGTCCTGGGAAGGCCTTGTAGGACCTGGCTCGGTTACAATTTAATGGGAAAAGCATGCTCCTTACTGCTCTACTTACTTCATAGGAACCTTGTGAGGGTCTAATGAGATAGCGTAAAAGCCAACTGCTGTGAAAGAGTAATTTGATTATGTATACATTAATATAATTTCCACAGTTTTAATCTAAATTCATTCAAAGTCTTTTTCAAACTATCTGATTTGTATCTCTTCATCCACGTGTATAATTTTATATCTTACATTACTATTAGTTAATGATGGGTCATGAAACTACCTACTGAATATTCCAGTTTTGATTTTAAATTCTAAGATTTTGACTGAAGTGTCATATATTTGTTAGTATTTATGACATGTGTCCTGTGATATTTGGTTAAGATATAATTTGACAAAATTAGAGTTAAAATGATAGTAAGTCCAGGAATTCCTCTCTTTTGGAAATGTTTCTCTCCAGCATCAGGATCCTGCTTGAAGCAAATATATCACCATCATTCTTTGCAAGTTTCAGCTTCAGTTTTGAGACACATTAATTGCTGATGATGCTAATGGAATGAGTAGTTGAGTTTGAGGAACTAGTTTTCTTGTACATAAAGTGTCACCATGGATGTCTATCATTATCCTGTTACGCGCCTATCTCTGTTTCAGAAAATCAAACATATTTATCATTTATCTCTCATCATTTTTTTGTTATCTTCCTGCCATCTGCAAACTATTCAGACTTAACTATTTCATTCAGTGCACTCAGAGAATTCCAAATAAGCACTCTTGTTTTGAATAAGTAAGCAGCTTTGACATTATCTTTAAAAAAGACCCAGAATACTTTGAGTTGATTTGTGTGGGTTCCTTCAATTTGTCATTAATTTTTTGCTACTATTCCATGTGAGAAAAACAGAGACTATATAGAGGTAGATCTTTCTAAGCCTTTAAGTTGTTGATAGCTCAGTTGGTAAAGAATTTGTCTGAAATGCTGAAGAGCCCAGTTCAATTCCTGGATCAGGAAGATCCACTGGAGAAGGGATAGGCTGTCCACTCCAGTATTCTTGGGCTTCCCCTGTGGCTCAGGTGGTAAAGAATACACCTGAAATGCAGAAGACCTGGGTTTGAACCCTGGGTTAGGAAGACCCCTGGAGAAGGGAAAGGCTATCCACTCCAGTATTCTGGCCTGGAGAAGTCCATGGATTATATAGTCATGGGGTCACAAAGAGTCGGACACGACTGAGTGACTTTCATTTTCACTTTAGACCAGTGTGATAAGCTAAAATAGTGCAGTAAGAACCACCCTACTGTGGACTACTTCCTCTATAAACAGTGATAGCCATTCACCTTGAGGAGGATGACTTGACACAGTAATAACTGTTTCACTTGAGCAAATGTGGGAGTTATACAGCTGATTATGGCAGAAAAAATATGGTGGACGTTAAATTCTTTATTGAGGCTTGACCTCAATAAAACTAGAACACTTTTAGAAAATAAATTTTAGAGACGTTTTAGTAGACCACTGACTACAGATTTAAAAACCTGTACTGTAACAAGATGGTACCAAGAGTTACAAATTTGAAATTCAAACATGATAAGGTCCAGAGTGAAAAAGAGATGATCACTACTACCTAACAGGACGGTCTTCCCAGAAGCATTCCTGCAGGCTTCCTCTCATGTGTCATTGAACTGAATTGAGTCACAAGACCACTACTGAAAATTTCTGGAAAGAGCATGTCACCTTGATTGGATTAGACTACTCAGATAGTGGGATGGTTACTGGAGTAGTGGCCACTCTAACAAGCAAATGAATCCTTTAAAAACTAATCTGTGATTGTAAACCATCCTAGCAGGAGGAAAGACTCTTTATACACAGATTCAAAAAATAAATCAGCACACTGCACAAGAAGATTGTTATTTGTTTAACTTAAATGATAAGCATTTTTCATGTTTACAATATAATAAGTAACTTTATGTGAAATATCTGTTGTATAGATCTTAATAAATAATTAACACTTCCATTTCATCCATGGAAATGAATGAAAGCTATCTTCTATATAAGCTAAGTGGTTTGTGACATGATGCTCTTTTTTTCCCCCATCATGCTATTAATTGTTAGTTGTCATAAAGGTGATCTTAATGAGAAAATGTTAATTGTATGAAGACTTCGTTAGTAGAAGAAAGAGTTCCAAACGAAGATTTTTGGCCTCCTCTATAAAAGTCTGTTTTTTTTAAGAATAAGGGTAGATTTATTTTAATCTAACTAAACTGTCTGAATTCTTAATAGAAATCACATGTTAAGGCATCATCATTAAAGAGCCAAATCTGTCTAATATAATGTCATTATATGGATATTTCCTGAGCAGTATCATCATGTTTCTTTCTATTACAGTAACGCAAGGAGGTGTTGCTTTGGTCTCCGACATGTGTCCAGATCCTGGGATTCCAGAGAATGGCAGGAGAGCGGGTTCGGACTTCAGGTAGGAGAGAAAGTATTTATTTCCATAGCACGTTACTTTCTAGCTCATTATAATTTCACCCTGTAGTTTTAATTATCTTACCTTTTGATTTAAAGGTGCAACTTCTCAATTATCATGCAGCCATAATATCTGTAGAATTCTAAAACACATTGTGGTGGAAAATTCCAGATACTCCAGAGTCTGTTCCTTTCAGTGTATAAGCCACTATTAAAAATCCAACTTGATGGGTCTGATCAAAATTTGTGTACAAGACTTTTTTTCTGATTTTAATTTGCTGCCTTCCCATATAGGCTTTCCTGGTGGTTCAGTGGTAAAAAGAATCCACTTTCCAGTGCAGGAGACATAGGAGATGTGGGTTCTATTCCTGAGTCAGGAAGATCCCCTGGGGAAGGAAATGGCAATCCACTCCAGTATTCTTGCCTAGAGAATCCCATGGACAGAGGAGCCTGGTAAGCTATAGTCCATGGGGTCACAAAAGAGTGGATACAGCTGAGCAACTAAATGACAACAACACCTTCCTATGAAAAGAAAATTGTTAAGTGTTAGTCACTTAGTTGCCTGACTCTTTTGAACCCCATAGTCTTTAGCCCTCCAGTCTCCTCTGTCCATGGGATTCTCCAGGCAAGAATATTGGAGTGGGTTGTCACTTCCTTTTCTAGGATATCTTCCTAACCCAGGGATTGTACCCTGGTCTCCTTCATTGCAGGCAGATTCTTCACCATCTGAGCCAATTCTAATGCAGTTTAGTTATTGTTTTTAAAAATAGATAATGAAAAATTTAGCTATAGTCTTATAATTATTTCATTAAATAAACTTTTATAATAATGAATGTGAGTGGCAATCAATGCAGTTTATGAAGAAAATGTTATGATTCATTTTATTAAATTATGATTAGTAGAGTCTGCTTTATAGTTGATACATTATGAATAAAGTAATGATTATAATAGTGATTTCTTTTTAGATTTTTGACTTTAATTAGTTCAATAAATTGAACATTCTCTAGCTTACAAGATGAATACTAGTATTAGAAGTAAGCTGCAAAGTCAAAGAGTAAAGGGGAGCAAGAGCAATTTTTTAATCCTTATAATCTCATTATTTTTGAAAAAGAAACAGAAAAAGAGAGTTGAGGCTGCTAAAGTGAGCTGAAAATTGAATAAAAGCAGTGATACATTTAGAGAAGGAAGAAGAAATATTACTCAGTGAAACTGGAATAGCAGTGTCTTTTTTTATGACTAGAGGAAATAATAAAATTGTCTGTAGAGTGGCTGTAATGAAATTGGTAAAATGAAATAAATATATATGTGTGTGTGTGTATATATATATGTATTTACATGAAAAGGAAACATAAGTATAGATGTGCTACTGAAATACTTTTGACAATAGCATTGTTCTTATTTTAAATGGAATAGACAACTGGAATGGTTACAGTTGTTGACTAAACACACACACAACTTGACAGCTGTGAGTTAAGTTTTATTTGGGGCAAAATGAGGACCGCAGCCCGGGAGACAGCTCCTCAGATAACCTCTGAGAGACTGCTCTGAAGAGGCAGTGGGGGAAGGTCAATACATAAGATTTCAGTGAGGGGGGGGAGTTCAGTGCAATCAAATGCTTACTTTACAAAAGGTTCTCTGTTAGTCACAAGGAACTGATGGCGCCATGAAGGGATTTAGCATTTTTCTAGATATGAAGAGATGCAAGGACTGGGATTGTTAGGAGAGTGTGTAATTTCCTCACTTCTGTCTCACTGCAGCAAAAATTTGAAGCAACGGATGGACCAGTGTTATAGCTCAGCTTTATTAGGGAAAACAAAGGATGGTTCATCCTCTGAGGAGTGAGGTCAGGCAGACCCAAAAGACAAGAGAAGAGAGGCCCCCAGCTCAAATTTGGCTCCTCCTTTTGTGTGTTGTTTCTCCTCCCCCTGGGCCTGCCCTGTGTAAACCAGGATAGCCAGGAGGGCCGTCTGCTTTACCTGAGGTCCTCACTCTGGTCCTTGGACCTTCCTTTGTTCTATTTTTGTGGGCTTTTCCCTTTTTTGTCTTTTAGCCATTTTGGACTCCTTTTCCTATTCTAATTGCCTAACAGGATCATGAAATCAGTTCCTGAAAATATCTAGCTCTCTAAAGACCAGTTCCACGCGGTGCCCTGGAGCACAGAGTGCCTCACTCCACCTGAACCCCTCAGGCAGCGGGGGTGCTGAAGGCCAGCTGCAGCACAGGGTTCAGTCTCCACAGAGGCAGGTGGCAAGTGCCCATGTGGCTGCTGTTCAGCTCCTGGCGATGCTCTTGGCACACGCCAGTTTGTAGCTGACACAATTTAAATGTCGCAAATACTGAATATACCTTAAGGTGGTAGTATTTTAGTTCAGGTTCCTTTGGAGAAGAGCCTCAGATAGCAACTCTGAAGTGAATTTTTTGTAAAAGGGCCCTCTGGTTATGGCGAACAGAGAAAATGGGATAAAGAGAATAGAAGGCTGAGCAGGAAGTTGATTTTAACTACAGGTTAGCTTCCATCTCAATCCAGGGGGAATTCCAGGGCAAAATTATCCACTTTTTTGCCCTTTGCCCTTGCCTTTCATCATTGGCTTCCTACATTAGTGTCAAGGAAGTTCCTGGAACAAAAGTAGGTTATGAGCAGTTATTAGCACCCCAGGGGGTTTGCTGTGTCCTTTACGTCGTGTCTTAATGGGTGTGGTGGTCAGCTAAGAAAGAAAACTACTGATTTCAAATGTAGAACAGCCATCAGTGGAAGGCATTCAGGAACATGATTAATTTTTAAATGATGCAAATGGTTCAAATTTGCAGTCTTGCTAGAACCCATAGAGCATATTTGTCCTCAGGATTCCTTTCTTATCTTAGAAGTAACCTTCTTCTTCTTCTCCCTTACCTGGAGGGGGTGGGGGGGCTGTTGGGGAGGTGTTCTCCAGGCCTTGCTTCCAAAAAACCTTATACATCTCTCCGCTGGGTTGGAGCAGTAAATCTGCATTACTATTTTACACACCGTCTTCCCCTACCCAACTGAAGGATAGTTAGTCCCTTTTTGTCTCTCCCTCCTTGGTGACAGAAAGGGTGGCGGATACAAAGGAACTCCAAGGGTATTTTCCAAAGCACTTGTGTATGAGAGGAATTGCCCATTCAATACTCTGTCATCCTTGGAACCCAGAAACTTCCTGGGTCTATTTGGTAGAGCTCTAGTTTAAAACAAAGCAAATTATCTGACAATGTCAAACTGTTCCAATTAGCAAAATATGGTAAAGAGAGCCAGAGAAACTGACAAATTTTCAAAAGTTAACACGGAATTCAGAAACATCCAGGGCCAGTATCTATTTGCCACAAGGGCAGGAAGAGATTTACTTAGCATGTAAGACTGTGCTGGCCTCTGCTCTGTCTCATGCTGAGAACAGCCTTATTCCTACGGAAGCTTACCTGAAGATGAGCCTTAGCTGCTGGAGTTTGTTGATGCATCTGGACTGGAAGCCAGGCTGGGTGTATGCCTGGCAGGTCAAAGCAGGGGTGCAATGGCTCCATCTAAAACTGTCAGTCTTTCATATTCTTAATTTTCTGGGGAATTTCTACTATGTTTAATTAATTAATTAGTTTACCTGTCTCTGAGTTTATGGCAGTCAAATAATATAACAGCTGAGAAAATTATTTGAAAGATTAAATTTTCTATAGAAGTACATGTGTGTGCATGCTAAGTTGCTTCCGTCCTGTCCAATTCTGTGCAACCTTATGGCCTGTAGCCCACCAGGCTCTTCTGTATGTAGGATTCTCCAGGCAAGAATACTGGAGTGGGTTGCCATGCCCTCTTCCAGGGGAAGCTTCCCGACCCAGGGATCAAACCTGTGTCTCTTAAACATTTCCTGCATAGGCAGGCAGGTTTTCTTTTACCGCTAGTACCACCTGGGAAACCCCAATAAAACACATACTATTGATTAAAAAATATAGTCACAACCTGAAAGTAAAGAGTTATTTTATTCGGTGGGAAAGTTTGGGACTCCAAGCCTGGGAGAGAGAATTTCAGTAGCTCTGAAAAAAAATGCTCCAAGGAGGCAGGAGGGGGAGTCAGGCCATATAACAAGTTTGCAACTAAGGGAGCAGGCAGACTGAACATCAAAGGTCAGGAATCAAGTTAAGGAATTTAGCACTGTCTGTATGGGAAGATCAAGCCCCTGGGCTGATTGAATTCCTTCCTCTTAGATGCACCTCAGCTGTCTGGAGCCAATCTTGTTTCCTGGTTCATCTTGCTTCTTGCATTCCCCCAGCCCCTCTACAGTCCTGTTTTGGGGGTGGGGGTGGGGGGTGGCAGCATCCCCTGGATTGCAGTTTTGAGAACCCTCAATCACATTTGGAGGCCAGAAACCAGTGATGGCTGTGACATGTCTTGTTTATTAATATGACAGGAGATATTTTCATTTCACTGTCCTTCCCCATGGTCATAAATTCCACTACATTTGCAAGACATTTCATGACTTTTTTTTGGATCCCAGGAAACTTGGGGGTTCATCCCAGATCAAGTGAATGTCCTCATTGAAATGTCACTCTAAGTGTTAATTTCTGGATTAGGCCCATTGAGAAATAATAAAAGATTCTCAGATTCCTCTATCTTCTAACCTAATAGGATCCAGGAGATATTTCCCTTGTTACCTCTTCCCATAACTAGAATCACACTATTACAATTATTCTAAGTTATAAATCTGATCTATTTCTTGGTTATACATCATATAATACAAAAGAAACAATCTTATAAAAGAAACAGATTATAAATAATGCAGCTAATAAGGTGATTAAAGTTACACATAGGGATTTATGCCATGAGCTTTCAGAACCAAATTATCTTTTAAAACATCGCCCATTATGGGATCCATCTGGTATGTAAACACAACCTTCAGTTCGAATTATAGCACAGGTGCCCTCTTGAGATGCTGTAAGGATATCAAGGACCATACGATTTTGTAAGACAGCTTTTCTTATCATAGAGCTCTCAGAATTTAGTAGGCTAATAGCCTAGTTGCTATCATTTAATGCCTACTGAATGAGTTTTGTTAAGGCTTCAATGTGAGAAATAACATTTTCCAATCCTACTGAAGGTGCAAAAATAATTAAGTGATCATACCAGTGAAACACAGGTCTCTTGGCCCACTGAGCTGGTATTGATGGTAAATTTGCTGGAGTCACATCTAAATTTGCATGTAAGTGGTCTTAAGCCAAAGGGAATCCTGAAGTATGCCTTCCTAGCCAGCCACCAGGGTCACAGATTGGACCCACAAAGCCTTTGAGTCCTGTTAGGTGCCAGCCAGTATATTTCTGGTCTTCTGATCCAATTGGTTTCATATCAGTCACTGGCTTTAAGAAAAATGGTACTTTGGTAGGTTTCATAAGACACCCAGCCGGATTTTCTAGTGTTATTAGGTTGATTATCTTTGGTATGATTTAATTGTTCCCAACATAGGGGGGCCTTTAGGCTTAGACAACCATATCCTAGTATTAGTCAAATAAATCCATCCCATACTGTTTACTGTTTTTTTTTTTTTTTTTTTTTTTTTTTACACCTGGAATTTAGCCAGTTGCTTTTATTGAGCTCTAGCAACCTTAAGGGAAAATTCATATTTATGGCCAGGGTCAGAATAAGTATGTTTGATTGGCCTAGTGAATGGGCCCCATCTAGTGATATCAGTAGTAGCTGTGAAAGTGAAGTCACTCAGTCGTGTCCGACTCTTTGCAACCCCGTGAACGGTAGCCCACCAGGCTCCTCTGTCCATGGGATTCTCCAGGCAAGAATACTGGAGTGGGTTGCCATTTCCTTCTCCAGGGGATCTTCCCAACCCAGGGATCGACCCCAGGTCTCCCGCATTGCAGGCAGACGCTTTAACGTCTGAGCCACCAGGGAAGCTCTAAAAGTACACCTCGGGCCAGCCAGGAGTTGAACCTAGAATCTTCTGATCCGTAGTCAGACGCATTATCCATTGCATTCCTTTCTTCCAAGATAAACTTTTTAGATCCATCCAATCAGAATCTTGGAGGGGAGAAACCCATCAAGGTAAACCAGAAGCACTGAATGTAGGTAACTGACCATAAACCCAACAATTGGACCGATTTCTAAAATTTAAATAATATCATGACAGTGATAGAAAAAAAATTTTTTTTAATTCACTTGTAAGAGTCCAAGAGACCAAGAATAAAACTTATGAACAATCATATGGGTCAGGTCTGGCATCCTGGGCCAGCTGTCTACTTCTGATCTGTCTTCTTCTCTTCCTGGTGTTGGTGTTTCCGTATTATCAGTGTCGCTCTAAGGTGAGTATGAGGTGAGCAGTTCTCTCCAGAGATGAGTCTGGTGCGGGACCCCATTTTTAGGTGGGAGATATGAATCTAAGAGTCAGTCCCCTTCAGTTTTGCTGTGCATGAGCTAGTCAAAAAAACCTGGTAACGTCTGTTTCATTTAGCTTGCAGGGGGCGGAGTCCTTTAAATGATGTCTTTTTTAATATAGATAGTCTCCTGGTTGTAAGTCAGGGGATGTCTGATCTTCATCTGAGGATAAATTACTATAATAAACTTCAGAAACAAGTTTAGAATGACTTGTCAATAATTTGATTAAACCCTTGCAATAGTACAGTATATCTCCCTTAAGTAATATAAGATCATACAGTCTTTTATGCAATCTCATTGGTTGCCCTGTAATAATTTCAAAGGGAGACAAATTATATTTGTCAAAGGAGTGGATCTATGTTGAGGAGAACTGATGGAATGGCCTTGGGCCAAGGGAAGAAATGCTGCTGCTGCTACTGCTGCTAAGTCGCTTCAGTCGTGTCCGACTCTGTGCAACCCCACAGACAGCAGCCCACCAGGCTCCCCCGTCCCTGGGATTCTCCAGGCAAGAACGCTGGAGTGGGTTGCCATTTCCTTCTCCAAGGGAAGGAATAAGCACATGTAATTTTAGCCAAGTGAGTTTTAATTGTTCTATTTGTCCTTTCCATTAACCCAGAAAACTGGGAATTGTAGTCACAGTGGAAATGTTGCATCATCCACCAGATTTTGCAAATTTCTTTAACAATTAGATCAGCAAAATAGGTCCCTCTGTTACTATGTAGTTCAGAAGGAATTCCCCAGATGAGAATTACCCTTTCTAAAGCCGATTCCCTACCAATTTTGCCTTGGCCCTTCTGCATGTTTAAAGATTTGAGTACAATGCAGTTAGGAAACTTGGATATTCTGCAGCATATAACATTTTAGTATAACCACTAGAATTACAACTCACAAAATTTTATCAGCATATGTCAAATGTTAGGGATTCCATATAAATTTTGAAATATCTATATTAATAATTTATCTATATATTACAACCTAAAATGTATATTCAATCACTTGACAATGTTTTGAATTAAAAATACCAAGTAAACTTAGCTTAACATTCATCCCTGAGATTTCTCAGAGATGTTTCTTTGAAGCATCCATCCAAGAGTCAGCTGGAGGCTAAAAAACACAGTTAGAATTTGACATTTTTGAAGTTTGTTAGAAATATCAAAAAGATTTAAAAAAAAAGGATTAGAGGTCACTGAAACAATACTATCCATTTAACCAAGGTCACAAAGAAAATAAATATATATCATTTAAGGGCACAGAAATTCACAGAATGTGTTATAAAAAGGAACACTTAAACAGAAATAAAATCCCCAGTCTTGTATTAGCTTAGTTAAATTCAATCTAAATTTAATTAATCCTGACTATGCATAAAATTTTTTCCTCAGAGTTCCTCTTCACAATCTCTAATGACTTTTTGTATCCATCTTGTCTTTCGTTTTTCATCTAAATGAAATTAATGAGCCCTTTTTTTAACTAAAATAAAATTTCATTTCTCATAACTTCTTTACTTAAAACGTACATTTTATTTCCTATTGCATCCTGAAAAGTTACTGTATTATTTTAATAGCTTTAATTACATGTTTAAACTAGAATCCTCATCCATAAAAACTTAATTTTAGTAAAACTAAAGTAAGTAATTAATAGTAAAGAGCTCTATTTAATTTTAATAATAGAGTAAGTAAGTAAGTACTTACAAGTAAGTAATTACATACTGTCTTTACATTGGCATTTTATAGATTGGTGACCTTAAACATCAGTGATAATTTTTTAACCTTTTGTTTTCTGAGAAAATCTTAGATGATACCAATATTTTCATTAATATTTTAAATACTCTTAATTTTTAAAAATAATTGATGTGTCAATATCTTTTAAATAAATAAACTTTCATCACTTAGCTTAAATTGGCACAGCTTTAAAATCTTAAATTACCAAACATCTGGTAAGATCATTTTAGACATTTCTAAAATATGATTACTTAAAAGTCTTAATCCCAAAGCTTTTATCTCATTTACATTTGTCTTGAAGTTTCATGTCCAGTTATTTTCTTGCACAAGATTAGTTCCTTTTTATTAAACTTAGGTATAATTAACTATTATACTTAATTTTGATGCCTCTGAATGATACCAATATTAATTTATATCAACAAACTTAACCATTGATATTAGGTATCAACAACATTAAATATTTCCCAGTTCATGTGAACCTGAAAGTCATCTTGGCCAATTTTCTTTAAATGTAAGCACTTTTTATTAAAATTAAATAGAGCTCTTTATGGAAGAAAGTGAAGAAGAACTAAAGAGCCTCTTGATGAAAATGAAAGAAAATAGTGAAAAGCGGACTTAAAGCTCAACATTCAGAAAACTAAGATCATGGCATCTTGTCCCTTCACTTCATGGCAAATACATGCTGAAACAGTGGCTGACATTGTTTTTTTGAGCTCCAAAATCACTGCAGACAGTGATTGCAGTCATTAAATTAAAAGACGCTTACTCCTTGGAAGGAAAGTTATGACCAACCTAGAAAGCATATTAAATAGCAGACATTTCTTTGTTAACAAAGGTCCATCTAGTCAAGGCTATGGTTTTTCCAGTGGTCATGAATGGATATGAGAGTTGGACTATAAATAAAGCTGAGCACCAAAGAATTGATGCTTTTGAACTGTGGTGTTGGAGAAGACTCTTGAGAGTTCCTTGGAGTACAAGGAGATCCAACCAGTCCATCCTAAAGGAAATTAGTCCTGGGTGTTCATTGGAAGGACTGATGTTGAAGCTGAAACTCCAATACTTTGGCCACCTGATGTGATTCTTTTACAAGTGGTTGACCAGTTTTCCCAGCACCACTTGTTAAAAAGATTGTCTTTTCTCCATTGTATATTCTTGCCTCATTTGTCAAAGATAAGGTGTCCATAGGCGCGTGGATTTATCTCTGGGCTTTCTATTTTGTTCCATTGATCTATACTTCTCTTTGTGCCAGTACCATACTGTCTTGATGACTGTGGCTTTGTAGTAGAGCCTGAAGTCAGGCAGGTTGATTCCTCCAGTTCCATTCTTCTTTCTCAAGATTGCTTTGGCTATTCAAGGTTTTTTGTATTTCCATACAAATTGTGAAATTATTTGTTCTAGCTCTGTGAAAAATACCGTTGGTAGCTTGATAGGGATTGCATTGAATCTATAGATTGCTTTGGGTAGTATACTCATTTTCACTATATTGATTCTTCCAATCCATGAACACGGTATATTTCTCCATCTATTAGTGTCCTCTTTGATTTCTTTCACCAGTTTTTTATAATTTTCTATATATAGGTCTTTAGTTTTTTTAGGTATTCCTAAGTATTTTATTCTTTTCGTTGCAATGGTGAATGGAATTGTTTCCTTAATTTCTCTATTTTCTCATTATTAGTATATAGGAATGCAAGGGATTTCTGTGTGTTGATTTTATATCCTGCAACTTTACCTATATTCATTGATTAGTTCTAGTAATTTTCTGGTGGAGTCTTTAGGGTTTTCTATGTAGAGGATCATGTCATGTGCAAATAGTGAGAGTTTTACTTCTTCTTTTCCAATTTGGATTCCTTTAATTTCTTTTTCTGCTCTGATTGCTGTGGCCAAAACTATGTTGAATAGTAGTGGTGAGAGTGGGCACCCTTGTCTTGCTCCTGACTTTAGCGGAAATGCTTTCAATTTTTCACCAATAATGTTTGCTGTGGGTTTGTCATATATAGCTTTTATTATGTTGAGGTATGTTCCTTCTATTCCTGCTTTCTGGAGAGTTTTTATCATAAATGGATGTTGAATTTTGTCAAAGGCTTTCTCTGCATCTATTGAGATAATCATATGGCTTTTATTTTTCAATTTGTTAATGTGGTTTATTACATTGATTGATTTGCAGATATTGAAGAATCCTTGCATCCCTGGGATAAAGCCCACTTGGTCATGGTGTATGATCTTTTTAATGTGTTGTTGGATTCTGATTGCTAAAATTTTGTTGAGGATTTTTGCATCTATGTTCATCAGTAATATTGGCCTGTAATTTTCTTTTTTTGTGGCATCTTTGTCAGGTTTTGGTATTAGAGTGATGGTGGCTCATAGAATGAGTTTGGAAGTTTACCTTCCTCTGCAGTTTTCTGGATGACTTGGAGTAGGATAGGTGTTAGCCCTTCTCTAAATTTTTGGTAGAATTCAGCTGTGAAGCCATGTGGACCTGGGCTTTTGTTTGCTGGAAGATTTCTGATTACTGTTTCAATTTCCGTGCTTGTGATGGGTCTGTTAAGATTTTCTATTTCTTCCTGGTTCAATTTTAGAAAGTTGTGCTTTTCTAAGAATTTGTCCATTTCTTTCACATTGTCTATTTTATTGGCATATAATTGCTGATAGTAGTCTCTTATGATCCTTTGTATTTCTGTGTTGTCTGCTGTGATCTCTCCATTTTCATTTCTAATTTTATTGGTTTGATTTTTCTCCCTTTGTTTCTTGATGAGTCTGGCTAATGGTCTGTCAATTTTATTTATCCTTTCAAAGAACTAGCTTTTGGCTTTGTTGATTTTTGCTATGGTCTCTTTTGTTTCTTTTTCCTTTATTTCTGCCCTAATTTTTAAGATTTCTTTCCTTCTACTAACCCTGGGGTTCTTCATTTCTTCCTTTTCTAGTTGCTTTAGGTGTAGAGTTAGGTTATTTACTTGACTTTTTTCTTGTTTCTTGAGGTGTGCCTGTATTGCTATGAACTTTCCCCTTATCACTGCTTTTACAGTGTCCCACAGGTTTTGGGTTGTTGTGTTTTCATTTTTATTCATTTCTATGCATACTTTGATTTCTTTTTTGATTTCTTCTGTGATTTCTTATTATTCAGCAGCATGTTGTTCATCCTACATATGTTGGAATTTTTAATAGTTTTTCTCCTGTAATTGAGATCTAATCTTACTAGATTGTAGTCAGAAAAGATGCTTGGAATGATTTCAATTTTTTTTGAATTTAGCAAGGCTAGATTTATGGCCCAGGATGTGATCTATCCTGAAGAAGGTTCCATGTGCACTTGAGAAAAAGGTCAAATTCATTGTTTTGGGGTGAAATGTCCTATAGATATCAATTAGGTCTAACTGGTCTATTGTATCTTTTAAAGTTTGTGTTTCCTTGTTAATTTTCTGTTTAGTTGATCTGTCCATAGGTGTGAGTGGGATATTAAAGTCTCCCACTATTATTGTGTTATTGTTAATTTCCCCTTTCATACTTGTTAGCATTTGTGTTACATATTGTGGTACTCCTATGTTGGGTGCATATATATTGATAATTGTTATATCTTCTTCTTGGATTGATCCTTTGATCATTATGTAGTGTCCTTCATTGTCTCTTTACAAATAATTTCTTTAAATATAAGTTTGTTTATTTATTTATTTTACAATATTGCATTGGTTTTGCCATACAAATAATTTTTTTATTCATTTGAAGTAACTCACTTTAAAAAGAAAAAAAATACTCATTAAAATAATCATTAGACCGTTCCCCCTACTTTTTTGTTGATATTCTTTATTGTTCTAATTAGAATTTGTATGAAAAGGCAAAAAGAAAAATGACATGGAAAGAGGAACTCCCCAGGTCAGTAGGTAGGTGCCCAATATGCTGCTGGAGAAGACTGAAAAAGTAGCTCCAGGAGGAATGAAGAGGCTGAACACAAGTGGAAACAACGCCCAGCTGTGGATGTGTCTGCTAGTGGCAGTAAGTCTGACGCTGAAAGAGCAATGCTGCACAGGAACCTGGAATGCTAGATGCATAAATCAGGGCGAACCGGAAGTGGGCAAACGGGAGATGGCAAGAGTGAACACTGACATTTTAGGAATCAGTGAACTAGAAAGGACTGGAATGGGAGAATTTAGTTCAGATGACCATTATATCTACTACTGTGGGCAAGAATCCCTTAGAAGAAAAGGAGTAGCCCTCACAATCAACAAAAGTCTGAGATGCAGTATTTGGGTGCAGTCTCAAAAATGACAGAATGATCTCTGTTCATTTCTAAGGCAAACCATTCAATATCACAGTAATCCAAGTCTATGCCCCAACCACTAATGATGAAGAAGCTGAAGTTGAATGGTTCTTTGAAGACATGCCAGACATTCCAGAACTAAAACCAAAAGAAAGATGTCCTTTTCTTCATAGGGGACTGGAATCCAAAATTAAGAAGTCAAGAGATACCTGGAGTAACAGGCAAATTTGGCCTTGGAGTACAAAATGAAACTGAACAAAGGCTAACACAGTTTTGCCAAGAGAACACACTGGTCATAGCAAACACCCTCTTCCAACAACCCAAGAGAAGACTCTACACATAGACATCACCATATGGTCAATACGGAAATCAGACTGATTATATTCTTTGCAGCTGAAGATGGAGAAGCTCTATACAGTCAGCAAAAACAAGATCAGGAGCTGACTGTGGCTCAGATCATGAACTCCTTATTGCCAAATTCAGACCTAAATTGAAAAAAGTAGGCAAAACCAGGTATGACCTATATCAAATCTCTGACAATTATACAGTAGAAGTGACAAAGAGACTAAAAGGATTAGATCTGATAAACAGAATGCCTGAAGAAATAAGGACAGAGGTTCATAGCATTGTACAGGAGGCAGTGATCAAAACCATCCTCAAGAAAAAGAAGCCCCAAAAGGCAAACTAGTTGTCTGAGAAGGACTTACAAATGGCTTAGAAAAGAAGAGAAGTGAAAGTCAAAGAATGAAAGGAAAGATATACCTATCTGAATGCAGAGTTCCAAAGAATAGCAAAGAGAGATTAGAGAGTCTTCCTAAATGATCGGTGCAGAGAAATACAAGGAAACAATAGAACGGGAAACATTAAAGAGATCTTCAAGAAAATTACAGATATCAAGGGAACACTTCATGCAAAGATGGGCACAATAAAGGACAGAAATGGTAAGGACCTAACAGAAGCAGAAGATATTAAGAAGGCGTGGCAAGAATACACAGAGGAAATATACAGAAATGATCTCAATGACCTGGATAATCATGATGTGTGATCACTCACCTAGAGCCAGACATCCTGGAATGTGAAGTCAAGTGGGCCTTGGAAAGCATCACTACAGAATTCCAGCTGAGCTATTTCAGATTATAAAAGATGATGCTGATTAATTGCTTCACTCAGCATGCCAGCAAATTTGGAAAATGCAGCAGTGGACACAGGACTGGAAAAGGTCAGTTTTCACTCAAGTCCCAAGGAAAGGCTATACTAAAAATATTCAAACTACCACACAATTGTACTCACATCACACACTAGCAAAGTAATGTTCAAAATCCTCCAAGCTATGCTTCAACAGTACCTGAATCAAGAACTTCCACATGTTCAAGGTGAATTCAGAAAAGACTGGATTTTTTTATTTAGAGGGACCAGAGATCAGGTTACCAACATCCGTTGGATCATAGAAAAGTAAGAGAATTCCAGAAAAATATCTTCTTCTGCTTCACTGACTATGCTGAAGCCTTTGTGTGGATCACAACAAACTGTGGAAAATTCTTCAACAGATTGGAATACCAGGCCATTTTGCCTGCCTCCTGAGAAATCTGTATGGTCAAGAAACAACAGTTAGAATGGGACATGGAACAATGGACTGGTTCCAAATTGGAAAAGGAGTACATCAAGGCTGTATGTTGTCACCCCAGTTATTTAACTTATATTCAGAGTACATCATGTGAAACACTGGGCTGGATGAAGCACAAGCTGGAATGAAGATCACCAGGATAAATATCAATAATTTCAGATATACATATGACATGACCCTTATGGCAGAAAGCAAAGAGGAACTAAAGAGCCGCCTGATGAAAATGGAAAAGGAGAGCAAAAAAGCTGGCTTAAAACTCAACATTTAAAAACTAAGATCATAGCATCCAGTCCCATCACTTCATGGCAAATAGATGGGGAAACATGGAAACAGTGACTGACTTTATTTTGGGGTTTCCAAAATCACTGCAGATAGTGACTGCAGCCATGAAATTAAAAGACACTTACTCCTTGTGGGGGGGTGGGGGGGGTGGGGAAGCTATGACAAGCCTAGACAGCATGTTAAAAAGCAGAGTCATTACTTTGCCTGCAAAGGTCCATCTAGTCAGTGCTATGGTTTTTGCAGTAATCATGTACGGATGTGAGAGTTGGGCCATAAAGAATGCTGAGCACCAAAGATTTGAGGTTTATGAACTGTGGTGTTGGAGAAGATTCTTGAGAGTCCCTTGGAGTGCAAGGAGATCAGACCAGTCAATCCTAAAGGAAATCAATCCTGAATATTCATTGGAAAGACTGATGCTGAAGCGGAAGCTCCAATACTTTGGCCACCTGATGCGAAGAGCTGACTCATTAGAAAAGACCCTGATGCTGGGAAAGATTGAAACAGGAGGAGAAGGGGACAACAGAGGATAAGATGGTTGGATGGCATCACTGACTCGATGGACATGAATTTGAGCAAGCTCCAGGAATTTGAGATGGATAAGGAAGCCTGGCATGCCACAGTCCATGGGGTCTCAAGGAGCTGGACACTACTGAGTGAGTGAAAAACAGCAACAGTGTTTTTTTTTTTTTTTTGTAAGACCCATTGAGAAGAAGCCCTCAATGAAGCTTCCTAAGTCAGTTTTTCTCATTCCAATAAATGTTCTTAGGTTAATTTGACCTTTGTTTTATAGGTATCAACAAAACAGTTGTTTGCAGTGAGAGCACTCTAGATTTAATAATTTTTTTAGTTTTTTTTAATTTTCAAAGGATCCATCATCTGGCCACCAATAAATTAAAGCTCTGTGGTGATGAAGATGATTAAGAATGCTAAAAGACCTCTTATAGGCCGAAGAGCAACAAGCGCACAATAAAGCAACCTAGGAAAATCAGATAGAACATTTATAACTCAAAGTCAAAGAGAAATCTAAGCTTGCCCTTAGAAGGCCTTGCTGATTCATGTCAATGTATGGCAAAACCAATACAGTATTGTAAAATAAAGTAAAAATAAAAATTAAAAAAAAAAAGATTTTACTAAGCCAGCTTTTAATTTTTAACTGCAGTACACATTGTTTTGTGGCATATAGATCGAGAAACAATGGTAACAGTGACAGACTTTATTTTCTTGGGCTCCAAAATCACTGCAGATGGTGACTGCAGCCATGAAGTTAAAAGATACTTGCTCCTTGGGAGAAAGGCTATTATAAAGCTAGACAGCATATTAAAAAACAGCATATTAAAAAGCAGAGACATTACTGTGCCAACAAAGATCCACATAGTCAAAGCTACAGTTTTTCCAGTAGTCATGTATGAATGTGAGAGTTGGGCCATAAAGAAGGCTGAGCGCTGAAGAATTGATGCTTTGGAACTGTGGTGTTGGAGAAGACTCTTGAGAGCCCTGAATTGCAAGGAGATCAAGCCAGTCAATCCTAAAGGAAATCAGTCCTGAATATTCACTGGAAGGACTGATGCTGAAGCTGAAACTCCAATACTTTGGCCCCCTGATGCAAAGAGTCAACTCATTAGAAACGACCCTGATCTGGGAAAGATTGAAGGCAGGAGGAGAAGGGGACAATAGAGGATGAGATGGATGAATGGCATCACCAAGTCAAAGGACATGAATTTTGGCAAGTTACAGAAGATGTGAAGGACAGGGAAGCCTGGCATGTTGTAGTCCATGGGGTCACAAAAAATTGGACCTGAGTGACTGAATAACAACAATAATGCAACAAAGAGCCCCCTCAATATTTAGGGCAAGATTTAATTTTTCCAGTTAGTTATGTACTTACAAGTATGAGCTCCAGTCCTTGTTTCCTTCTATGATGGAGCCACCTCAGGATCTTTCAACCAAGCCCCAGGTATTTTCGTTAAAAGTGAGCGTGCCCCCATCCATACCTTTCCATGGGTGCAAATTCTCTAGGTATCTCCCACCTGAGCCCCACCGATTATCTAGACTCTAGATGTGTATTTCCCAGTGTCTTCCCACCACCCCCCTCCCCAGCACCTTACTGAGAAGGGGCAGATACCTGCTATACCCCACCAACTAAACATTCAGGACCTCAACAAATACGGGAGACCCAAGGACCAGGAGATGCGTAATAAAAGCCGTCCTGAGTTCCCAAGAAAGCGGATGCGTACAGCGGGCCTCTGCTGGTACCATGGCTCCAGTTTCTTGTAGAGTTCAGACAGAGGAGCGAAACATGCTCTGGGTCCTTCCTTTTGGTCACCAAAGCTGTCAACTAAAAAATATAGTCACAACCTGAAAGCAGAGAGTTATTTTATTTGGTGGGAATGTTTAGGACTCTGAGCCCAGGAGACAGCGTCTCAGTAGCTCTAAGGATACTGCTCTAAGGAGGCTGGTGGGGAAGTCAGGCTATACACAAGTTTGCAACAAAGGGAGCAGACCGTCTGAACATCACATGAACTCTCATTCACATTTGGAGGCCAGAAATTGGTGATGGCTGTAACATTTCTGGTTTATAAATATGTTAAGAGATATTTTCATTTCACAATACCAATGTAAATATTATTTTTGCCATTTTTGAGTGTACAGTGTTTGTTTATACAGAAATATAAGCTAGTTTTAGGAGCTTAATTTTTATAGATTTCCTAGGACTTTCATCCTAGTTGATCCTGTAAACTACAAATAAAGACAATTTTATTTTCTTTCTTTTCCACCTGAATGTAGTTCATTTACTTTTCTTTCTTGGAGGAACTGGCTAGTACCAACATTACCAGGTTGAATAAGATTAGTGAGACATTCTTGTTTTATTCCTTTTCTTAGAGGGAAGGCATTCTGATTTCATCAGTAAGAATGATATTAATTATACATTTTTTTCATAGATTCCTTTTTATCAAATTGTGGAAGTATCCTATTTTTAGTGTTGGGAGTTTTTACAGAAATGGGTGTGGGTTCTTCTTTGTTTGTTTAGTTGTGAATATGATTAATTACATTGATTGATTTTTAATATTAAACCAGCCTTACATTCTGAGATAACCTTAATTTGGTCATAATGTTTTATCCATGTTATATAATGTTGGATTTGCTATTTTTAAGGTTTTTTTTTCCTTGGCCTGTATGGTCACAAGACATATTGGCCTACAGTCTTTTCTTGCAATGACTTTGTCGGATTTTGCTATCAGAGTAATAATATTATTCTTATAAAATTAATTAGGAAACATTCTATCCTCTGAAATATCCTGGAAGAGTTTGTAAGAGTCAATAATACATCTTTCTTAAGCTTTTGAGAAATTTATCAGTGAAGCCACCTGTAGTTAAAATTTTCTTATGAGTTTTTAAAAAATTATTACTACTTAAGCTTCTTTTCTACCTGCACACCTATTCCAGTTATCTATCTCAATTCAAATGAATAGATTTGATCATTTGTATCTTTCAAATTTAAAGGAATTTTTCAGTTTAATCTAAGTTGTCAAGTTTATTGGCAGAAAGTTATTTATAATATTCTCTTATCATCTTTAAATCAACAGTGATAGTAAATTTCCAATTGCTGATGTTGGTAATTGTGTTTTTCTATTTTACCTTATTATTTGTCTATGGATATGTCAGTGTTAATGATCTTCTCAAAAAAAGTACATTTGGTTTTACTAATTTTTCTGTATTAGGCTTATTTTTCTTATATTCCACTGATTTTGTTCTTGTTATTTTCTTTATTCTGATCACTGTTGGATTAATTTGCTCTTCTTTTCCTAGTTTCTTAAGATTGAAGTTGTAATTTCAGATTTTTTTTTCTTTTCTAATATGGGTGTTCAGTGCTATAGATTTCACTCTTAGAACTACTTTAACTTCATCCCATAAAGTTGATATTTTTCTTTTCCTGCAATTCAAAATACTTTTCTACTTTCTCTTGTAATTACTTCTGCTAATGGTGGGTTATTTCTAAAACATACTATTTAGTTTCCAAATATCTAAGGATTTTCCCAGGATCTCCGTTGTCAGAGAGATACTTTTATGGCTTGAATCCTTTTAAATTTATTATAATGATTTTATGACCTAGCATATGCTCCTACTTGGCAAAAATTCCACGTACCCTGGAAGAGAATGTATGTTCTACTATAGTTGGGTAAAGTGTTCGTTAAAGATCAATTAGGTCAAATTAGTTCTTAGTAGCATTCAAGTCTTTAATAGTTTTAGTGATTTTGTGATCACTTGTTCTAGCTGTTTTTGTGAGAGGTATATTGAAACCTTCTACTACAGTTGTCAGCTTGTCTATTTCTTTTTGTAGTTTTATCAGTTTTTGCTTCATGTGTTTTGAAGCACTGTTATTAGGTACATATGTGTTCAAAATTTGCTATGTATTTTAATGAATTTTGATCTTATGAAGTGACCCACTTTATCCTTGGTCCTGTTTTATACTCTTGGTAATATTTTTTGCATTCTATTAGCACAGGTACTCCAGCTTTCTTTTGATTAGCATTAGTATGGTAACCCTTCATATGGATCAGTCCATCTGCTTCTGCGTTTAATCTGTTGCACTAGGTTGTTTTGGATAAAATATTAAAAAAGAAAAAGAAAAGAATACTGCCTCACATATAGTTGAAAAAGAAATGGATATTTTAATACTTTTTTCAAATAATTATTTATATTATTTTATACTATAACAAAAATAGTAATTATATTTTCTAAATTGTTAGCTGCTCTGTGAAATATGAAACCATAACAATAAATGTGTCCTACATTAAAAGCTGTTGATCTAGCTTCCTTCTTGAATTAATATTTTATATGTGTATGATTTTATACCACCATGCTTTGATCATTTGGCAAATAATGATTCATTGAGTTATGAGTTCTTCCACATATTGATACATTTCACTATACAATATCAAAGATATCACAATTGTTTAATGTCATTGCATATGTTATCAGAAAAAAAATCTTTAAGCAATGGGAAATTGTCAAACTCATGGTATCAGATACAAATTTTAAAAAATTTAATATTTTAGACAACTTGAATTGTATCACAGAAAAAGGAAGATCTTAGTATTATTATAAAAATACCAGACCCTCTAAAAGTGTCTCGCTACTCACTACAGGCATTTTCACATCCTGAAAAGAGATGCACTAGAAATACTGGTGACTCTATCCAACATAAAAATTAGTGTTGGGATTATGGTGAGAAAGAACACAGGAAGATAACAATATGCTATTCAGATATTTGTTATGATATCTGATAATATAGTATAATATAAATTAAAATTCCATGTCAACCCTACTGGTAGTTAGGGACTGTAGAGATCATGTGGGACTTCCCTGGTGGCTCAGTTAGTAAACAATCTGCCTGCGTTGCAGGAGACTGCCTGCAATTCACTAGTCCCGGATTTGATCCCTAGATCAGGAAGATCCCCTAGAGAAAGGAATGGCAACCCATTTCGGTATTCTTGCCTGGGAAGTTCCATGTGCAGAGATGCCTGGCAAGCTACAGTCCATGGGATCATAAGAGTCAGACACAACTTGGTGACTTAGTGACTAAACCACGGTCACCTCTAGAGATCATTGACATTAGATGTGCACCATCTTTGTTTGTTTATTGACTGCCTCCAGTCATGTGACGGGCTTTCCTGGTGGCTCAGAGGTTAAAGCGTCTGCCTCCAATGCAGGAGACCCGGGTTCAATCTCTGGGTCGGGAAGATCCCCTGGAGAAGGAAGTGGTAAACCACTCCAGTATTCTTGCCTGGAGAATCCCATGCATGGAGAAGCCTGGTAGGCTACAGTCCATGGGGCTGCAGAGAGTCGGATACAACTGAGCGACCTCACCTTCAGTCATGTGACTGTGACATCTATGTGTATTCACATACAAACTGGAAGATCAGAGTTATGTGAATACATCTTACACTCATTTATTGAAATGACATATGAATGTGCTTAGCATAAGCTCACTGTAAACGTTCACTTTTTGAACAGAGAAGAGGGGTATTCTTAATTGTTTGAAGTCTTTTCAAGACTGTTTTTAATGAAAGGCAATTCAGTTCTTTCTAAATTCTTATAATCAAAACGAATGACTAACATATAATCCAAACTAATAACCAACATTGTCAAGATGAGTGGATGGAATTCATTTGTAGTTAGCACTGTAATTATGTATAATTTGGAGCTGTTTTTGTTTGAAAAGAGTACACTTTATTAGGTTGGTAAAATATTCCTCATCTGATTTTATTTATACTATTATTCTTGTTTCTTTGGAAATCTTTTGTTTTCCTTAGACAATCTAAATATTCATTCCAGTATTATCTATAAAGAATTCTAAATAATTGAAGCCTAAAATAAAAAGCTTTTCTATTTGAATTTAGATCAACTGGTGAACAATTTTCTGACAGCTTTCTTCACCATCAGTTGCTCTCTTAAAGACAAAGTGTACTTATTAGAACTGAATATTAATGAATTGGATTGATGGAACAGTTCAGATACTGCTGTATGGAGATGGAGCTGGAGTGGGGATGGAGAGCTTATGGATGGGTTCTGGCATTTATTATTAATCCATTTCCTATGCTAGTAGAAGATGTGCCCTGTGCATAGGCAGGTATAAATACCACTATTTTGCAAATACAGCTCTTGAAATTCAGAATGTCAACATAATCAGGTATCTTAAAGTTGGCCTAAAGCTCAACATTCAGAAAACAAAGATCATGGCATCCGGTCCCATCACTTCATGGGAAATAGATGGGGAAACAGTGGAAACGGTCTCAGACTTTATTTTTTTTGGGCTCCAGAATCACTGCAGATGGTGACTGAAGCCATGAAATTAAAAGACACTTACTCCTTGGAAAAAAAGTTATGACCAACCTAGATAGCATATTCAAAAGCAGAGACATTACTTTGCCGACTAAGGTCCGTCTAGTCAAGGCTATGGTTTTTCCAGTAGTCATGTATGGATGTGAGAGTTGGACTGTGAAGAAGGCTGAGTGCTGAAGAATTGATGCTTTTGAAGTGTGGTGTTGAAGAAGACTCTTGAGAGTCCCTTGGACTGCAAGGATATCCAACCAGTCCATTCTGAAGATCAACCCTGGGATTTCTTTGGAAGGAATGATGCTGAAGCTGAAACTCCAGTACTTTGGCCACCTCATGCAAAGAGTTGACTCACTGGAAAAGATTCTGATGCTGAGAGGGATTGGGGGCAGGAGGAGAAGAGGACAACCAAGGATGAGATGGCTGGATGGCATCACTGACTCGATGGACCTGAGTCTGAGTGAACTCCGGGAGACGGTGATAAACAGGGAGGCCTGGCATGCTGCGATTCATGGGGTCAAAAGAGTCGGACACGACTGAGGACTGAACTGAACTGAACTGAATCACAGTTAGAGCTGAGATTTGAAATGATCTTATTGACCTCAAAGTTTGAAATGAGCAACTCAGCACAAAGGAGACCTTCTTTCATTTGATTCCTGGCAGGGGAGGTGTCACGTACTGATTTGCACGGAGAATTCACATATCTTGACAGCAGACTTGCTACTCACTGCTAGATATTATAGCACCATTATGTATATATGACATAAACATCATCCATTTATATAAATATTATGTGTATCATGTTGTAAGTTCTTTATGTACATTTAGGTTCCTAAGATGCATAGTTAAAATCTTTTATTGTATATAAGTGAAGTTTCTCAGTCGTGTCTGAATTTAGGAACATCCTTGATGTCTCTCCTTTCCTGAGCTCCTCTCACCAACCTTCATGATCAAACCGCATTTAGCAGCAGTCCCAGGTTGATATGAGCTGCGGTACCCATCCTAACCACTCCCCACTTCAGAGTGCCCTCCACGCCCTCGGGCTCTGTCTTCCTGTTTTTTTGCACCCCTGCCACATCCTTCATCAAGGATGGTTTTCCGTCCCCCGACACCCGCACCACCATGGCAGTTGTTCTCAGTTGACAAGAGATGCAAGCACAGTAGGGCAGGCTGGTACAGAGCAGCCTCAGAAGCATGTTTATTTTGTTAGATGCTGACTGTCCTCATCTTCCCTGTGTGTCCTGATCTCCTCTCCATCCGCACAGCTGACTTCCATTTTACAGGCCACTCCCACATCACTTCATCTTGCTGTTTCAGCTTTTCCCAGTGCTTTTGACACCTATTTATGCTTCTATCATCTTAGACTCATCTTAGAATAATAGAAACATATGTTTATGTTAGATGTCTGTTTCTCTCACATTAGATCTCAAGATCCCAAAGGAAAGAGGAAAGATTATTGATTTCACTTCTTATTACTGTGTCCACCACAGGATAGACACTATTTTCCTGTTGAATTGCATTAAATTGAAACTAACAAGCCTATCCCTAGGGATGTACAATCATAGCCTCATTAGTACTCAGCTAAACCAATTAAGTTAACACCCTTGGTCAGAGAATAGATCAATGACATTTTCTTAAAACATGACCTATGCTCAGAATGGAATTTGGGAGTTGAAAAAGTGATAATTATGACTTCAAAACTAAGGATTCCAAAACAAGTATTTATATTATTGATATTTTTGTGTCATCACTCAAGCTAACAATGTTTTAAAACCAAAGTATAGTGGATTTACAATGTCTTATTCATTTCTACTGTATAGCAAAGTGATCCAGTTATATATACACAAACATTTGTATATATTGTTTTCCATTATAATTTATCATATATACTGAATATAGTTCTCTTTACAGAAGATGTTGCTCATCCATTCTGTGTGTGTGTATATATATTATATATATATATATATATATATATATATATATATATGTATATGGAGAAGGCAATGGCAACCCACTCCAGTACTCTTGCCTGGAAAATCCCATGGACGGAGGAGCCTGGTAAGCTGCAGTCCATGGGGTCGCTAAGAGTTCGGCACTACTGAGCAACTTCACTTTCACTTTTCTCTTTCATGCATTGGAGAAGTAAATGGCAACCCACGCCAGTATTCTTGTCTGGAGAATCCCAGGGATGGGGGAGCCTAGTGGGCTGCCATCTATGGGGTTGCACAGAGTTGGACACGACTGAAGTGACTTACCAGCATATATGTATACGTAATACATGTTGCATAATACATGTTATGCAATTAGGAGGTCCTAGATGATTATACAGTGGAAGTGAGAAATAGATTTAAGGGACTAGATCTGATAGAGTGCCTGATGAACTATGGAATGAGATTCGTGACATTGTACAGGAGACAGGGATCAAGACCATCCCCGTGGAAAAGATGTGCAAAAAAGCAAAATGGCTGTCTGGGGAGGCATTACAAATAGCTGTGAAAAGAAGAGAAGCAAAAAGCAAAGGAGAAAAGGAAAGATATAAGCATCTGAATGCAGAATTCCAAAGAATAGCAAGAAGAGATAAGAAAGCCTTCTTCAGCGATCAATGCAAAGAAATATAGGAAAACAACAGAATGGGAAAGACTAGAGATCTCTTTAAGAAAATTAGAGATACCAAGGGACCATTTCATGCAAAGATGGGCTTGATAAAGGACAGAAATGGTCTGGACCTAACAGAAGCAGAAGATATTAAGAAGAGGTGGCAAGGAATACATGGAAGAACTGCACAAAAAAATTGTCACAACCTGGATAATCACGATGGTGTGATGACTAATCTAGAACCAGACATCCTGGAATGCGAAGTCAAGTGGGCCTTAGAAAGCATCACTATGAACAAGGTTAGTGGAAGTGATGGCATTCCAGTTGAGCTATTTCAAATCCTGAAAGATGATGCTGTGAAAGTGCTGCACTCAATATACCAGCAAATTTGGAAAACTCAGCAGTGGCCACAGGACTGGAAAAGGTCAGTTTTCATTCCAATTCCAAAGAAAGGCAATGACAAAGAATTCTCAAACTACTGCACAATTGCACTCATCTCACATGATAGTAAAGTAATGCTCAAAATTCTCCAAGCCAGGCTTCAGCAATACGTGAACCGTGAACTCCCTGACGTTCAAGCTGGTTTTAGAAAAGGCAGAGGAACCAGAGATCAAATTGCCAACATCCGCTGGATCATCAAAACAGCAAGAGAGTTTCAGAAAAACATCTATTTCTGCTTTATTGACTATGCCAAAGCCTTTGACTGTGTGGATCACAATCAACTGTGGAAAATTCTGAGAGAGATGGGAATACCAGACCACCTGAGCTGCCTCTTGAGAAATCTGTATGCAGGCCAGGAAGCAACAGTTAGAACTGGACATGGAACAACAGACTGGTTCCAAATAGGAAATGGAGTACGTCAAGGCTGTATATTGTCACCCTGTTTATTTAACTTCTATGCAGAGTACATCATGAGAAATGCTGGACTGGAGAAAACACAAGCTGGAATCAAGATTGCTGGGAGAAATATCAATAACCTCAGATATGCAGATGACACCACCCTTATGGCAGAAAGTGAAGAGGAGCTAAAAAGCCTCTTGATGAAAATAAAAGAGGAGAGTGAAAAGGTTGGCTTAAAGCTCAACATTCAGAAAACTAAGATCATGGCATCCGGTTCCATCACTTCATGGGAAATAGATGGGGAAACAGTGGAAACAGTGTCAGACTTTATTTTTTGGAGCTCCAAAATCACTGCAGGTGGTGACTGCAGCCATGAAATTAAAAGACGCTTACTCCTTGGAAGAAAAGTTATGACCAACCTAGATAGCATATTCAAAAGCAGAGACATTACTTTGCCGACTAAGGTCCGTCTAGTCAAGGCTATGGTTTTTCCAGTGGTCATGTATGGATGTGAGAGTTGGACTGTGAAGAAGGCTGAGCGCCGAAGAATTGATGCTTTTGAACTGTGGTGTTGGAGAAGACTCTTGAGCGTTCCTTGGACTGCAAGGAGATCCAACCAGTCCATTCGGAAGGAGATCAGCCCTGGGATTTCTTTGGAAGGAATGATGCTGAAGCGGAAACTCCAGTACTTTGGCCACCTAATGCGAAGTGTTGACTCATTGGAAAAAAACTGTGATGCTGGGAGGGATTGGGGGCAGGAGGAGAATTGGACGACAGAGGATGAGATGGCTGGATGGCATCACTGACTCGATGGACGTGAATCTGAGTGAGCTCCGGGAGTTGGTGATGGACAGGGAGGCCTGGCATGCTGCGATTCATGGGGTCGCAAAGAGTTGGACACGACTGAGTGACTGAACTGAACTGAACTGAGATGGAGTTATGTGTCATCAGATGGAAGGAAAAAGGGGTACATAAAGGAAAACTTACATAATCAGTGAGAAATAGGAAAAAAAAAATCTTTTCCTAATATCTTGCATTTGATTTCCAGCACCAAAGTCCCCTGACAGGATTAAAAGTGCTTTTAGAATTTTTTTTTTTTAAATTGAGGAACATAATACTATTCTATGCCATTTACTGACTGCAGGCACTTTACTTTCTACTGAAATTTCACTAATACTCGGAAACTGAAGTAGTCTAGAAAAAATATTTGCCAGTGACTACTGCCCTTTCAAGGAGCACTGACTGTATTTTTAAGAACTACTTAAAGGAATACCACAACCAGTATTTTTCTGTTCACTCTATTTGAAACTTTTTTGTCCCTTGGAAAAAGGGCACACTGCAATGTTTCAGATCCCATTTATCTGGCTAAAGCTGTTTCTAATGAAGAATCCACTGAGTAGAATTCATGGAACATTCTCCCTCTGTCTCTCCCAGTCTTCACAGTATCTGTAATAGCAAATTAATTTTTGTTAAAATATCCATTTAAATAGTTTTCTGGGAGAATTGTTCATTGTTATTGAAGCATGCATCGATTTTTTAATTCCAAAATGTAATAGATAGTTGATTATCTTATTAGCCACATTATTATGACTGCCAAAAATGAGATTTTAGACATCGTTTAAATATTAACACTCTTTACAATGATCTTGTTTTACATTTCTTCTTTTTTTTTCCCATTGAAGGATAATTGCTTTAAAATATTGTGTTGGTTTCTGCCATACATCAGTATGAATCAACCACAGGTATATACATGTCCCCTCTGGAAATTCCTTAAAATGACCTTCTTTACTATAGATTGTTTCTCTGTTTCTTGGCTTCCTCATCTGTAAAGAATGAACAGAAATAAAATATGATAATTCCCATGGTCCATCAAAGCTATAAAACTCTGTGTCTCTTAGTCATGCCTTTGCCAAAAACTAATATGATTCTACAGAATGTGTGTGGCTCCCTTTGAGTTCTGATGCACTTGACACTTGCTGACAATTGCTGGTTTAGACATCTTCTGTGTTTCTGTATTTGTTTTTAAAATTATTTTTTTTGTTTTAATTGGAAGCGAATAAATACCTGTTTCTGTATTTATATTCTAGGGTGGCTAGTTAGTTAATGAAAGTAGTGTTAATCTCTCACTGATGTCTGACTCCTTGCAACCCCCTGGATTGTAGCTCACCAGGCTCCTCTGTCCATAGCATTCTCCAGGAAAGAATACTGAAGTGGGTAGCCACTTCTTTCTTCAGGGGGATCTTTCCAACCCAGGTATCAAACCCAGGTCTCCTGCATTGCAGGCAGATTCTTCACCATCTGAGCCACCAGGGAAGCCAGCTAGTAATACAGAGGGTAACTTGTTAAGTGGTTTTGGATTTGACTGTTCTGCCCACTTCACCTGTCAGTTGCATTCTTTTCATACTACCCTCCTAAATTTGATCCAGAGCGCTTCCTAATCTTCCTGTTTGTAAAAGTGTGGAGGAGAAAAGGACAGGAGAAAGGCAAGTGAGCAGACGTGTGGGAAGATTAGGAGCCTGAGGATCGTCAGTTTTTAGCTTACTGATGCCATCTACAGTTTTTTGCATGTGTTTTTAAATTAATTTCTCAGCTCTCCTATAGAGCAGACTTCTGTTGAGCGTTCAATAAGAACTAGAACCGATGCTGCCCTTTGTGGGAGGCAGAGAGGGTGCCCACCTGGTGGGGGGCCCTCCCCTCTCCTTGACTTTTGAGGGATTTTAGGGACCAAGGTGTTGCTCTGTCACTTCTTGCTCTGATGAAGTGGAGCTGCCTCTGGGTGGGCAAGACAGCTCACCATCTGGTCCCATCACATAGTCTGGTGCAGGGACATTACATCAAACATTGCTTAGAGCAAATCTGGATAGCAGGCAAGAGACAAGGAGCGGGAGGTCCTTGGGCCTGGAGCAAGGACAGCCTTGAGAAGAGAGGCAGGGCACATGTGAGGAGAGCTGGAGTCGGGGCCCTGATGGAGCCGAGCACTGAGGCAGCTCCACACCTGCGTTCCTCTGCTCATAGTCACTCCTCCCACAGGAAGTGGGGAGAGGAAGCTCAGATCACTAGCAGGGGCCACAGGTTGGGAGGTGCAGGACCCATCCCTGTCATCCTTGTACTTATTGATTCATGAGTTTCCTTCCTTTCCAAAATGTGCTGAGCCCTCAGAATCATGACATGCTCCAGAGATACTAGGACAAACCAGGACACTGAGCAGGAAAGGCATTCTTCTTTTGAAGAGGCTCCAGGGAGGTGACTTCAGAGCTACACTCAGAGGATAATGAGGAGTGGGTCGAAGCCTGTGAAGTAGTGGAGTGGGACCAGCCCAGGCAGAAGGAGACCCAAGCAAACACTCTGAGGTGGGACAAACCTCCCACCTCTCTTCCCCAGAGGTGAAAGTAATCATGAGGCGCTGAGTCCATATGAAAAGAAGGTGAAGCAAACACACTGGCCAGCAAAGCCACATCAGCACAGAAGAGACGGTGTACGGGGCAGCCAGGGAACACTCATTTGTGCAGGTGCTGTTCATGGTGTGACTCTGAACATCTACACAGCCTGCTGTGGTTTCAGCATCACCTGCCCCAAGATACCTTTTCTGCTTTCCCTAGGATCTCTGATCCACCCTTTCCTCAGCTTGGCTTGGTCCTGCAGCCATGAAATTAAAAGACTCTTTCTCATTGAAAGAAAAGCTATGATAAACCTAGACAGTGTATTAGAAAGCAGAGATGTCACTTTGCCAACAAAGGTCCATCTGGTCAAAGCTATGGTTTTTCCAGTAGTCATATACAGATGTGAGAGTTGGACCATAAAGAAAGCTGAGTGCTGAAAAATTGATGCTTTTGAATTGTGGTGCTAGAGAAGACTCTTGAGAGTCTTCCTAAAGTCAATCCTAAAGGAAATCAGTCCTGAATATTCATTGGAAGGACTGATGCTGAAGCTGAAGCTCCAATACTTTGCAAAGAGCCAACTCATTGGAAAAGACCCTGATGCTGGGAAAAATTGAGGGCAGGAGGAGATGGGGATGACCGAGGATGAGATGGTAGGATAGCATCACCAATTCAATGGACATGAATTTGAGCAAACTCCAGGAGATAATGGAAGACAGGGAAACCTGGTATGCTACAATCCATGGGGTTGCAAAGAGTCAGACATAACTGAGTGACTGAACAATGAAAGCCACCTATGTGAAATGGGTGGGTGTGAATCTTAAGAATTTCATGTTTCTACTTGGTCAGATGAAAAAATCTTCTTGTTTACTGAATAATGGATCCCCTTGAACTTAGGACATACTCAGAAGATGCAAATTAAATTTTCTCATGGGAAGATTCACAGGAAAGATTCATGGGAAGACTCTTATAAATGCTGTACACACACATCTGAGAGTCTGCAGGTCCCTGTCATTTGAAGCCCTCTTCACAGCATTATTGTTGCTTGTATTCAGATCTCTGTCAGGGGCCTTTGTTGTGCTTTTATTAACATATAATATCTAAAAATCCTATGAAATATTAGATTCTTTTCTTTCCTTAGGCTAGAGAGTTCCATCTACTCTCTAATGCGTTTTTAGTGACACTAAATTGCCTTAAGGCTTGAAGAGACGAGTGTAAAACTTGTCACTATAAGAAGAAAAATGACCCAGAAATGACACATAATGTGTGACAATCAAAAGGCTAATAAAAGGATTGTGATATTCACAGCAGCCATACATGCATCTTTCAATGATGCCATTGTCTGCAAGGCTGTGCACACCTCTGATGATGCCTTAGGAGGGAGGGGCTGGTTTCCACAGACCGTCTTGCAGCCTGAAGTCAGTCTGGATGTATTAGGGCCAGGTCTTGCCATCAGTGGAGCATATACAGTTGAGCATCAGAGTTCCTTTCCCCAGTGCAGTATGGCCAATTTATCAAAGAATCAGTAGGCTATCCAAAACAGCTTCTTGTGAAATAGAGGCACATGATTACAGACACAGGCTAGCAAGGTGGCTCCTGAAGTGGGTTTCACTCGCCACTCTTGGAATTTACGCCTGGAGTCTTGCACTGTGGTGGCTGGTTGCACATTTAGTGCGAGGTGCAAGGCGCCTGAATTCATGTCTTTGTCTCCTGTTTGTCCCATGTAGTCATCTACAGGTATCTATCTCAGGGATACTGTAAGTACAACAAGCCCTGCTGGAGGTGGTGAGGGATTTCAAGGTGAATGAAATGTAAGGCATTCTCTTGGGGAGCCTCCTCCTAGGAGCTGCCTCTCTGTGGGGCTTCTTTTCCCAGCTTTTCCCAGCTTCGGGTTATTTCTCCAATGAAATATTGTGTGGAGCAGTGAAAGAGCAAAGCTTACCTCAAAGAGAGGGGAAGGAGGAGGGGAGGAACAGGAGAGCACCCAGAATCCTGGAGTCTACAGGGGAAAACCTCTGGAGCAGGAAGGAATGGGCACCTTTTTCGAGCAGCAGTCTTCAGGACAAACCCGGCTACTTGCTGTTCCCTGAACAAATCACCAACTCTGAAACCAACAGGACTTTCTATGGTGGGTTTCACTCTAGTATGCAGGTACTCAATTAGAGGAAAGTGAGGAGATCAAACCAGTCAATTCTAAAGGAAATCAACCCTGAATATTCATGGGAAGGACTGATGCTGAAGCTGAAGCTCCAAAATGTTGGCTACCTGATGCAAAGAACTGACTCATTGGGAAAGACCCTAATGCTAGGAAAGATTGAGGGCAGGAGGAGAAGGGGGCAATAGAGGATAAGATGGTTGGATGCCATCACTGGCTTAATGGACATGAATTTGAGCAAACTCCAGGAGATAGTGAAGGACAGGGAAGCCTGGAGTGCTGGAGTTCATGGGGTCGCAAGAGTCAGATATGACTTAGCAACTGAACAACAACAACAACAAATTAATTATATGAATCTTTTAATATGCAACACAATTTTCAATTTCTGGCCACCTTTTCACCAAAGGTAAAATCATTTTTCACCATATTAATTTATATTTATTTACCTCATTGTCCAATAGTTGTTTGATGAAGTATCTCTTGCCCCCATTAGCTCAACAATGCATTCTTATGACTAGCAGGGCACCTCATCCTAAAAGCCAGACCATAACCAGTTGTGAACCAATGCAGGTAAAAAATGTTATTTTCTCTCTTCTTCTCTTCTATTTAAAATACAAAATCATTCTGCTTCAACTATTTAACTTAAAAGATGCCATTTGGATATTTGTTATCAATCACTGTTTATCTTGAGATTACACAAAATCAGTTTTCTAAATTATTTGTGCTAATTTCCAACTATACACAATTGTCAAAATTGTTTGACAAAATTAATCTAAGGAGTTCTGAATTCATTTGCCAGTGGGAAGGTACTAATAAGTTTTTCTGTTATTTTCTTCTGAGTACTTTCCAGAAAACCAAATTAGTTTTCCTAATGTTATATGTATGCCTTCAAACATAGTAATCATAAAATCTAATCATAAATAAAAGCTTAGTTTATTATGTATTTGAAGTTGAAAGTGTGCATGGATTTTAAATCGGACTAATTTATGCACTAAATAAAACCAAAACAAGAGGTTGAAATAATAAATTAGAAGTTGGGTCATCATCAGTTTCCAGCGTCGCCTTATTCATCACAATGCAGAATTTAACCATCAGTGGCTCTGTTTTCCATTGCACAGTCAAGAACAGAGGTTGCTTATTAGTGATTTTTTATTGTTTTAAAGTAGAAAAGCCTCACTATCTTATCAGTTGTCATTTTCAATCATTTGTCAAAAGGTTTCAGGCCAGAAATTAAGGAATGGATTCTGTACATACTTTGAACAGATTTTCCCAGAACATAGATAGAGATTTCTGGACTAGATCTTCTGTGGTACCCTATGGTGATTATGGAACGTTGGAAAGAATCCTCACCTCTGGTAGAAGAGCTTCTTTAATTTTTGTCTGACAAAAATCAGAGGAGGGTATGAACTCTGTTAGGTGTGAGAGAGTTCTGTCTCAGTAAGTGAGAACAAAGGGGCAATCTAATAGTAGGATCTTAAAACATTTTAAAAGTTAACTTGTAATAAAATCAGAAGTGGTACAATTATTGTAATATAGAAACAAAAGTGTACTTGTGATTCTATTAGCACTCTAAAAATAGCATTATGCTGATTTTTCCTGATACACAGATTCAGATACTTATAAAGCTAAGAGTTACCTGGGGTAACAATTTTGTAGAAAATCTTTTTCTTCTCTGTATTGCTACATATTTTGCTCATTTTGTAGAAACACTGTATTCTTTAAAATGGATATGGAATAATATAGTCTAATCATATTTCTATTAATGGATACTCTCATGACTTCCAAAAAGCAACTCTGGAAATATTTTCTCCTACTTTGGAAAATAAATCCAAAATATATAATATATTGCCAGAAGTGAGATTTAACAGTCAACATTAACAGGATTCACTAAGAATGCCTTAAGTTGATCAGATGTATGAGAAGCATGTATGAAAAAGATAGATACTTTGTTGGGGTGGAGTGCATCCATTAGAACTATGAATGACAGGCTTTGGAACTGAAGTAGACGGATGCTAGGGGAGAACAATAATATCATTTTCCTTCCTTTATGTTTGATTATACCCAAAATATTGTGTGAGACACTAGCCCCCTAGTTTGAGAGGATCAAAAAATATCGACACACTATATATATATATTTTTTATATACTGTATTGGTTTTGGCATACATTGACATGAATTCGCCACGGGTGTACATGAGCTCCCAAACGTGAACCCCCGCTTCCACCTCCCACCCCACATCATCCCTCCGGATCATCCCCGTGCACCAGCCCCAAGCATCCTGCATCCTGCATCGAACATAGACTGGTGATTCGTTTCTTACATGATAGTATACATGTTTCAATGCCATTCTCCCAAATCACCCCACCCTCTCCCTCTCCCTCAGAGTCCAAAAGTCTGCTCTACACATCTGTGTCTCTTTTGCTGTCTTGCATACAGGGTCATCATTACCATCTTTCTAAATTTCACATATATGTGTTAGTATACTGTATTGGTGTTTTTCTTCCTGGCTTACTTCATTCCATATAATCGGCTCCAGTTTCATCCATCTCATTAGAACTGATTCAAATGTATTCTTTTTAGTAGCTGAGTAATACTCTATTGTGTATATGTACCACAGCTTTCTTATCCATTTATCTGCTGATGGACATCTAGGTTGTTTCCATGTCCTGGCTATTATAAACAGTGCTGCGATGAACATTGGGGTACATGCGTCTCTTTCTATTCTGGTTTCCTTGGTGTGTATGCCCAGCAGTGGAATTGCTGGGTCATAAGGCAGTTCTATTTGCAATTTCTTAAGGAATCTCCACACAGTTCTCCATAGTGGCCGTACTAGTTTGCATTCCCACCAACAGTGTAAGAGGGTTCCCTTTTCTCCACACCCTCTCCAGCATTTATTGCTTGCAGACTTTTGGATTGCAGCCATTCTGACTGGTGTGAAGTGGTACCTCATTGTGGTCTTGATTTGCATTTCTCTAATAATGAGTGATGTTGAGCATCTTTTCATGTGTTTGTTAGCCATCCATATGTCTTCTTTGGAGAAATGTCTATTTAGTTCTTTGGCCCATTTTTTGATTGGGTCATTTATTTTTCTGGAATTGAGCTGCATAAGTTGCTTCTATATTTTTGAGATTAGTTGTTTGTCAGTTGCTTCATTTGCTATTATTTTCTCCCATTCAGAAGGCTGTCTTTTCACCTTGCTTATATTTTCCTTTGTTGTGCAGAAGCTTTTAATTTTAATTGTTTATTTTTGCTTTTATTTCCAGAATTCTGGGAGGTGGATCCTAGAGGATCCTGCTGTGATTTATGTCAGAGAGTGTTTTGCCTATGTTCTCCTCTAGGAGTTTTATAGTTTCTGGTCTTCCATTTAGATCTTTAATCCATTTTGAGTTCATTTTTGTGTGTGGTGTTAGAAAGTGTTCTAGTTTCATTCTTTTACAAGTGGTTGACCAGTTTTCCCAGCACCACTTGTTAAAGAGATTGTCTTTACTCCATTGTATATTCTTGCCTCCTTTGTCAAAGATAAGGTGTCCATAGGTGTGTGGATTTATCTCTGGGCTTTCTATTTTGTTCTTTGATCTATATTTCTGTCTTTGTGCCAGTACCATACTGTCTTGATGACTGTGGCTTTGTAGTAGAGCCTGAAGTCAGGCAGGGTGATTCCTCCAGTTCCATTCTTCTTTCTCAAGATTGCTTTGGCTATTTGAGTTTTTTTGTATTTCCATACAAATCTTGAAATTATTTGTTCTATTATGTGAAAAATACCTCTGGTAGCTTGATAGGGATTGCTTTGAATCTGTAGATTGCTTTGGGTAGTATACTCATTTTCACTATATTGATTCTTCCGATCCATGAACATGGTATATTTCTCCATCTATTAGTGTCCTCTTTGATTTCTTTCATCAGTGTTTTATAGTTTTCTATGTATAGGTCTTTAGTTTCTTTAGGTAGATATATTCCTAAGTATTTTATTCTTTCGTTGCAATGGTGAATGGAATTGTTTCCTTAATTTCTTTTTCTACTTTCTCATTATTAGTGTATAGGAATGCAAGGGATTTCTGTGTGTTGATTTTATATCCTGCAACTTTACTATATTCATTGATTAGCTCTAGTAATTTTCAGGTTTTCTATGTAGAGGATCATGTCATGTGCAAACAGTGAGAGTTTTACTTCTTCTTTTCCAATTTGGATTCAGGAATAGAAGGAACATACCTCAACATAATAAAAGCTATATATGACAAACACACAGCAAACATTATCCTCAGTGGTGAAAAATTGAAAGCATTTCCCCTAAAGTCAGGAATAAGACAAGGGTGCCCACTTTCACTGCTGCTATTCAACATAGTTCTGGAAGTTTGGGCCACAGCAATAAGAGCAGAAAAAGAAATAAAAGGAATCCAAATTTGACACACTCTTAAATCCCAGAGCTCCCTAACCTATTATTAATCACGCCGCTTGGTTTATTTTGCTCACAGTACTTATGACACTTTCATTTTCTTCTTATTTTATTTTTATTTTTGCCCTCCTTTAACTAGATTGCTATCCCCATGAGACTTTGTCAATCACAATTTCTGTATCCTTGGTACCTGGAGTAGTCTGTGGCACATAGATTCAATAAAAATGTATTGAAAGAATGATGAGAAGTATGAGAACTGAAATTTAGGTAAATAAGGAGGACTAAAGACTGGGACCTAGCATGAAGAACAGAGAGATAGAATAGTTGTTTTCAAACCAAATATTTAGATTTTTTTCCTTTTATTCAGTCTGTTCTCAGAAATCTAAACAATGACCAAAGGCCAATGAAATTATTAAGGGATGTGTCTAAAAAGTATAGCTAATTTAAATAACTGCTATAAACAGACACTGAAAATTAGAATTATGTCTACATTTTGTTTTTTAAAAGATAATACATATTATGTCCTTAGTATGCAGCTTTTCTCAAAATTACCTCAGAATTCTAGTTGCCCTGGATACTTTGTGCAAAAGGGTTTCTTAATCAGATAAATTTGGAAAATTCTACATATTTTAAATTTTCTTAAGTAGGCAAAGCGAATTTTGCATATTAAATTTTAGTAAGCTGAGAGTCCTCTTTGGACAAGAAAGATTCTGAATTGTGTTTAATCCAGAACTTTTCACATTGATTTGACCCGGATTTGATGATTTTTAAAGACATCTGTGATAATCCCAGGATGTTACATTAAAGTGTGAGAGATGCTCTTCAGTTCAGTTCAGTTCAGTTCAGTCACTCAGTCATGTCCGACTCATTGCGCTGCAAGAATCGCAGCATGCCAGGCCTCCCTGTTTATCACCATCTCCCGGAGTTCACTCAGACTCACGTCCATAGAGTCCGTGATACCATCCAGCCATCTCATCATCAGTCGTCCCCTTCTCCTCCTGCCCCCAATACCTCCCAGCATCAGAGTCTTTTCCAATGAGTCAACATTTCGCATTAGGTGGCCAAAGTACTGGAGTTTCAGCTTCAGCATCATTCCTTCCAAAGAAATCCCAGGGCTGATCTCCTTCCGAATGGACTGGTTGGATCTCCTTGCAGTCCAAGGGACGCTCAAGAGTCTTCTCCAACACCACAGTTCAAAAGCATCAATTGTTCGGCGCTCAGCCTTCTTCACAGTCCAACTCTCACATCCATACATGACCACAGGAAAAACCATAGCCTTGACTAGACGGACCTTAGTCAGCAAAGTAATGTCTCTGCTTTTGAATATGCTATCTAGGTTGGTCATAATTTTTCTTCCAAGGAGTAAGCATCTTTTAATTTCATGGCTGCAGTCACCATCTGCAGTGATTTTGGAGCCCCCAAAAATAAAGTCTGACACTGTTTCCACTGTTTCCCCATCTATTTCCCATGAAGTGATGGGACCAGATGCCATGATCTTTGTTTTCTGAATGTTGAGCTTTAGGCCAACTTTTTCGCTCTCCTCTTTTATTTTCATCAAGAGGCTTTTTAGCACCTCTTCACTTTCTGCCATAAGGGTGGTGTCATCTGCATATCTGAGGTTATTGATATTTCTCCCGGCAATCATGATTCCAGCTTGTGTTTCTTCCAGTCCAGCATTTCTCATGATGTACTCTGCATATAAGTTAAATAAGCAGGGTGACAATATACAGCCTTGACGTACTCCTTTTCCTATTTGGAACCAGTCTGTTGTTCCATGTCCAGTTCTAACTGTTGCTTCCTGGCCTGCATACAGATTTCTCAAGAGGCAGCTCAGGTGGTCTGGTATTCCCATCTCTCTCAGAATTTTCCACAGTTGATTGTGATCCACACAGTCAAAGGCTTTGGCATAGTCAATAAAGCAGAAATAGATGTTTTTCTGAAACTCTCTTGCTTTTTCCGTGATCCAGCGGATGTTGGCAATTTGATCTCTGGTTCCTCTGCCTTTTCTAAAACTAGCTTGAACGTCAGGGAGTTCACGGTTCATGTATTGCTGAAGCCTGGCTTGGAGAATTTTGAGCATTACTTTACTATCATGTGAGATGAGTGCAATTGTGCAGTAGTTTGAGCATTCTTTGTCATTGCCTTTCTTTGGAATTGGAATGAAAACTGACCTTTTCCAGTCCTGTGGCCATTGCTGTGTTTTCCAAATTTGCTGGTATATTGAGTGCAGCACTTTCACAGCATCATCTTTCAGGATTTGAAACAGCTCAACTGGAATTCCATCACCTCCACTAGCTTTGTTCGTAGTGATGCTTTCTAAGGCCCACTTACTTCGCATTCCAGGATGTCTGGTTCTAGATTAGTAATCACATCAGCATGACTCTCTGGGTTATGAAGATCTTTTTTGTACAGTTCTTCTGTGTATTCTTGCCACCTCTTCTTAATATCTTCTGCTTCTGTTAGGTCCATACCATTTCTGTCCTTTATCGAGCCCATCTTTACATGAAACTTTCCCTTGGTATCCCTAATTTTCTTGAAGAGATCTCTAGTCTTTCCCATTCTGTTGTTTTCCTATATTTCTTTGCATTGATCACTGAAAAAAGGCTTTCTTATCTCTTCTAGCTAGCTATTCTTTGGAACTCTACATTTAGATGCCTATATCTTTCCTTTTCTCCTTTGCTTTTCGCCTCTGGATTAATGTCCACTGTGATGTTGCAGACCAGAATTTTTTCCATAAGCAAGAAAACACAGCGTTTGTTTTTTTCATTATCTTTTACCTATTAAAAACAACTTTTACCTATTAAAAACAATGGACAACTATTTATATTCTCTAAAAGACTGTCTTTCATTCCCATTTTTGTCAGCCTCAACCTTGGAGCTTGTCAAATGGAGGGCACAGGCAGAATTTCCTCTTGTAACAGCAAGCTTGTACCATTATAAAGCAACACTGCACTCAATTCAGTGCCAGACAGCAGGCTTAGAAGACGGGATCAGGGATCGGGTGTGCTCAGACCCGAGGCATGCCGCTCGCATTTCCTCATGCACCTGCTGAGTTGTGATGCTGAGATCACATTCCGTTACTGCTCCCGGCCTTACGTCTTCGTGGTTCCTGAGGCAGCTCTGGAGCCAAAACAGTTTTCCATCTGACTCTAGGCTGGATAGGTCACTTTTTTCTAAAGCAAAGTATCTTTTCCTGTAAGATGCATTTCTGAAATATAATAGCACCAGCCTTCTTCTGAATGTAATTAACATATTACAGTGCAACAGATTCTTTGCATGCATGTGTGCTCATTCCCTTCAGCTGTGTCCATTTCTGTGTGGCCGCACGGACTGTAGCCCACCAGACTACTGTGTCCTTGGAATTCTCCAGGCAAGAATGCTGGAGTGGGTTGTCATGCCCTCCCCCAGGGGATCTTCCCAACCCAGAGATCTAACCTGCATCTCCTGAGGCCCCTGTGTTGCAGACAGATTCTTTACCGCTGAGCCACCAGAAAAGCCCCAACAAGTTCTTTACTGAGACATTTTTTCCCTTGTTTTTCATTGGAAGCAAGTTTTATACGATGATAAGAACATTTAACTTGAAAAGTATCTTGAAAAAAATCTTAAGTGTACATTGCTATTGACTAAGCTACAGTGATGTTTTGCAGATCTCTAGAAATTATTTACCTTACTTAATTTAAACTTTATGCCTTTGAATTAATAACTTCCCATTTTCCCTAGACCCCACTAGCCTCTGGTCACCACCCTTCCAGTTTTTTGATTTATAAATTTGACTATATTTGACACATCATATAAATGGAATCCTAGAGTCCTTGTCTTTTTGTATACTGAGACTTTTCTTAACCTGGGCTTTTTCTTTTCTTTTTTTTTTTTTTTTTGGTAGGATGTTTATCCACATGGAAGGACATCCAGCTTTGTTTTGATTCCAGGGTTTACTTCTTTCAGATGCATTTCTTACTTAAGCTGCAACACCTGGTCCTGCCATGTCTGTTATTGCTTAATTTTAGAGAAGATGCCTTAAGGATCATATATTTATTTAAGATAAGTTGGCAAGATGGGAATTTGAACCCAAGTCTTGTGCTGCATTAAAGGGTTTATCCGTGAATAATTACTAATGGGTCACTTAATGTTTTTATATTGTTTTGATGGCATTACATGGTAGCAGCACTGTGATGATTTCTTTTAAAGACATCTTCCATGAGTAATCCAGGTTGTTTTTGGTTTTGTAATTGCTCAGGGTTGGTGCAAATGTACAGTTCTCCTGCGAGGACAATTACGTGCTCCAAGGATCCAAGAGCATAACATGTCAGAGAGTCACAGAGACCCTGGCTGCATGGAGTGACCACCGGCCGATTTGCAGAGGTGAGTCGGGGTGGTCATGTTTGCCCAGATTCTCTTTCCTTGTAGCTGAATACACAAGGAGGTCCAAGTGCAAAGTCCAGTGTATAGACAGCAAAACTTGGCGATGATTTATGCTTTTGTGGTGATGTCGGTTAACAAGAAATAATTTTTTTGAAATTTTTTAGGAGACAAACATTTCTAAGGATATTTGTGTTTTTTAAATGTCAGGAAATACACAAGCAAACCTAATCATTCCAATGCATTCTATATAACTTGGTATCCATCTATCTATACACACAGCTTGCATATGTACAAAAATATGTTATATAACCAGATGCTTTGGAAAACAGAATGCAAGTCCCTGTAAATCTAAAAATGCTCACTTTGCAATAGCAGTGACATTATTTTTTTTTGAATTTTGATAGTATCAGTGATAAAGGGAGTTTGTTAGCATGATCTGAAGCCCTCATTTTATTATTAAACTAATCTTGGATATAGTGAACAAAATGTTGCATTATCATCATCTTCTTCGGTGAGGTCAAATATTTGTTGCATCTATGAAATATGTGAAAAATCCTACCAGAATTATAGAAGCCATAGTGAAACCAGCAGAAAATTGTTTTGGATATTTTACTCAGGAAAAATTAATAAAATTAAAAGAAAAGCTAGCTGTTTTGTTTTGTTTTGTTTTGTTTGCATTGTGTGCAGCAAATAATTTATGCAAGGGGGGTAGTTTTAAAGGAAGAGGAAAAAAGTACTAAGCTGAATAAGGAATAAAAGGGGAAGTTTCATATATAACAATATCTTTTCCCTCCTTATAGTCTTTTTCAGATGAATGGATTTATAAGTTTTTATTTAAAATGTTTTGGTTGTAAAAACGTATGTATAATGCAAAATGAACCATGTCAGTTATATCCTGTGAAATGAGGTAGTTGTGAAATACATGGCTAGTTTCATCAAAGCTAAAATACTAGATTGCCTGGTTTGCTATACCTTTTCACATGTAGAGAACACACCTTTGTAGTATCTGTGCGCCCCGAGGGCAGAGTGGGTGTGTGGGCTGCCTGCAGGTGACCCTTCCCTGTGAAATGCTTCCCTTCCTGGAGGAGCACCCGCTCTCATCAGGAGGAGTGTGTGGCTGTGCCCTCCCCTGTGTCACTAGACTATCTGTACACTAATATTTACTGATGTGATGTCATTAGGCTTCCAAAGGAGCTCTAGCAAAATCCGTGTTCCCACCACACAGCGGTAATGCTCATTCTCCCAGTGACAAATGAAGACCAAGCCTCAGGTATTAGCTTTCCCTCTAAGGAGGAACAATGTGCTTTCATTTTTTAATGTTTTTATTGCATTTCTAGATCAGGAACATACAGCATTATTTTAAAAGCCCATACTGGGATGACCCAGAGAGACAATATGGGGAGGGTGGTGGGAGAGGGGTTCAGGGTTGGGAACTCATGTACACCTGTGGTGGATTCATGTCAATGTATGGCAAAACCCATTCAGTATTGTAAAGTAAAAAATTAAAAATATAAAATAAAAGCCCATACTAGACAAAACTAGTAAATGTACACCTGTTTCAAATTGATATTAAAAGTAACATAAAGGGAATATCGACCAGGATATTATTTGATTCTTACCTTATTTATTAATTCAGAAGTTTTCCTTGTACCCACTTTGGGCCAAACCTCATCTAGACTCAAAACACTTTCACTGCATGTTGGCCCCTAACTGTGCCCTGACTTGGTACCAAACACTCAGAGGCGCTTGTCTCAGCCGACAGCTGCTACAGCCAGGATAAGGGAGGACAGTTCTTCCACCCCCCTGAACCACCAGCTGCTCACTCCCAGAGGCCCCCAGAGGAGAATTCATCTGACTTCCTGTCCCTATAGATTCTCACTTCTACTTTATCACATTTGAGAAGAGATGTTCCTCCAGGGGGTGTTTGTCTGTTGTGTAATTCTTGGTCTGGTTCCCGTGGACAGCTTCTCCCTCTCTCCAGCATCCACTTCTCTCCTTCACACCCAGATTTACTCATCTCATCCCCTCCACCCCGACTCCCAGTTGATGACTCAGCTGTTTTGCTTCAATTAGATGTACTTCCTTTTTCATGGACTAATCTTTTAGTTTATTTCCACTTATTACTTGTAACTCTCTGAAATAATGAGCTATAGCAGCTGGGAATAATTCTTAAGATAGCATTTTCTTATAGGCTATGTATTTTAAATCTATATACTGGAGCAGACTGTGTCTGGGGAACAATAAAAAATATCTTTAAAAACACAGTTTTAAAGAAACCTGTGTTTTAGAGCATTTAGAGTAGTAAGACATTAAATAAACCTTAAATCAAAAGTCCTAAAATCTCCTAAACAGAAGAATTTAACATACACTGTTTAGGGTAAGGTGATAACAATTAGGTGACTTAAAAAAAAATACACCTCAAGAGAAACTTAAAACAAATGGAGGTGAATTTTTCTTTCATATAGAATTAAGATATAGACAGTATAGGACAAGGATGGGCAGGTCTGTTTCAGAGATGGAAATTTCCTCCAGTCTCACTCTGTCCTCCCTATGGTAAGACCTCCATCCTCATGGTCCAAGCTGGCATCCAAACTCCAAGCGACAGGATGGAGGAGTTTAGGAGAGAGTCTGAAAATACCATCACATGCATTCCTTCTCAGTCCAACTGGCCAAAATCCAGCCAGATATTCTCACCTTGTTGTGAGACTTAGAAACATATATATTTATTCTGGGTGGTTACGTATATAGCAAACAATTATACTTCTATGAAAGAAAAGGAGCATAGCTATTAAGGGAATCTTTGACAAGCTTCCCTGGTGGCTCAGAGGTTAAAGCGTCTGCCTGCAATGTGGGAGACCTGGGTTTGATCCCTGGGTCAGGAAGATCCCCTGGAGAAGGAAATGGCAACCCACGCCAGTATTCTTGCCTGGAGAATCCCATGGGCGGAGGAGCCTGGTGGGCTACAGTCCACAGGGTCGCAAAGAGTCGGACATGACTGAGTGACTTCACTTTCACTTCACACTTTCACTTTGCCATTGGGGTGTATTTCTATAAGAAGGAGAGATGGAGTCAATCACTTAAAATATGACAGTTTTCTTTCTACCCTGTATCATCTGCAGCTTTTCATGAGTGGAGTGTGTAGATAAACTAAGGAATCGATCATCCCTCTCTCGTGTCCCTTGGCATTTTTGCATCAGTGTAGGATTATATTTGTAAGCAATATGGATGAGAAGAGGTGGAGCTGTGTGCCTGAGCATATCCTACTTTCTGGACTAGAAAGGGCTCATCTGGGAGTCTTGTGGTTAAGCAGGGAACATGTCCTCCACACTCAGCTCCCTTTCCCTGCCCTGTCCTCACCTCCTGGCCACATAGCCTTCTCCCAAGAGGTCAGCTTCCTTCTGCAAAGTCGGCAGGAACATCCCTCCCTCCAGTCTGGGTGACAGTCTTCTATTTATCAAGTAGTCGCCATGTACCATGGCCTAATCGGGTACACATACAGATGGAAGGCCAAGTGCTTCAGTGCATCTTAGGCTGACCCTATAGAGGACCACTTCATGGAGCCTCTAGAGCAGGGTTCTCAGCCAGAAATAAAATGCAAGCCACTGATCTAATTTTAGGGAGCTCAAATCTGGTGATCTGTGACAACCTAGAGGGGTGGGACAGAGGTTCAAGAGGGAGAAAAAATACATATACCTATGGCTGATTCCTGTCAATGTATGACAGAAACCAATGCAATATTGTAAAGCAATTATCCTCCAATTAAAAATAAATAAGTTGTTTTAAAAAAGTATCTAGTAGCCAGATTGGAAAAGAAGCAGGTGCAGTTAATTTTAAGAATATTATTTAACCCTAAACATTTCAATTATTTTAATGTATAGTCGAAAAGACTCTAAGGAGATACCTTTTCTCCCCGCTTTGTTTTATTCATGCTATGTCTTGGACATTCAGAATGCATTTTACACCCTGGCTCCAACCAGTATCATTTCCAGCGCTCAGTCGTCAGATGTGCTGGTGGCTGCCAGGGACAGTGCATGCTCACTGCTGCTCTCAGCCCAGTCGAGCTCCCTCCCCGTCTCAATACCCTTGTGGGTGTGAAGGGCAAAACTGGTCTCTTTGAGTCACAAGCAGTTTCCTGGCTGGTGCCCCTCATTTCTCCTATTAAAACCCATCCATTTTCCAGGTTGGCAATGTTTAGGAACCCTGTGTCTGTCATCATCCCCTCCTTTGAACAGTGTCTCTACTGGCTTTTAATGACTGATTGCCCAACTAAAGAAGAGCTGAGAAACCTTTATTGAAGTGGAGATTTTATGACTGTTCTCTAAAGATGGCTTTAGCTGTCTAAAATGTAGGGGGAAATGGGTAACATGAAGCGTAATGCTATTTCATGCTACACGAAACAGAATATAGGAGTATTTACTTAGCTATCTGTAGGTTCCAAACACCAAGGGCAGTTTTTCAAGTTCATCTTCCCCTCTGTGCTACTGCCGTAATACTTTGTCAGTCAGAGGTGAGCAGTACAGTTTGGGTACTCCTGACGCACTCTGAGCTTTTAAAGCAGCCCTCATATTGATCATCTCAGCCACATGTTCTAAATTCAACCATCTATCAAATGCAATAAAATGCCCCTGGTCTGAGCATTGCACACATTATGAGATTTCAGATCAGTCAATTAAGGAAGGGCTGATTCTCAAGGTTCCGATCTTCATGAAGGGTCTCTAACTCTTAAGTAATTACTGTGCCTTCTCCATGGGAGGATTATCGGATAGAAGCGTTTGATAAATGGCAGTGAGTCAGGAGGGCTCTTTCACATCTGGACACTGGGTCCTAAGCCAATGCTTACATTAGCTAATTAACCCTGAGGATGAGGGATGTTACCTTTTCTTCCTGTTAGCACACAGATGAATGGTTGCCATAGCTCAGTAATTATACAAGTGATTTTGTTTGAAATTATACTTACTTCATTTAGGGATATGAAAACAACCATTATGATTTTTCACAGGGTAAAATATTATGAGCTGTTTGAAACTGTATAAGTATCTTTAACCGGGGATTTTTTTTTTTTAATAAGCAAACAAAATAGAGAAGAAGAGGATGTACTTGTGTTTTTTTGAGTAAAATGTTTCAGCTGGCATTTATTCCATCAGTGTTTGAGCGGGGTATATAGAGAGAATTTCTTTTAATGCTAATGCACATTAATCTGTGGAATTAATATTTTTAGTTGCTCTCTGAGTTGACAGTGCACATAAGAAAAGTGAAGTGGTTTTTGCAGTTGTAACTGTGGTTGTATGGACGCCAGTTACAGCCTCAGGGGGTCACAGAATAAAGCTATTATCTCAGGACTCCAAGTCAGGTTAGCCTAGCAGTATCCTTAACTTATTAACTTGTCATTTACTGAGAACTTTACAGTGTAATCTTCCCTACTCATATTTTCTCTCCATACAGAAATAACCTTTTAAATAGTATTGAAAAGACCATTTATACCTGAAAGATGACTTCATTCTACCAGACTAAGAGTCCAGAGCCAATTTGAAGACTATATTTTAATACTGATTATTATGTCAGGTAGCTATGAGCCCATAGACTTAAAGAAACATACACTTTAAAGGAAAAGACAACAACAACTTCTTTGTCATAGATATTAAAAAAAAAAATCTATGCACTCCAAACTTTTAAAGCAGACCTTATATTGATTACCTCAGCCACATGTTCTAAATTCAACCATCTATCAAATGCAATAAATGCCTATGGTCTGAGCACTGCACATATTATGAGATTTCAGATCAGTCAGTTAAGGAAGGAGCTGACCTTGGTTGAGAGCTCTTAGAATTTACTCTAAGAATTTTCATATATAACAAACATTGGTATATTTAGTACGTTTATCATGTTGTCCATTACATCCCTAGCACTGATTTGTCTCATAACTAAAGCTTTCTACCACCTGACCATCTTCTTCCAATCCTCCCCTCCACTGTTCTGCACCTCTTAGTAACCACAAATCTCATCTATTTTTTATGAGTTTGTTTGTGAAGTGTAATTGCCTAGAACATCATGTTAATTCCTGTTACCCAACATAGTGATTCCATATTTTTATAAAGTACAAAATTATCATGATAATATGCCTAGTTATCATATATCACCATAAAAAGTTATTAAATTATTATTGGCTATATTCCCTAAGCTATGACTCATTTATTTGATGACTGGAATTTTGTCCCTCTTAATTTCTAACACGTTTAACTTTTACTTTAATTCCAGTGAATTTGGATAAATTTCTGTTTTCACTTCTAGACTTCTAAGGATATGTACTTTTTACTTGAGTGTCACGGGAGGAAAACATGTTTGTCTCTATTTCTTATTAAGTTACTGAAGATAACAAAGTCATGTATTTTTATGCCACTGCTCTCAAATTCACCTGACATAAAATGACTTGGAAACCAGTGTTAATCGGGTGCTAATAATGCTCCTGGAACAAGCCTGGGGCGTTTCTGACAGCCTGCCTGCGTTTGTTGTCTTCCTTCTGCCTGGAACGCTTCTCCCGCGGACCTCCAGGTGGCTCTCCATCCCGCACCCACCATCAGATGTCATCTCATCCAAACCCTTCTGTGCCCGCCCTCTTCCAGATGCTCTGTGAACCCTGACTCTGCTTTCCTGCAGAAGCCGAGGGTCCTCCTGACATTAGACATTAGTGTGGTTGATCCCCCGATGAAGGCATGGAGCTTCATTTTTTCCCTCGTTGCTGTATCCTCTGTGCTGGAAACAGCCCCCAACTCCCAGTAAGCACTCGCTGTGCATTTTCTTCTTACTCCCTGCGCTGTGGCGTGTGGCGCTCTACTTACATTCTTTCCTCCCGTCCTTACAGAAATCATGGATGAAGCTATGATTATTGTAGGAAGTGGATACAATGAAATAACTTAACACATCTGATAGCTTCATAAACCAGATCTGGAACTCAAGAGTGATTCAGAAAAGCAAGCTCTTAACCTCTGACATACTTTCTCCCTTTTGGCTAAGTCTGGATATGGACATAAAATTGGTGGTTTTCTTTTAAATTCTACAAGAATCACATTATCCGATATAATTCTTAAGTTGCTTTTAAAAAGCTTCCGAGTCCAGATATCCTATTAATTTAAGTTTAATCAATGAGAATATTCTCTTCAATTTAATTGCATTAAGTAGTTACTATAGAATGGCAAAGATTCCCGGAACTGATTGAACATAAATAGATAAATTACTACTTCAAGTTGCGTAGGATAAATCATGTGAAACAAATACATGTTAAACTTAATAAATACTCAATGATTAATGGGTGAATAGCACATATTGGCATTCAAAACTGGTTAACTTTCTTCTCCCTTTCCACTTTCCTTCTTTATATATTTCCAGTGATCATTTTATAAATTCTAGTTTAATTTTAAAAACACATAAGATATAAGTAAAATTTGAGGTTACAAGTTTAGAACACTGTCATATAAGTACTGTTAACTGTACATTAATTAGATCATGGTTATTATCAAAGAACACTATTAAGCATTTTTAAGATTTCTGTGCAAATTACTTTACGTTAGGTGTTATATTTCCAAAAAGATTCTGACATGGGGGAATGCCTTGGCAGGAGCAGGAAGTGGTGAGTGTGTACTCAACTCTAAAATGTGTAAATGTGTATATACATTTCCATTATGGGAATGTATTTATATCTTGCTGTAAAGACTTGCTTGACACTGGCATATTGTAATTACCTAATTATTTGCTTAATTAAATACTTTGTTGACTAATTGAGTATGTGTTTAGCACAGAAGCAACTGTTTGGGAAGTAGGTCCTGGTCTCCAAGGACACAGTGAGATTGCTCATCACAATCAGAGCAGGTCGCTAAGCCTTCTAGTGTCTGAGCAGCTGCACAGCCCTTCTGGGGAGGAGTGAGGAGCCAGCAGAGTCCAGGAGTGGAGAGAGACGGGCAAGGGGGGAAAGCTTCAGAGTCAAATCATACAGTCTTCTGATCATCAGTCCAGTTTGTACTCAGTTATAGAAACAAACTGCAGCTTAGATGTGGTTAGTAGATAAACTGAGCTCACCCGCGCACCTTCTGCAGAAGGCTCTGCACACCCTCACCATCCTAACTGAGCATGAGCCTCAGGCTGGTGGCACAAACTCCCTCCACAATCATTCCCAGAACTTACAAATTTAGAACACTGTCGCATAAGTAACATGAAATGTACATTAATTAGATCATGGTTATTATCAAAGAACATTTATTAAGCATTTTTTAAGATTTGCCCAAAAATCTGGCCTGCTGATGTTCACCTACGGGATACACTGCAACGCAGATATAGTCCCGGTTTACCTCTCATCTCTCTGGCTGTTCCGTGTTCTTCTCTGGCTCTTCTTATCCTTCTGAAAGCCTGGGTGTTTGACAAACCTGACAGAGAGTGAAGGCAATGGAAGACGATTAGCCTTACGGTGCTGGAAGCTGATGGAAGGAAGAAGGGGAGAGTGACGGGCAGGAGTGGCGTTCGCTCTGCTGCCCCCTATCAGCAGCTCAGGGAGATCGCAGCTTAGTCTGAGCCTTTCTCTCACAGAACCAGAGCATAGAGAGAAAACCCAGACAGGGTGTCTGCAGGAGATGTAGAAGAGAATGTCCAGTCTGCGCTTCAGCCTCTTGCAGACTTGGAGAATGGCACATAGAGATCATGGTAAATCAAGATACGTTACCATTATCTGGTAGAGACTCTATACATGGGATGTTGAACTTAGGGTTGTCACCAGTAGCAAATCTGGTGGTTGTGACTAGTAGCAAAGCCTTGATACAAGAAAATAGAACCTAATGAATTGTAACTGCTGTGATGACAATTGGATCATCACACGATGAAGAGGCAGACAATTAAAATGTGGCCAACTTAAAATATCAAGACTGAGGTAGCAGCTAAAAGGGTCAACAGTTCCCCGAGAGGATTAGAGCTAACTACTTAGACTATCAGTCGACTCCAAAACTGCAGCAACAAGTACCTATGGGGGTACTATTAAACACCAGGAATCGTTCTAATTGTTGAGATTACACATAGCAAGCAACACAAAACAAAACAAAATCCCTGCCATGAATGTTCTCACATATTTCATTTCAGCTGATTATTTTGATGTCTTAATTAAAAGAATGAGTAGAAAAAAATTCAAAAGTTAATTTATTGGGGAAATGTACTGCAAAAAAATATGTACAGTTCTAAGAAAAAGAAAAAAAAAGCAAACTAATTTGACAACTTTTGGTGAGAAATACCTCTGAAGGGACTGGATTTACAACTCACTCTGTATGAAACACAATACCATCTATACAGCAAAGTTTAGAAAATGTGCTACTTTCCCATGAATATTTTACTAGTAGTTATCTCTCTAAAAATATAATCACTAATAATCCTATCTCCCCAAGCAGTGGGTAAGATGAATTTCATGGAGATTAATTTCATAAGTCAAGTTAGAGGTCAGGCTTCAAAGCAGACAACTAGGACCCATGGCCATTGATGGCTGTCAGATTTGGCAAACTTTCCAGCAGAGTGGCAGCTGGGGCTAATGACTGGAGGAGTACAAATTGTCAGCGGGAATGTAGCACATTAGTTCCCCACAGTACACATTCTTCAGATGAGTTTGTCTTTAAGTTTGAAATGCTTAGACCAGCACTTGGATAGTATTAGTTCAAAATCAGTCAACACTACATTGTGCTTGTCAGCTCTTCCATATGAAATTTCACAAAGTAGAAATGTGTAACACAAAGGTATGTTGACTCAAATTTTATTGTAAACTGTTTTTCTAAGGTTTTTCTAATTAATACCAGTAATGTTATTGTTGCTGTTTAGTCGCTCAGTTGTATCTGAATCTTTTGCTACCCCATCATGGACTGTGGCTCACCAGGCTCCTCTGCCCATGAGATTTCCCAGGCAAGAACACGGGAGTGGGTTGCCACTTCCTTCTCCAACTGGTAATATTAGAATACTTTAAGAAAATTGTGGATCCGAAGTTCATGATCCTCTTAAGAACACACTCCTGGAAGTAGACCCCTTGGAGGGTGAAGCTGCACAGTGAAGGTATAGGTGCTTGTGGGCACTGCTTTACTAGAAGACTTTGGGTCCAGGACACACCCACTGGGCTTTGGAAACCAAAGCACCTTCTATCCATATTGATGAAATGCATGCATACATGCTAAGTTGCTTCAATCGTGTCAGACTCTGTGCGACCCCAAGGACAGCAGCCCACCATGCTCCCCCATCCATGGGATTATCCAGGAGTGGGTTGCCATTTCCTTCTCCAATATTGATGAAAAGGTGGTATTCATTTGAATGCAAGTGCTACTATTTTGAAAGATAGCTTTCATGTTTTTGTTAATCAGTGTCTAGTAGGTTAATTCTTAGCTAGTATCAAGTAACAAAAAGGTTGTCTAAAGTCTTTTTCTCACTTTTTTTTGTGTCCACAACTATCGACATTAGATATGGTGCTGAGGATGTACAGTGAAGGAAGGATGCTTTCCCAGGATCAAGGGGTTCACAGTCTTTTAAGAAAGAGATTTGTAGGTTAATAATGACAAAAAAGGAGTATTATTAGAAATAGGCATAATCAACATTATTGCTATATCGATATAAATGTAAAAGGGAATAGTTAGGCACTGCCTGATTAAACGGTTTCTTCAGCCTCCTCCTCTGCAAGATGGCCCCTGGGAGTCAGAAGCCAGTTCTGTTTCGTGCTGCAGCTTAGCCTCCTAGAACAGCACCTGACCTGTACCGAAGCGCAGCTGGCAAGCAGGAGGGAAGGAAGGACGGGTGATGACTAAAGCCTGGTCTTCAGTGGATGGCGGTTTAGTCAGTTTATGTTCTATGACATCTTAGGGAAACGAACCCGAACTTCTCTTACACTAGTGCTTATTTATGCAGTTTCCTTTCCTCCACTCTTGTCAAACGCAGTTCAAATTATTAATGTTAAGAATGGAGTTTAGAATGACATTTGATTTCCAAAACTTGAGTATTCATTTTTAAAAAAATCTCCTTTTCTAAAGAGAAGATCAATTGAAATATTTTTGTATTCAAAACTTAGTCATTTTTATTGGGTCATGCCATTTATATGCTCTTTCAATTTTAAGGTATTTTCCTTTTCCTTTTGGAGTCATCATTTCTATTTTCTGTCTTCATACTTTCAACTGTATTTTAAGTTGTAATTTGCATTGTGATATAATTTGTTATAGAATAAAATCTAAAACTTGAGAGGAACTTTAAATATCATCTCTTGCATCATTCATTAAAATAGAATGAATGAGGGACTTCTCTGGTGGTCCAGTGGTTGAGAATCTGCCTGCCAATACAGGGGGCTAGGGGTTTGATCCCTGGTTCGGGACGATTCCACATGCCTTTGGGCAATGATGCCTGAGCGCCACCACTCCTGAGCCCATGCTCTGGAGCCGGGAGCCTCGACAAGGGAAGCCCACACACGGCAGCTAGAGGGTAGCTCCCACTCTCCCCGGCTAGAGAGAGCCCACTAGCAGCAACAAGGACCCAGTGCAGCCAAAAATAAGTAAATAAATTTTAAAATAGGAAGGTTGAGGTTGTGGGGGCTGGGATTACTTATGCAAGGACATATCCTGTAGGGCATAGTTGAGACGTTAATTCTGGTCTCCTGAATTCGTATTGCATTGTGTGCACCCAAACGCCTTATCAGACCCTCTCTGCAGGAGTCAGATTGGGGCCTGAAATGGGTTAATTTGGTTTGACATTGTCAAGGTGCTATTGTCGAGATTCCCCGGTGGCTCAGATGGTAAAGAGTCTGCCTGCAATGCAGGAGACCTGGGTTCAATCCCTGGGTAGGGAAGTTCCCCTGGAGAAGGAAACAGCAACGCACTCCAGTAGTCTTGCCTGGAAAAATCCCATGGACGGAGGAGGCTGGTGGGCTACAGTCCATGGGGTCACAAACAGTCAGACATGACTGAGTGACTTCACTTCACTTCAAGGTGCTGTTGTCAGCTCATTCTGTGAAGGGTAGTGCTTTGGGAAATGTAATAAAGAGTTCCGGGGAAGCATTGCAAATACCAAGCAAAGGCTCTGAAGGCTGAGTAAAATCTACTTGCCAATTTGATTTCACAAGCAGTTATTTATCACAGTCGCGCAAGAGCTAACTTGAAGTTCCACGTGCATTTTGTGTCTTCATCACACAGATGAAATCCTGTAGAAAATAACGTCATCTCTGTGTATTTCTAGCAAGAACATGTGGATCGAATCTGCGTGGGCCCAGTGGCGTCATTACCTCCCCTAATTACCCAGTTCAGTACGAAGACAATGCTCACTGTGTATGGGTCATCACTACGACGGATCCTGATAAGGTAAGACTCCCAGCTCCCCTCTGTACATCTGACGAACTCAACTCTCTGCTTTGGCAACTGTTTACCATGAACTTGGCAAGTGCCATGCACGCTTACATCTTGTTTGAACTGAAAATCTGCTGCTTCATGGTGTATCAGTCTATCCGCCTTTATTGGAAAGCCTGCCTAGGATTCAGTTATAAAGTATTCTCAGTGTGCTTGCCCCCTACTGCTTCTGAAGGTTACATCTATGCCATGGTTTTATTTCCAGTTTGATCGTCATAGAACAATCGACATAAGACATTGTTTTAGTGTAAGGTGTGTGACATGATGATTTGATATGCATTTATATAGAAAACTGGCTACTGCGATGTTTAGTTAACATGTATCACCTTGTATAGTTAAAATATTCCTTCTTGTGATGAGAACTTTTCATCTCAGTAGCAGTCAGTATGGAGCAGGCAATGGCACCCCACTCCAGTACTCTTGCCTGGAAAATCCCATGGACCATGGATGGAGGAGCCTGGAAGGCTGCAGTCCATGGGGTCGCTAAGAGTCGGACACGACTGATCGACTTCACTTTCACTTTTCTCTTTCATGCATTGGAGAAGGAAATGGCAACCCACTCCAGTGTTCTTGCCTGGAGAATCCCAGGGACGGGGGAGCCTGGTGGGCTGCCGTCTATGGGGTCGCACAGAGTTGGACACGACTGAAGCGACTTAGCAGCAGCAGCAGCAGCAGCAGTAGCAACAGCAGTCAGTGATCAGTCGATGGCCTCCGGGTGGAGTGTGGGGAGTGAAAGAGGAGGCTCCGTGAGCAGGTGGTTTTGATTCTCTTAACACTGTGTACGCACAGCTTCCCCTTGCAGCACCTGCTGCAAGGGGAGAGGAGGAGGGATCCAGAATGGCTTTGGGGAGGGTGGTGAAACCCAGACCAGAATGGGCACAAGGTCCAGCCTCCCGGGGGAGTCTCAGTGAACATCCGCTGTCCTTGCATAATTACTGATGATAACACCTTTCTTTATTCTCCTAATCATCCCAGGCTGGAACAATTAGATTCGAAGTTTTCTCTACCTGGAAACAGGAAAAGGACCTCAGAAACCAGCCCTTTATGGGAAGGGAGAATGGGTTTGGCTCTGAGTGCAGTGAGAGTGAGGGGCTTGCTGTATCTCCAACCGTGTGTCCCTCAGAGAGGTCAGCTCGGGATTCCCAGGTGTGTCCTTAGCTGCTGAAACCTGGGATGAGTGTGACATCATACAGAGAGGCCAGAGAGAGCTGAAGAGAGTCCTGCTGGTGGCATCGCGTTTTTCTCAGGGCCATTGGAGGGTTCACTGGGCTCCACCATGAGTGATGGTGGTCTTGCAAGCGGAAGCATCCACGGCAAGGGTTGAAATACTAAACTCTTATATGGATGATGCCCTGGCATTTCAGCACAAAAGCAGAAGCTCCAGATGAAATCTTCAGGGAATTTGGTTAACTCCCTCCCAATAGTTTAAAATTCATTTACATCCAGATTGCAAATGGATAATCGTAAATATTTTTCTAAGGAAATGGCAACCCACTCCAGTACTCTTGCCTGGAGAATCTCAGGGATGGGGAAGCCTGGTGGGCTGCCATCTATGGGGTTGCATAGAGTTGGACAGGACTGAAGCGACTTAGCAGCAGCAGCGTATGAAAGACACCCCTATATATCTGTGTTTCTATTTCTTTTCTGTTGTCAACTGAAAAAAAGGCACAGCCTGGAAGTTGAAGATTAGCGTCGTTTGGAGGGCATACAGAGGATGTAGAGGCTTCCCTGATGGTTCAGTGGTGAGGAAACCGCCTAAAATGCAAGATGCAGGAGACGTGGATTCGATCCCTGAGTCAGGAAGATCCCCTGGAGGAGGGAAGGGCAAGCCACTCCAGTATTCTTGCCTGGAGAATCCCAGGGACAGAGGAGCCTGGGAGTCAGGCTTCTCTGACTGAGGAGACACGACTGAGTGATGAAGCATGCGTGCACGCACAGAGGATGTACGCCCATGAGACGGGCTCTCAGATGACTGCAGGGGGCTGTTCAGGGCAGGTCAGGGAGGAACCAGGATATATAGCAGTTTTGGGGGGAAAATAGGTAGTCAAACATCAAAAGATTACTGTTAATAGAAGAAAAGCAGACATTTGAATCTAGTGAAGTTTAGCTCTTTTCTCTGCTTGGGAAGATGCGGAGCCTGGACTCAGTGGGATCCCTGCTTGGGTGTGCATCTCAAGCTTCCAGGGCCAGTGACCTGCTTTCCTCCACCTTGAGTGCCCCCGCAGGGCAGAGACTGGGGGCTTGATGGACACAACGTCCTTCACTTACTGACGTGGCAGGCGACATTCTCTGTCCACACTGTATGTACTAGAATGACCGAAATCTCTATGCAGACAAAAGCAGCTTAGAGTTACTCTTGTCTAAATTCTTTATTCAACAGCAAGGAAGCTGAGACCCAGGAAGGTAAGCTTCCAGAGCTGTTTACTCCTATTGCAGGATAGAAATATGCCTGCTCTTTGCAGAGCTCTAACAGCCTCTTCGTCAGCTTTCTTCCTCCTGGAAGAAGAGTCATTTCTTTTGCAGCTATCTGTTCCATTATCACTTTGATGAGAACCACAAGGAAATGAAGCGGTAGGTTATTCAGTGTGGTGATAGGATGCTCTTGGCTGTAGATAATAGGAGAGCTGACTAAAAGCCAAACGTTTTTAGGGGAATGTTTCATGCAATGAACGGGCAGAGCCAGGGAGATTCCAGGTTTAATTAAGCTGAGGGCTCTGGTGTGTATCCCTTTCTGCTCTGCTTTGCTCTCTGAGCAGTGATCACATACCCCTCAGGTCGCAAGATGCTACCATACCATCATGTTCAATGCTCAAGGAAGAAACGCTGTATGTCTTCCTGAGAAATAGCAGGAATTGTCTAGAAACTCCTAGATGCTCCCCTTAAGACCACCTGGGCTAGATGTCCATGCTCAAGATACTGAGCAGCTGGAGGAATGAACCATCTGGAAGTCAGAGAAAGGGCTAGTGGTTGTTGGTGACTACCACACACAGATAAGCAAAAGGTCAAGGGAAGAGTTTTCAGTTATCACCAGATTCCGCTTTTGCTTTTGAAATGTTTCACAATCCATTATCTTCCTGTTCCACTGGACACCAGTGGGCTAATGTTAGTTAAAACTCATGAAATTTGTTCCTTGGTATTTTGAAGTTGATTTTAAAACCTGGCCAAGCTGCAAAATGACAAATGAAACAATGAATTATGCAGTTTGGGTTTATGGATTTCTCTCATTATACAAGTTCACTTTTCTCTCTCATGTTTGTGCACACTTACATAGGTTTTTGTAAAGACTTCGTATATATTTTGTTGACTCTGAACACATAACAATAACAAGTTAAATTTCAGGAATTTTGGGTTACACTGCTCCAGAAATTTCTTTGCCTTCCTTCGTTTATTTTGGTGAGTGGCTCAGAGAACAAGCAAAGCTTCTGCGTGGATAGGCTCACACGGATCCTCAAACAAGAGCACCACTTAGACACCTGAAGGCATCTCAATTAAGCAGAATTACCATCCAAATTAAGCAGCAGACATTGCCATTAAGCATAATTAGGCCTAATTTGATTCCTTGGGAGACATTCCAAATAAGGGGGTTTCCCGATTAAGTTTGTGGTGATGAAGGTATATTACATTTTGAGCATAAGAGTAAAGAACAGTTACATCAAGATTTCCAGACAACAGCTCTTGCTAGAATACTAACAGCATTCTAGACAAGAAGGGCTGGCACACCTTGGTTTGTTGTTTGACATGCTTTGTAAATTTTAAAAAATAGGGTAGAATAAAAATCTAAAATCGATTTCCAAATTGATTAATTAATGAGAGATGAGTTAATAAACTCCTCTTATGTTGAAAGATTAGCCCTCTCATGACGACTTACACTCTTTCCTGGTCTTAGACCTGCTTTGACAATTAGATAACCATGTTCCATGTGTCAGTTTATACCAAGTGTTAACATAAAATGGCTCATACAGAGTAGTCATTGTGGGAAGTTCCTTGTGTCTCTTAGTAAAGTATGTTGTAAATATAAGATTGTGGAATGCCAAGTTAAATCCACTCACTTACGTATGTTTGTTTATATATATAATTATCATAATATACATTAGGTTAAATAAATATTATATATAATGCATATTTGGAGAATTATATGTGTTAATATGTGTATTATATTAATTGCATATATTAGGAAAACATGCTATGTAGGCAGAAAGCGTAAAAGAAATAGTTCCTCAAGAAGATTCACTTTAATAGAGAAGTGAGTTTCTAAACACTCAATTGTATTGCTGAACTAGCCCAGTAGAAATTCAGTAAAAACTAACACAGTAATATGATATTTATTAATATATTTCATTATAGATACATTCAACTATCCATATTTTCCAAGATAAAACTCTTGAGGATGCCTGTGATCAAATTCTTAAGAAAGTAATCTGTGGTTGGTGAACCACAGATTATGGGAACTTTTAGTAAATGCTCTCAAACATGCATCACTGGAGTTTTCATTGAAAGGATTAAACATGGAAGACAGCTTTCCTTAGAATCCTTTGATATATGGATATTGTGTGTGTGTTTTTCTCTAATACATTTGGCTGGCAAAATTTCAGTACTTAATTTTAATTTGAGCTCTTCAGAGAGTAGTGATTTTGTTGGTGTTAAACTCAGGATTGAAGTGATATAAGGCTTTTGAACTTTGTCTTATGTGGTTCGTCCATTGAACTCTGTGTTATGTGGTTCATCCAGGCTGCTATAACAAAATATCGCAGACTAGGTGTGTGATATGTAAAACAGATGTTTAAGACCTAACAGCTTTGAACCCCAGTGCGTCCTTACGGTGTTAACAGCTCCTGCTTCTGAAGGTTGTTGTGAAGAGTATAAAGTCAGTATAAAGCACCTGCACATATTTCTCCAGACACTACACAAGTGCCTCCTTCCTCACCTCCTCTCAGTTCCGCCTCCCTCACCTCCCCCTCCTCCTTTCATTATTGCTACTGACCACATTCAGTGAGATATCAGTGGAACCTGCATGGCAGCTGTTGGTGCCAGGTGTCAGTGCAGGGCACGAGGGCAGGACATCATACTGCCCACAGTCACGTGCACAGATCTGAAGGCCACAAGATCAGAAATGGGAGATCTCAGGTCTCCATTTTAATTATGAGGCAGGAGGGACCTACATGGGGCTTCCCAGGTGCTGCTTGTGAAGAAGCTGGCTGCCAGTGCAGGAGATGCAAGAATCATGGCCTGATCCCTGGTTTGGGAAGATCCCCTGGAGGGGAAGATAGCAACCCACTCCAGTATTCTTGCCTGGAAAATTCTATGGACAGAGGAGCCTGGAGGGCTCTAGTCCATTGGGTTGCAAAGAGCGTAGGATGAGCGACTGAGCATAGGGACCTGAATCAGAACAATGAACAACATCAGATTTGGAGAGAAGAAAATGAACTTGAGATATATTTAAGGGATGGCAGATGACACCACCCTTATGGCAGAAAGTGAAGGGGAATTAAAAAGCCTCTTGATGAAAGTGAAAGAGGAGAGTGAAAAGGTTGGCTTAAAGCTCAACATTCAGAAAACTAAGACCATGGCATCTGGTCCCATCACTTCATGGGAAATAGATGGGGAAACAGTGGAAACAGTATCAGACTTTATTTTTTTGGGCTCCAGAATCACTGCAGATGGTGACTGCAGCCATGAAATTAAAAGATGCTTACTCCTTGGAAAGAAAGTTATGACCAACCTAGATAGCATATTAAAAAGCAGAGATATTACTTTGCCAACAAAGGTCCATTTAGTCAAGGCTATGGTTTTTCCAGTGGTCATGTATGGATGTGAGAGTTGGACTGTGAAGAAAGCTGAGCACCAAAGAATTGATGCTTTTGAACTGTGGTGTTGGAGAAGACTCTTGAGAGTCCCTTGGACTGCAGGGAGATCCAACCAGTCCATTCTAAAGGAGATCAGTCCTGGGTGTTCATTGGAAGGACAGATGCTGAGGCTGAAACTCCAATACTTTGGCCATGTCATGTGAAGAGTTGACTCATTGGAAAAGACCCTGATGCTGGGAGGGATTGGGGGCAGGAGGAAAAGGGGATGACAGAGGATGTCCATCACCGACTCGATGGACATGAGTTTGAATGAACCCTGGGAGTTGGTGATAGACAGAGAGGCCTGGCGTGCTGAGATTCATGGGGTCACAAAGAGTCAGACATGACTGAGCAACTGAACCGAACTAGTCACCGCAATTTATACACCAATGAGTAACTTAATGAGTAACTCAACAGCTTAAGACAAATAAGAAATTTTGCTTTATGTTCACTGCTTGTGAGAAAATACAACTGTTTATCAGCGCCCTTTGGGAGGAAGGAGCATTCACCTCTTTTATTATTATTCAGTGGATTTTGTACATAACTTGAAGTAACAAATCCATGCAGACACAGAAAAGGCATTCGTCTGCATTCACAACATTTTAAGAGGTTTTGAAGTGGAATTTGAATAGATACAGTTCAGTGGGTTTTCTTTCCCCGCTGAGGGAGCCACAGATCAGTGGAGAGCCAGAGACCAGAACCAGGGTCGAATGTCCCACCGCATTGCACCCTGTGTTTCCCTCACAGATGCCGCCCCCTCACTCTTCTCAAAGGTCACTGACCTCTGCGGGGAAAGCCGGTTCCCTGCCAGCTTCCCTTCACTGCACATTTGGCAAGCCTCCTTTGGATTCTTCTAGGTCATTATCATTCGTCTTCTGTTAGGATCCATTACCTGGTCCTTGTCGACTCTCCAGACTCTCCAGTACATCCCCTCTCTGAACCAGCGCTTTTGTCGTCAGCATCCTCCCGATCATCACGACTTAGTATTTGCAGCTCCATTCCTGAACTGAGTTGGGTTCCAGTGACTGCTTCCTTCTCAGGCTTCTGGACTTGCCCTTCTCAACATCCTGTCTTTTCTGTCCCAGGCACACCTGCACTGTCTTCATTTTGCTCAGCTCTGACTCGATTTCTTAAGTCAAGTTTACTTATCTTTATATCTTTTCTTGGCACTCAAAAGAAAATAGAAAACAAGGTGTGTGCTTTTGATTTGGTTGCATTTTTAAGCCAAACCTGAATCACACACACACACATGTGCGTGTGTATAATACATTCACACACACATGATGGAGACAGCATTAGTAGTGTGCAGACTATAGTTAAGAGGTGAAGAATGCCTGTGGAGATGTAGACGGAGGCTTTGTGTGAGCAGCAATAACTGTATTGAGTTGGCCACAAAGTTCATTCAGGTTTTTCCATAAGATTTTAGAGAAAAACTCTAACAAACTTTCGATTCTTGGTCCTAGGGACAAAAAGGTGGAGAAGGCTTGATATTTGTTCTTCTGTTTTCTGTAAATGGGGTGTGTGTGTGAGAGAGAGAGAGCGAGAGAGAGAGCGAGCACTTTATGATAAAGTGAGACAGAAATGTGGGTTTTCCTGAGGCTCTGTGTTTCCCTGGTTGTTTCTTCCGCTCCCAGTTAACTTCATTTCCCTCGGAATTGCTCAGCTTCCCTTTGTCTTTGTGCTTCACCGACTCGGACTTTTCATTTAAATACATCTCCCTCTGCCCCCTTTCTCCTTGTCAGCGCTCTTCTTATTTAAACACAACAGTAGTCATACAAGCAGGCAAACAGGATCTATTCATTCAGCAAATCTTTGAGTTCACAGTCCTGTAGATAGTTGAGGAGAGTTATGAACAGTGAGCACAGGTCTGCTCTCATGGAGTTTCCACCACGGAAGGAAGAACGGGAAACTCAGCCGCGACCCAGTGCAGTGGTATCTCTGCACCTGATGACCAGGAGCCTCTGGAGATGAAAGAGGATGGGGAAGTGATATCTGAAGGAAGTTATATCTACAAATTTAGACATTTGTAAAATAAAGGGAAAGTTAAAACTTTCCTTGCAACCTGGACATAAGCCAGACGTGTAGTTTTGTTTTAATATATGGCCTTGTGTTTTTCATGTTCTCAGATCCTGACTTAGTAAAAACTGAGGTGGCCCTCCAAAGACTTTTATGTCACCCTATTAGAAGACAAACGGAAATGTGTTCACAAGTAAAGCAGAAGTGGCTCTGTTTTTTTTCTTCTTTTTTTCACTATCTTAAATTGGGAAAGCTAGTCTTCATACTCTAAGCATTGCAATTGAAAGCTGAAGAAATGGTCAAATTCCCCAAAATAGAGGGGAAAAAATTCCCAAACAGAATTAGATTTGACCAGTTCATGACTCAGAGCTAAAATTACACTTTATCTTAAGAGTTTTGAAATTTTGTTTGCTTCTCTCTTAATGATACAAAATATGATGGTATATCTTGGGAATCTTGATTTGGATGAATAAGTTTTTATCTTTTGCAAGCAAGTCTCTCTTACATCTTTGAATTTCTAGTCATAATGATGGCCATTTGATACTGAATAAGTAGCTATGGCAATGGACAGGCATGCGTTCCTTTATATCACCAATAAGGCAGAGAAAATAGTGCCAAAATTATTGTTTTTAAATAGATATAGTTATTTCCAAGTCACCAGTCTCACAAATCTACATGCTATTTAGGTCTTAAAAATGCCCAAATATGGTAAACAAAAATGTTTCATTATAAACAGAATATTATTCTCTTAGCAACATTTGTTTTATGCAACACAAAAGGTACATTTGTTGCTATTAAGCTTGGTTGTGGGTAATACTTTGCAAGCAGTTGGCTTTCCCCATATTTTGTTGCTTTCATTAAGCTGCTTTGTATTTTTGATGATGCTTGTTATCCAACTGTTCCCACCAATATGCAGACTTAAAAAGAGAACATTCCAGAGGTCTGGATACCCTGTTCTGCTGTCTTCACAGTCCTCTAAGTACTGCTTTGGCATGGGTATTTGAAAGACTGTTAATGACTTGGGGATTGTTTCCATGGGTTTGCAGTGAAGTGTGAAGCATTGATGGCTGTCAACACCAGGAGCTGACCCCCTGGGGGTGATGGCAGTGTGGAGGAAGCCACATCCAGTTACCCTCTGGTCATCTCTCAATGGACAGATGCTGGCAGTTGTACTTGGAACTGAATAAACCTGCCAGCTAGCAGAAGCAGAAGAAATCACACCTTTCTTTCTTTCAAATTCTCACAGTGGAGAATGCAATTATTTTCATTAACAGCAGACATATCCAACACCTGCTTCACTATTTCGTGGTTTCCTTAAAAGAAAAGGAGTGACTCTGAATTTTTCTGTGTATAATAGGAACATTTTGCTTTACTCACTTTACTAGAAACGTAAACCAATTATATCATCTCACAGAATCCCTTCCAAATTCTATCATGACAAGCACTCTTACTTAAATTATAACAAGTGCTCTTAATTAAATACTTCATGTTTAGAAAATCCATTTTGGGCATTTAGGATTCTGAGTTGTTTCAATATCTGGTGCTACTGGATATTGTGAGGAGTCTTACAAACAATGTGTATGTGGAATAATACAGATTTTAAAATATCTAGAGCATAACTTTGGTAGCTACATTCATATCTTACATGCTTTGTCCTTGAAAGTAAAAGTGTTAGTCGCTCAGTTGTGTCCCACTCATTGTGACCCCACATATTGTAGCCTGCCAGGCTCCTCTGTCCATGGGATTTCCCTGGCAAGAATACTGGAGTGAGTAGCCGTTCCCTTCTCCAGGGGATCTTCCCAATCGAACCTCCACCTCATGCATTGTAGGCAGATTCTTTACCATCTGAGTCACCAGGCAAAGCATGTAAGTTTGTAACTTTCATATGTTACATGCTTTGCCCCTGGCCTGGATTAAAATCACCAGTTTTAACATTCTCCCTTTTAACACCAGGAAAACATGATCTATTTAAATACTTGCTTTACTATAACTTTTGCCTGGTTTGCAGAGTCCTGTACAGACAAAATGTGATTAACATGCTCAACTATTATATAGTTCATGAAAAATATCTGGCGTGTATATATAGATAATTAAATGAAAGGAAAATTCAAATTATGATTGGCACATAGTTGGAAAAAAAAAAACCTCACTTTGAATGAAAAGTTTCTAGGAGCAAATGTATATATACATATATATTTTTAAATGCATATGTAAAACAAGTTTATCTTGATGTAGGATTAAAGTAAATGAGCTACAATTATGTACAATCTCCAGTGAAGCAGACTTTTAATAAGTCGCTTTGGATGTGGAATTTTCAAGGTGGAGCTCAGGTGTGCAACTCAGACCCTGAGGCACTGCCCTGCCCCCCGCCCCACAAGGGGAGGGGCCGGCTGACTCATCAGGGTGACATCGGCTGTGCTCTCCCAGGATCAGCCCAGGTCTGCCTGGCTGGGTCTGGGGGACAGAATGGAGACCGTGGAGCTCTGCCTTGAAGCTCTTCCCAAGTTTCATCACATACTCCTGGGCACCCAGTCCCGTGCCAACCCCAGTTAGCAGCACTCTTCAGGTTTTCCTCCAGCTGCTCCGAGTCATCACCGTACCTTGCTGAGGTCTTTTAATGGACTGGAACCTGGTGGTACGGAGTTGGCGATAAGAAAGTAAAGGAGAGAAAGAGGATGGTATTCCTTGGTTTATGCAGAAAACCAATAAAGTCCCTGACACGGGGCTTGCTCTGTTCACAGAGGCCTCAGGCACCCTCTCCATGGGTGAATGCGCAGAGCACCTTTTTGAGAGGGTTTTAGAACCCCGGGCAGGAAAGTGAACTCAGAGGGCCTCTGTGCTCCAAAGAAATAGCCTGAGAGAGAGAGAGAGAAAGAATGGGGACCAAAGCTCTGATGGAGGAAAGGTGTTTTATTCAACATTGTGTAGGTATTTATACTCTCTTATAAGATAGCTATTTTCAGCAGAGATAAAATCAAAACTTACAAGTTATCAAAGAAACATGAGGTCATCCATATGAAAGAGAGAGGGTTGTAAATAATCACTTTTACCATATGGTTCATAAAAAGGAAGAGGGTACTTATCACTGTATTGAAAAACTAACAAAAGAAATGCCTGGATTCCTCAGCCCCTGGGAGAGGCTTGCATCTCCTCTTAATTCCTGAATATTCAGGAATTAATAAGGAACAGAGAATTCCTGACAGATCCAAACCAGCACACAGGAAACCTCCCGTGACATGCTTCCTGACGCCGCCTTCTGCTGCGATCTGCCCAGGTGTGTAAGCTAACCTGATATAGAAAAAAAAAAAAAAAGTGCCATAGAGACAATAATTAGATTATTTTCAGGCTTTCTGTGTCAGTGTGTATTTTAAGTTTCCAGTAATTCCCTCCATCTCGCCTTCCAAAGCATACCTCCGTTTCCCCCGCAGATGCCCTCCCTGCCATGGGAAATCCCATCCCTGTCCTTATATGTTACGACAGACTCAGTTCCTCCATATAGAGAGGGTCTCTGTCACTTGTTCTAAGGTTCATGCGAATCCCTTTCAGGGATTCAGAACAGGAGTCAATGAAATCATTTTTTCAAACACATGCCATAACATTTCCTTCCCATTCAACACTTGGAATGTCATTGCCCCTGTGGAATTCAGGAAGTGTGTGCCTGGGTCCAACAAGGATGGGCCTTCAGGCTCTCACATCAAGTCTGGGATTTGCAGGGTGGGATGACCAGGGGCCCAGGTCACCTCCAGTGTACTCGTATTTTTACCAGGTCCAAGCTATCTCTGCTCACCACAAAATAGGCCAATGAATACGAGAGGCGAAGGGTTAAGACAAAAAAAGGGACTGTATTCGGGGAAATGCCTGACAGAAAATGTGGCAGGCTAACACCTCAAAGTAACCATCTTGTCAGGGTCTGGATGGCAGGTTGTTTTGTAGCTGTTCAGTAGCTCGGTTATGTCTGATTCTTTATGTCCCTCTTCTTCACAATCTAGCTGAGCTCGGTCAAACTCGTGTCCATTGAGTCGGTGATGCCATCCAGCTATCTCATCCTCTCTCATCCCCTTCTCCTCCTGACTTCTATCTATCCCAGCATCAGGGTCTTTTTCTACTGAGTCAGCTTCAGCATCCGTCCTTCCAATGAATATTCAGGGTTAATTTAATTTAGGATTGACTGCCTTGATCTCCTTGCAGTCCAAGGGACTTTGCCATTGCCCTTCTTTGAGACTGGAATGAAAATTGACCTTTTCCAGTCCTGTAGCCACTACTGAGTTTTCCAAATTTGCTGGCATATTGAGTGCAGCCCTTTAATAGCATCATCTTTTAGGATTTGAAATGTATAATCATAAGAGAGGGCGATTTACGTCCTATCTGAGTGGCCTAGTGGTTTTCCCTACTCTCTTCAATTTAAGTCTGAATTTTACAACAAGGAGTTCATAATCTAAGCCACAGTTGGCACCTGATCTTGTTTTTGCTGACTGTATAGAGCTTTTCAACTTCAGCTGCAAAGAATATAATTAATCTGATTTCAGTATTGACCAGCTGGTGATGTCCTTGTGTAGAGTTGTCCCTTATGCTGTTGGAAGTGGGTGTTTGCTATGACCAGTGCATTCTCTGAGCAAAACTCTGCTAGCTTTTGTCCTGCTTCATTTTGTACTCCAAGGCCAAACTTGCCTGTTACTCCATGTATCTCTTTATTTCCTTCTTTTGCATTCTAGTCCCCTATGATGAAAAGGGCATCTTTTTTTGGTGTTAGTTCTAGAAGGTCTTGTAGGTCTTCATAAAACCATTCAACTTCAGCATCTTTGGCATTAGTGCTTGGGGCAGAGACTTGGATTACTGTGATAATGAATGGTTGCCTTGGAAATGAACAGAGATATTCTGTCCTTTTTGCATTTTGGACTCTTCTGTGGACCGCAAGGATGCTCCGCTTCTTCTGAGGGACTCCTCCCCACAGTAGTAGGTGTAAGGGTCATCACATCCAGCTTAGTTCCCTGACTCCTAAGATGCTGATCTTCACTCTTGCCATCTCCTGTTTGACCACCTCCAATTTACCTTGATCCATGGACCTAACATTCCAGGTTCCTATGCAATATAGTTTTTTACATCATCAGAATTTACTTTCACCACCAGACACATCCACAACTGGGAGTTACTTCCACTTTGGCTCAGCCTTTTGATTGCTTCTGAAGCTATTTCTCTGCTCTTCTCCAGTAGCATATTGGGCACCTACTGACCTGGGGAGTTCATCTTTCAGTATCATACCTTTTAACTTTTTCATACTGTTCATGAGGTTCTCAAGGCATGAATGCTGAAGTAGTTTGGCATTTCCTTGTCCAGTTGACCATGTTTTGCCAGAATGCTCCACCATGACCTGTCCATCTTGGATGGCCCTCTTTTGTAGAGCCAGAGAGAAAGAAGCAAGGAGGAACTAAAGTCAAAAGGCAGAACAGAGAAAAAGAGGCAGTTGGGAAGTAAAGTGAAAGGGTCTTCAATCTTACAAACATCTCCAAAGGAATGACAAGCCCTTGGAGGCCTTTGTGGGTGGGGTGTGTTAATCTCTTCTATTCACAGGTGGGCGGGGACAGATTATCTCTCTATGAGCTGAAGAAAGACACTTTATTTTATAGTCAAACAGAGGAGCAGGGTCCTCTGAGGCAAGCTTCTAAGTATAATTATAATAACAAAAGCAAGGCAAAGAGAGATTTTCCAACATGGAGTTAGAACTGGCTCTGTCTCTGCAGCAGTATCAACAGAACATCCTGTCTATGCCCATTGCCTTCAGCACAGAAGTGCTGAGACGCACGGCACAGAGTGCTTCTTGTATCAGTCACATCTGTATTGCATGAAATAAAATACCATCCTGTGGTTTAATATCAGTCCTGAGTTATGAGAAGCATAATGGATCATCCAGAAAAACTTCAGTATCTTTACTAAAAATTCTGAAAACAGAGTTGCACCAATGCAGAAGTCATGATTAGGGAAGCAGAGGATGTTAACAAACATAGTTATAATGAAAACTATATATTCAGTAGAGTCTGTTTGCTTACCAGATTCTCAGAGGGCCGAGTAGCGCCTTTCATCCATGGTACCCTGAAGCATTTATGCACTACATCTCCCCAAAGGCTTACAGCCAGGTGTGTTCAGTTCATTTCAGTTCATTTCAGTCACTCAACTGTGTCTGACACCCTATGGACTGCAGCACATCAGACTTCCCTGTCTATCACCAACTCCCAGAGCTTGCTCAAACTCATGTCCGTTGCTTAGGTGATGTCGTCCAACCATCTCATCCTCTGTCATCCCCTTCTCCTCCTGCCCTCAATCTTTCCCAGCATCAGGGTCTTTTCAAATAAGTCAGCTTTTCACAGCAGGTGGCCAAAAGATAGAAGCTTTAGCCTCAGCATCAATCCTTCCAATGAATATTCAGGGTTGATTTCCTTTAGGATTAACTGGTTTGATATCCTTGCAGTCCAAGGGACTCTAAACAGTCTTCTCCAACGCCACAGTTCAAAAGCATGAATTCTTTGGCGCTCAGCTTTCTTTATGGTCCAACTATCACATCCATACATGAATACTGGAAAAACCATGGCTTTGACCATACAGACCTTTGTTGGCAAAGTAATGACTCTCCTTTTTAATATGTTATCTAGGCTACTCATAGCTTTTCTTCCAGGCAGCAAGTGTCTTTTAATTTCACGACTGCAGTCACCATCTGCAGTGATTTTGGAGCCCCAAAATAAAGTCTCTCACTGTTTCCATTGTTTCCCCATCTATTTGCCATGAAATGATGGGAGCAGATGCATGATTTTCATTTTCTGAATGTTGAGTTTTGAGGCAGCTTTTTCACTCTCTTCTTTCACTTTCATCAAGAGACTTTTTAGTTCCTTTTCACTTTCTGCCATAAGGGTGGTGTCGTCTGCGTATCTGAGGTTATGGATATTTCTCTCAGCAGTCTTGATTCCAGCTGGTGCTTCATCCTGCCCAGCATTTTGCATGATGTACTCTGCATATAAGTTAAGTAAGCAGGGTGACAATATACAGCCTTGACATACTCCTCTCCCAATTTGAAACCAGTCTGTTTTCCCATGTCCAAAGTGTATTAGTTTTCATAATTTGTTCATTTATCATAACTTCCAAATATTAATTATTCAAGGATGGAAGGGGGTAGGAATACTATAATACAAAAAATGTGCCAGAAGATATTGCCTAATACTACTGAGAAAATAGCTTATTTCAGAAACTTGAAGAAATTTCGTTCATTATTTTACTAAATCCTTAAAACTCCTCTACTCTACTCAAAGTGGAAGTGTTAGTCACTCACTTGGGTTTAACTTTTTGCAACTCCATGCACTGTAGCCTGCCAGGCTCCTCTGGGTATCCTGCATTGCAGGAGGAGGTGGCTCAGACATAAATTTGCAATACAGGAGACACAGGTTTGATCCCTGTGTCATGAAAATGCCCTGGAGAAGGAAATGGTTGCACATTCCAGCATCCTTGCCTGGAGAGCCCCATGGTCAGTGGAGCCTGTGTGCTGGCAGGTTCAGACACAACTGAGACTGTGCTCTATCATTATTTTCTTTCCAAAGGTAAGAAAACTAAATCATAGACGTGTTAGTTCAGTTCAGTCACTCAGTCATGTTCGACTCAAACATTCTGAATTTTGTCTTCAGTTCATGAAGTTCATCACTTTGTAGCTTCCCCCCTGAGCTTGTACAACAGTCCGTTCCTGTAAGAGAACCATGTTCTGTGACAACCTAAGGAGTCTCTTTTGTAATCGAGTTAAACCTCCCACGAGGTCAAAAAATTGAGCACCATCTGTGTAGGTGCCAACACAGGTTCTCTAACACATCTTTTATTGTGGATAGGAACACAAAGCATCCAGGACATCTTGGTCTTTGCTGACTTAAAGCACTTGTTTACAGCAGAAAACGTGTTCAGGACTTTTACCACTATTTACGTTTGTTAGTGAGATCTGTTGACTAGTAGCTTGTTGGGAAGGCTGTTTCTCCAGTGTGCTGTAGAAGCCCGCCTCAGCATCACGTGCTGTGTTGTCAGTGTGTGGGCCAAAGCTGCCCTTGTATCATTTGGGAGGAGACGTGCTTTACGGCTCTCACGCTGCATCTTCCCTGGGAGTGCCACTCTGCGCTCACTGTGAGTCTTTACGCTGAGTGTTTAAGGTTTCACCAACTGTTGGGCTTTGTCCTCTCAGCTCAGCAAATTCTGCTACTAAATAACTTTCTCCCAGAGCCTTTTTACCAATGTGACTTCTTTTTCAACAAGTTTGAGAATTCCATAGCTGTTTAAAGTAACCAGCACCATTACATAACAAATGGCAATGATTTGCTGTTAAAGGTCTTCAGGTTTGCCAAAGCCAGTGCTGTCTCTGTAAGATGTTTGCAAGTACAATGCAGCGTGCGAAACAGTGAATTGGACAACCTGGAACCCCTGTGTAAATGATGACAAGCCTCTTTCACTGTGAAGACAGAGTGCTTTTGTATCCTGTGGTGCATTGAATGCACAGAAATGACACAAAAGAAGGTCATTTCTGTTTATCACTGACCTTTGCAAGAGGGCGTCAGAGGGCAGACGCACTGCAACCATACTCACAGAAATCTAGTCAATCTAATCACACTAGGACCACAGCCTTGTCTAACTCAATGAAACTAAGCCATGCCCACGGGGCAACCCAAGACGGGCAGGTTATGGTGGAGAGGTCTGACAGAATGTGGTCCACTGGAGAAGGGAATGGCAAGCCACTTCAGTATTCTTGCCTTGAGAACCCCATGAACAGTATGAAAAGGCAAAATGATAGGATACTGAAAGAGGAACTCCCCAGGTCAGTAGGTGCCCAATATGCTACTGGAGGCACTGACTCGATGGACGCGAGTCTGAGTGAACTCTGGGAGTTGGTGATGGGTAGGGAGGCCTGGCGTGCTGCGATTCATGGGGTCGCAAAGAGTGGACACGGCTGAGTGACTGAACTGAACTGAACTGAGCTTATCAGAATTGTCTGGTACTTTAGCAAGTTTCTCTTCTACTTCTCACCTTATCTTTAGAAATCACCACATCAGGCCATCAGATATGTGAACATGGTGTAAATGGTAATAACATTTAAAACACAACTGTGCGGACTGTGAAAATGCAACTTCACAGCGCCGCTTACAGGAAGACCTGCACTACCCACGCTTGACAACATAGAGAGCAACAGGGAAGGGCAGCTGGGCGATGGAGCATAAGAACTCCTTCCTTAACATGAAGATGTTGTTGCAGTATTTATTTGCAAAGTAGAGCAAGCTTACTTTGTGAACTGTTAGGCAACATGTTAAGGGAAGTTTGGGCAGATGGCTGAGGGAGGAAGGGAGTGGATACCAAGATGCTCTTATCACACATCAGCAGCCTTCCCAGGCTTGAGTCAGGAAACAAGAGCAGACTGGACCAAAAGAACAAGGTCTTAATGTGCGTGTATTGGGTGAGCCAGTCCACCGATGACATCACCAACAGGGGTCCAGCCATGCCATCACCATGAGCATTGACATCTTGAGCTGGAGAACGGTCCAATCACGATGCTCATTCTTCTTCTATCACAAGCTCTCGCTGTGAATGCCAGTTTAAAAAACCCAAGTATTAAATTGTGCCATGCAAAATACATTGGTAATTCAAATGGATTAGAGAGACTAGAAAGGAAGATGCAGATTTGATAGTTATTCTGGACTTAAAATTAATAAGATGTTGCTGGCAAGAGTCAGGGAGAGAGATCTTCAGAAATCCCTTTGACAGTGTAAACCAGAGGGACTTACTAAAAAGTAATATTTATTTAGAGACCCTGAAGCAAACTCATTCTCTAGCAGAAGTACTCGATTTCTCATGGCCTCCCTGCCCATTTTCCTCGGGGGATCAGCTCTACTGTCTTGGTGACCACAAAGCAGAACTGCTCCTTTTCCTTGAACTGGACTTCTGGCCACAGATTTCAGAACCCCAGCATATTTTCATTTCCAAACCACGGCACCCATCCTGAAGGAGTGAATGTCCTTATTCATAAAAACAAGGGCAGGAATTGGGGGAGTTTGACTTGCTTATTGGGGTTGAAATTTCTTGTGGCATTTTCAGCAGGAAAGAGGAGTATATTTTCCAGGAGAAGCAAGCATACATGAAAGAAAGCACAGCAGGGGAAATTGTGTGGTGATAGTATTCAGTTCAGTTCAGTTCAGTTCGGTTGCTCAGTCGTGTCCGACTCTTTGCGACCCCATGAATTGCAGCACAGCAGGCCTCCCTGTCCATCACCAACTCCTAGAATTCGCTCACACTCATGTCCATCGAGTTGGTGATACCATCCAGCCATCTCATCCTCTGTTGTACCCTTCTCCTCCTGCCCTCAATGCCTCCCAGCATCAGTCTTTTCCAATGAGTCAACTCTTTGTCATGAGGTGACCAAAGTACTGGAGTTTCAGCTTCAGTATCATCCCTTCCAAAGAACACCCAGGACTGATCTCCTTTAGAATGGACTACTTGGATCTCCTTGAGGTAGTATTATGTTGGTGCAAAAGTAATTGTGGTTTTGCATTGTAGAAATTTGCTGTTTGATATTGGAATACGTTCTTAAATAAATATGGTTATGTCATACATCACATTAATGCACATTTCTCACTTTATGCTTTTTTGCTAGTGACTTATTACTTGCTATTTATTTTATGTTTATTTTAGATTAGGAAAATGATGTTAGACAAGAAGCAGATTTGAGTGATTTTCTTATTCAAATTCAAAAAGGGTCGTTAAGCAGTGGAGACAACTCACATCAACAACACGTTTGGCTCAGAAACTGCTAACTAACATACAGTGCAGTGGTGGTTCAAGAAGTTTTGCAAAGGTCGCAAGAGCCTTGAAGACGAGGAGTGTAGTGGCCAGCCGTCAGATGTTGACAACAGCCGATTTAGAGGGTCATGGAAGCTGATCCTCTTACAGCTACACGAGGAGTTATAAGAAGATCTCAACATTGGCCATTCTATGGTCATTTGGCATTTGAAGTGAATTGGAAAGGCGAAAAAGCTCAATAAGTGGGTACCTCGTGAGCTGACCAAAAATTAAAAAAAAATCATCATTTTGAAATGTAGTCTTCTCTTATTCGATGCAACAGCAATGAACTGTTTCTTGATTAGATTGTGATGTGTGATTAAAAGTGAATTTGATATGACAACCAGTGATGACCAGCTCAGTAGTTGGACTGAGAAGAAGCTCCAAAGCACTTCCTAAAGCCAAACTTTCAACAAAAAAGGTCATGATTACTATTTGGTGGTCTGCTGACAGTCTGATCCACTATAACTTTCTGAATCCTGGTGAAACCATTCCATCTGAGATGTATGCTCAGCAAATTGATTAGATATAACAAAAGCCACAATGCCTGCAGCCAGCATTGGTCAGCAGAAATGACTCATTTCTTCTCTGTGACAATGCCCTACCACATGTCACACAATCAAAGTTGAACAAATTGGGCTACAGAACTTTGCCTCATCTGCTATATTCACCTAACCTCTCACCAGCCAACTACATTTCTTCAAGCATCTTGACAACTTTTTGCAGAGAAAACACTTCACAACCAGCAGGAGGCAGAAAATGCTTTCCAAGGGTTCACTGAATCCTGAAGAATGAATTTATTTTATGCTACAGGAATAAACCAACTTATTTCTCATTTGCAAAATTGTGTTGATTTTAATAGCTCCTATTTTGATTAAGAAAGATGTGTTTGAGCCTAGTTATAATGATTTAAAAATCACAGTCCAAAACCACAATTATGTTTGCACCAACCTAATACACACCAGTAAGCTATGTATGAATTACAACAATCTATGAGGACTTGCCAGGGAACACAGCCATAATGGAGTATTAAGCCCATGAAAAATTAATTCCAACTTTCTAGGGCCCAATTATAATCACATCTTGGATTACAAACCATTAAAGTTTGAGAATATCAGCATTTTAGTCAGATGAGAAGCTTATCTAATAAGTGAAAGTTTTGATCCAAATGTATAATGCTATATTCTATTGAGATAATAAATTAAACCTGTATTTGTATGATAGCTATCTTTCATTCTAAATTGCTTTCCATTTCTGAATAAGTTAAATTACTTAAAAAAATAAAGAATACAGCTGTGCAGTCTGTCTTTCTGAAGAATTTAAATATTATGTTGTTAAATGTGAGACTTGCCATTTTAATTTATAAATTCTTGAGGATATTTCCTTTCTTATAAAACTGGCTGTATATGTTTCACAGATTTTCCTTTATACAAGAATATGTTTAGCACTGGAACAAAACTACCAATTTATTTAGTAGAATTCTAGAGACAATGGAACCTTGAAATTATTATAGCCACCTCTGTCCTTAAGACAGAAAACATGTGCACACATATATAAGCATACACACATCTGTACACACACACACAGGTGCATACCTATACATGCATGCACACATGTACATGTGTACACACATCTGTACACACACACATATATACCTGTGCACATATATACATGCATGCACACATATACATCAAATTGCGAACATGGGTTGGAGCATAGAAAAATTAAAAGAATTCCAGAAAGATATCTACTTTTGCTTCATTGACTAAGCTAAATCCTTTGACTGTGTGAATCACAACAAACTGGAAAATTCTTCAAGACATGGGAATACCAGACTACCTTACCTGCCTCCTGAGAAATCTGTATACAGGTCAAGAAGCAACAGTTAGAATGGGAAACGGAATGATAGACTGGTTCCAAATTGGGAAAGGAGTATGTCAAGGCCGTGTATTGTCACCCCGCTTTTTTAACTTATATGCAGAATACATCATGTGAAATGCCAGGTTAGATGAAGCACAATTTGGGATCAAGAATGCAGGGAGAAATATCAATAACCTCAGATATGCAGATGACACCACCCTTATGGCAGAAAGCAAAAAGGAACTAAAGAGTTTTCTTGATAAAAGTGAAAGAAGAGAGTGAAAAAGCTGCCTTAAAACTCAGCATTTAGAAAACTAGGATTATGGCATCTGGTCCCATCACTTCATGGCAAATAGATGGGGAAACAATGGAAACAGTGAGAGACTTTATTTTGGGCCTCCAAAATCACTGCAGATGGTGACTGCAGCCATGAAATTAAAAGATACTTGCTGCTTGGAAGAAAAGCTATGACCAACCTAGACAGCATATTAAAGAGCAGAGATAATACTTTGCCAACAAAGGTCTGTCTAGTCAAATCTATGGTTTTTCCAGTAGTCATGTATGGATGTGAGAGTTGGACCGTAAAGAAAGCTGAGAGCCGAAGAATTGATGCTTTTGAACTGTGGTATTACAGAAGACTGTTAAGAGTCCCTTGGACTGCAAGGAGATCCAACCAGTCCATCCTAAAGGAGATCAGCCCTGAAGATTCACTGAAGGACTAATGCTAAACTGAAGCTTCAATGCTTTGGCCACCTGATACGAAGAACTGACTCATTGGAAAAGACCCTGATGCTGGGAAGGATTGAAGTCGGGAGAAGGGGATGACAGAGGATGAGATGGTTGGATAGTATCACCAACTCAATGGACATGAGTTTGAGTAAGCTCCGGGAGTTGGTGATGGACAGGGAAGCCTGGCGTGCTGCAGCCCATGGGGTAGCAAAGAGTCGGACATGGCTGAGCGACTGAACTGAACTGAACGTATATACATGCATACACACATCTCTACATGTATGTGCACATCTATGGATACACATACATGTATATACACACGTATACATGCACACATCTGTATATGCATGCACACAATATTTTACCACCTACTGTGTGCTTGGCATGAGGTCATGCACTATGCTAGATTGTAAGTGACTAGTGAGAGTTAATATCTACTAGGGTTGTCCTGTGTTAAGGTTATAGACAAAGCTCATTTTCATAAAATAATATATTTTAAAATTAACATTATACCACCTTGATAAATCTCCCTGAGAGAGTAAAAGAAAAAAATAAGGAAAGATCAAGGTGATATATGGAGGGGAAAAGATGTAATATATTTTCATTACTTTCAGATTAAATATAACATCATATTGATTTACAGAAATATTCACATTTATATTTTACTGACATGGGTGTCTTGAACTAATGCATTTCTGGACACCCCCACCTTAGACCTGTTTCTCTTTAGGATAAAATGTGTGCCCTGTCTCAGAACCTCTGCTACTCTCCCTGGAGCCCAGCCTAGACAAGCTTTCACCCTCCATCCTGACCAGAGAGCCACAGGTGTATCTGTGGCGGTCGTCTTGCTCTCAGGTCTGATGGCTGGGTCTCAGCTCAGGCCTCCTCCTCCCCAACCTGCCGTCAGCACGGGCTCTCATCCCAGGAGCGCTTCTTTCGCTGCCCACCTGGACCACTTCCTGTCCTCTTGTCTTGCTCTCCCCACCTCCTCAACCCCTCTCTGACACCCTTGGTGCCCCTCGCCTGTAACTATCCTTGTCCTGGGCATCTTGTGGTCCTCCCCTCTTTCCATCTCTACTCACTCTATCCCTGGACTTGAAATACTGTCATCAAGGTGTGACCTCTTCCAAGTCCTCATCTGGTAGGATTTCTCCTCTGAATCCCAGCACACATCTCCAGTTCCATGCCTCTCCATTCGTATAGCCAATAGGCTTAGTGAACATGACATGCCCCCCAAACTAAGTCTAGATTTTCTTTCAAAACTCTGCACCATCTTCTTACTGCTACTGCTAAGTCACTTCAGTCGTATCTGACTCTGTGAGACCCCATAGACGGCAGCCCACCAGGCTCTCCTGTCCTTGGGATTCTCTAGGCAAGAACACTGGAGTGGGTTTCCATTTCCTTCTCCAATACATGAAAGTGAAAAGTGAAAGTGAAGTCACTCAGTCATGTCCGACTCTTAGTGACCCTATGGACGGTAGCCTACCAGGCTCCTCTGTCCATGGGATTTTCCAGGCAAGAGTACTGGAGTGGGGTGCCATTGCCTTCTCCATCTTCTTAGGAGATGACAATTGCTTCTTTCAGTTGCTGGGGATAAAATATTTTAAATTCATTTTTAACAATTCATCAGCAAAACTGTATATATATATATATGATTCCAATTGAATGCCTTAAATCCTCTATTTCCAAAAATATTGTTCCTAAGTGGTATTTTCAAGTGTAATAGTGTGAGAATGCTATTTCAGTATTTGATGTTGTGTGCACAGGAATTCTGGAGGAATTTGAATGGGATATTTTAGTCTGTGGATACTTTGAAATGCAATGACATCTTAGTAGTTGAAGATATATATACATGTATCTCCTCTGCCCATTACACCCAATACCTAACCACTCCACACTTCTGTTGATCATAAAATCTCAGCAGCCAACGTGTCTTGCCTCACCTGGGCTACTGCAGTTCTCAGCTACCTGATTTCTGCTCTTTCTTCTTCTTTTTAATCTTTATTGTTTTTAACTGACTGATGACTGGCTTCCAGTATCGGTTTGCTTTCTGCCATACATCACCAGCATGTGCACTCTGCTCTTGCCCTTGTTCATTCTGTTGTCCACACAGAAACTAGAGTGATTCTTTCAAAAGTCTGTTTCCATCACTGTCTGCTCAAACCTTCCACTGGGCTTGTCGTCTCACTCAGTGCAAGATCAGAAGTCCTAACGATGTTCCCCCCCACGGAGCCCACTCCTCGCCTGGATCTCACACCTCGCTGTTCCCGCCTCACCTAAGGCTCCAGCTCACCGGTCTCTCCTCCTGTGTCTTGAGCACATCAAGCAGGGCTTTTCCCTCTGCCCTTAGCTGCCTGAAATGATCTCTGAGACGTGAATAGGCTTGCCAGCCACACCCTGCAGATCTCCGCACAGCAGAGCCTGAGCTCAACAGACACACCACTACCCCGATTGGTGTTCCTCCCTGGGCCCTGTCCCCAGCGATGAACACACAGTCTCTGAGGGGTTTACTGCATCAGTCCCTGCCCTGGAAGGCGCATAAGGGCAGGAACTGTGTCTGTCCTGTTCCCTGTTCTAGAGCCGCCCTAGGACAGTGCCTGGAATATAGCAGGTGCTAGAAAGTGTTTGTGGAATGAAGTCATGATTTCATACTGATCTTCAGAGCACTGAGGAGAAAGACAAAGTGAAATACTAAAGAACTTAGGCTGATTTATTTCACTCAGCACAGTGTCCTTCAAGTCTATTCATGTTGTCACAAATAGCAGGATTTCCTTCCCTCTTAAGGCAGAATGATAGCCCATAGTCTGGACGGGCCATGGTTTTTTATCCATCATCTGTCAGTGGACCTTCAGTTTGCTTCTTCATCTTGGCTGTTGTGAATAATGCATGATTCCTGTAACATGAGGTGCCTGAAACAGTCAGACTTACAGATGGAAACACCAGAATGGATGTTACCTTGGTTTGGGGAATTCTTGTTCAATAGGTATAAAGTTATAGTTCTCTAAGATAAATAAGTTTCAGAGATCTGCTGGACAGCACTGTGCCCGTTGTTATCATAAGATGTTGGGCATTTGAGGGTATTTATTATCTTGATCGTGGTGATACTAACACCCATATATTGTTGTCGTTTAGCCACTCTATTGTGTCCAAATCATTTGTGACCCCATGGACTGCAGCCATCCAGGCTCCTCTGTCCATGGGATTTCCTAGGTAGGAATACTGAAGTGGGTTGCCATTTCCTTCTCCAGGGATCCCTCCTGACCCAGGGAACGCTCCTGCATTGGCAGATGGGTTCTTTACCACTGAGCCACCTGGGAAGCCCTAATACCAATATATACCTATGATCAAAATCACTAAACTGTCTGCACTGATTATGTGCAATTATTTGTATATCAATTTTACCTCAATAAAGGTGGAGAAAAATATTTGTAAATAAGAAGCTTAGAAGTGTATCAGTTAAATATTAGCTAATTAATAAGACTAAAGTGGCATCTGGTCCCATCACTTCATGGGAAATAGATGGGGAAACAGTGGAAACAGCCTCAGACTTTATTTCGGGGGCCTCCAAAATCATTGCAGATGGTGATTGCAGCCATGAAATTAAAAGGCGCTTACTCCTTTGAAGGAAAGCTATGATCAACCTAGATAGCATATTGAAAAGCAGAGATTACTTTGCCAACGAAGTCATCTAGCCAAGGCTATGGTTTTTCCACTGGTCATGTATGGATGTGACAGTTGGACTGTGAAGAAAGCTGAGCGCCGAAGAATTGATGCTTTTGAACTGTGGTGTTGGAGAAGACTCTTGAGAGTCCCTTGGACTGCAAGGAGATCCAACTAGTCCATTCTAAAGGAGATCAGTCCTGGGTGTTCATTGGAAGGACTGATGCTGAAGCTAAAACTCCAATACTTTGGCCACCTCATGCAAAGAGCTGATTCATTGGAAAAGACTCTGATGCTGGGAGGGATTGGGGGCAGGAGAAGAAGGGAACGACAGAGGATGAGATGGCTAGATGGCATTGCCAACTCGATGGACATGAGTTTGAGTGAACTCTGGGAGTTGGTGATGGACAGGGAGGCCTGGCGTGCTGTAATTCATGGGCTCACAAAGAGTCGGACATGACTGAGCGACTAAAATGAACTGAACTGATCTGAACTGATCAGTATAAAGGAGCTTCTCAGGTTTAGTAGTATGAATACAGGAGACATAAGAAACATGGGTTTGAAACATGGGTTTGATCCCTGGGTTGGGAAGACCCCCTGGAGGAGGGCATGGCAACCTGCTCCAGTATTCTTGCCTGGAAAATCTCATAGACAGAGGAGCCTGGTGGGCTACAGTCTATACTGTCACAAAAAATTGGACATGACCGAAGCAATTTAGCACACATGCGTGCACAGTTGACTTACAATATTATGTTAGTTATGGGCTTCCCAGGTAGCTCATCAGTAAAGAATATCTCCTGCCAGTGCAGGAGATGCAGGTTTGATCCCTGAATCAGGAAGATCCCCTGGAGGAGGAAATGGCAACATATTCCAGTTCTCTTGCCTGAGAAATCCCATGGACAGAGCAGCCTGGCAAGCTTCAGTTTGCGGGGGTCTCAAAGAGTATCAGACATGACTGAACAGACACACACACATTATGTTAGTTTCAGGGGCATAACATAGTGATTCGTTATTTTTATGGATTATACACAATACAAAGTTATACCCTTGTTGACTCTATTTCCTGTGCAGTACATCACATCCTCTTTTTTAATTCTTAAAATTAACTCACTGAAGTGGAGTTGAACTTAAAAATATTAGGGAGATCATTTACTAAGTCCATTTCTATGGCTGCTGTGTGCAGAACCAAGTATGGGTGAGGCAAGAAGGGAGGGAGAACGAGGAGGAAGACATGTGTCCCATAGGAGGGACAGGCGTGCTCTTAGGGCAGGTGAGACGTGTGGAGGCCTTGGGGCCAGCAGAGAGCCTGCAGGACTGCTGCGGAGCAGATGTGGGTGTGCGGGAGAGAGGAATCCATCACAGTCCATCATTCGATGATGCCACATGCATCATCACAGCAGCGTAACTGTCTAAAACAAAACTTGGCAGAATTTGCTGTGTTGATAGAGGGGGCAAAGCCATGCCGACAGCTTACAGGTGGAGCTGCAGACTCCTGCCAAGTGATGGGGACTGGGCTGAGCCTGAGTCCAGGAGGCTTCTCAGGTGCCTGCCTGTGAGGATGCAGTGATGACTCTGGCCCACCCATCTGCTAACTTTGCAAGGGAAGTTGTGGATCTTGAACCGTGTGTTCATTCAGAAACCTGAATCACTCTTCTTTTATTATAAAACTGTGCTGGTAGGATCAGGCCATTTGGACTAAACTTTCACATATGTAACAGAAGAAGTGCTGAGCCTGGTGTCTTATATGGGTGTTCAAGTCTATGTCTCTAATGAGGGTACGGCAGTGTCAGACTACATCATTACTCTCAGGCAGTAAACAGCTTTAGTCACGACTTTCACATATGTAACAGGAAAAGTGCTGAGCGTGGTGTCTTACACGGGTGTTCAAGTCTATGTCTCTAACGAGGGTACAGAAGTGTCAGACTACACCATTACTCTCAGGCAGTAAACAGCTTTAATGGAAGACGTACTCATTATTCTATACCTAAGAAAAACACAAGGAACATTCATGATGAAATATGGGAGAGGAGCCTGGTGCATTAACTGGGAAGTGTTTACTGACTCTGCCACATCTGACGAAGTCCGAGCTGAGTGTTAATGGAGGAGACATCTTTAATTGGCCAAATGTTCTTTCTAAATTTCCAGCTATCATGGAGTAGTTTTTTTTTAAATATATATGTTTGATAATATGTGAAGTGACATATAATTTGCAAATATAAAGTAGTGCAAATCAACCTGGGATCTTCTTGAAATAAAAGTTGTTCCATAGATATCATTAAAGGAAATGAATTCCCGTCACTGCCTCATCACAATGGCATAACTATCTAAAACAAAAAAAACAGGTATTTTTTTTTAAGATTAATAAGTAGGGGTTTGTCCATATGTTTATGAACCACTGTCTCAAATTCTTGAGGAAATCATTTTAAATATTTTTAATCTATTTTGCTGTTAGTTAGCATGCTATGCATGATCAGTTTCTGGAATGCAATGGATGCTGTAAATGGTATCACTGCCTGACACCTGATATTGTGTAAAATAAGCACTGAGCAATAATAAAATCTCATGCAGATGTGAATGGAAGATGATTCACATAAGAAGGAAAGGGTTTGACTCGTTGCTCCACAATGTGACAAGGCAAGGTTCTCAGTAAATCCTGACTGAGAACCACTGCTAAACTGGATCCTTGTTTTTTCCACATGGTTTTCTGGTCTGAACCACAAGACACTCAGGATGACCTATGTGACTGTCTCCCACCTTGCCCCATGGATGGCATGTAGCTAGCACCATTCTAGATGCTAAAGAGGGCAGTTAATATGGTGGCTGCCTTGGGACATGGGAGCTCAAGCCTCACCTAGAATGGGACTAGAAACTGCTCTAGGATGAAGGCTTCCTTTCTACTACTTAATGACAACATTTCTGACCACTAGATGGTGGTGACAGTTCACACTTCTGATTTATAATTTTTATTCACACTAGGCTTGTGAGGATTATGAAAGTGGTAGTGCTAGTCACTAAGTTGTGTCTGACTCTTCGAGACCTCATGAACTCTAGCCCACCAGGCTCCTCTGTCCATGCAGTTCTTCAGGCAAGAATACTGGAGTGGGTTGCCATTTCCTACTCCAGGGAAATCTTCCCAACCCAGGGATTGAACCCACGTCTCCTATGTTGCAGACAGATTCTTTACCATCTGAGCCACCAGGGAAGATGCTGATCCCATAGGAGAAACCATGTAAACCCCACTAACCAAAGAGGAAACCTTTGTTCAGCATCACTCAGCCCACAGGTGACCTGTCTTCTGACACCAAGCCCCCTCTTCTTTCAGTTCACAGGGCAGACTCAGGACTGATGGAATTCCAGCAGGCTCGCTTAGGTGTCTACATTGGTTGAGACCAGATGCCACCATATGAAATATGTTTCAAAGGAGCTAGTTGGAAAATTGAAGTACAGATATGCATCATAGACACAGAATGATTAACTCAACTCACGGAGGATTTACACTGATTTACCTGCCTTTCTCTGGCTCTCTGTGTACCTCTGCTGACAGTCAGGTGCTTTGTTATTTAAATAGAGCCTCAGGCTTTCAACATCAAAGCTTGGTATAGCAGTCACAGTAGCAATACTAGTGTCTAACATTCATGGCATGTTCATTATGCAGCAGACTGTTTGTATGCATAAGTTACCTCATTTAACTCTCAGAGGAATCCTCACAACTATGAACTCTAATAATTCCCTTTTACACATAGGCACAGTGAGAAGTAGAGAGAGTTTGCCAGGATTTCTAAGAAAGGGTTATGGGATTCAAATGTGCGCTATCTTATATAAAGTCACTGCACTGGATCGTAAAGTGGCTATTGCACTCAACCCCACCGCCACCAATTTCTGTCTCTATTGTCTGAATTAAGACCATTGCTGGGTACCCAGCGAGGGCTAAAGACACTGAAACCAAATTGACCTTTTGCCAACTGTTGCTGAAGCTGAAGCTCCAAAACTTTGACCACCAGATACAACTCATTGGAAAAGACCCTGATGATAGGAAAGACTGAAGGCAGGAGGAAAAGGGGGTGACAGAGGATGAGATGGTTGGATGGCGTCACCGACTCAATGGACATGAGTTTGGGCAAACTCCAGGAAATAGTGAAGGGCAGGGAAGCCTGATGTCCTGCAGTCCATGGGGTCGCAAAGATGAGCACATGACTGAGCGGCTGAACAACAACAGTTTGCTCAGATAGCAAACATTCAGCTCAGGCCAGGCTACAGTAAGATTCAGATCTGGAGCATTATAGCTGAACAAACATGAGTTAAAATCCTAAATTCACTGTCTACCTCTGATGGTTGGGGTTCCTCTCACCTCTCTTTGAGTCCAGAAAGGATGGTAATAATGAGTTCTACTCTGAAATTTTAGGAACTGAAAATAATCTGCAAATCACACAGCACAGCCCATTGCACAACAGGGGCTCAGAGTGGCATTTCCATTACTACTGTTGCAACGAATTTCACACTGGAAAAATCCATCTACTGGATTACTTCTGAGGGTCAGCCCCGCATTTGGAAGAATCATTCTTCAAGCTCTATGAGTCAGAAAGCGAAATGCTCTATGTAGGCTATCTCCAAAGTTCTAGCAAAGACAGAGATAGTCATCTGCCTTCAAGGAATAAAGAGGATTTTGGTGGCTTCAGTCAAGGAGCTTGGAGTAGAGAGAGGGGTACTTGGGGAGGGGGCAGAAGAAGGAAGAAAGGGTCTTCCCAAATGGGCCCTTGAAATCTTCAGAAATGTTGCACTATGTGTGTTGAAGGAATTTTCTTTGTGAAAGTCTAGAGAGAGAACTTCCCACCCAGATTAGTGAATGCCCAGCGTTCATTTCCTATTACTGTCTAAAACATTGGCATAGACTTGGCATTTACAACACACCCTCCATTATCTCAGCTTCTGTAGGTCAGAAGTCTGGCTTAGAGAGGCTGGGCTCTCTGCCCAGGGTCTCTCAAAGTCTGAAATTGAGATGATGGCCAAGCTACACTTTCACCTGGAGCTTCTTGCCCTCTTCAGAACTCACCGAGGTTGTGAGAAAAATCCAGATCCTTGTGGTTGTAGGACTGAAGTCCTCATTTTATTTCTGGCTCTTGTCCTGGGAGCTCTCTCAGCTGTGTGGATACACCTTCAGGTCCTGGTTAGCCGGCCTCCTTGTAATATGGCAACCTACTCCCTCAAGGTCAGCAGCAGACTCCCTCTCCAAGGAGTGCAATAGAATCATATATCACAGGCTAATCAAAGGGTGTCAGCTTTGCCATGTAAAGTAAGCTAGATACTCACAGATCTTGACGCACTCAGGTAGAGGAGATTATCCAGGGTATGTAAGGTTCACAGCAGGCCTGAACTTTAGGAGCAGCAGAATTCTGCCTATAGCACAATTGAAGACCACAGACATACTCAGATGCAAAATCTGGAGACAAAAGACAGTATGAGGAGTTTCGCCCTTACGCTTTTTTTTTTTTTGGGGGGGGGGGAGGCGGGTGGGGGCAGGGGGAGGATTTGAACTGCCAAACAGTATCACTATATAATTGAAGGTTAAAGCCGTTTTTTGTTGTTTTGTTTTGTTTTTAGATTTACAAAAAAGGTAATGAGGCTGCCATCTGATGTATGCTTTTATTATCTTTATCCTCCAGATTCAGTTTTTCTTTTAGTGACTTGGTGTGGTATACAGAAGACCCAAAGAACATCCAAAGTTTGAAAAACCCATTTCAGAGCCTTTTGTTGTAATCTTCTTGCAGTAACCCTGGCTGTGTAGTTGTGTTTTATTTAAGTTCTAGAGTAAATAATTTGTAGCAGGTGGCTTCCAGACAGTCAATGACTAAATTTAGGCAGCAGGCCAACATTTCTCAAAATGTGACCCACAGAAGCCTTCTTGTGAGAATTTCATGAACAAAGAAATAAAGTAAATCCAGTTTTGAAGAAAGAGTCTGTGTGCTCTCACCTTGGATGGCTGTGTTCTGGTTTATGAGAGGCTCTGGAAGCTGTCAGAGTTGAGAGGGTTATCTCCATCAGCATCTCCTAACGTCTCCTGGCTTTGGAAACCGTCTCCCCAGGAACCATCTGACATCCACAGAAAACTCTTTATATCCATCACAGAAGATAATTGAGAGTATACTGGTTTATGAAAAGGTTTTCCGCTAACTGACAAAGTCAAAAATATCTATTTATTCCTGAGTCTTACAGAAGGTGTTATCAATGTTAATCCTTCAGTGAGTGGTAGGTAATTTGTACAAAGCAGAGCTGGAGAGAATCAAAGAGAACTACACTGAAGGCATAAAGCAATGTGTTTAAAGAGAACAAAGAAGGACTGAAAGCAGATCCTCTTGGAATTTAATATGTTAAAAATGAAGAAAATGAATGCATTGGCAAGAAAAAGATGAATTAGCCCATTAGATTGCTGAATGCAGAACTTCTGGATCACCTAGGAAACATTGCAGCATCGGGGAGGTATGAGGGGATGAGGCATCCAGAGCGGATGTGATTCCTTCAAGGGGAGTTATTATTGGAGAATGTGTGTGAGGAGAAGGATATGAGCTCTAATGTCCTATAACTCTAAAATAATTATTTGAAAGGAAGTTGAAGCTGATAACTGGAAGCCATGAATGTGACCCATAGGACATCTTTCTTTGGAAAATATGGGCTAGAAATATAAAAACTGCAGAATCAAAACATTTCATTTGCACTCACATCTGAGAGCTGTCCCTGCTCTTGGTGAACCAAAGGCGCTCTTAGCAGGTGAAGAGCTCTCTTGATAAATCTGGAAGATGTGGATGGGAGGCATCTTCAGTCTATTATCTCTAAGCCTACAAAGACTCAGGAAAGAAAGGGAACTTCTTATATCTCCCAGGTCGTATACTGGATAAGAGTGATAAAAGAAACATCTCAAGTGCCCTGGAGCTTAGTTGGGAGAGGCTGACATGATGATGGAAAATTACCAGGTGATGGAGTATTAAATGTCACGTTAGAACAAAGCTCATGGGCCTCTGGGAGCCTGTGGGAGATGCTCTACCCACATGGGAGGCTACAGGAAGCCTGCCCAGAGCAGCATTTGTTTGAGATCCCTCTTTAACAAGAGTGTGTTAACCTCCAGTATAGAATTATTATTAAATGTTGTCTTTGAATCACTAAGGAAGTATCAGACTGAGGACATTTGGATATGATTTTGGTCTGTTCTTTCCTGTCAAATTTTTGACACAGTTAAATCTCTAAACTACTTCACATGGAAAAAAAAATGTACCCATGCTTAATCTACCTCCTACTGAGAAGACTGTATAAAGCTGTAATGGAAGATCATTCAGCTGTTTGTGTCAAAGTATTATAGAAATTTTTGCCATTAAAATGTATAATATTCAGCTAATTGAATTGAGTCCAAGACTATCTATAAAATGAGATATTTGTCATCAGATCCTACACAAAACTACTTTTAAAGTATGTATGCTACAGTATTCTATTATATTTCATAGTGATTTATCATTGATTGGGGCTTCCCGGGTGGTGCTAGCAATAAAGAAGCTGCCTGCCAATGCAGGAGACATGAGATGTGGGTTCGATCCCTGGATCAGGAAGATCCCCTGGAGAAGGAAATGGCAACCCACTCCAGTTGGTGGGCTTCAGCCCATACGGTCACAAAGAGTCAGACAGAACTGAAGGGACTTAGCTCATTTATCTTGATTATAAAAACACACTCTTTACATAAGCACTGTAATTAATTATTTTAAATATTAATAAAATATTAATCATGTGTTCAGAAGTTTGTAGCCTTTATTAGTATGTGTTTATATATGTGCACAACTCACTGTTGTGTTATAAACAAATTATTTAGAATAATAGTTATAATTATAATTGCTGACTAGTATCAAAATAGTATGCTGTAAATATCTTGGGCATTAATTTTAATTTAATACAGACATATTCAAGAAGTTGCTCATGTCTTCTTCCCAAATATCTTTTGAAAACTGTTTTTCACACCACCTCAAAACAGCAAACTACACTTTGCTTTTTTCCCTCAAGCTCATATGAAACATTCTCTAGGAGAGACCATGTTTTAGACCACAAAAGAAATCTTAATGAATTTTAAAAGTCTGAGATCATAAAAAAGTACCTTTTCTCAACCACAATGGAATGAAACCGGAAATCAGTAACAAAATGAGAACACAAAATATTGTAAATATGTAGCTTAAATAATCACTGTGTCAAAAGAGAAATCACAAGGAAAGCCAGAAGCTATCTTGATGTAACTGAAAATAAAATGCTGCACACCTGAGCTTACAGGCTGCAGCAAAAGCAGTGCTAAGAGGGGAATTTCTCCTCCAGCCAGCGCCCCTGGCCTCGGGTGCTGCCCCTGGCCTCAGGCGCGGGGTGGCTCCTCAGGGCCACCGCCCCTGGCCTCGGCGCAAGGTGGCTTCTCCTGGTTGCCCCTGGCCTCGGAGTACCTTAAGGCTGTATATTGTCAACCCTGCTCATTTAACTTATATGCAGAGTATATCATGAGAAATGCTGGACTGGAAGAAACACAAGCTGGAATCAAGATTGCCAGGAGAAATATCAATAACCTCAGATATGCAGATGACACCACCCTTATGGCAGAAAGTGAAGAGGAGCTAAAAAGCCTCTTGATGAAAGTGATAGAGGAGAGTGAAAAAGTTGGCTTAAAGCTCACCATTCAGAAAACGAAGATCATGGCATCTGGTCCCATCACTTCATGGGAAATAGATGGGGAAACAGTAGAAACAGTGTCAGACTTTATTTTGGGGGGCTCCAAAATCACTGCAGATGGTGACTGCAGCCATGAAATTAAAAGACCCTTACTCCTTGGAAGAAAAGTTATGACCAACCTAGATAGCATATTCAAAAGCAGAGACATTACTTTGCCAACTAAGGTCCATCTAGTCAAGGATATAGTTTTTCCTGTGGTCATGTATGGATGTGAGAGTTGGAGTGTGAAGAAGGCAGAGTGCCGAAGAATTGATGCTTTTAAACTGTGGTGTTGGAGAAGACTCTTGAGAGTCCCTTGGACTGCAAGGAGACCCAACCAGTCCATTTGAAGATCAACCCTGGGATTTCTTTGGAAGGAATGATGCTAAAGCTGAAACTCCAGTACTTTGGCCACCTCATGAGAAGAGTTGACTCATTGGAAAAAACTGTGATGCTGGGAGGGATTGGGGGCAGGAGGAGAAGGGAACGACATAGGATGAGATGGCTGGATGGCATCACTGACTCGATGGACGTGAGTCTGAGTGAACTCCAGGAGTTGATCATGGACAGGGAGGCCTGGCATGCTGCGATTCATGGGGTTGCAAAGAGTCGGACATGACTGAGCGACTGAACTGAACTGAACTGAAGAGGGGAATTTATAGCTGTCAATCATTTTTAAGAAGCTCTCAAATCACCAACCTAACTTTACACTTTTAAGGAACTAGAAAAAGTAAGAACCAACTAAATCCAAATCTAACAACAGAAGGAAGTTAATACATAGTAGAGAGAGATAAAGTAGAGAACAGAAAACAATAGAGAAAATCAGTGTGAAAGGTCAACAAAACTGAAGAAGGTTTAGTAGGATTAACTATGAAAAGCATTTATTTTGGAATTGAACATTCAAAATGTATGATAGTGCCCTATTCTTCTTACTGTGATAGATAAAATTAAAATGTCATAATAAAACAAAAATATATATCATCATTATTAGTCATGCAAATTTATTGTGAATGTATTTGTAAATGTCATTTCTGTGACTGAGAGTTGTTGATTTTTACAAGCAGTAACCCTTGCTCCTCCATCTGCTTCAACTGCTTTACTGCTCACAGAAATAGACACTCCAAATGAGAAAATCCAAGGACATGGTTGCTTAGAAAGAGACAGAAAATACATAGGTTCACTGTGTAGGATTAAGTTCCATTTCTTCTGGGTGAAACAACCACATCAGCTTTTCGAGAGGTGTTTACAAACACAAATGTGCCAATGAATGTCTCTGAGGAAATGATATTTTCCCCCAATACAAGCTCTATGCTTTTGGCAACCACGAACAGAGATTCAGACAGATGCATTCTTGTCCTAGTTCTGCCATTAAGTCACAAGGTCTTGAAAAGTATTGCTAAATTATCTACACTTCAAATCAAATCCACAAAACTAGACATGAAAATGGAGATGTTATAACAGACAATGCAGAAATGCACAGGATTATAAAAGACTATTAAGAACAACTATATGGCAATAGATAACCTGGAAGGAATAGACAGATTCTTAGAAAAGTTCAATCTTCTAAGACTGAACCAGGAAGAAGTAGAAATTATGAACAACCCAATTACAAGCACTGAATTTGAAGCTGTGACCAAAAATCTCCCAAAAAAACAAAAGCCCAGGACCAGATGGCTTCACAGGAAAATTCTATTAAACATTTAGAGAAGAGATAATGCCTATCCTTCTAAAACTCTTTCAAAAAATTGCAGAGGAAGAAACACTTCCAAACTCATTCTATGAGGCCACCATCACCCTGATACCAAAACCAGACAAAGACAACACAAAAAAGAAAACTATAGGCCAATATCATTGATGAACACAAATGCAGAAATCCTCAACAAAATAGCAAACATAATTAAGCAGCACATCAAAAAGCTCATACACTATGATCAAGTTTGGTTTATTCCAGGGGGCAAGGATACTTCAGTACACACAAATCAATCAATGTGATATACCATATTAATAAATTGAAAGATAAAAACCATATGATAGTCTCAATAGATGCAAAAAAAAAAGCCTTTGCCACAAAATTTAGCACCCATTTATGATCAAAACTCTTCAAAAAATGGACATAGAAGGAACCTACCTCAACATAGTAAAGGCATATATGATAAGCCTACAGCAAACATTATTCTCAGTGGTGAAAAACTGAAAGCATTTCCCTTTAGATCAGGAACAAGACAAGGTTCTTGTTCACCACTACTATTCAACATAGTTCTGGAAGTCCTAGCTACACCAATCAGAGAAGAAAAAGAAATAAAAGGAATCCAGATCAGAAAAGAAGTAAAGCTCTCAATGTTTGAAGATGACATGATACTGTACATACAAAACCCTAAAGATAGTATCAGAAAATTACTAGAACTAATCAGTGAATTTAGCAAAGTTGTAGGATACAAAATCAATACACAGAAATCACTTGCATTTCTATATACCAACAATGAAAAAATCAGAAAGAGATATTAGGGATCAATCCCATTCACCATTGCAACAAAAAGAATTAAATATCTAGGAGTAAATTTACCTAAGACAAAAGAACTGTACACATAAAATTATAAGGCACTAATGAAAGCAATCAAAGATGACATAAACAGATGGAGAGATAGTCCGTGTTCCTTGGTAGGAAGAATCAATACTGTGAAAATGACTAACTACCAAATGCAATCTAGAAATTTAATGCAATCCCTGTCAAATTACCAATGGCATTTTTTCACAGAACTAGAACAAAATATTTCACAATTCATATGGAAACACAAAAGACCCCAAATAGCCAAGTCAGTCTTGAGCAGGAAAAAAAAAATGGACCTGGAGGAATCTACCTTCCTGACTTCAGATTATATTACAAAACTATAGTCATCAAGACAGTATGGTACTGGCACAAAAACAGAAATATAGACCAATAGAACAAGATAGAAAGCCTGGAAAGAAACCCATGCAGCTATGGGAACCTTATTTTTTACATAGGAGGCAAGAATATACAGTGGGGCAAAGATAGCCTTTTCAATAAATGGTCCTGGGAAAACTGGACAGCTACATGTAAAAGAATGAAATTAGAACACTTCCTAACACCATATACAAAGATAAACTCAAAATGGATTGAAGACCTAAATGTAAGACCAGAAACTATAAAACTCTTAAAGGAAAACATAGGCAGAACACTCAATGACATAAATCAAAGCAAGATCCTCTATGACCCACCTCCTAGAACAATGGAAATAAAAACAAAAGTAAACAAGTGGGACCTAATTAAACTTAAAAGCTTTTGCACAGCAAAGGAAACTATAAGCAAGGTGAAAAGACAACAGTCAAAATAGGAGAAAATAATAACAAATGAAACAACTGACAAAGGATTAATTTCCAAAATATATAAGCATTTCATACAACTGAAAACCAGAAAAAAAAAAAAACACCCCAATCAAAAAGTGGGAAAAAGACCTAAACAAACATTTCTCCAAAGAAGACATACAGATGGCTAACAAACACACGAAAAGGTGCTCAAAATCGCTCATTATTAGAGAAATACAAATCAAAATGACAATGAGATATCACCTCATACCAGTCAGAACGGCCCTCATCAAAACGTCTACAAACAATAAATGCTGGAAAGGGTGTGGAAAAATGGAAACACTCTTGCCCTATTGGTGGGAATGTAAATTGATACAGCCACTGTGGAAGATGGTATGCTGCTGCTGCTGCAGATGGTATGGAGATTCCTAAAAAACTAGGAATAAAACTACCATATGACCCAGCAATCCCACTCCTAGGCATATACCCTGAGGAAAACAAAATTGAAAGAGACACATGTATCCCATTGTTCATTGCAGCACTAATTACAATAGCTAGAACATGGAAGCAACCTAGATGTCCATCCACAGCTGAATGGATAGAGAAGTTGTGGTATATATACACAATGGAATATTACTCAGCCGTAAAAAGGAAAACATTTGAGTCAGTTCTAATGAGGTTGATGAACCTAGAACCTATTATACAGAGTGAAGTGAGTCAGAAAGAGAAAGATAAATACCATATTCTAACACATATATACAGAATCTAGAAAAATGGTACTGAAGAATTTATTCACAGGTTAACAGTGGAGAAACAGACATAGAGAACAGACTTATGGACATGGGGAGAGGGGAGTGGAGGGTGAGATGTATGGAAAGAGTAACATGGAAACTTACATTACTGTATGTAAAATAGATAGCCAGTGGGAACTTGCTGTATGGCTCAGGAAACTCAATCAGAGGCTCTGTATCAACCTAGATGGGTGGAATGGGGAGGGGATATATGTATACCTATGGCTGATTCATGTTGAGGTTTGACAGAAAAGAGCAAAATTCAAAAGGCAACCCACTCCAGTATTCTTGCCTGGAAAATCTCATAGACTGAGAAGCCTGGTAGACTACAGTCCATAGGATCGCAAAGAGTCAAACACAACTGAGCAACTTCGCTTTCACTTTCAAGTATCTTTCAATAAAAAGTAAGTTAATTTTTAAAAAATTGTACTTCAAAGTTCTTTCTACAATTTGAGTCTGGGTCCCATCGTCTATTTCTTCTCCTAACCCAAATTTATAATCATATTTTATAAGAATTCCTGCTGCATTCTTTAGTTACTGTGTTTTTCTTTTCATTGTAAAGATACAATTACTCTGAGAGTGAAGTACTGTCTTATGAACTAATTTGGTAGTGAACTAATTGGATGGTCTTTTAAGTGTGTAGGTTATCACATGCAACTTGAAAACTGCTCATTTTTCATTCTTATAATTAGTGCCAAAGACTATGAAAAAGAACTTGCATTGAAATATGAACTAGTGACATTTTGCAAAATGCAAACATTTTGCATTTTAGTAACACAACTCATGACATGATTAGCCTAGTGCAAATGAGAGGACTTGAATCAATATACTTCTTACCTTTAACTACATGATTTAACATTTTAGTGAAATAATAAATCTAGTACTCAGAGAAGTCAGTATTACATCTGTCTGAAAGTGTCTGTGTTACAGCTTTTATTAAAGTGAGCATCATCCATAAGTCCTTTGAAGAGTAATAACACTTGAAATGCCTAAAAATAGGTCAGTATGACTGTATGTTAATTGCCATACTTTTCTGTGACATGCAGTTATCTAAGGCTTATTTTATTTACTATGTTTTTGTAGATAAATGCAAATCAAATGCACATTTATAACAAACAAATAAGTATTTAAACTTTAATTAGGCAGCATCCTTATATTTAAATGAGAACTATTTCCAGAAATAATTTAATCCAGGTGTTTTCTGTCTGTCAACTGTAAGTTTGGGGGGAAGAAATAGTCTGAATAATTTTACATCCATTGTTTCAGGCCTTAAAGTTTGCCAACTGCAAGGATCTTTCTGTCTCAGGTTCAACTGCTCTGCCCTACAAGATACTGAAAGTCAGTCGATATAAACTTGTATTTTGAAATTCAAGGTATGTTGTATAGTTTATTGAACGGGACTGGAGTGAAGACTATGAGGAAAATGGGCCAACAAAGTCCCTTCAGTTCAGTCACTCAGTCTTGTCTGACTCTTTGCGACCCATGAACTGCAGCACACCAGGCTTCCCTTTCCATCACCAACTCCCAGAGCTTGCTCAAACTAACATCCATCAAGTTGGTGATGCCATCTAGCCATCTCATCCTTTGTCGTCCTCTTATCTTTCTGCCTTCAATCTTTCCCAGCATCAGGGTCTTTTCCATTGAGTCACCTCTCCGCATCAGGTGGCCAAAGTATTGGAGCTTCCGCTTTAGCATCAGTCCTTCCAATGTATATTCAGGACTGATTTCCTTTAGGATCGACTGGTTGAATCTCCTTGCTGTTCAAGGGACGCTCAAGGGTCTTCTCTAACACCACAGTTCAAAATCATCAATTCTTTGGCACTCAGCCCTGGGAACAAGACCCAGTCTCCAACCTCCTCTGCTCACCCAGCCTCCCTCCACAAGGTCTTTCTAAAGTGCAGATGGAACCCCAGCCCTGCTCAAAGCCCTCAGGGTGGCCTGTGTCTTCAGGGTAAAGTCCACACCCTGTGGCCAGCTCCAGTTCTGCCTCCTTTCTCACCCCAGATCCCCAGGCACTCACTTCCCTCCCCCTAAGCGGCTTCCATTTCCTGTTTTGCAAAGTGGTGCTACTCCAGGGGCAAGATTTTTAGGGTTTGTAGCAAAATGGGGTCACTGAGGGTCAGACACGACGGAGTGACTTCACTTTCACTTTTCACTTTCGTGCACTGGAGAAGGCAATGGCAACCCACTCCGGTGTTCTTGCCTGGAGAATCCCAGGGACGGGGAAGCTTAGTGGGCTGCCGTCTATGGGGGTCACACAGAGTCGGACACGACTGAAGTGACTTAGCAGCTTAGCAGCCTTCTCTATGGTCCAACTCTCACATTCATACATGGCTACTGGAGAAAACATAGCTTTGACTAGGAGGACCTTTGTTGGCAAAGTAACATCTCTGCTTTTTAATATGCTGTCTAGTTTGGTCACAGCTTTTCTTCCAAGGAGCACGCGTCTTTTAATTTCATGGCTGCAAATTCCATTAGGAAGCCCCTGTTCTTCGAGTCTCAGGGGCTGGGGGAGGTGCAGTCAGAATTGACATGCCTGCTTCCATGCCCACCACCGTCTTCTGTCCCTGTGAGCTCTCCCTGTCCTGCTCTCAGGCGTCCTGTGGTCCTTTATGGTTTTCACCTCTAATCTTGTGAAAATCAGGAGAGAAGCATTTTGCCACCCAGCTCTAACAAAGCACCTCCACAGTACAGGGAAACCTAGTTATTTAAAATGCATCTGTATGTACCCCTTTTCACAATATAGTTCAGAATTCAGCACTTGGTTTGAATGTCTGTGCAACAAATCAGATTTTCATTCTACCGGAGGGCTTGACTGTGTGAAGGAATTTTATATCAACACCTTTTGTAAAATGAATAATCATTTTCCATCCTACATTAAATCAGTGGTTCTCAAACAGGGGTGATGTCCCTCCACTCCCCATGGATACAGCAACATCTGGAGGTACTTCAGGTTGTTTCAGGCTGGTGAGAAGCATCTTCAGAGCTGAGTGGACAGAAGCCAGCAGGCCACGAGGCACAGGCCAGCTCTGCCCACAGGGATTGTCTGGCCAGGATGCCAGTCATGGCCACTTTGAGAAACCTAGTCCTAATTGTCTAGTTGTTAAATTAAGGAATGCACACCAACTGTTATCAAACAGGACATTTTGTCACTTTTCAGGTTGAAGTAATAATCAATTCTACAGGAAGTTTAAAAAGTACAGAAAGAACATAGACCTGTCTCTCAGATTCTCTGGGAGGATAATGACTCAGGTGCTTATGGGACAACAGTAAGGCCAGGAAGTTGACAGCGATGTCATCTACAGATTTTACCAGGTCTCACATGCACTGTGTGGTTCTGTGACATCTTTTCACTTGTATTTGACCACCGTAATCAAAGGGAAGGTCTGTTGAGACTTCTCTGGTGCTGCAGAGGCTGAAACTCCACACTCCCAATGCAGGGGTCCAGGCCTGATCCCTGGTCAGGGAACTAGATCCCATTTGCCACAATTAAGAGCCGTCTTAGCCAAATAAATTATATATATATATATATATATATATACATATATATATATATATATATATATTTAGAAAAGGCACGCAACTGTTTCATCAGCACAAAGACCTCCCCTGGGACACTGCTATGCAGTTGCACCATCACACTGTCTGGCTCTGATTTTCATCAGCCTCTATTTTGCAGCTCTGTAATTTTTCATTTCCAGAATGTTATATAAATGAAAGCATATGCTAGGTAACCTTTCAAGATTGGCTCTTTGAAAGGGCAGGAGTACTTTTAAAAATAAAAAATGAATATTATGTCAGACACTTGACCTGAATTGTCCCATTAAAATTTCACACTGGCTCCCTGTATCAATTAGGAATTGTATTTGACTCTGAGTCATGAAAGAGCAGAAAATATTGGCTTATAAAATTAAGGAGTTTTTTATGTGATGAAAAATGTGGAGATAGATTTTTAAGATTAAGTTGTCTTCATATAATTTCTGGGCTCTTTTTGGCATTTTATCTGCTCTCCTAGTAGTTGGCTGTCTGACCTGTATAAGAGAGAGCTGCCATCTTAGCCACGTTCTCTTGGAAGGAAGAAGGGAGACAGAATGGGACAGTCTTGCCCCTGAGGCTTCTAAGAAGCCTCACCCAATTCCACTTACATGTCTAACAAACATTTGCACCTGGACACCCCCAGTGGAGAGAGGTCCTTGGAAACATGGGTGTTTAGCATGTTGACACTCCAAAGAAAAGCAAGGATGGGTAATTAAGAAAAAGATAATAGATGGTGTTATGTAGGCAACTAGAGTTGTCTACCACAAACCTATACACCATTTTACATGTAAAGGAACTGAATATTAGGTTGACATTGAAGGCGACCCAGTTAATAAAGGGTAATTTGGCTTTGAAGCCAGGTCTTATTGATCCACGCTTTCAGTCACTCTGCTTTCTGTAGGTCTCAAGGGCTCCCCACTGAGATGAGGGTGAGATTAGGAAACCGGAGAACGAGCAATCTGTAGTAGTCTGGCTCTCCTGAGAGACAGAACCAGTAGGGTGTGTGCATGTAAATGAGAGGTGAGATTTATTATAGCAGCTGGCCCACACAATTATGGAAACTAGGAACACCACAGTTGCTGTCTGTAACCCAGGAGAGCCAGTGACGCAAGGCCAGGAGACCAGCATCCCATCTCAAGCTGGCAGGAAGAGCAAATTCAACCTCCCCACACCTTTTTGTTCCACTTGGTCCCTCAGCAAGTTGGATGGTGCCTCCGCATTGGGGAGGGCAGTCTGCTTTTCTCAGTCTTCCTATTCAAATGCCAGGAACACCCTCACAGACACACCCAGGAATACTGTCTGACCGGGCACCTGGGCCTCCAGTGGGCCAGTCAAGGTGAAAGGTAAAACTGCCCACCACAGCGCCACCCTCTCGGGCCAGGAAACTGACCTTGTCAGAGATACCTGGGAGCCTCTTCCTCACAAAGGAGAACACAATGCAAGAGGCGCCAAAAGAGGAGAATGCGAGTTAATCTCCAGGGTCCACCTGGATGATATCAAATACACATGGGCACAGAACTCACTTCTCAGGGCAAGAATAATTTGCCTCCTTACGTCTTTTCTGTTTCCTTTTAGGTGAGGCTGGTCTAGACCAGGGGTCCCCAACCTCTGGGATCTAATGCGATGATATGAGGTGGAGCTGATACAATAATAATAGAAATAAAGTACACAAAAATGTAATACTCTTGAATCATTACCCCCCCCCCCGCAGTCATACCCCCATCCCAGCCTGTGGAAAAATTGTCTTTCCCAAAACTGATCCCTGTTGCCCAAAAGATTGGGGACCACTGGGCTAGACCTACTATGAACTCCAAAACCTTCTTACTGACCAGTGAATAGTCTTTGATGTCCATGAAGGTAGGCACTCCCAGTCCCTCTGGCTCTGTCTGCATCAGGCAGAAGATATAAAATATTGATGGGAAGTTACTGTGGGGGAATTAAGTCTATTATCTATAAGATAACATATTGCCTTAGAATGAACACAAGACAGTGATTCCATCAGTGGCATTCCTGGGCCCTTACTGTTCGTAGGAGTTTCGTTTGACTGTTTTATGTCTGACACTTGGTCCAGATAGCAAATTCTACAGAATAACCAATCTACAGCAATATATTTGCTGTATATAAACTGTGTGGGAAGTTTAACCACTTATAATTTAAAATATACTTACCTTTGGAGAAGGCTTTATTTCTCCCAACTCACACAAAAGGGATTTGCAGTGTCCATTTACACAAAAATTATTCTCCAAATATTTTCCCTCTCTGAAAGAATATGTCTTTTTCTATTTGTTTTTACTATGATAGCTTTATGTTATAAGAAAAATTGTATTCTATAGAGAATTTAGGAAGGGAAAACTATTTATTCTTATGACTGATAGAGAAATGTCAAAAATCCTGCATGGAACTATTATCTATAAACACAAGTTAAATACCACCTTGCTGCTTCCAGTGTCTAAGTGAGAGTACAAGTAATTTCTTTAACCTGAATTGATGACTCAGCATATTGATCTCTCTCTGAAGCTAGGTATATCCAGGTTACTAACTGTTTGATCTGGAGTAAGTTATTTAAGCTGTGCAATGTGTTTGCACAACTGAAGAGATGGGCTGCTTCTCCCATTTTGAAAGAGCTGTTGTCAAGTTTATAACAATGTATGTGAGGCGACCGGGGTGTGCCCCGTGTGTTCTGTCATGGAAACCCAGATGATGACACTCCTTAATGGAGGCTTTGTGACCTGGGGCACAGTCCCTGCATTAGCTTTGTGGTGAGCAGCCAAGTGCTCCATTAGAAATTCTCACAGTTCACTGTTCCCATTCATTTCCTCTAAGAAGTGCTTTATAACATATAGATGTTAAAATCTGTATGGGTCTTAGGGAACTGAGTAAATAGAGCAGCATTTAATTCCATCGATCGTTGTTGTGATAAGATTGATAGTGTGTCAGGAAAGAGGCTTTGAAGGTACAATAAGCACCTCAGTGACGGGCTTCCTCCTCTGTTGCCTGAAGTGTCAACAAAGGCAAAGGCTTCCACCAGGATTTTCAGAGTAAAATCAATGGCATGATACAGTGCTTCTTATCATAGAGGATGGCTTGCTACATCCCGCTGTCAGTTATATAGCTCAGCTTGCAGATTTTTGTGAACTCAGGGCCTGAGATATCACCATGATTACCTTGAAATTAAACCCGCTGTAGAATCATGATCGTTACTCAGCTTCCCAGAGTGCTTTTGAAATGCTGCCCTTCTCACTGAAAATGCTAATTCCCTCTCACCTGGGCTGCTGCTGTGAGAGTTCCTAGTCCAAATGCTGTTCAGGCTCTCAGCACCCAGCAACGCCATCTTGCCCAAACAAGGTCAGGCAACCACGCAGGGGTGGTTTCTGACTGGCCCAGTCCCAGACAGACCAGAAGGCCCTACTGTGAATGCTATAGGACCCAAGAGTCACTGTGAATAGCTTGTGGTGTATATATAAATAATGCAGTAAATTGGGGCTTAAAATGAGACATTCATCAGCAGTGAGACGCTACAGCATGGCTGGTAGAAGGGCCGCAATCCAGAATCCTAATCCTACTCTCAGGGGACTGTAATCTCCTTGGTTCTATCTCACCTCAAAAAGAAATTTGAAGTGATGGACATTAAAGCCCTCAGCGTGTCACAGCTCTCAGACAGACTGTGTTACAGTTCTCAGACAGATCAATTTTATTTAGAAAATAAAGGAAAATACTTCCTCGAGGCATGAGGGAATGCTGACCCAAAAGACAGGAAGAGAGAGAGCGAGCGCATGCGTGCGGGAGAGAGAGAGAGAGAAAGAGCGTGTTCCGGCCCTTTGGCTCCTCTTTTTATATGCTTTTTCCTCCCCCTGGGCCTGCCCTATGTAACTTGGGCTAGCCAGGAGTATTGTTTGTTCTACCCGAGGTCCTCACTCGGGTCCTTGGACCTTCCTTTGTTCTATTTTTGGGGGCTTTTCCCTTTTTTGTCTTTTAGCTACCGCCATTCTGGACTCCTTTTTCCTATTATGACTACGTAACAGTACCAAATGCCAGTGCGGATGTAGAGCAATGGATCCCTCACTCATTGCTGGTGGGACTGCAAAACAGCGCGGTCATTTTGAAAGATAGTTGGGAAGTTTCTTATAAAACCAAATACTCTATACACTTTCTATACAATCCAGGAATACTTGCTGGTATTCACCAAAAAGGAGTTGAGAATTTATGTCCACACACAAACCTGCACACAAATGTTTAAAGCAGCTGCATTCATTGTTGCCAAAACTTAGAAGCAACCAAGATGCCCTTCTGTGGGTGAATGGATAAGTAAATTGTGGTACATCCAGACAATGAAATATTCAGCCCTGAAAAGAAATGAGTGAAAGGGGAGAAAAAAGAAATGAGACATTAAGCCATGAGAAGCCACAAAGGAAAATTAAATGCATAATACTAAGCTTAAAAAACCGATCTGAAAAGGTTATATACTGTATGATTCTAACTATGTTACTTTCAGGGAAAGTAGTATAGAGACAATATAAAAATGAGTGGTCGTCAGGGGTTGGGGGATGGGGGCATGAACAGGTGGAGCATAGAGGATTTTAAGGGCAATGACACTACTCTGTTTAACACCCTCGTGTTGAATATATGTCACTATGTTTGTCCAAACCCATAGGCTGTGCAAGACCAAGAGGGAAACTTACACTGTGGACTCTTGGTGATGATGACATGTCCATGTAGGTTCATCAGTCATAATAAATGTGCCATCTGGTGGAGATGTTAATAATGGGAGAGGCTGTGCATGTATGGAGACAGGAGGTGTTTGGGAGATTACTATACTGCCCACTCTAAAGACAATAAGGTCCTAAACGTAAGTAAGTGAAAAGAGGGACTGTTGCATAACACACAGACACTATATGAAAATCAGACATCAGTATCTGTAAGTAAAGTTTTTTTAGAAAACAAACAAGGAAGAGATATTCTTTCTAGTTAGCTTCAGTCTGCAGAGCGTGAGCCAAGCAGAAACATTCATAGGTTGGATTAGAAAGAAAAGCGTGTCTGATATTTACACAATGTTATTTCCCTGGGGCACACAGTGAGTACACAACCATATAATTTTAGGAACATTTTTACATTAAACAATACTGAGCTGGCTCTTTTTTTTTAAACTCTATCAAAAATGGTTTATAACACAATAATTTTTATTTAACTATAGTTAAGATATAACATTGTGTTAGATTCAGGTATACAGCTTCAGATTTCTTTATATTATAGGTTATTACAAGATATTGAATGCAGTTCCCTTTGTTAGATAGTAAGTCCTTTTTGTTTATTAAATATAATAATATTGAAATAAAATGAAGTTGTCTAAGTTAAGCAAACCAATAGCATACCTTGAGAAGTCTCTAAACATGGGTGATTTGGTTTTCACCTTAGAAATCACATGTCTTCAATGTGCCTATGTGTCTGTGTGTTTTATACACTGCCGTTCTGAGCTCCCTTCCACAACTGGGCAATCTGGACTATAGGGGGCTTACTTTCTCTGAGGCTTAAGTTCTATAACTAGGTTGGAAGCAATGTGGATTTCTAATCAAAACATCTCTTCCAAAATTCTATGTCCTGTACTCTGAGTGAGAATCGAAACGTTACAACAGGAAAGAGTAATTTGGGTAAAGCAAAAATAATAATTGTTGTTGTTCTTTGAGATGGTAGGATGGCATCACTGACCTGATGGATAAGAGTTTGGGCAAACTCCAGGAGACAGTGAAGAACAAGGAAGCCTGGTTTGTTGTAGTCCATGGGGTCACAGAGTTGGACATGACTTAGTGACTGAACAATAACAACTTTTGTCAGCAAAGTGATGTCTTTGCTTTTTAATATGCTGTCTAGGTTTGATATACCTTATTTTCCAAGGAGCAAACATCTTTTAATCTCATGGCTGCAACCACCATCCACAGTGATTTTAGAGCCCAAGAAAGTAAAATCTGTCATGTTTCCACTTTTCCCCCATCTATTTGCCATGATTTCATGGGACCAGATGTCATGATCTTAGTTTTTTGAATGTTGATTTTTAAGCCAACTTTTTCACTCTCCCTCCTCATCAAGAGGCTCTTTAGTTCATCACTTTCTGCCATTAGAGTGGTATCATCTGCATATCTGAGGTTGTTGATATTTCTCCCAATAATCTTGATTCTAGCTTGCAATTCATCCAGCCCAGCATTTCACATGGTGTACTCTGCATGTAAGTTAAATAAGTAGGGTGACAATATACAGATTTAACATACTCCTTTCCCAATTTGAACCAGTCTGTTGTTCCATGTCCATTTCTAACTTTTGCTTCTCATCCTGCATACAGGATTCTCAGAAGACAGGTAAGGTATTCCCTTCTCTTTAAGAATTTTCCACAGTTTGTTGTGATCCACACAGTCAAAGGTTTTAGCATACTCAAGGAAGCAGAAGTAGTTGTTTTCTGGAATTCCCTTGCTTTTTCTGTGATTCAATGGATGTTGGCAATTTGATCTCTAGTTCCTTTGCCTTTTCTAAGTCCGGCTTATATATCTGGAAGCTCTCAGTTCATGTACTGCTGAAGCCTAGCTTGAAGGATTTTGAACATTACTTTGCTAGCATGTGAAAGGAGTGCAATTGTAGCATAGTCTCAATATTCTTTGGCTTTGCCTTTCTTTGTGATTGGAATGAAAATTGACCTTTTCCAGGCCTGTGGCCATTGCTGAGTTTTCCAAATTTGCTGGCATATTGAGTTCAGCACTTTCACAGCATCATCTTTTGGAATTTGAAATAGCTCAGCTGGAATTCCATCACCTCCACTAGCTTTGTTCGTAGTGATTCTACCTAAGGCCCACTTGATATCATACCCCAGGATATCTGGCTCTAGGTGAGTGACCACACTGCAGTGGTTCTCTGGGTCATTAGGACCTTTTTTGTACAGTTCTTCTGGGTATTCTTGCCACTTCTTCTTAATATCTCCTGCTTCTTAGTATCTTCTGTTAGGGCCTTGACATTTCCATTTGTTATTTTGCCCATCTTTGCATGAAATGTTCCCTTGGAATCTCCAGTTTTCTTGAAGAGATCTCTAGTCTTTCCAATTCTATTGTTTTCCTCTATTTCTTTGCAATGTTCACTTATAATGGATTTCTTATTTCGTCTTGCTATTTTCTGGAAGTCTGTATTCAGATAGGTATATCCTTCCCTTTCTCCTTTGCCTTTCGCTTCTCTTCTTTTCTCAGCTGTTTGTAAGACCTCCTCAGACAACCACTTTGCCTTCTTGCATGTCTTTTTCTTGGGGATGGTACACAGTTATTGCAGTTTCTTGTAGAGATATAACCACACTGTGGCCTCCTTAGAGCATAAGGGTTACAAGTGAAGACATTGAGTTGGATAGATGTGGCATTTTCAAATTTACAGCGCTTCTAACTACAAATACCAAAGCATACAATGTGTTTAGATGCCTGAACCTTTGTCCTCTCTAAGACATGTAATTTATTTCTTAGAAGACGGTCTTCTAAGTTAAATCTTCTAACTTAAGAAGTTAAAACAGAAAACACTACTAAGTTAGTTTGAATACTTGGAAGCATTAATGTAATTATTTACTTGAGAGAAGAGGTCATCACTCATGTACTGTATTGCTAATAGTTGTGTGTGTGTGTGATTCATTTCACCACCCAAGAACTAACTAGGTCATCTATGCCTTCAACTCGATCCAGATGCTAAGCAAAGTAAAGATGATTTTTGTATCTACCTACACACTTGAACCATATAGCTGAACCATATAGCTGAACCATATAGCTTGGGTTCTTATGCAATGCAGAAATTTAGCTAATCCTACGTATCTAAGCTTCACATGTTGTTTGTGTTTACCACTTTTCAGAAAGAGCCCCTACTTTCCTATCATTATCAAGGTCATGGATAACAGACTCTGAAGACTAATCACATGACTTTGAAGGATATAATAAAATATCATTAAAATATTAGAATAGAGTTGCTCAACTTCCCTTTCTGCTATTTTTGTGACAATAAACTGGATGAAAAACTTTGAAATTTAAGACTGTTTTTTTCTATCCTTTCAACATTTTCCTCTTTCAGTGTACTGTCACAGGGCTATAGATTTTATTTTTCAGTAAATTAGATGGACGTTGTAAAAACTTCGAAAAATTCTGCTAGCAGCATTAATATATTACAAATATAATTAAGATGTGGTCTTACTTATGGGAAGATAAGCTCTTCTCAGGATAAGCATGCATGCTCTGTTGCTAAATCATGTCTGACTCTTTGTGACTCCCATGGTCTGTAACCCACCGGGCTCCTCTGTCCGTGGGATTTCCAAGACAAGAATACTGGAGTGGGTTGCCCTTTCTTCCTGCTGGGGCTTTCCAGGTAGTGCTAGTAGTCAAGAACCCGCCTGCCAGTGAAGGAGACATAATTAATGCAGGTTCGATCCCTGGGTTGGGAAAGTCCCCTAGAGGAGGGCATAGCAACTCACTTCAGTATTCTCGCCCGGAGGGTCACCATGGACAGAGGAGCCTGGCTGGCTGCAGTCTATAGGGTCAAGAGAGGTCAGGCATGACTGAAGCGACGTGGCACGCATCCTCCAGGGGATCTTCCCGACCCAAGGGTCAAACCCATGTCTCCTGTATCTCCTGCATTGTTGGCAAGTGGATTCTTCATCACTGAGCCACCTGGGAAGCCCTCTTAGGATAAGACATTACCATAATTTAGGGCAATTCTATATTACAGTCCATGGGGTCACAAAGAACCAGACATGACTGAACACACACACACACATACACTGGCGAGACTTAGAATAGAAACACATTGAACAGAGTTATTACTTACTGAGCAGCTACTGCGTGCTATTTGTCTTATGTTTCCACAGTTCTTCTTTGTTAAAAATCCTACAACACTTCACAGATGAGGAACCTGGGAAGATTAGATATCTTTTCGTCATTCTTTTAGCTCTGCCTAACTTTAATATATAAATATCAAAGTAGAATTGTGCCGTTCTGGGTTACATGTCAGCCGTGTGTTACGTGGACAAGGGGTGATGAAGTCCATTGCTGTTGTCCAAGCAGAGAATAACTGGGCAACTACAAGCTAAAATGATTAAAGATAACTCGCATGGGAAGTGTGGTCAAGAAATACCTGTACTTCTCAGAAGGAAGCTGTAAGTCCTGATTCCCTGTAGTTGAATGATTTGGGTTCTGATTTGTATTTTCTGACTGTTGCTTTTAAACGCTTGTGTGCCTTGCTCATCCTCTAGCTATGAAATAGTCACAGAAGGTATCTTAAGTATTCTGAACTTTCTTCACACCATATTAACCCCTAATACTCTGGGTGGATTTAAACATATTTGAAAATAAAACAAGTGGGTTATACCTAGTTTTAGAGACAAAAGCAAATGCATGGAGTTTAAAGCTACAGAGACTATTTAAGTGGAAATTAAAAAAAAAAATAAAAGACTGAACAAGTTTGTTTGTCCTTGATGATCAGCTCTTCTGCCAGAAATAAGGATACTCAACATCTGAAGAAAGTTCAGAAGATTTGGGAATATTTTTGAAGAGGTTGAATAAGGAAACATATCTACTAGAGGCAGTCATAAGCATCCAATTCTCATTCTTTCCAACAAGTACATAAAAATAGCAAGCAGGACAAGCTGTCATTGAATGAGAAGACACAGCTATTTTTTAAAGGAAAACCCATTGCTGGTAAAACATAACTTCCATATGCAGAGAAAAAAAAGTGTTGATAATTTTGCCCATCAGAGATAATTCATCATTGTGTTTAAAATTAAGGAATGGTCTTCTTGTTAAACATATATGCTTCTATTCTTAATTTTAAGTTACCCAAATATTTGCACAGCAGACAGTAAAGCACAAAAGTCAAGTTCTCTAATTGTGGTTTGTAAAGGATTTTTTAAAATGTTGCAGTAAAAACAAAGGTTAGCTTGCAAATAGTTTAAAAGGAGATAGTTTATCTTCCAATTTTAAAATGTCATATTCTCAGTTTGCAACAAAATAAAGGGAAAATATGAGGGAATTCACTAATGATTCTTTTAAGTGTTTTATGGACTCCTTTTAAGTACTACAGCTGTATTGTCACTAGCAGAACTGGAGATCTAAATGATATTTCTCAGGTTGGCTTGCCTAGAATGCGCATGGCGTCTAGTCTCCTCTAATGATTAATCCCAGCAAACAGAACGTGCAGTGAAGTGCCCCGTTCCCTAGTCCTGGCTAGAGTCTGAGAAATGCAGCAACAACTTATTTAAACTGTTCTGTGGGGCATGGGTCATTGTTTCTCACTTGTTTCTTTTGTATCCTCCTGTCATTTTTGAAATCCTACATTAACTCCAAATTCTGAGTTGTTTTGATTTGTACTATTACCTGCTAATTGACTCTTACATGGAATAGTGCGTTTTACTTGATGGAAATCATTAATCCTTACCCTGCAGTCATTTTTCAGTGTTCTTATTTGAACCTACTGATGACATTTAACAAAGACAATATTGTTTCTACAGACTGTCAGAAAAAAATATATATCATATACATTTGTGTATCTTCTATCTACAATCCAATAGCATTTGAAATGTCTAAAATTAAATAGTCATTTTCTATATGTTGCAAATGTACAGCTCCATATTTTAAGCTCCAGAATTTGCAGCTATCCTCAGCTGCTGGCTGAATTAAATAATTATATTTTATATTATTTTCTTTTATTTAAAGGGGATATATATATGTGTATGTATATATATAAATGTATATATATCTATATATATATATGTATACACACACAGATATTCATTTAGGAAAATTGGAAGAGTGTAAAAATGTATAAAAAAAGAGAATCAATCATTGGTCCATAATTCATTGATAGCCATGCAGCATTTTGGTATATTTTTACATCAGAATTCCCACTACACCAGCATTTCTGGGTTCTAAGAATCTGCATTTTTAATAATGTCACTAATTATCACACAGAAGTTATTGATGTAAGTGATCTATGGATTGTATTTTGAGAAACATGCTACAAGATAATTTAAACTTCATGGATTCTGGAGAGAGAGAGTGAACATTTTCAATAAAAGAACAGTTATGTTCAAACTTATTTAAAGAACAAAACTATAATGGACTGTTAAGGATGTATATGATGGATAATTTGAATGAAAGGAGAGTGGACAATTACCAGACTGTTGATAAAGCCCAGCCCAAGGACAAGGCACATGTTTGAATTTGAGCTAACTGAAATTTATCAAATGTTTAGTGTGCATCACATACTATTTAAGGTATTCTGTGCATGTTCATTTCTTGCTTCCCTACGATAATCCTATAAGTGACATTATTCTTCATGTCATGTAGATAAGGGAAACATATGTAATTGAATTTACTTATGCAAATCATACAGCTAGTAAACTACAAAAACAAAATTCAAAGCCAGAGGAGATTCAGGACCTCTTCTGACCACCAGTGAGCCTCTTCCTGTATCATTTACAATCCCTAGAAAGCATATTTTGGAAGAACCCCAGTAAATTTACCATTCATCTATGACCACAGAAATAAGCTTTTTTGTTCTTAGTTAGTCCGTTTTTGTATGGGTAGCTATAGGCCAAACAATGTGTAAGCATTGTTCAAAATATTTTCTGAAATAAATATACAGATGTGGGATGTTTAAGTAGATTTGAAATGTAGTAGATTTTCTCTGCATGTTTGATAGCTAGAACAAATTGTTGCCCAAGTTTTGCCATAGAATAAAATGTCAGAAAGAATCTTCTAGTATCAAAATCAAAAGCAGCCTTTATTCTACTAATTGAAAAAAGTGACATGACAAGAACCATTCTTTTGTTTTGTTTTGTTTTAGTAAAACTGAGAAGTTGAACCACTGGTGAAATCTTATGAATTTAATGAATAAAATCTAATTCATGAATAAGTAGTTTACTAGCTAGCAGTTCTTAGGGAAGGAATAGGTGAGGGTGAATATGCCCATAAAATAAACCATTCTTACCCTTAATGAATAATTCCATATAAAAAAGAAAAATTTCTAGAATCCTCAGGCATGCTGGAATGTTACAGATATTTGTGAGTATAATTTTTTCCCCTTATTCTGAAGGGCATCAACTTGGTTTTGCTTTGTACAACTTTAGAGCTATTTTGGTTTATGCTAATGGGAGGCCATCAACCTTTGACTAGCTTTAGAGTCTAAAGTTAAACCCAGTATATATGTGATAGTCCCAGGTTTTTTAGGTTAAATGGTATACCTGGGAAAGATAAGTGTATTGATTCAGCAAATATTTATGCACATACAGCACTGAACCCAGTAGTTAAAAAAAGAAAAGCCAAATGACTCCTGTTTTCTTAGATTTTGCATTCTAATTGGAAAGACAGAAATGAGCAGATAGGTGATAGATGGATACATGGATACCTAGATAGATGGATACATGGATACCTAGATAGATGGATACATGGATACATAGATAGATGGATACATAGATAGACAGATACACAGATAAATGGATACACAGATACATAGGTAGATACATGGACAGATGATGATTGATAGGTAAAAAAGAAAACTCAGATAATGTGAAGAGACTTTGAGGGTAAGAACACTAGGTAATAAGCATGACTGTTAGTGAACAGTGTGAGAATGGTATTCACAGGGTCAAAAAAGACCCTTGAGAAAAAATACTCAGATTGGATCCCTGTAGGAGGGGCAGCCATGCCCAGGACTCAAGAAAGAACTTTCCAGTAAGAGGCAATCTGTGTACAGTCCAGGAACAAACAGAGAACAGTTAGACACAAACGACCTGAAGGAGGGGAAACCCTGTCTTTTATATCAAGGTACAAATTTCGGGTCAAATAATAGGTCACTCTTAAAAGTCATAGTTTGAAGCATTAATTCATATTTATCATTAGCTATTTCTATCTGACCTTTTTTTTTTTTTTTTCTTGATGGAAATTTGTATCTTTCTAGAGTTTTCCTTCTGGGACAGGAGATATTTATAGACATAACTGAAGATGAATTAAAAATGAGTGAATGAACCATGTAAAATGTCTGTGTAAACCATTGCTTTGTAGGGCTTGACTGAAGCAGGACTAAGGCTATCCATTCCCCTCATCCCATACATCGAGAGTGTCAGGATTTTCCTGTTTTGCACTTCTTCTCTTCACACACACGTAGACCCCTCTACCTCCTGTTTACTTCATAAATCCCAAGCTCTCTTAAGCTTCCTTTGCCTTCAAGAAACAGAAGTGGGTGACCATGATATGGAGGCATTTAAATGGCCTCACCAAAGCATATGTTGCTGGCATCCATGATAGATAACTATAACAGTAGAACCTAGTCCCCTGATGTTCAGGTGGCAACATCTCCCAGCAAGCTTGACATGAGGTTGGGTGGCTGCCTCATTTCCACCTTTTTACAGATTGGCCAACTCTGGCCCTCAGGCCTGAATGGATTCACATTGCTTCACTGCAGGCTGTTACAGAAGTCAAGACAGTGGCAGGGTGTCAAAATGCTGATGGGAACCTCCCGGTCATGTGATTCTTTAGTTGTTTTTTGGGTTTTTTTCCCCCTTTCTTTCTTGTTGGACCATGGACATTTATAAACTGGCCCATGAGAAAGACAAAAATTTAAATTAAACCGTCCTTGGATGCTGGGCTTCATAAGCAATGTTGATATTGGTTTGCAATAGCTCCCAATCTCTACACCTGTTTCAAATTAGATTGCTAAAGTAATGTATTCAGACAGACACTGCAGTTTGAAGAGTAGATTTTTTAAAATAAATTAGAATGGCTGTATCACTAATGAGCCACCTTGGGAAGCCGCCTCTGGCGTCTGGGGCTCAATCCCAGAAGTAAATATGTTGCCTGATTCTTTGTCTAACTCTGTTGCTCAATATGTAGAAATAAATGTACATGTCTTTATTTTTTATCAACTCTACCCTTTCCTTTCTCCATAACGTCATTTATTTTTCTTAATTAGTTACTTTACTTTGGCTGTGTGCTCCCATTGCCCTTTTTGACTGTCTTGACTTGCAAGTCTTTGTTGCCGTGTGCGGGCTCTCTCTGGTTGCAGCCAGCGGGGGTTGCTCCCTAGCTGTGTGTGGGCGTCTCACTGTCGTGGCTTCTCTTGTTGCAGAACATGGGCTCTAGAGCGTGTGGACTCTGCAGTTGTGGTGAACAGGCTTTGTTGCCCTGCAGCATATGGGATCTTAGTTCCTGGACCAAGGATCAAACCTGTGTCTCCTGCATTAGCTGACAGATTCTTAACCACTCTTTATATATGGAATTCAGAAAGATGGTAATAATAACCCTATATGTGAGACAGCAAAAGAGACACAGATGTATAGAACAGACTTCGACTGTGTGGGAGAAGGCGAGGGTGGGATGATTTGAGAGAATAGCATTGAAATATGTATATTATCACATGTGAAACAGATCACCAGTCCAGGTTTGATGCATGAGACAGGGTGCTCAGGGCTGGTGCACTGGGATGACCCTGAGGGATGGGATGGGGAGGGAGGTGGGAGGGGGGCTCAGGATGGGGAACACATGTATACCCGTGGCTGATTCTTGTCAATGTATGGCAAATTACCCTCCAAATAAAATAAATATATTAATAAAAAGAGGACTTTAAAAAGTATTCTTTAGCTCAATCTTTCCATAGTTAAGTAAAATACCATTTAGATAATTATTTAAAATGAATTCTGTTCTTTGAACTATCTCTCAGCCAAGTTGGAGGTAAGCAGTGTGTTAGTAAAATACCAGAAACATTTAAGAAAAAATATTTTCTTTTCCTTCCTACACAAAATAACCTCTTCACTAAATAAACATGCCAGAAAGGACATTATTTTTTCTTTTTATCTGGGACTCATAATCTTGATCCATCATCTCTAGGGTTTTATTGGTCAGAGATAAACAAAACTAACTTTGATTGGCATTTCTTGAAATTCTTCTGTGTTACTGTATGGAACTCTTAGATTTCTTGAATACTTCTATGAGATGGTATATTCCTATTTTGCTTTATTTTGTTTAAGCGGGGCCATAATGTATCATTCTTTTAGATCTGTTTTCATCATTACCCAGCTATAAAAAATGTTCCTTCTGTTATTTTTCTAGTTATTGATTTTGCCCCTTCATTCCAGTTATTTTTCATAAACTCTCATATCTTCTGCCTTCATCTATGTGTCTGTAAGTTTCTCTTGCAATCCTTTCATCTTTTAGTCCTTCAAATTTGCAGCTAAGTTATTCCACATATCCTGCATTGATAGGTTTTAACGTTCCGTAAATGTTAATTCTGCATTTTACCACATCTAATAACACTCTGATTTATTCTATAGCAGTTATTGTATTGTGACTCTCAAATTCCCAGTCTCTCATGTTTAATAACTATGCTGACTTCTTTCATCCATCTGGGAATACATTTCAATAATCTCCCAAACAATGCTTGTGGTTCTCTGGTTGCTTCACTTCAGGAATTAATGAAATTCTTGCAGAGATCTCACTAGTTTATTCTCTTAATTTACTCAGTAAACTGTTTTAACATACCTGCGTCACTGCTTTGGAGTTTGTTTAGTCTCCCAGGTGAGCTGGTTAGTCTTTGTTGCACTGTAAGTATACTCTGTCTCTGATACTTTTATTGACGTTTTTATGATTTTTTGCTTCAGGATTTTCTTTACAATATTAGTCCCTGTCATCTTCATCCAACACCCAATTCACTTCTTTTTCTGAAATATTGTGGATCTGACTTTAATTCTTGAGAATCCATAGTATTGTGTCTAAGTATTTTTCCAAGGCAAGCTTCTTAGGAGAAGCACAATTCTACTGAAATGAAAAGGGAGGTGTGTAGTTGGAAACATTTGTCTAGAAATAAAATGACAGAGGATTCCTTTCTGGATAAATTGGTATTCAGTTCATATCAGTTCAGTCACTCAGTCATGTCTGACTCTTTGTGACGCCATGCAACGCAGCACACCAGGCCTCCCTGTCCATCACCATCTCCTGGAGTTCACTCAAACTCATGTCCATTGAGTTGGTGATGCTATCCAGCCATCTCATCCTCTGTCGTCCCATTTTCCTCCTGCCCCCAATCCCTCCAAGCATCAGACTCTTTCCAGTCAGTCAGCTCTTTGCATGAGGTGGCCAAAGTACTGGAGTTTCAGCTTCAGCATCACTCCTTCCAAAGAAATCCCAGGGCTGATCTCCTTCAGAATGGACTGGTTGGATCTCCTTGCAGTCCAAAGGATTCTCAAGAGTCTTCTCCAACACCACAGTTCAAAAGCATCAATTCTTTGGCACTCAGCTTTCTTCACAGTCCAACTCTCGCATCCATAAATGACCACTGAAAAAACCATAGCCTTGACTAGAAGGACCTTAGTCGGCAAAGTAATGTCTCTGCTTTTGAATATGCTATCTAGGTTGGTCATAACTTTTCTTCCAAGGAGTAAGCCTCTTTTAATTTCATGGCTGCAGTCACCATCTGCAGTGATTTTGGAGCCCAAAGAGATAAAGTCTGACACTGTTTCCACTGTTTCCCCATCTATTTCCCATGAAGTGATGGGACCAGATGCCATGATCTTCGTTTTCTGAATGTTGAGCTTTAAGCCAACCTTTTCACTCTCCTCTTTCACTTTCATCAAGAGGCTTTTTAGCTCCTCTTCACTTTCTGCCATAAGGGTGGTGTCATCTGCATATCTGAGGTTATTGATATTTCTCCTAACAATCTTGATTCCAGCTTGTGCTTCTTCCAGCCCAGCGTTTCTCATGATGTACTCTGCATATAAGTTAAATAAGCAGGGTGACAATATACAGCCTTGACGGACTCCTTTTCCTATTTGGAACCAGTCTGTTGTTCCATGTCCAGTTCTAACTGTTGCTTCCTGACCTGCATATAGGTTTCTCAAGAGGCAGGTCAGGTGGTCTGGTATTCCCATCTCTTTCAGAATTTTCCACAGTTTATTGTGATTCACACAGTCAAAGGCTTTGGCATAGTCAATAAAGCAGAAATAGATGGTTTTCTGGAACTCCCTTGCTTTTTCGATGATCTGACAGATGTTGGCAATTTGATCTCTGGTTCCTCTGCCTTTTCTAAAACCAGCTTGAACGTCAGGGAGTTCACGGTTCATGTATTGCTGAAGCCTGGCTTGGAGAAATTTGAGCATTAATTTACTAGCGTGTGAGATGAGTGCAATTGTGTGGTAGTTTGAGCATTCTTTGGCATTGCCTTTCTTTGGGATTGGAATGAAAACTGACCTTTTCCAGTCCTGTGGCCACTGCTGAGTTTTAAATATTTGCTGGCATATTGAGTGCAGCACTTTCACAGCATCATCTTTCAGGATTTGAAATAGCTCTACTGGAATTCCATCACGTCCATTAGCTTTGTTCATAGTGATGCTTTCTAAGGCCCATTTGGCTTCACATTTCAGGATGTCTGGCTCTAGGTGAGTGATCACAGCATTGTGATTATCTTGGTCGTGAAGATCTTTTTTGGTATTGGTATATAGGAATTGCTAAGTCAGAATGAAGAGAGCCAGGGTTTTCCTTGGTTATAAAGACTTGTTAGGTTTGAAATAATACAACCCCTCATGTTGGAGGCAGAATGTGGTCTGGCTGGTGGACGTGAGGAGTTTTCTATGAAAGAAGCTGATGAAGGTGGTGATGACACAACTATTGCTAATCCAGTGCCTGCTGTACCACAGCTCAATGCACACATGTGGCTGCATCCTACTTTTAATCGTCAGCACCCAGATCCTCGGGAGGCCTGATGTAAGGGATGACAGTCCCCATAGGTGCATCACAGAGAGAATGAAAGTAATTTATTCCAGTTACTGCTGAGAGAAGGGAATGACAGAGGATGGCCTTCAGGGTGCGTTTTGTCTTTGTTTATGTGCTGACCTGCTTCAGTCATGTTCGACTCTGCGACTGCCATGGTTCCTCTGTCCATGAAATTCCAGGCGAGAATTCTGGAGTGAGTTGCCGCCTACTTACTCCAGGGGATCTTCCTGACCCAGAGATCGAAACTGGCTCTCTTGCATTGCAGGCAGGGATGCAGTCTTTACCATCTGAGCAACCAGGGAAGCCCTGGCCTTTAGGCTGGAAATCAGCAAAGTTCTAGAGGACAGAACCACGTGGGAGATTCTGGGATCCGTATGCCATGCCTCTTGTGTTCTTGTGATATGATGTTATGACCAGACAGCTGTGGATGGAGAAATTGCATGTTGTCCTGCATGTTTGAGTGTTTCTCTTTTCTGCCTCTGATTCCCTGGTTAATTTGACTCTTAGTAGTACAGGTTGATAATATTGCAGCTACATTTGAAATAATTATAATGTGCTCAGTCATGTCTGACTGTTTGTGGCCCATGGACTGTAGCCCACCAGATTCCTCTGTCCATGGAATTTCTCTGGCAAGAATACTGGAGTGGGTTGCCACTTCCTGCTCCAGGGGATCTTCCCAACCAACAGATCAAACCCACGTCTCTTGGATCTCCTGCACTTGCAGGCAGATTCTTTACCACTAGCACCACCATATTATTATATGTCTCTTTTTATTAACAGTGCATTGAACTTTAATTTAAAATAGACACTTAGTGCTTATATGTGGGGCTAAGTATAAAGCAAGACTATCCTAGAAATTTTTTTTTTCCTAAATTGTTTTTCAAAGCACTTTTCTTTCTAGGTTGCAACCAAATCTTGGTAATTTCATGCTACATATCATTGACCACTATCATGTGTAATTTGCAGATATGAAACATTTCATTTTTTTTTTTCCTGTGGGAAACACCAGTGTGCATTTACTCAGGCTCTGTGATGCACGCATTTGGACAGGATGGTCTCTTTATAATTAGTTAATATTTTTTTCAATTTTCCTATGGTTGGTCCTCAGTACCTCAGACTAAAAACTTTAAAACTTGTTAGAAATTGTTTCATAATTTTTAATTCCTAAGAAAGTATGAATTTCCCTTCAAAATGTGAAATAAATTGCTTCTGGCAAGCACGTTAGTAATTTTCAGATATAGGGTTATGTTCTTTTGGGGGAAATTCACAGTTTGAAAAGTCTTTCTTCTGCAAAATGATTTGAAGTTAAACAGATCAGATCATTAAGCCTTCTTTTTATCAGTTTCCTTCCCCTTCCCCTTTATCAGTTTCAAGCCCTTAGTCCTTACCTTGTTGATTTCAACCCTCAGTCATTCATTAAGGTGATTATGAGTTAGCTTCTTCCAAGATGTAGGGACTTTTTACTTACTTGTTTTGTGCTGTCAGTCGCACATCTCAGAAAATTGTAAAGTCATTCTCTTATTCTGTATCTCTTCCTATCGCCACAATTTCTGGCAGAAGCATGTCATTCAAAAAAGTTTAGATATAATTTAAAGAGGACAGTGAAACCAAAGGCACATAAAAAATAAAACTTTTGATGAGAAAGCCTAGTGATTTGTGTGTGTGTGTGTGTGTGTGTGTGTAAGAAGCTAAAGGAAATATTTGGAACTAAATGCCACTGAATCATTCACACTTTAAAACATCAGGCAGCACTATTTACAACAGCCAAAACAGAGACACAGCCTAAGTGTCCATAGATGGATGAGTGAAGAAAATGTGGTGTGTCTGTGTGTGTATATGTGTGTGTACTGCTGGTGGCTCAGCAATAATGAATCTGCCTGCAATGCAGGAGGCATGGGTGCAATCCATGGATTGACAAGATCTCCTGGAGAAGGAAATGGGAATCCACTCCACTATTCTTGCCTTGTAAATTCCATGGACAGGAGAGCTTGGCAGGCTACAGCACATGGGGTTACAAGAATCAGGCTCAGCTGACCCACTAAACCACCACCACCATATATACATGCATGCAATGGAATATTAAGCCGTACACAGAAAAGAAATGCTACATGATCTCATGTATATGTGAAATATTAAAAAATTCACAGGAGGCGATCCTAAGATGGCAGAGGAATAGGATGGGGAGACCACTTTCTCCCCCACAAATTGATCAAAAGAACATTTGAATGCTGAGTAAATTCTGCAAAACAACTTCTGAATGCTGGCAGAGGACATCAGGTACCCAGAAAAGCAGCCCGTTGTCTTCAAAAGGAGGTAGGAAAAAATATAAAAGATAAAAAGACAGACAAAAGAGGTAGGGATGGAGAACCATCCCAGGAAGGGAGTCTTAAAAAAGAGAGGTTTCCAAACACCAGGAAACACTCTCACTGGCGAGTCTGTGGTGAGCCTTGGAAACTCAGAGGGCAACATAACTGGGAGGAAAAATAAATAAACAGTTAAACCCCACAGATTACGTGCCCAATGGTAACTCCCAGCAGAGAAGCAGGGCAGATGCCCACATCCCTCACTAGCAAGCGGGGGCTGGGCAGGGAGGCGCGGGCTGCAGTGCTCAGAGTAAGGACCAGGCCTGAATGCCCCGAGGGCAATCTGAGGGAACTAACTTGAGATAACAAAGAAAACTGTGGGATTGCTACCCCATGGAAAGGTGAAAAGCCCTAACCTAAGATACCACCAGACCCACTCACAGAACAAAGGACTGACTAGAGCTAGCTGGCTGTGGACCAGCCCATCCCCCACCAAAGACAGGCAGGCGAGGGCAGCCAGAGCAAGAAGGGGGCAATTGCAGCCCCAGAGAGGCAGTATCTACCAAACTGCAAACAGGCTTCATTGCTAACCAAGACTCCTTAGGGTTCTGGATGGTCAACATCCGCCTGAGAAGGTGTGCTGGTTGTACACTCAGAAAACCAAGCGGCAGGGATGGGGGAGGCAATAAGTCACAGCGACCGCACTTGCCAAACACCTGGTCACCTGAGCGGCTCAGATCTGGGAAGGGCATAAAATGCAGGCCCAACAGAGTCTGCACCTCTGAGGACTGCCCGAGTGCCTGAACCTTAGCAGCTTAGACCTAGGAAGTGCATGGAGCCCAGGGCCAGCCTCAGACGGTTCCCAGCGGAGCAACCTAGAGCTTGAGCAGTGTAGACAGGAAAAGCACGCACGCTGTGAGCGGGGGCAAACCCAGTGTGGCGGAGACACTGCGAGCACACACCAGTGTTATTTGTTTGCAGCGTCCCTCCTTCCCCACAGCGCGAATGAACAAGTCAGCCTAAAAAAGTGTCCACCACCGCCCCCTTGCACCAGGGCAGAAATTAGACACTGAAGAGACCAACAAACAGAAGCTAAAACAGAGGGAACCACCTTGGAAGTGAGAGATGGAGAAGTCTTGAGGCTACTGTAAGAATAAGACTGAAAACCAGAGGCAGAAGGCTTAAGTCCACATCCTGAGAACACTAGAGAACTCCTGACTCCAGGGAACATTAATCAATAGGAGCTCATCAAACGCCTCCATACCTACACTGAAACCAAACACCACCCAAGGGCCAACAAGTTCCAGAACAAGACATACCATGCAAATTCTTCAGCAATATAGGAACATAGCCCTGAGCTTCAATATACAAGCTGCCCAAAGTCACTCCAAACCCACTGACATCTCATAATTCATTACTGGACACTTCATTGCATTCCAGAGAGAAGAAATCCAGCTCCACCCACCAGAACACCAACACAAGCTTCCCTAACCAGGAAACCTTGACAAGCTACCTGTCCAACCCCACCCACAGTGAGGAAGCTCCACAATAAAGAGAACTCCACAAACTGCCAGAATACAGAAAGGCCACCCAAACACAGCAATATAAGCAAGATGAAGAGGCAGAGAAATACCCAGCAGGTAAAGGAACAGGATAAATGCCCACCAACCCAAACAAAAGAGGAAGAGATAGGGAATCTACCTGGTAAAGAATTACAAATAATGATAGTGAAAATGATCCAAAATCTTGAAAACAAAATGGAGTTACAGATAAATAGCCTGGAGACAAGGATTGAGAAGATGCAAGAAAGGTTTAACAAGGACCTAGAAGAAATAAAAGAGTCAATATATAATGAATAATGCAATAAATGAGATAAAAAACATTCTGGAGGGAAGCAACAGTAGAATAATGGAGGCAGAAGATAGGATAAGTGAGGTAGAAGATAGAATGGTAGAGATAAATGAAACAGAGAGGAAGAAAGAAAAATGAATTAAGAGAAATGAGGACAATCTCAGAGACCTCTGGGACAATGTCAAATGCCCCAACATTCGAATCATAGGAGTCCCAGAAGAAGAAGACAAAAAGAAAATACTTGAGAGAAAAGAGCTGAAAACGTCCCTAAAATGGGGAAGGAAATAATCACCCAAGTCCAAGAAACCCAGAGAGTTCCAAACAGGATAAACCCAAGGTGAAACACCCCAAGACACATATTAATCAAATTAACAAAGATCAAACACAAAGAACAAATATTAAAAGCAGCAAGGTAAAAACAACAAATAACACTCAAAGGGATTCCCATAAGGATAACAGCTGATCTTTCAATAGAAACTCTTCAGGCCAGGTAGAAATGGCAGGACATACTTAAAGTGATGAAAGAAAATAACCTACAGCCCAGACTACTGTGCCCAGCAAGGATCTCATTCAAATATGAAGGAGAAATCAAAAGCTTTACAGACAGCACCACCAAACCAGCTCTCCAACAAATGATAAAGGATCTTCTCTAGGCAGGAAACACAGAAAGGGTGCATAAACTGGAACCCAAAACAATAAAATAAATGGCAACGGGATCATACTTATCAATAATTACCTTAAATGTAAATGGGTTGAATGCCCCAACCAAAAGACAAAAACTGGCTGAATGGATACAAAAACAAGACCCCTATATATGTTGTCTACAAGAGACCCACCTTGAAACAAGGGACACATACAGACTGAAAGTGAAGGGCTGGGAAAAGATATTCCATGCAAATAGAGACCAAAAGAAAGCAGGAGTAACAATACTCATATCAGATAAATAGACTTTAAAACAAAGGCTGTGAAAAGAGACAAAGAAGGCCACTACATAATGATCAAAGGATCAATCCAAGAAGAAGATATAACAATTATAAATATATATGCACCCAACATAGGAGCACCACAACATGCAAGACAAATGCTAATAAGTATGAAAGGGGAAATTAACAATAATACAATAATAGTGGGAGACTTTAATACCCCACTCACACCTATGGATAGATCAACTAAACAGAAAATTAACAAGGAAACACAAACTTTAAAAGATACAATAGACCAGTTAGACCTAATTGATATCTATAGGACATTTCACCCCAAAGCAACGAATTTCAACTTTTTCTCAAGTGCACATGGAACCTTCTCCAGGATAGATCACATCATGGGCCATAAATCTAGCCTTGGTAAATTCAAAAAAATTGAAATCATTCCAAGCATCTTTTCTGACCACAATGCAGTAAGATTAGATCTCAATTACAGGAGAAAAACTATTAAAAATTCCAACATATGGAGGCTGAACAACACTCTGCTGAATAAACAACAAATCATAGAAGAAATAAAAAAAGAAATAAAAATATGCACAGAAATGAATGAAAATGAAAACACAACAACCCAAAACCTGTGGGACACTGTAAAAGCAGTGCTAAGGGGAAAGTTCACAGCAATACAGGCTTACCTCAAGAAACAAGAAAAAAGTCAAATAAATAACCTAACTCTACACCTAAAGCAACTAGAAAAGGAAGAAATGGAGAACCCCAGGGTTAGTAGAAGGAAAGAAATCTTAAAAATTAGGGCAGAAATAAAGGAAAAAGAAACAAAAGAGACCATAGCAAAAATCAACAAAGCCAAAAGCTGGTTCTTTGAAAGGATAAATGAAATTGACAAACCATTAGCCAGACTCATCAAGAAACAAAGGGAGAAAAATCAAATCAATAAAATTAGAAATGAAAATGGAGAGATCATAAGAGACAACACAGAAATACAAAGGATCATAAGAGACTACAATCAGCAATTATATGCCAATAAAATGGACAACTGGAAGAAATGGACAAATTATTAGAAAACTACAACTTTCCAAAACTGAACCAGGAAGAAATAGAAAATCTTAACAAACCCATCACAAGCAAGGAAATTGAAACTGTAATCAGAAATCTTCCAGCAAACAAAAGCCCAGGTCTGGACAGCTTCACAACTGAATTCTACCAAAAATTTAGAGAAGAGCTAACACCTATCCTACTCCAACTCTTCCAGACAATTGCAGAGGAAGGTAAACTTCCAAACTCATTCTATGAGGTCATCATCACCCTAATACCAAAACCTGAAAAAGATGCCATACAAAAAAAGAAAACTACAGAGTCCAAAAGACTGTTCTATACTCTGTAGGAGAGGGAGAGGGTGGGATGATTCAGGAGAATGTCACTGAAACATATATAATATCATATATGAAACGAGTTGCCAGCCCAGGCTCAATGCATGATACTGGATGCTTGGGGCTGGTGCAGTAGGACGACCCAGAGGGATGGTATGGGGAGCGAGGAGGGAGGGGGTTTCAGGATGGGGAACACGTGTATACCTGTGGCAGATACATATTGATGTATGGCAAAACCAATACAATATTGTAAAGTAATTAACCTTCAATTAAAATAAATGAATTTATTTATTTTTTTTAAAAGGAAACTAAAGGCCAATATCACTGATGAACATAGAGGCAAAAATCCTCAACAAAATTCTAGCAATCAGAAACCAAAAACATATTAAAAAGATCATACATCATGATCCCAGGGATGCAAGGATTCTTCAATATCTGCAAATAAATGAATGTAACACACACACTAACAAGTTGAAAAATAAAAGCCATGTGATTATCTCAATAGATGCAGCAAAAGCTTCTGACAAAATTCAATATCCATTTATGATACAAACCCTCCAGAAAGAAGAATAGAAGGAACATACCTCAACATAATAAAGCTATACATGACAATCCCACAGCAAACATTATCCTCAACTGTGAAAAAAGGAAAGCATTTCCCCTCAAGTCAGGAACAAGACAAGGGTGCCCACTCTCACCACTACTATTCAACATAGTTTTGGAAGTTTTGGCCACAGCAATTAGAGCAGAAAAAGAAATAAAAGGAATCCAAATTGGAAAAGAAGAAGTAAAACTCTCACTGCTTGCAGGTGACATGATCCTCTACATAGAAAACCCTAAAGACTCCACCAGAAAAGTACTAGAGCTAGTCAATGAATACAGTAAAGTTACAGAATATAAAATCAACACGCAGAAATCCCTTGCATTCCTGTACACTAATTATGAGAAAATAGAAAGAGAAATTAAGGAAACAATTGCATTCACCATTGCTACGAAAAGAGTAAAATACTTAGGAATATATCTACCTAAGGAAACAAAAGACCTATATATAGAAAACTATAAAACACTGGTGAAAGAAATCAAAGAGGACACTAATAGATGGAGAAATATACCATGTTCATGGATCAGAAGAATCAATATAGTGAAAATGAGTACTACTCAAAGGAATCTATAGATTCAATGCAATCCCTATCAAGCTACCAACGGTATTTTTCATGGAGCTAGAGCAAATAATTTCACAATTTGTATGGAAATACAAAAAACCTTGAATTGCCAAAGCAATTTTGAGAAGGAAGAATGGAACTGGAGGAATCAACCTGCCTGACTTCAGGCTCTCTACAAAGCCACAGTCATCAAGACAGTATGGTACTGGCACAAAGACAGACATATAGATCAATGGAACAAAATAGAAAGCCCAGAGATAAATCCACACACCTATGGACACCTTATCTTTGACAAATGAGGCAAGAACATACAATGGGGCAAAGACAATCTCTTTAACAAGTGGTGCTGGGAAAACTGGTCAACCACTTGTAAAAGAATGAAACTAGAACACTTTCTAACACTATACACACAAAAAAAACTCAAAATGGATTAAAGATCTAAATGTAAGACAAGAAAATATAAAACTCCTAGAGGAAAACATAGGCAAAACACTCTCCAATATAAATCACAGCAGGATCCTCTATGACCCCCCTCCCAGAATATTGGAAATAAAAGCAAAAATAAGTAGGACCTAGTTAAAATTAAAAGCTTCTGCACAACAAAGGAAACTATAAGCAAGGTGAAAGACAGCCTTCAGAATGGGAGAAAATAATAGCAAATGAAGCAACAGACAAAGAATCTCAAAACTATACAAGTAACTCCTGCAGCTCAATTCCAGAAAAATAAACAACCCAATCAAAAAATGGGCCAAAGAACTAAACAGACATTTCTCCAAAGAAGACATACAGATGGCTAACAAACACATGAAAAGATGCTCAACATCACTCATTATCAGAGAAATGCAAATCAAAACCACAATGAGGTACCATTTCAAGCCAGTCAGGATGGCTGCGATCCAATAAATGCTGGAGAGGATGTGGAGAAAAGGGAACCCTCTTACATTGTTGGTGGGAATGGAAACTAGTACAGCCACTATGGAGAACAGTGTGGGGATTCCTTAAAAAACTAGAAATACAATTGCCGTCAGTTCAGTTCAGTCGCACAGTCATGTCCAACTCTTTGCAATGCCAGAATTGCAGCCCGCCAGGCCTCCTTGTCCATCACCAACTCCCGGAGTTCATTCAAACTCACGTCCATCGAGTCGGTGATGCCATCCAGGCATCTCATCCTCTGTTGTCCCCTTCTCCTCCTGCCCCCAATCCTCTAGCATCAGAGTCTTTTCCAATGAATCAACACTTCGCATGAGGTGGCCAAAGTATTGGAGTTTCAGCTTTAGCATCATTCCTTCCAAAGAACACCCAGGACTGATCTCCTTTAGAATGGACTAATTGGATCTCCTTGCAGTCCAAGGGACTCTCAAGAGTCTTCTCCAACACCACAGTTCAAAAGCATCAATTATTTGGTTCTCAGCTTTCTTTGCAGTCCAACTCTCACATCCATACATGAAAACTGGAAAAGCCATGGCCTTAACTAGATGGACCTTTGTTGGCAAAGTAATGTCGCTGCTTTTGAATATGCTATCTAGGATGGTCATAACTTTCCTTCTAAGGAGTAAGCGTCTTTTAATTTCATGGCTGCAGTCACCATCTGCAGTGATTTTGGAGCCCAAAGAGATAAAGTCTGACACTATTTCCACTGTTTCCCCATCTATTTCCCATGAAGTGATGGGACTAGATGCCATGACCTTCGTTTTCTGAATGTTGAGCTTTAAGCCAACCTTTTCACTCTCCTCTTTCACTTTCTTCAAGAGGCTTTTGAGTTCCTCTTCACTTTCTGCCATAAGGGTGGTGTCACCTGCATATCTGAGGTTATTGATATTTCTCCTGGCAATCTTGATTCCAGCTTGTGCTTCTTCCAGCCCAGCATTTCTCATGATGTACTCTGCATATAAGTTAAATAGTCAGGGTGACAATAGACAGCCGTGATGTACTCCTTTTCCTATCTGGAACCAGTATTTTGTTCCATGTCCAGTTCTAACTGTTGCTTCCTGACCTGCATATAGGTTTCTCAAGAGGCAGGTCAGATGGTCTGGTATTCCCATCTCTTTCAGAATTTTCCACAGTTTATTGTGATTCACACAGTCAAAGGCTTTGGCATAGTCAATAAAGCAGAAATAGATGTTTCTCTGGAACTCTCTTGCTTTTTCCATGATCCAGCAGATGTTGGCAATTTGATCTCTGGTTCCTCTGCCTTTTCTAAAACCAGCTTGAACTGCCATATGTCCCAGTGCAGCAATCCCACTTCTGGGCATACACACTGAGGAGACCAGAATTGAAGGAGACACGTGTACCCCAGTGTTCATCCCAACACTGTTTATAATAGCCAGGACATGGAAGCAACCTAGATGTCCATCAGCAGACAAATGGATAAGAAAGCTGTCGTACATATACACAATGGAATATTACTCAGCCATTCAATGAATACATTTGAATCAGTTCTAATGAGGTAGGTGAAACTGGAGCCTATTATACAGAATGAAGCAAGCCAGAAAGAAAAACACCAGTACAGTGTACTAACGCATATGTATGGAATTTAGAAAGACGGTAGCAATAACCCTGTATGTGAGATAGCAAAAGAGACACAGATGTATAGAACAGTCTTTTGGGCTCTGTGGGAGAGGGCAAGGGTGGGATGATTTGGGAGAATGGCACTGAAACATGTATATTATCATAGAGTCCAGGTTCGATGCATGATACAGGATGCTTGGGGCTGGTGCACTGGGTTGATCCAGAGGGATGATATGGGGAGGGATGTGGGAGGGGGGTTCAGGATGGGGAACACATATACACCTGTGGTGGATTCATGTCAATGTATGGCAAAACCAATACAATATTGTAAAGTAATTAGCGTCCAATTAAAATAAATAAATTAAAATTCCCAGAAGCAGAGTTGAGCCATGATGACTAGGGATGTAGAGGTGGGGATAAATCTGGAGATCTTATGGCCAGCATGGTGGCTGTAGACGAAAATACTGTATTGGTCATTGGACAAATGCTAAGAGAATGGATTTAAGGTGCTTTTCTTTACAAGCGAGTGAATACTAAGTGAGAGACAGGTTTATTAGCCTGACTATAGTAGCGGTCATGTACTATATGTGTGGACATCAAATCCTCATGCTATACTCCTTAAATACACACAAATTTTGTTTACAAAAATGAATTCTCTTGATCACATCACTCATCACTGACTGAGAAATGACAGCAACTTTCATTCCAGATGTATATTTTGTTTAGCTGCCAGATATATTTATAGAATGATATATTTTATAACAAACTAGGGCAGTGGCAACCCACTCCAGTACTCTTAACTGGAGAACCCCATGGGTGGAGGAGCCTGGTAGGCTGCAGTCCATTGGGTCGCAAAGAGTCGGACACGACTGAGTGACTTCACTTTCACTTTTCACTTTCATTCATCAGAAAAGGAAATGGCAACCCACTCCAGTGTTCTTGCTTGGAGAAATCCAGGGACGGGGGAGCCTGGTGGGCTGCCGTCTATGGGGTTGCACACAGTTGGACACGATTGAAGTGACTTAGCATCAGCAGCAGCAGCAATGGCATAAAGATTGTCCTTTGACTCTCAGTAGAGGCTGATTGTCAAGGCTAAACCCTGACAAAAACCTCTCCAACACCCTTTGCTTTGGCTTGAAAGAATTATAGAATGATCCTTTTTACACCCAAAATAAAAACACATTTATGTGATGAGACCCCCATCTGTGACATTAAAAATCAGCCAAGCATAACCCTCAGGCTTGAATGGATTATCATTGCTTCACTGCAGGCTGTTAGACAAGTCAACACAGAATCAGTATGTCAAAAAGGGTAATGGGAACCTCCAGGATGTGTGAATCTTTGATCATTTTTTTCTATCTTATTAGACCATGGACATTTATAAATCAGCCCATGGAAAAACAAAAAATGAAGTAAAGCCATCCTTGGTTGCTGGGCTTCATAAACGACAGCCATCAATCCCTACACCTGTTTCAAATTAGATTGCTAAAATAATGTATTCAGACAAACATTGCAATTTGAAAGAGTAGATTTTTAAAAATAAATTATAATGGCTATACAACTAATTTTAGTAAGAATTTCAAATAGCAAAATTAATGCACCCCATATTAGCATTGCTCAGGAAAGCACCTGGTTAGAGCCTGCTCAGAGATGCAACATCAAATTGGATGGTAGTCCAAAGTCTGCCTTCCTCCCTGGTGCCACTTAGACCTTTCTTTCAGGTTTAATAAACAAGCATGTGATGTTTTGTACAAGATTCCAGAGTTTCAGAGTTACTCTTAAGTAAATCTCATCAAAGTGTATTCACAGTGATAATGGCTTCTGTATTTGCCGTTCTCTCTCACTCTCTTCAGTTGGCTATGTACCCCATTTGTTACTCTATCTACCTGCCTACCTTCCTACATCTATCTATCTACCCTGTCTATCATCTATCCATCTATCTCTTCATGTATTTCTACTGCCATCATCTCCATTTACTGATCTCTTTTACCTATCTATTCATCTCGCTCTTTCACCAGTGATATCTTCTTCCTTTCCTTTTTATCTGTTACAGATTATCTAGTGTCTGTATCTATCTGTCTGTCTAGTATATAGTTCCATCATCAATCTATTTCTCCTTGTCACCCAGGGCTCTCGCCTAACTTTTTGACACTCCAGACACTTTTCCCCCTCAATCACAATTTTGGTCAACAAAGCAAGCATTACTTTTATCAGGGCAAAGGATATGTGCTCTACAGAAAGAAGGACACAGTGTTCTATTACATCCATACGTCAGACACAAGCTGCTCTTGTCTAGATGATGTCGACCACCCAAAGTGTTCTTTATTTTAAAACAGACAAGGCTTTGCAAGGTAAATGTAGAGGACAACTTTCTAGCCTCAGAAGGTCTTTTTCATATGTAAATATGAGTAACTACATGAAATCTGTGGACATCACACTGAAAATGTTTATTTTTTGGTGTTCCAGTTATCCTCTAAATAGATCTCATTAACTGCAATCTCCATTTATTTTGCTTATACTGACTTAACCTTTGGTCATTCTGAACACTATAAATATGAGAATAAATACTTGATAGGCTTAACATATAATATGGGTTGATTTCATTTTAAAAGCTGATAATATCTTTGGAGTGATAGCAATTTTGAATTCCATAGAATCCTATAATCAGGGGCTCTCAAATGTACAGAATCATTATTTCAAAAAGCAACTTGATATCATTTGAAATAACAATGGCATTATGGAGCAAAATTATTCTCCAACTGAATATATGCAGTATGCAAGGTCCTAGGGAGTTCCCATTATGCTAAGTAATTCTGTCTTGTGTTTGGTTCAGGTCATCAAGCTTGCCTTTGAGGAGTTTGAGCTAGAAAGAGGTTATGACACCCTAACCGTGGGCGACGCGGAAAAGTAGGGGACACCAGGACCGTCTTGTATGTGTGAGTACATCTTCCCTTGTTTTTTTCTTTCCCGGGATGGGGAGGTGTCTGTGCAGACACGGATGTGGACTGGAGATCCTAGTCAGACTTTCCATTCCCAATCAGAAGTTTACTAGATGCCACATGTGGCTACATTAGTGGCATCCAAATCTGATTTCACATGAGAATTAATTCAGCATTATGTCCTATTAATATCTCTGTCAATGTTTTTCTTTTTATTTCAAATCATTAAGAATATGGCAAAAATTTAGAATATATTGGAAAGCAGAAAGTAGAGGTGATAAGTTTCTCAATTCATCTCCTCCTTATCAATCTCCTTCCACTTATTCTATTATCCATGTTTGGGGAAGTACAAATATTTTCTACAATGAGGCCATGTGTCTTCCCAAAGCCTTGCATTCTGTAGAGCTGCATACTAACTGTAGCAGAGATGGTGGGGAGAAGAGTGGGGGTAACACCCTGCATGTCTGTGGACCTCCCAACCCAGAGTCCTGGGGGATTCTGAAGCAGCCCTGCCAGGTACAGCAGCAGAGTCCCTGCACTTGCTCCACTGCAGCTGGACTCACAGAGGGGTCTGCACTCACAGAGGGGTCTGCACCCACAGAGGGGTCTGCACTCACAGAGGGGTCTGCACCCACAGAGGGGTCTGCACCCACAGAGGGGTCTGCACCCACAGAGGGGTCTGCACTCACAGAGGGGGCTGCACTCACAGAGGGGGCTTGCACCCCTTCACCCTGGATGCTTTCAGCCTCTAGCAGATGCAGGGCTGTAAGGCAAGTCTGGTCAGTTTTTAGCAGGCTTGTTCTTTCAGAATTAAAGCTGTGACCCCAGGGGCATCTTGACTCAGTATCTTCAGCACAACAGGGAAATGTCTCAATAGCCCTTTCCTCTGCGTTTGCAACCTACACAGACAGCTTCCTGCGGGGGCTTCGGAGACACCTAAACCAGAAATTGGTTTCACAAATGAAAGTCATTCTGCAGGATTTTCACCTTTTTTCTCTTAATCTACTTATTCATGGCTGAGGTTTTCTGTTTATTTGAGAGAAAGCTTACCCTTGATAGCTTCAGCTAGGAAACAGTGACAATAGTGGAATAGTAATGGCCGTAATGCCCACTTATTCTCTTACTTACTAGTTACTTATGTGATAATTCATGTTGTAAAAAAAAGTTCTGCAGCTGAATGTCTGTCTATACCTTAAAAATTAATGGGCCTGAATTCTGATGGCTCTGGGGACACTCTGTTCTCCTTTGTTGTGTCTTGGACATACTTTCCAGTCAGTACATATCTTTATCTCATGTTTTATAACTACTACTACTAATAATTAAAGTCATGTTTCATGTTACTGGCCCATGGCCTATGATGATGATTATAATAATAACAGTAGTAATCTCATGGTATTTATTGAGAACATCTTGTGTACTATGCACTGTGCTAATATATATTATCTTCTTTGGCCTTCACCTTAATCCTATAAGTTAGGGGTTAATACTGTCTTCATCATACAAGTGATGAAACCGAGGCTTAGATTTACCCCAATTCACAAACCTGGTGCCTGATCCAGACTTAGTGATTCTGACCGTGTCTGTATTCCTTATCATTGATAACCTTTGGCTTTTCCCCATCCCTCCCATAATTTCCCCTTCCTAAGCAGCTATGCAATAAACTACTTTGTACAAATAGTCATACTGTTTCATGTGCCTTCAGGAAAAACTCTATATAGATTTTCTTCCACCATAGTATATGAAGGTCCTTATTTCCTCTCACTCATCCTCAATGACTAGCCCCCACATTGCATTCATTTATAAAAATTGGATTTCTGCAGGATAAGGCCTGGACATCTATATGTTTGCAGTGTGCCATGTTGACGGCAGGCACACAGCCTGGCACAGGTGTGGAGAGGAACTTCTGGACACCAACTCAGTGCATAGTGATGGGGTCAGGGTGCCAGAGATGGAGTTTCTGGTCAGAGCTTTGCTCTTAACCATCTGTGACCCACTCTGTACCTGTGTTTTCATGGCTACAAAATATGTATAATAAACGTTTCCTGCCTGTGGTAAAGAGCAAAATGAAATAATGCCTGTGAACACACTGGAGAGCAAAGAAATACAACCCACATACGAGATAGCTTTATTATTACCATAGTGTCTAATTTAAGAAGGAGTGTCATTAAAACAAATGAGAAAAGTTTTCAACTAAATGCAAAATATAAAATATAAATGTGGCCAAGTGGCGCCGTATAAAGTCCCTTAGGTCGCCATTAAAGATCTGTGGCTGCGCACCCATTGTTTTCAATGCTATTTGTTGTTAGAGAGCAACAGCAAGCTATGTGTTACGTTGACATAAGTGTTATTAGAACCTCCTCCCAATAGCTCAAATCTATAAATGAAAAACTAAATAGTCAACTGAATCAAAGTGAGATGCCCTTTGGGAAACATAATGTAACAAAGATCAGTTGGGCATTTAATCATTTGTAATAGAGGAAGGCAAAGCCACTGACGTATTTTCTCACACAATTACAGAAAAAGAATGAATGGGGGAATCACAGCTGGTGTCTTCAGATAAACTGGTAATGTTAGGGGATACATCAACAAACATTTTCGAGTACTACTATGTCAGACCTGACATACTGGATTCCTACTATAGAATTTAAAATCTAATTGGAAATGGCAGCAATGCTCAGATGGTTATATACCAGAAAGTATATTGAATCACTGAATCTCCTGATATGTATTTCAAATAAAATTTGGGTTAAGAACCCTTTCTTATGGGTGTCTGATATATACTATGTTGGGCTCAATATTTTATACGTTTCCATTTTTAGGGGGGCTGAGGAATTCTATTCAGATCTTAATTTTAAGGAGAAATTCAGAAACTGAGAGAGCCAACTGGCTCATCCTAAATATAGTTTTCAAAAGCCTAATTTCTGTTAATGGCTTTTTATTTTCTCGTTTCTTGACCCAAAAGGAGAAAAACTGAATATTAGGGGAACTCTTAATAGCTGATTCTTCCCAAGAGGTGGATGCATTTATTCAGGTTACTTTTACAGAATGACAGACTTAAAATTAATTCACTAGGCAAATATCTCTTGAGACCTCTTCAACAATACATCTTGATAACTTTCTCAAATGTAACTGCAGAAGAGCTGTATCCAGAGACATGGTTCTTCAAGACTTTCCTCTGGCCTTTGCAGTGACTAGCAGCCGGTGCATGGGAAATGGCATTCATTTCAGGATGTTCTGAGGATTACCGACATAGATGACAGATTGTAAGTGCCCATCTGTCTAGGGGAGGGATAGTTAGTATCAGGGAAATCTGCGAGCAAGCAGTATTGCCTCTGCCTGACTACTCGTCACTACTCATCCATTAACCAGTAAGGAGACTTTGTTGCTGTTCCATGCCTAAGCCCTGTCTGACTCTTTGCAAGCCCATGCACTGCAGCATGCCAGGCTTCCCTGTCCTTCACCATCTCCTGGAGCTTGCTCAAACTTATGTCCATGGAGTTGGTGATGCCATCCAACCATCTCATCCTCTGTCGTCCCCATTTCCTCCTGCCCTCAATCTTTCTGAGCACCAGGGTCTTTTTCTAGTGAGTCAGGTCTTCACATCAGGTGGCCAAAGGATTGGAGCTTCAACTTCAGCATCTGGCCTTCCAATGAAGATTTAGGGTTGATTTCCTTTAGAATTAACTGGTTTGATCTCCTTGCAGTCCAAAGAACTCTAAGGAGTTTTCTCCATCATCGCAATTCTAAAGCATCAATTCTTGGGTGGTCAGCCTTCTTTTCAGTCCAGTTCTTACCTGTGTATATGACTGTTGGAAAAACCATAGCTTTGCCTTTGTCAGCAAAGCAATGTCTGTTTTTAATACCCTATCTAGATCTGTCATACTTACCCTTCCAAAGAGCAATCATCTCTTAATTTCATGACTGGTCATTGTCTGTAGTGATTTTGAAGCCTAAGAAAATAAAATCTGTCACTGTTTCCACTTTTCCCTCATGTATTTGCCATGAAGTGATTGGACCAGATGCCATTAGTTTTTTGAATATCGAGTTTCAAGTCAACTTTTTCTTCGCCTCTTCCACCCTCATCAAGAGGCTCTTTAGTTCCTCTTCACTTTCTGCGACTAGAATGGTATCATCTGCATATCTGAGATTATTGGTATTTCTCCCAGCAATCGTGATCTCAGCTTGAGGTTCATCCAGCCCAGCCTTTCACATGATGTCCTCTGCATGTAAGTTAAATAAATAGGGTGACAATATACAGCCTTGAAGTTCTCTACTCCCAATTTTGAACTGCTCTGCTGTTTCATGTCTAGTCTAACTATTGCTTCTTGCCCTTCATAGAAGTTTCTCAGAAGGCAGGTCAGGTGGTCTGATATTCCCATGTCTTCAAGAATTTTCCACAGTTTGTTGTGATCCACACAGTCAAAGGTTTAGCCTAGTCAGTGAAGCAGAAGTAGATATCTTCCTGGAATTCCCTTGCCTTTTCTATGATCCAATAAATGTTGGCAATTTGGTCTCTCATTCTTCTGCCTTTTCTAAATCCAGCTTGCACATCTGGAAGTTCTCAATCCAGGTACTGCTAAAGCTCAGTAAAAGATTTTGAGTACTGAAATGAGCATAATTGTATGGTCATTTGAACAGTCTTTGGCATTGTCTTTCTTTGGCTTGGAATGAAAACTGACCTTTTTCAATCCTATGGCCACTGCTGAGTTTTCCAAATTTGGTGACATATTGAGTGCATCACTTTAAAACTCCATCTTTTAGGATTTGTATTAGCTCAGCTATAATTCCATCACATCCACTAGCTTTATACATTGTAATACTTCCTAAGGCCCACTTGACTTCACACTCCAGGATGTCTGGCTCTAGGTGAGTGACCACACAATTGTGGTTATCTGCGTCATTGAGACTTTTGGTATATTTTTCTGTGGTTTCTTGCCACCTCTTCTTAATCTCTTCTGCTTCTATTAGATCCTTACCACTTCTGTCCTTTATCGTGCCTATCCTTACATGAAATGTTCCAATTTTCTTGAAGGGATTTCTAGTCTTTCCCACTCTATTGCTTGTTGTTTCAGTGACTCCATCTCTCATGTGACTGTAACAACCTACCTCTCCTGTTGTCTGCAGGTGCTGGGTGAAGGGGCAAAATTCACTTTTTTATTAAAGAACTTCAAAACAGCTCTAACAAAGCAGACACTGAAAACTGATGTGTGTGCCTGTTTCTTTGGACATTATTACAGAATTCAGTCACAGTACATCTCAATGCTTTGGAGAAAAGCCTGAGCAATTTATAAGACTGCTGCTGCTGCTGCTGCTAAGTCGCTTCAGTCGTGTCTGACTCTGTGACACCATAGACAGCAGCCCACCAGGCTCCGCCATCCCTGGGATTCTCCAGGCAAGAACACTGGAGTGGGTTGCCATTTCCTTCTCCAAGCACATAATGAATCGCCAGTCCAGGTTCAATGCATGATACAGGATGCTCGGAGCTGGTACACTGGGATGACCCAGAGTGATGGTATGGGAGGGAGGTGGGAGGGGGGTTCAGGATGGGGAACACGTGTATACCCATGGTGGATTCGTGAGGATGTATGGCAAAACCAATACAATATTGTAAAGTAATTAGCCTCCAATTAAAATAAATAAATTTATATTAAAAAAAGAGTAAGAACATAAAGGTAGCTACCTAAATTCTCTCTAGGCAAAACCCTATATTAGATAAGAAGTACATTCCTTAGATTCTTAGAACTCTGGAACCTCATGATCAAAACATTTTCTTCATATAGTCTTTCTTATAATGGTGTTGACTTTGAGCATGGATTTGTACAAGACTGCAGATCAGACTCAAATCCTAAACGCTCTATTCTTCATGTGGATTCCATCCATTGCTAGTTTTCCTTCCTCCATCTCTTATGGGGGATCTTTCTTCCTTGAGTTCTTGGAGAAGTATTTATTGAAATTCAGTTGTTGTAGGACACAGAGGTGGGTAAAAGTAAGCTTTGGTGGGCATGGGGAGGTGGTCTGCGGGTGGAGAAGTTCAGAGACTTTCCAACCTTTAACACCACCCTGAGGAGAGTCAGAGAACCTATGTTCTCTGTTCCAACAGCCCTATCATTTGGGAGGTAGCCGGACTCCTGGACACCTGTATTTTAGGTTTGGGAATTTACCTGTTCTGGGGTGTCTGGGAGAGCAAGCTGACCTGGGCCTTTAGGGGCCATGTCTCTGGGGAAACTTCCCACGGAGGAGGAGAAGCCATCAGTCCCAAGGAAACACAGCCCACTGGCAGTGCCTGTGGGAGACGGAGCAAAGCCTGTCCCAGCTCATTTGGGGTCCAGACTCAGGGTCCAGCCTGAGTCCTGTCCCAGATGTTCTGACAGCTACAGCTACAGCATTGACTCACTGCAGCAGTTTTCTCTAAGAAGCTGGAAATGCATGCCCTCCTTGCTGCACTGTTATCCTGCAGAGCTAAGGATCTCTTCGCCAGGATTCATCAGTCAGCTCTAGAACCCAGGAGCTGCCACTATTGATACTTAGCCTGCACGAGAGCCCACACTCCATGGCAAGAGAAACCACTGTAGTGAGAAGCCCACACTGCAGTTAGACAGTAAGCCCCCATAGCCCCCCAGCACCACTAAAAGTAAACAAATAAAAATTAAAAGAAAACAAACAAAAAAACACGAGGGGCGTGCACCTCAAGGGCAGCAAGCTTGGCTCCCCATCTCGTGCTGACCTTGCAACCCAAAAGCATTCAAGTGCAAAATGAAACAGCTACTGAGAAATTGTTTGAGAAAGGCTAAAAGTATGAAGCGAAGAGATGTGATTATATTGCTATAGTTATTATCTCTGCCTTAAAGTAATGAATTATGTGGTGCTCAGAACTGCCTTTGGATGTGACATTTACTAACAGGAAGAAGGAAGAGATCTGGACTGTCATTCTCTGAATCTGTCTGGACCCTCAGTCTCGTGATCTAGAAATTCTATAGCCTGGCCTCCAGGATTGTTAGACAGGAAATCCACTGACACACCCAGGGGTGTTTATAAGCAGTGAGTCACTTCTCTCTGGCTGTTTTCAAGATTTTGGTCTTCATCTTTGGCTTTCAAAAGTTTAATTAAATGTGTCCTAACGTGGATTCATTTGAGTTTATCCTGTTTGAGGTTCACGTGGTTTCTTAGAACTGTAGGTTCTATGTTTCCCCAGATTTGGGGCGCTTCCAGCAATTATTGCTTTACATTCTCTTTCAGCCCCACTCTCTTCTCTCTCCTTGTGGGATTGGGATGATGAGATGCTGGACCTTTGGGTTTTGTCCACAGGTTGCTAGTGTTGCTTCCACTCCGTCTTCTCTCTGCGGTCAGTGAAGGGGATCCTGTCGTCCTTTCTCGAGTTCTCATGTCACTGTGCGTCTCCATTCTGTCTACTATAAGCCCGTCCAGCTACTTTTATTTTATTGTCTATTATTATATTTTTCACTGCTGTACTTTTCACTCCTATGATTTCCAGTTGGGTCTTTTTAATAACTTCTCTTTCTTTGCTTGAATATTCTGTTTTTCATTTGATTGTAGAGAGTTGTAAATGATTGAAGCATTTACATAATGGCCGCTTTAAAATCCTTGTCAGGTAATCTCAACAGCCGATTCATGTCAGGTGTTGTCCGTTGTTTGTCTTTTCTCATTCAAGTTGTCGTTTTCTCAGCTCTTAATGTGATGAGCAGACCCTGGCCGTTTTGTCGATCATGTTGTGATGTACTAGAAATTACATAAACCTCTTATTTCAGCAGACAGTCTCCCTGGTTAGATTTAATATGCAGCTCTTGGCCAACATGTGCAGGCTGGGTTCCAGTGATGGGCTCATTATCAGGGCCTGTAAGGCAGCGGCCCCCAACATTTTTGGCCCCAGGGACAGGTTTTGGTGGAAGACAAGTATTCCATGGACCAGGATGGGGGACATCTTGGGGATGACTCTACACATTGCATTTATTGCTCACTTTATTTTGTCATCATTAAACGAATTCTACCCCAGATCAGCAGGCATCAGGCCCCGGAGGCTGAGGACCCCTGCTCTATGGCAGTGCCCTGCTCCACTTGGCTGGTGCCCGTGGAGCTCACACTAGTCGCTGCCCCTTCCTCCAGCTCATGCCTTGTCCCCTCCACCCCTGTCTCCCATCTCTGGGAGGGGACGGGGGGAGTCTCAGTCTCAGATTTGCAGAGCCAGAATCTTCCTGGGTCGGGCCACTGGTGTGGTGGTCTCGCAGGTTCTCCTGCTTCTGTGTCTTTCCTCAGAAAAGGGAGCCCAGGCCCTTGGGGAGGGGGAGGCTGGCCCTGGACACCTGTGGTTACCAGGCCCTTCACCATCCCCCATACAGGTGATGCTGGTCCACCCGACATCACGAGAGGGACACCAGCTGCATCCTCGAGGGTGGAGCTTGCCTGTGCAAGAGTCAAAGTCAACGAAAAGCTTGCTCTAATTTCACGTTGGTGCCAGTGGGGAGATTTTAACAACTTCAGCATATGTACTGTAGATCCCCAGGTTTAACTTCATGTATAATAGTAATAAAATATCTGTCCTATAAGACCAGAGCCTAAAATGACTTTCCAAAGTCAACTTGAAGCAAAAGCCAGAGTCCTGCCACTCTCCCACTTCTGGCCTCTGTTCTGCTGCTGGACTGGGTGCAGTCACGCAGTCATGTCCAATTCTTTGCGGCCCCATGCACTGTAGCCCGCCAGGCTCCTATGTCCATGGGATTATCCTAGCAAGAATACTGGAGTCGTTGACATTTCCTCTTCCTGTTCTGGTGCATATCGTGTAAATAGATGCGTTACCTGTAGGTCCCCTGTGTGAGGAGCCAGTGGGATGCTGTGGGTTGGAGAACCTGGAACTCTGATCAGGGCTGCCTTCAGGCGGATTTGCCCTCAGGATCTGGTCAGAAAGGCTCTTAACGATGTGCCACCTGTCCATCCTAAAGGAGATCAGTCCTGAATATCCATTGGAAGCACTGACGCTGAAGCTGAGACTCCAATACTTTGGCCACCTAATGCAAAGAACTGACTCATTTGAAAAGACCATGATGTGGGGAAAGATTGAAGGTGGGAGGAGAAGAGGATGACAGAGGATGAGATGGTCAGATGACATCACCGACTCAATGGACATGAGTTTGAGTAAACTCTGGGAGTTGGTGATGGACAGGGAGGCCTGCCACGCTGCAGTCCATGGGGTCGCAAAGAGTCAAACACGACTGAGTGACTGAACTGAAATGAACTGAACCTCAGAGTACAAACGTATGGTTCCAAGATCCCCTCTTCCTCGTTTGTTTAATGATGATGTCAACTTATGATACACTCTGCCTTATTTTCTGAGAATTTGTATTAGAGCATCTCTGACTCTCCCTGAAGGCATTTTACTCCATCCCAGAGGGAGGGAGGTACTTGTCAGATGCTACAAAAACCACACACTGTGTCTTAGCTTCTCCCTATTTATCTCTGGCACATTGTATCAACCCAATCAAGGCAAATAGTCAACTACAATGTATATTCTAAATTGCTCTGTATTTCCTATACTTTATCCAGATATTCTGAAATTTATTCATGTTAAAAAACTGCAAAGCTTCAAAACAGGTCAGTTTTAGGCCAGGTTGTAACTTGTAACGTTTACTTGTAAAGGTTCCCCACAACCCTTTCCTTTCAGGTACCTGGCAGTACATTGCAGGTGTGATGTGTTCCAGGTGTTACTTTGCATCAGATTCATGTTTTGATAGCTTTGTGGCATGCTCAGAGTTTTGTTTTGTAATTTTTATTATTTTTCACTTAGTTAGTGTTGGCTGTGCTTGGTCCCCGTTGCTGCGCACAAGCTTTCTCTGGTTTTGGCAGGCTGGGGCTCCTCTCTAGCTGTGGAGTGTGGGCTTCTCATTGCAGCGGCTTCTCTTGTTGTGGAGCACAGACTCTAGGCGCATGGGCTCAGTAGGTGCAGTACTTGGGCTTAGTTGTCCTGCAGCTATGAAATCTTCCCTAACCAGGGATTGAACCCATGTCTCCTAGACCTCAAGGAAGTTAGCTCAGATTTATTTTTTTAATCTCTAGGTTTGAGAAAATGATTTCTTTAGTGAATATACAGTAAAATAGACTTTTTTGGAGCACAGATCTATAAATATAAATAAACCGGCAAAGTCAGGATACAGAAGGGGCTTGTCACCTCTCAAAACTGTGCTGTCTCTCTGCAGCCACACCTTCTCCCACCTTGCATCTTGACCCCCTGATTTGTTCTCCCTCATTAAACTTTGTCTTCTTGAGAATATCGCATAAATAGAATTGTACGCTATGTGTTCTTTGAGACTGCAAGTGGGGATATGACATGGTACAGCCATTCTGGAAAACAGGTTGGCAGTTTCATATAGTCAAATATTTATTTATCATATAATCCTGCAATCCCACTCCTAGGTGGGATTTATCATAAAGAAATAAAATCTGCCATGCATGAATAGAGTTAACTCTATTCCTAATTGTGAAACTGTGAACAACATAAATGTCCTTGGATAGGTAAGTAAATAAACATACCTTGGTCTTACAAGGAAGTTCTATTCATCAGTATCAAACAAACTACAAATTCCACATGACATGGGAATTCTATGGTGCTGTGCTGAGTGAATGGAGAAGGCAATGGCACCCCACTCCAGTACTCTTGCTTGGAAAATCCCACGGACAGAGGAGCCTGGTGGGCTGTAGTCCATGGGGTCGCTAAGAGTTGGACACCACTGAGTGAATTTACTTTCAGTTTTCACTTTCATGCATTGGAGAAGGAAATGGCAACCCACGCCAGTGTTCTTGCCTGGAGAGTCCCAGGGACAGGGGAGCCTGGTGGGCTGCCATCTATGGGGTTGTACAGAGTCAGACACGACTAAAGCGACTTAGCAGCAGCAGCAGCAGTGCTGAGTGAAAATTGTCAGTTTGAGTTTATACTTCCTTTCCAGAAAACATATTTCATGTATTAAAATATGAAGGTAGAAATGTTGACTCCTTCAACTTGGACCGAAAAGACCTGTTCAGAAATGAGACGGCTTTCATATACAGTGTAATATTAGCAGCAAAGAAAGCATCGTGAAATTATTGCCACATGTGTTAGTTGACTCTTTGTGGCTCCATGGACTGTAGGCTATCAGCCTCCTTTGTCTGTGGAATTATCCAGGCAAGAATACTGGAATGGGTAGCTATTCCCTTCTCCAAGGGATCTTTCCAACCCAGGGATTGAACCTGGGTCTCCTGCCTTGCAGGCAGGTTCTTTTTGATCTGAGCCACCAGAGAAGTCCTTTATTGTCTCATGAGAATGTTACTCACTCAGCTGTGTCCAGTTCTTTGCAACTTGTGGACGGTAGCCCTCCAGGACCCAGGTTTCTCTGTCCATGGAATTCTCCAGGCAAGAATACTGCAGTGGGTTGTCATTCCCTTTTCCAGGGGATCTTCCCGACTCAGAGATAGAACCCAGGTCTCCCACGTTACAGACATATTGTTTACCATCTGAGCCATCAGTGAAATTTAGAGAACAATGACTCCTTTTCATGTGAAAGAATTTAGCTGTTCTCTTGATAGCAGTGCACTCTGGTTGTAGGAAAGGAACAAACACACAATCAAAAGTCATTTTCTTCCTTTTGGGTTAATGATTCAATGTGCTGGGACTTATATTCAAAGAAACTGCTGATTTCTCTGACTATAAGTCTTTCAGGTCAGCACTGATCCTATTGCACAGAGGCATGTCAGACTACTGAGGTTACCATGGCTCCACCAGGGCTGAACTCTATCAAGAAGACAAGAAATGTTTAGGTCTAAAAGATCCCTCTAAGGTAGTTTCATATCATCATTTCCCGGAAGAAGAAACTGACATAGATGTAAGATAATGTAGCTAAAATCACAGGGTAAATTAAAGGCATAGCTTCAGCAGAACCTCAGATGCCAAGTCTTTGGTATGCTAAGATCGAATGAAGATTTAAATCTTTAGTGGGAGATATTTCTATGAAATTTAAATATGAAGAAATTTAATAAATTTTAATAGGGATTCATTTATATTTTTTTCATGTATGCAGTTATTTAAAGCAATGGTGCATTTTATATGCAAGAGTCTGGGGGCTGAAAAGGTCAGGTGACATAAACTTGCACTCAAAGTTTAGAATTTGGAAGGAGGAGGAGGAAGTATTAATAGATGCCTGTGATACCTTTGTGAAGTGTCTGCAGTGTACTATTCTACAATGACCTGGAGAAGAATAAAAAAAAAAAAAACCTGCTTCACCTAAGGGAGTTAAGAAATGTGAAGTGAGAATTTCCAAAGTCTATAAGAACTCCTGCTTCCTATCCAGGGAGCATAGGCACTCTGGGCAGTGATTTCAGTATTTACCAAAATCCTGGAGGCCTAGAAGTGCTGATATTTTTAGAGAATTGTTAAAAATGCCAATATGACTGGAGCAACAGGTTAAGAATTCTGAGATGGAAGGAGAGGGCGGTCGGCAGCCAGACAGCTCCAATATGATGGCTTTTTTCCCAAAAGACAATTTTTTAAAAGTTAAATTTATTTATTTTAATTGGAGGCTGATTACAATATTGTGTTGGTTTTGCCATACATCAACATGAATCCGCCACGGGTGTACATGTGTTCCCCATCCTGAAGCCCCCTCCCTCCTCCCTCCCGGTACCATCCCTCCAGGGCATCCCAGTGCACCAGCCCCAAGCATCATGCCCTGCGTGGAACCTGGACTGGCAATTCGTTTCTTATATGATATTATACATGTTTCAGTGCCATTCTCCCAAATCATCTCACCCTCTCCCTCTCCCACAGAGTCCAAAAGACTGTTCTGTACATCTGTGTCTCTTTTGATCTCTCGCATATTTCTTTATTAGGAAACTATATTAAAACTGTCTTGTCAAAAGACAATTTTAATATAGTTTCCTAAGAAAGAAGTTGAATATCTTAGTGGTTAGTTAGAATAATCTTATTTTTAAGTTTAATTTAAAACAATCTATATACTAGAAGGTAAATTTTGGATAAAATAAAGCTGTTTTAAAGAAAAGTTCTGGCTTATGTGTTGTGATGGCTGTTAAAATATTTTACCAAAATAGCATTTATTTTACTTTTCAATTATAAATTGTTGAAAGAAAAAAAATCCTGTTTTCAACAAACAGTTGCAGAGGGTAATAATATTTGCTTCTTTATTCTAAACATACATTTCTGTCAGTACTAGCAAACTAAAATACTTCTGGGGGAGAAAAAGAGGAACAAAAAGGGAAGTATTTTGTTTTAAATAATTAGAAAATAATTTTGTAAAATTTAAAAAAACATAAAATACTTTCTGAATGGTTAAGTAATTGGTAACTTTGCTAAATAATTAATTTAAAAATCAATGATTAAAAAATAATAATAAATGATTGTATCAAGCCATTTTCAATAATTTTCATAAACACAGAAATCACTTAAGTATCAGGATTAAATTTGAAAACTAAAGTAATTCACAGCATCTTAATTTAATTTTGATTGAAGGAACTTTGTAGTATAGCAGTATACATGCTTAGTTTTATATGCAGACCAACATAAAACTCCATTAAAATGAAGTCCAGTATAGAAATAAAATAAATTCAAAGTATTTGCACTCAGATATTCCTAAAGTGATTAATTTGGCATTATACATCTTTTCAGTGTGTGAACATTTTCTACAAGATAATTGCATTTTAAGAAACTTAACATTAAGTCAAGTGTCAGGGCCGAGGGGTGGAAGTGGTACCAGAACCAGGAGGATAAGTCAGGAGGCTACTTCATTGATGTTGACAGGAGATACTCAGACTGAGAAGGTGGAGACAGAAAGCAGGAAACGGTGAAAGGAATGTGGAAGAGGTGAAATTAGTGTGACTCGTTGATGGCGTGTGTAGATACAGACACTTGTTGTCTCTGAATTGTGGCAGAAGAGGGCATAAGCAGTGAGAAACCAACAACCTTGAAAAGAAGCCTGAAGTCCTTCCAAAGACTGACTAAATCAAGGTGGTTACTCTCACTGCCAGGAGAAAATTAAATTTTCCAAGAAGATAAAAGCACAGCTTCTACCATGGCTTATTACCAAGTCTAGCATTCAACCAAAGGGTCTGGAACTAACCCCACAGTGACCCGAAATCAAGAGACAGAAAATAGAAAAAGAAAAGGACATCTAAATAGTATACTTGTCACTCAGGGACTTTGATAATTATGTTTTATGTATTTCAGAATATAAATGATCAAGAATTTTTCCAGAAATCTGGAATTCATAACAACAGATCAAATGGAAGTTTTAAGAATTTTTAAATACATCTGAAATAAAGAACTCAATAGATACGGCCTGAGCTGGACGGGTGAATAGTAGAAAATATTCAACCTGAAGCAGAAGAAGATGTACAGAAGATACATGTGTAATTGGAACTGAAGCAGAGAAAGAAGAGAAAATGGGACGTAACTAATATTTGAAGACATTGTCATGAAGGATTTTCCAATGTTAACAACAGACATCAGGATAAAGCCTCAAGAAGTTCTACAAGACGTTTGGCATAATACAAGGGAAACCTCAGCCTGGCACATTATAATAAATTTGCTGAAAAACAGGAAAAAATCTTACAGGTAGCATATGCAATTAAGTTTTATTTTCAACGGGGCAAATATAAGATTGATAGATGTATTCTCAATATAAATAAAAGAAGTAAAAAGACAAAAGAATGGTATCTTTGTAGTTTTGGGGAAAAGAAACAAGCTGTTAAAGAGACAGTAAAAACATTGGCTAATCAAAAAAGCAAGAACACCCAGAAATATGAGCTTTCATTTACTAGTAATTATATTCTAAATAAAAGTCTAAAATCTCTGGATAAGAATAATGCAAATGAAATAAAAATTGAGAAAATATGAAACAAATATTTGACGCTTATAAGAGACAAATGTGAAATGTTTATGTACATAGAATAGTTGAAAGCAAAAGGCTGGACAGAGATACTTCCTGGAAGGGCTGAGCAACAGAAGAAAGAATAGTACAGCTTTCTAAGTCAGAGCAGACACCCATGCTCACTGCCATTTTTGGTATGTTTCATGTGAATAAAATCTAGGCACAGGGAAGGGAAAGCAGTCTGTCTTCAAACAAGCACATAGAGCAGCATGTATGGGTTGAATCTTCAGAAAGAAGCATGTGTTCCACGCCTGCGCGTCTCTCGCTGAAACCCTTCTCTCATCCGAGTGACACTGAGGACCTGCACGTGTAATAACCATTGCTCATCTTCCTCCGAGGAGCCGAGCTCTTGAGAGGGCAGTGTTGACCCCCGTGGTGTGATCCACGGGGCGGGCCATGTGCTCCTACCCCCAAAACAACTTTGCTGACAGTGGGGCTTCCTCTCTGATTGCAGACGTTGGTTTTGGCTGAATTGACTTTTTTTTCCTTACACCTTTTCCCTTTCCGCATGCTTTTCCGTCCGCACGTTGACTTCAGTCAATGAATTTAGTGTTTCCTCTCGCAGGCTGATGGCAGCCGCTGTGTGACTGTTCTGTTAACACGCGATGAATGCTTCACGGAAACTTCTGTTCGCTGTGACCTGGGCGTTAATATGCAGAAGGGACCTTCAGTGCATCTGCCAAATCCGTCAACTGTGTGCGCTCTTCTGCTCAGTATTCTAACGTCCCGCCACCTTTGAGTTCCTCTGTGTGTGTGTGTGTGTGTCCCCTAGCTTTGTTTAGAGCAGGTTTATTTTCAGAGCAAAACTAAGAGGGAGGTACAGAGCTTTCCACACCACCATGTGGACATGCACAGCCCCCTGCCCCCACCATTTTTAAGATCCCACACGAAGTGCTCCATTTTTTTTTTTTAACCGAAGATGAACACATCTTTGTGGACACATCATTACCCAACTTCATGGTTTACATTAGAATTCACTCTCAATGCTGAAGTCTGTGGGTTTGGACAAATGTACAGTGACATGTAGCCATCATTACAGTATCCATCATGTATCTGTAATATATCCATTATTACAGTATCATGAAGAGTAGCTTTACTACCTTAAAAATTCCCCATGCTGCACCTGTTCATCCCTCCCACTTCCCAGACCCTGTCAACGACTGAATTTTTTTTTAACTGTCTCCATAGTTTGGCCTTTTCCAGAAAGTCCTAGAGTTGGACTCATACTGTATGCAGCCTTTTCAGGTTGCTTTCTGTCACTTAGTCAATGTGTTCATGTTTCCTCCCTGTCATTCCATGGCTTGGTATTTATCTTCAGTGCTCAAGAAGAGTCCATCCTAAGGTATAATTTTTAAAGGCATTTTGTGGTAAAGGTACATAAAAATTCCAGACTGTGCAAGCCACGCATTATGTGAATGAACCAGAATTTTCTTGGCTTAGACAAGCTTCCATGTTCATGGTGTGATGTTGTCCCTCATCCAGCAGGAAGGGATATCTGTCCACCACAGAGGGTTACCAAACCTCCCAGTTTGTCCAATGCTGCCCACATTTGAGCATGGAAAATTCTGCACACCTTGTACAGGCAGCAGTGATCAAAACCATCACCTTGTGAAGTCGCTCAGTCATGTCCGACTCTTTGCTACCCTGCGGAGTATAGCCCACCAGGCTCCTCTGTCCATGGGATTTTCCAGGCAAGAATACTGGAGTGGGTTGCCATTTCCTTCTCCAGGGGATCTTCCTAACCCAGGAGTCAAACCCAGGTCTCCCGCATTGCAGGCATATACTTTAACCTCTGAGCCATGCAAAAGGCAAAGTGGTTGTCTGAGGAGGACTTAATAATAGCTGAGAAAAGAAGAGAAGTGAACGGCAAAGAAGAAAAGGAAAGATATACCCATTTGAATGCAGAGTTCCAAAGAATAGCAAGGAGAGATAAGAAAGCCTTTAAGTGAACAATGCACAGAAATAGAGGAAAACAATAAAACGGGAAAGATTAGAGATGTCTTCAAAAAAATTAGAGATACCAAGGGAACATTTCATGCAAAGATGGGCTCGATAAAGGACAGAAATGGTATGGAGCTAACAGAAGCAGACAATATTAAGAAGAGGTGGCAAGAATACACAGAAGGGCTATACAAAAAAGATCTTAATGACCCACAGAACCACAATGGTGCGATCACTCACCTAGAGCCAGACATCCTGGGATGTGAAGTCAAGTGGGCCTTAGAAAGTATTACTATGAACAAAGCTAGTGGAGGTAAGGAATTCCAGCTGAGCTATTTCAAATCCTGAAAGGTGATGCTGTGAAAGTGCTGCACTCAATATGCCAGCAAATTTGAAAAACTCAACAGTGGCCACAAGACTAGAAAAGGTCAGTTTTCATTGTAATCCCAAAGAAAGCCAATGAAAAAGAATGTTCAAACTACTGCACAATTGCACTTATCTCACACACTAGCAAAGTAATGCTCAAATTTTTCCAAGTCAGGCTTCAACTGTATGTGAACTGAGAACTTCTAGATGTGCAAGCTAGATTTAGAAAAGGCAGAGGCTGCGATCCAAAAGTCTACAAGCAATAAATGCTGGAGAGGGTGTGGAGAAAAGGGAACCCTCTTACACTGTTGGTGGGAATGCAAACTAGTACAGCCACTATGGAGAACAGTGCAGAGATTCATTAAAAAACTGGAAATAGAACTGCCTTATGACCCAGCAATCCCACTGCTGGGCATACACACTGAGGAAACCAGAATTGAAAGAGACACATGTACCCCAGTGTTCATCACAGCACTGTTTGTAATAGCCAGGACATGGGAGCAACTTAGATGTCCATCAGCAGATGAATGGATAAGAAAGCTGTGGTACATATACACAATGGAGTATTACTCAGACATTAAAAAGAATACATTTGAATCAGTTCTAATGAGGTGGATGAAACTGGAGCCTATTTTACAGAATGAAGCAAGCCAGAAAGAAAAACACCCAATACAGTATACTAACACATATATATGGAATTTAGAAAGAGGGTAATGATAACCCTGTATGCGAGACAGCAAAAGAGACACAGATGTATAGAACAGTCTTTTGGACTCTATGGGAGAGGGCGAGGGTGGGATGATTTGGGAGAATGGCATTGAAACATGTATGATATCATATATGAAGTGAATAGCCAGTCCAGGTTCGATGCATGATACTGGATGCTTGGGGCTGGTGCACTGAGACGACCCAGAGGGATGGTACAGCAAGGGAGGAGGGAGGCGGGTTCAGGATGCAGAACACGTGTATACCTATGGCGGATTCATGTTGATGTATGGCAAAACCAATACAATATTGTAAAATAATTAACCTCCAATTAAAATAAATAAATTTATATTTAAAAAATAAAATTAAAGAATAAAGCAAAACAGAAAGAAAAAAAAAAAGAAAAAGAAAGGGCAGAGGAACCAGCAATCAAATTGCCAACATTCCCTGGATCATAGAAAAAGCAAAAGAATTTCAGGAAAACATCTGATTCCTTGACTATGCTAAAGCCTTTGACTGTGTGGATCACAACAAACTGTGGAAAATTCTTCAAGAGATGGGAATACCAGACCACCTGACCTGCTTCCTGAGAAACCTGTGTGCAGGTCAAGAAGCAACAGTTAGACTGGACATGTGGCAACAGACTGGGTCTAAGTTGGGAAAGGAGTACATCAAGGCTGTATATTGTCACCCTGCTCATTTAACTTATATGCAGATTATGTATGTAGGTGTGTGCTTTGTCACTCAGTCACGTCCGACTCTTTGTAGAGTATATCACGCAAAATACCAGGCTGGATGAAGCACAAGCTGGAATCAAGATTGCCAGGAGAAATAACAATAACCTCACATATGGAAAATGACACCCCCCATGTGGCAGAAAGTGAAGAGGAGCTAAAGAACCTCTTAATAAAAGTGAAAGAGGATAGTGGAAAAACTGGCTTAAAACTCACCATTTAGTGAATTAAGATCATGTCATCTGGGCCCATCACTTCAAGGCAAATAGATGGAGAAACAATGGAAACAGTAACAGACTTTATTTTCTTAGGCTCCGAAATCACTGCAGATGGTGACTGCAGCCATGAAATTAAAAGACAGTTGTTTCTTGGAAGAAAAGCTATGACTAACCTAGACAGTGTGTTAAAAATCAGACATTACTTTGCCATCAAAGGTCCATATAGTCAAAGTTATGGTTTTTTCAGTAGTCATGTACGGATGTGAGAGTTGGGTCATAAAGAAGGCTGAGCATTGAAGAACTGATGCTTTCAAACTGCGGTTTTGTAGAAGACTCTTAAGAGTCCCTTGGACTGCAAGGAGATCAGACCAGTCTTAAAGAAAATCAATCTTGAGTATTCATTGGAAGGACTGATGCTGGAGCTGAAACTCCAATACCTTGACCACTTGATGTGAAGAGCTGACTCATTGGAAAAGACCCTGACGCTGGGACAGACTGAAGTCAGGAGGAGAAGGGGATGACAGAGGATAAGATGGTTAGATAGCATCACTGACTCAATGGACATGAGTTAGAGTCAACTCTGGGAGATGTTAGGCTTCCCTGGTGGTGCAGAGGTTAAAGCGTCTGCCTGCAGTGCGGGACACCTGGGTTCGATCCCTGGGTTGGGAAGTTCCCCTGGAGAAGGAAATGGCAACCCACTCCAGTACTCTTGCCTGGAGAATCCCAAGGATGGAGGAGCCTGGTGGGCTACAGTTCATGGGGTCGCAAAGAGTCGGACATGACTGAGTGACTTCACCTTCTGGGAGATGTTAGACAGGGAGGCCTGGCGTGCTGCAGTCCATGGGGTCACAAAGAGTCGGACACAACTGAGCAACTAAACAACAATAAATGAAACTTTCAGTGCCAGACACACAGAAGTGTCATTCACCATATGTGGACTTTTAAAGTCAAAGATACAAGTTCGCAGTTATAAAATAGAATCATTACTGTAAAAGGTCAGTGATATTGTGATTATGAATATAAATTACAAATGGCGATAGATTCTTTGAAGGAGGGTCTTGTATGTATATGGCTTGCCTGTTTAAGCAGGACATCCCACCCAGCCCCATCAAGGTAAAAGTGGAGCTATTTGGTACATTAAACCATGATTTTGGCATTTCTTGTCTCTGCAGACTCACTGGATCCAGTGTTCCTGACCTCATCGTGAGTATGAGCAACCAGATGTGGCTGCACCTACAGTCTGATGACAGCATAGCCTCGCCTGGATTTAAAGCTGTTTACCAAGGTAAGATCCGAACACACTAAAACCCCCTTTCTCACAGAGGGCCAGGGTCATTCTCTACGTTTCAGATATAAATGAGACTGATAAGTGAGAACAATGTTTAAAAACAGGTACTTATTTGCAACTTCCTTAGTTATACTTGTATTTAGAGCTCTTTTTTGCAAGCAGGAAATGTTGACTTCTTGAGAGCTTGGCTGGCCATTATGGTGGCAAATGGAGAGTGACATTAAGAATCATGTGCAAGCGATGGAATTGTCCGTACTTGTAGATCTTGGCGTTTTCTCTCCTCTTGGGAGGAAGCTGCCATGATTAGAACTAAGGGGAACATTTAGAATACAGTATGGATTTCAACGGCATCGGTTCGATGAAGCTTATTATATGCGTCCTCATGCACAAATGTGTGGGTTTTTTAATAGAACACAGGGAAATCTTTACAGAGTTGGGGAGAATCTACTAACAACCTTGCTTTGAGAGTTATGTGTGTGCTTTCTCTGAAGAAGAGAAGGTTCCTTTGGAAGTCGGCTTCATCCCTGAGGAAGTTGGCTTCATCCCTGAGTTGGGGGATGCTGAGAGTTGCTGTAGTGAAGCGGCTACTGTGCAGGTGACCCAGGGCCCTGAGCTCTGGGTGCTACCTGTGTAAACTCTCTGTTCCACCTACAGTCTCTCATTTGGATGTCCTAGGGAACACGTCTGTATTTCTGTGCCTGCGTCAGATCCTAGTTGGGGCACATGGGACCTGTTTTACGGAGCGTGGACTGACTCTCCATCTGCGGTGCGCCAGCTGCAGTAGTGATGTCATGCAGGTTCTAGAGCATGTGGGCTTCAGTAGTTTGCGGCTCGAGGCTTAGGTACTCCGCACCATGTGGGATCTTCGTTTTCTGAGCAGGCCCCTGCGTTGCAAACTGGATTCTTAACCCCTGGGCCACCAGGGAAGTCCCAGAAACATAAATTTTGTCCGGTGCATATTGATAGCTGTCTTTCAAAACTGTTTTTTGAATTTTGAAAAATTTCAAGATGTAAACAGAAGTAGAAAGAATAATGTAATGCACCTGAGGTAACCTGCGTTTTCATGCTTTTGCAAGACCCTCAGATATTCACCTATTGATTCAAGTATTGGCTGGAGGTGAGGACACAGCTACCAAACTCAAGTACCCATCTATATTGTCAGCCTCACCTCAGCCCTGCTTTTTCTCAAGTGTCCTACAACATCTTCTGGGAAATCAGTGATATTTCCTTCTGTTAGACATTCACAAACAGTTCAAGATTCACAGGAATATCGTTATCCAATGACAATATCTTTAAAAACTAAATTATCTCTTCCTTATTCCCACTGAAAACAGAAGAAAGAAAACGAAAATCCTTTCTCACTACCACCCTTCAAAAAACAAAATCAGCAAGCTGCCTTCCGATTTCAGGTTCTCAGAGGTTTAGTCCATGTAACTCCCTTCTCATGCACTTTGGTTCTAAAGGTGACGACGCGGCAGCCAGCCAGCCCTCAGCATGTGTCTCGGGGCATCCCGGGACCCATGGGTCGTCTCTTGATTGCTAGAAATGGTAAAGAACTGAGAGAGAGACAAGTTAGAAGGGGATCCGAGACCAGAAGAGGAAGAGCGGAAATGATCCTCATGATATTCCAACCTCAAGGCATAGCTGTCAGGAAGCACATCTGTTTGGACTGGCAAAAAGATACGCACAGGAAGACAGGCCATTCTACCACAGAGCCTGCCTTTCATGTTCTCTGTGTCAGAAATTACATCGCTTTAACTCAAGAAATAAGCATGTAAGAAGGCTCATGGACATATTAAATTCTTCCTTTGCGTTTATGCAAAATCAAAGCAGTGATGGAGGTACTGCTTGCATCTTCAGCTTAGATCCTTCGTGTATTTAACTAAAAGAAATAATGAAATGTGTCCCCAGAAATGATACGGTGACCTTACTAATATTAATAATGTGTTATAAATTATTATATAAAAGAACTCATTTATAAAACTTTATATGTGTGTGTGTATATATATATGTATATATATATAAGCTGCTATTTACATACACTGTGAGTGAGTGAGTGAAAGTCACTCAGTCGTGTCCAACTCTACGCAACCCCATGGGACTGTAGCCTACCAAGTTTCTCTGTCAATGGGATTTTCCAGGCAAGAATACTGGAGTGGGTTCCATTCCCTTCTCCAGGGGATTATTAAGACCCAGAGATCAAACCTGGATCTCCTGCATTGCACGCAGATTCTTTGCTGTGTAACCAGCAGGGAAGCCCTTGCACATGCTGACATGCTTTCACAAACCATGACTGATTTGAAGTCGTTTTTCACTAAGTTTGAAAAGAGCCTGTTCTCATCTTGAATTCAAGTTATGGTCATGAGAAGCCTTTTCAGGATCGTTTTACACTCTCTTGAAAATACCTTGGCACTGATAGTTGATCAAAATTACCAGGAAATTGCATCTTAAACTTAACAATTTTTACTGACACAGAAAAGATCTACAATTTGAAGGAAACTGCTCATTATAAACCATAATCTAAGACAATGTAAGTATTCAGAATAAAACATTGTCCCACATAACTATTTAAATTTTCAAAATTTTAGATATTTTCCATAAGTTTCAAAATTCTAAGGAAGTAACAAATTTTAAAGAACTGTAATAAAGTAGAAATAGTGGTTATTTTATATGGATCATTTTACTGTTAGGGGACCCATATAAAGAAAGAATTTGTAAGTTATTTTGAGAAAAAGCTAGAAAATTGGCATGGGGGAGATTCAGTTGTGGATATTGAAGACTTTTGCATCTATTAGCAGTTTTGTTTCCATATTGCTAATTATCTGCATGTACATTTTCTTTGATACAGTTTTTTAAACATCTTACTGGCTCCACTGATTACAGAGTTCATTGAAATCTTTGATATGACAAATGTGTGCGTACATATGTAAAAATGAGAAATGCCAATCTGGAGAGCTGGGAGTTTGTTTTATTGCTTTTTATTTTGTGAATTTGAGCAAAGAAACAGTGTGCTCTTGTCTTCCGAATGCTGACTGTTGGGTATTCAGCAGCTGAAAAAAAGCACCTAGTAGTTACTGCTCACCAAGCCAGTAGGGCAAGTAATTCAAAGCATTTCCCAAAGTCAAAACCATAAAGCCGGCCGGTGAGGGTGTCTTGAGCCCATCAGTGAAGGCAGCATAGCAGGGCTATACCCTTGCCATATGAGATGAAGGAGAGTGACCACACTGAAAAGTCCTGTGGTGACTGGAAGCCCCTACAGGAGTGTCCTTATCCGCACACAGTAAAGATTCCGCCTTGCTGGAAGCATGGCTGTGAGGGAGACGTCCTGACTCTTTTTAATGAGAAATGCTCCCAAAAGGTATTTGCAGCCTGTGCGAAGGTGAGGGCTAGAATGAACAGATGATTGCTGAAGACTTCCTGACATTTGGGGTTTTAGAGCTGACCTTTAATTGAACTTCTATGTGACTGCGTTATTTAAGAAAGTGTGCAGAGGTGGAATCCTTTCCACTGACCTGTGCTTGCTCCTGCCTCTGGTAGAATCTAAACACAACTGTCAAATACCAGACGCTCCCCAACAGCAAGTGGCTGTGAATTACTCCCAACAGTTGTAAGACATGTGCCATAAAGACTAGGATAAAGACTTGAGAGAGGAGTGTCAGTCCCAAATTGAGGATCCTTGAACATTAACGAATATAAGTGTTCTCAGTTATAACTGAATATTCCTCCAGGCATCATGATTCAGTTTGATGACCACACAGCATAAGTTAGAATCACATTCAGTCCTAATTAGTACTCTGCTAGCAGCCCTGATAGCCGGTGAATAGCTACAGCCTCAGTTGTGGTGAAAAAGTAGATGGCAGTCAGTCCCCGTGAGAGAGCCAGTCCAAGGCCACTTATTGTTTTTTGACAGAGCAATATTCCATAGTTTATAAGATAATTCAAACAGAGAGATAAGGTAAGATTTGGGGATTTTAAAAGTTGAGAGAATATCATATATCAAAAGAAAAACATCATACAGACTTAGAGAAGATTATACCAAGTGAAGTAAGCCAGATAGAGAAAGACAAATATCATATGATATCACCTATACATGGAATCTAAATAAAGAAGATACAAATGAACTTATTTACAAAAAAAAAAAAAGATTCATAGACACAGAAAACACACTTGTGGTTACCAAAGGGGAAAGGGGATAGAACAGATAAATTAGGAGTTTGGGATTAGCATGTATATATACTAGTATATATTGACATAAAATAGATAACCAACAAGCATCTGCTATGTATATATTTATATATAGGCACATATATATAAACTATATATATATGCATAGTCAGTTTATGCTCACTATGTGTACACCTAAAGTAACATGAGATTATGTCAACTATGCTTCAATTAAAAATAAAGTAGAATCAACAACTTAATTAATTTAAAGAAAAAAAAGATGTCCTTGAAACTATCATTTCCAGAGTGCTATACTAAGCTAGAAATTGGCAATAAAATAAAAACATTTTGTACAGGTGATCATCAAATATATGGTGGTGATTTAGTCACTAAGTTGTGTCTGACTCTTGTGACCCCATGGATTGTAGCCTGCCAGGCTCCTCTGTCCATGGGATTTCCCAGGCAAGAATATTGGAGTGTGTTGCCATTTCCTTCTCCAATCAAATACATAAATAATCACATTATTTGACTGACAATGTAGTTGTCTATCATATGATCAGAAAATATATACCAGTAATCCTTACATGTGTTTCACTTTCTAGGTTTTAACAGTACATGTAAGTAACATTTGTTGTATTAGTTCAGATGTAGGCTGTGAAGCCAGACTACCCAGGACCCTCAGTCACTCAGCTGTGTAACTTAGGGTGAGCTATTTAACCTCCTGTGTGTCAGATTCCTCTTTAAAAATAAAAAGGGGGAGAAAATAATAATGATACTAGTTTCACTGGGCTTCCCAGGTAGCTCAGTGGTAAAGAGTCCGCCCGCCAAGCAGGAGACTAGTTCTGGATCCCTGGGTCAGAAAGACTCCCTGGAGAAGGAAATGGCAACCCACTGCAATATTCTTGCCTGGAGAATCCCATGGATAGAGGCACTGGATGGTCCACAATCCATGGAGTTGAAGTTGAACCAGACTGAGTGACTGAACACATGTGCACAACACGTGCACACACACATACACATACATACATCTGTGTATATAAATGTGTGTATATGGAGAAAGAGAATATGCTGGTAATTAAGAGAAGTATTGGCAAAATATTTTGCAAAGTTTAAAAAGCAATAACTCTTTAGGGAGGTATTCAGGTGTCTGAGAAGGCAGTCTAAGAGAGGTGAAGTTTGTTGTTTAAAACCTTTTTGCATATGAAAATATTTAATTCAAAGTAATCAATTAAAAAACCAAAAAGGAAAAAGATTGTATAAATAATTATAATACAGCTGTGCAAGCAATATTACCCATCCATTATACTATAAAACTTATTATGTGTATATAATATATGACTAATTTTCAAGAAAATTTTTCAAGAAAATTAGAGATACCAAAGGAAAATTTCATGCAAAGTTGGGCACAATTACAGACAGAAATGGTATGGACCTAACAGAAGCAGAAGATATTAAGAAGAGGTGGCAAGAATACACAGAAGAACTGTACAAGATCTTCATAACCCTGATAACCACGACAGTGTGATCATCCACCTAGAGCCAGACATCCTGGAATGTGAAGTCAACTGGGCCTAAGAGAGCATCACTATGTACAAAGCTAGTGGAGGTGATGAAATTCCAGTTGAGCTATTCCAAATCCTAAAAGATGATGCTGTGAAAGTGCTCCACTCAATATGCCAGCAAATTTGGAAAACTCAGCAGTGGCCACCAGACTGGAAAAGGGCAGTTTTTATTCTAATCCCAAGGAAAGGCAATGCCAAAGAATGCTCAAACTACCACACAATTGCATTCATCTCACATGCTAGTAAAGTAATGCTCAAAATTCTCCAAGCCACGTTTCAACAGTACATGAACCATGAACTTCCAGATGTTCAAACTGGTTTTAGAAAAGGCAGAGGAACCAGAGATCAAATTGCCAACATCCATTGGATCATCGAAAAGCCTTAAGAGTTCCAGAAAAAACATCTACTTCTGCTTTATTGGCTATGCCAAAGCCTTTTCCACAACAAACTGTGGAAAATTCTTCAAGAGATGAAAATACCAGACCACCTGACCTGCCTCCTGAGAAATATGTATGCAGGTCAGGAAGCAACAGTTAGAACTGGACATGGAAACAGACTGGTTCCAAATAGGAAAAGGAGTATCTCAAGGCTGTATATTATTATCCTGCTTATTTAACTTATATGCAGGGTACATCATGTGAAATGCCAGGCTGGATGAAGCACAAGCTGGGATCAAGATTGCCGGGAGAAATATCAATAACTTCAGATATGCAGATGACACCACCCTTATGGCAGAAAGTGAAGAGGAACTAAAAAGCCTCTTGATGAAAGTGAGAGAGGAGAGTGAAAAAGTTGGCTTAAAACTCAATATTCAGAAAACTAAGATCATGTCATCTGGTCCCATCACTTCATGGCAAATAGATGGGGAAATAATGAAAACAGAGAGAGACTTTATTCTGGGGGGCTCCAAAATCACTGCTGATGGTGACTGAAGCCATGAAATTAAAAGACGCTTGTTCCTTGGAAGAAAAGCTATGACCAACCTAGATAGCATATTAAAAAACAGAAACTTTTCTTTGCCAACAAAAGTCCATCTAGTCAAAGCTATGGTTTTTCAACTAATGTATAGATGTGATAGCTGGACTATAAAGAAAGCTGAGCACCAAAGAATGCATGCTTTCAAACTGTGGTGTTGGAGGAGACTCTTGAGAGTCCCTTGGACTTCAGGGAGATCCTACCAGTCTATCCTAAAGGAAATCAATCCTGAATATTCATTGGAAAGACTGATGCTGAAGCTGAAACTCCATCACTTTGGCCACTTGATGCGAAGAACTGTCTCATTGCAAAAGACCCTGATGCTGGGGAAGATTGAAGGCAGGAGGAGAAGGGGCCAACAAAGGATGCGATGGTTGGATGGCATCACTGACTCGATGGACATGAGTTTGAGCAAGCTTCAGGAGTTGATATTGGACTTGGGAGATGGGCGTGCTGCAGTCCACGGGGTCCAAAGAGTCGGACTTGACTGAGCGGCTGAACTGAACAGAATATATAATCATTATATATTATATAATTTTGTATAATGTATACAAATATAATTCATAAATATATAAATCACACATAATTCATATATGTATAAATCATATATGTAATTCACAGTGAAAGTCACTCATTTGTGTCCAAGTTTGAGACCCTGTGGACTATACAGTCCATGGAATTCTCTAGGCCAGAATTCTAGAGTGAGTCAATGTTCCCTTCTCCAGGGAATTCACATATATGTATAGTTAATATATATGGGCTACCCTGGTGGCTGAGATGGTAAAGAATCTGCCTGCATTGTAGGTGACCTGGATTTGATCCCTGAGTTGGGTAGATCCCCTGGAGAAGGAAATGGCTACCCACTCCAATACTCTTTCCTGGAGAATCCCATGCACAGGGGAACCTGGAGAGCTATAGTCCATGGGGTTGCAAAGAATCAGACATGACTGAGCGACTAATGCTAATCCTAATACATACATACACACACACAGAGACACACACATATATATGTAATATATAGTGAGTAGCAGAACAATACATATGGAAAGTTAACTGGCTTAGTGCATAGTTTTTCTACTTTATATTTCAAAATTTCTATCATAAATTGCAAAGGTAAATGCTGAGTATAAATAATTTTGTAAATCAATGTTAAATTTCATTTAATAATATAGAAGAATTTTTGTTAAAATATAATAATGAAATAGAGTTTGAGATTATGTACATTTTTTTTGAGATTATGTACATTTAAAACTACATACTTTATATGCTATAGCAAATCGTTTTTATTCACTAGAAGAGAAAGAAAACAAAATCTCAGTTCAGGGGTGGGCTTCCCATGACCACAGTCTCTCCATCACTGAGGAAGGTGCACAGGCATCAAGCAAAGTATCTGCATATTTGTTCAAACAATCTTGAGTTCCCGGGGCTGGCAGCCGTGTGTTTTTATTGCTTCACTGTCTCCAGTGAAGCAGGTTAACTCTGTATCAATTTTTTGTCACAAAAATAATGTTCAGTTAGAGTTCATTACACATGTTGATGAACTGATTTCCACAAATCATGTTTTATATAATTTGCCATAACTATTTAAATTTTAGCAGGGGGTAAATGAAAGGAAATGTCCCCTGTGATGTGCTGCTGTGTGGTAAAGCAAGACCTATTTTAGGCTTGTTTCGGCTATTTTAGAATGGTTTCCGTGAAAATAGAGCTCACTGTTGCTGTTTCAGAGACAGAGCTGTGTCCCAGGCCCTGTGGACATGCTGCTGTGGGGTGAAGGTGAGTGCAGGTGTCTCGGTCTGTACCCCACAATCCCAAGGGTCTGTGATGAGTTTAACAGAAAGGAATATGACCTAGTTCAGAGAACTGTTCTCTGCACCATTCCTGGTGAGCAGAATTGCTGCTACAGAACCAAGGGTGTACGCGCTTCGAACACTTGTGCTGACACTTGTGATGGCTGACCCCAGAGTGCCCACACGTTCCAGCAGACATTGTTCTGGGTGTGTCTGTAGGGGTGTTTCTGGATGAGGTCAACATTTGAATTGGTAGACTGAGTAAAGCAGGCCACCCTCCCCAGCGTGGATGGGCCTCATCAAATCAGTTAAAGGTCTGAATCAAAGGGCAGGCTGAAGGAAGAAAAGCTGCTCCCGCTGTCCATCTGTCTTTGAGCTGGGACACTGGCATCTCGTGCCTTTGGACCTTGATTAGGACTGGGACTTATATCATTGGCCCTCTTGGGTCTGGACACTTCATTTGCTATAAATGTGTGAGCTGATTCCTTATAATAAATTCATTTTGATAGTAAATGGATAGATAGATATAGATTTGGAGGTGGATATGGACATAGCAATGGAGATAAAGATAGAAATAGCCTGTTGGTTCTGTTTCTCTGAAGAACCCTCATCAACGCACTGTTACTCTGCTTGAATGACTGGGCTCACTCTGACTGCTAAGACAGACCCTTTGTAACCCCTTGTGTGAGCAATCACACATTTCAAAGGGGCTGTAGAGGTGCAGTGTGTGACCACTGCAGAGAGGAGAGCCCGCTGGTCCACACATAAAGTTAGCCCATGACCCTGGCCTTGTAGCCTGAAGCTGATACTCAGACAAGGTCAGGCAGGATTGTGCCTGTCAGGCTAGGAGTGATGCCTAAACCCTAAAAGCAAGGTTGTTGTTGTTCAGTCAGCAAGTTGTGTCTGACTCTCTGCAACCCCTGGACTGCAATACTCCAGGCTTCTCTATCCTCCACTATCTCCATGACTGCTCAGACTCATGTCCATTGAGTCAGTGATGCCATCCAATCATGTCATCTTCTGTTGCCTCCTTCTTCTCCTGCCTCAATCTTCCCTAGCATCAGGGTCTTTTCTAATGAGTTGGCTCTTAGCATCAGGTGGCCAAAGTATTAGAGCTTAGGCTTCAGCAGCAGTCCTTCCAGTGAATATTCAGGCTTGGTTTCCTTTAGGACTGACTGGTATGATCTCCTTGCAGTCCAAGGGACTCTCAAGAGGCTTTTCCAGCACCACAGTTCGAAAGCATCAATTCTTCAGTGCTCAGCCTTCTCTATAGTCCAACTAAAAACAGATTTGTGTATAAATTTTGTGCAAAATCCAAGCTGAACCCATCAAGGGTTTATGATGTGTGTTGCCCTTGTCCACAACAGATACGGTCTTGTACCTAATGTGGATTTTAAAATGTTCTCAAGGACCTGATTTAAATCCATGACAAATGACCCTTTGTGCTAGATTCTGACTGAGCCAGACTAGTTTGGGAGTGTGTACTGGGGAACTCTTTGAGATACCTTCAAGGAGGAGATGGAGGCAGGGGAGGAGCCGCTGAACCAGTCGCAGGTCCATGTGGAACGCTGGCTGATCCTAGGGACGCCCTCCGGAGCTTTCCCAAACTGAAGGGGGCGGGCAGGACTGGTACCATTAACCATGGATGCGGTGCCCCCGGGGAGCAGACCCAACCCTGTTTGATGTGATTCCTGGGCAGGGATGCAGCTGTGAGCTCCAGCAGCCTTGGCAGCTGTGGTGCCCAAGGTTCACTGCCCCAGAAACCCTCACAACTCCTCCCCTGGGAACAACCTCTCTAGGATTCGAATGGGCCTAATTTCCTGGAAGAGTGCACAATACATCCTCAAGGCCACCTTGCTCTCCTGCCCTTTCTAGCTTCCCTTACTTTTCGCTTTCCCCTCTGCTGGTCTGGTGGCTGTCATGTCAGGGGGACCTGGACCTCGTTCCCTGAAGGTTCTCAGCTCCGAGCTCCAGGCCTCTCTCTATTGCCCATTTTTGTCATCCCTGAGCAGAGTGCAGGGATTCCCTGTGGCGCCTCTAACAGGCGCAGCCACAGGGGTCCCCCGCGGTTCTCCGAGCAGAGCACCGCAGCCTCTTTCCCTTGCGGCTGGGGGGAGTTACCCGCGTAACAGGTGTACGTTGGATGCTCTGTGCACTCATTTCTGCTCCACAGTGAACCGCCTTCATCCTGGCAGTCATTTTGCTGTCTGTCCTGTGGGTTGGAGCTCTGCAGTGCGTGGATCTTTTGATCTCACGTGGACCCCGAGCCTCCAGACCAGGTGGAAGGCATGTAGCTGCTCCTTAAATAAGTGCAGGAATTGGGCGATGTCCAAAGTGCTAGCCAGTGCATGGACTGTTTAGATCGTTTTAGTATCATGTTGGAAACTTGCCCCTTGTTAATAGTTTTAGGTATGTGCTAGCTTTTTTTTTTTTTTTAAGAATTTAATTTAGGCTTTAAAGGTTGTATGGGATTCTAGCCCAGTGGCAGAGAAGGCAACAGCTAACAAAGGATCTTTCTGGTTGCTGGTTCTGATCCAAGCTCAATCTGTCCACGTGTCCATGCCTCACTCTCCCGAGCTTGACCACAGTTGCTGGTGCTGCTCTGATCCAAATTCAGTCTGTCCACGTGCCCACGCCTCACTCTCCTGTGCTTGAGTCACTTTCTGGTCACTTGCCCCCGTGGCACCCACTTCCTAACCCGCTGGGGCCCTTGACTATGACCTGCCAGCTTCCTTTCCCTGGATCATCTGTGAATTCCAAGAGCCCTGCGTCCACATTTTGGCAAACTCCCCAATGCCAAAGGGGCCATCTCCCCACGTGTCTGTGGTTAGGCGTTCCGTTGGTGTCTTCTGCTTCTCACCCTGCCTGTGGATTCAGGCCCACCGTGCTCTTGGTGTGGCGAGTGCAGGATGGCGGGATGTGTAAACGTCTGCAGGTCTGCGATGCTGGTGCTGCGCGGCAAGGGCCTTCCTGGGAGAGGGAGCAGCTTTGTGGCTCCTGGAACCCCAGGACCAGTGCCAGGAGAGGGACAGGGCTCATCCTGCCTGCTGGACCCTGTGATCAGCCTCAGCCGTGAGGTCAGTCCCTCAGCGGCCGCCCCTCTGCTCTGTGCCGCGGCCACGCCTATCCCTCACACGTCGCCCCCTTCTCCTTTCAGTGCTGGTGCGATTCCCTCCACGCGCGGTCCCTGACCTGTGTCTCCACCGGGGAACCTCAGGGCCCATCTCTAGTGAGAGGAGGCTTCTCTCAGCAGGAGTGCTTCCTGTGTTTCCAGCAGCTCTCATCTCCCTTTTACCCAAGATGACATTTTTATTTGTTAGTCCTTGAGAAGAGAGACCCATTCGATTCAGCTGTCTCCAGACTACCCCAGAGTGCACTGTGTCCTCATAGGGAGCTAATAACTGTGGTTGACAAAACAGCATCATTTCGGGTTTGGAAAACTCACCCTCCACACCGGCAATTGCTTAGCTTCAGCCAGGTTCTGAGCCCAGTTCTCAGTGTTGAACCATGGCTCTTCCAGCAACTTGAATTTTAGAATTGAGAGAAAGTAATTTTAGGTAATGAAGCAAATGAAGAAAAAGGAACAAAGTGGATACTTTATATAAATATAAGAAAATAACAAAGTAGAGTGTGAAATACACTGTATTTCTAACTCAGAAAATTATTTGATACATTCATGCTTGTTTTATTAACTTGATCATATAACTGCAAATGAGTTGAAAATAGGCATTACCTATTTTTTAGTTTTTTTTTTTCTTTTTAAATATTTTACTCTATTGAATATACTTGCAGTACCTGGTAGGCTGCAGTCCATGGGGTCGCTAAGAGTCGGGCACGACTAAATGACTTCACTTTCACTTTTCACTTTCATGCATTGCAGAAGGAAATGGCAACCCACTCCAGTGTTCTTGCCTGGAGAATCCCAGGGACGGGGGAGCCTGGTGGGCTGCCGTCTATGGGGTCGCATGGAGTCGGACATGGCTGAAGCGACTCAGCAGCAGCAGTGTTTAAATTCTTGGTTATCATATTCTTGGACGTCCCTATGGCTCAGTGGTAAAGAATCCATCTGCAGTGCAGGAGGCCTGGGTTCGATCTCTGGGTCAAAAAGATCCTTGGAGAAGGGAATGGCAACCCACTCCAGTATTCTTGCCTGGAGAATTCCATGGACAGAGGAGCCTAGTGGGCTGCAGTCCATGAGTCGCCCAGAGTCAGACACAACTAAGAGACTAAGCACACACTTACACACACACTTACACATACACATATTCTTGCTGGGCTACTTTTCATTTGTTAGTTCTCATTTTTTATTATTATATATTACAGAAGAGTTCATGCATAAGTGGGTATTTGGGAAACAGTTTTGAACATTTACTATGACTCTTTGTGACCCCATGGACTATACTGTCCATGGAATTCTCCAGGCCTGAGTACTGGAGTGGGTAGCCTTCCCTTCCCCAGAGGATCTTTCCAACCCAGAATCAAACCCAGGTCTCCCACATTTCAGGTGGATTCTTTACCAGCTGAGCCACAAGGAAAGCTCAAGAATACTGGAGTGGGTAGCCTATCCCTGTTCCAGCAGATCTTCCTGATCCAAGAATCAAACTGGGGTCTCCTGCATTGCAGGCGGATTCTTTACCAACTGAGCTATGAGGGAAGCCCATTTACTATGTTAATATATGTAAACATTGACTGTGTTAATATATTGCATACATAAACTGTATGTAAAGTTTCTATATACACAATAACTGAAAATGTTGAGACTAATTTAAACTATTCTTTGCTGGGAATAAGTAGTGATTCATTGACTTTTTCTAGTAGGTATTTTTTCTCCAAGAATATGAGTTAAAGAGCGACTGGGTTTATGTTGAGCATATAAATGGACTTCTCAATCATAGGCTCGTTAGATAGTTGATGTTTAGCAGTTTGACAAGGGTCAACAGTCATTTTGCATAGGGCTATTGAGAGTTGCAGTGTTTTATTAGCCAGTTTTGAACTATCAGTATTTTTCTGTGTATGAGGAAAACAGGTTCTAAGAGAAATTCTTATGGTTCATAGAAACAACTCCATGGATACGTGCTGCTTCTAAAAATACTAGTTGCCTCCCTTATGCTGTTAATTCTAGATGTTTAACTACCAAAAGCAAAAACTCACTGTAAGACATGATTTGATAGACAGCAAGAGCCATATAAAGATATTAGGACAGAGTGCGTGTAAAGAAGGAAAACTGTGATCCTATCACAGCTTTCCCTTTGCAAATCTCCCCTGGAGAAGATGTATCTGTTATCTGATAGATGAGCAGTGGAGTAATGTGTGTGAAAACCAATGTAGCAAGATTAGAAAAATGGCATCTCAGCCAAAAGAGCTCTCATTTCAGCATAATTAGAAACCTCTTCATCAGATGGCTCTCTTTAAGATTACCAAGATTACTAGTAGAGGTGCATATAAAAATTAAATCTATATAGTAGCTCTTGGGTATGAATTTTCTCAGAGCTGTTGTTGATTAAATTAAAAATTGTATAGGCCTATGTTATAATAGAGAAGTTATGTTTAGAAAGAAAAACAGACTGATAACCTGGTTAGATACTAAAATTTAAACCATTTAATAGCCCAACATATTAATAATTGAGTGTTTGAGGCTCAAATCACCTGATTCTATGTGTTTGCTGTTTTATTCTGGTAGATTCCAAACGCACCCAACCCGACTTAAGTTGTTTTACCTACAGACTGATGATATTAACATGGCTCAGCCGGTAAAGAATTCGCCTGCAATGCAGGAGACACAGGAGACTCGGGTTCAATCCCTGGGTCAGGGAGATTCCCTCAAGAAGGAAATGGCAACCCACTCCAGTATTCTCGCCTAAAAAATCCTATGGACAGAGGAGCCCACCAGGCTACAATCCACGGGGTCACATAGAGCTGGACACGGCTGAGTGACTGGCACACACACACACACAGGAGTATTAACATGGGCTATTATTAACAAAAAATAAAAACAAACACATAACAACAAACTCCCTACTAGAATGGTGTCACAATCAAGATAATTCCTCGTTCTGTGTTGGAGACAGGATTGCCACTGAAGTCAGACGGACCTGAATTGAGGTCTTGGCACTTGCCGCCTGATGGCTGTGTGGCTTTGGGTGAGTTGCTCTACCTCTCTGAGCCTAGATTCCCCCATCCATCAGTGAGGAATAATTCCCCCAGCCTGGCTGGGGTGGTTGCGATCATCTGAGAGGATGCATATAAGATACCTGGCAAGTGGTAGTGGCTATGGTGGTTTCTAACAATTTTTTTTTTTTTAATTTTAAAATCTTTAATCTTACATGCGTTCCCAAACATGAACCCCCCTCCTACCTCCCTCCCCACAACATCCCTCTGGGTCATTCCCGTGCACCAGCTCCAAGCATGCTGTATCCTGCATCAGACATAGACTGGCGATTCAATTCTTACATGATAGTATACATGTTAGAATGTCATTCTCCCAAATCATCCCACCCTCTCCCTCCCTCTGAGTCCAAAAGTCCATTATACACATCTGTGTCTCTTTCCCTGTCTTGCATACAGGGTCATCATTGCCATCTTCCTAAATTCCATATATATGTGTTAGTATACTGTATTGGTGTTTTTCTTTCTGGCTTACTTCACTCTGTATAATCGGCTCCAGTTTCGTCCATCTCATCAGAACTGATTCAAATGAATTCTTTTTTAGGGCTGAATAATACTCCGTTGTGTATATGTACCACAGCTTTCTTATCCATTCATCTGCTGATGGACATCTAGGTTGTTTCCATGTCCTAGCTATTATAAACAGTGCTGCGATGAACATTGGGGTACATGTGTCTCTTTCAATTCTGGTTTCCTCGGTGTGTATGCCCAGAAGTGGGATTGCTGGGTCATAAGGTAGTTCTATTTGCAATTTTTTAAGGAATCTCCACACTGTTCTCCATAGTGGCTGTACTAGTTTGCATTCCCACCAACAGTGTAGGAGGGTTCCCTTTTCTCCACACCCTCTCCAGCATTTATTGCTTGCAGATTTTTGGATCACAGCCATTCTGACTGGTGTGAAGTGGTACCTCATTGTGGTTTTGATTTGCATTTCTCTAATAATGAGTGATGTTGAGCATCTTTTCATGTGTTTGTTAGCCATCCGTATGTCTTCTTTGGAGAAATGTCTATTTAGTTCTTTGGCCCATTTTTTGATTGGGTCGTTTATTTTTCTGGAACTGAGCTGCAGAAGTTGTTTGTATATTTTTGAGATTAGTTGTTTGTCAGTAGCTTCATTTGCTATTATTTTCTCCCATTCAGAAGGCTGTCTTTTCACCTTGCTTATATTTTCCTTCGTTGTGCAGAAGCTTTTAATTTTAATTAGATCCCATTTGTTTATTTTTGCTTTTATTTCCAGAATTCTGGGAGGTGGATCATAGAGGATCCTGCTGTGATTTATGTCTGAGAGTGTTTTGCCTATGTTCTCCTCTAGGAGTTTTATAGTTTCTGGTCTTACATTTAGATCTTTAATCCATTTTGAGTTTATTTTTGTGTGGGGTGTTAGAAAGTGATCTAGTTTCATTCTTTTACAAGTGGTTGACCAGTTTTCCCAGCACCACTTGTTAAAGAGATTGTCTTTACTCCATCGTATATTCTTGCCTCGTTTGTCAAAGATAAGGTGTCCATATGTGTGTGGATTTATCTCTGGGCTTTCTATTTTGTTCCATTGATCTATATGTCTGTCTTTGTGCCAGTACCATACTGTCTTGATGACTGTGGCTTTGTAGTAGAGCCTGAAGTCAGGCAAGTTGATTCCTCCAGTTCCATTCTTCTTTCTCAAGATTGCTTTGGCTATTCGAGGTTTTTTGTATTTCCATACAAATCTTGAAATTATTTGTTCTAGTTCTATGAAAAATGTTGCTGGTAGCTGGATAGGGATTGCATTGAATTTGTAAATTGCTTTGGGTAGTATACTCATTTTCACTATATTGATTCTTCCGATCCATGAACATGGTATATTTCACCATCTATTAGTGTCCTCTTTGATTTCTTTCATCAGTGTTTTATAGTTTTCTATATATAGGTCTTTAGTTTCTTTAGGTAGATATATTCCTAAGTATTTTATTCTTTTCGTTGCAATGGTGAATGGAATTGTTTCCTTAATTTCTTTTTCTACTTTCTCATTATTCGTGTATAGGAATGCAAGGGATTTCTGTGTGTTGATTTTATATCCTGCAACTTTACTATATTCATTGATTAGCTCTAGTAATTTTCTGGTGGAGTCTTTAGGGTTTTCCACGTAGAGGATCATGTCATCTGCAAACAGTGAGAGTTTTACTTCTTCTTTTCCAATTTGGATTCCTTTTATTTCTTTTTCTGCTCTAATTGCTGTGGCCAAAACTTCCAGAACTATGTTGAATAGTAGTGGTGAAAGTGGACACCCTTGTCTTGTTTCTGACTTTAGAGGAAATGCTTTCAACTTTTCACCATTGAGGATAATGTTTGCTGTGGGTTTGTCATAGATAGCTTTTATTATGTTGAGGTATGTTCCTTCTATTCCTGCTTTCTGGAGAGTTTTTATCATAAATTGATGTTGAATTTTGTCAAAGGCTTTCTCTGCATCTACTGAGATAATCATATGGTTTTTATTTTTCAATTTGTTAATGTGGTGAATTACATTGATTGATTTGCGGATATTGAAGAATCCTTGCATCCCTGGGATAAAGCCCACTTGGTCGTGGTGTATGATCTTTTTAATGTGTTGTTGGATTCTGATTGCTAGAATTTTGTTGAGGATTTTTGCATCTATGTTCATCAGTGATATTGGCCTGTAGTTTTCTTTTTTTGTGACATCTTTGTCAGGTTTTGGTATTAGGGTGATGGTGGCCTCATAGAATGAGTTTGGAAGTTTACCTTCCTCTGCAATTTTCTGGAAGAGTTTGAGGAGGATAGGTGTTAGCTCTTCTCGAAATTTTTGGTAGAATTCAGCTGTGAAGCCGTCTGGACCTGGGCTTTTGTTTGCTGAAAGATTTCTGATTACAGTTTCAATTTCCGTGCTTGTGATGGGTCTGTTAAGATTTTCTATTTCTTCCTGGTTCACTTTTGGAAAATTGTACTTTTCTAAGAATTTGTCCATTTCTTCCACGTTGTCCATTTTATTGGCATACAATTGCTGATAGTAGTCTCTTATGATCCTTTGTATTTCTGTGTTGTCTGTTGTGATCTCTCCGTTTTCATTTCTAATTTTATTGATTTGATTTTTCTCTCTTTGCCTCTTGATGAGTCTGGCTAATGGTTTGTCAATTTTATTTATCCTTTCAAAGAACCAGCTTTTGGCTTTGTTGATTTTTGCTATGGTCTCTTTTGGTTCTTTTGCATTTATTTCTGCCCTAATTTTTAAGATTTCTTTCCTTCTACTAACTCTGGGGTTCTCCAACTCTTCCTTTTCTAGTTGCTTTAGTTGTAGAGTTAGGTTATTTATTTGACTTTTTTCTTGTTTCTTGAGGTATGCCTGTATTGCTATGAACTTTCCTCTTAGCACTGCTTTTATAGTGTCCCACAGGTTTTGGGTTGTTGTGTTTTCATTTTCATTCGTTTCTATGCATATTTTGATTTCTTTTTTGATTTCTTCTGTGATTTGTTGGTTATTCAGAAGTGTGTTGTTCAACCTCCATATGTTGGAATTTTTAATAGTTTTTCTCCTGTAATTGAGATCTAATCTTAATGCATTATGGTCAGAAAAGATGCTTGGAATGATTTCGATTTTTTTGAATTTATCAAGTTTAGATTTATGGCCCAGGATGTGATCTATCCTGGAGAAGGTTCCATGAGCACTTGAAAAAAAAGGTGAAATTCATTGTTTTGGGGTGAAATGTCCTATAGATATCAATTAGGTCTAACTGATCTAATGTATCATTTAAAGTTTGCTTTTCTTTGTTAATTTTCTGTTTAATTGATCTGTCCATAGGTGTGAGTGGGGTATTAAAGTCTCCCACTATTATTATGTTATTGTTGATTTCCCCTTTCATACTTGTTAGCATTTGTCTTACATATTGCGGTGCTCCTATATTGGGTGCATATATATTTATAATTGTTATATCTTCTTCTTGGATTGTTCCTTTGATCATTATGTAGTGGCCTTCTTTGTCTCTTTTCACAGCCTTTGTTTTAAAGTCTATTTTATCAGATATGAGTATTGCCACTCCTGCTTTCTTTTGGTCTCTGTTTGCATGGTATATCTTTTTCCAGCCCTTCACTTTCAGTCTGTATGTGTCCCTTGTTTTGAGGTGGGTCTCTTGTAAGCAGCATATAGAGGGGTCTTGTTTTTGTATCCATTCGGCCAGTCTTTGTCTTTTGGTTGGGGCATTCAACCCATTTATGTTTAAGGTGATTATCGATAAGTATGATCCCGTTACCATTTACTTTATTGTTTTAGGTTCGGGTTTATACACCCTTTTCGTGTTTCCTGTCTAGAGGAAATCCTTTAGAATTTGTTGGAGAGCTGGTTTGGTGGTGCTGAATTCTCTCAGCTTTTGCTTGTCTGTAAAGCTTTTGATTTCTCCTTCATATTTGAATGAGATCCTTGCTGGATACAGTATTCTGGGCTGTAGGTTATTGTCTTTCATCACTTTAAGTATGTCTTGCCATTCCCTCCTGGCCTGGAGAGTTTCTATTGAAAAATCAGCTGTTATCCTTATGGGAATCCCCTTGTGTGTTATTTGTTGTTTTTCCCTTGCTGCTTTCAATATTTGTTCTTTGTGCTTGATCTTTGTTAATTTGATTAATATGTGTCTTGGGGTGTTTCGCCTTGGGTTTATCCTATTTGGAACTCTCTGTGTTTCTTGGACTTGGGTGATTATTTCCTTCCCCATTTTAGGGAAGTTTTCAACTATTATCTCCTCAAGGATTTTCTCATGATCTTTCTTTCTGTCTTCTTCTTCTGGGACTCCTATAATTCGAATGTTGGAGCGTTTCATATTGTCCTGGAGGTCTCTGAGATTGTCCTCGTTTCTTTTAATTCGTTTTTCTTGTTTCCTCTCTGATTCATTTATTTCTACCATTCTATCTTCTATTTCACTAATCCTATCTTCTGCCTCCGTTATTCTACTTTTTGTTGCCTCCAGAGTGTTTCTGATCTCATTTATTGCATTATTCATTATATTTTGACTCTTTTTTATTTCTTCTAGGTCCTTGTTAAACCTTTCTTGCATCTTCTCAATCCTTGTCTCTAGGCTATTTATCTGTGTTTCCATTTTGATTTCAAGATTTTGGATCATTTTCACTATCAATATTTGGAATTCCTTCTCCGGTAGATTCCCTACTTCTTCCTCTTTTGTTTGGTTTGGTGGGCAACTCTCCTGTTCCTTTACCTGCTGAGTATTCCTCTGTCTCTTCATCTTGGTTATATTGCTGCGTTTGGGGTGGCCTTTTTATATTCTGGTAATTTGTGGAGTTCTCTTTATTATGGAGCTTCCTCACTTTGGGTGGGGTTCTGTCAGTGGCTTGTCAAGGTTTCCTGGTTAGGGAGGCTTGTGTTGGAGTTTTGGTGGGTGGAGCTGGGTTTCTTCTCTCTGGAGTGCAGTGGAGTGACCCGTAATGGGTTATGAGACATCAAAGGTTTTGGGATAATTTTGAGCTGCCTGTATATTGAAGCTCAGGGGAGTGTTCCTGTGTTGCTGGAGAATTTGCGTGGTATGTCTTGTTTTGGAACTTGTTGGCCCTTGGGTGGAGCTTGGTTTCGGTGTAGGTATGAAGGCATTTGATGAGCTCCTATTGCTTAATGTTCCCTGAATTCAAGAGTTCTCTAATGTTTTCAGGCTTTGGATTTAAGCTTCCTGCTTCTGGTTTTCAGTTTTATTTTTACAGTAGTCTCTAGACTTCTCCATCTATACAGCACCGATGATAAAACATCTAGGTTAAAGATGAAAAGTTTCTCCACATTGAGGGACACTCAGAGAGGTTCACTGAGTTACAAGAAGAGAAGATGGAGGGGGTAGTTAGAGGTAACTGGAATGAGATGCGGTGAGATCAAGAGAGGAGAGAGCAAGCTAGTCAGTAGTCACTTCCTTATGTGCGCTCTATAGTCTGGACCACTCAGAGGTATTTACAGAGTTATACGGGGAAGAGGAGAGGGAGGAAGTAGACAGAGGTGACCAGGAGGATAAGAGAGAGGAATGAGTAGGAGAGAGACAAATCCTGCCAGTAACCAGTTCCTTAGGTGTTCTCTACCATCTGGAACACACAGAGATTCACAGAGTTGGATAGAGAAGAGATGGGGGAGAAAAGAGACAGAGGCCACCTGGTGGAGAAAAAGGAGAGTCCAGAGGAGGAGAGAGTGGTCAAGCCAGTAATCTCGCTCTCAGGTAAACTTGGGTAGTGAAGTTTGGGTTTTTAAATGTACAAAATTGACAACAAAAACCTAAGAGCAAAAGATTAAAAATCTAGAGTAGAGGTTGGATTTTCAAAGATACAATATTAAAGAAAAGCAGAAGGAAAAAGGAAGAAAGAAAAAAAATTATTAAAAAACAAACAAACAAAAGAAAAAAAAAACACACCAACAACCATCCAAAGAGTATATATGGTGTTTGCCTTAAAAAAAATAATAATAATAGTAATAATAGGTTATAGAAATAAAAATTAGAGGAGAAATAGAAGACTTAACAATTAAAAAAAAGCTGGAAAAAAAAGAAAAAAAAAGCAAAAAGCAAAAAAAAAAAAAAAAAAAAGGAATGATTTTAAAAATATTAAAAATATATCTAGCCCTTCTCTGATGTTATGGGCCGTGTGGGCTCACTTCCAAGGTGGTTCCCTCTGTTTAACTTCTTCTGTTTGCTGGCTTTTTAGGCTCACTAGTTCAGCCACGCTGTGGGGAGGGGGGATGCTGCAAACAAACAGCACTGTCGTGTGCACACCGCATTTCAGCCCCACTTGACTTGTCCTTTCTCACGGCGCACAAACCGCTCCGGCTCTACGATGCTCAGCCGGGAACCGTCTGGGGCCGGCCCTAGGCTGCGTGCACTTCCCCGGTCCAAGCCGCTCAGGTTCGGCGCTCAGGCAGCCCTCAGAGGCACAGATTCGGCTGGGACTGCGCTTTGTGCCCTTCCCAGGTCCGAGTAGCTCAGGAGTTTGGCGAGCACGCTCGCTGCGGCTTGTCACCTTTTCCGCCGCTGCCGCTCAGCTCTCTGGGTGGACCGCTGGCGCACCCCGTGAGGCAGACTGTGACTGTCCAGCACCCCCAGAAGTCTTAGCAAAGGAGCCTGCTTGCAGTTAGGTACGTAAAGTCTCTCCGGGGCTGCAATTGCCCCTTTCCAGTCCTTACGGCTCTGGCTGCCTGTCCCCGGCGGGGAATGGTCTGCAGCCTGCTTTTTCCGTTCCGTCCTTTGTTCTGTGCTCGGTCCTGGCGGTGTCTTATGTTCGAGCTTTTCGCGTGGTAGCTATCCCACAGTCTCGTTTGCTAGCCCAAGTTAGATCGTTCTGGTTGTGCGTGGGGCGTTCCTGCCCGATTCTTACAAAGCTCTGCAGCCCGCGCCTCCCTGCCCTGCCCCCACTTCCCCAGTGGCGGATGCAGGCGTCTGTGCTGCTTTTCCGCTGGGGGAGTTACTGTTGGGCTTGTAATCTGTTGGTTTTAATTATTTATCTACTTTTCCTTCCTGTTATGTTGCCCTCTGTGTTTCCAAGGCTCGCTACAGACTCAGCAGGGAGAGTGTTTGCTGGTGTTTGGAAACCTCTCTTCTTAAAATTCCCTTCCCGGGACAGGCTTCCCTTCCCGGGACGGAGCTCCCTCCCCACCTCCTTTGTCTCCTTTCTCGTCTTTTGTATTTTTCCCTACCTGTTTTTGAAGACAATGGTCTGCTTTTCTGGTTGCCTGATGTCCTCTGCCAGCCTACAGAAGTTGTTTTGTGGAGTTTGCTCGGCGTTGAAATGTTCTTTTGAGGAATTTGTGAGGGAGAAAGTGATCTTCCCGTCCTATTCCTCCGCCATCTTTCCCTCTCTCTAACAATTTTTTTGAATAGATAATTCATGTGTAAATTGAAATAAGTCTCAGCTTGATGAGTGAATTTCAGAATTGACCCTTCTTCCTTAGGAAAAATTGACTGTGTGACTTGCACTCGCAGTGATCTCTAGATATGCCCTCTTTCCCATCTGGACTGGCATGGGCTCAGACTGCCCGGGGCCCCTAATCTTCTTCCTCACTTGCTGTATGTCTTGGGGCAAATTAGTTAACCTCTCTCAGTCTGAAGTGTCTTTATCCCAAGATGGGAAGTGATAGTACTTATCTCTTTAGACCCTTAATCATCATCACTTGAAATACCATATAAAATGGCAAATACATAGTGTGTTTGTTTGTTTTGTTTTTTTTTAAGTAATTCCTCATTCTTCTGTTGGAAGGATTTGTGTTCTTAAGGCAAGGCCCTGGCTTCAAGAGCCATGTTCAATCAGAAGCACAGTTTATTCCAAAATTCTCCTTTTTCCTGAGTTCCACTTCATGAGTGAATTATAAATACTGTCTCCTTTCTATAAAGTGAAATCAGCTGCTTATTAAATTTGTTGGCTTTTAGTCACTAAGTCATGCCTGAGTCTTTGCGACCACATGGCCTGTACCCCACCAGGCTCCTCTGTCCATGGTGGGGATTCTCCAGGCAAGAATATCTGGGATGAGTTGATATGCCCTCCCTCAGGGGATCTTCCCAACCCAGGGATCGAACCCAGGTCTCCCACTTTGCAGGTGGATTCTTTAATGACTAAGCCACCTGGGAAGCCCAGTTGAATACTTAATACATCGCACTGGAGAGGTGGAAGAGCAGGGGGTACAGCACATGAAAGGTTCTTGTGGAAATTTGACGTTTAAGGTCTGGGTTTAGGGCCCTTGGCTGCAGCTGCATCCCAGTATCCCTACTTAACATTGATCCTCATGGACTGTTTTACTATCAAAGCAAATGAGTTGGGGCATCCTGGAAATTGTCCGGGTATTAGGCCTTGCTGAGACCATCAGGGCAGACCTGCCTGGGAGACAGCTCCCAACTGTGTCTCCATGTTAGGAGAAGGACATGGTGTGAGTGATATTTATCAGGGAGAAAAGAGGGTGAGGGGTGACTGAAACCAGCAGGGGAGCTGCAGGTGATGAGGTGAGCTCTCTAGGTAGAAAGCAGCTCTGTATATTTTTCTAGCCACTTGCTGTCTCCCTGCTTCTCCGATGTCCAGAGGGTTTGGCAGAGGGTTTGATGTTCCAGGTTTGATTCCTGGAACACTTGGGTTTTAGAGTCAGATACGACAGGATCCACTTTAGATCCTTTGTTCTTCAATTGCCCCACAAGCTGTTTTACTTATTGTTATTTTTTTCATATTCCTGCTTCCTTTAGAATTTCAATGACCTTAAAAAGTCTGTTTTGGAGTCCTTGGTGGAATTACTAAGTTGTGTTGATTTGAAAACACAAGTTGCATGACTGGTTTAGAAGTTAGCAGTGGATCTTATCTCTGTATGTCCTGTATTGTTTCATCCTCACACACTTGTTCACCTTTCCAAGTCAACAGGGTCCTTTCATCACAGAAGATTCTTTATGATTCAACTCACATGCATTTTCTTTTAGACACATTTCTTAACCTGGCAGCAAATATAGCTCTATGTTTTTCAGCTTTTCTGTTGGAAATTTGGAGTGAGCAGAAAGGAGGTTAGTGCCAAGTGAGACTGTTGAAGAGAAAAACTAGCTGAGAGGCCAGGCCAACCTGTACTTGGGGCAGAAAGGTCTGAAAACATTGCAGGACCACAGATGGGGTCAGGCTAGTTCAGTGGACAGAGCTGTAGCCAAGAGACCTGAATCTTGCTTAAATCTGCTTATGTTTCCCTGGCCTTTAAGAGCCTCATCTCTGATGAGAGATAGAACAGGACATCAGCAGGCTTTTCTTCCAGCTTGGAAAAAGATATAAATCAGCAATTAATTCTACCAGTATTTGGTTTCTATGGGAAACTGACTGCAGGATCCATTAGCAAGACAAATGAGATGTGATTGTTACCTCTGTTAATGACGACCCTCCATTGGGAATTTTCAATACAAAGATGAAAGTAAGGAGGGAAAGGAGCTGGGTTTTCAATATAGTAGAGAAAAAATTGGACTTCTCAGGTGGCTCAGCAGTAAAGAATTCTCTGCCTGCCAATGCAGGAGACTCAGGTTCAATCCCTGGGTCAGGAAGATCCCCTGGAGAAGGAAATGGCAACCCACTCCAGGATTCTTGCCTGGGAAATCTCACGGACAGAGGAGCCTGATGGGCTACAGCCCATGGGGTCATAAGGAGGCAGACACAACTTAGTGACTAAATAATAACAAAGAGAACAATTCAGTAATGCCTATAGTAAAACTGAACCAAAATATATAGCACGGGAGCTTGTGATGAGGCATCTCAGAGGCCCCTCGATGCTGTGCAGTCCCTACATTTTATCACGGAGTAGGAGAACTGGTTTGTAACCATCCACTCAGGTGAGAAGGCATCATTTTGAAGGATCAGGATTAGGTCACAATGGAGGCTGAAGGTGAAGCCTGGTGGGTAGTGGAAGGCTGAGCCATGTGGTCTCACTGAGATGCAGCACATGTGGAGGAAAATGAAAATAGTCTGTATGTAAATCAGATGCTTTTCTTTTTTCTTTTTTATTTTTTAATATAAATTTATTCATTTTAATTGGAGGTTAATTACTTTACAATATTGTATTGGTTTTGCCATACATCAACATGAATCTGCCACAGGTATATACGTGTTCCCCATCTTGAACCCCCCTCCCTCAGATGCTTTTCTAAATGTCATATCCTCACAGCAAAGGAGGGTTAGGCTCCTGACCACTACGCAGAGCTGATTCCCCGTGTTTCTGGCCGCCAGACTCCTCCTCTCACTGAGAAGGGCTCCTAGCAGCCATCGCGGTCCTGCACCGGGACAACGGGGTTTCTTAAAGTTCTCAATATTGAAGATAATTTGAAACGTGACAACTTAAAATATGATTTGCTCTGTAGTTACACAAATCCTTTTGTTTATTCTTTGCTATAGATAGAAATATGATAAAAAAAAAAAAAGAAAAATTGCACCTCCCCAGCCCTTTATATGCTTAGGTATTGAACTTATTGCAACTTTCCTCTAAAAATATTCAGATTTACACCATTTCAATGCAAATAATTTTAAAATCAATTTATTTGCCTGATTTCATGAAGCAGTCCCAAAGTCTGATCGCATTATGATTTCTTCCAGCACTGCCTAGGCTGTGTAGACCCTGAGTGTTGGGAGGGGGAGAGGCGAGGAGAAAGCCCCCGCGGCTGTTACTTGTCCCATTTTGGTTGAAGGAAATTCTTCCGGTCTCCTCCTAACCTGCCTTTGATTTCTGTTTACACACACTTGTCCAAGTTTGCTGTGATTTGCTCTCACCCCAGTTCCTGTATTTTCCCTTTGAGAAAGGCAGTTTTCTAATGTTCAAAGAGGATCCTCTTTTGGCATAAAAGGCATGCCTGAATGATCTTTCCAAAACACATGGACATTTGAGAAAGTCATCCATAAAGCTGCATTTTGTAAAAATGTGACTCGGGATGTTGGTAATTACCACCTGAAGCATCTACCTGTAATCGCCATCGCCGCCCTCTTTGCTGAGGGTGTGCAGCTGGGCCCTGCAGGGGAGAGGTGCTGCAGGCACTGAGGTCCTGACCACCCTCTGGTCCTCTGCCCCTCCTGACTCACCATCACTCCATAGGTGGTCCTACTTAGAACCGTGGACTTAGAGCATCGCTGTGAACCATCACTCTCCTTCATGCCTTCACTGTGAGATCTGCACAGCCCCTAAGCCATCCTCTTTATCTTTTCCTCTTTGGTTTATCACTTTTTTTTTTTTTTGCTAGGACTCAGCTATTCATCTTCAGTGCTAAAATTAGCATTTTTATTTCATGGAAATATTTAATTCTACTGAAATTGTGTCATAAGGAAAAAAGCATGCTGCTATTCTTCACTATTTTGTGTTTGATAGACACAGAGTGCCTTTTGTACATCATTTTCTCTCTTCTGAGGAGATTCTTTCATCTTTTTATCACTGCCTGTGGTTCTTTGATCATTTCTATTGCTCTTTTGATGTTTTCTAAATCCTTTGAGTAATGAGGGACTCAAAATACAACAGATGATGTAATCCAGCATTTTACCTTTAAGAATATTCTACCTTCCTGAGAATGAGTTCACATTTCATCAGTTTTTTTTTTTTATTCTTTACATCTTTAACTCTTTTACTAACAAGTCATTAATGTGCAGACAGCAGGCTAATTATTTCCTTTTTTCCTCCGCCTCGATTAGTGCTGTAATTTTTCCATGTGTTCTTAAAGTTAGAAGAAAGATCATAACTAGCTAGAATTCAAAATTAATAATTTGAGTACAACTGACACAGTTTTAAATGTTCACAAGTTCTATCTTGTAGATGGTAGAATTCCAGAGTTGAGATTATTTCATCACAGGGACTTTTTTACATTATAAGTAAAACAATTTCAAAAATTGCATATCTTCCTGTTTCTTTTCTTTAAAATTTTTAAAAATATATATATATGTGTTTCTAATTAGATTTCCTAGGCAGCTTTCCCCTCTGTCTGCACAGCATGAAGCCTTCATTGGAACACTCTGTTTGAATGCGCACTTTACGCTGTGACTACCAGCATTTTGCTTTTTGTTTCCAGGATGGCTATGAGCTAATCACTAATCATCTGAACATCAGTTTGATTATCTGTGAAGTGGGGATAATCATGACTGGGTTTTGTCTGGATAAATTGCATAAATAGGTATGAAAGCTCATTAAAGTCTATAAAAGGGCCCTCAGTTGGAAGCTGTAATTACAATGTGTGTTTTGAAAACAGCCTAGATGAATAAACAGTTTACCTGAAGGGGTATTTTCTAGAAAGGAAAAGAAAACTAATTTTATAATAGCTTGTACACTATGATTTATAAGTGTTTCTGATTTCAAGTATGCTCTCTTTTTTCAATGATTTAATAATGCTGTAAAAATGCACTCACAATTTTCTCCCCCTCCTTCTTTTTTGTTCTCCTCCCTAAGGCTGTGACTGTTTCCTTCCTTGAAGTCAATTTCATTACCACAAACTTTTCAAAGTAGTTTCTTGGTCCGTATCAACTTTACCATTATCTTTTCAAACTGTTCACTTTCTTGTCAAAAATGCAATTATCTATCCAGGCCAGGGACAGCGCTTTCTTGTTCCCACTGGTGTGCTCAGAACTAGAAGTGATTTCACTGGTTGCTCCTCGTATAACCTCCTTTAGAGTCAGAGTGACGGATCTAAGTCTATGCTTTTTCTTTTCCTGTAAAATACCCTGTTGAATTATACACTTTTGTTCAAGGATATGATCCCTCAGTTGCCTTTGGTGTTATTTATTTATTTATTTATTTTGGTCTTTCCTTAAAATTGCATCCTTTCCTATTTCCATTGTTTTGCTCTTATTCCAGCAGATTTTATTAAAATAAATCCGAAGCCCTCCCTTGCTGCACGACCTTGTCTCTCCCGTCCTCACTATTTGCGATGTATTTCCACCCAGGTTATTGCAACTGTCTCCCTACTGATATGCTTTTCTCCAGGCTTTCTCTTTTATGGTCTGTGATGAACAGATTCACCATCCTTGTTTCATGAAGTCTCTGCTCTATAAAGAAAAGAAAGAAAGGAAAATGTGTGTAGAAAAAGCTATGAACACTGAAGCTGCAGAGAATCAGCTGCACCTTCTTTGAACTATGTGTTTAAGTTACTCTCTGCGGTAACTGACTTCCTCTTTCTGAGAAATTTCTGCGACATTGTTACTGAACTAAAGTTGGGCCATCTCACCTGCACCCAGAAAAGCGGGTCTAGTGACTCCAGGTTATGATGAAGGAAAGTATGGCTGAGCAGGGAGAATGGGCAGTTCATGATCAAAAGACCCTCAGGAAAGATTGTTTGTTTGTTTGCATTTTTAATTGGAAGAAAATTACTTTACGGTGTTATGTTGTTTTCCGCTGTACAATGCAAATGAGCCACAATTATACATGCATCCCCTTCCTCCTGAGTCTCCCTCCCCTCCCGCACCCCACTCTTCTAGGTCATCACAGAGCACCAGGCTGGGCTCCCCGTGTTATGCAGCAACTTCTCACCAGCCCTCTGTTTTACACAAGGCTGTGTATATATGTCAATGCTACTTTCTCCATTCGTCCCGCTCTTTCATTCCCCCACTGTGTCCACAAGTCCCGTCTCTATATCTGAGTCTCCATTCCTTCCCCGCAAATAGGTTCACCAGTGCTTTCTAGATTCCATATACATGCATTAATATACTATGTTTGTTTTTCTCTTTCTGACTTAACTCTGTATAACAGGCTGTAGGTTCATCCACCTCACTAGAACTGACTCAAATTCATTCTTATGGCTGAGTAATATTCCACTGTATATATGTACCATATCTTCCCTATGCATTTATCTGCCTATGGACATCTAGGTTGCTTCCATGTCCTGGAAATTGTAAAAAGTTCTGCTATAAGCAGCTCATGCAGCTAAATATCAGACAAATAAACAGCCCCAGCAAAACATGGGCAGAAGACCTAAACAAACACTTCTCCAAAGAAAACATTCAGATGGCCAATAAGCACATGAAGAGATGCTCACTATCACTAATTATTAGGAAGGGTTTTAAGGACAGAGAGAAGGAGAAGGCCACAGGGCACATGATCAACTTGTGCACAGTTCTCTGGCTGGTTGGTGGGTGGTATTTCCAGAGGTAACATCATCAACCTTCTGCCTCCAACTGGTGTGGAGTCCACCTGCTTGTGGTTACCAGATTCTGTCTAACGGGAGTCTGCTTTCTGTAAAAGCCATTTAGGAATGTGCATTACACACTGTTATCTGTGTCCTGCAGGAGAGAACTGTAGCTTCTGTGACTCTGCCATGCAGCTCATCTGTTGTTTAAATTGTTACTCTCCTGGTCCATCTGCTATTCTTTGTTGCTACGTTTATAGTATTTTAGTCATTAACTCTTTTTTTTTTTTCTTATTTTTGTTTTGCTTTCTTTATTTTTTTTTAATTTTTATTTCTACTTTATTTTACTTTACAATACTGTATTGGTTTTGCCATACGTTGACATGAATCCACCACGGGTGTACATGAGTTCCCAAACATGAACCCCCCTCCCACCTCCCACCCCATATCATCTCTCTGGATCATCCCCGTGCACCAGCCCCAAGCATGCTGTATCCTGAATTGAACATAGACTGGCGATTCGTTAACTCTTGAGCCAACATTTCGAGACTCAGGGGAGGCCAGGAAGACTAGGGCAAAAGCCTTTTACTTCAAAACACAGGGACACAGGGGCTCATAGCTGGTTTCAAAATGGACATCCTTACAGGTGCCACATAGGGTTTTTCTGCAAGGATAATGCATCTAGGCACATATTATTCATGTTCATGGGACTCTCACAGCAAGAATACTGGAGTGATTTGCCATGGCCTCCTCCAGGGAACCAAGTTTTGTCAGAACTCTCCACTATGACCTATCCATCTTAGGTGGCCCTGCATAGCATGGTTCATAGCTTCATTGAGTTACACAAGCCCCTTCACCATGACAAGGCTGTGATACTCATGGGAAGGACTGGTGCTGAAGCTGAAGCTCCAATACTTTGGCCACCTGATGTGAAGAGTCGACTCATGGAAAAAGACCCTGATGCTGGGAAAGACTGAGGGAAGGAGGGGAAGGAGGAGACAATGAGATGGTTGGATGGTGTCGCCAACTCAGTGGATACGAATTAGAGCAAACTCAGGGAGATAGTGAAGGACAGGGAGGCCTGGCATGCTCCAGTCCCTGAGGTCACAAAGAGTTGGACACAGCTTAGCAACTGAACACACATATGCACATATGACAGTCCCCAGAATTAAACAGGTACTCAGCACTCTTACTTTAGGGCCATTAGAAAAGTCACATGCATGCTCAGTCTCTCAGTCATGTCCAGCTCTTTGCAACATCATGCACTGAATTCCTCCAGGCCCCTCTGTCTGTGGGATTTCCCTGTAAGAACACTGGAGTGGGTTGCCATTCCCTTCTCCGGGTGTCTTCCCCACCCAGGGATTGATGAAGACAATAGGGTTCGTAGACTGAAAGTCATCAGATATGTTTAAATCTAAGAGTTCTAAATGATGCAAAAAATAGAATTAATCATTTTAGAGCAGTAATTTTCAATCAGGGGGAATTTTACTAACATCCTCCCCTTTGGCAATGTGTGAGGACTTTTTTTTGTTTGTTTTTTATATATTCACAAATGGAGGAAAGAAGGTGCTAGTGGTGCCCAGCAAGCAGAGGCCAGGGAGGCTGCAAAATAGCATTTCAAGCAGAGGACAGTCCCTCCCTTCACACTACAAACAGACACGACTCAAATGTTGAAGGTGCCTGGCTGAGCATGGGAGGACCAGCAGAAGCAAGCTTTCACCCAGTCTCACCACTTAAACATCACCACCCGCTGCTCAGACCCACACTTCTCTCTAGACGTTCTTCCATTAATGCACAGATCAAAGAAGGACAGAATCAGAATGCTTCTGCGGGCTTGCAGCCCTTATTCAGTGAGCAGGTCTAGTCAACGCACATCACGGTCCATGTCTCCTGATGGGAAATCACACCACAAGATGCGTCTTGCCGAAAAACCTCAGACCTCTATCTGACCCAGCATCTATAGTCTGCTACCAATTTTCAGCAATTTTCATAAATACATTATCACAAAGTGCATACTGTGGCAATCTCTACAAGACACTCTCTGACCTTTTTTCTTCTAAAAATAAATTTCTAAAGTAAAGACAGACAGGGGACATATCAATTGAAATACTCACAGGATACACCAACTAATCATGATCACAGAACAATGAATACCTGATAATAATTTTCATACTTACAGTACATCACAATGATAGAGGGGAAATATACATGTTTCTACCTATCCAGGGTCATGTTTGTCTGCATCTCACTGTTGGATGGAGTTGTGATTTTTGGGGGGCTTCCCAGGTGTCTCAGAGGTAAGAATCTGCCTGAAATGCAGGAGATGTATACATATACAGATACATATACACACACCATCTACAGCCACTGAAAACAATGAGACACTCAGGTGAAAATCAATCAAACATGAATAGGACTCATGTGCTGGAAACCACACAATGCTGTTGAAAGCAAGCAAAAATCAAAATAAATGGAGAGAGATCACATTCAAGAATTAGAAGACTCAGGCTGAAGATGCCAATTGTCCCAAAACAGGTACACAGATTTTCCACAGTTACTATCAAAATCTCATCAAGGTTTTTTTGGTAGATCTAGGCAAGATCATTCTAAAATTTATGCAAAAATATGAAGGAATAAGAATAGCTTAGGTTTAAAAAAGAATAAAACAGGAGAAACAGCCCACCTAGTTTGAAGGCTGTGTAAGGCCACAGTAATGAAGGCCGTGCGGCGCTGGTGGAAGGGCAGCCACATAAACCCACGGAATCTAATGGAAAGCCCGTAGACGGAGCCCCAAACAGAGCCCCACGCCCCTTGAATTTTGACAAACATGCAAAAGCAGTTCAGCGGGGGAAGAACAATCCTTGCAAGAAACGGCGTTCAAGCAGTTAGACATAAGACCACGGAAAGAACCTCAACCTGCGTCTCATGCCTTACATGAGAATTAACTCAAAGTGGATAAAGAGTTAAACATAAAATGGAAAGCTAAAAAAACAATTCTAAAGCTATAAAACTATCAGAAAAAAATTATAGATTTTTTTTTTTTTTTACAATTTGGATCTAAGGTAAAGGATAAATAATTTTCATGGAGGAACAGCTGCTGTAATCCTGCCTTTTACTGAGATTTCTTTGAGCCAGCATTTAGAATGTGCCAGGTTGTCCCATGGGACTAAACGCTTGTTAACCTTCCTTACAAAGTACGTGTGCTCAGTTGCTCTGACTCTTTTGAGGCCTCAGGGGCTGTAGCCCCCCAGGCTCCTCCATCCATGGGATTTTCCAGGCAAGAATCCAGCAAGAAAACCCAAGGAGGGTCACCATGCCCTCCTCCAGGGGATCTTCCTGACTCAGGAGTCAAACCCACGTCTCCAGGGTTGAAGGCGGATTCTTCACCACTGTGCCACCTTAGTAGTTATACAGCCTAGCTAATTCTGCCCTAGGAAAAGGCGAAACTGCATACATTGTCATATGTGTTTTCTGTGAAAGGACACTCTACCTCCCGCAGAAAATCTCCTGAGTTAAGGCCAGCAGTGGACGCAACGAGCTGACACAGGAAGACGGGCTCTGTCACCTGGGATGCTTATCTCGTCTTCAGTAAATGATGGTATTAGACAAGGATAGTCAAACCAAGTGAGCAACAGATAGGATTTTTATGCGTTTCCCCTTTGAACAATATGATGATAAATTCATACAATAGCATTTGATTTCTTTCCCTCCCTACCAGAAGGATCAAGCAAAGCAAATGAGTTTGCCCTTCAGTTTTTGAAGCTTTTTGATGCATGACAACCTGAAGTACAGTGATAAGAACTAAGCGCCACACTTTAAATGAGCAATAAGCCAGTTTTTCAAGCTGTCTCCTTTAGTCTCCCTTCTGCTTTTTTTTTCCCCCTTCTCATTTTTAGTTTTACATTATTTTTTTAGAGGCACAATGCAAAAAGTGGCTAACAAAATAAAAACAGACATAATATCTGATTTTCCACCTATAATCACCCCTCATTATATCCTATGAACATACTGGAAAAATTCTAAAGACACTGACAGTATTTCTTTTGATAAGAAAAGGAAACACATTTTAAACTTATTCCTAAAAATGTTTACTGTCGATGTATTGAAAAAAAATACTAAGAAACCATTTCTAATGCACCATATGTGTAGAACTATACATAGAGCACACCTGTTTATTTGCTTTGAAAAATATAAAGTCAATGCTGCTGTAATTGAATGATTATCAATAATAAAATGAGTATAAGACATAGAAAATTTGGAAAACTCAGCAGTGGCCACAGAACTGGAAAAGGTCAGTTTTCATTCCGATCCCAAAGAAAGGCAATGCCAAAGAATGCTCAAACTACCACACAACTGCACTCATCTCACACGCTGGTAAAGTAATGCTCAAAATTCTCCAATCCAGGCTTCAGCAACACGTGAACCGTGAACACCCTGATGTACAAGCTGGTTTTAGAAAAGGCAGAGGAACCAGAGATCAAATTGCCAACATCCACTGGATCATAGAAAAAGCAAGAGAGTTCCAGAAAAACATCTACTTCTGCTTTATTGACTATGCCAAAGCCTTTGACTGTGTGGATCACAATAAACTGTGGAAAATTCTGAAAGAGATGGGAATACCAGACCACCTGACCTGCCTCTTGAGAAATCTGTATGCAGGTCAGGAAGCAACAGTTAGAACTGGATATGGAACAACAGACTGGTTCCAAATAGGAAAAGGAGTACGTCAAGGCTGTATATTGTCACTCTGCTTATATGACTTATATGCAGAGTACATCCTGAGAAACGCTGAACTGGAAGAAGCACAAGCTGGAATCAAGATTGCCGGGAGAAATCTCAATAACCTCAGATATGCAGATGACACCACCCTTATGGCAGAAAGTGAAGAGGAGCTAAAAAGCCTCTTGATGAAAGTGAAAGAGACTGAAAAGGTTGGCTTAAAGCTCAACATTCAGAAAACGAAGATCATGGACTGTGAAGAAAGCTGAGCACCGAAGAATTGATGCTTTTGAACTGTGGTGTTGGAGAAGACTCTTGAGAGTCCCTTGGCATGCAAGGAGATCCAACCAGTCCATTCTGAAGGAGATCAGCCCTGGGATTTCTTTGGAAGTAATGATGCTAAAGCTGAAACTCCAGTACTTTAGCCACCTCATGCGAAGAGTTGACTCACTGGAAAAGAGTCTGATGCTGGGAGGGATTGGGGGTAGGAGGAGAAGGGGACAACAGAGGATGAGATGGCTGGATGGCGTCACTGACTCGATGGACGTGAATCTGAGTGAAGTCTGGGAGTTGGTGATGGACAGGGAGGCCTGGCGTGCTGCGATTCATGGCGTCACAAAGAGTCAGACATGACTGAGCGACTGAACTGAGCTGAACTGAAGACATAGAAAAGTAAAAAAAGAAAATGAAACAACCACATAGCTAAAACCACTTAACAGAGAATGAACTTAGCTAGTTAATTTTACAACTATTCACTGCCAAGCACTGTCTTGGCTAATACAGAAACCATAAGTGGGCAGGTGCTCAGGGATTTTATCTTCTGATCAATCCGGAGGGTAGGGGTGCCCCTCCCTACTTTGGCCAGTGTTTGACTTTGTGTCTGGGGCCTTTCTGTCACGTTAATAATAATGAATTATTTCACATGCTAATAATAGTAACACATAGCATGCTTCATCGCTCCTGAGACATCTTTATTTTTTTTTTCTACATTTTAGCATCTCTGATTTGGGATATGTCTTACAGTCACTAATAAGAAGATCTCATGTCACTTTTTCATTTTCTTTTTCAGTGTTTGCCTGAAATAAGAATGCATCTTATAAGCAAGGGTGTCTGAGGCTTGCTGTTCAGCCAGGTTGTGATGAGGCCAGTGGGGGAACTGTTGTGGGTGATGCACAGGTCTGGGCGTTTCACAGCTTCGGAGAGGAGAATGAGGCTGTCTCTTTGGAGAGCAGAGCTGCGTGAGTGAGGACAGACTCTGTGTATATCTAGGGTTCCCTCCATCAAGAAGGACCGGCCAGAGTGAGGCTGCAGAGCGGGACGGTGTGGGTGGGTCTGCTGAACGTCTGGAGGACCAGGGTGAGCTCTGGGAGGGAGTCGTGGGGGATGAGCTCCACTGAGTCAGGCAGGAGCGAGGTCAGGAAGGCTATAGAGGGGAGCTAAGACATTTAAGGAACCAAGTGTCCAGGGAACGAATAGAAGATGAGGGCACATTTATCTGCAAGACATTAAGTTAGTTATTTCATTTGGTAGCCAGATAAGGGCACCTGACCAGGGGTGAAGGGGATACAGGTAGCAAAGTTCCATGTGTGTGCTCAGTGACATAGTCATGACCTTTGCGACCCCACAGACCATAACCTGCCAGGCTCCTCTGTCCATGGGATTCTCCAGGCAAGAACACTGGAGTGGGTTGCCATTTCCTTCCCCAGGGGATCCTGCATTGGCAGGCAGGTTCTTTATCACTGCGCCACCTGTGAACCACCCCACCACCCCAGAAAAGCTCAATGACCAAATCAAACAATTATATGGAAAATGTATATGTATGAAAGCTGTTGTTTTCCTCATTATTTTAGACTTAGAGAAATGATATAATCCCAACTATAAGTGTTCACCACTCAGAAAGACACATTTGTACTTCATATTCAAGGAAGAAAAAAATGTTGAGATGTCTATGCCACAATGCAGTGAAATTGCAATTCAGATGTCAGGGAATACTGTTTTCTTTAATATAGGCTTATTTGGAGTAAGCAATATTGAAATAACTAGATCTCTTTCTAAATACTTTAAAGAAATTGAAAAGAACAATCATCAACTCATCTTGATATTTAATTTTGCCATTAAGTATATGAACTTCTACAAGTAATTAGATGAATTTTGCATTAGGGATTATATCGACCTGAAAATGAAATGAAGCCTTTAAAAAAAAAACCTGTTTAATCATGCCCTATAGATGTAACATTCTGAAAATATATTGCTCATGATCTGGAAAGGCTCTGAGGAATATTTCCTATCATGATTTTGTCTTAAAATTCACCACTAAAACCCTCAAAGGCATTCTTAAATATTTCTAAGGAAACTCCACAAACATCTGCATGCCCTTTAGGCCTCAGATACTGACATCAGTGTTCTCCTGGGGCCTCAGGTTCTTTAGTTCATGGAAAACAGAGGAACAGCTCGAAGTTCTGCTACCTGAAGGGCAGTAATTTAGATCTCCAGGGGGAATGTTTTCCCAGGGAACGTGTTGATCTCCAGGGGGAGTGTTTAGCCAGGGAATATCTAGATCTCCAGGGGAATGCACAGGGAGTGGTCATAGCTGATGTAACCAGAAAACAGTGGGTGAAGAAATTCTCAGTCCAAGAGGGACCAACTGAACACCACTGAACACCACCTCTCTCTCTTTTTTCCTGGGGAATTGGACCGTGAAGAATTTGCACTCATCTCTTTTTGAGTGGGGAATTAAAAGCCAGTGCAAACTTGGATTTTGCTTCAGATCAGAGGAAAAGAAAAGCAGGGAGGCAGACACTGTGTCATTGCTACTGAAAGAAGAAAACCTTAAAAGCACTGATGCTACATGGCTGGGTGGAAGGCTGGCAGAGGAGGAGAATGCCGTCAGCGTGGCATCAGGGCGCCCATGCTTGGCTTTGTAAGACAGTAATTAGCTGCTCAACTGGAGTTCCCATGGAGGACGCAGGGGACTGGAGCTAATTATGTCAGAGAAAGATCTGGAGAAATGAAGCCAGGAGGAAACCACCCACACCACATGCCACCACCGCAAACAGAAAAGAAAATCTTCAATTTGGAACAAAGAGAAAATTAAGAAAACATGTTGTTAACTTAATTCCTGACTTGAAAAGCAGAAGCAATTCTCATGGGAAATGGTGGCAGGAAAAATGTTGTACAATGGAAGGCCCTGTGGAGGAAACAAAAATAAAGCTAAAAGGAGCGAAAACAGAAAAACAATGAGGAAGAATTTTGACGAAATAGAAAACCAACTGCATCATTATATCAAAAGTCATCAAATTAAGTTTCTTCATCTCTTTCATTGTCTCTTTAAAGTTATATCATATTTTATCAAAATGACTCCTAACCTTCTAAACTACAAATAAGATGTATTTTTTAGATTACAATATTTTTTAAAGTTACTACTGTAGCATTTTTAAAGAAACCTAAGTTTTTAGTCATTGTTTTCTCACATCTTAAAATAAATCTTAGCAGCCATATGCTTTTGGAAGAGGCTGACAGCTATCCCTTCTTCACTGATAATGTATATTCGTCAATGATTAACTTGATATGCTCTCTGTGTGTATATATTTAGTTGTTATACTGACAAATAAATCAAAGCAGATTTATTTCACATAAGCAGCGTAGAATACACACAGAATTCCATTTTGAAATGATTACTAACTGCCAATAATAAAGAAGTAGTGATGGTCTTTCTAAAGATTTCCATTCATGTATCTGTGCCAAAGAACGCAGCAACAACTCTCTACAAAAGTGAATCCCAGTGCTGTAGATATGTTTTCATTTTTTGACAGTTCTTAAGAATGAAGAGTTCATAACCTGAGCCACAGTCAGGAAAAAAAAAAAAAAAAAAGAATCAACTCTTAACTAGTTTCTCCTTATAATCATCCATATTCAATTCCTGCACATTCTCCACCCCAAATAGTATATTTAAAATTTATCTGGAGAAGAGTTCCATTTGTTCACAGTCATAGTCAGCCTTCTCCCTGTGTCTCTTCACTGCCACAATATCTATAATAAAAAGGAATAAAAGTACCACCACGCAATCTAATAAGTCAGCTTTCTGGTGATTTATTGATTGGTAGCTACCAATTGGATGCTGAAACTCTTTTTTAAGCCATGTGGACCTCTTACAACTTTTAGAATAAGCAACTGTAAGAATTAAACAGAAAAAGGAATTCATCTGAAGCGTTTTGACATAATCACATTAAAGTATCTGGTAGCATGAAGCATCTGTTTACATATGAGCAATGATTACATAGCAGTGTGCATTACAATAGCTAACAGCTCCAAAACGACAGCGGGTATTTTATCTCTCTGTAGGCCCACTTAGCACCAAGCTGCTGGGAAAAGCCAGTTATATGCTACGAAAAATTATTTTTCCAATATTATAGATAAACAGGAAGAAACTCTGGAAAAGTCATTGAACATGTTATCATTGTGCACAGAGGAAAAATTAAGTGAAAGATGCAATGTGCTTTATCTTAATTTCAGCCGCCTCTGGGTATCATTCCACCTGAAACATAAAGGGAGAAACCCAGTAAGCAAGTCTGGACAGTAGTTTCGTGATGGGAATGAAGTAGGTCAAATAAAAATAGGAGCAAGTTCTTGTAAACGCAGTTTAACCTTCCTGCTTCCCAGGTGGCTCTAGTGGTAAAGAGCACGCCTGCCAGTACAGGGGATGCAAGAGACTCATGTCTGACCCCTGGGTCGGGAAGATCCCCTGGAGGAGGGCATGGCACCCCACTCCAGCATTCTTGCCTGGAGAATCCCAGGGACAGAGGAGCCTGGCGGGGTGCAGTCCATGGCGTCTCACAGAGGCAGACACCACTGAAAGGACTGAGCTCACACACAGACACTGTGAGGGAGACTTGCCCAACTTAAAATAGACATGGGATTGGAGTGGGGCAGAGAGGAGGTAAGAGGAATACAGGTTAAGTAAGGTCTTTAAGGGGCTTCCCTAGTGGCACAGTCGTAGAGAATCTGCCTGCCGATTCAGGAGATGTGGCTTCGCTCCTGGGTTAGGAAGATCCCCTGGAGGAGGCAGTGGCAGCCCACTCCAGTATTACTGCCTAAAAAGTTTCATAGGCAGAGGAACCTGGGGGCTCTAGCCCATGGGACTGCAAAGAGTCAGACAGGACTAAGCACCTGAGCCAGTATTCTTTTCTGGGAAATTCCATGGGCAGAGGAGCCTGGTGGGTTGCACTCAATGGGGTGGCAGAGAGTTGGACATGACAGAGCACACACAAGCTCTTTAAAACTCAGAGTGTTAGCCTGACTTCCAGATAAAGGCAGGTGTGGTTCACTGATAAAATTACCGGACACGTAGAGGACTAGAGGGTGTCCCTGGTGGTCCAGTGGCTAAGACTTCACACTCCCAATGCAGGGGGCCTTGGTTCGATCCCTAGTCAAGGAACTAGATCCCACATGCTACAACTAAGGGTTCAAAGGGCTCGACTAAAAGATCCTGTGTGCCGCAACTAAGACCTGCCACAGCCAAATTAATAGATAAATGAAAAGAAAAAAGAAACTGACTAGCAGGAGCATGGAATGGGAAATTCTGTGTCTCCACAGTTACTGCTTTTCTGCAGGGCAGAGAATGGGCATCAGGATCCCCCTGAGTTAGCAGCAGCCCAGATATTACATCTGTAAATAAACATGGAAACTGAGGGTATTGATTTTTACCTGTTATAGCAAACTGTGGGATTATGAAATGCCTAGAACCCTTCTGTTCCATGAAGAGGGAGCTCCTTTCATCACCACCCCAGCACTTTTATCAGTTTTCACCTGGATCATTCAGTCCAAAAGCCTCAAAACTACTTCCCAGGACCCATCAACAGCAGCTTGAGAGTTAAGAGCCCCAATAGTGCAGCCAGAAAATCTTGAATATAAGCCTTATCGTCAACATTTATGACCGAGACAGTTCAGTGTTTGCAGTGTTATGTAATTTTCTTCAAGGTTCAGTTCTTTTATGTGTAAAATGAGACAAATGATAGAATCTATCGCATGTATTTGCAAAAGCATTGGCAACTGTTACAAAGATGACAGAAACTGCATAAACAGTATCCCCATGATAAATATTAAGTAGTTAGTATATCCTACCCATTGTGCTCAGCATTGAAAAGTAATATGCAAAAAGTAGACACATCCTCTTGTCTCATGGTGGTTACAAACTAGTTTGAAATTTACATAGTGTGTGTTAAGTAATTTATATGGTTCTTGGCACGTGGTAGGCAGCTACTAAATATTATTTGTTGTTATTAACACTAGTAATAATAATGTTATGACATTGTCCTTATGGCAGATATTTCTAAATCTCCATGGAAGATGTATCATGGAGGAAATATGAGAAGTGTGTGTGTGTGTATTCTTTACCATCTGTATGCATAGATATTTTGTTTATGTGCATATGTATTTGGGCTTCCTCAGTAGCTCAGTGGTAAAGTATCTGTCTGCAATGCAGGACCCGGAGGATATGTGGGTTCGATCCCTGGCTGAGAAAGATCCCCTGGAGAAGGGAATGGCTACCCACTCCAGTATTCTTGCCTGGAGAATCCCATGGACAGAGGAGCCTGGAGGGTACAGTCCATAACATCACAAACAGTTGGACACGACTGAAGTTACTTAGTGTGCACGTAGCACATATATATTTAATAATTAGATTTTATATCAGAATTTCCCTTTATAATTCAAGTTTAAATATATATGTACACATACACACAGATATCAACTGGATACAAATACAGACAAATAGTCAGTGTCCAGCAACCCTGGAGTGCTTCAGTGCACAGCCTATGAGTCCAGACACAGCAGCTCTGGCTGTGAGCATGGAGGTTTTGGAGCAGTGAACCTGGGGGAGCTTTTGGTAACTCATAGTTAAGATAAAAATTATAAACCAGCAAGGGCTAGAGTTTATTTATTTTTCTTTTTTTAATTTTAATTGGAGTTTATTGATTTTACAATATTGTATTGGTTTTGCCATACATCAACATGAATCCGCCACAGGTATACACATGTTCCCCATCCTGAACCCCCTCTCTCTCTTCCCTCCCTGTTAGAATCAAAGTTATTCTGTCTCTTGTTCCATTTGAAAGCATGAATGTTGTGAAGAGGCAAAAAGTGTAAAAACTGGTACAAAGTTTTTTATTAGACACACAATGTGACTAGTGGGAGAGCACACAGAGACTCTGCGCAGTTAAGACAGAAGCAAGGCAGAGACACACACCCAAGAGAAAGGGTGTGGTGTCCCCGCAGCGAGGAGGAGCCCAGGAAAGGGGTGATCCAGATCGCTTGCGCGGGGCAGTTCTCCGGGTTTTCTCTGGCCAATCATCTTGCATCGCCTGGCCCTGAGTCTGTATTTGGTTTATCTCAGGGTCCTCCCCTGTGTGGGTATATCTCTTAGCCAAGATAGAGTCCAGAGCCAGGGTCTCTCAGAAGAACGCATTGTGGTCTGGCAGCCCCTCCCTTCTCTTTCCTCTGAGCAGCCTCTCTGCACTTGCATAGTCAGGAGGGTTTCCTTGACCTGGAGAACAAGAAACGCACAGTCTCTTTATCTCCTATCCAAACAGGACTCAATTCCTCCTGGCTCTTGCCCTTATCCTAATCTTGGAGTATCCACAGAGCCCAGATTCCAGCTGCTCAGCCTGGGGCCTTTCTGTCTCCTGCCCCATCCACAGGTGATTTTAGTATTTATATTCCCACAAGCCATTCATGAGGGTTTCACTGGTTTTGTTGTTGTTGTTTTCCTTCTTGTCTGTGTTGATGTGGTCAGTCTTTTATTGTTTAGCCTTTCTGCTGAGTCTGTATGAAAACATATTCTCCCCCACCATTTGAAGCTGGGACAAACCTAGACAGTAGCAAGTAGAGACATCATTTTGCTAACAAAGGTCTGTCTAGTCAAAGCTATGGTTTTTCCAATAGTCATGTACAGATGTGAGAGATATACCATAAAGAAGGCTGAGTGCTGAGGAACTGATGCTTTTGAATTTTGGAGTTGGAGAAGACTCTTGAGAGTCCCTTGGACAGCAAGGGGATCAAACCAGTCAATCCTAAATCAGTTCTGAACATTCTTTGGAAGGACTGATGCTGAAGCTATGATCCTTTGGCCACCTGATGTGAAAAGGTGACTCATTGGAAAAGACCCTGATGCTGGGAAAGATTGACTGAGGGAGGAGAAGGGGACGACAGAGGATGAGATGGTTGGAAGGCATCACCGACTCAAGCAACATGAGTTTGAGTAAGCTCCGGGAGATGGTGAAGGACAGGGAAGCCTGGTGGGCTGCAGTCCATGGGGTCACAGAGTCAGACACGACTGAGGAACTGAACAACAATAACTTCCTTTGGGAACCTCCTCTCTGTATACACGTTTTGGAGGGATGTTTCTGATTTTTTGTATTGTTTGCTTTCTGAAGTCCAGCTTGTTGGCATCTTTGCTGCCGTCTGGACATTTGCAGGAGCTTCAGGAGCTGTGCTTCTCAATGCTTCTCTGGGAGGCTCCTCCCCGTGGAAATTCCATCAGAAAGTGGTTCTGACTGCAGCGCTGTTTCTTTGTTCCCCTTGAATGCTGATTAAAGATTCAGTGTACACAGCATGAACGTTGCTTTTAAGCCCACAAACAGTCTAGCAGAAATTGTCTGGGACTTTTAAAACATATGTAATATATTACACTTACTGTTAAATGTCAGGCACTGGGAGAATAATACCTATTTTCTCATGGAGTTCAAGGGTAAGAAATGGTTGAGGTCGTTACCAGATGGTGCAATTTGAAAAAAAGGCTAGATTCTTGACTGAATTAACTTTAATTTCACTTCAAGGTGTTAAAACCTTTTTACCTTTTTACTTCAGCTCCCTCCAAGGGCACTTGCCAGCCCTGGGGTTTGCCAGCTCAGCTCATCTGCAGATGCTAACATCATACCCTGATAGCAGTTGATTCGACATGCAAACACCTCCTCTGTTTGAAGCAATTGGTCTCCTGGAGAGGGTTTTGAAAGAGCTCTTGTTCTATTTCTGAATTTGATTAAAATAGCTTATTAGTCAGTTGAGTAAATTAAATACTTGCCTTTACATTTCCATGGAATTTGGAGAAAACCCAATAAAAGAGATCAATGTAGTTCACAGAAGTTTTATGACCACCACTATTTTGCAGGACTTGTTATGAATATTAGATTTGCAGAGTCTGGCCTCATAATTCCATATCTAATGGATCTGAAACATGAATATCTTCTCATAAATAGTATTGATGGAAGAAGGCTCCCATGGAGTATAAAATAATCTCCATATTCAAAAGTCAATTAGTACTAAGTCATTTCTTTTCCTTTCATTTTTTTATTAAACATTTCCACCCCTTGACTGCAGAAGTCTTCCTGTTAAATCTTTCAAAAGTATATCTGCAGGAATTTTTGAATAGTTCAATATTATTCACAACACTTAATTTTTATGATTGCTTCTAATTATTACTAAATGGAGTTCGGGCTCATCTACTTATTAGTTACTTTGACTTTTAATAAAGGGAGACTTTCTGTCTTCATTTTCAAGTCCTCAGTCTGTGCTCCCATCCAGTTTCATCGGTGCTGTTTTATGATTTGGAATGAAGAAGAGGGGCCTTATATTTTCAGAGCGCAATAAAGACCGAGCGCGTTTAATGTCCAGCAGTGTTTTCAGAGGTAACGTAGCCAAGCGCAGAGCAGTAATGCAGCTTTGTACCAGCTACCAAGGGTCGGGCCCTATTTACGTGACCTGCACAGCTGAGCGCAGGCAGCTGAGTTAGCAGTGTCTACTGGGTAAAAAGAATGTAAGTGGACCTCCCTGGCGGTCCAGTAGGTAGGGCTCCACACTTCCACCGCAGATGCAGCTGTTGACAAGTTCAGTCCTGCCTGCCACAGGGCACGGCACCTCCCCCACAAAAAAAAATGTAAGTTTATACACTTTTTTTTTTTTAAAAAGCTGATTAGAGTGTCTCACCTTGAGACAGACAGAAGGAAAAAAAAAAAACGTTTTTGCCTTGAGTCATCATCTGTCCTGTTGTTTAGTAAGAAGGCGCTTCAAGTGATGTTGTACAAGGCGACGTAGGAATTGCCTGGAAGAGTCCACATGGACTCTGGCTAGTTTAACTTGCCACTGATTGACTGTAAAAGTGACCATTCTCGTGAAAGAAAAAGTTAGAGCAGCCAAGAGATGTTCTCAAATGTTTGAGAGTCTGCTCTTATCCCTGTGATTTTAATCTACATAACAGAATAGCTTCTCATATTAAAAAAGATATTAACGCATACCTGTGGAATCTGGAAAAATGGTACAGAGGAAACTTTTTGCAGGGCAGGGATAGAGAAGCAGACATAGAGAATGGATGTGCGGGCTTGGGGTTGGGAGAGGTGGGGATGAACTGAAAACTTGTGATGTACATATATACACTTATTGTTGATCAGTTGCTTAGTCATGTCCGACTCTTTCTTACTCTATGGACTGCAGCACACCAGGCTTCCCTCTCCATCACCATCTCCTGGAGCTTGCTCAGATTCATGTCCTTTAAGCCAGTGATGCCATCCAACCATCTCATCCTCTGTCATCCCCCTGCTCTTCCTGCCCTCAAATTTTCCCAGCATCAGGGTCTTTTCCAATGAGTTGACTCTTTGCATCAGGTGGCCAAAGTACTGGAACTTCAGCTTTAGCATCAGTCCTTCCAATGAATATTTAGGATTGATTTCCTTTAAAATTGACTGGTTTGATCTCCCTGCTGTCCAAGGAATTCAAGAGTCTTCTCCAGCATCACAGTTCTAAAGCATCAGTTTATCGGTGTTCAGCCTTCTTTACCATCCAGTTCTTACATCCATACATGACTGTGGGAAAAACCATAGCTTTGACTAGATGGACCTTTGTTGACAAAGTGTCTCTGCTTTTTAATACACTACCTAGGTTTATCATACCTTTTCTTCCAAGGAGTAACCATCTTTTAATTTCGTGGCTTCAGTCACCATCCGCAGTGATTTTGGAGCCCAAGAAAATAAACTTTGTCACTGTTTCCACTGTTTCCCCATCTATTTCCCATGAAGTGATGGGACCGGGTGCCATGTCTTTGTTTTTTGAATGTTGAGTTTTAAGCTAGCTTTCCACTCTCTTCTTTCACCCTCATCAAGAAGCTCTTTAGTTCCTCTCCAATTTCTGCTACTAGAGTGATGTCATTTGTCTATCTGAGGCTATTGATATTTCTCCTGGCAATCTTGATTCCAGCTTGTGCTTCATCCAGCCCAGCATTTCACATGATGTACTCTGCATATAAGCTAAATAAGCAGGGTGATAATATGCAGCCTTGACATACTCCTTTCTCAATTTTGATCCAGTCCATTTTTCCATGTTCAGTTCCAACTGTTGCTTCTTGACCTGTACAGGTTTCTCAGGAGGTGGGTAAGGTAGTCTGCTATTCCTATCTCTAAGAATTTTCCACTGTTTGTTATGATCCACAGAGCCACAGGCTTTAGTGTACTCAGTGAAGCAGAAGTAGATGTATTTGTTTGTTTGTTTGTTTTAATTTCCTTGCTTTTTCAATAATCCAATGGATATTGGGAATTTGATCTCTGATTCCTCTGCCTTTTCTAAATCTAGCTTGTACATCTGGAATTTCTTGGTTCACATACTACTAAAGCCCAGCTTGAAGGATTTTGAGCATTTCACCTTGCTAGCATGTGAACTGAGTACAATTGTATGGTAGTTTGAAAATTCTTTGGCATTGTCCTTTGAGATTGGAATAAAAACTGATCTTTTCCAGGCCTGTGGCCACTGCTGCATTTTCCAAATTTGCTGACATATTGAGTGCAGCACTTTCACAGCATCATCTTTTAAGATTTGAAATAACTCAACTGGAATTCCATCACCTCTACTAGCTTTGTTCATAGAAATACTTCCTAAAGCCCACTTGATTCATACTCCAGGATGTCTGACTCTAGGTGAGTGACCATACCATCATAGTTATCCTGGTCATTGAGATCCTGTGTAGAATAGAGAGCTAGTGGAAAGCTGCTGTAGAGTGCAGGGAGCTCAGCTCAGCGCTCTGTGATGACCCAGAAGGGCGGGATGGGTGGGGGGATGGGAGCAGAAACTCAAGAGGGAGGGGATATATGTATACATAGAGCTGATTCACTTAGTTTTTTAGCAGAAACTAACATAACATTGTAGAACAACTATACCCCAATTAAAAAAAAAAAGATGATGAAGGAATCATTTAAGTGTTGTGACTTATGGGATGGAATTCTTGGGGGCAGTGTGGACCTCACAGAGAATAAAATTCTGGGCACAGTAGGGGCATCCATTTTCTAGAAGCAGCAAATGTCATGCCCTGACATTTGCTCTTATTTAATGGAAACTGTTGGGTCTTCCCAAGTGGTGAAATGATAAAGAAACTGCCTGCCAATGCAGGAGATAAAGGAGATGCAAGTTTAATCCCTGGGCTGGGAAGATCCCCTGGAGTAGGAAATTGTAACTCACTCCAGTGTTCTTGCCAGGAGAATCTCATGGACAGAGGAGCTTGGCAGGCTGCAGTCCTTGGGGTCGCAGAGTCATATGTAACTGGGCATGCACACACAGTGGAAACTGTGAGAGAGAGGAAAATATCAATTTAGAAAATGTTGGCAATTATTTAATTTTAACTACATGCTTTGGTTCTTTATTTTTCCCAAATTATTAAAGATATTTTCATAGCAGTTCCAGTTGACTATTTCTTATCCTATAGAGTTCCAAGTGTGAGATTCATAGTGACTCAGTTTTACTTGAGATAAAATTGCTTTTGTTCTAAGAGCCCAGCACAGTGTAGGTTCCATTAGTCAGCGCTGTTTGTCTCTAGATACGAATCTTCTGGGTTTTCTTGGGCCACTTCAGTATTAATAGGTGATAGTGATTCAGACTCATTGTCACGAGTGCATGGACGCCAGTCTTACCTGGGCTAAATGTGCGTCTTCTAGACAGAAAGAGAGCCACTGAGCGTGGTTTCTCTCCAGTGTCCTGAGAGCAGAAGGCCCTGACCAACTCCAGAAGCATCAGAGGAGTGAAGCTCGCTGCTCCCCTGCAGGACAGGACACTGTCCACACTTACAAGAAGCACCACCAGGGTCTTCACAGCCCAGGCCATTCTACTCTGTCACTATCAGGGCAGCGCAGTTATTAACTAAAGTCCACACTTCATTTCTCAGCTTCCCAGGCGGCTCAGTGGTAAAGAAACTGCCTGCCAATAAAGGAGACGCAGGAGACGTGGGTTTGATCCCTGAGTCAAGAAGATGCCCCAGAGGACGAAATGGCAACCTACTTCAGTACTTTTGCCTGGAAAATCCCATGGACAGAGAAGCCCGCTGGGCTACAATCCATGGGGTTGTAAAGAGCTGGACATGACTGACCACGCACACTTAATGCTTAACACTTCAGGTTTCCCAAGTTTTTACCTGACATCCTCTTTCTGTTCCAGGATCTCATTCAAAACCCAGGGTTACATTTACGCAACAGGCCTCCTTGGACTGTGACCCCTGCTCAGACCTTCTTTGTTTCTGATGACCTTGCTGGTTTTGTGGTGCCTCTGCTGGTCCCAGTGACCTGGGTGCACGTTTCTCTTGCTCTCATGCAGAAAAATCAGGAGAAGGCAGGATCCCCTGGTGCTGCTGACTGCCAGGCCAGCCCTCTGCACTGAGACAGGCAGCACTGCTGGACCTCAACCGTCAGCTCAGAGTCAGCTTTGAAGTCTCAAATCAGGTTACTAGGTCGTCCAGGAGAGAGGAGGATTTGGCCATGTAAATGTGGCTCTCCCAGAGTTGCTGATCAGTATCTGGAACAAAATCATGGTTTTCCCAACAAGTGCTCTCTGAGGCCCCTGTCTTAACTTTCTGGACAGCACCACAGAGACAGTTTTCACCTTCAATGACACATAAAAATGATTTGGGCAGTGCTGACCCTGAGTTTGGAGACTGATGCTTCCATAGCCTCTACGAGACAAGGGGAAGAGCTGGCACAGCTCCTCCTGTGGTTACATGTCTCCTGGACTTCTAGGGTCCTGTAATTTGGGATGGGAGCACCAAGGGGAAAATGCAAAACAGCAGCATCATTCCTGACTCAGCTTAGCTGTCAACAGCACCTTTGAGAGCATCTCATTTTTGTTTTAGTCAAACCACATTTTCGTGAAACGCAAGTACAGTACTTCATGCACACAACAGAATTTCCCCTGAACACCATAATCAAGCATGATTACACTTGATTTTAACAAGCACAGGGCACTTTTAATAGCAATCTGCTACTTTCTGAGATTATGTTATTGATCGTGATGGAGAGGGATATTTGTGGGAGACTCCAGGTCATTCCAGGTGCCTGGTTATGCTGCGTCCACACAGATTCCTGAAACTCAGGGAATGTATCCCTGCCAACCAGTGGGGAGAAGCCCATACCATCTGCAAAAGGCATGGTTGGTTGGTGGCAATCACAGGCTGCAGTGTTGTTGTCTAAAGATGATGGGAGGAAGTCAGTTGTTTTAGAGAGATCTGGGTCAAATCCTCATAAAAATGAGACTCCAATGCAACAGCAGGCACCATGTGGATGCTTGCACAAGAAAATGTACTTCTACCAACCCTTTCCTCAGCCAGATCAAGGAGCATTTACTGATCTTGGACACACTTTCATCAGATTAGTAACACCCACCACACAATAGTAAAGTGGTAGCAATAGATTGTTGTTGTCATTGTTGTTGTTTAGTTGCTAAGTCCTGTCTGACTCTTTGCCACTCCATGGACTGTAGCCCTCCAGGCTCCCTTGTCCATGGGAATCTCCAGGCAAGAATACTGGAGTGGGTTGCCATTTCCTCCTCCAGGGCATCTTCCCGACCCAGGGATCAAACCCATGTCTCCTACATTGGCAGGTGGATTCTTTACCACTGAGCCACCAGGGAAGCCAATAGCCATGGATTATCTATTATCTATTCTGCAAGGAGATCCAACCAGTCCATTCTGAAGGAGATCAACCCTGGGATTTCTTTGGAAGGAATGATGCTAAAGCTGAAACTCCAGTACTTTGGCCACCTCATGCAAAGAGTTGACTCATTGGAAAAGACTCTGATGCTGGGAGGGATTGGGGGCAGGAGGAGAAGGGGGTGACCGAGGATGAGATGGCTGGATGGCATCACTGACTTGATGGACATGACTCTGAGTGAACTCCGGGAGTTGGTGATGGACAGGGAGGCCTGGCGTGCTGCGATTCATGGGGTCACAAAGAGTCGGGCACGACTGAGCGACTTAACTGAACTGACTGAACTGATTCTGGTTTTGTTTTCTTAAAACCCCTAAATCAGGTTAGAGATGATAGTCAAGAAGCAAATGAGAAAAAGAATAGGCTTACAAGCTCTGCAGAGCTGCTTTAATCACAAGTGTCAAAGTGTAATCTGCTATGTTACATATATGCGTAGTCTATAAAAGGTTTGGTCTGACTTGTGAGAGGCCATTTTTAGGGCTGAGAAGAAGTATTATATCCAACCCAAAATTTTATTTGGCAAAATATTATTTCATCAGCTTACTACCATGAAAACATATTCAAACAAAATAGATGTACTTTATCATTACAGAAAATGTTGTTTTCATTTTCCATCTATTACTTGTATATTTTTTAGCTTGCCAAGATCTCAGTCTAGGACAAGGGTTAAGACATGATAGGACTTCATTAAATTCTCCAAAGTATATCAAAGGTCTTTTTATAAACACAGTTTTTGCTTGTTCATAAAATATACCATTATCCGTTTAATAAAATTTTTTGTCTTTTCAGGTTAAAAAAAAAGAAAAAAGATGCACTGTTTTCCTAGACCCATCTGTCCCACCTGGGATCATAGGTGAATCAGGAGTTAGATAAAAGTTTCATGAAAGAGTCAGTGCATCAAACATGTGATGGTAGCAAACATAGGTTTTATTTTTTTTAATTTTTAATTTTTACTTTATTTTACTTTACAATACTGTATTGGTTTTGCCATACATTGACATGAATCCACCATGGGTGTTTAAATGCATGCTGCTACTGCTAAGTCGCTTCAGTCATGTCTGACTCTGTGCGACCCCATAGATGGCAGACCACTAGGCTCCTCTGTCCCTGGGATTCTCCAGGCAAGAACACTGGAGTGGGTTGCCATTTCCTTCTCCAATGCATGAAAGTAAAAAGTGAAAGTGAAGTTGTTCAGTCATGCCTGACTCTTCGCGACCCCATGGACTGCAGCCTACCAGGCTCCTCTGTCCATGGGATTTTCCAGGCAAGAGTACTGGAGTGGGTTTCCATTGCCTTCTCCATATATAAATAGAAAACTCTGTGGCATTCATTAAAACTCATCTTGAAGAGCATGTATTGTGTGTGGGTAACTTGGCTAGGTACAGGGAATCTAAATGTCAATAAAATAGACCCTGTGCAAGTTTACAGTAAGTCACAGAAGATAAATACAACTCCCAGAGAAGAGACAAGTGAAGGCCGAGCCTGTGATCAAGTCTAATCCCAGAGTAAGTGCAATGGAAATCAGAATATCAACAGTGGATTGAGTGAATCAGGCTAAAGACAAGAGGAAATGGAATGTTTACAGCAGTCATGAGGCTGAAAGGAGGGGTTACTGTCAGGGACTAAAGGAAGTTGCAGCCTGGGTTGTGATCACAGGAGGGAGAGGGTCAGCCGTGAAAGTTGACCCAGGGAGGTGGCAATGCCGGCTTTCTAAATCAGGCACAAGCCTTTGGGTTGAGATTGAAGGGGTTCACCAGGGGTATTTCATGACATCTGGGGGTTAGAAAGATTATCTTGGCTTCGGCATCAAAAGTGGAAGAAGGAGACACCATGGGGAGCAGAAAATAATTCAAATGACAACACTGATGATCAAAGATGGTTGACTATGAATGGGGAAACCCTGAACCCAGGAGGCAATGCAAAATATGTTGGAAATCAGCTAAAACTACAGACACATTTGTGTGTGGTGTGTCTTGGTTTGTCTTTAGGAAGATGGTGACAATAACCATAAATGAACTGCATCAGTTCTTTGGGATTGTCCTAAAACAGTCTTTTTAGTAAAAATTATTAACCATGGGAGAGTCAAGATTGATAGGTTCATATTTTTGTTGCTAAGTTCTACATCAAATATTTCAGAATGTCATAAAAATATAAAACTGGAAAGGAGTGCCAGCAATTATCTCATCCCACCCTCTTTTGTTTATTAATAAGATGAAATAATGCGATTTAAGTTTTAGAGCTTATTGGTGCCAAAAATGAAGTGAGAATCTTCATCAGTAAAAACAGTATTCAAAAGTGGTTGTAGTATTTCCTTTATTCCAAAACTGGAAGAATATTCTTTTTAAATATTCATCTTGATCTTTGAGAAATATGAAGCAATATGGGGAACTGTGGAAGGAAACAGCGTTAGTGATATTTGTGAGAAATAAACTGAACTTTAGGCGTGCTTATTATAAATGTTTTGAGCATACTGTACTATTGATAATGACAATGAGAAAATTATAATAATATGACCTTCTCCTAACTAACCCTCTCAATATGAAATCACATCCCAAAGTGAATTCTTCCAGAGTTATAAAAACAGCAGGCTTCTGGCTGAAGGTGGAGGAATAGTATTTCTCTGCTCACCATTTCGTCTCTGAACCTAAGTAGCAAGTGGAAAAAGAAACGTGCGGGAAAAGGGGGAGTTGTTTCATCTCTGATGGACCAAGAGGCCATCTATCACCGGAAAGAGCAGCGTAAGCTCAGGATGGAAGCATTCAGTGACCAGGACCAGGGCAGGGAGACCAGCAGGAAGGTGTGGGGCTCTGTGTTTCTCTCCAATGGAGTTTGCGAGATTGGCCCTCGGTTTCCTCTGGGGATTGGTTCCAGGACTCCTCCACCTTGAGGTGGTCCACCTTTGAGGATGCTCCAGTCTATGATATGAAATGGCATAGCATTTACATATAACACACAACCCCACATCCTTCTGCATACTCACCTCTTGATGACCTGTAATGCTGTGTAGTAGTTGCCGCAGTGCAGCAAATTCAAGCTTGACTTTGGGAGCTTTCCGGAATTTTTCTGCTGAATGTTTTTGATCTGTGGTTCAATGAACGTTGGTGAAAGTGTTACAAATGTCAGACCAAATGCAGGCCCCTTTTGCCCAACTTAAGCACCAGCACGTCTTCTCACACTTTCTTTTAGCAAATTCCCACAGCCAGGAGAAGCTTCCTTCCTGAGAGATGAGAGAGTTTAAGACTGAGCGGGGGCCTCCGCAGAGCGGAGAGGAGCAGAGGTGCTGTTGTGAGCAAAGCGCTGGCACCTGGCCCGGTCACTCGCATGGTCCTGTCGAAGGCCTGGCCATCCGTGAACTCTGACGCTTTAGAAACTCGGTTCTCACTCTCTTATGTCCTCACTACTGTTCTTTCAGGTCGCCTGCGCCAGCAGTTCCCACCCCAAGACTTCACACCAGTCTCCTTATCATCTTTCTTCATCAGCCTTTTTGTCCTCCTGTAACCAGAAAATTAATAGAATAAAAATAAACCAGTTTCCCAATAATTTTACAATACTAGAATTAGAGAATACAGTTTTCCCTTTGGACTTCTAAAGTTAATATCTTGCTAAAATGTATCCAATATTCTCAATGGCATTTTAAAGAAATATTTATCAGCAGCCTGGAGCAATAGACTCTGTCTTTTAACAACTCTCAGTGTATGCCAGTAGCATGATTCTGAAGTTTAAATCAGTGACGAAAAGTATGTCAAGAGAACAGGACAGTGGCCCAACCCTGACCTAGTGAAAGACATACCTATTCTAGAAGAATAAACTGCGTGGATATAGCTTCATGCACTTATCCATAAATAGAGTATCCTAATTTAAGTTGTATTAGTTTGCTGGAGCAGGCATGACAGTGTACCACAGACTGGGTGGGGCTGAAGCACAGCCATTTCTTTGCTCACATTCCCAAGATCCAAGTGCTTATCAAGTTGGATTTCTTCTGAGGCCTGACATCTTGGCTTGTACATGACTGTCATCTGGCTGTGTCCTCATAGGCCCTTTCCTGTGTGTGCAAATCCCTGGAGTCTCTTCTCCGTATAAGAACATCAGTCATGTTGGATTGGAGCCCAGTCATTACAACCCCTTTTAAACTCAGTTACTTCCCTAAAGGCCCTGTCTCCAGGTAGAGCCATCCTGGGCTTGGCGTTTCAGGGTTAGGAATTAGGAGGAGACAAAATTCTGTCCATAGCATCTCTGAAGAGTAGTTGATTAGCAGTTAATTCAATATTGTATGCCCAGATAAGTCCTTGCTATGCAGATATGCTGTGTTGCCAAATGAGGACAGAGCCATATGCTTGGATAAAATGACATTACCGTATAAGATGAAATGCTTAACAAGAACACAGGCCTGGGTAGAGGCGATGCCAGCTCTTTAGAGGTGACCTAATGAAGTACTGTGGGCCCAGCCAAGATGCTTTTCCAGAAGCAATTTTGGGCTCGCTCTAATGCACAGATAATTGGATAATCAAGTGCCCAAATGTTGAGCCTAATTGTAGAGCAAAGTTGACAAAATTAGCCTAGAAAAAATGTTTACATTATGCACAGCTAAATGCCCGTTTCAATCCAGAAATCATGTTTGTGAAGTAGGCACAAGATAACTGTCTTAGCAGATACAGTGACCCAAAATGTTTATCTATAGTTTTCTATAGTAAATGTTATTTAGTAACACTGTACACTGGGTAGAGAAAGTCAACATACAATCTCTATCTTAGTAAAGCAGGTACAGGACAGTCATCTTTAAGCACTGTGACTTCCTAGCTGTGAGAAGAACTGGCTGTAAAACACACTTGGAGGAAACAGTGAGTTTATGTTCTCAGACTGTTAACTAAAAGCGTGTGAAATGCTATCAGAAATGATAGCTTCATTTTGGTACAGTTAATATCTCCTTAGGAAAAAAAGAACTGACAGACCAGATAATTTGTTAACTGGCTCCCTAGTTTCTAAAATTAAAATCCACATTTTTTTTTTTTTTTGCTTTTTTCATTGTGTACCTCTTTCTCTTTTTTTTGGCGGGCCATTCAAATGTGCTCTCCAGCCAGGACAACACACCTCCACTGGGAGTCAGCAAGTTGAAGATTCCCTGTAAATTGTCAACTAGTCCAGCAGAAGATGCCTTGCATGGCAGAAGAAAGATTCTGCCATGATCTTGATGGCAGAATTCAGAAAGAATAAAGAAATCATGAAATGGCTTTGGTTCATGATATTCTCAAGCGTTCTTTTATTTTAATTTTTTACCTAATCTGTTACTTTGTTACTTTTTGACTTCTCTGAAAATTGTTCTAGTAATACATTTTCTCTAAAACATTCCCTTTTATTTATCTTTATTTAACTCCCAACTTACTCCCAAAAGAATTTACAGAAACAGATTTGTACTTTTTTCCCCCTGAACACTGAACATAAACTAATAAGATATTTAAACACGGTACCAGCTAACACTGCCAAACATATTGAAAATGATTTTATGTCTGAGAGGGGATTTCGTTTCCATTGACATGGTATTTTTGGCAGGCGTCACATTCAATTTCTAATTTTGCTAGCATCTCGGGGCAGATGCTAGCATGATGGGTTATGCAAATGCCACTTTAGAAGACACTATTTTCCTTTTTCTTCCTACGTGAGAGAGTCTGGGAAGTGCTAATATTATATTTACAGGATTCTTCAGAGGTAGGAGTGGTCAGGTGACCAGTAAGACACAAAGAATTATAACAGAAGTCACTAGATAAGGCCTCTGGAAAAGTTTTATTTTTCTTCTTCTTTTTAAAGAAAGAACCCACTCGCTGTCCTTGCAGGGGACTGTGACTCTCTGCTTTCTTCCCACCTTCACATCCAGCAGCCACTTTGTGCCGTGAGACTGCAACCCTTACGATATGGACCAGCATGTTCAGGGTGATGTAAAACAGCAACGAAGAGCCTGGGTTCTTATTGATCTGCCCCTGGGTCTGTCTTGCACTCCTACATCCATTATTCTTGTTATTTCAGGAAAATAAAATACTCATTAATGTAAGCCAATTTTCCTTGAACTTTTTGATTACTAGCATTTGGGTTACCACATAAAACACAATTCACACTCTTGAGTGACAGTTTTACTATATGCTGTGAAAAAAAGAAGCTTAGCTTGTAATGTCACTTAGCTATTTTTACACTTGTTTAATTTATTGGTAAAAAGATGGGGGAATAAATGGAAACAGTGGCAGACTTTATTTTCTTGGGCTCCAAAATCACTGTGGACAGTGACTGTAGCCATGAAATTAAAAGACATTTGCCCCTTGGTAAAAGAGCTGTGGCAAACCTAGGCAGCATATAAAAAGCAGGGACCTCACTTTGCCAACAAAGGTCCATATAGTCAAAGCTATAGTTCATCAAGAAATGCTAGAATTTGTGATTTGTCAAGGTGAGGATCCTTGGGCAACTGTGATGTGCAGGTGAGTTTGGGAACCACTGATGGAGGCAGAGGCAGAGGCCCAGGAGAAGCCGGGTCTGTTTGCTTCTGCTGGAATCAGGTGTGTAACTTTCTCTACAAATGTTACGGTTAAAGCCTCTACTCAAAGCTTCCGCCCATTGGGAAAGATAATAATAATACAGAGCACCTCCGGAACTCTCACATCTTGCGTTCTGTTATACTCATGCCCTAAAGACCAAATTCAGCTGCTTTCTAAAGTTGAAGGGCTTCTTCCTGTCCCTTTGAATTTGTTTCCTCCTGAAGTCAGGGGCCCAGTAATGCTGCATCTTCATTAAGAGGGTAGAAATTAATGTGGAAAAGAAGTAGAAGGGTCCTGAGGAGATCCCCTCATTAATGAACAGAGGGTGGGTAGCAGCCACTGACCTCTGCCAGTCGCTTGGCTTGTCCCTGAGTCAGACACCCAGCACCCCCCCCAACCCCACCACCAAATGCTGCCCTTGGCTGAGTCGCTCTGGACCTCGTCTATCTACCTCGTGACCAGAGCTCGTGGAGCTCCAGTTCAAGCCTTTTCTCCATGACTTGCAGAATAAGTGCTGTGGGCTGGACAGAAGTAGTTAAAAGCTCAGGGTCTCTTTTCCCTTCCATGGTTTATCTTCATTTCAAGGGCATTTGATGTTCAATATTCACTTCCCAATATCTTTGATGAGACAGATGTCTCACAGAATGCCCTGTGATGGTTACTCGGCACAGTCTATTCGGATTACCAGACTATGGACTTCCTGAAGGGGGTAACTCATGCCTGGCCCTAGTACCCTAGTGCGTAGGGCATGTTCCACAATTTAAAACATCAAAGCATTTATATAGGGTGTCAACAATCCTACCTGCAGGGCAGCAAAGGAGACAGAGACATACAGACTAGACTTTTGGACTCAGTGGGAGAAGGAGAGGGTGGGATGATTTGAGAGAATAGCACTGAAACTATACATTACCGTATGTAAAATAGATAAGCATTGCGAGTTTGACGCACGAAGCAGGACACCCAAAGCTGGTGCTCTGGGGAAGCCCAGAGGGATGGGGTGGGAGGGATAGGATGGAGGTGGGAGGGGGATTCAGGATGGAGGGGACACAGGTATACCCATGGCCAGTTCATACTGATGTATGGCAAAAATTGTAACAATATTGTAGTTATCCTCCAATTAAATATTTTTTTAAAAAGCATCAAATAAAATAATGAAGTATTCTTGGTTATTAAGTGTAGGATCTGTCAATCAAACCTAGATTCTTAGTCAATCTGATAGCCTTTTCTATAAACCATGCTGCCTGCATATGCATATATATATATATATATGTGTGTGTGTGTGTGTGTGTGTGTGTGTGTATATATATGCATCGATAGAAAGTCAATCTTCATGATCATTCAGGATTGGTATTCTCAGCAGCAAAGAAGCTAAAATCAATGGAACTGATAACCCTAAGGAAAGTTTATCTCACAGTGGCATTCAGGTGTCCCCTCCAATCTTTATTATGAGACAATGTTTCACAACAATTTAGGGGAGAGATTGATAGTTTATCTGGTTTCTATAGCTGTTACAGCACGATTATAATAAAACACAATGAAAGAATGAAATCCACATAAAAATCTGGAGACCGCGCATCGCCTGGCCCGGGCCAGCTCAGTGCTTCTGTGTCCTCATCTCTCCCTGCACCACCACGGTCACCTGTGGCCGCCTTGCTCTTCCTCATCCTGCCAGAGGCATCGCTCATCCAGCCCTGCAGGTGATCTCCTGCTCACTGCAGGTGGGACCATCTCCCCCTTACACCTTTCAAGTGTGTCCCCCCACTTCAAGTCTCTCCTGACACGTTCAGCTTTCAGAAACCTTCTCTGACTGTCCCACCAGAAAAGACCCTCTGACTACTCTACTTTCCATCACTCAAACTAGAGTTATCCCTCTTACCTGCTTTCTCTTTCTCAGCACATTTGTCCCCGTCTGGCTTACTGTAGGCTGTTTGTGTATTTTCTGCCGACTGCCCTAAGCTCTACTCTCCACAAGACCAGTAGCTTGGTCTGCTCACTTGTTGGTTAGACGTGTAGTTGAAACAGTGACTGGTGCTCAGAAGAGTCTACCACAGGCTAAGCAGTTGGGCAACAGATGGTAACTCTTTATAGAGAACAGGGGGGCACAGGCTGTGTTATAGCCAAAAACTGCCTAAGCTTGGGAAGATGTCTCAGTTCCTTTTAAATAATAACACAGCGCCAAGTGTCCACTTTGTTCAGGGCACCATTTAACTACCAATAAGTCCAGAGAAGATAAGCCTTATCATTCTGGAAAAAATAACAGTGTAATGAAGTAGAAAGACAGGACCACATCCAAATAGGACCAGATAAGACTTTTTCTTAAACCTCTACAGGAAAGCTACCTATAAACCCCAGGGTAGGGAGCAACAGTACTCCAGATTATGGGGCTCTGAAGAGACTAACCAAGAGGGACATTATAGAAAGAGAGAGGGTGGTGTCTTTGATGGGAGGACAGTGTAGAAGCTTGACATGTCCTGGGAGGCTCAAGACACCTCTACTGCTGGAATGAGAGTCCTTGATGGGGTTGGAGGCCCGGAGGCTGACACAGTGGTTTCCAGTGTGTGGAAATGCGCCTGCCTGACATGGGTGGTCTCTGAGATACACAGACACCTGTCAGGTGGGTCCGCTGCAGGTGCACTCCTGTGGGTGGGTTTGGAGAAGGCAGGGAAGTTCCCTGGAGCGTGGAGGAGCAGATGAAGAAGTGGAGTCAGAAACAAGAAGGTCCCGCTATGTGGACAAGTCACCAAGCCAGGATACTTAGCTGTGCAGAGCCGCCCGGGGGAACTCGGTTATTCCGTAAAGCAGCGTTCATTCATCTGCACCTCTTCTATCATGTGCTGGGGCCAAAGCAGGCGCAAAGATGGCACTAAATGTGAGCAATAACAGTTCTCATCGGTGGGCAGGCTTACAGGGAAGCTGTGCACTAATCATGTGGTAAATATCAGAGAGCAGCCACGACATTTCAGATTAAGGACTGGCTTTAATTGAGTGACTTTTGTAGATCAGTAATTGTCAAGTGGATATGGCTCACCTTAATGGTTTTAAAGCAGTGATGCCATCCAGCCATCTCATCCTCTGTTATCCCCTTTTCCTCCTGCCCCCCAATCCCTCCCCAGCATCAGTCTTTTCCAATGAGTCAACCACTTCGCATGAGGTGGCCAAAGTACTGGAGTTTCAGCTTTAGCATCATTCCTTCCAAAGAACACCCAGGGCTGATATCCTTTAGAATGGACTGGTTGGATCTCCTTGCAATCCAATGGACTCTCAAGAGTCTTCTCCAATACCACAGTTCAAAAGCATCAATTCTTCGGTGCTCAGCCTTCTTCACAGTCCAACTCTCGCATCCATACACGACTACTGGAAAAACCATAGCCTTGACTAGACGGACATTTGTTGGCAAAGTAATATCTCTGCTTTTGAATATGCTATCTATGTTGGTCCTAACTTTTCTTCCAAGGAGTAAGCGTCTTTTAATTTCATGGCTGCAGTCACATCTGCATTGATTTTGGAGCCCACAAAGATAAAGTCTGATACTGTTTCTACTGTTTCCCCATCTAATTCCCATGAAGTAATGGGACCAGATGCCATGGTCTTCATTCTCTGAATGTTGAGCTTTAAGCCAACTTTTTCACTCTCCTCTTTCTCTTTCATCAAGAGGCTTTTTAGTTCCCTCTTCACTTTCTGCCATAAGGGTGGTGTCATCTGCATATCTGAGTTATTGGTATTTCTCCTGGCAATCTTGATTCCAGCTTGTGCTTCTTCTAGCCCAGCGTTTCTCATGATGTACTCTGCAAAGAGGTTAAAAAGCAGGGTGACAATATACAGCCTTGATGTACTCCCTTTCCTATTTGGAACCAATCTGTTGTTCCATGTCCAGTTCTAACTGTTGCTTCCTAACCTGCATATAGGTTTCTCAAGAGGCAGGTCAGGTGGTCTGGTATTCCCATCTCTTTCAAATTTTCCACAGTTTATTTAGATCCACACAGTCAAAGGCTTTGGCATAGTCAATAAAGCAGAAATAGATGTTTTTCTGGAACTCTCTTGCTTTTTCAATGATCCAGCACATGTTGACAATTTGATCTCTGCTTCCTCTGCCTTATCTAAAACCAGTTTGAATATCTGGAAGTCCACGGTTCATGTATTGCTGAAGCCCGGCTTGGAGAATTTTGAGCATTACTTTACTAGCGTGTGAGATGAGTATGGACTATCACAAAGAAATAAAATGTAATAGAGGTGAGCATTAAATATGTAATGTCAATGTAGTGTAAATGTTTAGATCAGTTATAAAATTAGTATTCAAAAGTAATACTTCATAAAATTTAGGAATATTAATCAACATGAAAAATATTGAAATAACATTATTGTGTACTTTTTAAAATCACTGTCAAAGAAAAACATATAAATGGGTGTGCCATTCAGTCCCCATTAGACTTGTTTACCAATGTCCCCAGTTGCTAAAAAGGCAGCATCTGAGAAGGGGAGAGGGAATAATTGCAACCTAATATTTCCCTTAGACTCCTCTTTATCAGATCCCATTTCTAGAGTGATCATTTGGAAGAGATATTTGATCAACTCATTTTCCCCTCTGGGGGCTTCAGTGTTTTCATTGATAATAGACTATGGTTTCTAGGAAAGCATGAGCACAGCAGGGTCATCTTTGACATCTGCCATTTTGTTCCATATAGAGGGAGGATTGACGCGGTTACAAAATGCCCAAAAATGCTCCCCAAGGGAAGTTTCATATTCTGTGGCTGATGAGTGGGTCCAGCTCTTCCATGCAGACTTACTGATAGTGGATCTTACTAGTCCAACGCTGGTCCCTGGACTTGACATCACAAGTCCCTGCCAAACTCTTAAAAAAGGACTCACCAGACCCAGGTTCTGCTCCAGGCCAGCCCTGGCCTTATGTCTGGGTCAGGGAATACCAGTATCTTTGGTGGAGATGAAGCGCCACTAGACACTCTAAACCCTCAGCATGGGAAGCAGAAAGACTTTCCGCACGGTGTGTCTACAACCATTTTATTTCCATGCACTCTGCAAAGTCAGGAGTTCCCAGACTCCGTTAATGTAGAAAGCAGTATTCCCACAAATGCCATTAATTCATTTCACTATAAAAAGTTATGAACTTTAACATCACAGAGGCAAAAAGAAGCATTTAGAAGTCTAAGGCTTGCTAATAATCATAGTGATAGCTAATTTTAAGAGCCCTATATGCCAGGACTTATGTGAATTATATAGTTTAACTCTCACAGCTGCCCTGTGAGGTAGAAAGTAGTAAACTGAGGAAGTGAAAATGGAGACTTTTCAAGGCTAAATTGCATCAGGTGGCCCAGCAGAGCCGGGGAATTTCCAAACCAAGTCTAGTGTTCTGACTCTTGACCTCAGAGCTGAGTCCTTGGCCAGGACCTTGGGCTCCTGACCCCTATTCCCCTGACAGGTCACATCAAATGGAAGCTCTTGTATCAGCTGCTTGTATATTTTGGAAATTAATCCTTTATCAGTTGTTTCATTTGCTATTATTTCCCCCCATTCTGAGGGCTGTCTTTCTCTTTGTTTGTAGTTTCCTTTGCTGTGCAAAAACTTTTAAGTTTAATTAGGTTCCACTTATTTATTTCCATTACCGAGGGAGGTGGGTCATAGAGGATCATGCTTTGATGTATGTCATTGAGTGTTCTGCTTATGTTTTCCTCTAAGAGTTTTATAGTTTCTGCTCTTACATTTATGTCTTTAATCCATTGTGAGTTTATCTTTGTGTATGGTGTTCAGACTTTATTTTTGGGGGCTCCAAAATCACTGTAGATGGCGATTGCAGCCATGAAATTAAAAGACGCTTATAAAAGAACAGTTATGACCAACCTAGATAGCATATTCAAAAGCAGAGATATTACTTTGCCGACTAAGGTCCGTCTAGTCAAGGCTATGGTTATTCCAGTAGTCATGTATGGATGTGAGAGTTGGACTGTTAAGAAGGCTGAGAGCCGAAGAATTGATGCTTTTGAACTGTGGTGTTGGAGAAGACTCTTGAGAGTCCCTTGGACTGCAAGGAGATCCAACCAGTCCATTCTGAAGGAGATCAACCCTGGGATTTCTTTGGAAGGAATGATGCTAAAGCTGAAACTCTAGTACTTTGGCCACCTCATGAGAAGAGTTGACTCATTGGAAAAGGCTGATGCTGGGAGGGATTGGGGGCAGGAGAATAGGGGGACGACCGAGGATGAGATGGCTGGATGGCATCACTGACTCTATGGACGCGAGTCTGAGTGAACTCCAGGAGTTGGTGATGGACAGGGAGGCCTGGTGTGCTGCGATTCATGGGGCTGCAAAGAGTCGGACACGACTGAGCGACTGAACTGAACTGAACTGATGGTGTTAGGAAGTGTTCTAATTTCATTCTTTTACATGGAGCTGTCCAGTTTTCCCAGCAGCACTATTGAAGAGACTGTCTTTTCCCCATTGTATATTCTTGCCTCCCTTGTCAAAAATAAGGTATCCATATGTATGTAAGTTTATCTCTGGGCTTTCAATCTTTTTCCATTGGTCTATATTTCTGGGTTGTGTGTGTGTGTGTGTGTGTGTGTGTGTGTGTGTGTGTGTGTGCCAGTATCATACTACCTTGATAACTATAACTTTGTAGTATAGTCTGAAGTCATGAAGATTGATTACTCCAGATCCATTCTTCTTTCACAAGAGTGCTTTGGCTATTTGGGATCTTTTGTGTTTCCATATAAATTGTGAGAGTTTTTGTTCTAGTTCTGTGAAAAATATCATTAGTAATTTGATAGCAATTGCACTGAATCTGTAGATTACATTTAGCAGAATAGTCATTTTCATAAAATGGATTCTTCCAACCCAGGAACATAGAATATCTCTCCATCTATTTACAAATAAATTCTGGAAAACAAACAACCCAATTAAAAAGTGGGAAAATGACCTAAACAGACATTTCTCCAAACAAGACATACAGATGGCTAATAGATACATTAAAAGATGCTCAAGATTGCTCATTATTAGAGAGCTGCAAATCAAAACTACAATGAAATATTACCTTACACTGGTCAGAATGGCCATCGCCAAAAAATCTACAAATGATAAATACTGGAGAGGGTATGGAGAAAAGGGAACACTCTTACACTGTTGGTATAAATGTAAATTAGTACAGCTACTATGAAGAACACTATGGATATTCCTTTAAAAAGATAGAAATGAAACTGCCATATGACCCAGCAACCCTACTACCCTGAGGAAACAAAAATTGAAAAGGATACAGATGTTCATTGCAACTCTGTTTATAACAGCTAGGACATGGAAGCAAGCTAGAAACCCATCAACAGATAAATGGATAAAGAAGCTGTGGTACATATATACAGTGGGATATTACTCAGTCATAAAATGGAATTTGAGTCATTTGAGTCAGTCCTAATGAGGTGGATGAACCTAGAGTCTATTATACAGAGTGAAGTAAGTCGGAAGAGAAAAACAAATACTATATACTAATGCATATATGTGGAATCTAGAAAGATGGTACTGATGAACCTATTTGCAGAGCAGCAGTGGAGACAGACATAGAGAACAGACTTATGGACTTGGCTTGGGGGAGGAGGGAAGGAGAGGGTGGGCTGTGTGGAGAGAGTAACATGGAAAAATACATTACCATATGTAAAGTAGATAGCCGATGGGAATTTGCTGTATGACTCAGGGAACTCAAACTGGGGCTCTGTAACAACCTAGAGGGGTGGGATAGGGAGGGAGATGGGAGGGGGGTTCAAGTGGGAGGGGGCATAGGTAAATCTATGGCTGATTCAACATCAAATCCATGTTGATGTTTTGTAGAAACCAACTCAATACTATAAAGCAATTATCTTTCAATGAAAAATGAATAAATTTTTTTTTTAAAAAGGCCTTTTCTGTTATAAACCACCAGTCCAAATTGCCTTCAGTCAATGAAATTTGGTTCAAGGTAATCCAAGCATTAAATTCAAGTAGACCCATTCCTGCTTCAGCTCAGGTTCATCCACTTGCGCTCCAAGGCTGGTCCTTAAGGAAGAGTGTCCTCCAAGGCTTTCTTGGCCTGCATTGCATCCAGGAACATTTTATCTCCCATTTAACTGATACGATTTAGGCCGTCTTTTTAATTTGATAGCCTGAGCCGTCAGGAGAGTGTGACGAACTTGTTTGCACAAAGTGCCTGGTTTGGTTTGGTTTTGTGTTTCTTGTGCTAATTTGCTTCAAAAACAGATGGGCTGATATCCTACATGTTGAAGTTTCACCACCATTATATTACCAGCTGATTTCACCTCTGATACTCCTGAACACTCAGAAGTAGGGGTTCTTCTCTGGAGAATACGCCATCTTTGGATCGATCTCTGAGCTTGGACAGGTTCCCCACAAGGCAGGAATGTACCTGAAAACCACCCAGAAATTCAGCTGAGTCACTTCCACAGACTTTCCAAACACTGAGACATCATCAGAAAGCATTTATGTTGCTCCATCTGAATGTGCTGTTGCTCACAGCAAGACGACTAAGTGCAAACACATTAAGAACTCAGGAAGGACCATGAACTGAGAGATGCATCTGTGAGCCAAGCACAGAGAAACCTCCCTGAGCTGTGGAAATTCACCCTTCTCTTGCCTCCACTCCCAGCCCGACAGAGGGTCTTTGGAACTTGTACTCAGATCATGTTGTGTATCTTCTGAAAACCCTACAAAATCTTCCCACAGAAATACCCTAGGCGGCTCTGGCCGAGCCCCTCCCTTCCTCTGCAGACCACCGCTTCCCCAGCATCTTGCTGCAGGTCCAGGCACCCTGGCCCATGTCTCCTTCATTACCTCACAAATTGTTACTGGTTCCCTCTATGTAATGTCAGCCCTGTGCGTGGAGGAATTTTGTCTTGTTTGTCCACTAACCTCTTTACCTAAAACAGAACCTGACGCACTGTTGGCCCTCAAGAAATACTTTTGTATGAATCAATGAATAAACATATTTCAGTTAATACATCCTGTATCACTAACATTTGTGACAGAGCAAAGTTGAAATGTGTGTATAATTTGGTGCATTTGTATCCACATGTCATTATAATCATGTGCTAATGAAAAGAGCCTTGAATCCACACATTTTCTTTTCATCAGAAGACCATGAATATATTCATTTTGTTTCCTAAATGAGTTCTAACACCAATTTAAGACAAATAATATTCAAAAGGATATATTGATTTAAATATTCAGTAGGGAATGAACCATCTTACTTGTGTGGTTTACATTAAAAAACACATCAATTAAAACAAAATTGATGCTTACATTTTAACGGCAGCAGTTATGGACAGCATGAAGGAAAGGTGTAGACCAGGAAGAAACATATATTAATTTTAATATTTGCATGGTCAACACATCTGTGTAGCTTTGTGTTTCCTTTGAAAGAAAAGGTAAACACTTTTCTGCAAAATTTGAAGTATATATTTTTTCTGGCTTCTGCTAAATAAATATTAGATGAAACTGTTTATGGAAACAATGCAAAAGTCAACTGCTGTTCACTTTCTAAGCTGTTGAAAACGTTCACCATGTTTTCTCAACGGTCTGCTCATCTGTCCTCCTTTCAGAAATTGAGAAGGGAGGGTGCGGGGACCCAGGCATCCCAGCCTACGGGAAGCGGACCGGCAGCAGCTTCCTCCATGGAGACACACTCACATTCGAATGCCAGGCGGCCTTCGAGCTGGTGGGGGAGCGAGTCATCACGTGTCAGCAGAACAACCAGTGGTCTGGCAACAAGCCCAGCTGTGTATGTGAGTACTCTCCTGGCGGAATCTGTTCCAAGCTGCCCCGGGGGGTGGGAGAGCCCTGATGGGGGCGGGGGGAGATGTAACATTGACCAGAAGCACTCAGGGCTCCTTGAATGCAGCTCTTCTTTCTCCACTGACGTAAAACCAGTCAGTGATGTTCTTACTACCAGACGGATACACTGTCGATGAGAGCTTTCCATGAGCAAGGTCCACAGAGCATCCCTTGCATCCAGAGGGGCTGATGCCAGCTCTGTGAGCCATCCGTCGACAGGGCCTGGGGTCTTTGCAACCTAATATTGTCTTGTGATGGCTTCTCTGAGTACAGTTTCCTGAGCTGTACAGTAGGTTCTCATTAGTTATCTATCGTATACATAGTGTCAGTAGTGCGTGGGACTTCCCAAGTGGCTGAGTGGTAAAGAATCCCCCTGCCAGTGCAGGAGATGCGAGAGATGCAGGTTTCATCTCTGGGTTGGGAAGATCCCCCGGAGAAGGAAATGGCAACCCACTCCCGTATTCTTACCTGGAGAACCTCATGAACAGAGGAGCCTGGTGGGCGGCAGTCCACAGGGCTGCAAGAGCAGAACATGACTGAGCACACGACACACAATATCCCGCGACACTTAACACGCAATTGTGAGCTTGAAGTGATGTCACTTTGCGTTTCAGTGGAAGAATTGCCTGCTTCCTGTTTTTTTTTTTTTTTTGTCTTGCTTTTAGTTTATTTTTTAAGATTCTCATTAGTTGTTTATTTTATATATAGTGTCAATAGGGTATATATATCAACCCCAGTCTCCCAATTCATCCAGCCCCTCTTCCCACTTTGGTGTCCATGTGTTTCTTCTCTACGTCTGCGTCCCTGTTTCTGCTTTGTAAATAAGATTGTCTGTACCAAGTTTTTTCAGATTCCACATGTAAGAGTCAATATACAGTATTCGGTTTTCTCTTTCTGACTTATGTCACTCTGTATTATGGTCTGTAGGTCCCTTGTAAGTGATTTAACGAGTAGCATGTAAGAATTAAAGATTTTAAAATTAAAAAAATAAAAAACTAAAAAAAAAAAGAAAAGAAGGACTACATAGCAGATTAAGAAACAGATTTTTTATACAACTAAGTATAGCAATAACCTGGAAACATATAGGAAATAATGTAAAATAATAAGCAAATCCACACCCTAGAAATAAGTCCAATAGATGTTCCCTCCCAAAGAATATGTATATAGACATGTATAAAACATATATCTTACTGATTTCTCAGTACACATTAAGTAAATATTCCAAGAGACTTTTATATTAGCCACCAAGATTTGGTCTGATTTTCCAAGTTGTTCTTTAATCATCGTTACCCTGTAAATGACTTAAAATTTAATTTCAAAAAGTGTGCTTTAAGGCACATGCAAAATTCAAAATGAAAAATAGGAAACTGATTAGAATCAACCTTGTTTTCTGGAAATTGTCCTTATGAAACCAGCATAATTTTTCATATTAATATTTGCTCTTCTGAAGGAAGAAGGTTATAACAATAAATCTTAATATTTGCCACAAGTTTCAGTCAACTTGATAGTTATTTTTGAATCAAGCATACACTTGATTATATATAGGAGATGGTTGTTCTGTATGTTGAGCTTAATTTGTTCACAACCTGGGACAATCCCTGCTCAGAGAACTGAGATTCCCATATATGTTGAGGCCAAAAAACATAAAAACAGAAGCTGGATTGTAACAAATTCAGTAGATACTCTCAAAATTAAAAAAAAAAAAAAAAGAAAAAAGAAAAAGTTGAACCATCCTAGTTAGCTGCTGGTATAGACTTCCTTCCCAGGTCCTTGGCACATAGCCAGATCTTCGGATGTGGACAAAACTGTTTGAAACTATTATTATCTGTGTGTCTTCACAGTTTCCTGTTTCTTCAACTTTACGGCATCATCAGGAATCATCCTCTCACCGAATTACCCAGAAGAGTACGGTAACAACATGAACTGCGTCTGGCTGATCATCTCGGAGCCGGGCAGCAGAATTCACCTCATCTTTAATGACTTTGACGTGGAGCCTCAGTTTGACTTCCTTGCGGTCAAAGATGACGGGATTTCAGACATAACTGTGCTAGGCACGTTCTCAGGCCATGAGGTGCCGTCCCAGCTGGCCAGCAGCGGACACATCGTCCGTCTGGAGTTCCAGTCGGATCACTCCACCACCGGCCGAGGCTTCAACATCACCTACACCAGTAAGTGCATCCACACCCACCCTGCGTTCATGGTCTCTGCTGGCTCTACTCTGGGGTTTTATGGTCACAGTTCACAAAATTATATAACATTATCCTGAGAACCCCAAAAAATACCCCACTCTGTTGTGGTGTCTTGGTCACTCACCCCTATAGTGAGGACTGGTGGCTCACATACTTGTCTCTCTCTGGTTTTCCTTCTACCCGTCCATCCATCCATCCATCCACCCCTGTGTCCTCCATGCAATAGAATAGAGTAGTGAAAAGCAATGAGGTATTTGGAGTCGGGAGTCATGGATTATAACACCTGCTAAATGTATGGACTTGGCCTTCCCAGGTGACCTAGTGGTAAAAAATCTGCCTGCAATGTGGGTGACCCAGTTTTGATTCCTGGGTTGGGAAGATCCCCTGGAGAAGAGAATGGCTACCCACTCCAATATTTGTGCCTGGAAAATCCCATGGACAGAGTAGCCTGGCAGGCTACAGTCCAGTGGGTTGCAAAAAGTTGGACACAACTGAGCAATTAAACAACAACTCGTATGTACTCAGTGAATTTTGATAAGACAGCTAACTTTTCTTTGCTTCAGACTCCTCATTCGATCATAGCTTATATTTAAGACCATCTGCTTAAATTGTACTTCTGAGGGAATAAAGTAAGATAATAATGTTAAACAGGAGTTATAAGCTAAAATGTGCTGACTGCCTCCTTCTCTTAGGTGATCTGCTTAGGATTTGACAGAAATTGTTTCATTTAACATTGAAGCAACTCTGGACTATAAGCTTCATCTTCCTCATTCTGTAAATAAAGAAAAGTAGGCTCCAATAGTGGAGAAGGCAATGGCAACCCACTCCAGTACTCTTGCCTGGAAAATCCCATGGCCAGAGAAGCCTGGAACGCTGCAGTCCATGGGGTCACGAAGAGTCGGACACAACTGAGTGACTTCACTTTCACTTTTCACTTTCCTGCATTGGAGAAGGAAATGGCAACCCACTCCAGTATTCTTGCCTAGAGAATCCCAGGGACGGGGGAGCCTGGTGGGCTGCTGTCTATGGGGTTGCGCGGAGTCAGACACGACTGAAGTGACTTCTCAGCAGCTGCAGCAGGCTCCAATAGGGGCTTCCCAGATGACTCAGCAGTAAAGAATCTGCCTGCAATGCAGGAGACACAGGAGACTTGAGTTCAGTCTCTGGATTGAGAAGGTCCTCTGAAGAAGGAAGCAGCAACCCACTCCAGAATTCTTTGCCTAGAAAACTCCATGGACAGAGGAGATAGGCGGGCTACATAAGGAGAAGGCAAAGGGATAAGGGGGTGGCAGAGAATGAGATGGTTAGATGGCATCACCAACTGAGATGGTTAGATGGCATCACCAACTCAATGGACATGAATTTGAGCAAACTCTGGGAGACAGTGGAAGACAGAGGAGCCTGGAGGGCTGCAGTCCAGGCACAACTTAGCAAATGAACCACAGAAAGGCTCAGATGACCAGAGCAGTCTTCCCAGGGACAGGTAGTAAGCGCAAGGGCTGGGATGCTAACCTAGATGTGTCAGAACCAAAATCCTTTTCTGTCACCTACGTATCTCATCTCCATTTTTCTTAGTGAAAAAGTGCCTTCCAATTTTGGGATGCTGTGTGGATGATAATGAGGTCTATCTACCCATCTCTCTCCTTCTGTCTCTCTAGGTATCAATATTCTGTTTATTGAATGTATTTATCTATCTCTGAAAAATAGCTAAAACTGCTTTATAAGTGGTTCTGCTTTCTTTTTTAATACTCATGATTAATATTCAAGTGTTTTTTTTTTTTACTCCAATGTTTGTTTTTTTTTTTTTTTTCTTTTCAGCATTTGGTCAAAACGAGTGCCACGATCCTGGCATCCCCATAAATGGGCGGCGTTTTGGTGACAGGTTCCTGCTGGGGAGCTCGGTCTCTTTCCACTGTGATGATGGCTTTGTCAAAACCCAGGGCTCGGAGTCCATCACCTGCATCCTGCAGGATGGGAACGTGGTCTGGAGCTCCACCGTCCCCCGCTGCGAAGGTGTGGGCCCTTCCCGTCTGCCTCTTACCTTCCTCTGAAAGGGAGCCTCTGACAGAAAACGAACGAGCAAACAGACAGCAGCCCTGGTTCCCTAAGGCTGCCATAGCCGACCGAGGACCACCAAGTGGTGGCTGTGACAGTAGGAGCTAGCGTCTCATGGTCCTGGAGACTGGAAGTCCAAGGTCCAGGTGTCAGCAGGGCAGGCTCTGAGCAGGGCAGATGTTCCAGGCCCCTCTCCTGGCTTCTGGGGCTTTGCTTGTCTTGGCTTGTAGAAGCAGCATCCACACATTCTCCCTGTGAGAATGCATCTCTGTCCCAGTCCCCTCCTTCTAAGGACACCTATCATACTGGACTAGGGCCTGCTCTAATGCCCTCATCTTGACTAACCATGTCTGCAGTAACTTTCTTTCCAAATAGCGTCCCATTTTAAGATGCTGGGATTAGGAATCCAGAGTAGCATCTGGGGGGAGTGTAATTCATCCTCTGTAAACAGCATCATTTTTAGTTACCTGTTTTGTTGCCCTTGGGTAACTGACATATATACAACCTGACTAGTTTTCTTCTTGACATTTCACTCTAGTTACCTGTATAGGAAAACCAAAGGGGAAAGAATAAAGAAGGGTATTACTTTTAATGTATATTCAGGTAGGGGAATATTTACTTATGATATATACTCAAACCCCTCTTATCAGAATTGCCCGTGCATAATGAGCTAAGAAAGCTTAATAAAAGTATCGCTCATAAATGCCAAGGAAATGCAGATCTGTTTAAAGAGTACAAGTTTTAGAGCAGCTTTAGATTCACAGCAAAATTGAAGGGAAGGTACAGAGATGTCCTGTGCACCCCCTGCCCTCCTATATGCACAGCCTCCCCCATCAGCAAGGTCCTCCATCAGGTGGTGCATTTGTTATAACTGATGAACCTACAGGGATAAGTCATCATCACCCAGAGTCCACAGGCTCACTCTCGTGATTGTCCATTTGCTGGGCTTGGGCCAATGTATATCATGGTGTATCTACCACGATGGTGACCTACAAGGTATTGTAACTGCCCTAAAATCCCCCCACTCCACCCATCCACCCCCACCCCACCCCATGTTTACTCACCAGTGTTGGAAGCAGGGTTACACTTCACCACCTTGCCGTGTCCCCAGCCCTGCCACCAGAGTCATTTCTCATTGTTTCAAGGACCAGCATTATCTTCAGTCATCATTGGTTGACCCTCCTAAATTTACAGAAAGATGTTCTCATTTCTGCAGTTTCACAAATTGTTAAGACAATTTGGTGGACTATCAGCACCACCCCAGGATGAACACTTGATCAGCTGAAGAGCAAGAAATCCACAGTAGGAGTTCCCTTTTTGTTTATTTTTACTGCTTTTTTAAAATATGGGGTTTTTTTAATAGTTTAAATTTTATTAGTGTTAATAACTGAATAGGTCATTATCCTTTATAACTCAGTAAGCTTAGAATCAGGATTCTAAAATAAATGGTATGAATACTGGGGTAGGACTGAATGTGTTTGTACTTACTGCTTGAGGAAGTGTATCACTACTAACTTTGAGGTGTGACTAATTTTATGAGAAAGAATCTCAAGACAAGCAATACTCTCTAATCTCTGTTCTCTCTGCCACATTCTCGCTGTGGGTGTGCTCGCCTGCAGTAGGTGGTGTGAAGATGGGTCTAAGCTTCAGGGCCAGCACATTCCTTTGCAGTAGGGGGAATAAAGGGGCATCAGTCAGCAGCAGGTGAGCAATCCCATAGAGTCAGACAAAAGGAGACAGTATCACTTTAAATGTGAGTGGCAATTCTCTCCTTGTTTGGAAGGGACATTCTGATGAAGTTCAAGGCAAACCCCAGGTATGGGTTGTTAACAACAACAGCAAAGCCCCTAAACACAGAGGACTGTGTGTGTGCTTAGTTACTTAGTCATGTCCGACTCTCTGAGACCCCATGGACTGTAGCCCACCAGGCTCCTCTGTCCTTGGGATTTCCCAGGCAAGGATACTAGAATGGGTTGCCATTTCCTGCTCCAGAGGATCTTCCCAACCCAGGGATCGAACCCGTTGGCAGGAGGATTCTTTACCATTAGTGCCAGCTGGGAATCCAAAACACAGACTAGTTAATGGTGAAAGAGATTGTTAAAGTTTACTTGTACTGAGAAACTCAATTGCTGAGAGAAAGATTTTTCTGTCTTTGTTTTACACCTAACCAGCTTTTATTCTTCTGTGCAATTCAGTGTCATTAAAAAACACAAGTTACCTTGAGGGAAAAATGACTGTACAAGAATACATCTCAATGGCAACAACTTTTAAACTTCAAAGAAAATTGGAGATTTCCTGGCAAAATATAAATTACCCAAAGTGATCCAATGAAAAGTGTAAAATGTGAATAAACAAAGTACTATAAAAGAGATTTGAAAGAAAAAGAATTTAGTAAATTATATATGGCAAATTACTTTAATGAAATGAAGATACCTTGAAGTGAATCAACACATACACATATTTTAAAATATGCACACACTGCAGAATATTTTAATTGTAGATGCGAGGTAATTAAGTCTGTCAGCAGACATTTGTTGACATGAATACATGTAAGATATGAGTATCGGTGGTATCCCTGCCTCGCGACTCTGTTGTGATGATTGAACGTGATAATTCCTGGGAGGTGTTTGGCGCTGACCATTCTCCCAGACTGTACCATTAATACCATTGTTAGGTGAAAAGAACTTTACTGAAGGTTGATGATAAATGCCCAGGTGTGAAATAGACGTGCTCTGATTTCACTACTCTCAGTTTACTTGGAAATAACTGGTGGCTCAGATGGTAAAGAATCCACTGTTAATGCAGGAGACTGGAGTTTGATCCCTGGGTTGGGAAGATCCCCTGAAGTAGGGAATGGTAGCCTACCCCAGTATTCTTGCCTAGAGAATCCCATTAACAGAGGAGCCTGGCGGGCTACAGTCCTTGGGATCACAAAGAGCTGGACATGACTGAGCTACTAACAAACTTTCAACCGTTGCTTGAATACTAGAAACCATCAAGTCTATGAACTCAGGAATGAATCCCTGCTGTTTTTGAGGTGCTGCTATGGTACATGTACATGATTTGACCTTCTGACCCCTGCATCATTTTTCAGCCCCATGTGGAGGACATCTGACAGCTTCAAGTGGAGTGATTTTGCCCCCAGGATGGCCAGGGTATTACAAAGATTCCTTAAATTGTGAATGGATAATTGAAGCAAAACCAGGACACTCTATCAAAATCACTTTTGATAGGTAAGAAAAAACTTTGGTTTCCTTAATTTGGACCTGATGACCCATGAATACCCAGCGTTTTTATTTAAATGAATCTTAAGTCTTTAGAAAGATGAGGTTTTCACCTTTGGTTCCCCTAAAGGAGTTCATTTAGAAGAGGTGTTTGCTCAGTAAGTTCTGTTCTCTGTTTTGTCCTCTAAGCCCACAGTTAAGGCACCTCTGCAGACGTGCTTGAGGGTGTGGTGGCCCCAGACAGCATTCCCAGTGTTCGCAGTCACTGGCCCTTGAGTCCAGTTCTGTACTTTGGACCTGAAGGTGGAATAAATTCTGCTCGGTGTTTTATTGCAGATGGAGCCCTTCAACCCTTAGGGGTTTGCAGAGCACAAAAGAAGAGCTCTGTGGCTTTCGGAGTGGCTCTGGGAAACTGAAAGGTGGTCTGGGTTGCAGAGTTAATAGCAGACTGTGAGCAACAGATTTCTTACCTTTTAATTAGCCACGAGTGGTTCCATCACTGGAGTGCTGCTCAGCTTGGCTGTTGGATAATGCATTTGATAATCTAAAAAAGAAGAAGCATGCTATTTGAATTCTCCATGATAAAATATTGTCTGGATTGTCTCAACCATTGATTTGAAAATTAAGACCCCAAAATGCTATAGAATGGACCCCAGTGCTTTAAAATCCAAGGAAGTATCTCTGTTTAGTGTTTCAAGGTTAATATCTGAGCAAACTGAGCTCTCTCCAGCAATGAGCTTCTTAAGCAGACTGAGTTTAGGGTTCTAGTATTCAGAATATTACAATGTCTCAAGACAGATATACCTTATGACATTATTTTCTACACTAATTTCCTAATACTCAATGATAGCATCCATAAAGGAAAGGTTTTTAGCAGGAATTGTATTATCACTTAGTAAATGGGGTTGCTAACAGTGGGACACGACTGAGTGACTTCACTTTCACTTTTCACTTTCATGCATTGGAGAAGGAAATGGCAACCCACTCCAGTGTTCTTGCCTGGAGAATCCCAGGGACGGGGGAGCCTGGTGGGCTGCCATCTATGGGGTCGCACAGAGTTGGACATGACTGATGAGACTTAGCAGCAGCAGCAGCAACTGTTTATATTTGAAGTTATTATTGACATTATTATATCTGATGGGATAATTATGACTTCAGTAGGATAATCTTTCAGAAGAAAAGAAAAAAAAAGGTCTATGTATTCATTATATTAGAGAATGGGTTCTGGCATATAATCTTAGTCAATGGAAAAAAAGAACTTTATAAGTATTAAATAAATTGAATTTAGTTTCTTATTATAATGTTTTATACTTTCTAGTATTGAGAGGGGAAATAAGCAGACACACACCCTGATTCCCAGCAGCACATCACATTTAACTCATTTAGTAAAAATGGTGATTTCACATTCTGGTTTGGCACAATTTATTAGTGTTCCATTTTCAGTTGCTGAAAAAAAAATACTCATAATTTTTCTCAATCTTGTCTTTTTTATATTATTGGACTATGGTATTTGCTAAATTCCAGCATTTCGGATATTTGTAGACACTTGTGATTTTTTTTACCCTGTACATTGCACACAGTCTTCTAAAGATTACTTGCATAGTGCTTAGGTTTATAACTTGAGCTGTGGGCTGGCATCCTAATAAAGGGTGTGTTTACACAAACAGTTTTAAATTCCACACTGAGGGTATTGTTATGCAGTGTGTGATGGGTTGCCAGATGATGGAAATTATTTACATTTCTCTTTCTGAAGTTGCCCTGGAGATCCTCCAGCTGCTGAGGTGTGCCCTCTATCTGTCCTGGCTGTCTCTCAAGATGAAAGTTGTGAAAACTTCAGGGCAGATACTGGACATGAGATTTATCCCATGCTCATCTAGGCTTCTTGAATGTGAACTCGGATAAACTATGAAGCCATAGACGCTTTAGAGAACATTTTTCACAGTAAAATGCAAAGCTGCCCTCTCTCCCCACCCCCAAATGCCTGGCCTCTGACCATATTCTGACCTAGCCACACGCTACACCAGTTGGTTGAATTCCTCTTTGTGGAAGATGAAGGGTCAGGGACCATTCTAAGTTAGTTGCAAGAATATATTATTATTATGCATTCACACAAAGAAAGGGCTTCCCAGATGGTGATGGTGGTAAAGAACCTTCCTGCCAGTGCAGGAGACACCAGAGACATGGGCTCCATCCCAGAGTTGGGAAGATCCCCTGGAGGAGGGTGAGGGACCCAGTCCAGTATTCTTGCCTGGAGAATCTCATGGACAGAGGTGTGTAGTGGGCTATAGTCCATACGGTCACAAAGAGTCAGACAGGACTGAGTAACTATACACACACACAAATACACACAAAGAAAATTGTGTGATTTAATGATCAACAGGGCAGGGTCCTTTGATTTCGTCTTTTTCCATTGCTCTGTGCTAGGGGCCTAAGATGGCCGCTCTGTCCCTTCTTTCTCCTCCCTGCCAGCACCATGCAATGCCCACCCTGGGGACCATGGCACAGGCTTCCCCCGAATTCCCTGATCACTGAGTGCATCAGAGGCTCCAGCAGTGAGCTGCTCCCTGGGGACCACGCCAGACCCTTTGAAAGCCGATTAGCTCAGACGGGCCCATTTACACAAGTATCTCAGTGTCTGGAATGGCACCTCCGCTGTATCAGAGAGCACCCAAGTGGCTGCAACTGTGTATGAGCATAACACCAGACCAGGTTCTCTGGAGGCATAAGCCCTTACGGGAAGGAAAGTGAGGCACTTCTTGGAAGCTGTTCTAACTTTCCCAAATCACTGAAGCAGCATTTGCTTTCTGAAGCCCAGTGTCCTTCCACTGTCATACGGAGGCCGTGCAGCTTTAGTGCTTCCCAGGTCTACTATATTCTTCTGCTTTTCTGTCTATTCATTCTATTATTTTTGAGAGCTTGATATTGAAACTCCAACTAAAAATCTTAATTTATCTACTTAATAAAACAATTATAATATATAGTGGAACTATTATATATGTAACATTGCTCTGTATTTTCCAAGTCTCCAAGTATGTTATCATACTTTCATAATTAAAAACATTAAAAAAAGAAAAAAGAGAGTTAGTGCAGCTTTAAAAGGCACAGGATTCTGTATTTCAGGAAAAGTATTTAAAGTAGTGTCATGTTGTTTGATTTACCTCTTTCCTTTAGGAGATCATGTCACTTCAATATGCTCATTTTAAGAAATCTGTAATCATGTTATACTGGGGATCATGGAAAAATGGTGTGAAAATTCATCTTGATTGACTTTCACTGATTGTTGATTCTGTGTCTGTCTATCTACTGGCTCACAGTATTTATATTTTAAAGCTGAATGACTCCCCCCACCCCATTTGTGATATTACTGGACAGAGTATTCAGTCATGGGGAGGGCTGTGGGGCTGAACGGAAGTTAGTAATAACCTTAGATACCACAGGCGCCAGTCTGAGAGTGCATCTGTATCTGGGTCTATTTACTTCTCTTGCTGTACCTGGGTTTTCACTCAGTGAGCAAAGACACAAATGCCTGTAAGTTAGCACTGCCCTGCATTTCTCTTCTCACTGGACACACTTGCCCGCAGATTCCAAACCGAAGTCAACTACGACACGCTGGAGGTCAGAGACGGGCCAGCCAGCTCGTCCCCGCTGATCGGGGAGTACCACGGCACGCAGGCGCCACAATTCCTCATCAGCACTGGCAACTTCATGTACCTCCTGTTCAGCACAGACAACAGTCGGTCCAGCGTGGGATTCCTCATTCGCTACGAGAGTAAGTGGTCCCCATGCCAGGGCCCTGCCCTATTGCCGGGTGGAACTCGGCGCATGCAGTCTCACTGAGTCCCGTGGCAGGAGGCTTGCTGGTTCCCGTTTCTTTCCACACTGCACTGCGTAATCCTCAGGACTTTCTCTGTGAAGGACAGAGCGCCTTCATGATTTTTAATTCACAACTCAAAAAGAAGACACAGTGATTTATTATAAAAAAAGATAATAAAATCACTAAAACAATGAAATATGTTCATTTACTTCACAATGTAATATAATAATAAATTTCTACTATTATAAAATATACCTACTGGCCAAATGAGCTACATGAAATATCACTAAAATTATGCATCCTAAGCAATATTTTTTGCTAGGAAAGTGGTTAGGGCAGTCCTGGTACTTATTTGTGATTATGTATATGGCCATTTCACCAGGTAGCGGGCGTGGAACTAAGAGGGTTAAGAAGGAACTAAGGGAGAAAGCCCAGCTGAACTGTCACTAAATGACAAACAGCTACTATCAGTAAAATCAACTACTATCAAAAACATTTAAGAACAATGTAAAGTAACCCCAGTTTCCTTCCTGTTGTGGTTTTTATCCATCCGTCCAAGTTTGGCTCTTCGCTTTAGCTTCTCACATCAGGAGATCACGGGACTATATTATTTGGTTGTAATATCTGTGCCTATCCTTCTGAAGTGGAGTGGAGTGGGACTGAGCTTGGGATGTTTTTTCTGCTGCTAGTCAGCACTTCCCTTCTCTGAAAAATCTTCACATCCAGAATAGGATGAAAAAGATGAATGGGAGCAGGTCAGTATGGAATCCAGTGCAGGAATACATGCTTGCTTTCTTTCTTTCTTTTTTTTTTTTTAACAACGTTTTAGAGTCTTTCCTAAAATACACTAAATGAACTTTTAATGTGTAAAAGCACAGGTAATTTTATAAATGTATGAAAGAGCCATGTCTCACTTGCTGAATTTTTAATCTTTTTTTCTTTCCTTGCCTTCTTTTCCTGACATCTTACACTGCTACTCATGTTAATCTTGCCCAATCTTCACTCCAAAGAAAAGTGATGACTTAAAGGACATTAAAAAGTAATGAAATGGAAAAGGTTCTCCTTCTTAAAATGTACTTCAAGTTTTAAAAAAAATGTAAATTTGATATAAGTACTACATATATGGAGCATATCTAATAATTACTAAATGAAGCTTTAATGTATAAAAACACATGTATTTTATAAATGTATGAAAGGTCCATATCTCACTTGCTGAATTTTTAATCTTTTTTCTTTTCTTGCCTTCCTTTCCTGACATCACCCACTGCTACTCATGTTAATCTTGCCCAAACCCTTTCTAACACCTAAAATTAATAACTTGTGTACATTTCTCTGTTTGACAGGCTTATCTATATAATTATATGCAAACACATATATGCAAATATACATATAAGGTTATATGTAATTTTGACTAAATATGAAATTATATTTTATTCATATTCTGATAATAAGAAATTAATTGTCATTGATTTATAGAATACTTTTATATTTAATTCAAATTATTATATAAACTACATATATAGAGAATTTATATCAAACTTAGATTTTTTTAAGACTTGAGGAGATAATAGTTGAAAACCCTAAAATGGGGAAGGAAATACTCACCCAAGTCCAAGAAACCCAGAGAGTCCCAAACAGGATAAACCCAGGTGAAAGACCCCAAGACACATATTTATTAAATTAACAAAGATCAAACATAAAGAATAAATATTAAAAGCAGCAAGGGAATAACAACAAATAACACACAAGGGGATTCCCATAAGGATAACAGCTGATCTTTCAATAGAAACTCTTCAGGCCAGGAGGAAAGCACAGGACATATGTAAAGTGATGAAGAAAATAACCTATAGCCCAGGTTACTGTACCCAGCAAGGATCTCATTCAAATATGAAGGAGAAATCAAAAGCTTTACACACAAGCAAAAGCTGAGAGAATTCAGCACCACCAAACCAGCACTCCAACAAATGCTAGAGGATCTTCTCTAGACAGGAAACACAGAAAGGGTGTATAAACTCGAACCCAAAACAATAAAGCAAATGGCAATGGGATCATATTTATCAATAATTACCTTAAATATAAATGAGTTGAATGCCCCAACCAAAAGGCAAAGACTGGCTGAATGGATACAAAAACAAGACCCCTATATATGTTGTCTACAAGAGACCCACCTCAAAACAAGGGACACATGCAGGCTGAAAGTGAAGGGCTGGAAAAAGATATTCCACGCAAATAGAGACCAAAAGAAAGTGGGAGTGGCAATACTCATATCTGATAAAATAGACTTAAAAACAAAGGCTGTGAAAAGGGACAAAGAAGGCCACTACATAATGATCAAAGGATCAATCCAAGAAGAAGATGTAACGATTAAAAATATATATGCACCCAACATAGAAGCACCACAATATGTAAGACAAATGCTAACAAGTATGAAATGGGAAATTAACAATAACACAATAATAGCAGGAGACTTTAATACCCCGCTCACACCTATAGATAGATCAACTAAACAGAAAATTAACAAGGAAACACAAACTTTAAAAGATACAATAGACCAGTTAGACCTAATTAACATCTACAGGACATTTCAGCCCCAAACAATAAATTTCACCTTTCTCTCAAGTGCACAAGCAACATTCTGCAGGATAGATCACATCCTGGGCCATAAATCTAGCCTTGGTAAATTCGGAAAAATTGAAATCATTCCAAGCGTTTTTTCTGACCACAATGCAGTAAGATTAGATCTCAATTACAGGAGAGAAACTATTAAAAATTCCAACATATGGAGGCTGAACAACACTCTGCTGAATAAATAACAAATCACAAAAGAAATAAAAATATGCATAGAAATGAATGAAAATGAATACACAACAACTCTCAAAACCTGTTGGATGCTGTAAAAGCAGTGCTAAGGGGAAGGTTCATAGCAATACAGGCATACCTCAAGAAACAAGAAAAAAGTCAAATAAATAACCTAACTCTACACCTAAAGCAACTAGAAAAGGAACAAATGAAGAACCCCAGGGTTAGTAGAAGGAAAGAAATCTTAAAAATTAGGGCAGAAATAAAGGCAAAAAAAAAAAAAAGAGAGAGAGAGAGAGAGAAACCATAGCAAAAATCAACAAAGCCAAAAGCTGGTTCTTTGAAAGGATAAATAAAATTGACAAACCACTATCCAGACTTATTAAGAAATGAAGGGAGAAAAATCAAATCAATAAAATTAGAAATGAAAATGGAGAGATCACAACAGACAACACAGAAATACAAAGGATCATAAGAGACTACCATCAGCAATTTTATGCCAATAAAATGGACAACTCAGAAGAAATGGACAAATTCTTAGAAAAATACAACTTTACAAAACTGAATCAGGAAGAAATAGAAAATCTTAACAGACCTATCACAAGTAAGGAAATTGAAACTGTAATCAGAAATCTTTCAGCAAACAAAAGCCCAGGTCCAGACGGCTTCACAGCTGAAGTCTACCAAAAATTTAGAGAAGAGTTAACACTTATCCTACTCCAACTCTTCCAGAAAATTGCTGAGAAAGGTAAACTTCCAAACTCATTCTATGAGGCCACCATCACCCTAATACCAAAACCTGACAAAGATGCCACAAAAAAAGAAAACTACAGGCCAATATCACTGATAAACATAGATGCAAAAGTCCTTAAAATTCTAGCAATCAAAATCCAACAACACATTAAAAAGATCATACAGCATGACCAAGTGGGCTTTATCCCAGTGATGCAAGGATTCTCCAATATCTGCAAATCAATCAATGTAATAAACCACATTAACAAGTTGAAAAATAAAAGCCATTTGATTATCTCAACAGATGCAGAGAAAGCCTTTGACAAAATTCAATATCCATTTATGATAAAAACCCTCCAGAAAGCAGGAATAGAAGGAACATACCTCAATATATTAAAAGCTATATATGACAAACCCACAGCAAATATTATCTTCAATTGTGAAAAATTGAAAGCATTGCCCCTAAAGTCAAGAATAAGACAAAAAAAAAAAAAAAAAGAACAAGACAAGGGTGCCCACTCTCACCACTACTATTCAACATAGTTTTGGAAGTTTTGGCCACAGCAATCAGAGAAGAAAGAGAAATAAAAAGAATCTAAATTGGAAAAGAAGAAGTAAAACCCTGTTTGCAGATGCCATAAACCTCTACATAGAAATCCCTAAACACTCCACCAGAAAAGTACTAGAGCTAATCAATGAATATGGTAAAGTTGCAGGATATAAAATCAATACACAGAAATCCCTTGCATTCCTATACACTAATAATGAGAAACCAGAAACAGAAATTTAGGAAACAATTCCATTTACCATTGCAATGAAAAGAATAGAATACTTAGGAATATATCTATCTAAAGAAACTAAAGACCTATATATAGAAAACTATAAAACACTGGTGAAAGAAATCAAAGAGGACACTAATAGATGGATAAATATACCACGTTCACGGATCAGAAGAATCATTATAGTGAAAATGAGTATACTCCCCAAAGCAATCTATAGATTCAATGCAATCCCTATCAAGCTACCAATAGTATTTTTCAGAAAACTAGAACAAATAATTTCACAATTTGTGTGGAAATACAAAAAAACCTCGAATAGCCAAAGCAGTCTTGAGAAAGAAGAATGGAACTGGAGGAATCAACCTGCCGGACTTCAGGCTCTACTACAAAGCCACAGTCATCAAGACAGAATGGTACCGGCACAAAGACAGAAATATAGATCAATGGGACAAAATAGAAAGCCCAGAGTTAAATCCACACAGTATGGACACCTTATCTTTGACAAAGGAGGCAAGAATATACAATAAAAAAAAAGACAATCTCTTTAACAAGTGGTGCTGGGAAAACTGGTCAACCACTTGTAAAAGAATGAAACTAGATCACTTTCTAACACCGCACACAAAAATAAACTCAAAATGGATTAAAGATCTAAACATAAGACCAGAAACTATAAAACCCCTTGAGGAGAACATAGGCAAAACACTCTCCGACATAAATCACAGCAGGATCCTCTATGGCCCACCTCCCAGAATATTGGAAATAAAAGCAAAAATAAACAAGTGGGACCTAATTAAAATTAAAAGCTTCTGCACAACAAAGGAAACTATAAGCAAGGTGAAAAGACAACCTTCAAAATGGGAGAGATAATAGCCAATGAAGCAATGGACAAAGAATTAATCTCAAAAATATACAAGCAACTTATGCAGCTCAATTCCAAAAAAATAAACGACCCAATCAACAAATGGGCCAAAGAACTAAACAGACATTTCTCCAAAGAAGACATACAGATGGCTAACAAACACATGAAAAGATGCTCAACATCACTCATTGTCAGAGAAATGCAAATCAAAACCACAATGAGGTACTATTTCACACCAGTCAGAATGGTTGCTATCCAAAAGTCTATAAGCAATTAATGCTGGAGAGGGTGTGGAGAAAAGGTACCCTCTTACACTGTCAGTGGGAATGCAAACTAGCACAGCCACTATGGAGAACAGTGTGGAGATTCCTTAAAAAACTGGAAATAGAACTGCCATATGACCCAACAATCCCGCTGCTGGGCATACACACCGAGGAAACCAGAATTGAAGGAGACACATGTACCCCAATGTTCATCGCAGCACTGTTTACAATAGCCAGGACATGGAAGCAACCTAGATGTCCATCAGCAGATGAATGGATAAGAAAGCTGTGGTATATATACACAGTGGAGTATTACTCAGCCATTTAAAATAATACATATGAATCAGTTCTAATGAGGTGGATGAAACCGGAACCTGTTATACAGAGTGAAGTAAGCCAGAAAGAAAAACACCAATACAATATACTAATGCATATATATGGAATTTGGAAAGATGGTAACGATAACCCTGTATGCGAGACAGCAAAGAGACACAGATGTATAGAAGAGTCTTTTGGACTCTGTGGGAGACGTTGAGGGTGGGATGATTTAGGAGAATGGCATTGAAACATGTATATTACCATATGTGAAATGAATTACCAGTCCAGGTTCGATGCATGAGACAGGGTGCTCAGGGCCGGTGCACTGGGATGATCCAGAGGGATGGTATGTGGAGTAGGTGGGAGGGGGGTTCAGGATGGAGAACACATGTACACCCATGGTGGATTCATGCCAATGTGTGGCAAAACCAATACAATATTGTAGTTTTTTTTTAAGTTAAAAAAAAGAAATAAATTTGAAGTTCATTTTAAGAAGGAGAAACTTTTGCATTTCATAGTTTTTAATGTCCTTTCAAGTCATCACTTTTCTTTGGAGTGAAGATGAATATACATTGCAGTCATCTGAATTTGTGCAACTCCTCAGCATTGATCCGATCCAATTAGAGGGCAGACAGAATGGAAACCACAATTACAGACAACTAACCAACTGATCACTTGGATCACAGCCTTATCTAACTCAGTGAACATGTGAGCCATGCCATGTAGGGCCACCCAAGACAGACAGGTCATGGCGGAAAGTTCTGACAAAACACGGTCCACTGCAGAAGGGAATGGTGAACTGCTTCAGTATTTTGCTTTGAGAACCCCATGAACGGTATGAAAATGCAAAAAGAAATGACACTTAGAGATGAACTCACCAGGTGAGTAGATGCCCAATATGCAACTGAAGAAGAGTGGAGGAAAGGATCCAGAAAGAAACAAGAGGCTGAGCCAAAGTGGAAACAAGGCCCAGCTGTGGACATGACTGGGGATGGAAGTAAAGTCCGAGGCTGTAAAGAACAATACTGCACAGGAATTTAGAATGTTAGCTACATGAATCAAGGCAAATTGAAAGTGGTCAAACAGGAGATGATAAGAGTGAACATCAAAATTTTAGAAATCAGTGAACTAAAGTGAACTGAAATGGGTGAATTTAGTTCAGATGACCATTATATCTACTGTGGGAAAGAATCCCTTAGGAGAAGTAGAGCAGTCCTCATAGTAAAAAAAAAAAGATTCTGAGATGCAGTACTTGGATGCAATCTCAAAAATGACAGAATGATCTCTGTTCATTTCCAAAGCAGACCATTCAATATCACAGTAATCCAAGTCTATACCCCAACACTAATGATGAAGAAGTAAAGCTGAACAGTTCCAAGAAGATGTACAAGACCTTCTAGAACTAACTCCAAAACAGAAAAAAGATGTCTTTTTTATCATAGGGGACTGGAATGCAAAAGTAGGAAGTAAAGAGATACCTGGAATAACAGGCAATTTTGGTCTTGGAGTACAAAATTAGGCAGAACAAAGGCTAACAGAGTTTTGCCAAGAGAAGGCACTGATGATAGCAAACTCCCTCTTCCAAGAACACAAGAGAAGACTCTACACATGGACATCACCATATGGTCAATACTGAAATCAGATTGATTATATTCTTTGCAGCCAAAGATGGAGAAGCTTTGTACAGTCAGCAAAAACAAGACCAGGAGCTGACTGTGGCTCAGATCATGAACATCTTAATGCAAAACTCAGGTTTAAATTGAAGAAAGTAGGGAAAATTAGTCCATTCAGGTATGACCCACATCAAATCCCTTATGATTATACAGTGGAAGTGATGAATAGATTCAAGGGATTAGATCTGATAGAGTGCCTGAAGAACATGGATGGAGGCTCATAACATTGTACGAGAGGCAGTGATCAAAATCATTCTTAAGAAGAAGAAATCCAAAAAGGCAAAATGGTTGTCTTAGGAGGCCAAACAACTGAGAAAAGAAGAGAAGTGAAAGGCAAAGGAGACAAGGAAATATCTACCAATCTGAATGCAGAATTCCAAAGAGTAGCAAGGAGAGGTCAGAAAGCCTTCCTAAGTTATCAGTGCAAAAAAGATAGAGGAAAATGATAGAATGGGAAAGACTAGAGATATTTTCAAGAAAATTAGAGATACCAAGGGAACATTTCATGCAAAGATGGGCACAATAAAGGACAGAAATGGTATGGAGCTAACAGAAGCAGAAGATATTAAGAAGAGGTGACAAGAATGCACAGAAGAACTATACAAAAAATATCTTCATGACCCAGATAACCATGATTGTGTGATCAGTAACCTAGAGCCAGACTTCCTGGAATGTGAAGTCACCTGGGCCTTAGGAAGCATCACTGCAAAGGTAGTGGAGGTGATGGAATTCCAGCATGAAAGTGAAAGTTGCTCAGTCTTGTCCAGTGTTTTGTGACCCCATGGACTATATATTCCATGGAATTCTCCAAGCCAGAATACTGGTAGTGGTAGCCTTTCCCTTCTCCAGGGGATCATCCCAACCCAGGGATTGAACCCAGGTCTCCTACATTGCAGGTGGATTCTTCATCAGCTGAGCCACAAAGGAAGCCCGAAAATACTGGAGTGGGTAGCCTAGCCCATCTCCAGTGGATCTTCCCAACCCAGGAATTGAACCGGGGTCACCTGGGTTCCAGGCAGATTCTTTACCAACTGAGCTATCAGGGAAGCCCTGGAATTCTAGCTGAGGTATCTCAAATCCTAAAAGATGATGCTGTTAAAGTGATGCACTCAATGTAGCAGCAAATTTGGAAACTCAGCAGTGGCCACAGGACTGGAAAGGGTCAGTTTTCATTCCAATCCCAAAGAAAGGTATTGCCAAAGAATGTTCAAACTACCACACAATTGCTCTTGTTTCACAGGATAGCTAAGTAATGCTCAAAATTCTCCAAGCTAGGTTTCAACAGTATGTGAACTGAGAACTTCCAGATGTTCAAGCTGGATTTAGAAAAGGCAGAGGAACCAGAGATCAAATTGCCAACATCTGCTGAATCATCAAAAAAGTAAGAGAGTTCCAGAAAAACATCTACTTCTGCTTTATTGACTATGCCAAAGCCAATAGACTACACCAAAGACTGTGTGGATCACAGCAAACTGTGGAAAATTTTTTAAAAGTGGGGAATACGAGACCACCTTAACTGCCTTCTGAGAAACCTGTATGCAGGTCAAGAAGCAACAATTAGAACCAGACGTGGAACAATGGACTGGTCCCAAATTAGGAATGGGGTACATCAAAGTTGTATATTGTCACCTTGCTTATTTAACTTATATGCAGAGTACATCAAGTGACAATGCCAGGCTGGATGAAGCACAAGCTGGAATAAGGATTGCTGGGAGAAATATCAATAACCTCAGATATGCAGAATACATGACCCTTATGGCAGAAAGTGATGAGGAACTTAAGAGCCTCTTGATAAAAGCAAAATAGGAGAGTGGAAAAGCTGGCTTAAAACTCAACATTCAAAAAACTAAGCTCATAGCATCCAGTCCCATCACTTCATGGCAAATAGATGTGGGAAAAAATGGAAACAGTAACAGAATTTATTTTCTTGGACTCCAAAATCACTGCAGATGGTGACTGCATCCATGAAATTAAAAGATAGTTACCCATTGCAAGAAAAGCTATGACAAACCAAGACAGCATATTTAAAAGCAGAGACATTACTTTACCAACCAAGGTCTGTGTAGTCAAAGCTATGGTTTTTCCAGTAGTCATGTATGGATGTGAGAGTTGGACCATAAAGAAAGCTAACTGCCAAAGAGCTGATGCTTTTCAACAGTGGTGTTGGGGAAGGTTTCTGAGAGTCTCTTTGGACAGTAAGGAGATCAAGCCAGTCAACCTTAAAGGAAATCATTCCAGAATATTCACTAGAAGCACTGATGCTGAAGCTCCAATACTTTGACCACCTGATGTGAAGGACTGACTCATTGGAAAAGACCCTGATGCTGGGAGAGATTAAAGGCAGGAGGAGAAGCGGATGACAGAGGATGAGATTGTTGTATGGCATCACCAACTCAATGGACATGAGTTTGAGCAAGCCCTGGGCATTGGTGATGGACAGGGAAGCTTGTCATGCTGTAATCCATGGTGTTGCAGAGTCGGACATGATGAATGACTGAACTTAACTTTTCATCATTGATCAGCTAACATGCATTCTCCCCTCCCAATCCCACACATTTTTAGAAAGACAAGTGGGCCTTTGGATGTAGATTTGGGTGAAACTCAGGAGAATGAACAGTTTTAGGTACTGATGAACACTTGGATATCATTTATTGTCTTCACTCTCTTTTGTGTACCAGTTTGACAGAGATTCTTCATCTTAGGGAATTCTTCTGTTACCCTTCAGCTACAAAATCAATCAGCCAGTATTATGTATCCACTGTGTTCAGGCCATGCTCTGTACAAACACTGACGTGTTGTGAAACCTCCTAATCACTGCCTTAGAAAAGGAAAGCATGTGTGGAAAGTGAAAGTGTAAGTGTAGAAAGTAAAAGTGTGTAGAAAGTCAGTATGCTTGTAGAAAGTGAATGTGTCTGTGTTTGTTTAATGTGATTGTGAGTTCAGAATGAATGTACATGTAGAAAGTGAAAGTGTGTGTAGAAAGTGAAAGTGTGTTTGTGCAGACAGTGAAAGTGTGGGGAGTAAATGTATGTGAGTGTAGAAAGTTAAAGTGTGTGTAGAAAGTGAAAGTGTATGAGTGTAGAAAGTGAACATGTGTGTTGAAAGAGAGTGTGTGTGTGTTTGTGTGAAAAGTAAATTGTGTGTGGAAATTGATTGTGTGTGTGTGTGAAAAGTGAATGTGTCTGTGTAGAAAGTGAATGTGTGTGTAGAAATGAATGTGTATACGTGTGAAGGTGTTGAAGGTGAATATGTGTGTGCAAAGTGAGTGGTAGTGTGGAAAGTGAAAGTGTATATAGAAAGTGAAAGTGTATGGACAGTCAATCTCTAGGTAGAAAGTGAATGTGTGTGCATACATAAGTGAATGTGTCTGTGTGTGGAAAGTGAATGTGTGTGTAGAAAGTGAATAAGTGTGTATATGTGTTGAAAGTGAGTTTTTGTGGGTGTAGGTGAAGAATGTGAATGTGTGTGTGCAGCAAGTGAATGTGTGTGAGTGTAGAAAGTGAGTGTTTGTAAAAGGTAAATTTGTATATAAAATGAAAGTATGTGTGGAAACTGAATGTGTGTAGAAAGTGAAAATGTGTGCATGGTGAAAGTGTGTGTAGAGAGTGAAACTGTGTGTATAGAGTGAACGAGTGTAGAAAGTGAAAGTGCATGGGTGTAGAAGGTGAAAGTGTGTGATTGTAGAAAGTAGAAGTGTGTGTATAGAAACTGAGCTTGTGTGTGTAGAAAGTGTATGTGTCTGTGCATAGAAAGTGACTGTGTGTGTAGAAATGAATGTGTGTGTGTGTGTAGAAATAAATATGTGTGTTGTTGAATGTGAATGGGTATGTGTACAATGTGAGTGTGTTGTAGAAAGTGAATATATGTAGATAGTGAATATCTGTGTAGAACATGTATTTCTGTGTGTTTGTAGAATGAGAATGTTTGTGAGTGTAGTATGTAATTGTGTGTGTGTAAATGTGAATATGTGTGTGTGTAGAAAGTGGAAGTGTGTAGAAAGTGAGTGGATAGAAAGTGAAGTGTGTGTAGAAAGTGGAAGTGTGTGGGAACTGAATGTGTGTAAAATGGGAAAGTGCAGAAAGTGAAAGTGTGTGGACAGTGAATGTGTATGGAAGGTGAAATTGTGTGTTGAAAGGGAATGTGTGTAGGAAGTGAATCTGTGTATGTGTGAAACTGGAAGTGTGTGTGTGTGTGTGTGTGTGTGTGTGTGTGCATGTGTAGAATGTGAATGTGTAGAAATGAATCTGTGTGGAAAGTGAAAGTGCATTGTAGAAAATGAAAGAGTGTGTGCATAGAAAGTGAATGTTTGTGTGTAGAAACTGATTTTAGGTTTAGAAATGAGTGTGTATGTGTGTGTGGAAAGTGAAAGTGTATGTAGTAAGTTAAAGCGTAGGAGTGTGGAAAGTGAAAGTGTGTCTGTAGAAAGTGTGTGTGGAAAAAAATGTGTAGAAAGAAAAAGTTTATAGAAAGGGAGTGTGTGTGTGTGTGTGTGTGTGTAGAAAGTGAATGTGTGTAGATAGTGAATGTGTATGTTTTGAAACTGTATGTCTGTGTGAGGATAAAATGAGAATGTGAGTGTAGACTGTAATGTGTGTGTAGAAAGTGAAAATGCCTGTGTAAAAATATGTATATCTAGAATGTGAATGTGTGTGTAGAAAGTGAGTACATGTCTGTGTGTGGGAAGTGAATGTGTGTGTAAAACGTGAATGTGTATGTTTGAAATGTGGAGATATATGGAGAAAGTGAAAGGGTGTGTAAAAAGAGAAAGTGTGTAGAAAGTGAAAGGGTATTAAATGTGAAACCAAGTGTAGAAAGTGAATGTGTATAGGTGCTGAATGTGTGTGTGTAGAAAGTGTGTGTATGTGTGGCTGTAGAATGAGAATGTTTGTGAGTGTAGAATGCATAATATGTGTTTGTAGAAAGTGAAAGTCTGTGTGTAGAAAGTGAATGTTTAAATAGAAAGTGAATATGTGTTTGTAGAATGTGAATATGTATGTGCATAGAAAGTGAAAGTGTGTGTATGGAAAGTGAGTGTATGGGTGTAGAAAGTGAAAGTGTGTGTGCAGAAACTGAAATTATATGTGTGTAGAAATGAATGTGTATGTGTGTGCAGAAGGTGCATGTGTGTGTAGAGTTAATGATTGTGTGTAGAAAGTAAAAGTGTATGTGAGAATAGACAGTGAAAGTGTATGTAGAAAGTGAACAAGTGTGTTGTGTGTAGGTAGTGAGTGTGTGTAGATAGTGAGTGTGTGTGTATAGAAAGTCTATGTGTGGATATAGGGTGAGAATGTTTGTGTAATGTAAAATATGTGTGTGGAAATGAAAGTATGTGTAAAAAGTGTGCCTGTGAAAAGGGAAAGTATGTGAGTGGGGGAGTGAAAGTTTGTGTGTAGAAAGTAATTGTGTTTGTGTATAAAGTGAATATGTGTGTAGAAAGTGAATATGTGTCTGTGTTGGGAGTGGAGATGTGTGAGTGTAAAACATAAACATGTGTGAGTTTAGAAAGTGCATGTTTGTGTTGGAAGTAAAAATGTATAAAAAGTGAAAGTGTATTGTGTAGAAATGAAGCTGTGAGTATAGAAAGTGAAAGTGTGTGTATAAGTGATTTGTGTTGGTGTAGAATGTGAATGTGTGTGTGTAGCAAATGAAACTGTATGTGTCTAAGGACCGAAAAAAAGTGTGTAGAAAGTGCCTGTATGTGCAGAAAGTGAATGTGTGTGTAGAAAGTGAAAGCTTACGCGTGTTAAATGTGAAAGTGTGTGTAGAAAGTGAATTGTAGAAAGCAAAACTGCATGTGTGGAAAATGAATATTTTCTGTGTAGGAAGTGAATGTCTGTGTGTTATGTGAATGTGTGTGAGTTTAAAATGTGAATAAATGTGTAGAAAGTGAAAGTGAATATGCATAAATTGAAAGTGTGTTTGTGTGGAAAGTGAAAGTGTGTGTAGAGAAAGAAAATGTGAGTGTACAGGGTGAAAGTGTGTGTAGAAAGCGAAGGTGTATGTGTATAGAAAGTGAATGTGTGAGTGTGTGTGTAGAAACTGAATGTATACATGTACAGAAATGAATGTATGTGTGTGTGTAGCAGGGGAATGTGTGTGTAGAGTCAATGTGAGTATATAGAAAGTGAAAGTGTACCTAGAGAGTGAATGTGTGTGTTGTGTCTTAAAAGTGAATGTGTGTAGATAATGAATGTGTGTGTGTAGAGTATCTGTGTGTGTGTTTAGAAAGTTTATGCCTGTGCTGGTGTGGAACGAGACTGTCAGTGCATTAATGTGAAATGTTTATGTAGAAAGTGAATGAGTCTGTAGAAAGTGAAAGTGTGTCTGTAGAAATTAAAGGTGTGTGGAAAGTGAGTGTGTGAGTGTAGAAAATGAAAGTGTGGCTGTAGAAAGTGAGTGTGTGTTTGCATAGAAAGTGATTGAAAGAGACATGCGTACTCCGATATTCATCACAGCACTGTTTACAATAGCCAGGACATGGAAGCAACCTAGATGTCCATCAGCTGACAAACAGATAAGAAAGCTGTGGTACATATACACAGTTGAGTATTACCCAGCCATTTAAAAGAATACTTATGAATCAGTTCTAATGAGGTGGATGAAACTGGAGCCTATTATACAGAGTGAAGTAAGCCAGAAAGAAAAACACCAGTACAGTATACTAACACATATATATGGAATTGAGAAAGACGGTAATGATAACCCTGTATGCGAGACAGCAAAAGAGACACATGTATAGAACAGTCTTTTGGACTCTGTGGGAGAGGGCGAGGGTGGGATGATTTGGAAGAATGGCATTGAAACATGTATATTATCGTTTGTGAACTAGATCACCAGCCCAGGTTTGATGCATGAGACAGGGTGCTCAGGGCTGGTGCACTGGGATGACCCTGAGGGAAGGGATGGGGAGGAATGTGGGAGGGGGGTTCAGGATGGGGAACACATATACACCCATGGCTGATTCATGTCAATATATGGAAAAACCCACTACAATATTGTAAAGTAATTAGCCTCCAATTAAAATAACTTAATTAATTTTTTAAAAAGAAAGTGAATGTGCATAGAAAGAGAATATGTGTCTGTGTAGGAAGTGAATGTGTGTAAAAAATGAACATGTGTGGGTTTAGAAAGTGCATGTATGTGTAGAAAGTGAAAATATGCAGAAAGTGAAAGTATGTTTGTGTAGAAACTGAAAGTGTATTCATGTGGGAAGTATGTGTGTGGAAAGTGAGTTGTGTTTGTGTAGAAAGTGAGTTGTATGGAAAGTGAATGTGTGTTGAAAGTAAGTGTGTGCATGTGTAGAGAGTGAGTGTGTGCATTTGTAGAAGGTGAATGTGTGCATGAAGAAAATGAATGTGCATGTGTAGATAGTAAATATGTGTGTAAAAGTTAGTTTGTGTATGGAAAGTAAATGTGTGTTTGTCAGTAGAAAGTGTATTGTGTGTGTGTGTGTGTAGAAACTGTGTGTGTGTCAAATATGAATGTTTGTGGGTGGAAATTTAATGTGTGTCTTTAGAAAGTGAAACTGCATTACTGTAGAAAGTTAAAGTGTATGTAGAAAGCTAGTATGTGTGTATAGGAAGTGGATGCATGTAGAAAGTGAGTGTGTGTGTGTGTGTGTGTGTGTAGAAATGAATGTGCGTGTGTGTGTAGAAAGTGAATGTAAGTTTGTAGAAAGAGTAAGTGTTTTAGAAAGTGAGTGTGTGGAAAGTGAAGGTATGTGTCTGTGTAGAAAGTGAATGCATGTGTGTGTAGAAAGTGAATGCATGTGTGTGTAGTATGTGATTGTGTGTGTATAGAAAGTGAAGGTATGTATAAAAAGTGAATGTGTGTGCAGAAAGTTAATGTGTATATAGAAAATGAGAGTGTATTTGTGTAGAAATTGAGAGTGTGTCTGTAGAAATTGAAAGTGTGTAGGAAGTGAAAGTGTGTGACTGTGGAAAGTGAGGGTGTGTGTGTAGAAAGTGTGTGTGTTTGTGTAGGAAGTGGATGTATGTGTGCAAAAAGTGAATATGTGTGAATGTGTGTGTAGAAAGTGAAAATGTGTGCAGAAAGTGAGTTGTGTATGTGGAAAGTGTGTGTTTACAAAGTGAATGTGTATAGAAAGGAAATGTGTGTATGCATAGAAAGTGAATGTGTGTGTAGAAAGTGAGTGTGTGTGTTTGTGTAGGAAGTGTGTGTTTGTGTAGAAAGTAAATGCATGTGTAGAAAGTGTGTGTGTGTAGAAAGTGAACATGTGTATGTAGAATGTAAGTTATGCAAGTGTGTAGAATGTGATTGTGTGTGTAGAAAGTCAATGTCTTTGTGTAGAAAGTGAATGTATGTGTAGAAAGTGAATGTGCATAGAAATTGAATGTGTGTGTAGAAAATGAGTGTGTAGAAAGTGAATGTGTGTTATAAAAAGTGAGTGTGTGTGTGCTGAAAATGAAAGTGTGTAGAAAATGAAAGTGTGTGTTTACAAAGTGAATTATATGTGTTTAGAAAATGAATGTGTGGGTAGAAACCAAATGTGTGTGTTTGTGTAAAAAGTGAGTGTGTGTGTAGAAAATGAAAGAGTGTATAAAAGTGAGTGTGTATATAGGGAGTGTGTGTTTGTGTAGAAAGTGAATGGATGTGTGTAGCAAGTGAATGCAAATGTAAAAAGTGTGTGTGTATGTAAAAAGTGAATGTAGGTGTGTGTAGAATGTGTGTGTGTGTGTAGAAAATGAATGTGTGCATGTATGTGTGCAGAAAGTGAATGTGTGTGTGTGTAGAATATGAATGTGTGTGTGCACACACTGAGAGAGAGGAGCCAGGTGGGTGACGGGTCTTGGGGCACACGCTGGCCATCTCCTGTTGGTGTATTTGCAGCTCAGGCAGGGGTGTGAAATGTGTGCGTTTGCTGCCATACTTTGCAATAAGTCATGACAGTAATATCCTGTTGCTAAGATGAGAGGCATAGGTTAGAGGATTTTAGTTAGAATGACTAATTTTTAAGAAAAAAATTCTTGGAATAATGACGCTGTATATATTGTTTTCACTTCTTTTTCTTTTCATTGTTTCACTTATTTTTCCCTTGGAACATTTCACTGTACTAGTCCTCTCTGCTGTCTGTTAACCAGAAAGGTAAAGAGCACAGACTTACAAAGTGCAAAGTGTGTTCATTCTGCCAATTCTGAAACCAGATGCAAGTTCTAAGGGTTCCTGTAATGTCCCTCAGGTTTGGTAATTCAGCAAAAGGTCTCACTGAAAGTGCCCTCCCTGCTGGTGTTTCTCCACCTGTTGGATCACATGGTGGTGCTTTAAGGAAACCGCATCACTTATTTAGCTAAGAAACTCACTCCTTGGTGGCAGTGTGTATTTGACTGAATAAGGGAGGGTATATTCATAAGATAAGTCACTCAAACTTTGGTAAAATATATGTGATGATCAGAAACATCCCAAATATCATTTTAGGAGAGTAAATGATCTGAACACTGGTAATAATTTAAGAGTTTTCACTAATACTTTGTCATAATTGCAATATTTTGAATCTTACTGAGAGTTATAGCAACAGCAAGTCTTTTTTTAACAATTTTATTTATTTACTTGTTTTTGGCTATGCTGGGTCTTCCTCAGGCTTCCTCTAGTTACAGCGAGCAGGGGCTACTTGCTAGTTGCAGCGTGCAGGCTTCTCACTGTGGTGACCGCTCTTATTGCAGAGCCCAGGTTGCAGAGCCTTGAGGCTTCAGCTGCTGTGGCTCCCATGCTCTAGAGCTTGGGCCCAGTAGTTGTGGCCATGGGCTTGGCTGTCCCGCAGCATGTGGGATCGTCCCAGATCAGGGTTTGAACCCATGTCTCCTGTGTTGGCAGGCAGATTTTTTACCACTGACCCACCAGGGAAATCCATAAGTCTATTTTTTTTTAATCCCTTTGAATTCCTAAACATTGTAACGATATTCTATTCCCTTACTCTTTTTTTCTCATCCTTTAAAATGTATTATTCTAGAAATAAAGAGGAATGTTAGAGACAGAGCAAAGAAACTCTTGAAGTGATGTGCTCATCATTACTTGACTTTATATAGCACTTTATGTTTTAACATCTTTTAGCATAGTCTAATTTTATAGCCATCTTGAAAGTGGCTGACTTAAGTGCAAATTTGAAAAAATAAAGTATGGATTTGTGGAATGCAATTTTAGAAAATCAACCTCAGTGCAGTTTTAATTTGCCTGATGTGTGTATGAGCTTGGGTGAATGTATGCAAATATATGAAAGTTGATTGCCAAAATCTACTGGTATATCAAATATAAGAAGGAGGAGAGAGAAGAGACAGAAAACTGACTTAGACTTTGTTTAGTACAGTTGATTGATTTTCAAATGAAGAGAAATTCAGGGAGGTCAGCAAATTATTCAAGATGTTACTCCCTAGCTACTACCTGGTTATTAATGTAACAGCATACACCTATCTACAGAAAAAGCAAATATTTGAAAATGTATTTGTCTTCACGTGAATGAGTTACTGGATTTATTTCCATAATTTTCCAGGTCTGATCACGTCTAGGAATATTTTGTATGTATTATGGCACAGATACTGACTATCTTTTCTATAACCCAGGAAGGCCCCCATATGATGGTTTTCCCTGTGTGTCCAGGTGTGACTCTGGAGTCTGACTCCTGCCTTGATCCTGGGATCCCCGTGAACGGGCATCGGCACGGCAGTCACTTTGGCATCCGGTCCACAGTGACCTTCAGCTGTGACCCGGGCTACACGCTGAGTGACGACGAGCCTCTGGTCTGTGAGAGGAACCACCAGTGGAACCACGCGTTGCCCAGCTGTGACGGTAGGTGGAGCGCAAAGGAGCAGCGAACCAGGAAGACGTGCGCAGAAATTATTTAAACGGTTTGGGTGGTGAGCATTTTATGGGTTGGTTCAGGGTGTGACTGAAACGGGACTTCTGTTTGAACGTTCTTAGACCTTAAAAACATGGCTGTTTAGCGCTTGAAGTTTACCTAGGATCTTCTCTATGAGGTAGAGCTTCTATTTATAGAATGAAGTTCTATACACAGCAAGCATATTGTATAAGATCAAGCCCACAGATCAGTAGATGAATGTGACCAGCAACCCAGGAGTCCTGCCTCATCCCAGTCACTGCTCCCACAAAGGCTACAGTTCCCTTGTCTCTTAAGATTCTATGTGGAGGAAGTCATACAGGATGTTTCTTTGCTATTTCCAGCTTCTTTCACTCAGTCATACACTGTGACATCCAGGGCATAGCATTTAACTGCTCCTCCTCCATTCTTTTCATCTATGTTTCCCTGTATAAATGTACCACTGTTCTTTATTCCATGATACTTTGTATAAGCATTTGAGTTTTTTTGAGCTCCTTTTCCTGCTTGTTTGGCTAAGAGTACACCCTCCTCCATGAATAATTTATTTCTTTCCTCCTATTTATATTGGGTAACATACCTTTTTCTTATAGAATAATAAGCCTTGCTTATGTATATGGGGACCTCTCTTTTGTTGAATCCATGTATTGTGAATGCTTTCTCTCATTCTGTCTCTGTCCTCCTCCTCTTCTTGGTTATTTTTTGAAGAATAGCATGTTTTCATTTGAAAATAATCTACTTGTTCAATGCACTCATTTGTGATTGGTGCTTAACAGATAGTGTTTAAGAAGGCTTACTACCCTCAAGTTATAAAGATATTCTGTTGTTTTCTTCTGAAAACCTTTAAAATTTTAAACAGCTTTATTGAGGTGTAATTAAAATATTATAAACTGCTTGTTTAATGCGAAAATTTTACTATGTTCTGAGACACCTATACATATATGAAACCATCACCATGATTAAGGATGTGTTCATTACCCTGAAAGCAAATGCTAGTTTGCTTTTTTCTTTTTAATGTCAAATATATACTTTAAACCCATCTAATATATTTGGCAGATGCGATGTAGTGTCTAGATCCATTTATTAATAAGATTGTACTGTCTCTTCTCTGATGTGCGGTCTGTTTTCTCACATAGGTGTCTATATATGCGTGAGTCACTGCCTTTGTCCTTGTGTTGTTGTTCATTCACCGAGTCATGTCCATCTCTTTGAGACCCCATGGACTGTGGCATGCCAGGCTTCCCTGTCCTTTACTGGGTCTCAGAATTTGCTCAACTCATGTTTATTGAATCAGTGATGCCATCCAACCCTCTTGTCCTCTGTTGCCCCCTTCTCCTCTTGCTTTCAGTCTCTCCCAGGATCAGGGGTTTTCCAGTAAGTTGGAACCAAAGTATTGGAGCTTTGGCTTCAGCATCAGTCCTTCCAGTAAATATTCAGGGTTGATTTCATTTAGGATTGACTGGTTTGATCTCCTTGCAGTCCGAGGAACTCTCAAGAGTCTCCTCCAGCACCAAAATTCAAAAGCATTAATTCTTTAGCACTGAGACTTCTTTATGGTCCAACTCTCACATTCATATGTGACTACTGGAAAAACAATAGCTTTCACTGTAAGGAACTTTGTAGGCAAACTCATCAGTTTTATAATATACTATCTAGGTGTCTCATAGCTTTTCTTTCAAGGAACTTTAATTTCCTGGCTCTGGTCACCATCTGCAGTGATTTTGTAACCGAAGAAAAGAAAATTTGCCATTTTCCCACGTTTTCTCCTTTTATTTGCCATGAAGTGATGGGACCAGATGCCATGATCTTAGTTTCACGAATGCTGAGGTTTAAGCCAGTTTTTCACTCTTTCACCTTCATCAAAAGGCTTTTTAGTTCCTCTTCACTTTCTGCTGCTAGGGTGATATCATCTGCATGTCTAAGATGGTTGATATTTCTCCTGGCAATCTTGATTTAAGCTTGTGATTCATCCAGCCCAGCATTTGCATGGTGAACTTTGCATATAAGTTACATAAGCAGGTAACAATATACAACCTTGACGTACTTCTTTCCCAATTTTGAAACAGTCTTTTGTTCCATGTCTCATTGTTGCTTATTTTTTAATTTATTTATTTTTAATTGAAGGTTAATTACTTTACAGAATTTTGTTGTTTTCTGTCAGACATCAATAAGAATCAGCCATAGAAACACCCATGTACCCTCTCTCCCAAAACTCTCTCCCACCTCCTTCCCCATCCCACCCTTCTAGAATTTTACAGAGGCCCTGTTTGTGTTCCCTGAGTCATACAGCAAATTCCCATTGGCTATCTATTTTACATATGGTAAAGTAAGTTTCCATGTTACTCTCTCCATATATATCACCCTCTCCCTCCTCCTCTCTCTCCATTTCCATAGGTCTTTTTTCAGTCTTTTTCTCCATTGCTGTTCTGCAAATAAATTCATCAGTACCATCTTTCTAGATCCCATATATATGTGTCAGTATACAACATTTATATTTATCTCTCTGACTTACTTCACTCTGTATAATAGGCTCTAGTTTCATCTACCTCATTAGAACTGACTCAAATGTGTTCCTTTTTATGATTGAGTAATATTCCATTGTATATATGTACCACAGCTTTTTTGAAGAATCTCCATACTGTCTTCCATTGTAGTTGTATCAATTTACATTCTCACAAGCAATGCAAGAGGATTCCCTTTCTCCACACCCTCTCCAGCATTTATTGTTTGTAGAATTTTTGATGATGACCATTCTGACTTGTGTGAGGTAGTATCTCACTGTAGTTTTTATTTGCATTTCTCTAATAATTAGCAGTGTTGAACATTTTTTCACATGTTTGTTAGCCATCTGTATGTCTTCTTTGGAGAAATGTCTGTTTGGGGCTTTCCCCCACTTTTTTATTGGGTTGTTTGTTTTTCTGTTATTGAGTTGTATGAGCTGCTTTTATATTTTGAAAATTGTTTCTTATCAGTTGTTTCCTTTATGGTTATTTTCTCCCATTCTGAGGGTTATCTTTTTACCTTGTTTGTAGCTTCCTTTGCTGTGCAAAAGCTTTTAAGTTTAATTAGATCCCACTTGTTTATTTTTGCTTTTATTTCCATTAATATAGGAGGTGAATCAAACAGGATCTTGCTTTAATTTATGTCATCAAGTATTCTGCCTGTGTTTTTCTCTAATAGTTTTATAGTTTCTGGTCTTACATTTAGGTCTTCAATCCATTTTGAGTTTATCTTTATGTATGAATTTAGGAAATGTTCTAATTTCATTATTTTACACATAGCTATGTAGTTTTCCCAGCACCCTTATTGAAGAGCATACAGGTTTCTCAGAGGAAAGATAAGTTGGTTTGGGATTCCCATCTTTTTAAGAATTTTCCACAATTTGTTGTGATCCACACAGTCAAAGGCTTTAAGCACAGTCAGTGAAGCAGTTTGTCCATTAAGAAATTTTACTTTTTAATTCTTAGAAAACTTTCTAAAGAAATCTAGAGACAATAAATGAAAAACATTGACATTTCACTATATATAAATTAAAATTTCCATTAATTATTTTTATTTTTATAATTTATTTATTTTAATTGGAGGCTAATTACTTTGCAATATTGTAGTGTTTTTCTTCCATACATTGAAATGAATCAGCCGTGGGTATACATGTGTCCCCATCCTGAACCCCCTCCCAGCTCCCTCCCCATTCTATCCCTCAGGGTTGTCCCAGTGCACTGGCTTTGAGTGCCCTGTTTCATGCATCAAAAAGTTCCATTAAAATTTTTTAAAGGTAAAAGAAAATGGTCAGATTAGAGAAAATAATTGCACTGTCTGTGTAATATGATTTTAAAGGACTTTTTCCAATAAACAAATGAAGGAAAATAAACAGCACAAATAAACCAATAGATCTGTGAGGGAAACAAACACATTGATGACTCCCAGAAGTGCACAAAGGCCAATCAATGGTGTAAACCATTTTGACCAGCAATCAGGAAACTGCAAGTACAACACAGTAATTCACCTCCCTTGTTGGATTTGCAAAACGAAGTGGAAAGTTCATATTATTTGGATTCGTTGTGGGATTAGGAATCTGCATGTTCATTTTGCATTATTACTGGGAAATATAAATAATATAGTTTCTTGGGAGAAAAAAAACAATTCATAGTGCAATGTGTATCATGTGTGTGAGCACATACTTGTAGGTAACTACAGACAACCTCACAGTGTGTGCACAGGAAATGCCTGGAAATAGACAACCTAAAGGTATAGCTACAATTATACATTTATAATCTAAAATTATAACTGCAAGGAAAATTTCTTCCCTATTTGGGATGTTAGTAGGCTATCAGGGAGGGTGAAGAGAGACTTTTTAGCTCTTCATTTTATGGTGTTATTTGAAATTTTGTTGCCATGTTTTATTTTTGTATTAGAACCCTAATAATAAAGTAAATAAAATCATGTTTATGACTACTAGTGTCAGAAAGATACTAGCTACCATACTAATTAAAAATTTGTAAAACTTGAGTATGACCTAAATACTGTACCAAAATGTTCACTCCTTATTTGGAGTCTTTACTAACAACAATTTTACCAAGTACAATAAGGGCCTAACCCTTAAAAGACTTCCATGTTATTCACACATAAATGAATATCAATCGATATATTTTATTATATCACCTAATCCAAAATTTGTAAGTTAATCATATACATAATTTTATTGAAATGTTTACATGGTATAAAAATTCATGGCTCTATTGAATGTCACTGTGCAGCTTTAATTATTTCATGGGCTAGAGCTACAAGTGGAATCTAGAAATGAAACTTGTACAAGCTGCTCTCTTTTGTACACTTGCTTCTGAGGCAGGCCAGTTGAGCGTCTGCTCCAGTGTGGCTTTTTGACTTGTTTCAGCTGTAGATTTCCCAGTGTGAGCTGGAGACACTGACAGCGTGAGGTCCCCTGGTCATGAATCCACCACTGGGCGGGGTTGGAGGATGGTGCTAGTCCAGCGCAGCAGACAGCCCAGTCATCAGATCAGCTGTTTAACAGATTCTCGATCTGGTGAAGAAAACTGACATATAAAAATGACAGATTCATCCTGACCCACCTGAAACCTGTCATTTTGAATGGACTCTTCTCAAAGGAGAACAATATGCACAGGTTGTTGTTGACTTGATGTTGGCAACTTGCTTTGTTTAAACGTTTTAGTATCTGTCCAAGACTATTTTCCACTTCTATCCAGTCGTCCTCATCCTGCAAGACCAGGTTGCACCCCACCTTCACCAGAATTCTGCTGCATTTGCTCCAGGTCACTAACACGACTAGCTTTTCTGACATCCATTTCTCCCATATGTAGTTCTAAAAGTCTAACTTTTGCACTTATTCAGTCAATCAAATGGTATATATTTCTAGTCCATTTGAATTGCTATAACAAAATGCTGCCAATTGTGTGGCTTATAAACTACAGCAGTTATCTTTCACTATTCTGGATGATGACTCTTTGAGATGAGGGTGCTGCTAGCATGGCTGAGTTCTTACAGGGCCCTATATTGAGGTGTAGACAGCAGTCTTCCCACTGAGTAATCTCATGGTGGAAAGGATGAGGGAGCACTCTGGGGCCTCTTTTATCAGGGTTCCAATCCCAGTAATGAGACCTCAGCCCTCGTGGGGCTTCTCTGGTGGCTCAATGGTAAAGAATCTGGTTGCCAGCGCAGGAGATGTGGTTTTGACTCCTAGGTCAGGAAGATCCCCTGGAGAAGAAAATGGCTACCGACTCCAGTATACTTGCCTGGGAAATCCCATGGACAGAGAAGCCTGGCGGGCTACAGTCTATGAGGTCGCAAAGATTCGAACACAACTGAGCAACTAAATCACCACCACAACCATCACCAGCAGCTCTCATGACTGGATCATATCAGAGGCTGCACCCTTGATACCATCACATCAGACCTTAGGATCTCAACATGAGTGTTAGGGATGCAAGCATTCAGACTGTAGCATCTACGTATTCACATTTAATCATTTAAGACAGTCTCCCCTAGGAAGTAGCAGCTGAAGAAGAAGTCATCTAAAATAGAACCCTGGGATGGGAATCCAGTGCTGAGTAGAATTTCTCAAAATCTAATACACGAAGAGGTGTTCTAGGCAGAGGAAATGAGCAAGCTCACATGAATTGATCAGCATGGAACTTTCTGCAAATTCCTGGAGGTTCAGTGAAGAGGAGTGAATGGAAAGAATGGAATGACCAGGAGGAAGCTGTCTAGGAATAGCATGGGCATAGACTGGAAAGGGCCTTGTGTGCTTTGCAAATATCTGAGATGCTATATATTTGCCTTCCATAGGAAATGATCAGGGGCATTAGACTTGTGCGTTTTATCTATTATTGTCTCCCAATTTAAATTTATGTAAATTTGGAGTTTAAACTTTCTCAAGAGATTGGTAACATAAACTATTTGTTTATGATTCCCTGTAACGTGTCTCAGATAACAATACATTTATGATAAAGGTGATTAATAAATCTGCGCACTTTAGGAGATCTTAGAGTTTGATATGAGGGTTTTAGTCTGTCATGGTTGACTGTTTTCATTTAACCTTAAGAATTATTTTGTTGCCTTTGCAAGTCATAAGCCATCTCTTAAACCCTATGGGTTTTTATTGTGACAAATAATACATCAATAGGATATTTACACTTTCAAAAATTCACAGTTCTCAGGAAGGAAAGAAGAAATCAGAGTTAATTATAATGTTTCATATCACCATGAAAAAAGGTAAACTCTATCAATATCTCTCACACCATATTAATAGCATTGCTGCGTTTCATTTTTTTTCTATTTATGCTTTGGACACTCAGGTTTTGAAGAAGCAAAGCGAACATTGCAATAAATTGGCCCTCTTTTATTTGGTGAAAAACAAATATAAGAAATCTTTGGAAAAGTTTCTACATTTAATAAATATTTTTGTAAACTCTTTGTTCTTTCCGCAAGCATTTATTGGAAAACCACTGATTTTATAGGCACACAGTTGGCAAGTTCATAATCTATTGGAATAGCGAGAAGAAAGACTTATTTTTCAATCATCCAATGAAGTAAATGCTCTATTAGACACAGGACAAATGGTTGAAAATACAGAGATAAAAGAACTTGAAAGGCTTGGATGACAGCTTTCATGATGCATCTTTAATAATGAGGTTGAGAGGAAAGAAAAGACTGAAAGTGAAGAAGCAGTGAGAATCAGGCATAAAGTCATAAACATGGCTGGCAGGGGCTGAAGGAGAGAGGTTTATTTGCCAAGGGTGGGTGCTCATCAAAGGCAGTTCAAGGGCCGCTCAGGCTGGTCATGTGAGCATGGCCCCAATTCCATGGGTGAGAGATTTGAGACAACATGTGCCGTGTTCGAGGTGAAAGCCAGGACAAGGGCAAGGCCACCTCAACTGAACAGCTCTCATTTATCCAAGACTTTTTTTTTTTTTTTTTAAATCACAGTGTTCTGTAGAAGACTTCTTTTGAGGAAAGGATTTCCATATAAATGAATGAATGAACAAAAACAACCTCTGTCGGGCATGGGGAGTCCACAAATAACCTGAAATGAAAAGTAACCCCATTAAGTTTTTTGCTTTAAATAGACTTTATTAACAGTTTAAAGCAAAAAAAAAAAAAAAGAGGAAATAATAGAAAAAGTAAAGAAACAAATCAGCCAGTATACTGCATGCTTTCATGTGCTAGTCTCTTCAAGGAAGAAGCAAGAGTTAGGAGGCAGAAGGTCAAGTGGACACAAACAAGGTGAAACACACCAGTTACAGAACTTTCCAGAAGTGAGAGGTGACGATGCAGGCAGTGAGGGGAGAGTAGGGACCCACAGGTTTCATTCTGAAATGCTTAGCAGGCAATTGCCAGTTCAGCTGTGGTTTGAGAAAGAAGTGAAGGTTTTTTTTTTTTTTAATTGGAATGTAGTTGCTTTACAATGTTGTATAAGTTTCTGCTGTACAGCAACAGGATTCAGCTATAGGCACACATCTATCCCCTCTGTTTTGTGTTTCCTTCCCATTTTGGTCACCAGAGAGCACTGAGCAGTGTTCCCTGAGCTGTGCAGTAGGTTCTCACTAGTTGTCTATTTTATACATGGTATCAATAGTGTACAGGGCTTCCCAAGTGGCTGAGCGGTGAAGAATCTGCCTGCCAGCGCAGGAAATGTGGGTTTGATCCCTGGGTCGAGAAGATCTCCTGGAGAAGGAAATTGAAACCCACTCCAGTGTTCTTGCCTGGGAAATCCCATGGAGAGAGGAGCCTGGTGGGCTACAGTCCATGAGGTCACCAAAGAGTCAGACACTTGACTGAGCATGCCTGCAATAGTGTATATCAGAGTTTAAACTGTGAATCTGAAAGCTGTGAGGTTACAAGTCAGAGCTCGATTCAGTTCAGTCACTCAGTTATGTCTGACCCTTTGCCACCCCATGAACTGCAGCACGCCAGGCCTCCCTGTCTATCACCAACTCCCAGAGTTCGCCCAAACTCATGTCCATTGAGTCAGTGATGCCATCCAGCCATCTCATCCTCTGTCGTCCCCTTCTCCTCCTGCCCTCAATCTTTCCTAGCATCAGAGTCTTTTCAAATGCGTCAGCTCTTCACATCAGGTGGCCGAAGTATTAGAGTTTCAGCTTCAGTTAGAGTTGGTGCCATGGAAATAAATGGTATCTTCCAGGGAGCAAGTAGAATCCATCACCTTTTCTTCCTCCCCCTCTTCCACTGTTACCTCCCATGTGGAAAACGACTAGCGCCTGTGATGTAGTTTACATGCCTCAACTCATGCCTTCCTCCAATCTAGGCAGAGTAAGACATTTTAAAATAAAATTAGTGAAGGCAGTTTTCTGGTTCTTTGAAACAATGACTGACTTGCTGGCAAACTTGAATTTCCTGGAAGATTTTGTGCATGGTCTGAGAAGATGAGAGAGAATGTGGGAATGACAGAAGCTGATAACTGAGAATCTGTAAGAGGAGGGTTTTACTTAAAAGACCAGCAGGAACCCAATGACCTTGCGGTAAATTGGCAGCTACTGGCCTGCCACCGAGCAAACTGTTACCCCTGGGGGGACTGACTGTCTTGCCTCCATCCTTTCTTCACTTACTCAGTGTTCATGTTGTGGCCGCATGCCCATCACTTGTCCTGCTGTACTCTTGTCGCCTCTCCTGCCTCTGAGAACCAGTTACGATTCTTGTTCTCAGAATAAATCATGCTTGGCTACCTTTTTGTTAATTTATCTGTCTTGCCCACCTGAAAGTAAGCTGGAAAAACAGGGACGTGTCTGCCTTATTCATAGGGACATCCCAGGTTTTAGTCTTTTTATCTACATCTGCATTCACAGTGTTGATGATCTCATCTTTCTACCCCTCGGTCAGGCCTCTCTCATGGGACCAGACTTGCGTATCCAATTACAGCTCCAACCATTCTGCATGGATGTCTAGTAAGCATTGCCCCTGTGTGTCCAAAACTGAACTGCTTTACTTCCAAAGCCTGGTTCTCCAAAAGTCCATTTTTCCCCCTCAGCCTTCAGTTCAATTCAGTTCAGTCGCTCAGTCGTGTCCGACTCTTTGTGACCCCATGAATCGCAGCATGCCAGGCCTCCTTGTTCATCACCATCTCCCGGAATTCACTCAGACTCACATCCATTGGGTCCGTGATGCCATCCAGCCATTTCATCCTCGATCGTCCCCTTCTCCTCCTGCCCCCAATCCCTCCCAGCATCAGAGTCTTTTCCAATGAGTCAACTCTTCACATGAGGTGGCCAAAGTACTGGAGTTTCAGCTTTAGCATCATTCCTTCCAAAGAAATCCCAGGGCTGATCTCCTTCAGATGGACTGGTTGGATCTCCTTGCAGTCCAAGGGACTCTCAAGAGTTAGAACCTTATAATCATCCTACAATCTTCCTTTTCCTTCGTGGCACCCACATCCCATTGACAAGGAGTACTATCGGCTCTACCTTCAAAACACGGTTGGGTTCTGACCACTTCCCGCCACAATCTCTGCTGATGTTCTGTCCAGGGTCTTACCCATTTTGCTTTCTGCCACCCAACCCCCTCCTCACATAGGAGCCCAGCACCCAAACTAAAATCCAAGTGGGCCCACTTCATCCTCTGTGCAGGGCCCTTAGGTGGCCCTTCATCACACTCAGAGATGGGCCATGGCCTGGATGGGATCTGACCCCATCCAGGGGGTCAGGACTTTCTCCCTTGTGACCCAGGGCCCAGGACTCTCTCCCTTCTCTCCCTACACTCCCCACCAAATTTCCCCCCCGACCGCAGCAGACTTTTTATTTTCTTGGGCTCCAAAATCACTGTGGAAGATGACTGTAGCCATGAAATTAAAAGATGATTGCTCCTTGGAAGAAAAGCTGTGATGAATCTAGATAGCATATTAAAAAGCAGAGACATCACTTTGCCAACAAAGGTCTGTACAGTTAAGATTATGGTTTTTCCAGTAGTCATGTATGGATGTGAGAGCTGGACCCTAAAGAAGGCTGAGCATTGAAGAATTGATGCTTTTGAATTGTGGTGCCAGAGAAGACTCCCAAGAGTTCCCTTGGGCTGCAAGGAGATCCAACCAGTCCATCCTAAAGGAAATCAACCCTGAAGATTCAGTGGAAGGACTGATGCTGAGGCTGAAGTGCCAATCCTTTGGCCACCTGATGCAAAGAGCTGACTCACTGCAAAAGACCCTGATGCTGGGAAAGATTGAGGGCAGGAGGAGAAGGGGACAACAGAGGACGAGATGGTTGGATGGCATCACTGACTCAATGGGCATGAGTTTGAGGAAACTTCAGGAGATGGTGGAGGACAGGGAAGCTTGGCATGCTGCATTCCATGGGGTCCCAAGGTGTTGGGCACGACTGAGTGACTGAACAACAACCAGCAGCCCACTCCCCACCTGGCAGCCCACTCTCGCTCTGGCCTTCATCCTGCTGGTTTCGTCTTCAAGCAAGTTCTTCCTCAGATTATCAAGTGCTTCCTTCTTCTGTCTCAAGTCTTTCTTCACAGGCCACCTCCTTAGTCAGGCCTTCCCCCCGACCCCGTTTATTCTCTCCCAAGCCTGTTCTGTCTTTCTGTACTTTCTTCCCTGACATGTGTCATCTTCTAACATTGAATATAACCAGTCATTCATATTATATTCTCTCTTCTTCAGCTGGAATGTGCACTCTGCCAGAGCAGAGATTTTTGTCTATTTTGCTCATAAATAGCAGGTACTCCGTAACTATTTTTTGAATAAATTAATGTTAAATGCTATGTTAATGTTACCTTTTTCATAATAAAATGAGTCAATGTAACTTTAAGACGTGAAAACTTCAGCCCGTTAAAATATTCTAGAACTATTTTCAAAACTTTATATTTTGCTGTCTTTTACCTAGATCTCAGTTTCCATATTCAAAGAAATTATCTGTTTCCTTAAAATAACATGCTGAGTGAGCATGATGAGAAATATCACTTTTTCTACAAATGAGCTCATTCTTTTCTGAGTGTTATTTATGGAACAGCTTTTACGTGATTCAGAACATTCATGTGACAGTGAGCCCTTGAACAGCATGGGAGTAAAGGGTCCAGAGGACCTGGAGACTGGGTCAGGGCTGAACCTGGTCCCTTGCCCTTCCCTCCAGCTCCCCTGTGCCAGTTTGATTCCTTGTTGGTTCAGCTCTTGCATTCTCAGGAAACCACGATAGGACTTAGGATAGAAAAGAAAAGATAAATATCCACTCTTCAATTGTTTGCAAAATTAGGTTTTATGAAGTTTATTCAAATTTTAAATGATTGATATCTTGCTCTTTCTCTTTGTATTGTTTTTTATTTTTATAATTAATTATAAAATTTTAAAAATTAAAATTTAAAAAACATTTTAAAATTTTAATGTTATAATGTTGTGTTGTGTCCTGCCACATAGCAACATAAATCAGCCACAATTATACATACGCCCTGTTCCTCCCTAGCCTCCCCGCACCCACCCCATGTCTCCAGGTTATCACAGAGTGTCAGACGGGGGTCCCTGTGCAACACAGCAACATCTCACCCGGTGTAAGATGGGTACCTTACACCTGATAGTGTACATATGCCGACGCTACTTTCTCCAGTCATCCCTCTGTCTCCCTCCCCACTGTGCCCACAAGTCCATTCTCTATGTCTGCGTCTCCATTCCTTCCCTGCAAATAGGTTCATCAATACCATTTTTTCTGGATTCCAAGTATATATACATTAATATACTATATTTGTTTTTCTCTTTCTGCCTTACTTCACTCTGTAGATTCATCCACCTCACCAGAACTGACTCACATTTTATGGCAGAGTTGTACATATGTACTGCACCGTCTTTATCCATTCATCTGTTGATGGACACTTGCGTATTGTACATAGTGATACTATGAAGATCTATTCATAGTGTCAACAGCTAATGTCTTGGGTATTTAATACATATGGGACCCTGTAAATTGTGTTCTATGAAGCCAGATGTTATAAACAGCTACCTTAAGAGATGGCTTTTATCACTGTGTTCAGTTTTAAGATAAGACAGATGTGCAGGAAGGAGGAAGAGCTACTTGCCAAAGACCACAGAGTCAGAGACAGGTCGGCGTCTGAACTCATCGTTTTCTGGCATCAAGGTCTGAGCACTGGAACCTCCACAGGACACTGATTCCTAAACATGTCGACTTCCTCCCTCAAGTGATTATGTACAACTTTCTTTTCTTTCTTTGGAAAATGAGACTGAGACATATCGAACAAGACATGTGTTGTTGTAAAAGATTTAAATTCAGTGAAGTGCTGCTGAGAATGCTGGCAGCTCTAGAGGACTGGAATCTGCAGGATACAGAAATGTAGGTAGAGATGGAGAAATTTATCATAAGAAGTTGATTCACATGATTACAGAGGCTGTGAAGGCCTCAGATCTGTGGTCAGCCAGCTGGAGACCAAGGGGCCCCAAGGGTGTGAATTCCAGTCCAGAGGCCAGCGGCCTCAAGACTCAGAAGGAGCTGATGCTTCCGTTCAAGACGGAGGACAGGAAGGAAGCTGATGTCCCAGTGTGAAAGCCGCCGGGCAAGATGTGTTCCGTCTTGCTTACAAGACACTCAGCCTTTTCGACCTCCTCAGGCCTCCGACCTGTTGGAAGAGGCCACCCCCATCAGGGGAGGGCCACCTGCTATACTCAGTCCACCTGTTCCAGCATCACTTCACCCAAGAGCATCCTCACAGACGCACTCGGAATAAAGTCAGGTCAAACGGCTGTGCATCCTGTGACGCAGTCAAGCAGAGGCGTAGACATCACCATCACAGGAGGGTTCCACTTCAGCTGCTATAGCCTACTCTGTGATGTCTTTCCAGATTTTGCACTGCTTAGGTCTTTGAATATGAACTGACACATTGCAGGCAAAATAAAGTTTTGGTTTGGTTTTGTTTTTCCTGGAGGTGACCTTAAGTATTCTTTTATTCCTTGTACAAATTAAATGCCACTTTCAAAGTATTTTATTGTAGCAATCATTGTGAAACTTTAATACTAAAATTATATTTCTTATTATTTAAGCCCTCTGTGGAGGATACATCCATGGAAAGAGTGGAACAGTTCTTTCTCCTGGGTTTCCAGATTTTTACCCAAACTCTCTAAACTGTACATGGACCATTGAGGTGTCGCATGGAAAGGGTAAGAATATTACAGATTTCAAAAATATAAAATAATTAACTAGATGCAAACATG